>NC_140639.1:13703560-15062310 GCF_057382275.1 Copadichromis virginalis | reverse complement strand
TCAAATCACAGCGTTCCCCCAGATTCAAACAATGTAGGCTAGACAAAACAATGCAAAGCTATTTGGCTTTTTTAGTTTGCAACCCCCCTTCCCCTTTTTTCTCTCCTCTTCTGTCTCTACAGAAATGACAGGAGAAGTGCACATTTGTAGCTTGCAGGTACTGGTTGGGGTACAGATTGAAGCTATGATATATGACATGTGTTGCAAGCAGTCTCTGTGTATCTCCCAAGGACCTGTCACAGCTCCAGCACAGGCAGTTAAAGGCTCTGTTATACGCAGTTTAATCCTCCATTTAGGTCACACTTCACCAGAAAGAATGCAGGTTTTCGTTCACACACACCTCTTAATTTAAGAAAATTGAATGAGCACAATTCCCCCTTTTATCAGCTTTGGTTTTTAAAATTTCTCTGATTCCTGGCTATAAATGTTTAAATACACAGTGGCTAAGGAGCAAAACCACATGTTTTATTGGATAGCTTATTAAATATAGCCATGATCATGTTATTACATGCTCTCTTGTTCTTTTCACATTGTACTTTTAACACATATAATACACATTTCATTAGCCTTGTGCAAACAAATAATTGCTCTCTGTTACATTTAAACGCTTGTGATTTCCCCCTCAAGTTTTTAGCCCCAGATCATCTGCTTATTAAAGCTGAATTATTCACTCAAGGTTGTGTCATCGCTAGAAGCTCAAACATGCACGAGCCTTGTCCAATAGACTTTATCTCAGTGGATAACTGTATACATGCGCATGATAAACCGTGCTGTAAAGAACATGCGAACGCATGTGTGTTTTGTTTCAGGACGTTTCATGGCCACACATGAATGTGGTAAACTCTGAGAATCTGAGAAAAGTCTGATGGAAAAAAGAAAAGAAAATTGAATAACAAATGCGAACCATAGGAGCTCAAAGAATCGATCTGCTTGTGGTGTGTTTTAAGGAATCAAATCAGGTCAAATCTCACTGAACGTTTTCTCTCCAGCTCTTTTGAAAAAAGCCTACATAAATTGAAACGGCAGTCAGATAGCAGATAGTAGCTGCAAGCCCTTAATGGATGCATTGTTGTGTTACTTTTACCCTCTGGAAATTGTTGCGATGCTTAGCCCAATAATAGTTACGTTTGACCAGAAGTAGATCACACACGAAGAAAACTAGGTTGATATTTTCCTCTAAATGGAACAAAATATCGAATTACGGTGACTTGAGATGATGAGAAACAGTCCCTGAAATGCAGTCTGAAGGTGTTTCTGTGCTTAGAGGACACAACCTGTATGTTTGACATTCCACCAGGCTATATGCCTGCGTTTTCCCATTGTGACCTATGGGTTGGGGGTTGTGTGCCTCTGATCACAGGAACAGTCTGAGGGGGAATCTGCTAAGAGTACAGTAAAGGGAGCTTGTCTTTCTCCAGAGCCTGCGGCCCGCTGGTGCTGAGTAAGCCCATGCAGCAAAGGATGCCTGTGAATTAATACTCCTTGACAGTAAATGTCAACAGAATTTAAATTACACTGCCTGCTCTCTCTCATAAGCATGAGAATGTCTTTAACTTATATTGGGTGCCATGAACACGGCCACAGGAGCCTTTGGGGGAAATCTTTTTTTGCACTTGAAGATGTCTCCGCGTTTGAAACCACCAGCTCAGTATTTCTTGTCGCATATCTGAAACCAGCAGCAGATTTAGCAGGCATGCATGTGGCTAATTAGTTGAATTTAACCGCAATGATCATTAGCCTTGTAGACAGATCTGCTGCGATCTCAAACCAGTGCCCTCCCCTCTCCTGGTCAATGGAGCGTTTCACTGTTCATTAGGCGAAGACGTTGTGATGGAGCGAGCCTGGCTGCCTGCGTTAGTATTAAGCACTATAGGAAGAGCAGGGTAACCACATCTATATTAAGATTACATCCTCAACAGCACAGCTTTGCCTCGGAACAGTGTGCTGTTGGCACATTGAAATTTTGTTAGCATTCCAATTGATACTGAAAGCATGTTTTAAATGCATGAGTTTCATTAATCCCAGTATTAAAATATGAGAAGAAAAGGCCTTTATTATTGATACATTAGTGCAGTTCATACAACAGTTGAGTTTATTTCTATTGCTTCTGGGTTGTCTTGATAATCATTTATTGATATTTAAAATAAATTAAGAGATATGATTATGCTTGACCCATAACTTAAGTAAAATGAACAGGAAGTGAATCAGTGTGCATCAGAGACGGTCATAATAATGACAAACAAACGATTTCCTTTTACAAAGGGAAACTTACAAATGTTCTGTTTAGAAGGTTGGTGTTGAAAAGTAACACAAATGTCGACGGGCAGTGGCTACCCTGCAGTGACCCCTGGGACTGGCCTTGTTTCAAAAAGACCACAGTTGACAGGCCAGCGGTATCAATGAGCTGACCTCTCCGGAGCTCATGCCAGCAGGTATTTTTCCAATTGTGTGTTTTTTCTTCTTTTCTTCACCTTGCCACAATTTATTCAAGTTGTGTTAGGAGCTGTTGATGTAGGATTTCATTGGTTGTTCTACTGGAACAAGCAGTGATATTCAATCCACTCTGTACAAAATGTAATTAAAATCCAACAAAAATCTCAAGTACTTCATAATTTCTACTTTCATGTCTGTGTTTGATTGACTCGTGCTGGCAGGTCGAGCTCTCGTACGGTCCAGCAGTGGAAAAAAAGAGAGACAATTTTAGCTACACCTTCCAAGTTGATGACAAAGTACTTTTAAAAAGTGATATAAGGACAACAATAGCATCTGATAAGTGTATATTCTGTTTATTGTTATCCAGTTGCTCAGATTAGCGAAACCTCTGCCTAAAGAGAGCAGACGTGGCAAAAGTGCACACATTCGTCACTTAAGTAGAAGTAAAAGGCTGCTTCTTCTATTCAAGCAAAAGTGGAAAAATACAGGCTCTGAAAAGTACTCAAGATATGAAAGTAAAAACTAGCTTTCTAATCTAAAGGGCATTTCTATCATCTATCTTGTGCAAAACGGAAGCACATTGTTAATATGATCGTACAATAATATTGAGGGAATACAAACTCTGTTTCAATTTAAATTGTAATTCTAATGAATTTATGCAGCTTCCACTTCTATTATGTAAAAAAAGAAGAAGAAGGAAATAATCATGTCCAGACTTTAAAGTGGGATTTGCAGTTTTCAACCTTAAGTTTTGTTGTGGTGCAGTGATCAGTTGAGCTATGGTATTCCTCTTTATGGATTTAACCAGCTGAATTTAGCTAGATACAAGCAGATGCTACATGAGCTATCATGGCTTCCATGGCTATTTCAGCCCTAGATGGTAAAAAGGTGTGAACCAACTGCTTAAATTTAAATAAATGCCTGTTACACTGTTACACTCTTACTCCCTTTATTCTCTCTTCTCTTCTGTAAAGCTAGCTAGTTGCTAATGCAGTGCATCCACACCAAAAACATAATTATATCATAATAGATTATATGTTTATCGCCATTTTCATTTTTCTGTTTCAAATGGGTTTGATGTTTGGCCTGCAGTGACAGGAAATTATAACTTCCCTCAGTTGTCTTGTGTTGAGATTTTGATATCAAAAAGTGGATTTCGTTCATGTGGACGTAGCGTTTTCATTGGGACAAACGCTACGTCCAGATGAACGGAATCCACTTTTTGGGATTTCCTTACCTGGATGATTGAGCGTGCATCAAGATATTTATCTTTGTGTTAAAATGTGTGAATTAAAAGTAAAAATGTGTCCAAAAAAATCAATTTAATTAAGTACAGTTACAGAGTATTTGTAATTTGTTACTTCATAACTCTGATCATGATTCACCAGCAAATGTTTTCTTATTTTGAGTCTCATCTAAATGTGTATTTAGCAGCCACAAACAAAGCTTAGTAGTTAGTATTTGCCCCTCCCTAACAATAAGATCAAGAAAATGACCAATTCAATATACACCATAATTAGGATCATGATCATAAGTGACCCAAGTTACCATATTAGCATTTATATACTGAAGATGTGGATTGTTTTTGACCTCATACCTCCAAGTAGGCTTAGGTTGTTAAAAAAAGATGAATGTCTGAATTGTATCAGTATGCTTGATCTAGCAATATCTAACTATAGCTATCTATCTTGCAGGTTTACTTTAGCGTAAATTGCAAATGTTATTGAATGTAAGAACAGTGTCAAATCGCGGACAAGAAAGGAATATTACATGTCAACAGCATGAAATCACCTTTATATGAATAGGCTCTAATAAGCTAATTGACCTTTTCCCATCACTGGCTCTTTCACTGCTGTCTTAAGCTGAGAGAAATTGTTGAAAAGTGAGTGTGCTTCTCATTTTAGAGAGTACACGTGAAGAACTTTGTTTCTTTACTTAGCTTTTAAGGATTTGAGTTTAATGAGCAGACTTTCTCCTATCTAGCTGCTCAGGTTTCTTTCATCTCTAACCTACCACATTAGATGCAAGCATACCTACCTACTAACAACTCTCTTTTATTTGTGTGCCGAGAAGACAGAGGGCAAATGTCTTCTTTCATTTATTTCTAGTGTAGCAGTATTGTGGTGCGGGAGAGCATAAAATGTATTAAGGTATTTATAAATTGTAGTTGGAATATATACATGTCAGATGTGATTCCATTACAGTTGTTGTGCCATGTGTTCCAGCAACATTGCAGACTGCTCAACAAGGAGGCCACATTATAACCAATAAACATCAAAATTTTTGTAGAGTCTCCCACTGTGGTAGTTTCAGGAAATACATTTGTGACACCCTTTGGTTTGAATTCCAAAGTGTATTTGTTTAATGCTCTTTAAAGCTTGTCTCTGTAAGTTTTCACATCTGTCTTTGGATTCTCTGTCCTACAGAATTGTGGTGCAAGAAATGTCAAGACAGATCTTGACTCCACCTCCGTCCTTACCCCCTCTAAAACCACTTAGCCATGCTGAAGTGCACTTTGTCCGTAACTAGATATAAAGGCCGTTGTTTTGCTCCATTTGGAGAAGCCGCAGTGTCCAAAGCATTGAGTGTAAAGCGCACATCTCCTTGTATATGCAATTTTCTGTGCAAATATGTGTTTTGTTTACAGAGGGAGGAAAGATTCATTGGCAAACCAAGCATGAAGTGGAAAAAATATGATTCTGATGGAGCATGAGTGGTCAGTTAGAGATGTGTACCTTCTTTTCTTTCTTGACTATCCTAAGGTCATTTCTTTTATTCTGTGAGCTCGTCTTCCTACCCCATCCTACCCTCGAAGCCTGCTTTATCTCTTTAATTATAGCCCTCAAGAACAGACACGTAAATTTAAGAATTGGGTGTAAATAGTAGACTTTTATGCTGCAGTTTTGCATAATCTTTGACATCAGTTGCGTGTACGCTGGAGTATTATCTACATCCGATGTTCTCTGTCCTTAACACTCGAGGGTAAAAAGGAGATCCATACTTTGGAAAGTGCTTCAAATTAAACGCCGAGGGCCGGGCTTCTTCTCAGTAAGAGACGATAGTGTGTCCGTGGGGAGATGACCACTAAGACAAACTGGAGTGCATTTTTCTTTTCGTGTTAGCATCATAAGGATAAATAAAAAAACTACAGCTGGAGTTGTTATTAGGCAAATACGACTCGCTGCCCACGCTGACAGTAAGGGTGTGAAACTTGTTTAAACAAGGATGCTTGCATTACATTAGATATTAATATTTTCTTTAGTTTAGATGTTTTAAAATGTTCGAAGTTGTAATAAAGAAACACTTAGACTTGAAGTGAAGACTGTAGCGTTCCCTTTAGGCCACATGCCGTAACCACTTTATTTACAGTAATTAAACCTGCTCAGCTCTTAAGCAGACACACATATCTCTTATAGCCTGTGGTGTTTTTGCTCAAAGGTTTATCTAGAGGGAACTGCAGCCAGCATTCACATTTCTCCGTTTTTTCTTCTTTTATTGAAAACGACGGTATCAAGCTTTAGTGTAGAATTTTTTAGGGTTTGTGTTTTTAGCCTCTGTGAAGGGTTGCATTCAGCATCCCCGATGTCTCTCGTTTCATTAGAGAGCTCCTCTTTGTGAGTTTTCCTCTCCGCACTGTGAAGGCCTTATGGCTCAGACAAGGGAAGCCAAGAGAGTAAACATGCTGTGACAATCGTGTCCTCCTTTTTATTCAGAAGCTTTCACCATTGGCACGATGGTGGCCAGGTTAATGTCTCCATACAGCATGTCAGCAGAAGCATACTCTCCACTAGATGTGCACACTGGTGCACATGCTTGGAATATTTCACTGAAACAAAAACATTTGAATTTTGTTTTAGTTTAAAATGTTTTACGCCGTAATCATCAGAGAATCAGAGCTCTGTGATTTTGGTTGAAGGTGCGCAAGAGTGTATGTTTCTGTCACGTGTCTTGAGTAGAAATAAAAACAATGATTTATCAAGACTATTTCAGAGCTATTTAATTTTATCTGAAAGTACAGTCAGTTAAGTTTATCATCTTTATGCATCTTTATGCAAGCTCTGATAAATTCACATCACCATTGCATGGACAAGTCGCATTTCTTATCTTTACAGCAAATGTGTGAATCATGGTGTGACAAACCCTGTTAATCATACAGTTTTCCGAGCGGTATCACACTATTCAGGCCACATGGGGAGAAGTTGGCTCTCCACAGACTTCTGGATAGTCTTGTGTCATTTACAACCCAGAGCGACAAAAGATGTGCACCATGCTTATCAGAGGGAGCAGCATCTCCTTTCAAACTCAAGCGTGTATGGCTATTTTGGATGGATGGTTTGACAAAGGCCAGCAATTTTCCAGCTCACTGCCCAAATTCTTTCATTTAAGGAAATTTTTGACTCTAAATTGCGATGCTGTCTCCAGCTCTAAGCAAATCTGCCATTATTGTGTGCTCCAAACTGATTACATTTGCCTTAACCAGTGCGCTTTCCCTTAACCATGTGGCTGAAATGAAAAGACATTTACTCTACATATGGAGCAGACCTCTTGTACAATGAGAAGATACAGTGGCTTTGTTTTCTTATTTGAGGCATTTTTATGACATGATTTGGTTCAACTTGTCCTGTTAAAGAAAAAAAAATCCCTAAAAATTGATATCAAATAATCATATTCTATGACCTTGGATCAAGCATTTGTTTTCTGATGAAAGTGGACTCATCCAATAAGATAATGCTCCCATCCATAGGACATGAGGAGTCACTGAATGGTTTGATTATTGTGCAACATAAGTAAATCATATCATATGGTGTTCAAAGGCACGAGGTATCATCCAAGTCTTGCCATTCAGCAGCCGTTTTAGTAATACCTCCTATTGGTTGTGTGCACAGTTACACCAAAGCCCTTATCTAAAGGAATGGAGAAATATCTAATACTGTAATTCCAATGGCTAGCTTCACTAGTCAAATGAAAAACAAACAAACCAAAAAACAAACTCCAGCTGCTAGAGAACTAAAAAACGCCTTGCTAGTTGACCTTGTGGATACAGTAAACTAAGAAAAACAATTAACAAAATGATTTACCAAAAACAAGTTGACATGCCTGCAACCACATAGCTTAAACTGTCATCTTACTTTAATGATCGTACCGTATATATGTGTACCTGAATGGATGGGCCAATCTCAAAAAACTTTCAATCGAGATTGTCACACATACAGAAATGATTGACTATATTATTTGTACATGTTTAAGAAATATACATATTATGTTTATGTCATTATCTCCAAGTGAATACGATGATGTTCTCAATTTGCATTTGTTTCACATGTCATATTTAAAGCAACTTAACAGTGAGCAAAGTTGGTATTCATGATGAAATGTGATACACTCACCACTAAATACTCATGAAAAACATGAAAATAATTAAAAGCATTGTAGGCCTTGTATCCACATGTGTCAGTGTAACTGCGCAGTGTCGGGTTTACTGGTTTGATAAGGTACCGAGGCACAACAGTTGCATTGGCTGATAATAAAAAATCCTCCTGCAGATGTCATTTGAACTGAACTGAATATTTTGGGATTCTTTGAGTGTCATGTCTTTACTTCTAAAATGCATTTGTTTCAACCCAACTAGATTTACATTTTGATATTGATCCAATAGCAAGTAAATACAGGGTCTATTGCCAGTACCAATACCAATACTGATAGTTTTAAGTATCCTAAAAGCAGAAAATGAACTATTACAAACCAAACACTTGTTTTTCATTATTTTTGGTGTGTTTAAAGTTGAAACCTTTTATAATAAATAGCAAATATATTTGCTCTGACTGTTGCTCAGGAAAGGAATGGATTTTTTCTTTTAATTAAAACTGCAACCATCACTCCGATGACTTATACTGGGGTGAGATTAAATGGTGTATAGCCACTGAATATCTGAGGTCCAAGTGATCTCAGGCATGTGTGAGCTGTAAATAGAGGAATATATGCCAGGGCACAGTCTCTCAGATCCTCTATGACTGGGTTGCTTAACAGTTTAGAGGATGCTTTGAAAGTGAGATTCCTCCTCGCTTTAACTCATTGTCACGTTGTTTTTCAAGTCTATAGATTCTGCCTTTAATCTGTTTAGCTGTACTTAAATTGGCTGCGTTGACATCCACTCGCTTTAAGGCTGGGATTCCTTTTTTCCCCCTGGTCGAATACCCTTTCACGTAACTTAATATGCCATTTTGGTCTCCCGGGGACAATAATTGAGTTTAGGCAAAGTTTAAATAGCTTAAAGGACAGGGAATACAGATGGGCATCTCTGTGATTAACAAACTCCAACCCAAGGTCTCTGTGTCAGGCGCTGGATTAGGACATTACGAAGAGAATGACAGAGCTTTTTGGCACTTTATTCCCTCTCAATAACATTCTTTCACATATTAACTTAATTCCACCCCTAGGTAGGGACTTTATCATGCAGAAGACCTTAATCCACTGTTGTTGAGTCCATCTCGCCTGAGCTTTGATGAAGCCCCCCTGCTTTTCTGTGGGTGCAGCGGGCCTTGGTAAGACAAAGCACCCGTGACAGAGACAATAAGATGCAGCTTGAACCACAACAAAAAGAGGTTTCATCCAGTGGAGTGGAGAGAAGAGTCGCTGTTGAAGAAAAATTAAGAAAACATCAAAGGATAATGAAAAAGAAGAGAAATTGACTCAGGAGTGCAGTGGCGATACTTCTGGTCAAGAAATGTATCACTATTAACACTGTGTGTGCTTTTATTAGTGTGCAGAAGGCCTGGCCCCACTGATCTCTTGTATAGCACTTTATCTGAGGGCCACCTTTGACCCCCTGTTCAAAAGCCCCAGTTGATATGATGAGCGTAAGCTTTGGGTGTTCTTTTAGATCTGGTATTGGCACTATCTTGAATTGAAAAGGCGTGTTTGTGGTGGCAGCAGCCAATTTATCCTTTGGCTTCTGTCACTCTGCATGGGAAAAAGATTAGCAGTCAGATTCTCCCCCGTCAAATAACCACCAAGGGAAAATGAAAAGTCAGAGCTTCAGTCACGTCATCAAACAAAGTGAGTTTTTTTGTGCTTTTAATTGATTAAATACACTGGTCATTTTAAGTAAAGATTTGAGTGATTTCTTAGAACAAAGAAGAATTATACTTTTTTGGTGGTGGTGGGGGGGTGGTGTTCCCGCAGTACGGACACGGTAACAAAAAGCTGAGCAGAGCATATGAGCAGTCCATTGACCGACCTATTGAAAACATCTCTGTTGCACCCTGAATAGTATAATTAATTCAGTCACCTGTCTGAACTTAAGCTGTCCATTTGATTGTCAGTGGTGCTGAGAGTCTTGAAGGTTTTGATCCTTCTAGCACCAACAGATGGTTGTTGTGGCTCGGCCCGGGCTGGGAATCGCTCCTTAAGAACAGACAGTGGGTTGGAGGGGGAAAATCCCCTGTTGCCGTCCCTAAGAAGACCATAAGCTTGAGCAGAGAAAAAGAAAGGGCCTGCTACTGGTGCTAATTACCCAGAAACCACACAGAAAGTGCCCACTGTCACTAACTGAAGAGGTTCACATCCCTTCTTACACAGATAAAAGGCGTAGTACGAAAACATTTCGCAGGGGACAAAGGAGGGAAGATTACCATAATCTTTTGGTTTGTATCCCCTGTAAGCTGTCCGTGTGTCCTTTTCCCTCACTCTCTCTCTGTCCTTCTCCTCCTCCTCCACCCTTTCTCTCGCACTCTCTGCTGCTCTCTTGTTTCTTCTTGTCTAAAATCTGGTTTGAAGGAGCAGAAATGGTGGGAATTGGCTTTACAGCCTAAGCTTGACAGTTGTGTTCTTCCCGCCTTCCTGTGATCATCCCTGTCATTGGTGGGTTGCTGTTGGGGTAATCAGACAATGGCAGGCGAAACGAGGTGTCACTGTGCTGACAGACCCCTCTTCATGTTATGTCATTGTTAATCCTCAGCCTTCAGCCTGCTCCCACTGCTGCTTTCATCCAAGCATTCTCAATGAAGGGAATAGGGGATAAATATGATGCCTTCATATTTCTACATATCAAAGCCCTCTCAAGCGGCTGTTTTCTCCCTAAGTGGTCGAGGGATTGTACGGCACACAACTCGGAGCGAGAACTTTTTAAATGAGGACATCACAGCGGCCACTTCGACTTGGCTCCCTGACTGTCCCAGTCACAGGAAGCCTGGACCAAAGCCAGTCACACAGCCAGGAAAACAGTCGCTTTAAAGGCGTTGCATAAACGCTCTCTTCTCTGGCTGCGGATCACCCCAGAGGTCTGATCCTTTTAGCATCGCGGCTGCCTTAGAGCACCTCTGCGAAGCTCATTGGAGACTGTGATGAGGCGTTGAGATACAGAAGAGGAAATGGTTTCAATTAAAGTCAGAGAGTGACGGGTGACACTAAGAGCCCCGTGTCTCTCTGAGAACAACAGCAAGTGGTAGAGTCTCCGGCAATCATTATCCACTGCTTTTATAACATCTAAGGGCTCAAAACATTCAGACTGATGGCAGGATGTGTGCTCAGTGTATAAGACATCCCATAAATGGCTCCGTTTTCACTCTCTTGCTGTCTGCTTTTTTTGGCTTCTGAGTGGGTGGTATTGAAACAATGACAGGAAACCTGCTAGTTTTGGTAAAATCTCAAGTTTATGAGCGATTAAACTGCTTCTCAGCAGTGTTGGGGAAAGCTCTGCGCATATTTCTCTCATGTCAGTGTGAGCAAAGTGACTATTTTCATTCAAATAGCATAGTCATTGCATTTCTTCAACGTATCCTTTAGATCAGTTGCCGTTTGGTTGAGTGTGTTTGAAATTTAAGACAATGAGTTGTTTCTGTTCACCTGCCTTAAATGCAGGTCACGGTATTATTTATCCTTTGAGCAAACCTTCATTTGTACTTTTTCAGATGTGACGCTTTCAACTAAAATACATTGAGCTGTTCATTTTTTCTTTTTTTTCCTGTTTGGTTTGCTGAGCTCTGATTGCATTTGAAAGCGATGCCACAGGTCCGTTCCCATTGTGCTGTGCTGTGCTGTGAGCCTGTTCCTCGTGTCTTTGACAGCCTCAGTGTGAGACTGATGTTTTAGAAGGTAGACATGTGTGCTCCCTGTAACGCTGTGTTTACAGAGCCTCCCCACCAAGTCTCTGCTCACTGCATACATGGCACAGAAGGCCCAGATGAGATAACACAGTTTACTGCTGCTCTTTCTAGTGGATAGAAGCAGTGAGGGAAAGGCAACCAGCGGACAAGCTGCTCTGTGGCTCAAGCTTGGTTTTTAATAGAGGATATCTAAATAGAACCACAGCCACATTAATTACTGTTGTCGGGCTGATTATCATAATTAATACTGCACTGATCACAATACACATCCCCATTAACAATATGAAATATGAATCAATCAGCAATGAAGAAAAGTCTTGCACAGGATTTCCACAGCCTTAATTATACTGGTCTGAGCAGAAGCTTCTTGTATTTAATAGAAGGTAATAGTAGGGTGGTCCAAATTATCAGGATGTCCAAAAAACTGAAAAGCCTTCAGCTAATCCAAAATGCTGCAGCAAGAGTACTGACAGGGACTAGAAAGAGAGAGCATATTTCTCCTGTTTTGGCTTCCCTTCATTGGCTTCCTGTTAAATCCAGAATTGAATTCAAAATCCTGCTCCTCACATACAAGGTCTTAAATAATCAGGCCCCATCTTATCTCAATGACCTTGTAGTACCATATCACCCTATTAGAGCACTTTGCTCTCGCTCTGCAGACCTACTTGTTGTTCCTAGAGTATTTAAAAGTAGAATGGGAGGGAGAGCCTTCAGTTTTCAGGCCCCTCTTCTGTGGAACCAGCTTCCAGTTTGGATTCGGGAGACAGACACTATCTCTACTTTTAAGATTAGGCTTAAAACTTTCCTTTTTGCTAAAGCATATAGTTAGGGCTGGATCAGGTGACCCTGAATCCTCCCTTAGTTATGCTGCAATAGACGTAGGCTGCTGGGGGATTCCCATGATGCATAGAGTTTTTCCTTTCCAGTCACCTTTCTCGCTCACTATGTATTAACAGACCTCTCTGCATTGAATCATATCTGTTATTAATAGGGATGGGTATCGTTTAGGTTTTATCTGATACCGGTGCCAAATCGGTACTTTTGAAACGGTGCCGGTGCTCAAACGGTGCTCAAACCGGTGCTTAAAGAATAGAGAACACAAAATTGGTCCAAAAACCTCTCATGCTCAGCTGCTTTTTGGAAAAAGATAACAATGTTAGCCTTTTCTGCAGCTATGGGGCATATATGGTATCACTCTTGGCTGGAAGCAGTGCTTAATCAATGGAAAAAACACAAACTTTGTCCAAAAACCTCTCATGTTTAACTGTTTTCCACTTTTTCTTTGGTCATTTTAGCCTTTTTGGCCAGGGTGAAGGGAGTATCTGCCATCAAACAAGAAGACAGCCGCATGTAGCTATGATGATGTTTGCTAGTTCACCTTACCTGCATTAATGTAATAACGTGGTTAGCCTACTCAACGTAAATTACACACGAACAACATTTAGCTACTCACGCAGAGAAGAACGGCTGCTGCTGCCATCATCATCCGTCATCATTTCTGCTACACTGGCAGGGCTAGGGGCCAGGACTCTCCTCTTCGTGTTTTTGGGGGATGTTGCATAACAGGCAACCCACCCGCAGTAGATGTGCTCGGTGTGAGGTCTCGCAGCAAGCTATCAAATACGGCGCATTTCTGGGCTTTTAAAAAAAACGCTATGCGTCGCCAGGTGTTTCATCGGATTTGAGGTGTTACCTCCTTTGACAGTATCACAGTATCAGCTTAAAGCACTTGTTGCAGGCTGCTGAGTTTGCATATTTTGCTGTGAAGTACAGCCAGACTTTTGACCGCTTCGCCTTGGGCATTTTTAATCTGTAGCTCCGCTCTAAAAGAACGTACGTACCTGGGCCCGCCTACTATTCTCGGAAACGTAAAATGATTGGCTAGAAGTGTATCACAGCTCAGGAAAAAAAAGCACCGAAATAAAGCACCGAAATGTGCGCTGCTTTTCGGTCTGGTTACTACCGTTTATGTCAGAACACCGGTACCCATCCCTAGTTATTAACCTCTGTCTCTCTTCCACAGCATGTCTTTTATCCTGTCTTCCTTCTCTCACCCCAACCGGTCGCAGCAGATGGCCCCGCCCCTCCCTGAGCCTGGTTCTGCCGGAGGTTTCTTCCTGTTAAAAGGGAGTTTTTCCTTCCCACTGTTGCCAAAGTGCTTGCTCATAGGGGGTCATATGATTGTTGGGTTTTTCTCTGTATCTATGAAGCGCCTTGAGGCGACTTATGTTGTGATTTGGCGCTATATAAATAAAATTGAATTGAATTGAAATGAATTGGTGCAGTGGTTAACACTGTTGCGTCACAGTAAGAAGATCCGGAGTTCTGTGTGTAGTACTCTGGCTCCTTGCGATTGTTATGAAATCCCTCCATTACTTGATTTCAGCTTCATTTAGATCATAACAGCAGCCCAAATTGAGGCCAACTGAAAGCTGGTGTTGTAATTTGAATGGTATTATTTGATACAGAGTGAAATTGTGCACTACGTTGTAAGGTATAATGGTGATTTAATAATTTTTTAATACTTCTTCAGCAGTTTCTTACTTTGTAGAAAGAGTGCAAAATAAATAATGCTTTCTTTCTCATTTATTGTGATTTGTATGGATATATAAATGAATCACTATGTGTGCTTGCAAACAAAATCTTTTCCCAGTTTTTTATATTGTAACAAAACAAAAAACCCCCAATGCATGACAAAAATGTTGCGTGTCTGTGTTTATTGTGCTATGGTGTGTTGATTATTATCCTGTATTATCCTTTTGTGTTACACATTTCGATGTTTTTTTTTTTCCTCGCTACCTAGCCTGACCTGTCTCCCCAATGTGATGTTTGTGTATTGTATGTACGGTCGGCAAGGTCTGTCATCTCGGTTGTGGGCAAAAGACCTGCAACTGACAAATAAAGGCTATCTCATCTCACCATCAAATGTAGGACTGCGTCATCCAAGTGTAATCTAATCTTAGGATATCAACAGATGTCCTTCTGTGTATCTCAAATGTATAATTAGCAGGATTTGAAACTGCTATCTACTTTTGCTTGCAAAAATTTTGGAATATTTACCAACACATCTATAAATTGAATCTCAAGAGAAAAGTAAAAGTCCTTTTGATTAGGTGGCCAACTTTGTTAGCAGTTTGAAGTGGGACCTTGAGGTGCTTAGTGTTTGTGTTTAAACAATAAAAAGAGTGATTTTGTTGGAGGTTTAAAAATAGAGAAAGCATTGTTAATCCTTGGTTATTTCACAGATTTCCTAAGTTCACATCTTTGTCATGGGGTCTCTGAAGAGACTGATACAATGGGAATGAAGCTAGCGATTGTTCCGTCTCTGCACCAAACCAATATTGTCATGAAGCTGTATTTACATGTGATATGTGGAACACCATGCTATCGACCATTTTGAAGTTCCAAAGGCACACACACACGAACCAAAAAAACCCAGCTCCACAGGAAGAAGGGATTACATTTACTGCTGTGAAAGAAAGACACATTACATATGCCCTGAAACAGCTTCTCTTGTAGCACAAGTCAAGATGACAGCCGAGTTGTCTGGCAAAGGCCACAGACTGGATTGCACAGAGCTGAGCACATGTCTATTTACGCTGCTACAGTCAATCTGTATCTCTTATTTAACCTGACTGAGCTCATTTACAGGAGATGGAACAGGGGAAATAGACAAGAAACAGGAGATGTTGCATATTTAATCCAGAACATTGGGTAGTAGATTTTTTTTTTGACAACAAACAGCACTTACAGACATGCTACACAGAGATTCTTCTACCCTGGAGCCCTGTTGAGAAGCAGACAGTGAAGTGCAGGCCCTGAACCAGTCAGCTAAAGATCATTCTCCATTAGGTTTCTCCTTTATAACAGCAGCCTGTCACTGAATCCAAGATATCCACATATAAAAACCTTTCCCAAAGCTGGATCTGGAGAAGCACTTCTCCCAGGGAGTCAGCAATATAATTATATCCTAGAGTCCTCCACATAGCGTCGCTGGGGAATATTTACTCGAATTGTTTCTGAATCAGCGAAAGATCATGCCGACTCTGTGGGATTTTGTGGCAGAAGTGTTTTAAAAGTTGCTTTACAAAAAAGTGAGTATGTATACACAACTAATGTATTTTTAATCCTTGCCAAACTGTAGTGGGACTGAACAGAAGTTCAGTGTTTGGGTGCCATCTCCACTAATTACAATCACGATCCATAATTGAGGGGCAAATGCATGGAAAATCGCTCTACATCACATTTAATTTTAGTGACAAAGCATTTCAGAACAGCGGGTGACTTTTTTTGTATTCTGTCTTATGCCTGGGTGGTGCAGTGCTTCGTTTTGTGACAGTCTTTGTTGAAATAATCTGGTTTGTAGCGGGTTGCATCCAGGGACTTGCTGTCCAAAGGTGTTGGGTCTGGAATTTGAATCGTACTTCTTAGTGCTCCATTTTCCTTTGTTCTGTTTGTCTTAACACTTTATGGTAACACAAGCTTCTTTAATGATTCTGTGTTAGCTTGCGCAGTTAAACTAGGCCTATATATTTAAACGTTTTATTCTGAGGTTAACACTCACACTCTTCCTCCTCATGATACTGTAAATCTCACGCTTCACTGAATTCATGTTATTAGTCAACTGGCTCATAATCCTTTGTTAACTAAATGGATCCCATGTATACAAATCCCCTTAAGCCGAACCTGTAGCATTCCTACTTTGTGTAAGCTCACTCACAAAAAAAGGGGATTTTAATTAATTCTAAAAAAGACCATAACCTTTGGGAATATGAGCTAGCGCTCTTTCGTCACTAAATCTAGCACCACCAGATGGGATGTTTTAGTTGATGGATTTTTACTTCTTAACATAGGGTCAACCCATGTTGTTCATATTCTTCAGCTGCTAAAAATATTTAGGAGCCACTTAGTGCTCCGGTGCTCTGTTATCTTGGATTTGTACATTTGTGTTGGCCTAAATATGCTTTTTCTTCAGTGCGGCCGATGCTGCGCTCTTATGGAACCCTTGATCAAAGGATAATGCACAGACTGTCACTTGGCCTCCCTTAGCAGTTGGCAAGAGTCTGAATTATTCAAATACATTCTCATGAATACTTGTGCAGCTTACAACGCTGTTGACGGCAACATTTATCTAAATAGAGTAACATATCCTCTTTTACAATTCCTACCCAGCCCAGTAAAGAATCTATTGATTAATTATTAATCACTTTCTGTAGGCTCATCACTTGGACAACCCCCTTCACATTAAAATATCAGTCATAGCAACTTACATTAAAAATTTTCTGCTAATATTTCAGTTTTGAGACCTAAAAAAAGCTCACAAGAGCAGTGTAGTTTGACTCACATTTTTCTTTTTAATTTTGCTTAATTAGGAGGAGTTTGTACTTTTTCCAACAGTTTTCTTTTTTAAATATGTATATATAAGTAGCAGGAACAATGTCTCCCTTTAAAAATACTTACCAGTAGTTAAAAGTTCAACATTATACCATTATAACAACTAATATACCGTAGAGTATTGTGTATATACTATGAAAGTGCAGGTGTATTGGTAAAGAAGTGACACAGTGAAGTATTTCTATATGGCATAATGACACATAGAAAGATCACAGTGGATTATTATTGCATATGTAATGTCCTTTCTAAGCTTTTACAGGTAAACAATAAACATTGGTATTTATGGATGCTCTTAAAGGTCGGCCAGTTATTGGTATTGGCTAAATCTGAACATGTTGAATGGTTCAAGCGTTTATCAAAAGATAATGATGTCACTAATATCTTATAGTCTGTGTCATACCAATTTTGTACAGTCTAAATGATTGAAACAAATCTGATTAAATAACTGATTATCAGCAGCATGTATCCTGAAAGTAGATCTCCAATACAGCTGGCAAAATGACAATTCCAGGACACTAATTACAGTAAAAATTTTCAGCTTACCTAAAATTAAATGTGTGGAATGAATCATGCGGACTTCTCATTGCCCTCCATTCCTACGATGGAGATGGAGCGTACAAAGTTAGCATGACTTACCTGCAATATTAATTTATACTAGTGCTGTCACTGTTAATTTTGTTAAAATTACATTAACGAGCTAACCGTGCTAACGCGCTAGCGCCGTGCAGGCCCACGCACAGGGCGATCCGCGCTAACTCGCTAACGGAGATTTGGCGCGTTAATGCGGTTATGGCATTAACGTCATTTTAATGATATTAACGCTGACAGCACTAATTTGTACATATACCAGTTTGGCAAAAAATGACAACAAAATACAAAAAAAAGACCACACAAAAAAACCCAGCATCACCCTTTAAACTTCAAAGTCGCTCTCATGGCTAAATCTAGTACAGGAAACTACACTTAATGTGAGTTTTAGTCATGCTTAAAATTGTGCTCAACAAATACAACACTTAAATATGAAAGTATATTTGACTGCAGAAAAGATGTTTTTTATTTTTGTATACCGTGTGATCGTGGTGAAATACTGGGTAAAACAATAACACACATTTAGAGGGTAACTTGTGTTATTTGTTCTGTAATTGTTCCTTAGTTTGTTTTAATGTTTTCATACAATTGATTAAAATTGTATTGTATTGCTAATTTTTTTAAGGAGGACTGACTGAAAAGACTTTACTTTTAAAATCTTGGATGGGTGAAGCTTTCCTCCACATAGGCAATACCCACTCCACTCCATCAACCAAGATTTCCACCCTCTCCACCTCCACTGCTATTATTTAGGTAAGCCAGCTTTGTTACAGGTGGTTTCTCCCCATCTCCAGAAAGTCTGCAGAAAAAAAACATTATTACATTACATTAAGGTTTTTTTTTTATGTGCTCGGCATCCTGTTTGCAACTTCCTCCCCACCAAAAGGGCTGTTCCAGAAAACCTCTGTTTACTTTCAGGCACACTCAAAAGCAAACTTTTAAAATGATTCGTGTAGTTTGACCCGACGGCTGAGTGCTTATGGTCGACGCTATCATATCTGTGAAAATGCTCTCAGCGCCTGTGTTCACGGCTGAGACCTTTGCTGCATGTCATTCCCTTGCTCTCTTTCCCAAATTTCCAGTGTATCTTTAATGTAACTTCAGTTTTGGAAAAATGCCATAAAAATAATATTTTAGGGAAAAAACTGTGTTTTTTTTGCAAAGCTGCAGGGAGCTTGCACTTTTTGCCCTGACATTGCTGCTTTATGCAACTGTTCATTTCCTTAAATGTCTGCAATGGAGGTGGAGAGTGCAAAGTTAACCTGATCTGTAATGTAGCTACAAAAGCTGGTTGCTTTCTCTGTTACTTTAACCAAAGTTAGAATATATATACTGTATATACACTCACTTTATAGTCAAGTGGAAACACACCTGACTATAAAGGGTGTTTTTTATAGTGCAACACAGTTAAGACTGTAAAAATATTTTAGCAGGTTCTCTTTTTGTGCTTCGAATCAATATCATGAGCTCATTAACCTCACATTCATGAATCAGGACTTCCAGCATTTAGATTACAGCTTTTTTACTATGTCAGTCAATATAAATCAATTATCCGAGCTTCTGCTACTTCTCTGCTCATTTTCAGGTTGTAGCTACAGGTTGTTAAATTTAATTAGAGCAGATTAATGACTGTTGATGCTGATTAATTTAGTTGCTACCATATAACTTTATCTCTGGCTTCTCTTCTCCCAGCAAAAGGCGAACACAGATTTGAAATGAAGCTTTGATTAGATATTTTAGTCCTGCATTACTTGCAAGTGATATCAGCTAAAACTGAAATATAAGATATGTTAACAAAAAATAAGAGTTAATTATACATTTTTTAAAAACTCATTATATCATTGTGGATGAATAAAATTAATCTGGCACCCAATCAATCCATCTATTTTCTGATGCTTTGCTTATCCAGTTCAGGGTTTCCGCGTTCAAGGGGAAACTCGAGCCTTTTCCAGGTGATGCTGTGAGCCGGCAGTTGTAACCACTGCACCACTGTGCTGCCTCAAATCTAACCCAATATATAATAGTTAAAGTTCACTTTATGAGTACAAACATATATTTACTACAGTATATACAGGAATATTTTAATATGTGATTTGATTCATATAAATGGGAGTGAGAGGTTTGGAATCTGTAAAACTGTGGCTAAAGTGCTGTGTAGGTGGAGCAATTGTTGGTTAAAAGAATGGAAGACATTATCATAAAATACATTTGACTGTTGTAAAATGTACTTATGTCATCCTCACAAGGGAAAAATTTGGGGCCCACCAACAAGGAAATATCTCTGTGACTTGTAAATTTGTGTATCCTCTCAGTAAGTAAAGCTATTGATTTTGTGGGCTTTGGATGTCTCCTCTTTTTCCTGAAGGAGAAATTTTGAGGTTGTGTTGCTGACAGAGGTCAGAGGAGCCCAGTAAGACTACGTGACCATGATTGTCAGGTCATCTTTTCAAGCCTTCTCTGATCTCACAGCTCTATATTCATCCCACAGATAGGCCAACTGAAAAGATAAAGGTTACATGTACATATACACAAGTCAGTGTCAGTAGAGCAAATTCAGTTTTGTGCACAAAGATTAAATTTGTACTGCTGCCTACTGTAAATGAAAGAAAACTGCTCAATCTCGCATTGGCGGTGCAGCAGTTTTATGTAGCTTAGGGCTACATCTTGTGGATTTGACATTAAAATATGTTGGGAGCAGAAATGTTTCACTTTTTTAACATGTACTTTGCAGTAACCTTGTGGAGTATCTAATTTGTCTTCCAAATGCAGTAGTTAAGAGCAATCATCCTTAGAGTGTCAGGAGTACTTATTAAAACATGGGCCTATGGCTGGCAGATGGTGAAATTTACATAATCACCATAAAGTTGATGCACATGTTCTGCACTATTGTGCATTAGTGTATGTCTCTCTTTAAACTAGGAGGGTATCTGCTAACTTGTTAATTGCAAAGACACTTCAAGTAACTAATTAAGTTTGTGACAGATTTGGGATACGTGCGAGTTTTTATTCTAATTTTTGTAGTTATATGTATATATTGCAGTTTAATTGACCTCACAGTCTTCAGATCATTTCGGTCTTTGGATCAAGCCGCGACTGTGGCTACTCCAGTAATCACACCGACACTCTGCTTTTCAGTTACTCGTCTTATCAGCTCCACTTTATATCATGTTGCTGAGGAAGAGTGAAGGGAATGAATATTTCAGCAGCTGAGTGAGCATGAAGCACCAGCAGGGCTTCATACCATCTTGTTTGCACTTACTACAGCCATTAAGTTTACAAGCAGCATTTGTATTTATCACCAGGCCTGGATGGTTCGAAGCAATCAAAAACCAAACACAAGGAGAGAAATACAAGGTTCAGGTTGACATGTGAAGAAAAACTGAGGTGAAGTGCTGACATGCTGATGTCTTAGCAGATAACACTTAAATCATTTTCCTCCAAAACTTCACTGGTATGGGTTCAAAGAGATATAGCCATAATACAAATTTTTGGAGTAAGTAGTGGTGTTTGAAGTTATTTTATGGGATTTTGCTGTAAGGCCCAGAATTGATTTGCAGAAGGGATAAAAGGAAGATACTTTATCTTCGGAGCTTTGTCGGAAAAAGCTTAGCATCCATTGGTAGTTCCGCCAATATGCCTGCAGGGCATGGAGGTAGGGTGAGAAGGGGGTGCTGGCATTGACATTATATACCAGAATGAATTGTGCTGAGTTTACACCTCCTGCTGCTTACGTTCTGCTCTTTCATAATCTTTCATGAACCATACAATGTTTTATTTAATGTCCTGGGTCAGAGAGAAACTTGAGAAAAAACATATTAATAATGAAACGCATAGTACTGGGGAGAGAAAGAAGGAGAAGGAAAAAAACTTGGTTTGAGGCTCCTCAGCAAACAGGTCAGAAGGACCTTTTGAAGTCTACTGCTTCAGCGCAGTCAATAGTTTAAGAACTTGTGTTATTTCTGAATGTAAGGCCAGCTTGGACTTTTTCCTACCTGAAAATGCCAAATATCTATCGTGGCTGCCCAGTGTCTCACTGCGGTCCTTGAAAGGCTATTCAAACAGCCAAAAAAAAAAAAAAAAAAAAAAAAAATCCTCAGTATTTCAGGTTGGTACTTCAGTAAAAACATTCTGTGACCAAGAGATTATTCTGTAAACACCCTTTGGTTGAAAAGTGGAGAGCACCCTCTTTGCAGCACCAAATATCTCATACCTCTCTCTCTCTCTCTCTCTCTCTCTCTCTCTCTCTCTCTCTCTCTCTCTCTCTCTCTCTCTATATATATATATATATATATATATATATGTATGTATATATATATATGTATGTATATATGTATGTATATATATATGTATGTATGTATGTATGTATGTATATATATATATGTATGTATGTATGTATGTATGTATATATATATATATATATATATATATATGTATGTATGTATGTATATATATATATGTATGTATGTATGTATGTATGTATGTATATATATATATATATGTATGTATGTATGTATATATATATATATATATATATATATATATATATATATATATATATATATATATATATATATATATATATATATATATATATATATTTGTATATGTTCCCCTTAACCTTTCTAAAATAAGCTATTCCTATTAGTACTAAAGGGAGCAAACATATGCCATGGCCATAATGTTTGCACTCCCTAATGAATCCTCATTTGCGGTTTGTGAAGGCTCTTGGCCTCTCTGCCTCTCTGGTCTTAATTGCTTAATTACAGTCATTATTTGAACTGGAAGCAAATTCACCTGGCACGCTGACACCATGCTGGCCTGGTTAAAAAAAAAAAACAGAAAGAAAGAAAGAAAAAAAATCCTTTGAAAAACTGAGTGGATGTTGCAGGGGTCTCCAGAGGATGAATGAAGATGCCTGATGTGTGAACCAGAGGGTTGTGATGTATTCACACACATACACAAGACAGCCCGCATGCATATACAGTATATCCACTTGCATGTATCTGAATTCCTCACGTCTCCAGGACATTTCGGTGCTATCAGATGAAAAAGCTCCATGTCAGAGCCTCAGTGCCTTCAGAGGAAGGTCCAGGGGCTGTGTGACTTATTCATGACTCTCCTGGTGCTCCCTGTCCTGGCTCTCTCTGCTCTGTGCTGTAACCTGTGTTGGCTCACAGACCAGCCCTTCGCCTTTTCATATGCTGCATGTTCGCTCATCCTGTTTAAAAAATAAACAGCAGGTTGCATCTGTGCTAATAATTCATGTGCTGGGAGAGAGAAAGGGGTTTATGTGAGGAAATGAGATGGCATTAGCACCTGCTTCACCATGGAATTAGGTTAGGTTTTATACTCCATTTTCCAAAAAACATTTCTCTTCAGGTGATTTCAAAAACTATTTTCCTTTTTTGTCTTTTTTAGCGCTTTCTTTTTTTTTTCTTTTTTTATCCATGAGAGGTCTTACATTGGTTAGATTGGTGATTATCTCTGCTGTAATTAGGCATGTATCTCACTGGTTGTAAAAGTGTCCAAAAAAAGGTGGTTACACATCAGCTCAGGTGTGAATGTCTGGAATGGTGTTAATTTGAAGCAGGACATTGCTGGAAATGAGCACTCATGATCATGTGACATTACATGGAGGGGAAAAAATGCAACAGGAAAAGCAAAGCCCGGCAATGAGGCACATGATTAAATTATAGAATGGTTTAAATAATTGTTATCCTCATATTTTTAGTAAACTCTATAGAAACAGCCCATATTATTCATTTCAAGATCCCAGATTGCTTATTTTATACAACCCATATATATCTTCCTCCCACTATACAAAAGTAAATAAGGCTCCCACCTTCTTCATTTTTAAATAGAGCCGTCAACTAACCCTGCAGCCCCTTCAAAGGGAGCAACTCTGTAAACCTCGGTAAGTACATTCCTGATCAGTTTGTGGCCTTACTTAACACAGCAGGATTTTGTAAATTATAGTCCCCTGTATAGTTAAACAGATGATAAAGCAGAGTATACCCACAGCAACCTACCCTCAGTTACTCAGTCATAGCTATCCCTTACTTGACATGTTGAAAATTTTGATGAATTCATTGACGTTTCTTCTAAATATTGAAAGTAATCTCAGCACTTTATCTCACTGGACGCTCATGCTTACCAACAGAGCTGCAGTACAGTTGAATTGGCAGTAGTTAAATATTCAGTGGATTCAAAGCTTTAGCTTCTATTGTAGCTGGGCTTTTTTTCCAGCTTAATAGAAGAGGGTTGTGTACATGATTTAGCATGACAGGTGTTATACTTACTGTATGGCAGGAATACACTTCAGCTATATTTAAATATATCTGGCTAATGCTCCATAAAATAGTTAATCAGTTTGCATCTTTCAGGACCCCGCTCTAAGCCATTTCTTTAAAACTTCTTTTTAATCGTCCATGCTTAAATGTTAATTGCACATGCCTCTTCCAAACACACTCTTTTCTCTATTGTCAGGGGCTTTTTGTTACAGAAATATGTTACTAATGGCTTATGAATTAATAAGAACCCAAACTAAATTAGACTTTCATGCAAGGTGATTGTAAAGAGCTTGAAAGCCCCAACATTTTATTCAGATTTCAGAATTTTCTGGACGAGTGGGTTCCTTTTTGCCGTAGCCTATAATGCATCCTTTGTCATCATCTCTCAGCCCTGATTTAGGTTGTGGGATGCTCTTGGTGTAATTTACTTACCCAAGCAGAGCCATTAATTTTCTATTATTGTGAAAAGATGATTCGTGTTTTGGAGGCTGTCTTGATTATTTATTTAGCTACACAGCAGGGAAACATGAGGCAGTGGCTAATGGAATATAAAGTCACAGGCCTCATTCCCATTCTGACATTTAACTACAGAAGCGGCACATGTGTTAATGTGTCCTCCCCAAGCACCTTAATTCGACTTGAAATTCCAAATGGAACTCGCTATCTGTGCTGGGCCTTTGAGACAGTGTGGGGGAAGGAGGGGGACACCAACTTAACACATAAATTCACTTGTCTGAGTCTTGGCTGTGCATCTAGTGACTTAAATGCTCCACTGCTTGTATGTCTAGAGGGAAACAGCAGCAGATAGTAGCATTATCACTTGCACTGTTGCCTCCCGCCCCTTGTTTTATATAGTGGCATGATATTTTGATTTTCCCAAACCACAGCTCTTCATATTATAGTGTGAAAACATCTGAGGAACTAGGTTTATTATGCAGCAACCTTATAATAAGGCTTTTGCAAGTTGTAACTACTGCCTTTGTTAGTGGTTAAAAGGCAATTCATTAATGTTTTATTGTTTAGTTTGAAAAATAAAGTTTTTCTTGCTCCAAGTTGTTATATGTCTTGCTTGCTCTGAGAATGCACTAACCAAATCAGTGAAAATGCTCATGAGCACTGGGAAATGACTAGTCAGTGTGTCAACTAGTCAACTACTTTAACTAGAGCCTATCCATGGTGGGATTTTGGAGCTGATGCTGATATTCTTTATGTATATGCACATATATGCAATACATGTAATATGTTACATGGAATTCGGCACAACTACTCATGCAGCAAATCTTTGTTCATTCATCTTTTAATAAATTACCAAGTTTTAAAGGTTTGCAAATAATAGCCAGCGAGACAATGTAAGTGATATTTTCATGGAGTTGCCATCACTGAAAACTTGTGCAAAATGCTGTCACACTTAAATGAAGCTCTGCTGAGTGGCCAAAAATGTTTGCGTGATGCGTTCGTTGGCTGTGAATCAGAGCCTTCACGCTGAGTCGTTATTACAATTAATGACAGCGTCTTATCCGAATGACTAACATGTGATGAAATGCTATGACTCTTTCCTTTTTGGCGTTTCTCCAGTGCTGTGGCCAGCCTCAGTCAGGCTTGTTCACTTTACTGCAAAGGACATCTAGTGGTTACACACCCAACTGACTTATTCTGTCTCCATTCATTTCTAGTTGCAAACTTCACCGCCTCGCTGCTATAACTGTCTAAAGCAAGAGCCGTAAAGAGAGTAATATCCCGATCATGAAATATTGTATTCTTCAAGAATGAAAATAGCTGTTAATTAAACAGTGTCTTTTAGAGTAAAGCCAATAGAAATTGATCTCATAAAAGATGTGATGGGACGGAGAGCTGACTGACACAGTTGTAATCTCAGTATGAATGTGTCGCAGGCCGCTGGATAATTAAAGAGACCAAGTAGTAAGGACATGGCTATTAGCAGGTTAATTAGGCAATAATGAAAGAGATACCTCAGGTTAC
Source organism: Copadichromis virginalis (assembly GCF_057382275.1). Classification (NCBI taxonomy): domain Eukaryota; kingdom Metazoa; phylum Chordata; class Actinopteri; order Cichliformes; family Cichlidae; genus Copadichromis; species Copadichromis virginalis. The sequence continues at coordinate 15,036,521 of NC_140639.1, read as the reverse complement.
TGTGGGCTTTAGTGCAATATGATTGCACTGAACAATATAAGGTGGGTGTTAAATGTAATCCTTGCACATTAATAGAGAAAGGCATACCTTCCAGTAAATTATTGCCAAGAGACTTCACCTGCTCTGCGCAGTCACAAATGGAGAATTCAGAATAGATTCTATTTGGTGGCTGTCCACTCTGATTAGTTTGATGAAGCTTACTAAAGCTTTTAGAAGGGGATATTTGCGAATTTAGCAGGTGGCACATATAATTCATGGTTCTCCTTATTAGAGAGATTGAAGTGTTTCATTAAATGAGTAATTCATTTCCTGCTACTTTTTGACCCACTTTGACAAAAGTAGAAGTAAGCTGTCTGGCATGAAAAAATCCACCTAATGGTGGTTTCATAACCTTGATTCATCACTGTCTTCGTCACTATCCAATAATCTCTTTGTTTTCAGTCATCTATTTGATTTAATTATGAATCACTATCTGTTATTATCAATACACCTAGGGGAAGCGCCCTGCAGATGTTAAAAATCAGAGGACATGTCAGGTCAAAGGTCAGTGTCCAGCGTTATCCTCCTCACATTAGAGTAACAGCCAAACTATACGCTTCATTCACCCTCTTCTAATTGACTTACAAACACTGCTGTGCTTTAGGTGTCAAGTAACACACTGCATTAAGTATGAGTGTGAAGTCAATATGACTTTATTAGTGGCTAGGTCTCCATTGACAGGCCCTGCTTGCTCTTTTGACCTCAGCTAACTGTGATCTACTGTCCAGAGAGCGATCCTCTCTTCTCTATCTCGCCTTCCTTCCTTCCTTCCTTCCAACTTCTCTTACTCTGCCATTATTCCACCCCTCAGTGATCATGTCACCCTCCGACTCCAAATCCCGGAAGAGCCCAGGCGGCCAGGAAATTCGACATTGTTGCTTCCCTTTTTAGGAGTCTATCGGTAAACCTTGCTAATCCACAAAGCCAACCTTGGATTTGAGCCGCTGAGTCTGAGGGGAAAGTAATTGGGTTGTTTCTAATAATTGGATTTTCTGCAGCTTGGTTTAAAAAAAGAAAAAAATAACCAATGTCCAGGAAAGAACAAGCACCCACCCCTTTGAGCTTTGGTTCACAGGTCGAGGCAGGCCCCAGGTTGCGCATATAAAATGATTAACATTTAAAATCTGCTTACAGCCACTGCGTTTTAAATAGCGCTGTTTGAGAGGTCTAATTTTTGGTAAGTATGCTGTAAGTCCTCATTATATGGGCTGAATGGGTCATTAATGAAAAAAGTTATTAGTTGCCTGCATTGCAGCTCATCCACTGGCAGGAGAAAGGGTGAGAAACCCACTAAATATTTGGAAGTCTTATATGGGTTTATGAAAGCTCCTCTAATCTTGCCTTCAAATCTCTTCAAGGGCAGTTCTTTTGATTGTTGTGTTCGAGAGATTTATTAAAACTCTTAATGTGAGCATAACTCTGTGGGCACACCTGCACAGTGGTAAGAGTACATTTACTCACATAAACACCACAAGCATCGTTTATTGCACTTTTCACTTCTAATCCATTTACCTCAAAGCCTTAGTTGCCAGTTACTTTAATAGATGTATGACAATCTTATAAAAGCTTCTGATGCTGTGCATATATTTTACATATATATTGGTATTCATCGTTTTTACTACCTTAAGAAATAAAAGTATATTTACAGTATATAATAAATATATTTGCTTAAAGTTGAGGATCTAAGTACTAAAGCACATCAAATCAGCAGACGTGATTGATGGACGACCTTTTGATGAACCAGCTTGGAGTTTAAGCACGAGCTGAAGTATTGGATTTTTCTCTTCAATTGACTGGATGATCGATATATATTATGTTGCTGCAGTGGTCTAACAGCTTTCTTTCAATCATAAATGTGTATTGTGCAAATGAGCACAAATAGATGTGGAAAAACTTAGTACCAGAGAAAGGTGTGTGTAAAAAATGCTCAGCAGTATTAGCAAACTGCACTTATATTTTGAAACGTGAAAATAATCATTTTACATTCAAAAAGGCACCTGAGAGTAACACTTAAAGTAAAGATTTACTTTAAGTGTGCGTGGTAAAAGCCCAAAAAGCGGCCAATCCTACTTTAGTTATTATCAGTGAGAAACGGCGCCTGGCAGTCTTAGTTTTAGAACCTGTATTCATTGGCTGGTTGAAAAAGTCCACAAGAAGCCATGGGCAGTGACGGAAATGAGCAGCGTACCACATGTTGGGCCCACAGATAGACCAGGGGAACAACAATGCTTCCCATCGTGACTTTGAGATCCCAGCCCAGATTATTGGGAAGGAGCAAACTTCATGTTGCTTTAAGGGAATAGTGGAGGGGCTCGCTGCACTCTCCTGCAGCTTACCGCCACCCTGGATGATACAGTGAAGTCATCTTGATTGTTCTCCCTTGTGAAGCCATTAGATCTAGAGACATGCTGGCTTCACAATGCACTACTCTAACAGTCAACATCTACCAAACAAGTTCTCTATACAGCAAATTCATAGGCTCCTACAAATGTTATTTTACTCTAAGTCCCTGCTGGGTCCACAGAAAGTCAGTTTTATGCTGGAAAAACATGGATGCACATAGAACAGGTATAAATAAAAGTTTAAGATTTCACTTCGATGTTTAGTTTTATCCAGAGGACACTAGTCTATATCTATATCTACATCTATATATATAGCTTTTACCATATATCATATATTAGTATTGATCTATTAAATTTACAGAGTATGAAAATATATGGCTGATATTTTTTGGTATGTCTTGGTTGGGTAAATGTATCAGGATTAACTGGTATCATATCATAGGAGTGGCATTTTGTCATGATTGCAGGCTAAAATCAGGACATAGAAACTGAAACAGTAATCGTAGTATGCTAATATAACACAAGCACTATATCAATACTCATTGGTAGTAATAGGGTCAACATATCCCCAGAGACAGCATCTATCCCTCACAGATTGAGATGTGGGGGTGAGAAAAGGAAGAGGCTCAGACAGGAAATCTGGTCCCCATCATTTTCTGTATTACTGTGCACTAAAGGTCAATGCTAAAAAATCTTCATGGAGTGACTACAATTATATATGATTTTTGCAAGAGCGGGAACAAAGAACCGAAAGAGCACAGTAATTTTCAGAAAGCTCTAATTTTGAAACATAAAATAAGGGCAAGTTAGAAGCACTAGGCAATCCTTGAGTAATGGAAAAACATACTGTAGGTTATGGAGTCTGAAATTGGTGAGGTACTGGAATTGTATTAACACAACAAAGGGAAAAAGGGTGAGGTGTACGCATGTATATACAGAACATCTGGAGACATGCTTAGAAGCACATGGGGCAATCTATGTGGATAAATGGATCACTTACTGTTACATGCAAATTCTTGGTATCACACATCAAGACCTGACAGTATCGGTAAAATAACTAGTGCCTATAGCCGTGTCTGCACTTCTAATTGTGTATTTCAGCATTTGCACAAAAATCAGAGTTGCCTGTCCTGTCAGCTCTGCATAGGCACTGCTCATGAGAAGCAATTCTTGATTTATACCAGTGCATTATGCAACGACAATAGCAAAACCCCCACATAATATATGTACATAGAGTACAAAGTGTTCAAGACCATGTTCTAGTTTAAAATGAAGAAAAATGGCGCGAAAAGAATCCTACATATGTGCTAAATTAGCAATCCAATAAACTTTAAAATACCTCAAACATTTGCATTTATATGTTTTATTTCAAACCAACAATAATGCTGCATGTTTGGTATGAAAAGGTAAGACAGTGGCCTGCAGTAATGCAATTATTGCTCTTTTAGAAGTTCACACTAAAAGAGATAATGTGGAATTAAGAAAGCCAGCATTTATTTCAGCATCAAGGTAAATGGAAGACATGTCCCGATTACAAAGGGAAAATGTGTAATGAGCACAACAAGATGTAAAGTTTTACATTACAGATGACTTTGAGTATTTTATATATGCAATGTAGCATTTTTTTAAAATATCTTATGAACATTTTAGTTTCTTTTTCTTTATGTTAGAAGAAAGTGTAAAATATACATTTTTGAAATTATTCACCAGTTGTGCATTCTATGTGACTCACTGATAATTTCAATTATATGCTGGCACTTAACGTCCAAACCAGCATGCTGCTCACAAGTGAAGTTGTTAACGGAGCAACACTGAGAACTTCTGATTTTCTTTAAAGCAGAAAAAACAGAATGAGAGAGACTTTGTTCTCCCAGCATTGTCCACCCAAGTTCCCTCTTTTCTGGTTTTCATGTCTCAAAAGCCCACATTGTCTCCCAGGACACAAATAAATCAGTGTTCTTCCCTTTTCATCTATGTTGGAAAATAATTAAAAAGGGAGTGCTGAATTGTGTACAAGCTGATTCCTCTGTTCAGTAAGCCACCTTCATCTAACAAAAGTCTCTCGCCCTCCTTTATTTTTTTTTCTTCTTCCTAATAATATGTTCTGCTCTGTTTAAGATTGAGATCAAATACTCTCTCATAGAGCTTGGGTAATTAGATTTCACTATGTAAATGGCCTTTAAAGCGCACTAAGAGTGTGAGACGCTGTGCTCACATTTGTTCGCTGCACTGCTGCCTCCCTCAGGTCATTTGTGTATGAATCACTTGGCATCACCCTGCACTGAAACACACAGCTTTGCCTCAGAAACTAGTTCAAATAAACACTGATAGGAAAGCCTTTATACTAGTTGCTCAATGAGTCATTTGTTAAAGTGCTAAAAAAAAAATAAATATATATATATATATATATATATACAGCTTTTAATCTTCAATTCTGCACAAATTTAATGCCTACTTTTATTTGAGTTTGTTTTCATAAATAATTTTTGCTAAAATCATCCACGGATTACAAACAAGAACCAGTTTATTGCACAATGTCAAATGCTTTTAAAGGAGCTGAGTGTTAATTTTCTCAATATGATTTAGAAAACACATAATAAAAAACTATTTACAGGGAAGATTTCTTATACAATCCATTTTTTATAATCCAGTTTTAATGAATATTTAACAACTGATTTGCAAAGACAAATAAACAAAAAAATTATGTCTTTCTTTTTAAAGAAATTGCTTTCAAATGTAGGCACAACACTCTGCGTATAATTGAGACGTGTGTAGATTTATTATTATTATTTTTATCATTCAAATGTCATCCCTTATTTTTGGGGTGGGGGGTCGTTGGGGGGCTGTCTTGCTTGCGAGGCAGAGACAGCAGCTATTGTCTCGAGGAGACAAAAGGAGTAGTGACATCACTAATGTTTCAAAAATAAACTGCAGGCTCCTATTATGTGGTACAGTTAAAGCCTGGAAAGGAGACCATATGTTAGGCTGAGGGCTACGCTGCTGAGAGTAGCCACGCATTTCATATCGCTGACAAGTCTCCTCTCCCTCAGCCCTGTCAAACTGCTGTTGTAAAACAATTAAGCTCCTATTAACATATATTTTATTAATTGCCCTATCAACATGGAAACACAAAGGCATGTAAATGCCCCGGCTTGACAGATTTAGAAAAGCGTAGCGTGGCAGCTTTCTCACAGATAGTGACAGCTGAAGGAATCAGGTCAGATTATATGAGCATGGACAACTCAACAGATTTGTTTGCTATTGATAGCAGCAATCAATTCAATTAGTTGTCTCTCATACGTTGAATGAGATTAGCAAAGGTAGTGTTTTGTCATTTACTGTTTAACGTATGCATGGATTTCTCTTCCAACAGGAAAAAAGCTCTTGATTCTTTTTTTCGTTTTTTCATTGTGCAGTGACTGTTTCATAATTATTGCCTCACAGCTTTCTATTTCCTCTGGAGTAATTGGACTGCCCCGTTAGATTATCCGGTCTAAATTGCAATACTAATTATAAAGCCTAACAGTTGTGTCGCATCAATAGTCTATTAGGATTAATTAAGATAGGAAGTGACAGCTGACGATTAAGCTCATCAGTTGCAGTTCAGCGATGCAGAGGTCAAACGATCAAGTTCTTTTCTGTCACAGGAACGTTGAGCCTCGCTTCAAAAATGCAAATGCTTGTTGCTGACATGCGATGATCTGAAGTCACACGCATGGCCTGCTCTGCAGTTTCATTGTGTGTCTTACTGTATGCAGATCTAGACGCAGCCCATTGTTAGCGTGTCACAGAGGCAGAACAAACGATTTCATAATTGATTATGCTCCTAATTACAAAGCATACAATTAGTGGAAGTTATTGATAGTTCAGCATGTGTCTTTTAACCCCGGAGCTGTCTGTCTACTCCCACAGGAGACGTGTGTCCTTCTTTGTTAATGATGGAAATGACTTTTAGATAACAAGCGTGTCCCAGACAATAAGCTGTGTTTACACAGTGACCTGGACATTTACTTGCTTGGCCTCTGTATCTACCCCTCCCATTATATTTGCCAACACCACTCTAATTACAAGGCATCAAAATAGACCTAAAAGGCTTCTACCACATGCTTTGGTACAATCAAAAACAAGAGTTATCCTATTTTTACTAATGTGGAAAATATTTTTTCAAGTCTTGTTTATATCATTTATTAACACTATAAAGGGAAACTAGAAGTACGCTTGTCAGAATGACAGGAGCGGACTTGTGTTTTAATAGCATAGCCACGAAGCTCAGACATTTCCAAATGTCAGAAACCTGACTCGCCTGACATCCTTATCAACTGAAATAAGGTAGTGCTGGTTGAGGGAAACTGTTATTGGATTAATTAATTCTTTATAAATTATCTACAAGAATATTTTCTTTTCTAGCATCTGTTCACAATTACAACTGTGAATGTTTTAATTGTTTTCAAGTGTTTAGCTCATTTGAATGAAAAACGTTGCTTTATTGATTAGTTCTAATTATTTTTACTGCCTATCATTTTATAGTTTTTCTATATAAAATCACACTTACCTTTTTATGTATTCATTTCACCTTATTATTTGATCTGATATTACATTCACCTTATTCTGTTTCAGTAGTGTGTGTATATACCCTCAGCTTTTACCAGTTTTCAACTATGCATGGTATTTGTTAATTACTTTTTACACTCACTTTAATTTACCATTTACTGCACTTTAGTATTTCATAATTTTAGGTTTTATGTTTGGCTAACTACTGTATTTTTTTTAAACTGTCTGTCTGTAACTTTAGGGGACATGTTCGACGGGTCTTTTCATTACAACTATGTAACTGTTTCAACTGTTACTCTATTACTTCGGGCTACTTGTTGTGACTACTAATGATATGTTTTCTCCTACTTATTCTAACACTTTGCACAGTTTTACTTTGCATTGATTGTCTTTAATTGAGCTGCAGATTTTACTTTCATATGCATTGACTTAGGACTATTTTTTCATGACCTTGTCTGATCTATTTTTCATTCATTTCATCTCCTCATTTATTAATGGCAACAATAGTGCCAAATCACAACAACAGTTGCCTCAAGGTACTTTACATTGTAAGGTAAAGACCTTGCAACAGAACAGCACAAGTAAAGATCACTCCCTCAGTGTGCAAACATAACAAGCACTAATCTTCTGTCTAGATACTGTAAAAGGATTTAGATAAAAATATGTTTCTTTTAAACATGCATGGGCATAATTTTCGTATCTTTATTCATAATCTGATGTTCTTTAATAATTACAGATTACTCCAGGAGAAAATCATCTGGGTGCAGTTGCAGAAAATCTCTCATGAGAATATTCAGTAGTGAATACGTTACAAGTACAAGGACTATATTCAGTCCAATATAGGAAGTCTCTAAAAGGGCTTTAGTGCTAAGGGGCATACTTACCCCTGAGCTCCCAAAGGAGCAATGTTATTATTGGTAATAAGAAGCAATAAACAGGGTGTGAGGGAAGCATGGAAGTTTCACTCCACCAAGTGTAAGCGCTTCTGAGGAAAACTGTAGATAAATTTATCTGTGTTTCCCCGAGAAGAAAAAAAAGAAATAAAGAAATTGTGCACCAGCTAACCAACACATTTGTTAAGTAATGTTAGTTTAGGACCACATATAAGAGCTTGGCATCTGTACTTATGACAATTTCAATAGTTTAATCTTTCATGGAGGGCGGTGGGGAGTGATGCTAAACTACTGTCAAGACAAATATTTCCAGCAGAGTCCACTTGTATAATGGAATGAAAAAAAGAGATATAAGCAGGCACAAAAAGTGTTTCTTCCGCATCTTGCCTCCCGGCATCAGGCTTTTTCCTTTCCTTATCCAGCACAAAGAGTGCATTGTTAGCAGAGCCATTACAAGCAGTCTTGACTACACTGGACAACATATGGCTCAAGGGAGAAAGCTATAGATTGCAGGGATGGGAGAAATGGGAAAGTTCATCAGACCCATCTCATCTGACCTCAGTCGGTTCTGGGGAAAAATGTGCCAGGATGCTGATGCTGAATAGACAGATTTTCCAAATGCTTTGAATTCCGTTAGGATAGCGAGAAAGAAAAAGGCAAGATGCTCAAAGAAATGGATTTGGCCTATAAAGTGTAAGTGGCGTGATGCCCATTTCTTCAGAAGGATGACATTAGGGGACCAGTTTTATTGATGGCTGCACAAAAAGGGGTAAAGAGTGCACACAATCAGGAGTCAATTGAAGCACTGGGAGATTAAGGCTGATATATTTTAGTCCTATAGCTTTAGGTCTTTTCATTTTAGACATACAAAGAGGAAGAATGGAGTAGAGTGTTCATTCTTAAATGCCTTTTTCCCCTCTGTTATTTGATTTCTTTCATTACATTTTATTATTAGCTGTTTCTTTTCTTTTTTTGAAGAATGGCAACCATGAACCCTCTTGGAACAGATGTATTACTTATGACATCCCAGTTTTCATCCGTTCACAATTTTTACATTAGAGTTAAATCTCTGCAGCTGGAATCTCACGGCTGAGTTAGCCCAAGCCCATAAAATATTGAAACCTTCAGAGCCACTGGCAGGCAGGTTGAGGGGAGTTCATGTCCAAAGCCAAGCTTCAGATTCACAGACATCCCAATAGGAGTGTACTACAGAAAAAAGCACTAATAAAAATTTCATTGAAATGAGACGGGGATATTGCTAGCATTCTCCCCAGCATCAGTATGAAATCTTAATCTGAGTTAATGGAAGAGATATGAAAGCCTTTCTGAATTCAAACACAAGCAGTGCATAATTTATAAATTATTGTCAGAAAAGTGATTCCGCTCCGAGATTTTACCCTCTTCTAGATGGAAGTGAACTCAACGAGACAATACGAAAACATAGTGTTTTTGACCTCTAATGCCAAGAGATTTTACAGTAGAGCTGTCGATATAATCAGGTAAACACCGCAGCAGTGCTCAGAGCGAATAAATTCTAGCTGAGCCTTTCTCTGGTAAACCAGATCAGTGCAGAATGGGTAAATAAAACAGCCCCCAGAGGACGGAGTGTAAGAATCCTTTTGTCCTGAAGGTTGACAGTTTGCTAAAAGCTTCATAATGTCTCAAACATAGCATCTCAGTGATGTAGAGCAGACGAGTGTTGTTTTAAAAAGCCTTTCCCCTTCTTCCCCTCGCTCACTTTTTTACTCCAATTACACAAGATGTGTTTGCATGGCATGCTCTGCGGTTAATTCGCAGTGACAGCTTCCTCTTCCTCCCGCATGTGGAGCGTAATAGAAACGGTGTCCCATGCTGGAAAACATTATTCACTAATGTAGCCTCAGCGTGTCCAGCGCGGAGCTCGGGGTTGTTCCTACTCCATTACATGGCAGGGAACAGGTCCTGATTAGGATTAGCACATGTACCCCCCCTCCCTGAAGACAGCCAAGTTCAATCATCCTGACTACTGCATTCTATTCACACTCTGCAGACTCTCGGTTAGTGAGGCCTGCAGTCTCACGATTTCTTTTTTCAGGCAAAAGCTTGTTAGATGTGCTTTAGCAGTTACTATAACTGAAACATTTTCCTTGTGCTGTTCTTTTATTATCTGTGTAAGAACTTGGTTTGATTGATTTGATACACTCAGGTTTACATATTATGACTAAAATGAACTGCCTTATTTTCTAGACTTTAAACTGCATTTAGAAAATCGCCTCAGTAAACATTTGTTATCCATCGGCCATATGATGCTCCTTCACGTTTGTGTCACTTAATGGCAAAAAGTCACAGACACAAAGCACAGGATGTGTTTTACTTTGGCGGGACCTGCTAGATGTTCCTGGCAGGATAAGGGAAGCGTGTACACGGTTGGTTGAGTCAGGCGTATCCAAGGTGATAAAAGCATAAAAAGGAGGCATGAATGTTAGATGGGATGCTGAAGTATACACTGCAAACTTATTTAGGACAGAGGCATCCTGGCTTTCTAATGCGAATTAATGGACGTGTATCTCAGTTTCCCCTTTGCTTTCACGTGTTTTCCCGCGTATCGGTCGCCGACTTCCAAGTTGATGAAGCTCCAAAAAGCCTTAAGGGAGCAGTAACCAAGGTAATACTGTCATTACATGGCTCCTGCGAGCATTCATGGCCGTGGGTTACAAAGATAGAGCTTTAACATATAAATAGGGGGTGTTATCCATTATTCATCTTTGGTTATTCAGTTTAATCAACAATTAGAATGTTTAAGAGCTTGTTATTCATTGGGTGTTTATTATTAGGTGAGTGTTGTGAGGGAACAAGAACACGCATACTTACTTCAGATGGAACAGTCACTGAGTGCAGGGTAGTAAATTGAAGTTGCCAGTAATGACTTATTGATGACCGAGCTTGTTCTTTACCCAGTTTAATTATGAGAGCTAGTTAATTCACAGCAGCTGGGGAGTCATGTTGGACGTGTTGGGTGTCATTAAGATATCCCACAACTTCATCACTAAGGCCCCATCCATAATTCAGCCTCAGTTCATGTGTGACTAAGAGGGCTTTATTTTAGAACAGCCTTAACGGGGTAAACTCATGTGGAAAAAAGTGCGCTGTGCTGCACTGGTCTCTGTGTCCCACCAAGTGGAAGAGTTAAGAAGTGTAAAAGCTGCCTTTTTGAGAGGCCAGAGAGGACCAGCGAAAGGAGGGAAACATCTCTGTGCAGCAGAGAGGTCACATGATGTAAGGGGAAGGAGGGCCATGTGCAGTGGGAGCAATTTCTTGACCTTCTAACTGTAGCTGAGGTGATGCTGTTCATCTTTGGGAGGCTGCTTATGTCAGTAGTGCCTCGGCTACGGGGCCGCTCGGGGACCTAACATGCACTCCGAAGTGTCCAGCCTGAGAAGAAAAAAAACAAAAAGGAAAAAAAAAAAAACCAAACCTGCAAGATGTCTCTGGACTGGTGGTGCTCGCTCACTCAGCTTTACTTTACGGTTTCTCTTGTGGGACTCGACCACTCACTCTTCCTCAGTCTATCTCCTTCGCTCCCTCCCGTCTCCTTTCTCTTTCGATTCTATAAATTTTTTTCAACCTAATTTTTTCCCTCTCTAGCTCTCCACCACCCATCACATCCATCACTAGACTCTCACATCCGTCTGTTGTCTTCCCAGCGTATCCTGGCTTGTTATTGTTTTTCTTTTAGGCTTGGCAGGCCTGTATTCACAAATGGCTTGCTGCCTGCTGACCAAGGTTTCAAACTCTCTTGTATCAATTACAAGAGCAGAGCCAGATAAAATGGTAAAAGCTAAAATCTCCTATTTTTAACCCACTGAATATCTCGTTCGCAGCTATTTATCTCTGACAAATTAGAGATATTCTGATGGAAAAATTAGCTGCAAAGACTAATATGTGCTTGATCTACCTGGAGAAACACACACCTTGTTTTTGTTTCTCTGTTTACTTTCACCCGACTAGGCTGCGTGATCATGGGACGCCGTCCTGGCCCTGATCCCAGAACTTGCGTATTCATCTGGTCTAGGTGCTAATTTGTGTGTTTCATGCCTGTACTCACAAGCTTGTTTGCACACTCCGTTCCACCTGGGCTTGTTTTGGCGTCCTGTCAAAACCCAGGCCAGTGGAACAAACAGCGTCTGTGAAAAAAATACCCATGCATGTTTAATTACGACAGGACACTTTCTCCCTATCATTCTCTCCACAGACCTCTCCTCAGAGAGCACGTACCCCCTTGCAACCCTGCATTATTGTCGCCTTTTTTGAAGTATGGCAAAGAAAAAAAGCTATTAATATTTAAAATGCTTGCTGCCATCCCCTCATACATACAGAGACTCACACATGTGTAAACACATCTCTTCTTAATCCAGTCCAGATTTGCAATTTAGTACAAAGAATATTGCATATATGGTTCAATAAGCATATTGCAGAAATATTTAAAACAACTGTTTCTATGCTTATGAAGAATGAGGTTTGTCTCATTTTGCTCTATTTATACCAAAAAAAAACATTTAAGATCTTCTCTCCTTATAAAAGAACAAAATGTTTGACAGGACCTGAGACTCAGTGACACTTCTCTTGGCTTGAACACAAATCACCCACCAAGCTCTGTCCCAGACATCACACTCAGATGATGCACTTTAGCAGTGGACATTGTGGTGGTGCTGTAATAGATTAAAATTATATTGGGTTACCACATGACACGTCATCCATTCGCTTGAATTGAATGAGTAGCTCAGAGGTGGATAAACTGAAGAAGTTAGTTTTGCTTCCCGCTTGAGGTGTTCAGCACTTAGGACACACTGAACATGTACACCAAGATGGGTGTAGACCAAAACAAGAGGCCAAACATGGTTAAAACTTAGTGAACGAATGGTGGTCCAGTAAGATTCTCTCTTATATAGCAAGAAATAGATGATTTAGTATAAATGTTTCATGCTAGTGGCATGTCTGCATCCTCTTTTCTTATTTTTCTCACAATCTTGTTGTTTGTTTGAGTTTGTTCTAATTGATAATAGGTAATATAAAGCAACCTTCTCTCCTCGAGTACAGCCAGACATTTTGGAACTATTAGCTGGCTGGGAGTGAATGTCAAAGATTTTTTCTAAGGACTGGCGTTCTCCTCATTTGAGTCTGTACAGACTATTTATGAGTAAGACTTAGACCAGCCATGCCAGCTGCCCTCTTATTGGTTCTGTGCAGATAAAAAGTGTCAATTGACAATTTGCTCTCATGGTTGGAATAAACACCCATTTTTATTAGACTAATTAATGGGCAGGTTCAGTTATTTACTGTTTAAGTGCAAATAATGCCCGTTTCATTCTCTCTCTGCCTTTCTCATAGTCACTGCTATCATTCAGTTTCCACATGTTCGGCTACCAAGGTAAAATTAAAGCTCTATCTTTGTCCTATTTTGTGAAAGTGTTAGTTTCCCTCATGTTTACACCTTGCACCACACACTGTTACATACTAAACATGAGGCTTAAGGATAAGATGCAATGGTGTCATTACTCTAAACCCACTACACTGTGAAATCAACACTTTCAACAAAGTCAGTGCAAAAAAAAACAAACAAAAAGAACAAACAGCTGTTCTTGATTTTTTTTAAATGTTTATTAAATTGTTTACATTCTGATGATAGAAAAAGTAATTTCATCAGTATTTATTTCTGTGCACCTGCTTTTTTCCCAGTGATTGTAAGGAATGCTGTTTATGCCAGAGTCAGATGCACAAAAATGTGATAGTAACGTAGATTCACCACTTTCAAGAACTGCTTTAGGTGTTTTTTACGGAGCCCCCCAGGGGACATGGGAGAAAAAAAAAATTACGGAGGAAAAAAAAAAAATTAGAGAGGAAAAAAAAAAAATTTGAGAGGAAAAAAAAAAATTAGGGAGGAAAAAAAAAATTAAGACGGACTTTTGCGAGCGCTCGCAAAAGTATTGCGAGCGCTCGCAAAAGTATTGCGAGATCTCGCAATAAGTATTGCGAGATCTCGCAAAAGTATTGCGAGATCTCGCAAAAGTTTTAGCCGCATTCTTCGGAGGCCGCCAGCTCGAAGCCGACCGGGAGGTCGAGGCACGATGTGCCGGGAAAGCGGTGTTCCTCCCGGCTGTAGTAGGTCTCGACTTCCCGTTAGCTTCGAGCTAGTGGCCGCCAGCTCGAAGCCGACCGGGAGGTCGAGACACGATGTGCCGGGAAAGCGGTGTTCCTCCCGGCTGTAGTAGGTCTCGACCTCCCGTTAGCTTCGAGCTAGTGGGTGTCAGATCTCCAAAAACGTCGGAGCTCTTTTGCAAATATGTGATGTCTTGTAAACCGAGCAGGTATCTGACGTTTACACAACTACATTCACGCCTCAAAATATCTTAAAAGTGTATTTTGTGACCCAGAAAGAGTAATATTACAACTAAGTAGCTGCCGCCATTGTTGGAGTTTTGCGAGATCTCGCAATACTTTTGCGAGCGCTCGCAATACTTATTGCGAGATCTCGCAATACTTTTGCGAGCGCTCGCAATACTTTTGCGAGATCTCGCAATACTTTCGCGAGCGCTCGCAATACTTTTGCGAGATCTCGCAAAAGTCCGTCTTAATTTTTTTTTTTCTCCCTAATTTTTTTTTTCCTCCCTAATTTTTTTTCTCCCATGTCCCCTGGGGGGCTCCGTAGTTTTTCATGTCTGTGTACAATGATACTGAAGCGATCTTGATTTTACAGATACATGAAAACTGCTACTTGCTAACTTAAATGAAAAACAGAGTATCGATATTACTAAAAAATAATTTATGGATTTTTTTCTTAATTTATAGAAACATAATTTTCACACAGAGCTAACTTTTAATGCTGAATATTTCCAAATAGAAAGCCCTTTTTTGTTTTTTAAAATTCAGGATTTTTTTGTTCTTATTGTTCAGTCATATCAGGCTAAACAACTTTACATGTAAACGTCGTGTTTTTTTGTTTCACGTAGAGAATTTTAATTTGGAGGAGAAACTTTCAGTGCTCAGCAAAATAAAAGCAGCCACTGTGAGGCAAAACAATAGACTCATCAGAGGGAAAGCGGGAGGCTTGTTTTCTCACAGGCCTGACCTCTTTTTCTGACGTGTCACATTATGGTTATACAGAACGTGTCTCCTTTGCATACGAAAGGTCAGAAAGATAAATCAAAATCCGCATGCATGACTTACCCGATTCATCACAGCAAAGAGGGTCAAAGTGTTAGCTGTAATCAGATTTCCCCCCCCTCCAAACATGAGATGAATTGTCTTTGTTAGCAAATTGCATGGAGGAAACAGAGGATCTTGTGCTTTGTACATACACTTGTAATTAAACTACTCAGTGAAGGCATGTCCCTGCTTTTTAGAGAAATTGCATTTTGTTGTAATACTTTTTTACACTTTGAGTGTGAGGAGGAAGGAGACTAATTTACCCCTCGAGGTCTCCGAGATGTTTATCGGCTTAGTGACACTTTTGCTTGTTAGATAATCCACGATGATGCAAGACTATGAAATAAAATGCTCTCCCAGCTAGAAGAGCTCCAGTTTGAATCTGGGCCTGTGAGGGCTTTAGCTCCATCGCAGTGTTCCCTTCACCCCTGCTGAGACATTAATTAAGGCTCCTTTCAGGTCCTTTTTTCAGCAGTTGCCCCTGTAATGCTCTTGCTCAGTTAAAACCTGCATATGCAGGTGCCCCCGTCATCTCACAACAAGCTCCTTAATTAACTTGAAGTTATAAAAAATGAGTTCACATTTTTTCTATCTTTGCTCCTCCTGTCTCTTTCTTTTTGTTCCCCTCTCTCTATGAGTTTCTTCAACTGAACAAACTAAATGAGAAGAAGTCCTGTCTCTTTAACCCAGCACCTTTCCTTCATAAAACATTTGTCTTCCTCTCTCTGTAGTCTGTCATCTCTCGCAGTGGATGATCTCGAGAACAGGCAGAGGTTGAGGAAGGAGAGGAGCGCTGCCATCGAAGCAGGCATCACACCTCTCCCACACACCACTAATTAGAGTTAATTATTAATACACTTTGATTTAGCCTTGCTCCCCCACCATCAGGTGCCAAAGTATATTTTGCATGTTTTTATAAATGAAAGGAGTGAGGCAAATTGATTGATACAGTAAGTTTTTTTTTCTTACCTTGTAACTTAAATCAAAGGCTCTGCCAGTTTAATTGAAGGTAGGAGAGTGTTTGAAAGTAAATTTTAAAAGGAATTAGAAGTTGAAAGGGTGAAATGATTCGATGGCAAAGTTTATAACAAAAAAGGCAAATTGCGTGCATGTCAGTGGAAAACAGTAAGACATTTTGGACATTTGCAATACTTTTTGTAGGTGCATGACCACACTGAACAGTGACATTAACTTTATGGATATTTTCAAGTCTGCAGCCATCAAAACATTTTAATATTTATCAGTACTGTTTATAGAAGTAGCAAAAATAGTTTGTGTGACAATTTTCTAATCTACTAATGGCAGTGTTGGATCTACTTCTTTTTTTGGCAGTCACCGCAGTGGTTCATCAGCCTCCTCACATCTTTTCTGTGGTCGTTCTCTTTCCCTCCTGCCTGGAAGCTCCATATTCAACATCCAAGACACCTCAGCATTGCTTCTCTAACTGTGTCTCCAAACTGCTCAACCCGAGCTGTCCCTCTGATAGACTAATTTCTAATTTTGGCCCTGCTGGTCACTCAAAATCAAAAACTATTCAATATGCCACCTCCTGGCTTTTTTAGCACCACTGTCTCCAAGCCATACATCAAACCAGGTCTCATTACCATCTTGTAAACTTTCTCCTTCACTCTTGCTGCTATCCTTTTGCCACAAATCACCTCTGACACTTGTATCCAGCCACTCCACCCTGCCCACGCCTTTCTCTTCATTGTTTTTCTTTTAAAGGTTGACTCCAAACTCATCCACTTTCACTAACTCCTTTCCCTTTCATCATTACAGCTGTTTCCCTCTCATTCGCATTCTGTCTTGCGTTTACAGACTTTCCTTCCTCTTTCCTCTAGTGGATACCTCCATTTCTCCAGGATCTCTCCTACCATCATCTATGTAGTCTACAAACATCATAGACATAGACATGCATAGGCAATGGAAACTCTTGCCTGACTTCAGCTGTCAACATCACCACTGGATACAAGAAGAGTCTCAGATCCCACCCCCATCTAAAACTCATCTGGCAGGGGTGGGATCAGCGGTGTAGATAGTTATAATTACTTCCATTAAGAACAGCGTTACCTCCTGTGAAAGTCTCGAGAAAAGTACTTTTGTGTTACTGTTACGGTCGCTGACCTCTAGTGGCTCTCCCTCTGTAGAAGAGTTGTTTTTCTCCTTTTCTTGTGTTGCAGGTCTGCCTCATGAGCCGCAGCTGAGGTGTGTTCCAGCTCGTCAGCCACGGCATATAGTCTGCCATCCTAAACTGCCACACCCCCTGCCATTTTCCCCATGTTTGCCAGAGCTGTGAGCTATAGAGTTTTGGGCAGCGGGCCTTAGTGTGTATGTGTGTGAGAACTTACCCTCTGTGAACTTTGGTTTTTCTTTCTTTTATTGTAAGCAAAGGTGTACCCTTATTGTGTTAATTAGTTTGTCATTGTGGAAGCAGGTAGGGGTTCTCTGCCATTTTTGTTTCAACTGTTTTCTCCTGGTTTGGTTAGACAGGGAGCTCAGCCATTGTATTTTGTTTTGGTTAGTGAGTACTTGGTTTTGATTTCTAGCTAAAGTGGGGTGTTTTGTTTATTGTTTTGGCCTTGGAGACCCTGAAGAAAAGAGCTTCCCTGTGCTTGTTTTACTGTAGTAGTTTTAGGCAATAAATCTTGTATACTGACATCTATTTCTCCAGTAGTTCATGTGTTCCCTTTCACTTTGTGTTACCCCTCGCTCCAGTCGACACTTCGTTCTTAAGTGGGGCGTAACATAAGTGGGGGCTCGTCCGGGATTATTTGGGTTATGGCGCAGTTTAGCCTGGGTGATTTTATAGCTAGGCCTGCATTGGACCAGCTTGATGCATGTCGGAAGGAGGATTTGTGTGCTGTTGCCGCGCATTATGAAATCCTTGTGGCCAAGTCCATGAAGAAGAGCGAGTTAAAGACTCTTGTTGTCAGTGGGTTGGTTGGGAAAGGCGTGTTTCCTTAGAGGTGGTCTCGGGGGATGCCGCGTCACTCCTCGAAACCTCTGGTCATCCTCAGGTTTGTGCTGAGGAGGGGGCGGGGACACCTACGGTGGTCAAACCAGGTGAGGGAAAGCCACCAACCTCTCTTCCACGGTTTGAGCCCTTCTCTGTCGAATCTAGTAATCCCAGTGTTAGTGCACGCGTAAAGGTACGTTTAGTTCGTCTTGAACTTGAGGCCAAAGAAAGGGAACGTAAGGATGAGCTTGAGTTCAAGATAAAGTGTCGGGAGCTAGAAGCTGAGACATCTATTAGGTTGCGTCAACTGGAGTTGCAAGCTAACAAATTGTCTCCTGAGCCTTCTGCTCCACCTACAGTGAAGGATGAAGACAACAATAGCAATCCTTCAGATAATTCTCTCCCTGCTCCTGCACCTCCGGCATTTGATGTGGGCAAAAACATTGCCCTAGTTCCACCATTCAGGGAGACTGAGGTGGAGGCCTATTTTAATGTGTTTGAGCGCATTGCTATGGCTTTACATTGGCCCAAGGAGGTTTGGTCCCTTTTGCTTCAGAGCAAATTAATTGGTAAGGCACAGGAAGTATGCGCAGCTCTCACTATCGAGGACAGTCTTGTGTATGACAATGTCAAAAGCGCTATACTCAGAGCCTATGAGTTGGTGCCTGAAGCCTACAGGCAGCGTTTCAGAACCCTGAGGAAATCCGCTGCTCAAACATTCCTTGAGTTCGCAAGGGAAAAAGGGACACTATTTGATAGGTGGTGTCAAGCAAGCAAAGTGTCAGAGTTTAACGCATTGCGTGAACTGGTATTGTTGGAGGAATTCAAAAACTGTGTTCCTGATCGTACAGTGCTGTACCTGAATGAACAAAAATAGGAATACCCGCTTGTATTAAAGTAAATGTGTGTATATATATATTTATTCATGAACGTACTATCTATGTAACTATCAATCTGTAACCAGTTAATATTTGTGGCTATTTCTCCAAAATGTTCCCAGCAACAAGCTCATTAACGTCCTCAGGAGCGACAGCTTTACCTGAACTAAAAGTTGTCTTTGCTGTACTGAGCTGTAGCTGTGGCATGACTCTCCTCCTCAATGTCGTTGAGCCTCTCTGCTTAGCTTTAGTGGGTGCTTCATCAGATTTGATGTAGACACACATTATCGGCCAAGCACAATTTAACCCACAAATTTGGAAACATGTGAGCACTTCCATGCCGCTAAGTGCCCTCTTTGCTGTCTTTTCAGCTTAGCTACACATACCAAATTAGACAGTTGTCAGATTGGCTAGCTTCCACTAGTAAGCAGTTACCTGGCAAAGAGTATGAGAGATGTAGGTGGGTGGATATGGGATCTTACATACATGGAAATATGATCAAATTATGACTGTAACATCTAAAGCCATAACTAAATAACTGAAATTCTGAATGACAAAGCTAATAACAGTGAGTAAATGCTTAGTAGTATGTATTAAAATCACCCATAGTTAATAAGAAGTGGCAACAAAACAAATGGGATAAATAATGTTGGCCACATTTGTTGTACTTAAGATGTAATGCTAACCTTACCTTCAATTTAAATGTTATATTTCAGTTCAGATGGTCAAAGCAGAATAACAAGTGTCATTATTTATGGCAACTAAACGCATCAAAGATTGTGAAAGTATTTTAAATGATTCTAAGACATTCAAACTCAAATCACAGTCAGGCATCAACATTAGCAATCCTCCGGAGTTGTTTAGAAGGCTCAGTGAGAAAAGATATGTTGACCAACTCAAAGAGAATAAAGAACAAAATGTTCCTTCATGCTGGTCATTTTGAAGTTTGCTCTTTAACACCACAGCACTGCTCCCAGCCTTCAGCAAAAGGCACACTTTAATAACACCTAAGTGACTCACCCATTAAATTGCTTCGACTTCTCTGCTGATCCTGTGGTATTCCCAGTTTGAAGGGTGGAGGGGGGCTGAGTTGCCTTGGCATCTGTAACTCATCACTGGGGCCAGTGATAATACCCCTGGACCTGTGGCTGCCTTGCACATGGCTTTGGCGTCCATGAAATAGAATCATCACCCCTTGTAACAAAACAAATAAATCCTTCCTCCCAGTCTGTTTTGATATGTAATGAGTCGGTGTTTCACTCTTCTGAGATCTTGTTATATGGCGTATCAGTGATGTGTCTCTCGGCGGCCACGGTTCATCTGTCAAACTGGATTTTCCCACCTCAAAATAATGATCCCATGCTGCACCAAGGGCCCTGCTAAAGTATCTGCTTATTTAAGATGGCTTTGCACTGCGTTGTTCCATGTAGGTAACACCTGGCCCCCAGGAGTCATCTGCAGAGGGTTACAAGTGGAGAGGCCCCTGACAGTGATGGAGACACAAACAAGCATAGTATCAAGAGATGGTGGCTTTTGCAGTGTGTGAGTAATGCTATGGCTATTGTCTGTGGATCTCCACCGATGATGGATACCATAAAAATATATACCATACTTAGCAGCAGTGTTGGGCTCAAGAAAAAAAAACTGCAGAAGAGCAACCTATTTTGTTTGAAGAGACATTTTTAGGAAGTAACAAATGGAATAATTCAAAAGCAGGACATCCCTGCCATATACGTTTATATGACAGCTATTTCTTCGGAATTAAAAAATATTAATCTTTAAAGTCATCCAGGCTCATATGGTATGCATCTCCAAAGTGTAAGCAGTTTCTAAAATAATTTGACCAAAAAAAAAACCCAAGCTATGGTGGCCCTGAGAGGCCAAATGGACTGCAACTTAAGAAAACACCAGCAATAAGAAAAATGCTGCAAAAG
This sequence comes from Copadichromis virginalis, assembly GCF_057382275.1. Classification (NCBI taxonomy): domain Eukaryota; kingdom Metazoa; phylum Chordata; class Actinopteri; order Cichliformes; family Cichlidae; genus Copadichromis; species Copadichromis virginalis. The sequence continues at coordinate 15,015,746 of NC_140639.1, read as the reverse complement.
CACACAAAACACAACGGAAATAGGGAAAACGAGAACGGAAATAGGAAAAACAGATTTCCAAAAGCACAAGGGACGTGTTTCTGGGGAGACAATAACCCGACGGACCAGTTGCAGGAACCAAAATATGCTAAGAATTGGGCTGGGAGACACTTAAAAGAAGTGGAGGATCTATCAGTTTTGTGATGAAGAAAAGATGACAGGTATGTGTGTTAGCCATCATCAGTATTATATGAATCATGATAAAACACACCTACCATGTTTTGGGTTCCTGCAACTGGTCTGTCCGGTTATTGTCTTCCCAGAAACACTTCCTTTGTGCTTTTGGAAATCTGTTTTTTCCTATTTCCGTTGTGTTTTGTGTGCTTTCGCAGCACTTTTCTTATTGCTGATGTTTTCTTAAGTTGCAGTCCATTTGGCCTCTCAGGGCTACCGTACCAAACAGGTTTAAACTACTGAAAATTACATTTCATTGATGTCTTTACTGTAACTCTGAAGGTTGTGCTAACTTGTCCACTTTTATCGAAGGGATCTGAGATAAAGACTACAAAACAGCACATCAGTGTATTTCAAGCTCACTACAGCTTTCCACAATATGTCAAATGCTCCGCCTTAAAATGAATCCTAACTAACTTTGATATTAGATGTTGTTAATGTGTAATGTACAGTGTATATTGCACATAATGCAATATGTGTTGCATTATACTGCACTGCTTTAGTGATGATTAGGCTTCATCGTTAAAACTATGTGGTTTGTTTAAGAAAAGAATTGCACTGTGGAGACAAGGGTTGGTGACCCTTGAGCCGAGCGATGAGCTTGCAGTTCCTTTGAAATGGTTGCTTCAAAGAAAAACGATCTGCACTCAGTTGCTGTCTTCAAAGTGTCCCTCGTCTGTCAAGATGGTGAAAAAGTGGTAATAAGATGGAATCAGTCTGATATCTTTTAGTGAATAAATGAGGTCAGGTTGGCAAATACATGTAAGATGTTTGTAATTGTAATTTTTGTAATTTTTTAACGTCTGCATGCATAGAATTTTACATTAAATAGAAATTCAAATTAGAGTGGAGCTTTCTTTGCCTTAATATAGAAAGAGCAACCAGCTGGCAACAATTCACTATTGCAAACAAGTTGCACTCATTACTAATGGACTCTGATTAATAGCAACATATTGGCAGTTTGTCTGCCTTCATATATTAGACAGCAATTATTTGCAAACCACATTGCAATCAACCCAGAGACCACGTTTCATTTTCTATTTGGGAGTCTTGGACTTTATTTTTCTTTGTTTGTATCTTCCTATTTAGATTTTGTGTTAACCACCTGTGTGGTTAGGTTTCATCACTAAAACCTTTTGGCTTGTTTAAGAAAGGAATCAACAAGAGCAGTCTCACTAGTCTCAACCAGTGTTTCAGAGGAAACTTTGTGTGTATCTTTGAGACACCAACAACTTTGACAGAAGTGCAGCGTTTCTGCCCTGGAAAAGAACTGGTTGCTCAGCTGAAAATTACTGATACGTGGGGTCACAGCACAACACATGCTATTTGACCAAAAATGGAATCTTATTTGAAATGATTAAGTCTGCTTCACTTATGTCTCAAAGAAAATGTCACTTATTCTATCATAAAAATATCATGCATCATTTTAAGTGGTCGATGAAGTAGGTGGCAATAACAATCTCGCAGTCTGCCAAAGAAACTGTTAAACTGTACTTGTGATTCTTTCTCCCTACAACATGTCAAACACCATAAATTATTTCCATGCTTCTTGATGGCTTGAAGTACTTATCATGCAAGTGCAGTACCTACACTAGAAGTATCTGTCTAATGATTTAGTTGTCCTGCATATGAAGTGACAATATAATTTTCCATTAAGCAAGCTGTCCCTTGCTTATAGTGAAAGCCTCCACTTTAACCAAATATCAAAGTAACATGTCTTTATCCTAGCCTATAGTTTCTGTGATTACAGCATTTATTAAAGCCTTCACACAACTGAGTTCTAGGCTATGAAAGAAACACCTGTCTAGCAGATAAAATGCATTTTGTCATATTACTGATTTCATTTTAAAAAATGCAAATGTGACAAGTTACATGTTGCATGTATGAAACCTTTAATCTTGACTATATTTTTTGACCATAGACGACAGCTACAGATCAATGCAAAACGCTGCTATTTTTTCTTTTTCCTGCCTTTGTAAATGATGTTCATCTCTTTATAGTGGCACCTACTGCATTTCCTCCACATATTGCATCTACGGTGCTTTAACTGGTCTGTTTTAGAGAACGACGTAGCACGAGGTCGAGTGTAAGGGCAGGTGAAAACAGTTGGTGCTGTAGTCTTGAGAAACGGCTTGCCCTTGATACCTGGCCTGTTCTTCATTGTACTGTCAGACCCACAGAGGAAACCTCCCCAATGACCTGCCAAGGCCAGTATAGCCTACCTCTCCATCCTCCAACCTGCATGGTGTCGTAATTGAGCAGGGCTTTGAGATTGTTTTTTAAAACCCACTGCATTCCCAAGATGCAACCTTGAGCAGGTCTTAAATAATCAGAAACCTGCACAGTGGAAAGGGTTTTCTTAACCCTAGCAGGAAGTTGAATTCAGAGGATCAAGTGAGAGGGAAACGAAAGCTCATATCTAAGGACCTGCTAAGGCTTTTGATAGTAGAGCATTTCTTTGGGGATGTTACCTGTCTTTAATTTATTCCAATTATTTGTACCTTCCATTCCGCTCTTCACACGGCTCTTCTGACTCCCTGCTTTGTCCTTTTAGAGGGAAATTAAGGTGATGATTGGGCTTCATTAAAGAGGTAAATAAAGAGGGTAGTGCATGGCCCTGGCGCTTCATTTGTGTTGCTAATTGGCACGACATGTGGGTTTGATGTGGAGCGCTGCAGAAGGGGAAGACGTCAGGGGTGGGCCAAGCGTGTGACCTGGGAGCTTCGCCAACCCACCGTGCAGCCCTCTCTCACTCTGTTCTCTCTGTGATCATGCTGTGGTTCCCTGCGTGTTTGTTGGGTTTGCTAAGTCAAGGTCTTCTCATTCATTTTAATGACTCCACTTGGATGTAAAAAATTAATTGATATTCTTACAAGCAAACACCTTCAGGCTCATTAATCAATGTGTCAGTTTCTCACTGCCATAAAAATGTACTTTACAGGGTAATTAATTTCCTAATATCCTCCAGTCATCCCGAGTGCCCTCAACTTAAAATACTTGACATTTAGCCCTTCATATACAGCTCACTGGCTCCGAGAGCTCTCAACACATTGCAGACGAGACTGTAAAACAAACTAAAGAACAAAGCAAATAGAGAAATGTATTTTTAATGATCTGGCACAAATATCATTCAAAGCGACACCGTTTTTATCTACTTGTTAGCAGAATGCTAACATTCAGTTAAGAATGCTAACAAGAGGCTCCACCCAACTCTGAGATAATCATGATGACATAAAGGAGAGATTAAAATTTGTGTTGGAAAAGCAATACCATAAATCACTGTAATGTAAGGTTGAGCCATAATTCATAAATGGACACATATAAAGATAAATGGATCAGATACAAATAGGTACTGTTGATTTTATTTACATGCATACACAATCTTAAGTCAAAGATATAGGCCTCTGATTGTGAAACATGAGGTTACTGTCAAAAACTACTCTTCAGTTTTGGACACTCAGTTTGTTCCGCCTCTGGAGGTGGAAAACCAAATGAAATTAATTAACAGTTACTGTCAGTGAGCTGTTAAACATTTTCAGACATTCGGTATGCTGGACTCAGTTCTTTTAGAGCGCCAGAGCCGATTCATTGCTATCTTCAATAGTCAGCATCGTTTGTTAAAAACAGAACTCAGTGTAATGATCAGTTCAAACCTGGAGCATTTGTATCCCCAAATGAACAATTTGCATACTTCTATTTGTAAAACTGCCATTTTCCTTCTTAAAAAACATGGAATTAGTCATGTAATTTCAAAGCACAGTTCTGTTGCTTAGCATAAGAACCAGTTGCATGGTGGCATATCTTCAGTTGTTTTATTGTTAGATAGCTGCAAATGGCACCATCATAGGTGCAGAAGTTATTAGGTACAGTAGGAACATGTCATTAGCACTGTGAAATAGCACTTTTTATAGACAAGTCTCAGAAAGTGACTTAAAATCGCAAGGCATAGCTTACGAAGCCATCCAATACAGAAATTCAAACGATTTTGGAATTCTATATCGGAAGGGCTGGAATCTATCCAAGCTGCCATTGGGTGAGAGGCAACATATGCTGTGGGGGCAGGTTGCCAGCTGATCGCTAGGCACATTCAAAACCAGTAGAATAAAATTTAAAAGGTGCAATTCTCAGAACAAGATTTAGGCTAAGAGGGGAAAAAGTCCAATAAAGTATTTAATTGGGAGAAAATGATGAATTTTTTGAAATAAGTTTTCATTAGGTTTCATATAACATATAACATACTCCCAGTATTTACATGACAGAGAAAAGGGGCAGCTTGGGTTAGGGTTGTTTTAGGAGTAAATGACATGTGCATGATGGAAATAACTAAAAGCAATGGATTAATCTATTCAAATGTAGCTTGTTGAAGGTTAGGTCTGCACGCAAGCAGATTCATTTAGAAAGGTCAACATTCACAGCTGTATATCCACAGCATAGCAATAAGTTAAAGATTTTGCTTCTGAAGTTGTTTGCTTTGGGCATATTGATTTCTACATTTCAAATCATTCATCTAATATGTATGGTTAATGCATAATTAACACACGATCTCTGCCACTAAAAACGGCTCTGCTGAGTTTAATAAGTAATCTGATTGTTTTATTTGTGCCATCAGTCTTACACTAAAATTAGCTCAACATCAAATTAAATTTATTGTAATAGTGTTTGCATAGTTGGTTGTTTCATTTACTCTTAAACATTTAGTTTTGAGAAATTTGCAGCACTCTAAAACTGAAAAACTGTGTCAGAGAAAAAGATGTAGTTGCAGACTTTTAACCACAAATAATCGTAAATGTAACTTTATTGAATTCCTATATGATATAACCCTTCTGTTCCCGTCTCACGGCACTGTATGAATACACTCAAGAAGGATGGGATTTTTTTCCAGCACTGTTGATTCTTGTTGATGGCTCTGTGGTAAACCTTTTGGAAGGAAAGGCATTTATCTCCTCACGTTGGTGTAAATGCACTTACTCCAGTGCTTTCTTGTGTCCCACACAACAGCAGACATCTTGCTGTGAACTTAACGATTCAGCACTCACACATCAGACTGAGAGGCAGGAGAGAACATCGGAATATTTGATTTCTCGTCAAGCAGCTGAGCATAAATATCACACTGGAAAATGTCCAATAAGTGATTTACAATCTGCGGTTCTTACTGAAAATGTTTCTCTTAGCATGTACTTTATATAACTTTCCTTTTCAGATCAAATGGTAGCAACTGATGAGCAGATACATTGGGGGTATATGTAACTAACGGCTTAATTCATCTTGGACAGGATTCATAGCCTCCTGCTGCAGTACAACTTGCTCTGTGCTTACACTGACAATTACAGTATAACTGGTTGTGAAATACTGTTAACTTCTAATTAGTCCTACTAGTCAACTTTATTAACTGCTGTACTTTAGGGAATCTGTGGTCTGTTGGAATACTTTTGGAAATAACCATATTTTCTGTCTTAACCAGTCTGATCAATATTGTTTTCATTTATTTATAAAGATGTTCCAGACATGGTTTTCTAGCTTAAACCAAGCACAAACCAATCTTTTGTTTTAAAAATGCATCAAATTTTTGTTCACAGTGAAACTTCTCAGGAAATGAACAGATAATTGTTACCTGACTTGTCCTTCATTTCATTTTTCTGTCCATGTTTTAGTCTGATATAAGACAGATTTGGCAACTTGTTAACGCAACCATTTTCCAATAGAGAATAATCATTAGAGTACCTGTTTAAACCAAATTAATTTTGACTCCATTTGTATTTAAGTAGTGTCTCTAAAGTGCAAAAATGAAAATAATAAAAATACAAAAATGGTGAGTGCCCTTTTAAAATATCCTTATTGCAGCTCACAGTTTGCTTTACAAAAGCTTGAGAAGGGCATTGATACTAATCGTCTTTCTTTGGGGTGTAAGTCTGTTGGTGTTTCCTGTGGAATTCGGTTAGTGTGCATGAAAAGAAGCGCAGCCTTGTATTCTTAAGTCTCAGTCACACCTGTGGTTGCTGGGAAAACTGTGTAATCCCTGACCAGTTGGTAAGTGGTTGTGGGGTATCGCCCAAAGAGAATGCTGCAGAAAAAACCTTGTAATTGTTGGTTGCAGCTATAAAGCACAACTTTTGCTTTGAAGGCAAACAATCTACAAGAGTGTTTGCAGCCAAGTCGACATCTTACATGCAAACTACAGGAAACCATGGCAACGTCCTAGCAAGCAATCAAAAGGAGGCTGTCCGTTACCATATACCCCTTTGAGGTCAGTTTCACTTAGTGACTTCCAGCAAACTTTAGTAACCACCTGCCAACTGGTCAGGGAAAAACATTTTTCCCCAGCAACCTGTGGCTGCCAAAATATTGCTGACAGAGGCTTTTGCAATCAATTTCAGTGCCAGCTAGCAGCCTCTGCAACCATTCAATGACTGGAATCATGGCAGGATGTATGTCAACCAGATGTGGGCCAGGCCTGGTGTAGATGGCACTGTTTATGTGATGGTGTTACGTCCTCACATGAAGGCTAGGCGAAGAGGGTGGGGGACAGTAACAGTTGGATCCAGGTTGAAATGAAAAGGACTCCAGGCAGAGGTGTTTAACACAAAATGAGTCTTTATTATAGCCAATAAACCAATAACCATATAAGCAATACCAACAGAAAGAGGCAGCAACGCTGCTTTGACGATAAATCAAACAGGCCAACCCAAAGAAATTGTGGCCGCTTCAACCAAGAAAACAATTATAAGGTTTCAACAGAAAAAGACAGCAATGCTGCTATTAGCAATAAACCAGGCAGGCCAGTCCAACGAAAAGGAGGCCGCATGCCACATCTCCGGTTCTGCCGGAGGTTTCTTCCTGTTAAAAGGGAGTTTTTCCTTCCCACTGCCAAAGTGCTTGCTCATAGGGGGTCATATGATTGTTGGGTTTTTCTCTGTACCTATGAAGCGCCTTGAGGCGACTTTTGTTGTGATTTGGCGCTATATAAATAAAATAGAATTTCATTGAATTGAATTGAATTGAATCTGGCCCGATTGTGGTTGGGTTTATGTGGCCCAGGCTCATAGAAAACAGGTCTGGCCTGGATCCAGCATCAAGCTGGCACTTCTGACTGACCTAGTGAGATTTACACATGTTTACTACTGTGGCTTTAGCTCAGGAGGTAGAGCAGGTCACCTACTGATCAGAAGGTGAGTGGTTTGATCCCTGGCTCCCCTAGTCTGCATGTCAAGAATGTGTATGAATGTATTTAGGAAGTACTCAGTTTAGAGAAAGTGTGTGATTGGGTGAATGTGGCATGTTTTATAGAGCACTTTGAGTAATCCGGGAGAGTAGAAAAGCGCTATATAAGAATCAGTTCATTCACTATCTGAACACAGTTTCGTCATGTTACTTTTGCACTATTATGTTCTGGCACATTTTGTTGTTACATGGCTTGGTACACATTAGGCTGACATCTGGGGCCAGAGCTGAAACTGTTCTGGGTCGGCACAGGGCCAGCAGTGTGTCTGCAACTGTCCTTGTGCTGGCCCATGTGTGGATTACCTCTGGCAAACCTGATCTGGGCCACCAAAGGGCCGTCATTCTTTGCGGTATGTGGGACATGTGTAAGCACATTGTGTGGGCCAGATCCGGGCCATACCAATTTTGCTATGCGGGACCTAGTGGTTGCCAAGGGGTCACCATCCTTTCTCTTGGCTTATCATATATAGTTTAGAGCACTATACCACAGAGCGTCAATCAGATGTCAGTCTCAAAAGTCCTCATTCAACACATGAACTAAAACGAGGCATGGAAGAAAATGTTTGAGAACCGCTGCCGCAATGATACTCTAGATAGGCAAAACCAGCTGGTTAGCAGCAACTGAATTTTCAAAACAGGAGCAATTGCCCAATAAAAAGTCAAGCTCATCATAGTCTGGGATGGATGAAACAACAAAAAAAAAAAAAGAAAAAAAGAAAAATATATTTGGAGGTCATTTGTCCATCTATAGCTTTATGTAGGAAACAATGCCACCAGCTGGCTAACACTAAATTTGCAAAAGCAAACAAGCTCAAATAAAGTAATGTAAATACTACGCCTGAACTGTGTTTTAGATTTTTTACATAAAGGAAACCTTTTTGAAATTCATTCAGTTAGTGTAACTTCAGAATGGAAATCCTTAGGCGTTCTAATGGGGTAGTGGCAGAATTTTATATATGCATAGCCCAGTTCAAGACGATAACAAAGAAGATATTTATAGTATGCCTATGCATTATAAAAAGAACTATTGTGCTTAACTTTTTCTTTTGCAATGGAAGGTTTTGGGAGGATGCATTTTAGTTGGTGGGACAACAAATATATGACCAGGCCTAACCCACACAGATCTGACCTGGATTTAGCTCGAGTATACTGTATATGTGATCCAGACACCTTTAGATTTATTGGAAAGATAGTTTTCACTTTTGACAGAGGCTAACTGTTTGGACTTTTGAACCTATATCTACACCCAATCTTTAACTTGATATCAGTGTTCTTGTTTAAGTCAGTGTAGAACATTTCCTTGCCCTTTTCATGTCATATCAGAGTACTCACAAAAACTTGTTTTAGCATTTTGTTTTTAAAGCTTTGCTTTTATAACATGTCGCTTATGGAGTTCAACAATTTCTCATTTGCACTGGTCAAACGGATGTTGTGTCCAACTTGGGGCAGGCTTTGACTTGTTTGCTCCATATGTGTTAATGCTCCGGCAGCCCACTCACTGTCTGAAACCTCCTATGCAGCAGAAACTGCTCGGAAAAAAATGTCTGCCTCCGAGTAGCACAGACATTTAAGCTAGCTTGCACTGTAACACGTCCTCCTACTCACACCTCAGAAAAGTCAACCACGCAGCTATATATCTCAATGTATGTTGACTTTTTATGTCTTCACAGATTATATGCACATACTGTATTTCTAACTTTAGGCATTGGATTTATAAATACCCTCTGTGTGCCAAAAGAATATCTTAATAGCTAATCTTCATCAGAAAATTCTTTGCTTGAAGCACTTAATAAAAACATATTCAAGTCAGCTGTTGTTGCTGTTATTAGAGCTTTGAGCAGGTTTACGCATAATTGGGTGAAGGTGGCTGCTAAATTTCTGTCCAAGCAGTTAATCCTCCTTTTAGGTCTGTGTTGTGCATCGTTACACAGTTAAGAGGAATATTTACTAAAGCAATCCAGAGTAAATCCTTGGCTTGGGGCGGCATCACCAGGTTTGTCACCATATGGTGTGAGCCTCCAACCCTCCAGTCATCCACCTAAACTGTGCTGTCAAGCTGCAGCTCTTTAAAACACAAGGCAGAGTTTACTGATTAACATTTTCAGACTGCGCAGCTCTGAAAATTAGGCCTTGGCTTTATGTACAAAATCTGTTATTCTTAAATGATTCATGTGCTCCAATATGTTAAGACTGGGAATTATACTTCTGATATTTATTTCATGGTATCATGCCCTTGGAAACAAATATAACTTTATGCTGAGAATGAAATATTAAAATCAGATCTGTAAAATAAATAAGTAGAAAGACCAGTATACATATTTACAAGAGACATGGTATGATAGTTGAAAATAAATGAGGGCTCATCTAGCATCTACTTAGAAAATGATGTACAATGAGGCAAAAAGTGCTCTGGGATATTTTGATGAAATTATTTATGAGTTTAAATAAATCATTTATTCACCCAAGCTTAGACTATTTATCTAAAATGAATGCACCCTGCATTAGTTTTCGTTGCTAAGCATTTAGAGATGTTTTCAAAGAGGAACTGTGGAATAACCAATCCCGTATGGGGGGAACACAGACAATGTCAATAAGTGTTAGAGCACATTCGAGCCTTGGCCGAGAGAAAATCTTTTTTTCTTCTTTTTTATTTGAGGATACTGACCACTTCTGACTTGCGTGTCATGCATTACAAATATAATTTCTCTGCATTTATCTTCAATATTTCAAGACTGTTTTCCACAAGTCAGCAAGCTCGCTTGAATGTATTGAATTTTAATGAGATCAAAGCTTATTTTGCCAAAGTGTGCATATCAAAAGTAGGACAGCAGCCTATACACAGTCCCGTGTAACCAATTAGAATAGATGTGTGGAAATGAGTCTGATGATTATGTCATTAGGAATGATGAGGGTCCAGAAAATACGGGGAATCAGCAGAGAGTGGAAACGAGCAACGCGCTGCTTAGTGTGGATATACACAATCGTCACACTTCGTACCAATAAAAACTGTTGCATTTAAAACATTTAACCCATTTTTTCTTCGCTGCATTTCACATATCAAACGGCTGTTTTTGAAAAGCACTCTGTTTTATAACTGCAGGGTACACTTTGTACGCTTTATACTCTCACCCCCTTCCCTGGCCTGCCGCCCCTCCACTCTTCGTTTCTGAAGAAAGCTAGGTGTTAACACTACAGAAGCAAGAAGAGTGAGAAAAAAATCCTGCAGGTACCCTGTGGGTATCTTTCAAATTAATCGTCTGGCTGGTCTGTCTTATGTGCAGTTTTGAAACATTAACAAGACCTTTGAGAGCAGGGGAGAAGGGAAGAGGGAGAGGGAAAGAGAGCAGGACATGGCATGATGGTCTTTAATGTTTTATTGAACAGATACAAATTATTTTGGCCCTGGCCTTCGCTGTTTGGTGGAAATCAGTGAGAAAGCACGTCAGGGCATGCCATGGGCACTATGTGGGGACAAAAGAGGAGCCGTGTGATTGAGGGTCTGAAGCTTAAAGCCACATTCGCTTTACTTATTTATTTCTTTTCTGAGGAAAACAATGCCACAAGAAATTCTCCAGGAAAAAAACGCTGGAAACGGATGGAAATGAGCATCTGAATGCCTCGGTAGAGGAAAAATGCATCAGACAATATGGTGATGAAATTAATCCTGAAAGTTAGCTAGTATTGGAGATGCTTTATTTTTATGTTAATGAATAACTGAATGTGTTGTTATAGTAATAGATTTAGATTTTTATGAATACATTTCATCAGTCCTTTATTATTTATTAGAATCATTGCACACTTTAATGTTAATAAAGTGCCACACCATTATAGCTTCATATCCTGAAATTAGACTTAATGTAGACCTTAATTTAATTAAGTGTGTATTTTTATTTCATTTAGTCTGGTAAACACTCTTTTGTCTAACTGGTGATGCCTTAGTGGCTTACTAATGCTGTAATGCATGGACGGCTATAACAAAGCTTTCTGCAATGCCTAAATCAGCTGTGCATATGTGACAGTTGAAAGCAGCACAAAATCTCTCTGTCAAGACAAATGTGTAGGATTATGGAAATCGAATTGTCTTTCACGTATTGATGGCAGCACTTAAATATTTCACTCAAGTGTGATGTTGACTGATTTCGAGAAGAAATAAAAGACTAAAACCTGACCAAAAAAATTGTGAAATCTGTACCCTATTAGTTTATAACCATCTGCTGAGCATCTGTGAAAAAATTTGCACAGGACATTAATAATTTTTTAACTATTATTTCTTTCTTAATTTGATTGTAAAGAAGACATTTCTTCTCGTTTTTTGACAGCGGTGGACAGTGAAAGACAAATTATTAATTAAAATCCTTCTTGGTGTGTGAGCAAACAAAGTTCTTCTGCTATGCCGTGCACAAAATGAGGGTTGTGAAATTCAGCTTTTGCGGAAAAATGGAGGAAGTTAAAAATGATCTTGACACTTGCCAACAGCAACTTGCAGACTTATTTATTATTGAAGCAACAGCATAAAAATATAAGCAAGTGCTGTAAACTTTAAATTGCACTAGAACAGCCCACATTTTATCATCAACAAAGTGCAATGTGCAGTAGTGATGGCATCAATGCTTATGGCTTAGTGTTATTAAGCATGATAATAGCAGCAGATATAAAAGACACTCTATGTCTCTTGGTCTCCACTGCAGGCACTTTATACAGATGACCCGAGGGAAGCAGCTGAAAATCTCTAAAGAGAGGATGATCTGAACACTTGCCTGTTATAAAAGTCCTGAGACCTCCCAAAATTAGTTCACATTTTGTAATTGCCAGCACAGAAAACATTTCAGATTAATTGTTAGCTGTTTCTGCCAGTAATGTAGCAGTGGATGCACATGCAGCTATCAATAAACCAGTACTCTGATACTGAAGAAAACATCACATCTGATCGTTCTTGGGCAAATTCTTTGAAATGTCTTTTTTTTGTGTGGTGATTTTTCCCAAGTGGTTGTATTGACGCTTGTTCGTGTGCTTTTTGCCCTGCTGAATGTTCACGGCCATCATAGAGGCATGAGCTAAATTACCAGGAATATCAAGAAATACTTTAGTCCCAGTTTTCTCTGTAGTGTTAATCCCATCAAATTTCCCGTGTGACGTTAGCACAAGACTGTAATACTTTTCAGTCAGCCAGCAAGCTCTGTACAATGGAACAATACATTTGGAAGAATGTGGAAGAATGACCAATAAGCTAGTATTACTACCCAGTCAGGAAAAAATGGATTAAAAGAATAATTTCGCTCAAATTTCCTCAAAATTTCCAATATTATCTATCAGTTCTTTGATTTTCCTGGAATGCTATCTCTACATGTCTGCTCCTACTGTATAAGCAGCTAATGAGAGAGACCGAGGCAAACTGAGAGCAGGGTATTTGATAAAGCTCCCACTAAAAGGAAATGACAACAAAGAGATTCACTACCTTGATTTCACTTGTTGTCCTTAGAGTGCAGTCACTGTTTATGCATGATTAACACACCTGCTAATTCAATTAGTCTAACAAGTCATGGTATAACACAAAACTGGTTCTAATGTGCTAATGATGCATTTACATTGTTAATGCAAAATACTTTTTCATGTTCAGCATATAAATGATTCCTTTAGGATTGAGTGCAGTCTATTGTCATTAAAGCTGTTAGGATACCGCACTCGCGTTTGTGCCGGCGCGGAATCAGTACTCAAAACCCTAATGTACCTGCTAATGGATGTTGGTATTAGTACCAGGAAGTCTAATTCTGTCCAAATGGTGATGAGGTACATTGTGCTGGCTGTGTTAACACAGTTGCACGTCTGATGTTAACAGCGGTTTACATGACAGATCTAGTTAAGAGATCTCTTCCACAGTCAGTGCCGCTGTAATCTTTTCCTGCAAACAAAAGCGCACATGAAAAAATAACCAGTGACACCAAACTCTTATACTTTAGAAACATTTAAAACATACCTTTGGATTGTTAGAGTACAGAGACCCGCAGGGGACATTGGAGAAAAAAAGACATAGGGGAAAAGAAGGAAAAAAGAAAGGAAAAAAAAAGAAAAAAAAAAAAGGAGAAAAAGAATAAAGCTGAAGCTTTGCGAGATCTCGCAAACGTTTTGGCCGCATTCAGGCCGCAAGCTCGAAGCCGACCGGGAGGTCGAGATGATGATGTGCCGGGAGCGCGGTGTTCCCCCCGGCTGTAGTGGGCCTCGGCCTCCCGTTTGCTTCGATGGTGGGTAACAGACGTCTCCGAAAACGTCGGAGCACTTTTGCAAATATGTGATGTCATGATAAACCGAGCAGATATTTGACGTTTACACAGATACATTCACGCCTCGAAATATCTTAAAACTTTATTTTGTGACCCAGAAAGAGTAATATTAAAACTAAGTGGCTGCCGCCATTGTAGGAAACGAATTGGCTGGGCTGCGCTATGAATTCTGGGATAGGTTGGGTTACAAAGGATACACCGACTCGGCCTTCAAATGCGACCTGCGAAGTTTGCAGTCCATGTCCCGAGTTAGTTTCGCGAGATCTCACAAAAGTTCATCTTAATTTTTTTTTCTCCCATGTCTGTTGCGGGGCTCCATATTAGAGTTACTTTAAGTAGAAGATTATTTTCCCAAACATGCTAAATGCAATTTTGAGTACTGCTTATTCAGTACAAGTGTTTCTAAAGTGCTTTTAACATGCCTTTCCTGTTTTTCAGTTTAATGTATACTGTTGGAGATGTGGGACGTGCCCACAATTTCAAATATTGGGGTCAGTACTCCATGTGAGCCAAAACTCAGGACTGACACTGCTCTAAATTGTGTTGTTTCTACCTTTAAATCTTTATGAAGTCATAACCTTGTGTGAGAGCCAGTTTGAAGACATAAGTGTACAATCGTATCAGTTTTTACTGCCATGCCAAAGATGCATCAGTGCTGCAGCTCAGAGCTACCCAGATTATACCGGGGGAGATGCTGAAACAGCTTGAAAACATGACACTTTTCTGAGAAAACTCTTCCGCAAAAAACTTCTTCTAGTCCTATACCACTGCTGGTACAGGGATTTTGCCTGAGAGGTGACACCTATCATTCGAGACAATACTGCAGCAAGTATCCACACCATCACCTATGAATGATGATGGAGCTGTGGTGTGGTCACAGTTTATGTTCAATGTGGTGATCATAATGGTTCCTTTAAAGGAACAGCTTGTTTCAGAGAGAACATGAACCGAGGGGCTCCACTAGGCCTGGTGTTAGATCTGTGTTATGTTTAGAGATGGACCGATCCGATATTACGTATCGGTATCGGTCTGATACTGACCTAAATTACTGGATCGGATATCGGAGAAAAATAAAAAATGTAATCCGATCCATTAAATATCACGAAAGCACCTCACAAAACTTGCAACACGCCGTAACTCACCTCAGAACGTTAGCACGTCGGAGCAGTATGCATCACGTGATAGAGCGGCTGTGGCATGCGGGACCTGTCGGTGGTCTGGATAGCATTTGGAGCTTCGCTAGCAACCCGGCATTTCATCTCCGACAAAGTTATCCCGACAGAAGTAAAGCAAGTGTGTAAGTCCATCTCTGAATGTTTGTAAAGCATTCCTGCATTAAGCTTAACAAGCGACTGCCTCTTCTTGCTGCTACTTCAATCATGAAACTGCTTAACGATCAGCTGATCGGCTTTTCTGTCACGAGTCCGTGTCTCTAGTTTGCTTTTGGCCCACTTTGCACCAGAAAGAGGAAACCAGCGGCTGAACAACAGCAGCACGTTTAAGCTTGATCAGCTGTTGTTAGAATGTATTTAATATTACTTTCTATTCCAGGATCTTTTTCTACATAGCTGACGCTGGTAACTGTGCAGGGGCGGATCTAGCAAAGTTTAGCCAGGGGGGCCGATAGGGCATTAACAGGGAAAAGGGGGCACAAAGACATACTTTTCTTTCTTATTCTCATTTAAAATGTCAAGCTTTTAATAAATAATTATCTGACACCCAAAGTTTTAATTTGATGCAAAATGAATAGAAGTCCATTACTGTATATAGTAACTATTAAGTCTAATATATATACTCTAGTAAGCTATAGTACTTTTTCCTTTGGGAAGGTACCATCTGTGCAGTCTGCAATTTTGTTAAAGAAAGATGTTGAATCTATTTAATATTTCTTGAAAAATAATTGATTTCTGTGCATTTTTTTCACACTGCATCAAATTAAGGTTGATTACGTCGATTAAGCATCATGAGGTGGAGCGTGAGGGGTGGTTCCCTATTTTTTATTTTTTTATTTTTGTTGTTGCTGGGAGTTGGAACCCTATTAGTTAGGTTGCTTAATATTTACGCTAAGTACTCTTTAAAATACCAGAATAGGGAGGATGGTGTAGGTTTAAGTTTATTAGATTGATCAGTATTGCTGAACTATGAAATATTTTTTTTTGCATACAGGTATAACAGAATAGCTTTAGTGTAGTTGTTGTTTTAAACTTGAGTATGAACTTATACAAAATGCAGCAAGATATTTAAAAAACAGTTTTGTTGATTAAAAAACACTATATCGGATTCATATCGTATCGGCAGATATCCAAATTTATGATATCGGTATTGGTATCGGACATAAAAAAGTGGTATCGTGCCATCTCTAGTTATGTTTGAACTAAAACCATTACAACTTCTCCCAGAAAAACAAAAAACAAAATTACAGAGCGTGAAATTAGCACAATAGCGAACCCCCTTTAAATTACAGATTGGGGGGTTTCAGCCCCTACCTGTTGCAGCAGATGGCTGCCCCTTGGGTAATTGGGATTTTCTCAGTATTATAGTTTATTAGCTTTTTAACCTTGCAATATAAAGTGCTGCGAGGTGACTGGGTTTGTGATTAAAATACTATAATTTATTATTATAATATATATATAATATATACCCTTATTTACTTGGTGCCTTGTTAGTACTACTATACTTAGAAGCCAAATTAATCAGATATCCATACCGGATTTATGATGGATCTGCAGTGAGAATCTATATTTGACAAAGGTCCACATTTTAACCACAGACAAAAGAAAGTAGTCCCATTACAAGTGTCCATCCTGTACAGTCTTTCTTTACGGTGGATTGTTCCGTGGGATGAAAGACAGTCAGCTTCTCCCATTGATGGACTGATGCATACATTAATGAGAACGACTGACGTGCACATCATGTGCTTTCAGGTTTAGCTTTGCGGGGCCCTAATGTGAAAGTGGAATAGTTCACTTGTTATGAAATTTTCATCATCATCTTCCTTAAAGAAAGCCTGCAAAGTAGCCATTAGACAGACAATTTTAATAAGGAAGAGGGAAAACTAGTTGAGCTTAGGTTCTTCGTTTAATTTGAATTTGATTGTAGAAGGCAGAAGTAAAACTTTGAATGCAGCTTTTTTTTGTATGACTGGCACACAACTGTATTATTGAATGTGTAGCCCATTCTGTTACATTTCATGGTCCATGTGGGATTTAGATGCTGTCGAAGTTGGGTTCCTGCGGGAATGCTGGTTGGAGAGTGGAACATGTAAGAAAAAGGATGCAGCGAAGATTTACCTGAGACTAAGAGGAACTGAGACGAGATGTGCAGACGAGATGCGCAGTATGTTACGAACGTATTTTACACTGCAAATATAGTAAGCGAAAAAAAGGCAGGAATCCTAAAAACTGCTCCAAACTGTGGCTGTGCATGGGAACACAGCAATTCTTCCTGTTATGTACCATAGTGGACACATGCTTTCTGTAAAAACAGTAAAACCTGGTGCAAAACCTTACATACCTGCTACTATACAGAAAAATACTGTCACATTATGTTGTATGAGACAATAAACCTCGCATAGCTGAATGCAAATTATTTGATCTTTAATTGAATCCAATTAATATTTCCCGTTCTTCACACCACACTTTCACTGCTGGATTGAAGTTCTGGATGCAATTCAACACTGAAAAATGAACACATGCACAAAATGCATATTGTATATAACTAAAAAGTCAAAAGTCACTTACAGGAGACGTGTATTTAAGGTTATTGATCAGTCTGAATATGCAAACTTAAAATGTACTACTATGTACTACTGATTTTAAACACCGATTTACAGAAGCTTAAACAGTGATACAAACATTCACTTTCATAGAAAACAGTGCAAATGAAATAATATTTACTCTCTTATTAAGCAGTATTTTATGAAACTTGAACTCATAATAAAACTTGTGTTGCGTCCTTATACAGAGGACTTTGAAAGAGTGTTTACCAGATATGAAGTGGGAAAGTAGAAAGTCATGTTTTTAGAAGGAATTTATCATTAGATCAATAAATCATTGCCGCAGCACCTACTCTTGACACATCGGTTTACATTTATCTTTCTTTTGCTGTCACTCCTGATTATGTCATTGTGATTATGTGAAACATCTTTGAATGAAGAGCTTCAACTCAATTTTGCTGAATTCATATGAAGTGGAAGGAAATGTGTAGACTAGGAGGCGGTGTTTTTCACATTTCTTGTGACTTAGAGTCTATGAAGCAATTAAGAGCACAGGTCAGGTCACTGATTTAACTTCCCACCTGAGACTTAACAATGACAAATCATTTCAGGGACGTGTGGTTTTAATGTCTAAATAAAAACACAAGATGTGCAACTGTACAATAAAGTAACAGATTGTGTGAAATTTAATTCATATATCTTGAACATGACCACCATTTGCACTATTTATTGAACATTTTGCTTAACGTATTTGAACTCCACCACCACAAACACAGTTACAGAAAATCTTTATACCATTTATTTGCATTTATTTTACATTCAAGCTCTGTATCATACATACAGATTTTAGTTTATTGTTATCTATCTTGTGTCCTGTTGTGTAGCTGGAACTATTTAGAGCAATTTAGAGGTATTTTGTTTTGTGACATTGTATTGTATATTACTTTCTTCTCATTAGGTCGTTTTTCAGTAATTTCCCATAAAGATGGCAGTCTTTCCTATTATACATTATTTTACTCCTTCATTTGACCTGTTTAATCTGTTCCAGTTCATTTAGTGGACAGTGGACATATCTATTTAGCTTTCTTAATCCAAATCTATGGTTTTAATAATTAGTTGATGCATTTAAAATGGAATATTTTAGGTAGGACTCTTCCTTTGGGCTCCAAATGACCTCAAATCAGCTTACAAAGCTCTAGCAAAGTTGACTCTTCAACCATTTTTCTTTTTGCTAGGTGTGATCTGTTTTTATTTTCATAGCTATATTAGGGATATATGTTCTCCAAAACATCTTGGGATAGTTTGGGGACAAATCAGACAGAATAATTTTTATTGGTCAATTTTCAATGACTTTTTTTTTTACTATCTAAAGAACAT
Organism: Copadichromis virginalis; assembly: GCF_057382275.1. NCBI lineage: Eukaryota > Metazoa > Chordata > Actinopteri > Cichliformes > Cichlidae > Copadichromis > Copadichromis virginalis. Next base: position 14,996,945 of record NC_140639.1, on the reverse strand, counting down.
GACTTGCTAATGTTATAATTTCATTAGATACTTGAATACAAAATCTAAAATAATCTAAAATCTAAAAAACATAATAATCTAAAATTAAACTAAATTGTTGCACTCCTGCAGATTAAGATGTATTTTTAAACCAGTTGCAACAATTCAGTTATGGAAAAATGGAAAGTATTAATTATAATTTTTAATTTAAGGTTTTTAAAAAAATTAAATAAAATAAAAATGCTGCAGTCCCCAACCTTTAAACAGAAAGATGTTCATAATAGTTTAAAAAAATCACTGTAACAGAACAAGTTGTAACACCTTGTAATAATATTAATGCTTTTGCTTTAAAAAAATATTGTATTTTGATGTCAGTAGACGTGAGAACAAACATAATGCCAGAAGCTTCTTCATTACATAGACAGAAAAAGTTGCCACCGTTTCATTGGAAACAAACATTGCTTTGGGCCCCTTTGTAAACTGCACACAGCTGCTATTTCGAGTGATGGGAGCTCCACCTTGTCACAACAATTCCCTTAAAGAGGAACAGTTTAATGTCAACAATATTTTCTCCATCTGCCTGCTCATGAAAACCTTCCAATCCACAGGGAAAATGTTTCTCCTATTCCAAAAGGAAAAACACAATAGAAAAAAAGATGAACTGATAACATCAATGGCAGATTGCAGTCAAAGGCGTAGTATTAGCCCGCTGGAATGAGAGCTTTTGGTGGCACACATCCATCTGTTCACGTTTGCATTTTTCAAAGAGGTGTCATGCCTTCCGTTATTTAGAAATTTCAATGCAATTTTCACAAGGAACTCCTCCGAGCGGCGTGCCAGCTGACTGATTTGCATGGACACATTTGCAGGAAAATGGAGGTATTTCACCTGCCAGGCTCCTGTGCTTTCTTCTGAGAAGTTTGATCGCTCAGTAATAATCTGATTGGGTGAGATCCATCCAATTTGTGCTTTTAATGAGACAGCTTGACAGGGACATACTGGCAATTACTTTGCGAGGTATATAGTGTTGCAGTCTAATAAGATAAGGTTATATATTTCACTTGAACCAATTGTATGTCATTCTCTTATTTTTTAAGACAGAATTCAATGCCTTGTACAACTGTTCTAATGGTACTTGCATTCTTTCCTATTATCCACAATTATTTCACTTACTTTTTCAACTTACATAACCACCTATCTTCAATATTTGTGCGCCAGTCAATGTTAAATGTTATCAATGTCTGGGAGCAGCTGATTGCCCTGAGGCAGGGAGCAGGCCCGGGGCAAAGAGTCTACCAACCACAATAGAGAGGAATGAGTGCAGGGGTGAAGGTGAGACTGACAGAAAGGAGATTTAATCCCCATCTTCCATCGCTGTCATGGGGAAAGTGAGCAAAAAAGATTGATGAAGCCTTGCAAGGAATATCAGCAATCCAGCCTAATGTGCGTCATCTAGACACAGCTCCTGGGGAATTAACCAGACTCTACTCTGTGTGTGTGTGTGTGTTTGGAGGTATTTCAGCTTTAGTTTCCCTCCATTTAGAATACAACAGAAAGAAGTACAGCATATAATGGTCAAAGTGCTGGTTATTTGTGACCAAGGCTGGATTCCTAGTCGTACAAGGTGGATATATTTTTTTGTCTACAGGTAATAACCTTCATTGATACTGCATATCATGACAATAAATTTAGAGTCAACAACAACAGCAAGACTCTGGCTTTGTTCCAGTTTGCAAAATTAGTTTTGTGATTTTTGTGTCTGTATGCCCTCAGGCCTGTGATCAGTTAAGGTGTGTAATGACAAACATAAGGCGTGTTCCCTAGGACATAAGTATTTGATTTATTTTAAAGTGTATGACATAAACACAATCAGCCCCAATACCTGACATTTTCTTATACGTACATTCTGAAAAAGTTACCTCATCGGTGCATTTAAATGAATTTTTCTGTGGCTGCTGTCCAAAGTGCTGAAGTTTCTTCTCCATGTGGTTTTAATTTAGAACAGTGACTGTTAAAAACATGGCCTACAGCCACTGGCTTGCAAAAGGGTCAAATCTGACCCATTGGAGTCATTGAGAAGTCTCTGAAAATTACAGAGAAGTCATTAATAATCCCAGTGCTTATTCTGGTGCGGTGATGTGACGCGATCCATACATTTCTACATATGGAAACTTAAAAGTGTTTTTAGATCTTGACAGGTTTACATGTATTCCATTGTGATCAAACTGTGTGAAGTGGAACACCTGAGACATGCTGATGAAATCATTTCTTTTATAGAGATATCATGATTTATTAAATGCTAAATTTCTGTGAATTACACTAAAAGGAAGGGACAGCTTTTCATATATATTTTATTATGCAGTGGTCTATTGGTCTGGGATTTGAGGTTAAATTGAATGTGTGTGGATGCACTGAAATGACTAACCCATTCACAAATAAAAGAAACTGTCACTACTCTTGGATGAAGAATTAGTCCCCTACTTAATGTCTAAATAGAGATTTAAAGTGCTTAGTTGGTCCAAGGGATGCCATAATTATGTTGTAATGTTATTACACTGCACCATGGCAGATAGGTATTGTGAATGAGGCAGTTAATATGACTAAAGTTTTAGAGTGTTGAACTAGAATAGCTATAGTACTATCACTAACATGAAAACCTCCCCCGTGATGAAACCTAATTGCTGGGCTATGTTTTTACTCGCATACCGATATATCGAAAAGTATTAGAAATGCAAGAAAAATCCGAAAGTATTGCTGTGGTGAACGTCTTTATCCTAGAAGACCCCGATGGAAAACTCGCATCAGTGTAAAGTATGGATTACCTTGACAACAGTGGCCTATAAATTAACACAAGCACACTGAAACCTTTCTCATACAACACATTAAACGTGCGCTACCCCCTGAGACTGTCATCCCATCATAACTGACATGCACTTTTAAGTTACTTGTCATCCACATAACATTTGAAGACCGACTGTAATTATCAGTTACTTCTGCAGCTGCCTCCTCTTCAGCAGTTCAGATGCACTCAGTGTGAGGCCTGCTCAGATATGAAAATAGTATGGAGATTTCCTGAAATTTGCAATATTTAATTGGAGTTTGTGTGTATCTCTTGTGTATGTCTCTGTATCTACTGGCGATGTGCCTCGCGAAATTAAAGCAAAATTCTTTGATCTGGTATAAGATTTGAATAGTGGAGATTTAAATATTTAAAATTCTTCGGCAGTGTCACTTTGATCTCTGAAATGATTAATAGGGGTTTGTTATAGAAAATACACTAAACGGAGCTGGGAGAGCCAACCCACTGTAATTGTGAGTTGTCTCGCAGAGTGAGGGTAAATTACACATTTTAAAGTAACAGGGTAAACAGTTCATTTGAATTTTATTTTATTCTTTTATGTTTAATGAGACAAGAAGACAGAGAGTGACTTCAAACACCCCAATCTAAAGTGGAAAAGATTTTCTCCACGAGAGAATGACACTTGGAAGGGAAAAGTGCTTTCATCGTTTATCATGATGATTAGGAAGAGGAGGCTCTTTGTCTCCCATCTCTGCCTTTTTCTTGGATGAAGTGGGAGAACTTGGCCAACACCCAAGAAAGCAGCACCGCCAAATAACGCTAATACTGTTAACAGGGACTTTTGATTGTGTGATCCTCTGCCAGCAGTGGACAGCGGTGGAGCTACACCTTAATAAGTGTATACTGTAGGATGCCCTGAGAGGCATAAAACATTGAAACTGTGATCTTTTTAACCTGGTTAGCTTCCATTAACCAAACGACTGCTCCCTAAAGCCTGTTGATAATGGCAGATGCAGCCTACCGCTAGGATAAGAACAGTGTAAGCTTTCAATAGTTCAATTTTTTGCCAGCTAAACTGACTGCGGCTGGCAGTTTCTAGCTAATGCACACTAGCTACTGTAATAAAGCTAATGTTAGTGCCACAAAACGACAGAAAGATCATTTCCAGCTGGTTCTTTTTCATGTTTCTGCTGATATTTCTATAAAAACTGGCTAAAGCAGCGTGTCTCAGGAAATCAAATCCAATCCAATCCGGTCGTTAAGTGGTGACGTGACGAATCCTACTTCCGGGCCTAAAGTAGTCTGCGTTTAATATGGCTTTTGTGTTGTTAACATGTTTAATGTTTTGTATTTTCTTCTATTTAATCTCAAAAAGCTCCTAAAGCAGTCAGTGATCACTGTTGACCTCCCTCGGCTTTTATTACCACTAATCATTTATTTAAGCTCAGTTTTTAAAACCTTAGGATGTAACTACAGCCCAGCCCATGCAGCAGTATATGAATGACTAACCTCGTATTGTGGATGGATTATCTCAGTTGTTCTCCTGGCCGAAGTTTGGTCCTTTTACAGCATCCTGCCATGCGATTACATTTGTTCCTGACCACCGAGAACACTCACGTTAACTTTTATTGAGTGGAAAAAAAGTTAGCTTGTTTATATTATGCTAACATAGCTGTGTCGCTAGCGGTCACGTAGCACATCATTATATACCAGCTAGCCCAACTTCAGTAACCCTACAAACGTCACTGCTGTTTAGTTTTCTGTCTTCATTTATGCTGGAAGTGATAGCAGAGCTGTACGTTTTAATTTGTTTCCAAAACCCTGCAGTCAGGACATGCTATATTGTATTTAGATAAAAGCTAGCGAGCTAACTCCCTGCTAACTTCTAACTCCGTTAAATGTCATAAATTCCGTTTTCATGGATGCCTGGATGTTAAACTCAATTGTTACACCTGGTAGAGCAGAACGCTGATCATTTTATTAAAGATGAAAGACTTTAGACAGTTTTTCAACTCTCAGTAATGCCATAGTGATCGTTTGATATATGGACCTGCAGCGGAGTTTAGGCCCAGACACGGCTAGTGACGTTAGACTTAACGACCGGATTGTAAATCTGAGCTGAACACAGTGAATCACCATTGCTACTGACAGAATCAGAAGTTTTCCTCAACAACATCCCATACACAAACAGAACGGCAAGAACAAGGCTGCAGAGCAGTTGTATTTTTCTATAATGTGTTTTTAATGATTTAATGATTGTTTTTCTTATAAGACTAGACAGCTAAAACCGGCCTAAAACAAAATCATAGATAGAGTGTAGAACAATGATTAGCAGGCTAATGATTTAAACTGCAGTGTAAAGGACGCATAGCCATTTTGTTGACCTGATTAAAGTGATTGGAAAAAAATCACTGCTTGGGGGAGGGGCTTAATTTAAGATAATATGTTAAATAGCCAGTCTTTCTTTAGATGTTTTGACAAGATCTTTTATAAAATGTAATTTTCTGACAGTTAAAGTCATTCTCTGTAAGCAGTAATTTTCCCTTTCTTCACAAATTAAAGTATTAAATTTGCTGCACGGTCACACTGATATTAACTTTGGAATGGAAATCTGCTGAAAGAAGGTCCAAGTCAATAATTAAATCAAAATTATATTTGCTTTGAGTTAATGTTTAATTCACCCCCATCATATTTAAATTCATTAGCATGCAAAGAATAGAATAATTGTGTCCAGTCCATCCGCTACTGCTTCAGTGATTCTGCCCAGCTGAATATAATAGCCATTAAACTGTGCATTAAATTAGATTTGCTCTCCTTACAATGCCTTTCTTGCCCCTATAAATATTCAAAGTTAGTTTGTTGCAGAAATAAATACAGGACATTCACTCACTCTGTTGCATGAATTTTTCATTTGTGTATGAATTCAAACAAGGCATTTAAATCGCTTCCACCACTTTGAGCTGCTCCTAAAATGAACATTGACAGAAATTCAGTCCGTTTTTAATTTCTTTCAGTCTGGCTTAAGAACAACATGGATTGCTTTTTTTTGTTTGTTTTAGATGAGACGGATTATCCCAGTCACTGAACACAGCTTTGACATTGACCTTTCAATTGACTTTCATCCCCAAATACACAGCTTTTATACTTCTTTTCTTGACTATTTTTCCTCACTAAACACATAAATGCACATCTTAACTGGAGCAGATGCGATAGGTGTATGTCTGCTTTTGTGCACATGCCATTGCGTCCGTGCAGTATATTCCTCTTAATGGTGGCCACAGGTCAGTGAAGATGCGCCTTCGAATACTGTTGTCGGCAGCTGGCAGGTGACCTACTGGACCATGAATTGGCTGTCTAACATTTCGAGCGGTGTACCAAACAGTGTTTCCAATTGTTGTGGCTCGCTGCAAGAGAGCCACCTGCTCACCGACCGCAGTGATCAATGAAGATGGTTTTTTTTTTTCTGTGACACAACCCAAAAGAGGTGGTATTGACATTTGAGTCTGGGGCATGAATCAATAACAACCAGTCAAGCTGTCTGACTGAGCAAAACCCATAAACGTCGAGCCCTCTTGCAGAGGTTGGAGGATTGATTGATTGTTGGAACGGCAAATATTAAGGGAGGGTGTCAATCCCACTTTTTAACTTTCTCACAAGCAGGATTTCAAAGGAGGGTTAAAACATGATAGAAAAACATAAAACTTTACAACCAACTTTAAGGAAATAGGTCTTATTTTAATATGCAGTTAATGCAAAAAGCAGCAGAGTTATTTTGAAATGACTGAAACACATTACTGCACAGAAAAGGACAGGCTATAATATCCCTCTCCATGCGCAGCAATGCCCTCCTCGGCTGCCTTTGCCTGTCTCGTCAATATCATCCTCTCAGTAAGTAAAAGCCTCTGACACGTCTGATTTAGTCATTGTGCCTCCCCAAGTATGTTTCCACACTAATCAAAATGACTCTCTGTTAAATAAAGCATGAAAAAAGCTTTTCCATGAATGGTGTGCTGGAGCGGAAGTCATCTTGCCAGTAATGCTACATGATTAATCAACAGATTGGATTCTGCTCAGCACTGCAATTCCCTCCTGCTGCACTCGCTTAAACCCAAATATCAGATAAAAATGAAACATGCAAGGCTCTTTTTTTCTTTTTAAGTGAAATTAAAAGGTAGACTGACGGTGTTTCTTTTAGACTAGTTGAGTTTCTTAAAGCTGAGACCTGCCACAACGAATGAATGAGTGTCCCTGGCTCTGACTGTCAGAGCAGTTGGTAAATGGTTTTAAAGACAGTGGGGGGTGACTATGTGCATGCCAGATTGTAGTCTGAATGGAAACTTGGCACCCATCTGTGCATACCTTCACCTAACAGGGTGTGGCAGGTAGCTCTCTGCACTCACCACATGCTTTATGGGTCAGCCAGTGATGAAATGTAGCATATAATTGCCTGCACTCTCAGGTAGGAGCAGTTATGGCAGGAAAGGAGCACTAAACAAGCATCACCTCTCATTACAAGCTTGATAATCATTGGTCTTTGTGGTGTGTAGCCTTTATGCTGCTCATACTGTCCATGTCCACCATCTGTGCTGGAAATAATAGTTATTTTTTTAAGTGAAATTGATTTTCTCTGTTTTCTGCTTGTTTACTGTAGCATGAGAGAGGTAAAGGGTACATTTTCAGAAATAGAATCAGCCCTGTCTTTTTTCTGCTCAGTGCGTGAAAATAGTATTGATTAATGGTCATCGCCCCTTTTTTCCACGCAGAATGATGTAAAGACCCTGTCACTTATCATCACCTTCTCCGAGAATGTGTTCCATCAATCCCACAGCCAAACCGGGCAAGCAGTGGCAGGTGGCACATATTTCACCTGCCCAGGCAAAATGGGCCAGTAAGTGGGACAAGGCAGAGAGACAAAAGTGACACATACGAAGGTGACAGCTTTTCACACCTGGGAATAATGGTTTTGATAGGCATCCTGCTTGTTTCACTGCTGTGGACTGGACGGAGCCCAAAAATGTGTGATAATATACACAATTAGCTCATGGCGCAAAAAGACCTAGGGCCTTCGCAAGCCAGGGCAAATCTAAACCGTACCTTTCGCCAGGAAGTGTGACGGCTCAGTCTCACCACAGTGCTGAAAGAATACCGTGTTTTGACACATCAAGGATACAATTATTGGACCCTAAAGCTAAGCTTGTCCACACATGCACCCTATCAGTTTGATAGTGAGTGCTGCTCTTAATATCCGCATCACCACCCAAAGCCTGTCATCCCAGAGCCATCTGATTCTCCATGTATGTACTGCTGAGAGGGATACAAATTATCAGCATCACAATACACACATAAGTGCAGTATATACTGCACTTGTTTGTTTTACTTCAGCTGATATTTCACATTTGCAATGACATCAAAAGTAAATCAGTGTTAATTTCACATTGGATGTCCAATTTATTCTGTCACGGTTGTCCTTTCCTCTGTGTTTTGTGAAGAAAAACATGGCTCTTCTACAGAGAAGCTTCACCAATTTATGTGTCATTATCATCGCAGCTACACGCAGATCTATTTTCGTTTGTTTTTTTTATCTGACCATGTTGACATGCTTGCCACATTAATGTCCCACAGTGGAGCTGCAGCTTGACAGAACAGAGGATGTGTGGGAGCACGATGAGAAGTTTTGATCATCTCTGTGGTATATTATCTGCATACGCTTCTTATAGCTTCTTACAGGACAAAGTTGCATTGCTCACTGTCTGCAGGGCATCCCTAGGATGCTTCAGCTTATTACTTGCTCCCTTAAAATTCTTCTAAACACATGCAGCTGCTGGCAGTGAAGAGAGAAAGCAATGGGAAGAAATCAATGAAATCATGCCTCTAATAAGGTGAGAGGAGAATGAAATATACATGGTAAACCCACACACGCCAAAACGAATGGTGTCCTGAAGCTACAGTCTGTAGAAATGACCTAAAAGTTGAATGGGGAATCATGAAAACAGCATTATTAGTAGGAATTAAGATTTTTAATATCTCAAAATCCAATTTAATGCCAAAGAAGTGTAGCTGCTTTAAGCATAGACACACAAACCTAGAGTTCTAACACATACATTTAACAAGTTAAAGCATTTCACTGTCACTGTTACTAATAAATAAAAGTATAAAGTATAAATGGATCAAAATTTTGACACTTCTCTTTAGCTACCTTAATACAATATCTTAGCTAACACATTTTAACATTTTGGATCCATTGTTTAGTGCTTCAAATTTTGGTTTTTTTGTCATAAATTATAATTCTTATTATATTTTCATTATAAAAAGCCAGCATGCTGCTCTGTAAACACTGGTTTATTAGCCTATGTGAGGCTGTTAGTAGTATTAGCATGTGTTATTGGTGGAGGGGTTAAAGGAAACAAAAAAAAAACATAACATAAGATGCCTTATGTTATAAAAGCTGTTATAAACTAAATGAAGTGAAGTGCATTACAGTAGAGCTGGTCTTGGTCATTTCTTTCATTTGATTATGAGGAGGTGAAATACCATCTTACAACCTCTAAACCAGGATATCTAAAGACAGATGGTTCTACCCTTCATAATGATAAGTTAAAGCAAAAAAAACTTGTGCAGCATTTGGGAAACAGAGCTCCACTAAATATAACCTCAGCTTTCATACTCAGCACCTTAACTGTTTCCACGTTTATTAGGCGCTGAACATTGAATCCCCAAATTTTATTGTTGCTCCGTGTTTTGTCAACATTTTAAAATCACCAGGATAAGGACATAAAAAAAAGGGCAGTTAGAATAATCACAGACCACAGCTACTTTAAAATCATGATACATGATATAATGTTTAAACAAGAAATATCTAAATGACTTAAACATTTCAACATTTACAAACATAAAACATTCAACCTGCTAGATTACTGAGTAAAAGTCCAATTTCTATCAGTAACAATCAAGGTACAGTGTTAGCTCCACCCTCCCTCAGTCATCCTTCTCTGGGTCAGCTGGTGGAGGTTCGGGATGTGTTTATGGTAGGTTGGGATTAAGGAGACCAAATCCAACCTGCTGTTGCTCAAGGCCTTCAAAAGCTGAGTTGGATAATTAAACTGTCGAGACACGAGTCCTTTCTTCTTGTTCGACTGTTGCTTTCCCTTCCTGCAGTTTAATTTATTTGGACAGGGGGCAACCCTGGTGAGCAGGCTGGGCTGGCTTCCAGCTCGACTGCGAAGACACTGCTAGACTGATTCAGTGGCTGGAAGAGTTCAGAGGTCGGGGTGAAAAGGTAGAGCCATCAGGGATGAGCCAGGTCAAGCTCTTTAAGTCAATATTGCTCACCCTGTCTGACAGCCACAGTAACACCTTCCTGATCCACAAGGCCAGTGGACAAAGGAAGCAATGCGTGTGTCTCATCAGCAAGGGATTGTGGGCTTTGCCTGCTGGAGAACAGCTGGAGGGGTGGAGGCATGTGTCCGAAGGTCCCTGCAGAGCAGGCATTACAATGGAGCACTCCCTGTTGTTGACCTAGCCCCAGGCCGCATGTGTCACTAGCATAACCATCAATACTAGCATGTCATCACATTTGCACTTCAAAAATATAAGGCACAGCTTTATAGACTCATGGGGATATTTCAGTGCTAATATGCAACCTAAGACACACCTCTCGCTCCTTCATTCGAATGGATTTCAGTATTTATTACGTTTACAGTTTTAATGTTATCAGTGCAAATCTTTTGAAACACCTGCAAAATCTAAAATTTGTTTTACAACATGTAGACTTCATTTTCAGTTTTTCAGACAGAATTTCTTTGTGCACAAGTTTAAAATGAAACACAAAGTGGTGAATGGAAATGCTGAATTATATGCATTGTACACAAATACATTTGTTTAAGATTAAATGCATTCAAGTTAAATTCCTCGGCCATATAAAATATGCGCTGGTTGGATATCTGTTATGTTGTACTATGCACACGTACTTACCACAAACTATCTGTCTATATATTGTCTGGTAACAGCAGTTATCAGCAGGCTATGCACATACTATCTGAACTCCCAGCCCTTGTGTGGGGTCAATCGTCCAACCTCTTCCCAAGCTTATAAAATGTCCCTTATCAATATTTTAGTGCATCAATCGTAACCCTTCATAAACACATCTCCTGAAAAGTAAATTATCAGCGGACACAGTCACTGGGGATCGACTGTCTGGGATGCTGTCAAGGCTTTCTCTCTTGTGTTTGCTCTATCTCACACACTCTGACAATTCCATCTTTTGAGTCGAGGACCAATAGTATCCAACAAAAGCTCTTGTTGAGGATTTTCCAATCTAAACAATGCCCTGGGCATATTGTATCCTCAGGAGGACTCTTGGCCAAAGTAAGATATGCTTCAATTCCCAGAATACTGAACACTTCCCAGTACAGAGAGAAATCCATGTACACAAAAATGAGGAGTTTACATTGGAAAAGTTCAAATTGATGTAAATCTATAATACAACATAAGGGATTCTGTTAAAAAAATGCAGTTTAATATTTAGAGAATTTAGGCCCATTCACTTTTTTGTATAGAGAAGACTCTGGAGGGCAAATGCCATAAAACTCCTTGTCGATTCAGAACCAGTATCATGTTTACACACTAATGCATGCACATTCTTATTCACCAGGAAGTGAGACGACTTAGTTATGGAGCCAAACATTAACAGTAGGGAGCAGGAAGGAGATTGGAGTGGATGGACTGGTAAACAAAACATTGAGCTTTAAAAGACAGACGCCTGATTTTCATTGTTTACAATTTCAGGCCAATAATACAAAACTAGGGAAAACAAAAATATTTGTGCTATATTTTTTAGCACACTCATTCAGGTGGTATTCATTTGGGCAAAAACCTGTAAGGATGGTTGTAAGATTTGTTGGCAACCTGGTAAATAGTGAGCTTCAGAGACGTTGCTATAGTCATGCTTTAAGACAGAGCCAGGCCTGCTGTTTTCTTCTATTAACAGTCTAACTTTGTATTTCACAGATATAAAGGTTGTACTAATCTTTTCATCAAAAACTGTGAAAATTGAATGAGTATTTCCACCGAATCTCATACTGTAAGACGAAGAGGAATTGGTGTAAAAACAATGCATTTTAAGAAAAGAACACAAACAAAGCCCGTTCCCTGAAATGAAGGATTTTGCCTAACATCTGTAAACAGTACACTCACATATTTGTTACAGCTCAGTTGCCTGAGTTGCCTGTTTGTGCACGAAAGCAAACAACAGAGTATTAGAACAGCTGAAACCTGCAGTTGACCAGGAGCTTGTGGAAAGATCTGCAGAGCATGAGAGCATCATCACACAGAGATGGCAATATTCATCGATGTGTGAAGTTTCTTCAGGCAGTCGGAGGTAAAGTTAACACGCAGACAGATTACCTTTTAATCCTGAAAAGAGCTTAAAACCACAGATTATCAATTTATAGACAGTCTTGGCAAACCTAACGTCTGCTGGTGGTGCTGTTATTAATTTTGAAAATAGAATTGATCTAAAAAAATGAACTAAACTGTAGCTATTATTTATTATTACTTGGTCTGGAATAGTGAACATGCCACATATGAGCTTTCTGGCCTCATCTGCAATATTGTGCACATACGGCACAGCACCAAGGAAAGCTTTGAGAAAAATTCACCTCAGACTTTTGGAGAATAGCTGTATAATATCGTTTATTATACAATATATGATATTATTCTCTGTAACAGTTGATCAAAATCAAAAGGCAACACAACGACACAGGCAAAACATAAGAAATACAGAAAACTGTGTTTTTACCACCCGAGTCAGTCTATCAGTAATGTGATGTGTAGCCCCAGTCACATCATTTCGCACATTACTGACTTTGCTTTGCAAAACCACCTCAACAGCCACGAGCAAGGCATTGCTCATGTCATCTGCAAATCACAAATCGTAGCTCCTGACGCGAACCGCTGCACAGAAGCCAAGTGCCAAAGGGCTCTGGCCAAAGCCAGCATCAGACTTTAAAGTGATTTTGAAACAGCGAGCAAAGGAGGGGCAGAATTTGCCTTGAAGCCTAACATAGACAGAGCTTCAATCTTCAATGGTATGGAACAAAATAGAAAGATATAAAAAAAAAAAAATAAAGGATGGGAAAGGGAGAGAAACAGTAACATAGCCAGCTCATCCATCATTTCTTTAAAAGGTCAGGATTTTGTAGGTGGAATTGGGAAGAGCAGCGAATTGCAGATGCACCGAACAGCAGGGTATTTTCCGCTGCCATGACCAGCTAAGGAGAGCTCCTTTAAAACACATCTGCCAGTAAACATTTTGGCCTGACTCTGGGTCATCTCTCCTGTCTGGATGAGAACCAGCAGAGCGCGAAGATGTACCTGCAAAAACCCCAAGACTGACTTAGTCACTTCAGACCTTCCTCTTAGCTCCACCACCTCCATTATTATTAATTGGTATGATGCTGCTGTAATGTATGCTTGTTTCCTGGATCCAGACACCTCCACTCCTTTAAATGTAAAATTTCCATTTATAACATCACTGCTATGGTAGCCGTGTTGCTACAATGCATATTAATATACTATATATATGTATAATAAAATCACTGTGACGCTTTTTGTCAGTTTACTGAAAAGAAATGCAGCAGCACAGTAAAACAAATGAGTAAATCAAATGTCACTCTAAACGATGTGTAATTATAAAACTACATGTCCCAAAGGTACATTTGGGAAAATCCAGAGGAAATGGGGCAAAGAAATCACCGGCACGGCCTGTCTAAAGTAAAGCCCATCAGCGGCTAAGTGCCTCTTTACCTCCTTCAACCACTAGAGACGAGGGGTGGGGAAATGACCTTCTGGCATTATGAACAGGTAGAAACAAACCAAACACACGCCACTCATAAAAGACACACACTTTATCAGAATGTACTGTACTTACAGGGGAATTCAGTACAGCACTTTCTCTTCCACTGTCAGAATGATGAAAAGGTTGCTCTCCCAGAGAAAAAAAAACAACAAAATAGATGGTGAGAGGGACAGATGTGAGCTTGGTTATAAGTCTCCATCAGCCCTGTAGATGCCTCTCAGACACTCCTGGGATACACGGAAACATCTGGAAGGAATTGTCAGTGGAATTGATGCAGCACCAAGAGTAATAAAAAATGAATTTCCCTGCCGCGATATAAACACAAATGACCTGAGCCATGATGCATTTGCTTAGATCCTCTTTGATCCCCTCCACCCTGTATCTGAGTCTTGCCCACTCTTCCTGCCGTGTGTTTCTTAAGCAGTGTGCATACAGTTTGAGCAAAGTCGACAACCGCAAATAGTCCCGTGGTTTGTACGGATTCGGCCTTGGTCTTACGAAGCCTTCATGCCTGAATTAGTCACAAGTTTCTGATGTGAAACACCTGTTTAGATTTTTTTAAATTAAAAAAAAAAAAGCAGATGGCACATTATTACCTTCTTATAGAGATGTAACAAGCACCAAAGCTGCTGAACAATCTTTAAACAGCCTGCACGCTTTGCTAGACAAGTAAGAGAGAAGTAATACATTAAACATGAATTGTTCGAAGGACACAGACTACATAAAAGCATGTGGTGACAGGGTCAGAGGCATTGTGCGCGACGTGAGTGGAGGGGACAGATTTGCAGAGTCTTTTAATGTGCTTAACGTTGTTTAGAGCTCAGTGATTTGAGATTACTACCACAGGGGGCAGCCCCAGGGCATTTTTATGATGAGCTTTGGAAAAATGACGTTTAGCTCTTGAAGGTGGCCATCTCTTTCTTGTGCTTGCAGAAAATCTTTTAGCACTACAGAAAACTTAAACCGAGGAGCTGCTTATTCAGATGTTGTTTGAAATGTTAGCTTTCCTGACACACCCAGGTCTAGTGCACACACAAGTAACAGCCGCTCTGCTGCTGCTGCTAAGCGGGTCAGTGAGGTGTTTAAGTTGTGGCCTTGAAACTTGTGATAAGTGCCCCCGTTCAGCCAACTCCTGCTCCACAAATGATTCCTGGGCTACGAGTCAGGTTCCAGCCCGCCTCCGGGGACCTCTTCATTATCTGTCATTAAATGTTTTTAAGTTTGCATAATTGATCTTCTCCAATAAGTCTTCATTGATTTATGGAGGTCTGGGCTGAAGGAGGAACTGGTTAAAAATTCATAACCCTGCTACGCGTCTTCACAATCCATTAGCTGTTCCTGAACCCAGAGTCCTTCCATTGATTGACCTTGTGCCGAGAATCTCATGGACTCTGCATTTTTCCCTCTTTTATTGCACTGTGGGAAGAGTTATGTTTCAGCTTCCCCCCCCCGCAGATAGGTCTTTTCTTTGATTTTTACCCTCTATGCTGCTGGATGTCTTTCTCTCTGTCTTCTCCCTCCCTCTGTTTCTGTTTCTCCATCTAAACTGAAGTCCTTACTCTGAGACGATGAATAAATAAAGCATGTTCCATAAACAGCTTTCCACTATTATTTAAGCTTCCAGGACCTCGCACTCTGACAGGCTCCCTTCCCCGCCATCAAATTCAAGAGTGTAAATTTTCTAAAAGGCTCTGAATGTTTTATGATGATTTCAGGGAATGATGGAGTAATAGCTGAATAGTGAAGCTATTACTTTTAATATTTATATTGAGTGCTTTGAATCATTCATGTGACAGGATGTAAAATCAGAGCTGCGGGACGTATGTACTTCACAACCACTGCCACTTGGCAAAAAATATTTGTTTTCCTGAGAAGTCTGTTCCAAACTGTTGTGAGCTACCCATCGGGGCGTGCGGGTGACGCTCTTTTTCCATGAATTTTAATCTTACCTTGAGAAAAGGCAATTCTTGAAAAGCATTAGTTCAGATATGGAGTATGTCTGAAAGAAATTGCAACAAATCTTTGTTGTGGTGTGTTTATAATTCAGAGGTCAAGTCGCCTCAGCGCTTGAGTCTAAACCTCTTTTATTCTCCTCATACTCTGTAATCCTGAGTAATGTTTGCTGCATGAAAGAACAACATTTATGGAAGCTGAACTTTGCCTCAAAAAGAGAGCTGTTAAAAATATAAATAAATCTACCAACCAAACACAAATTGCCTACATACTGTTCATGTCATAAATAAGAAATACACTTAAAATTATTATTATTATGTTAACAGTCCTTACAAACTCCAGTTCTTAAATAGAGTGGCGTGCATCACAAGTTGTGCACCTAGGGCATGAATGACCGAATTTAAACTACGGACAAAAATATAAATAAAAATATAATATTATAGTAATATATTAATAATAATAATATACAGTGGGGCAAAAAAGTATTTAGTCAGCCACCGATTGTGCAAGTTCCCCCACTTAAAATGATGACAGAGGTCAGTAATTTGCACCAGAGGTACACTTCAACTGTGAGAGACAGAATGTGAAAAAAAAATCCATGAATCCACATGGTAGGATTTGTAAAGAATTTATTCGTAAATCAGGGTGGAAAATAAGTATTTGGTCACCTCAAACAAGGAAAATCTCTGGCTCTCGCAGACCTGTAACGTCTTCTGTAAGAAGCTTTTCTGTCCCCCACTCGTTACCTGTATGAATGGCACCTGTTTGAACTCATCATCTGTATAAAAGACACCTGTCCACAGCCTCAAACAGTCAGACTCCAAACTCCGCCATGGCCAAGACCAAAGAGCTTTCGAAGGACACCAGGAAAAGTATTGTAGACCTGCACCAGACTGGGAAGAGTGAATCTACAATAGGCAAGCAGCTTGGTGTGAAAAAATCAACTGTGGGAGCAATCATCAGAAAATGGAAGACATACAAGACCACTGATAATCTCCCTCGATCTGGGGCTCCACGCAAGATCTCATCCCGTGTGGTCAAAATGATCATGAGAACGGTGAGCAAAGATCCCAGAACCACACGGGGGGACCTGGTGAATGACCTGCAGAGAGCTGGGACCAAAGTAACAAAGGTCACCATCAGTAACACACTACAACGGCAGGGAATCAAATCCCGCAGTGCCAGACGTGTTCCGCTGCTGAAGCCAGTGCATGTCCAGGCCTGTCTGAAGTTTGCCAGAGAGCACATGGATGATACAGCAGAGGATTGGGAGAATGTCATGTGGTCAGATGGAACCAAAGTAGAACTTTTTGGTATAAACTCAACTCGTCGTGTTTGGAGCAAGAAGAATACTGAGTTGCATCCCAAGAACACCATACCTACTGTGAAGCATGGGGGTGGAAACATCATGCTATGGGGCTGTTTTTCTGCCAAGGGGACAGGACGACTGATCCGTGTTAAGGACAGAATGAATGGGGCCATGTATCGTGAGATTTTGAGCCAAAACCTCCTTCCATCAGTGAGAACTTTGAAGATGAAACGAGGCTGGGTCTTCCAACATGACAATGATCCAAAACACACCGCCCGGGCAACAAAGGAGTGGCTCCGTAAGAAGCATTTGAAAGTCCTGGAGTGGCCTAGCCAGTCTCCAGACCTCAACCCCATAGAAAATCTGTGGCGGGAGTTGAAAGTCCGTGTTGCTCGGCGACAGCCCCAAAACATCACTGCTCTCGAGAAGATCTGCATGGAGGAATGGGCCAAAATACCAGCTACTGTGTGTGCAAACCTGGTAAAGACCTATAGTAAACGTTTGACCTCTGTTATTGCCAACAAAGGTTATGTTACAAAGTATTGAGTTGTATTTTTGTTATTGACCAAATACTTATTTTCCACCCTGATTTACGAATAAATTCTTTACAAATCCTACCATGTGGATTCATGGATTTTTTTTTTTCACATTCTGTCTCTCACAGTTGAAGTGTACCTCTGGTGCAAATTACTGACCTCTGTCATCATTTTAGGTGGGGGAACTTGCACAATCGGTGGCTGACTAAATACTTTTTTGCCCCACTGTATAATATATTTTTGTGGGAAAAATAAGCAAGCAAGCATTTGTTTATGCAGTCAGCAGACTTTTTATTAATATTCAACATGGTCTTTTTATATTAACAATTATTAGAAATTAGAAAAGATTTGTGGAGGACCACTGGTAGGACAACAAAAACAAAAAATACGAAAAGTTTTTCCTTATACTGTCATGTAATAGGATCAGTCACCAGCTGCCGATAACTTCTTGAGCCAAACCCATCTGTGAACTTGTCAGATACACGCCTGTAAAGATTTCCCATCACTCTGACAAAATCCTTCCACAGACAGACAGACTGACACATTTATGGTAGGTTTCCTGCTACAGTAGGAGGATTTTACTGCCGTGATGTCAAAGGTGAAAACAGTACCAGCTGCTAAATATATATTTGTAAGCCAGATCAAGTTAATTCATAGGGAGTTGCAAACACATAGGAAACAGAGTGGAAAGGGGTCATGGGCCTTGTATACTGTAGTTATTACTCTAAAAGTAAAGCAGTAATGCATATTGTTGCATATTTATGGGGTTTTTACTCAGCTATCTGTTGTTGTTGTTGTTTTAATTCCACAAACACAAACATGGTGTATCATTTTCACAAAACAAGCTTTGTTTCTTAACCATGTGTGACTGTGAGGTGCATAATTTTGACTAATCCGTCACATCATCTAAAAAATCCTCCAATCATTGTCAGTGATTCATCATGTCGATTTGAACTATAAAAAATGTTTAATTTAATTTGTATAAAGCACAGTTTTAACACACACAGTCTTTGCCTTTGTCTATTGCTTTACATTTATTCCGCATGCATATGTTCAGATGTTTGACGTCTTTTGTGTAGTCTGGATTTTCCTTTTCTTGCTCCAAGATTAGTTTCCATAAATTGCTCTCACTGTTAAGCAGTGAAAAAAGAGACTGTATATACTCAACTTGAGAATTTTCCCCCCTGTGACCTTTGTCACAACTGTCAACTGTTAAACTCTTTATTTAAAGTGCCAGCATGCAAGAAAACTCTTGTGACATTATAGTTGTCAGGTGGTCTTGTGCAGATATTACAGGCAGAGGTTGGAATATGGGGTCTTCACAGATTTGTAGCCTTGGTTTTGGTGTTGTTTTATCCCTTTGGCACAGTGAGCTTTAGTATGTGTATCTTGTGCTGTGTGGAGCCTGGCAGTTAAAGGCCAGTTTATTCTTGCGGGTATCAGGCAGCCTTGTCCTGAGGGAACGAGCTCTTTCATGCACAGTTAGTGCACTTGACTCAGCATGGAGATGCTTTCAGATGGAAAAGCCATGTTTAGAGGACGTCTTATGAGACATTAAAGCACTACTGTTCCATTGTTTTAGCTCTTCCTAAATGTCACTTTCCTCTCCTGAGTCTGCCCTTCACCACAATGTTGAGGGACACATCACAGAGGAAGAGCTTTTCTGTGGTCCCACTGAGGGTCCATTTGAAAAGAACTCTGACCATTACTGTCATCCTTATCTGTTTACTTTCCATGCAATATTTATTGAGAGAAAAGCAGGACAAATCAGGAAAATTATGGCCTCTTTAGAATGCATTTTTGCAGAGTTGCATCATTTCTTCTACTCCAGATCAGTTGTTGTTTTTTTTATAGCTAATTCTTAATATGCTGTGGTCACTCACGACGTTAGGGAAGACACATCAGTAAAAGCATGCTATTTCAGTTCTATTCAGCTTCCAAAAGGCAAATAATATTTACTTTAACTTTATGTTATGACTGTTGGCTTGACATGAGCAACACTTTCTAAAAATAACACATACTGCTCCAAAACAGTCCCATTTGTAGTTTTCACAGAAAGAAAACAACCTTCATGCTTTGAATTTAAAAATACTTTTAGGCAGAATAATACATATATATGAGAATATTACAGGCTGAGTGGAGTCAAGAGGTCTGTTTCTTTTAACAAAATGAAACCTGCTCAGTTTGCAGTGATATGTTTATGGCCTTGGACTGACAAAGATATCTGTGAGTGCTCTGATTCACACATTTTCAGCCATCACAACAGCAGTCAGGACTGAGGCAACCTGAACAGTGTAACACAAATCTAACAAGACTCTTTTTATGGGTGCACTAAGACAGAAAAAGGAGAGCTGAGCTCAATAACTTTCTGTTTCTTTAGGTTTACATCACAATTTCACTGTTGCAGATTTAATGGTTGGATTGGTTGGTTGCTGACTCATTCCAGTGACGGCAGGTGAGTTTCAAAATGAAATTACATTTGCAGCACGGACTGAGGTGTGTGATTTTTCTCTGTTCTATGACGCTGTTTAAGGTGAGCGATAATTACTTGTATGGGCTTAAATGCTGGGATACTTGGGAAAGAAATGCTGTGATGTTTCACATAGATTCGCCTCAGATTTATGTCACTGAGGATGTGTGGAGTGCTTTTCCAAAAATGACAAGTTTTGGGGAGTAGTACATACGTTAAAAATTAGTAGTTTAGTAGTTTAGCTTATGGTTGATCACATTCAGATTTGCACAATTACAATAGTTTCATTGCTTATCTGCCATTTTTGTGTCATTAACTACAAACATCTTAAAACCATTTTAGTTTTTATTGCGCCTTTAGCCTACTTCTGTAATGCAGTTGAACCAACTTTGACAAGAACTGCTAACCTCTACCATATTTGTCTTTTTTTCTTTCTGTAATTCAATAAATCAAGTAAAAGCTTTTGTGTGTTGATCTACTTTGAGCAAAGCTGTCTGCTTTCAGCAAAACGGTGGAGCTGACTAGCTTAACTACCACCACCAAGGAGCTTTAGTGTCCCGATGCTGGGTGCAGTGTTGGTCAAGTTACTTGAATATAGTAATTAGTTACTAATTACTTCTCCAAGAAATCCCATCACTTTACTGATTATGTATTTTCAAAAGTAATTAGTTACTTTTTAAAAACATGATACGCAACCTGAATACGTAAAAAAGTAATAGAACTTTCAGCCCAATTCTGTTTTTTCTGCATAATCCACCGCATATAAAACAGAATCAAATGAAAAAGTCTCTTTTTAAAAATTGTTTAATCTTTTAAGTTTATGCACATTGCATCGAACAAAAATTTAATTTTATGCAACAGTCTTTGACTGGAAGAAATTTGTTTTACATTTAAACCTATTTTCTGCATGTTCCAGCATATGAAATACAATAATGTATTTCATAATCTTTTAAATAGATGCAAGTAAAACACAGAAAAAGATAAATATAATCAAAGATTCAGCGGCACTATGTCCTGTCGCTCTTAAATCTATTTTCACCTGTTTAGCAGGAGTGGGGCGGGTGGAAGTTTGCAGCGCCCCGCTGCGTCATGTCAGTGGGCGGATCCAGGGGTTTCTCTGTGAATTTCAAATTCCCTTGGCGGCTTGCTAGGTGCTTGCTCAGATTTGAAGTTTAATTTTTTGCTGTAGAAAGAAGTTTTCTTCTCACGCAGAGTCTACAATAGATGCTAATGTTTTTGTCACATTTTACGGAACAAAACTCAAAATAATGTAAGTACTTCCAAACTTTAAACACCGCATGGTCATACTCTGTCCCGCACTCCATATTATCCATTGTTGATCTACACACGTCTGTTGCTAGCACGCTCGTACGTCATTGTCATGAGACACTCTCACAAACAAAATCATGGTTTAGTAATGCAGTAATGCAGCGTGCTTACGGGAAAATAACAGTAATCAAATTACTTTTTTGCAAAAGTAATCCCTTACTTTACTCATTACTTGAAAAAAGTAATCGGATTACAGTTACAGCCCATCTCTGGCTGGTTGAGAGTCTGATTTAAGTGCCTAATTAGGTTTGTTGTTGAGAGCATTTGGTAAATCGGTGAACTTTGTCTACTCATAGCAAAGACAAAAAACAACATGTTAGCATATAGTTGCAGGTGTATGTGGGACTTTTTGCCTGCACCGCTTTCATGCGCTGCATATCCATGAAAGATACTGGCTCGTAGCCAGAAATATGAAAGTCTGACTGTCTGGTCACTAGTCAGTGCTGAAAATGTCTGTAGAAATGGCTTTATTTGTAATATTATACCTATTCTGAACTTGACATGATCTCCTCTATGCTATGATAACTAAAAAAAACTTAAACATGTGCTAAAACTAATGAAAATCTAACTAAAATGAAACCATTTCAAACAGCAAAAACCAAAATGAAATCCACACTGGAAACTAAACTGGATTGCAAGCAAAAAGTCATTATGAAATAAACATGTAAACTAATTAGAAAATACAAAACTGTAATAACTGCTCGTGCAAAGATCAACAACTGCACGCTAACTCAAACTGCCTGAGAAGAAGCTCAAAGATCGGACTCCGTGCTGCCGCTAATACACTCAGTAATTTTCTGCAAGTGTAATTAGAGATTTTCATCATGCGTACATGACAGGACTAATTAGTGGGTTTGTTTAATTGCTGCCATTGTGTTGTAAAAGTATACAGAGGACTCTCAAGGTCTATTTAATATTCAGGTGGAGCAGCATTGTCAACATTCTGTGTGAAGCAGTCAGAGGATTTCTTATCGATCCAGTGCATGCGATACATGCAGGCTGCATTGTGAAGCCACAGTGCACTTTATCCACATAGATGATTGACAGCCAGTTATATTTCCTCAGAAGAGAGTGAACCAGTGAACCTGGTTAATAAAACATTAGACGTGCCTGAGAGGCCCGGCTGAAACGAGGGGTGGGGGAGAAGGGGTCACTGGTGTTCAACCACTATCACGACCTCAGAGCGAGCATGGGATCCCCGCATCCTCCAAAGCACATCACAGGGGGTCCATGTGGCCTCATTAAAATCAAGGAGATCACATGTAAGGACCAGAGGAAGAGGGCTAGTCCCTGCTCAAAGCGCCTGGACTCCCAGGGCATTACGCTTTGAGGAAGTGCCACTGGAGAACACAGGGATAAAGCCTCAAACCGCTAAAACAATGGACATTTAACTCAGCCTCTGCACTCTCCCTTTTCCAGGACTCATTCAGTTAATGCTTCAAAGAAAGCGCCGCCTCAGTTACGAAGCTACCCTGACTCGGATTGGAAGTGAGCCATGTCAAGTTCACCTGATTTGATTTCTTAGATAGCCTCTTTGGATTGGGAGATAAAGGCTGGCAGCTAGCTCTGTTGTGTGGTGGTCTGAGCCCTCTTTACTTTGGATCTACTCCATACTTTGAGATCTGTTAGATCTTCACTGTTTTCCACACCCTGTAAACAACAGCCTTTTTCATTCCATTCATTACCAGGGAGAAAAAAACACTGATATATGCAGCTAAACTGCATAATTGGGCCTTGGCGGAACCTTTTTTTATTGAAGTATTTATTTTTCATGATATTTCAATAATTTACATGGTTGATTGTGTAAAGAGTGGGGGAAGAGTGAGCTGTTAGGCCCGTTTTCGAAGTCATTGCGTTTGTTCAGCTGTCTGCCTCACTGTCGCATGCATTTCATCTTTTCCCTCCTTTATTTACTCTGGTCTTTGGATGCCTTCCTAGTCATGTATTAAAGCTTTGCAGCTTGGCGGCGACAGTGCGGCTGTCAGCGCAGGGGGTGCCGCTGCGCATCATCACTGCCTTTAATGGCTCGCTTCAAGTTCTGACAAGGCTACTTAAAGCAATGGGCTTAGCAAAATGAGGGGTTGGGTGGCTGGTTCACTGTGGGATAAATAAACTGCTTATTTTTGTTTTAGTCTTATACATTGCCAGTGAGCAGTAGATCCCTTTTGTAGGTCATACTTATAGCTGACTTTCCTGCTTAAAGAAGTGGGTTAGAACCTACTATACAAGACAGTATTCTCAGAGACCATTTACCATGTTGAGATGTCATTAAAAAGCTGCTGTCAAATTCAGGGGCACTTTCTGACCAGGTCTGTAGTGAGAAGAACACCCATAATGAATGGGTGGCACATAGAGGGAAGGAGGAGCAGGTTTGTTTATGGATACAGTCTAAGCAAGCTCTTGTTTGGGGGACAAGGGTTCACGGTGAGCAGAGGGTAATTATGCTCCATCCGGTGGCTTCGGGTTGCTTCACAAAACCTGACACGGGAGGGCAGGCGTGCCAGGCGAACAGGGGGTGAGAGAGAGGCAGGAACAAACGGAGGTGACAGTGATATTATGGTGCTTGCAAATACACACGCACACACACACACACACTGCATAAACACACCATCCATGTAACTGGCATGTGCCCCAGGAAGGCAGGGATGCCAGGGAGAGAGGAAGCAGCAGATAGTTAATTAGGGCTTGGATACACACTCTTAGGGCTCTCACACCTCACTCACCTCCAGCCTGCTTCCTTCCTGTCATTGTTCCCTGCAGTTCAGCCACGGAGACACACACAACAAGATGGCCCCCCAAATAGCTGCTCCCTCTATGACAAGTTTAACTCAGTAGTGTTGGAAGCACCGTGTGTCAGTGTGTGTGTTTCGCTGGGTTGCGTGTTCAGTTCTAGTTGTACATTTAACCATTTTTACTCAAAGAGCCAAAAAAAAAAACCCAAAAAACCACGGGACTCCAGCTGTTTATTTACTCATTATCCAATTATCACTCTCACGGCTACACTGCTTGGAACAGTGAAACTTTCCTGTGAGAACAGAAGTGCAGATCATGCTACATGTTGAGCACACACTCGCCCCGGTTGACAGCAAATAGATGTGACACGTAAGGTAAGAGTTGTGCTGTGTTATGTTGGGAGACAGTATGACAGATTTTGGACTGTAAGCCCACAGTGAGATGCAATTCTCAGAGTACTGAATTTACCATATCTATTTCAAATTTGTATTGTGTGTGCAGTGTGTGAGTGTGGGATAAAGTATGGAGATGATCTCTGTAACCCTGTCTCCTACAAAGTGTCCTATATGCAGGTAGTGTCTAAGGTGTTGCAAAGTTATGCATTACTGTAAACACATTGTACCTTACAATAATCACTAATATAATAGTTTCCTGTGATGTCTACAGTGTTTGATTGTTGCAAGTAACCACATTGCTTTTAATTTATCATGCAAAAAGAAAAAGTGATGGTTAAACGCCATCGTTGCCAATATGACATCAAGCACCTGAACAAGCAGCTAACACAAAGGTAATGGCTAAAGAACCCCAGGCTCAGAGTAACGCTCCGTCTGAGCGTCTGCAGACCACAGCCAAGCTTGATTTCAAAGTGACACTCAGTAAGTGAGGAGCTGTTGTCATAGTAAACAGACTTTCCTTCAGGTTCCACCTTTTTGGTCAAACATTTATCTTCTTTCTTAAGTTAGTTTGATAATTTTTTACAAAAATTTTAAAATATAACTAAAAGTAAAGTATGGATTACTTTGTATTAAAGCAATACGAGTCAAGTAATGCATTACTTTCTTTAAAAACCTCAAAAGTGATGCGAAGCTGCTTTTTTTCTTCTTTCTTGTGCACGCAGCCCAACAGTGTATACTGATCATTTCCATTCCCAAACACATTTCAAAGGAGGTGTAATTGCTGCCTGTTTTGCTTATCATATATTCGCATGCCATATGCTTATACCAAACAGTTATTTGTAGCTGTAATCTTTTCTTTTAGCTCTCCCTTTTCACTATCAAACACAGCTGCATTAAACCGTTTCCATATAATACACTCAATTTAAGCTGATACAAAGCTAATATGAGAGAGGGTTCGGTGTGCTGAGAACCAAATCAAGTCGGTTCCCTCGTTCAAGTGGTCCCTTATGGGTGCAGTAATGTCTACCTGGTTGTTTTTCATCTACAACTAACATCACTTCCTACTCAACTGTGTAAAGTTATCTGCTATAGTATAAGTTCCAAAGAGGAGCAACAAAGGCTCATTACTTGTACACTACTCCCTGCTAGCACTCCCACAGAGTAATAGGCTGTCTTGTACTGATGCCAAAATGGCCATTGTGCAACAAAGCAGCAGACGGTGATGATGCAAAACGATAGTCATTAAAGCTGGGGTTTGCAATGTGTTGTTTGGAATCATGAGATAAAACATTTTAGCGTGTTTTAATTGAAGTAGTTGCAGAGGCTTGACTCGTGCACCTACTCTAACCTTTAAAAATCGTAGCATGTGACAGGAGAATCTAAGGTCTTGACTATCGGGTGAGACTAGACAGATGACACGAAGACACATACCGCTGTGAGACTGCATTGGACCTGCAAGAGGAGCAATTCTGGCACTTCTGCCTTTTAATATCGTAATAATATTCTGATTTGTAATAGTCCTGCATTCCTATGCATCGACTTCGGGAAGTCTAATTGTATCATAGCAGATAAAGCCAGGGGCTGGAAATTAAAGCTGACTTGTAATAATCAGTTTGAGAACAAAATTCAAGTGTATTCCTACTCCTGGCGAATTTCAGTACTAATCTCGTCTTTTAGAGGAACCAGCATCTGTCTCTATTCAGTTGGTTTTAGTTCTGAAAAGATGGGAGAGTTCCTGTCATCACAACAGTCCTGAAACAGATGGTGAGTGGAACCTCACTAACCCACACCCCACAGGAATTACAGTCAAGTGTTCAGATGGCTGGCATGCATGTAATACTGGGCAATTTTGTTTTCAAATATGGCAATTTGACGCGTTTTCATGGATTGAAGAACATTTGTTCTCTTTTTACATGGTCGTTCTTTTATTCCTTGTCCCTGTGTGGAAGGTAACTGATGTAAACAGCTGTGCATTGCCACAGGCTTTTCGTTTAAAGTCTCTACTTTAACTAATCAAGAGTACAGTAGAGTGCGGCATCAAGGTTTATTTTCTACAGATAAGAGAGGTGATTATTATGTCAAGAGAGTTGATGTTTTCAGCTAATTTGATTCCCAACCTGAGCATGGTGTAATTATTGACAGATTTCAGGTGTTGCCTGTAACACCACCGGCAATCCATCTGTCTTCTCTGAGATTTTCCCTAATTGGCAAAACTCAATATTTAACTCCGTATGCCTCTAAGTGCGGCAAAATGCACCAAGCTAGAAATTCAGCTCCCCTTTTACGAACGAAATGTGTTTGCGATTTAAAAAAGTGAAAAGTGATACAGAATCCGTGCTGCCTGTGTGATGTCACGTGAACGCGTGTTTGCACTGATTGAGGAACATACAGGCTGGCTCTTTGGCAGATGTACAGAACATCATGTATAATATATGTGTACTCGTTCAGCTATGCACAAAAGCCAGATGTTCTTTCTATCAACGGGTCCCTGCGCCGTTAACATGTTGGAACACGGCGGCGAAAACCAAACAACAACAAACAAGTGTTTTCTGTTACCAACAGCAGCCATTTTGGAACAAATAACAAAAGGACTTTTTGGAGCTCTCGACAGCAGGAAGCCCTAAAAGGTGTGTTTTTTTTTTTTATTATTGTGTCTCTCTTTCTTTCTTTCTTTCTGGATCAGGTTAATGAGGGATTTTTTTTTTCTTGTTTTGTATCGCATGTGAGGTTTGCAGAAGTCTCTTGGAGTGTGGTTTTGGCAGGGTGACAGGGAGCTCTCCCAGGGCAAAACAAACAGCTGTGGCATATGGGTAGGACGAACAGCGCAGCACCACTTCTGAGACACACGCAGGAGAGGACGAGGGCGTCGTGGGAATGTGAAACGTAACCTGTCTGTGTTTAATGGCCTGGTCAGTCACGTTCTTGCAAATGGTAGCGGCAGCAGCAGAAGCCCCGCTCGGCATTCATTAGGCCTGAGCTTTGCAGAGGCCTGAGCTGTGCCCCGCGATGAAAGCCCTGGTGTCAGGCGTGAGCTCTGATGCCACGGCGAGGGAGCGTGGTGGAGGAAGAGGAGGAGGAGGACGCGTGCGAGGGGGAGAGGCTGCTCTGCAAAGACCCACCCCTGGGTATCTATCACACACAGCCATCACTCGGGAGCAGAGTAGACCTGATAAATAAATCAACTTAGAGGCCCAGTGAGGTTTCAGGGTCTATTCCTCTTTATGAGTACAGCAGGGTGAGAGATGGAAAGAGGGAGAGGGAGAAAAAAAACTTTGACTTCTTCATGCCTTGGTCCCAGTAGGCATAAGGACCAAAGACACCAACTCTGTGATTCTTTCAAAAATTAAATATATTCACTTATCTGAAAGGCCCAGGCTCAAGATCCTCATCTTTTTCTTTAACATCCGAGATAAAAGTGTGAGGACTTTCCCATTGGCTTTCAATCGGCAGCTCTTTGAAAACTCATACTTAATGATTTGAAGGTCTTTTAGAACTTACTTTGGGACAACAATTTCTGAACTGTCCCTTTTATGTGGAGATGAGTAGAAAAAGGCCTGTATGAAAACATCAGGGAGCTTCAAATTACCCCAACTTTAGAAAGAACATTGGTTATCAGGGCTTAATTGAGCACGACTGACTTTACTCCAAAAGCCCCTCTTTATTTTTAATCCACTCCCCAACGTTTTATTTGTGCTGTTATTTATTTATTACAGACAAAAGTAGAAGACGTCTTGGATTTGGTCGAGTTTCTTGGCAGTAACTTTACAGACGGGGGGGGGGACATTGTGTTTACAGTTTTAAGGCGCGTTCGCAACAATGCTGCAGTGATTCGAGCGCTGAGGTGAGCGAGAAATGAAAAGTGCCGACGAGGGTTTAACCTTTCCAACCCGACGTGGCTGCTTTTCATCTTGAGAGGTTCAAATTAAATACTCGAGAGCTGGATTTTGATATTTGTCCCCATCAGAACACCCCAAGGAACAAAACAAAACAAAGACTGAGTTGAGAGGAGGAGGTGGAGGTGCGTGAGGAAGGTGTGGCTGGCGGGGGGCACAGTACAATCCTGAAATTCCCCATGCACTCCATTTCAGTTAGAAACTTAATGGTTGTGTTTACCTTCTCCCCCTGAATGTTTTCTCTCAAGGCTCTCCTTTAACATACTGTATTTGACTCTAGGAAACATTTCATTCGATCTTATTTTCCTATTGCTTCCTCATTCTGTTTGTTCTCGGCTCCTGTTAAGTTTGCTGCTGTTTGGCAAGTGTTACATAGGCTGAATGGGAGACGTGTCTTAAGGCACATTTCTCCCTGACAGAGGCTGCTGTATGAGAGGGGTGACAGCGTCGGCGGGATATTCTTTCTTCCTTTGTGGTTCAGATAAGTAAGCATGCACAACACCCCTGTGATTAAAATCTCCTTCTGATATTTCTATCAAGATTTCTATTAGGAGACAGACAGGAGGGAAAGAGGCTGCCAAAACAGCACGCAGACGAGACAAGCATATACATCCTGAGAGTGAAATCCCATTCAAGAGAGAGCGGAGGGTATTTAAAATATTTAAGCCAAACTCTTTGGCTTTTTTCAGCTGTTTATTGTTTGTTGATTGCTGGCATCAGAATGCATTTGCTAGCAGGGCTCCCAAACCTGGAGCGGCACATCTCGTGCAAAAGCGCGGACTCGAGGAGAACAGGACAAATTTGACATATGAGGGACGGATCCCTGCCACGCACTTGCTGACAGTGCTGCATTTCAGCCTGTTTACAGCACTTCACAGGCAGAGAGCAACAGTCACCTGTCAGCTCCTAAAGTATCTGGTAATTGTGTTTCCACCATACAATTATGTACGGTGAGCCCACAAACAGCAGCCAGCTTTAGTTCTGTTTCCTCGTTTCATATTTTCACCCATGTCTGAGACAAAAGAGTCATTTACATTTCCTTGGGCGAGTGCTCTCTATCACCCTCCCCCCCTTTTGTCTCTCATGCTCTCTCTCTCTGTCTCTCACTAACAAAAGCTTATTTAACCCAAGGTTAGATTACAACAGTGAGGTGATTGCCTGGCCCTCTTCCAGCTCCCCATTATCAGAGGGGCCACCACCTAATCTGGAGGAGCAGCTCTTCATTAATGTATTATTAACAAGCCTGTTACAGTGTAATGCAGGAAAAGGCCCTCCACTGGGGATAGTCCTAATGGGGAGGGCAAGAGTGCGACTAGTGAAGCAGATTACAGCGAAAGGCCAATGAATTGGGCTGAGAGGGGACCAATGAGGCCTGCCCCTCATCATCCTCTACAATGGATCACAAGGAGTCATTTTACCAATTAGTCTAATTGCATATTTGGAATGTTAAAGACAACCGGGTTTAATTGAAAGACACTCTTCGACCCCCGCAGCGATGGTGCCGTAAACAATCTCATCCGCACACATGTGGCGATGAGATGACGAGTGTCAAATCACTGAATCATTTAATATCGATGACATCGAAACTGATACGTACGAGAAACTGTTGTGATAGAAGCACACCAGACCCAATATTACACTTACTGCCTTCATAATACGTCATATTTTAAACTCGATTGTGAGCGAGATGTTTAATGTTTAGTGTATTATTTTAATGTATATATTGATTGAATTTGGAAAAACTGCTTTAGCATCAGTGAACTTCATTGCTCCCCACTTTTCACATTTGACACTACTCTGATTTGTTTAGTCTTCTGTTATTAAAAAAAATGACTGCCCTTAAGTTTTTTACTCTCAATGACACATACCGAGGCAATTGCAGATATCACACCGGGCTCTTAATGTTTTAACATTCTTATGAGCAAATTATCTATGTTATTGAGAAAATAATCAGCATCTTAACCAGCATTGATTTTAAGGGGTGTTATATATTTTCATTACTACCAAGACGCTTATGTAGTTTATTTTGAATAATTTCCCAGTACAGCAATGTCCTGTCAAAATCTTGTGAGCACAAATGAGTATTAGCGGTCCACTTTAAAGACATCATCATTGGCCTTTGTCTAAGAGGTAAAGACAGCCTAGGCAAGACACAGTAGTGTCTTGTATTGTCAACAAGATTGTCAGATGTCTTTAGCTGTGTCTGGGTCCAAACTCGGCTGCAGGTCCCAAAGTCAAACGATCACTGCGGCATTACTGAGAGTTGAAAACTGTCTAAATTCATTCATCTGTAATAAAATGATCAGCGTTCTGCTCTACCAGGTGTAACAATTAAGTTTAACATCCAGGCATCCATGAAAACAGAATTGATTAAATTTAACAGAGTTAGAAGTTAGCAGGAAGTTAGCTCGCTAGTTTCCATCTAAATATAATATAGCATGTTATGACTGAGGGATTTATGAAACAAATTAAGACGTACAGCTCTGCTATCACTTCCGACATAAATGAAGACAGGAAAGTAAACAGCAGTGATGTTTTGTAGTGTTACTGAAGTTTGGCTAGCTGGTATTTATTGATGTGCTACGTGATTGCTAGCGACACAGCTATGTTAGCATAATATAAACACAGTGAAGCTGGAGGATGAACGCTAACTTTTTTCCACTCAATAAAAGTTAACGTGAGGGTTCCCGATCGTTAGGGACAAATGCAATCGTGTGGCAGTCATTAGCACAACTGAGATAATCTATCTACAATAAGAGGTTAGTTATTAATATACTGCTGCATTGCCTGAGCTGTAGTTACATCGTGAGGTTTTAAAAACTAAGCTTTATAACGAATAGCGGAAATAAAAACTGAGAGAGGCCGACAGTGATCACTGACTGTTTTTAGGAGCTTGTTGAGAGATACAAAGCATTAAAAGATGTTAAAAACACGATAGCCTTAATAAATGCAGAGTAGTTTGGTCCCAGAAGCAGGATTCATCACGTTATCACATCATCGCTTAAAGACTGGATAGCCTAAGCTTTGAAAAGGAGTTTATGGTAATAGTAGCTCTTAATAACTTCGATAATACTGGTACAGAGCAGAGATTTCTCTATTACCTCCATGCAGGTAATTTTGTCTGGTAATGCAGCATTCTCTACAGTTGAATATTGTAAATAGTGATGTCTCCAAGAAGAAAAAATATGAACAGGCTTTTATACAATGCTATGATATGATATTTTTAGGTAAGAGAAAGCTCAGTTACACTTTGTTGTTTAAGTTTGCCTATAACTGATAATCTGTGAAAAATTGTATTGTATGAAGACCCATTGCTTTAGTTAGTACTCAGTCAACATAAAGAAATGAATTTATGCACTGCCAAATACCAAGATGTTTAAATTCAAATTCTTAATTTAAAAGTGTTCTGGTGTTTATTTTAATCATATTGCATTTCGATTGTGATAGTTGTGGATGAGTAATGTGTGATTTGTGTTGTGTAGTGTTTAGCTATAGAATTGGCCATAAAGATTGGAAACTGGTATAAAATTTCAAGGGAGAAAGTTCACATTCGGGACGAGTAATGATGATTCTGCAAAATTAGTTATACAGTTGGAACACTAGAATAGTTTTTACAGTAAATGAAATTCTAATTTAATAGTAAAGATTACAGCAAATAATGAGCAACTCATCCTTTTGTTGTTGGAGCAAATAATAGTTAATAAAAAATTAGTCACCCTAATCCTGCCTTAAACTACTTTGTTCATGTCATGTGACTACCAAAAAACATTGCAAACTACATCTCCAGATTCCTCCTGCCTTTAAGCATGTTACTCCCTCCACTCTTCACACTCCCTCTCTCCTGTCTAATTGACTTCATGCCTGTTCATGAATAGGATCCTGGTTTCCACCTGCTCTGCCTCTATTCACAGCGTAACACCAAATTCTCCTGTGCTCTCACTCTATTAACAGGGATCATACCCAAGTTCAGTTCCCCGCTATTATTGCAGGAGATGCTAAAATCTCATTTTCAACTCAATTTAACCTGGTCCAGCTCAGGGGGAATGCAAAAGTTCTCCCTCTGCCTTAATTATGAGCATAGAGCT
Organism: Copadichromis virginalis; assembly: GCF_057382275.1. Classification (NCBI taxonomy): domain Eukaryota; kingdom Metazoa; phylum Chordata; class Actinopteri; order Cichliformes; family Cichlidae; genus Copadichromis; species Copadichromis virginalis. The sequence goes on along the minus strand of NC_140639.1, from coordinate 14,964,608 downwards.
CAGTGGTTCTCCTTTTGAATATTTTTTGGCAGTCAGAAAACAACAATCATTGTCCTGTTCATACACAGAATATACTGTATGTTTGCTGCCAATTTTACATGAGAAAATTAACCAAAGAAGGCTATATTCTAATATACTTTGTATCCTTATGAGTGTGATAATTGGTGCTAGTGTTATAAATGGTATGCTTTTTTTTGCGACTTTCCTGGTCTTTTTCAACTAGGTGCCCCAATTAGAGTAAATAATTCAGCGATCTTTATACAGTTAGTTCAAGTGACCTAGATAGCAGATTTTTTTAATGAAGTAGTCTCTTGTTTCAAATTCCACTTGCTTGCATTGAGATACCTATTACCTGGCTTCACTGTGTCACAGCTAGCTTTCACCCAGACTCCCTGAATTGTAAACTCCCCAATAAATTGACTCTGGAGGTTCGGTGTCTGTGCCTATCAGACAAGATTGTCAGATAATGTCATTCAGTGCTGCTGCTGCTCACTATAGATATATATATATATACGTGGGGATGAGTGTTGGCTCTGGCACCTTCACATTCTGTGTTCTCTGAAAGAATTTGGCTGCTCCTTGATTCGATCGCCCATATGGATATTCATGCGCCTTAGCGGGCGACAGGTTTAATTCACATGCAGCATCGTGAGATAGAGGGTTCCCTCTAACAAGAGTAAGAGGTGACGTTTATGTGGCATCCTTGAGGAGGTTGTCTGTAGCTGTTGCTTTGAGCTCCCCTCAAGCAGATACACAGATCCTTAGCAGAAACAGTCTGGCTCAGTGTCTAATGGTACACCAATACCAGGTTCAGCGTGATACCAAGGCTCCTGTCTGCGCTACTTCCTCCCAGCTATTGAGCACTGTTACCGGGCCATCTGTGACTAAGTGCTGTGCAGTTACCCCAGTTTTTGAGCGTTACCCCCAGCACATCTATGATCTTAATGAACCCACAAGCTTTTTACTGTCAATCAATAATTGAACAGCCACTGAAGGAGCTTTTTCCACAGCTATTTGAAGGGGCACAAGGGTGGCTGACTTTACCTAGCAATTTAAAATGCGCATCGCAAAGCTTTGGCAGACTGAATACATCTGCTGCTTCCTCTGAGGAGGATGCAAGAGCAAATGTTCCTGTTTTATTCTACAGGGTAGTATTTTTTGCTTTTGGAGGGGGGAACATATATTATATTGAGTGTAATGAAAAAAATCTTTTTTTAGCAGCACATACACAAACACAAGGCGAATTCATGGTCTCAGCCGTTTTTGTCCAATCTTCATTTTCACCTAATTCGCACCTATAGGGATGCATCTGACTACTATTAACAACAGGTCATAGGCCAGCCCTGCACTCCACAAGAGGTAACACCTTCAAGCATCTGTCAAGTCAGGCATGATGTCTATTAACATCTCACTGTGATTGAAGCTAACGCTGAACTCAGTTCATTCAGTGGCATTACAGGCACACTATGCAGTGCATTTTACACAGTAATTAAACAAATACAAATATTCAAACATTAATTACCCCATTGTCAAGTCTGAACACTGAGGTTGTGGTTATGTTAAGGTCGAAGTGAGGAATACAGGGTGTGCACCCTAAAACGCATTCACAAAATACAGCAACATGTGGAAACACTTTGCAAATAAAGATACAGAACAACAACAAAGAAGGAAAAAATCAAGAAACATGCTGCAAATGTTAAAACACGGATCCAGATCTAACTAAATACTGACAACATGGGCTAATTCAGAGCTATGCTGTGCAGCAAATACAGAAAGCACAACCAAGAAGGTGCAACCAGCCAAGTACAACAGAGGCAGAGTGCGAAATTTGCAAGTATAAGAATTTTTATAAATTGCTACTAGAGGGAAAAATAGTTTATTCCATAAAGTGAAACTAAAATCTCCATTCATTTATTTATGATTATTTTAGCTAAAGCATATGTAATAAAAGCTTTCTGAATTATCTGCATCCCACTATAATAAAGACTGTGTAATGCAGGCTGGCGTAACACTAACATAGACATACAGGGACTCTGTTTTCCCAGTTTTCTCTCTCCCGATTCTTCATTTCTTATTACTGGTCTCTTAATTCTTTGATTTGGAAGCTGAAAGACTTAGTTACAGTTTGTTTACCCTGTAAGGCTACCACACTGCAGCTTTTAGACATTTTTCACTTTTCTTAGTAGCAGACTGAATTCACAAGGAGGCACCTTCACCCAAATCAAAGACAATTTAGAGCCATGGATTGTTCTCCCTTCCAGCGTGGGTGGATCTTAGAGCTGCTCTGTCTCTATACTAGAAACACAAAAAATATAGCAACAGAGCAACATGCACAAAAAAACCCAGCGCTAAATACACTTGGGAGTTGTTGCTAAGTTCATGAAGGTTGTTCTTGCATCATGATGTAACACATGTTAGCTGCTACTAGGCTGTATACACTTGCCGTGCACCCGGTGTGTAACGAACATCACGAACAATATATAAATTATACAATCGAGATGTTAATAATGAAAATCCCAAATGTGAACTTGCTCGCTTACAACCGCTGACCGGTGACTAGCAGACAACTGCACCACAAGCGCTTGTGTTTTCGGTATTGATTCATTTTGTACTTACTGTCTTTGCAGCACTTGCTTTTCTTCTAAATCCAATTCGTTGTGGAATTACTGAAAATGCTACGAGGTCTTTTCGGCCATCGTACACACAAGATACCCAGGCTCCTGTTTGTGCTGTCTTGCAGCATCGCACTGAAATGATCTGCTTTTAAATACTTTAGGGAGATAACATGACTTCCAGCCACCTATTTATTCATATTTATTTGACTGAAATGAGGCATGAATCCAACAGCACCAGTGAGTGCTTGTGAAACTCTTACTATCAGCTGGCAGTTTTCTTGGGTTACTTTTAGTTGGAAGGTTAAGCAGCTGAGCGCAGAGTTTTTCTTCCTGTAGTGTTCCCCACATGGGCGGCAGGGGAATACCAGAGGAAGTATGTCCCTTGGTTCTCTTAGCCCTCTTTATCCTGAGACTTCCACAAAATAGACCTTAAACCACTTTAGCTCTGCCTTATGGTATCATCATTGAGTCACTTGTGACATGTAGATGCACAGGGTGCTGGAGATCTACAGATTCATCCATTATTTATGAATTGTGTCGCAAGGATATAAATGCTGCTATCTCATTGTGGGGTACTTGGCCTTTCGAACCCTCGCTTGCAGACTGCGTCATCTATTCACAGACAGTGATGCTGAGCTTTTCATTCTACTAGTGCTCATGTGGAGAGTATTGCATCTGGCAGGGGAGCTGGTCCAGACTGGACCTGAGTTGTTTGTTATGTGAATTTCCATTTTTGCATTATTTTATGAAGACTTGAAGAGTGCAAGCAAACAACTTTCAGATCCGCCTGAGGCCAGCCCTAAGAAGTGAAAAAAGCCATGTCCTGCATTCCTCTGGGAACCACAAATCCTTCTCCACACAAACTTCCCCTTAATTAGTTGGACTGTGCGTAATGGGAAAACATTAGTATTATTATGAGGGGAAAGGGAGTTTGAGTGACAAGGTCCTGCTCTTGACTTTTGTTGAATTAAAAGAGGATGGCTATCTGAGGTTTGGTATATTAAAACGGCCATTTGCATATTTGCAGCTATATTAAAAGGGATTAGCTGCAGCCAGTGAAGCACAACAAACAGAGGAAAGAGGACGGCATGGTTTAATATCACAAATGACACCCAGGGAGTTACCCCCTAGCTCCAAGCCTGATTACGGCTTCTTAATTAGGACAGCTTCTCAACTCTCACACATTTTCTTCCCCTGCTCCACCATGTACAGCACGAGTTTAGTCCCAGATTCAATATTTACCCTGCACTCCTCTACTTGTACCAGGAGTTTTTACCAGGGATAGAGGGGTGAGTTGGGGGTAATATTAATCATGAAATCTGCTTCTCGTATGCAGGTGCAAACCAATTAGCAGGCTGGCATTTAAAGGACTTTGACTGATATTTCGTCACAGATGAAATCAGTCATGTCTAAATGCCTCTCGCGCAAGTTTTCATATACTCATCTCAAGTGTTGCGTTATCGGCAGCTGCGTGTCAGCAGGTTCGGTTGCTGGCTTCCTCTGACACCATACACTTGCACACGTGTGCTGTACACATTCTGTGGCACAGTAACAAATTCATTAATGTTTCCTGGCTGGGTCGACTGTAAATCACTCTGCAGATAGGCTCGGCTAATACATGTGACTATGAATACGTACCACATGTGTTTTTATGTTATTGTATTTTTTACTAGTTAAGTAGAGACACTGATAGAATATAATCAGCAGATTCAGTTATGGATTGTTTGGATTATTTTTATATTTAAGCAAATATAGTTATTTAGCTACACTGGGGTTTTTTTCAGTTTAAGATTTACATGCAAAATCTAAAAGATCAATAAAACTAGTAAAAGTTATATTATAAAATTTGTCATTTAATACAAAATGCAAAGAAAACATAGGGTGTCTGTTCATCAGTTGGATCAGTTCTTCTAGGTGTTCAACAACATCAGCATCCAGTTATTCATGAAAAAAAGACTTACAAAGTTAAGCAGAGTTAGCAATAAGCTAGCTAGCTAGCTGACGTCAAAAGATCACATTTAACTGCAGGTTGTGGTATTTCTGTTTAAAAAAATTAGAGCATGGCTAAAACCAAATACCAGTCAGATATTCAGAAACTGGGGGTTTAGCCGAATTGAGAAGTTATTTTGAATATAATAAAGAGCCATGTCAAGGCTAGCTAGGTATGGTTAAGCTAATTTAAATGGTTAAGCTAATTTTAAAAACAGAAACAACAATGGCTGTTGTATTTGAAAAGATTATGGTGAGGTTTAAATTGACTTCAATAAAAGTACACATCGAAGATTAATAAGTAAAATACAGGCCTAGAGGATGTGTGAGTGCCTGATTGAGAAAAGTGCCATTTCAAGAAAATAAACAAATCTGCCATCTTTACTGCATTTGAGATGACGTCAAAGATGGCATCCAAAACTGGAGGTTAGTGATTAATATATTTCTGAGTGTTTTGAATTATTTGCTACCAAAAGTTATTTTCTTAAGCTTAAAGTGATTCATGTTAGCTGTCCTAGCTGTGATTAATTAAGCATTAAACTGCTGGTGTCAGGGCACCACAAGCCAGAGTGTGGAAGATTCCTAAAACAAAGAGTGCCAGAAAAATTAATAGATAATATAAGATGTATATTATATAATAAAAGACAGACAGGGCAACAGTCTCAAGTAGCTACAAGGTTGGACCAAGAAAACAGCCATCATTTAACATTAACATGGATCAGCAATAACAGTAATACCATATCTCTGTGAAAGTGCCTGTTCATAGTGAGTATTTTCACCTCTGTTTCATTTAAGTGCATTACAAATTTGCATTTAGACAAATAAAGTTAAACTTTTTCCACTTGTGGTTGCAAATTATGGTTACAAGACAACAAAAACCTGATACTGAGATGAAATTTAACCTCAGTAGTAAGAATAGAACCTCTTTAGAATTACCTGGGTAATGTTCATATAGAAATGTTGTCCTTAGGTTCTTCAATGTCACCTGAGATACATGCAATGCTTTTTGTTTTCAGGAAGTTATTAAACTTGGCTGTGTATTTAACTGTAGCTAATGCCCCACATAGATCTATAACATCACACTTACACTTCAACCTGTTTTGTGAAGCCTTTTAATGCATTCCTAATTTTCCTGTATCTCAGTGTAGAAACACTCAAAACTAACACTTGCAGACAGCATTATATATCTCAGACTTCAATGTTAAACATGTTGTTATCCTCACTTTCTGTTGAGCCATTGGAATCACAGAGGGGCCGCTGACCTGCAAAGAATCAACTTGAACCACTTTTTTTTTTTTTCTTCAGTCACCATGGAGGCCTAGGGGGGGTTAAAGGTCAACTGTCACAGAAGCCACAGAGGATCCTCTTGGGTGAAGATCCTTGAGACTTTTCCCTTAAACCAGGACACCATGGCCAGGTTTCACAGGTCTGCCCTGCAGCTGCCCCGGGGCTTGAATACATCTGTGTGTTTATAGGATGGTGCTGTACCACTAGCCACAACCCCCCTGCACCCCCGGACCATTTCCCAAGTCAATGTTACCCTTGATGTTAATGTTTAAGTGGGCTTACTACTTTTCAACCACTACATATGGTGAGTTGAAACTCATACTACAGGCAGTGTGTCTGCTCGCAAGTTTTGTTGACACTAACTTTACTGAAGAAAGTCATAAAAAATACTTTTTGTCAGGATCTGATGCACTTCATAATGCAAGGCAACAGACTAACTGTTTGACTTGATACAGTAATAGTAGGCCACACAACAAGAGATAAATGAGATTTTGCTCATTTGCATGTCATTCAGTGTCGGTAAAGCGTATAGTAAGCACTGATTGGGAATCCACTCAGCCAGAACTAAACTGTGTTTGCTCTATCCACAGTGGAAGGGAAAAAAAAATCATATTAGCAAAAATAAATGTTGGTGGGTTGTTAGAGAGTCTGATTATGTGTGTCTCAGGCAAATTGGCGGTAATGAGTCAAGAGACTGCACTCGTTCACATACATTAAAACAGCGATCATTAGGAAATTAGGGCCTAGATTAATCCTGTTAATGACACACTGGTGCTCATGGGAAAAAAGACGGCCCCAGATGTCGAGATGCGGCGCCGTGATGAAGCATCAACTGCGTGCGATGGCTCCGGCTCTAGCTCCCCCCTCCCCATTTCTCTCTGCCTGACGGTAACGTGGGGCTGCTCCTGCACAGTGCCGCCACTTGAAATGCAAACGAGGGGGGGGGGGAGTGTAGCCGACTGCTAATGAGAGCAGATCCCAGCGATAAGGAGCGAGAGAGAGAGAGAGAGAGAAAGAGAGAAGGAAAAGAAAAGGGGGAGAAGGGAAAGTGAATAAATTTAAAAAAAAAAAAGAAGCGATCTGAACTGAGGATAAGACGCAGCAGCAGGAACTCTGATGTCCCCAATTAGGAGGGATGTCACCCCCTGTCTGGGCCGCAGTAATAAAGCCCTCACTCTGTATTCTGAATCACATGGCTCCAACACTGTTAACATTCTAATATCTTGGGCGTGCGTGGTAACATTAATTACTTGGCCATTTGGATGGCTCCTGAATCTCCTTAATGTTTGCTTCCAAATGGAAATCTGAGCTCGGGCTTAGGAGTGTTACATTAGAAAATAATAAGTAATATTTACCCACCCAGCAAGCAGTCATGCCTGCTCCGCAACTGGTTCAATTTCTCCTATTGACTGTTTGGATATACTGTTCTCCTATACAAAGACAATTATTCTGTGAATTTTAACAAGAAAGTGATCCCTGGAAATGATGTCTTTTCCCCCGAGTTTTGGGTCCTCTTGGATGTAAAGCCTGCTGTTTGAGAGAGGCCATACCGCATTTAGATTTAATTACAGGTGTTTGAAATCTATGCAAATCTCCCCAATCTATTCCTATCAGGCAAGTCCAATAATTGAAGAGAATCTTCCCAAACAAGTGCTGCTACCATTAAAATTCATGGTCACCTTGAAAGGCATGTCTGCGGCTGAGAATCCCATCAGTCGGCGCTTCTCTCTCACTGACAAACAAACACTTTTGTTCTTTAGTTGCTTCAATATATATAGGCCTACCACACCAGATAAGGAACCAGGGAGGAATGAACATCCTTCAGACTCCAAATGGTCAACTTTCATCTGGCGGAAGCCGTGCCTACTGTATTGTTTTCAAAGTGTAGTGAACCCAAAAGAGAAAGGGTAAAGCCATTTTGGTGTGTGTATACAGCAGAAATGTGTTCTTTTGGGGTGGCAATACAAGAGAAGCCCCGGATAGAGGAGAAAAAGATTACAATTTTCCCCCCATGTTGTGGTGGCAGAGCTGCCAGCGAGAGGCTGAGAAGAGCAGCGAATGTAATGGTTGTATTACTGCACTCGGCGATGCATTATTAATGCAAACGTGATCAAGGCAGGTGGACAAGCCCAGGAGAGATAGCGCTGCTTAATGAACAGCCCCCTCTCTCTCGGCAGAACAAGGCCTGGCAGCTGTTAGTGTTGCACTGTGAGGTGTGAGCTGCTGTACCTATGTGGTTAAGGTAGCCCCTATTTAATTAACAAATAATCTGCAGCCGCTCCTAATTGACTCTCTTCATAGACCGGTGCGCGTGTCAGCGCCGTGGTCATGCCCACCTGCATTTTAAATGGAAACGGATGTTTAGTGCCGTTCATCATTTGTTTTTTCTCTTAAATCATTCATGCGGCACAAAGTGTGTGTGAGAGCGTACGGAGTAAATTGGCTGAATATGTATATTTAAATATAAACGCCCTTAAAAAGCATTTTGTGTCATACTTTAAGTGTACAATGTGACGTTAAAGGTATTTCTTGGATGCACCGGTTAGGCCCCCGCAGCCGTATATTTTATAATATAAAAGCTGTAGATTAAATGTGTGTGTGTATATATATATATATATATATATATATATATATATATCATTAATTGCACATTTATCTGCATCTATGTGGGGTCCATATGTTCTAAAAACTGACTTCTTACTTACAGTAGAGCCTGAAACAGAACAATATCTATAACTGCAGCCACTAATCCTGCTGAGATGCTACGCTTCTTTTGAAAGGAGTGCATGTATGGAGCCTCATTGAGAGCCGTATGATTATTTAGAGGCTGTTAAATTCACACGCAGTATACACGGCTTGTGGAAGCGTTGCTCATATGTGCTGTAAGGACTGCTTTTATAGAGAATAACATCGATTTGACTTTAAATTTTCATTTAATTTTTTTGGAGCGCGCACGCGGCCCTGTCAAAGCGCCGGCTTCTTTAGCGGATGTTTTCAAGTCACATACTGCCCCCTGCTGCGTGCGCAGAGTATTGCTGCACATCAGTTCCTGGCAGTCTGATCCTCTGGGAGAATCTGCTGGATTTAGAGATGCATTGTGGCAAACATGCAGTGAATAGGGTTAGGGAAATGCATGATTGTCCAAAAAGTGTTTTTGTTGTTGTTTGTGTGTGTTTGTGTGCTTCTGAAAAATACCACAATAGCAGCCTTTTTAAGAGGGGAAAGCTTGTCAAACTGAAGATTTTTTTTCTCCCCCAAATCTACTTTTATTGCAGTTAAACTCTGTTGAATATGTGCTGTGTCTTAATAAAAGGTAAAAGTCAGGGTTAGGATTGTGTAAATATTACGTTTAGGATGCGCTAAAAGTTCACAGAGTAAATGGAATGCAAAACCATTTTTTAATAATTATGCTCTACTGTATTTAGTAGCATGTACATATTTAATACACATTTAATACACTGTGGTGTTTGTAATAAATTCCTTTGACCCCTAAGGTAATGATGGTTCCAAGTAGGTGAACACCCCCCACCCAGAGCATCATAACCTGTGTTGTTTTGCAAGAAACTGCAGCTTGCAAAGGGCCTACATGGCCCTGCAGTAAAGAAGGAAAGATGTAAGGGCGTACATCCACAGCCAGTGAACACTTTAATAGGGATCTCAGTTCTTGTTTACAACAGGCTTATGAGGACCTGGCAGCAATAATGTAAAAACTAAAAAGCTGGTTGTACAGGTAGATTTCGGTCCCATTTGTCCAGGTATGATAAATTAACAGATCAAAGACACAAACAGACACACGGATTTATCCGTGTTCAGCTCTTCAGACCGGGGTTAATGGAATACTTATGGATGTAGTGCGTCTGAGGCTGTGGGAAAGATTGAGGTGGAGGTGGGATTTGGGGTCGCAGTGCAGTGCAGTGCAGATCACCGCCTCAGTGAAGCCCTCGCTAACCGTCAGAGCGCATCCCTTCGTCAGGCTGGATTAAGAGCATGTCAGGCTAGATGGAGCAGATAGCCGGGTTTATATATCACGAAGGACGGACATACCACAGCGACACTGACACACACATCCTGCCCTTTTACAGAGGATTTTGTCACGTAACAGTTATTTATGACTGTGGATATGAACAGACATATGGGCAAATTATTCTAGGATTACATAGATGATGCTTGAAAGCCATCATTGTTATGAATTTGAATTAGGCGATAATATATTTGGATGTGATGGGGTATTATTTTATAGAGGTGGGGATAGAGCAGTAATATGTTGCAGCTGTTAGCTCAGATGTGCGGGATTTGCAGTCTGGAGTGATTTGAATGGTTCAAATTGGGAGTGCGATGTGTATGTTCAGTTCTACAATAGGCTAAAGAAACCATGAGAATCCTCTACATTCCTCCATTTGTAATGAACAGCGAAGACTCAAAGTGTCAGTGTTTAGAACTTGTTTAGATTTGATCAGCTCTGAACTCATCCCAAACCAAGGTAAACCTAACTGCAGCGTCTGTAGCACCAACGCGAGCCAAGGGTACAATTGTATCTCAGAACGACTTGTCATTATACTTGGGCTGTGCAAAAATAAACATTTGGATACCGTGAAGCCAAGAATTGATTGTGGCTTTGGGGAGGGTAACATTGTAGCCCATGTAGCTTTGCCTGAGGCTGAAGCTTACCAGTGCTTTTATACATAGTTTATTCCTACCTGTTCTCTCTCCATGTCTTGGACCTGTATGATAGTATCTGCTTCAATTCCCCAGTCTGAGCAATCTGTTTGAATCCACAAGGTTGTGAATAAAACAAACCTGCTCTCCTGCTCAGCTTAGTGTATAATGCAGGACCTCGCCATTGGTCATGAATTGACAAAGTCCACGTAGAGCTATATCCCGCACCCTTACCTGCTGGAAATAGCCATACAGCAGATATGCTAGTATCAAGCAATGAGGTGGGAGGTATTGCATGACGGCAGAGCAAATTCCCATTGAGTAGGGAAGGGAAAACCGAGAAGATGAGCAGAAAAAGGGACATTCTTTTTGGAGGGAGTAGACTCCTGAATTCACCCCCTGAGGACCTCGGTTCAAGGTGCAGAGTGGACACTGGACAGGAGTGCGGGGTGAGGCATGCTAACAAAGCCACAGCCACCAGCCTGGTCTCAGGGAGGCACTAAGCCTGAATATTTCATGGCTCCTCCAAGCACAAAAAGACTGCAAAACTGACCCAGCTCATTTGGAGCCGTGTGCTTGCTGAAGGTCAGGACCTGAAAACAGAAAGGCAGAGGCAAAAGACTTGTTTGAGAAAAAGGCCAACTATCAACCATACTGCTCAATGATATAATTTTGTTTTTGCATTTTGGTTGTTTCTCTATCAGTGTAGATTTACAGCTGAGAACATCAAGTGCATGTATCATTGTCGAGCACTTGAGACTCGCGTTCTCTCCAGAATAAATCGAGTTGGTTCATTAGATTGATGTATTTTTCTTCTAGTTGTAAATGCATAAAGTTGCTTTTTTATTATAGGGAGCCTTGACAAGGTGGGCGTAAAATTCACATTCAGTCACTTCTCCTAACAACACAAAAGAGAAAACAATGGGGTGGTTTATACCCCGCAGACCCTAAAGGGAGGCGTTTAGCTCCTTGTGACTTTGTGTGCAAAGCAACCCAAACTCCCCGCGCTGGTGCATGGCAGAGAACAACAGCAAGAACTCAAGGGCTGTCTCTGACAAAAGGGAGCAGGATAGCGGTGTCTGAAACCCTCGTGTACCTCTTCTCCTATTCCCTCCCTAATCAATATCAAAAGCAACAAAAACGCAGGCGCGAGGAAGACACAAAAAAACACACGCAAAAGCAAACAAATGCCTGTTCAGTGGGGGGAGAGAATTAGAGCATGGCGCCATCTCCTCGTCTTACCTGTCATTATCTGCTTTAGCTCTTAATGAGTGCTCCTCAACACTTGGTCACATCACATTTGTTTTATACAAGTCCCTTTGAACAGCTGAGAGATATTGAGCCTCCTTTGATCATAGAATCCGTCTGAATTTCAAATCAGAAATGAACCTCCCCCCATATCTCGAGCTAGGTCGTCTCCACATTTTCAGTCACTATTTTGTTTGTTTATACTCCAGCAAAGGAAAAAACAGCGAGTGAAATAAAAAGAAAGAAAGAAAATGTGATAAAGAAAAACTGAAGATGTGGGAGCCGGCAGCATGTGGGCTGTATACATTTTGTTATTATTAATTAATGTTTATGAATTTAACAATGAAATCTTAAAAGAATGAAACAGAAGCGCTGCCACAAGATGCTGCCTATATATATATATATATATATATATATATATATATAATTTTTTTTTTTGCTTTTTGCTTTTTTTGAAGGCAGCCGTCCTCTAATGATGACCCTTGGCATGCTGTGGCACCTGGGACCTCCCCTAGCACAAGGGAGGCTGATGAAAATTAGCCCATTCACATTTCAAACAGAATTCGGCCTGGCCCCTGATCACAGTGCTGGGGCCCCCCTCACGGTCCTGCAGAGAGAACACGCACCACCAAAAAAGATCTCCACCCGGCCAGAGCCTCTCCCCTGGCGATCATTGCGGGAACACATGGTGACATGACTGTGGGACGCGAGGGGTCTGGATGTACTCCGGCTGTTATTCCCTGTTAAAAGATTTAAACCATTGGGGTATGATAGGTCCCTTTGATGTTTGCTAAGCATAGAGCTAGGGAACAAGGAAGAAGGAGAAAGGGGGAGAGAGGTGGGGTGAGGTACAGTGGTGATGGTAGCGGTGATGTGGGGCAGAGGCTTGTTACTAGAAGGCAATCATCTTTGTGGAGTCACACCAGAGGAGGGAGGAGACGCGCAGAATCTCTGTTTCAACGCTGCTACGCCGACAAAGGGAAGATAAAAGACAGAGGTTGAAGCCGAGGCCAAGACCCACTGTGAAGCCAAGATTACTGCCAGCACAAAGTTTTGGCACTTCTACCACTACAGCAACTTTTACGTTCCTAATTGCCCCAATTTGGCTCTTGTATAGAAGTGGGAAAGGGTAGCAGACATCACAGTCATAGTGATATTTTTTTAAACTACAGGAAGAGTTCTCATTGGCTCTTCAGATCAGTATCAATTTCAGGTATGTACGTTTATGGTAAACCGTTACAACTTGTTGTTCTTGATTGTGTTGGGGAAAAAAACAAGTTCAGTGGGACTAATTATTCAACAGGTTGTAAACAAACATTTAGATTCATCTGGTTTATTTGGAAAAGTGGAAAAAATGGTAAAAAGCAGAGTTATTAGTAAAGTTTTTGTGCACCTCACAATTGAAAGCAAAATGTATTGCTATAAGTAAATGTTTCAGGGTTTTTTTTTCTATTTGTGAACTTTTGTTGGCAGTAGAACTCTAGCTTTGCAGCTATGCTGTCATTTTAATTTTTACTCAATAAGTTAAAAGTCTGCAGGTTTCGGGTATATGTCTTATCACAGTGTGCCATAAAAAATGAATCATTATATATAAATTTTTAAATAAATGTAGTTTTCATAATTTGTGTGGTTTAAATAACATTTTAGATCTCAGCAGTCAGTTAATGTAATATAACCATAACCCATAACCCAATCAGAAGCCTGGTTTCAGCACAAAAATGACTAAAATTAGTGCACTACTGCAGGCATCTAAAAGTGATTGTTGAAAAAGCTGAGTGTATAAGCATGTACAGCTGAGTTCAGCTTTTCTATAAGTAAGAGCTAGAATCAGAATGTGCTTCAGGTTTAGAAGAGGGTGGGTTTAAAAAAACAATCTCACGCACCAACACATCTAAGGCTGAATAATTCACACGGTGCATCTTGTTTAACTTGTGTATGAACAGAAATGTCAAAACATTCATCTGTGGTGTGTTCATGGTCAGGCCAGCGCTGTAGTTAGGCTAAGAATGTCACGACTTCAAAATGTAGAAAATACCCATATGTTCAGAACTGTTTGAACATAGTGTCAAAACTGGGTATCTGTGTTAATCTGTGTGCTAATTATGCAGCAAATCATGAATAAAGGATTTTAAAGTGTTATCGTCTTCTTCATTTGAAGTTCAGGTTCGTCAAAATTTATTCCAAGTATAGAACTTTTTTTTAAATGCTGGTAAAAAAAAAAATATATATATATATATATATATATATATATATATATATATATACATATATATAATGCCAGTTTGCATCCATTACAAGTTGGTTTGTCAAGGTAGCGAGCTTTTAGTGCTTAAAATGGTTAAGAAGAATAGGATATAGGAAGACATAGTCATTAGAAGAGCAGTAATTTTACAAAGAATGGAAATGTGATGGAAATGTTGGATTTGTGATGGTTTCTTGTTTCAGTCTGCTGCTATATTTTGTCTTCCAGGTGAAACAGATTACAAGAAATCCATATATCCACGAATTTACAAATGCGTATAAAAACACATATGTATACATATATACATGCCCATATTTATGCTGCAGACCCTACCATATCTATCAGCTAAGGTCCTTAAATGCAACACGAACCCTGGTTACAGGTAATTGATTCATATTTGGAATTTGTTCTTAATGATGCTCCTGTGCTAATGTGACGAGAATTAATCAAAGACGATGTGTTTGTCATCTGATCTTTAGCTTAACAGCCAATTAATAGTTGATATATTTATATCAGTAGGAGAACTTTACTCTCTGATGAATGAGTAGATCATAATTATTGGAGCCTTACATTTGTCCTGTGTGTATGCCAGCATGTGGTTGCATCCCCCTTCCCTTCATGGTGCAACGTTTGGGAGACAGATGGAAGACGGTCTCAGCAAAGGGAATACTAAAGATCTGAAAGCGTTTTAGGAACAATTAAAATCTTTGATGGTTTAATCTGTTCACATCAAAAGCACCAATCCCTCTGTTTGATTTTCTTTTGATGACACAGTATAAAACTGATTAAGCCAACGGTTAGCAAACACTTTTGTCAACCACAGACTGAGAAGAGAAATGCTATACAGTATACAACCATGGCGCAAACTAAACCATGTTGTAATCTGAAAAAAAAGATCATTTAATAGACAATAGATGCTTAAAACTAGAATTCCTTTAGCAATTTTCAAGTAGAAAGTCAACTTAAAGTACAGCACCATGGACTTAAAGTGATGTAAGTGTTTTCTTTTTTTTATTATGGATGCGTGGATGATCTTTTGGTTAAATGTTTGGCTTCACCGGACGGGTGGAAGAATTTTGAATGTTCACAACATCAGAGGATAAGGATCAGGAGCCTTATCAAACTGCCTAAGAAGCATTATTCTGACCTATTTCATTGCTGTCTTTGTGCATGTTCATTAGACAGTTAATCACAGGAGGGAGTACTTCATAGGCAAAGGGATTAGTTGAGTCAGGGAGGCTTTTTGACTTTCTGACAGAGCTCCACCAGGTCACACCTCCTCACTTTCCTCCAGAAACTTAGCCTTATTTGTTCCCGTGATACCCTCTCAATTTAACATTCTCCAGAAAAAGAATTCATTTACTCATTTCTAAATGAACAAGGCAGTCATTCTATACAGATATGAATGTGTCATTTTCTCCATGCGTGGATGCCGGTTTCAATGCAATCACATCGCTGTCATCAAATTACAGTCCAGTAAGAACTGTCAAACCAAAAGTGTTTTCACAGCTATTGTTTTGCGAATTTACTTTTCATAAAACATGTCTTTTCCTTTGTAATTTACACATTCTTTAGTTGAAGTCATATCAGATTCCTGCTTGTCTGCGTCAGATGACCTTAGACCACTGAGATTTGCACTTGTGCATTGCATGCGGTATGTTTACATTTGTCTAAAAGCAGTGTAAATTGAATTCTGCTGTATGTTCCCGACACTGACTACAAGTGTAAAGTGGTGTGTACAGAGATGTACATACCACTCCTCTGGGGCCCAACCCTCCCTCATTGTTCCATCAAGGCTCAGGATGATGGCTCTGAGAGCAGGAGGAAAATAATCAATAACTCACATGGCATCCTGCATCCAGGAAGACTCTGCTGTAAATTAACTTGACAACGGGGATGAAAAAGGAGAGAAAGCTCCTCTGGATATCTGTTTGTCTGCTCTCTTCCTCACAAGCGGCGGGGAAAGAACTACCAAACGGGGAGCAATTGAATGCAAAGTGCTCGTTTTCTCGCCGACTTTTCTGCAAGCGCAGCCTACCCCCCGACCCCTTGAGGCGAGACCAGCAGAAACCCGCATCAGATCAGAAGGTGACATATCAAAAACCATGTCACAAAAAAAGTCAGTAATGGTTGCCAAAGATGTGGCAGCAGTTCTAGTTTTCCACTGGGCTCTTTCTATTGCTCCCCTGTCTATTGGGGTTGTATGGTATCAGAGGGAAACGCACTCTCAGGCCTGCCATGTAGAAGCGGGATTTGATCTTGATGGCTTTGTGACAGTTTGGGATGAGGGATAGCGGTTAGTGCTGAACAAGAGACTCTGAGCTGATCAATGGGACTTTTCAGACAGGCCTATGTGCAGAGAAGTTATGGGATGGTACCTCTGTGCTGCTAGAAAGCTCCCTTTTCCACTTTCTCACTTGTTAATAACCACTCTATCTCTCTTCCTTCAGTTTTTAAGAGCACAAGAAGGCAACATACACAGGCAGCAAGTGACCTACTGTCCGCTTCTATTAAAAATTAAAAATAGGAAGCTTATGTTAATGACAGATGTAAAATAAAAGATCCTATCATTTAAAGAAGTAACATAGAGATATTAGTTGCATCATTATAAGAACAAAGGCTGTCACAGAAAGCATAGTTGGTCACGTTCAGTGGCTGGTGGTAGCTAGTAGCTAGCTGTAGTTTGGTTTAATTAGCTAACAGAAATTCAAACTGCTATGCTTCACAGTAGCATTTACCTGAAGCTTATTCGACAGTTGATAAATGATAACTTGATAAATATTTCCTGTTTTTAAGATTTCTTCCTAAATTTCATCAATACTTTACTGAAACAAACTGGTGCTTGGACACGTCTTTCACCCTCTGCTGGCAGTGGACAGATACAGTAGTGACCCTGTTTCATCCTCAACTGTGACTCATGAATAAATTACAATAGGAAGATGTTCTGTGACCAATAAATAAATGCATAAAAGTTCATATTTTCCATTTTTTTAATAAGATTGTGCCATCTTAGGAAATATTTGCAATAAAAAATGGGATATTCTTATTTTTAAGTCTACAACCAATTCTCTTGATATTAATTTTGCCACAAGGCAAAAAAAAAAAAAAAAGAAAAAAGAAAAAAATCAATTCTGCTAATATTTCTTTTTTGCCTGTAAGACAAAAAAAATGCTGTGACCAATGAAGTGCCATAGATACAGTGGGGCAAAAAAGTATTTAGTCAGCCACCGATTGTGCAAGTTCCCCCACTTAAAATGATGACAGAGGTCAGTAATTTGCACCAGAGGTACACTTCAACTGTGAGAGACAGAATGTGAAAAAAAAATCCATGAATCCACATGGTAGGATTTGTAAAGAATTTATTCGTAAATCAGGGTGGAAAATAAGTATTTGGTCAATAACAAAAATACAACTCAATACTTTGTAACATAACCTTTGTTGGCAATAACAGAGGTCAAACGTTTACTATAGGTCTTTACCAGGTTTGCACACACAGTAGCTGGTATTTTGGCCCATTCCTCCATGCAGATCTTCTCGAGAGCAGTGATGTTTTGGGGCTGTCGCCGAGCAACACGGACTTTAAACTCCCGCCACAGATTTTCTATGGGGTTGAGGTCTGGAGACTGGCTAGGCCACTCCAGGACTTTCAAATGCTTCTTACGGAGACATTCCTTTGTTGCCCGGGCGGTGTGTTTTGGATCATTGTCATGTTGGAAGACCCAGCCTCGTTTCATCTTCAAAGTTCTCACTGATGGAAGGAGGTTTCGGCTCAAAATCTCACGATACATGGCCCCATTCATTCTGTCCTTAACACGGATCAGTCGTCCTGTCCCCTTGGCAGAAAAACAGCCCCATAGCATGATGTTTCCACCCCCATGCTTCACAGTAGGTATGGTGTTCTTGGGATGCAACTCAGTATTCTTCTTCCTCCAAACACGACGAGTTGAGTTTATACCAAAAAGTTCTACTTTGGTTCCATCTGACCACATGACATTCTCCCAATCCTCTGCTGTATCATCTATGTGCTCTCTGGCAAACTTCAGACGGGCCTGGACATGCACTGGCTTCAGCAGCGGGACACGTCTGGCACTGCGGGATTTGATTCCCTGCCGTTGTAGTGTGTTACTGATGGTGACCTTTGTTACTTTGGTCCCAGCTCTCTGCAGGTCATTCACCAGGTCCCCCCGTGTGGTTCTGGGATCTTTGCTCACCGTTCTCATGATCATTTTGACCCCACGGGATGAGATCTTGCGTGGAGCCCCAGATCGAGGGAGATTATCAGTGGTCTTGTATGTCTTCCATTTTCTGATGATTGCTCCCACAGTTGATTTTTTCACACCAAGCTGCTTGCCTATTGTAGATTCACTCTTCCCAGTCTGGTGCAGGTCTACAATACTTTTCCTGGTGTCCTTCGAAAGCTCTTTGGTCTTGGCCATGGCGGAGTTTGGAGTCTGACTGTTTGAGGCTGTGGACAGGTGTCTTTTATACAGATGATGAGTTCAAACAGGTGCCATTCATACAGGTAACGAGTGGGGGACAGAAAAGCTTCTTACAGAAGACGTTACAGGTCTGCGAGAGCCAGAGATTTTCCATGTTTGAGGTGACCAAATACTTATTTTCCACCCTAATTTACGAATAAATTCTTTACAAATCCTACCATGTGAATTCATGGATTTTTTTTTCACATTCTGTCTCTCACAGTTGAAGTGTACCTCTGGTGCAAATTACTGACCTCTGTCATCATTTTAAGTGGGGGAACTTGCACAATCGGTGGCTGACTAAATACTTTTTTGCCCCACTGTACAGAATAACACAAATACCAATCTGCAGTTATGGAATTATGATCATATAAAATGACTGTTAGTACAAAAAATTATTTATTTCCATTGAAATGATGGCACCACCAGCAGGTGAAATTTCTGTATTCTGTTTACGTGGGAGAAGGTACTCTTTGAATTACGGCAAGGTTAGTCTTCCACATTAAGGTCACAGGCTTGCTCCTCAGAGATGAGGTGGTCTTAAAGGTCCCTCCTACCTGTTCACAACACCTAATCAAAGAGCCACAGACAAAGCCACAGATGAATGAACCACGTAGGGCACCCAACTCCAGTGCCATGAAGGCAGGTCAAAGAGGTGAATGGTCACCAAAAGAGAAAACGCGTTAAGGATCAAATGCCAGTGACCACGTGAAATCAAAGACAAAGACATACAGGAAGGCACCTTTTACCATTTAGAAGCATCTGCAGAGGAAGTGCAGGTTTCATTATGGATGTAATGGAGAGCGGGCCAAGGTCAGAAAGCAATCATCATTCTGACACCTCACCCAGCAGGCAGCGCTACTCCTCAGAGCACTGCCATGCAGCGCCGGGAGAGCCATCTTACACATAACAACAACAGACGATGGAGGCCAAAGGCAATGTCACAGGCCACCCTTCCATCGATAGCACTGCAAAGGACCCGTAAGAGAGCTTTCTCTTAGCAGAAAATAGAGTCTGTCAGCGTGCAAAATTCTGGGGCTTCGTGTCAGAGATCTCAGTCCAGTAAGTTATTTTAGGTGCGGATATTTGTTGGCTTGACATACTGTACATCTGAACTAGCTGAAGAAGCAGCGAGTCAAGAATAAGTGCCTCTTTTATATAACCACATCAGAGCTCGGCATATGGCAGGGCCTGTGGTGGTGTAAAGTGAAGACAGGAGGCAGAAGAGTGCAAGCCTTGTCCCAGGCATGAGCTGACATCCCTGTAGAGGAGCCCTGTAATTAGCAAGGCTAATGAAGAATAGGGCCGAGACTAATGTCCCCGCTGACCTCTGAGCCCTGTTGGCAGGGCGAGAGGGTGGACTTCAACAGAGAAGAACATGATACTATGCTATAGCCATTAACCCTGACCCAGCACTCCCCTCAGGCTTACATCTGGTGCAGGACTGGATCGGTACCAAGTCTCAGTGGGCAACAAGACTGAATACTTGGGTCCACAGGTAATGAATTGCCAGATAGGTCCTATTATATCTCATCTGCTCCAGTTCACTAACTGTAAATTCAACCTTTAGAAGACAGTGTGTTATTACCAGGTTGTGCTTTTCATGCCGCTGCTGTTGACTTAAAAACGCAATTCAAAAGTCCATCCGAGGCATCCTCAAGAGTGCTTGTTTAAAGTCTGCACACCGTGGGTATTCCATCATTATAAAAACTGCTGTTGTCTGTTTTGCACAGCATGGGTCCTCACACTGTGATTACATACCGGAGGAAGACACCTGTCACATGGAGCTGTTACTAGCTGTTACTAGCTGTCATGGCTTCTTACAGATTGGTTGCTGCTCATATGAATGCGTGGAGAAAAACTTACGACAAAGTGATTCTTGAAAAGTATTATTTTGTCTTTGTGAATCAGAAACAAAATGACAAATTCTAAAGAGGCAAAGCAATTACGGGGGTTTCACATCATCCCAAGTTTTTGGTTGAGGCTGTAATGTTGCTTGATTGATGATGAGATACAGAAGCTATACAATGCTGAATGAAAGGGCTGTCCTATATTATACATTCCCATTACATTAGTTGTGGTGATGCATTTAAACAACAGCAAAGCAACATGACTGACACCAGACACCATTACAAACAAAAGTCCCAGCTGATGTGTTTCAAGCTTTCCATCTAGAAGAAAGATAAACTTTGAACAGTGTAAAATAATTCTAGTAGGAAGCAGTATAAAGTCGTGATAGTTATTATGAGAACACCTACCATCGAAAAACATATGAAAAAGTTAATATTTTAATCTTACATAATGTTGCAATAGTCCATTTACTCCATGGAAAAACCTCTCATTTTGACCCCATCTTTAAAAATTTCGTTTTTTTCAAAGAAGAAGGTGATATTCACTCATTCCATGTTTTATTTTGGACTTCCCTTATACACATAGGACCTAAACATATTGGAGTTTTAATTTATCAATAATGCAGTAATAATCGTTTCTTATTGTGTAATAATGTCTGCACAGGCAATTGGCTGTGTGCACTGCCCATGTCTGTATAGATTCACTGCTAATTGGGTAACAGCAAAAGAAAGCAAAGTACTTTAAAAACTGTTGCCCACTTTTTCACACCATTGCACACAATTTCAAAGAAACCGTCTAAAAAGTTGCACAACATTTTCAGGTTTTAACATTCTCCAGATGTGTGCACATTCATATATATATATATATATATATATATATATATATATATATATATATATATATATGGAGAGAGAGAGAGAGAGATACCAGACAAAAAATATCATGCTATGTTTAAAAAAAAAGGTTAATCTCTGATTTAATAAGGTTATTTGCTTTAAAATATTCTAACAAACAGTAAGAGAATTAAAAGAAAATGGTATTATTAAAATTGAGTTTAAAAGTGTGCACACTTTTCCCATTTTTAACCTTTTGCTATTGAATATAATGAATTTAAAGAGGTTTTTTGTGGTTATTGTTATAATTACAGCTGCACTTTAAAGTCTTTAAACAGCGGCATTATGGGAAAGAAAAAATATTGGAGGATAATGAAGTTTGAAATAGAAATACATATAATGTGAAATAAGGCTAAAAAACACACTAGCTTTGTCTGTATGTCTGATTGATTAGACCAAGTTGAAGAAAAGGACGGATAAATATTGTATAAACGAATTTATTGTGTAATGTGAGCAATCAAATTAATTAAGGGGTCCACAGCTGTTGGAGGCGAATAAGGCCATAAATTTTTCAGTGCTACCACTTCTCCCTAAGATTTTACAATAAATATTTCTGGAGGTCTTGGATGAATTTTTCATGGCTGAGTGGGGGAGATGAAAGGCGAATGAGGGATCCAGGGGACGGGAGCTCTCTGCTGCTGACACACCACAGAGAGGTGCATCGGCTCCAATCTTTATCAATGAAACCCAACCGGCAGTATTGCTTTAATTACCCTCCTTTGTCAAGCATTCCACTATCAATAAAGAAAGGCTGGGCCGCGCGGACGGCTAAAGGAGGAGCAGGAGGGGGAGGAAGAGGATGAGAGGGGGTGATATCATGAGTTCCTCTTGTTTTCTTGCCCTCCCACTTTAAGAGAGGAAATGATGTAACTGAGCAGTGATTGAACAGACAAACCTAGACCACCTCGTCATGCCACTGCAATACAACTGCAACCTTTTTGTTTTGGTGAGATTTCCTTGCGGTCATTTAAATCCCAGCAGTGTGGTGTCAAAAACAGCAGCAACAACTTTAATTCAAGTCACAATCATTTATTTATCTATGATATCTTTACAGGAGACAAATCAATAAAGCATGCAATTGCCATATATAGTATACTGCTGTATACTCACTGTATACTTTATACCATAAATGAGTAACAGATGCCATTGATTTTCATGCTGTTGTCTAGGCATGAGGTATAGCCTGGATGAATAAATCAGAACTGGGCACAACTTGTATCTTCCCCCTCATTTGGTATTCAGCGAGGCTCCAGAGGTAACTAATTCAGGGGAGACATCTGTTTGGTGGGCAATACACCAGCAATATTCCACCTGGAATCGCATCCATAAACAGCATCCTCATTTTCCCCCTGAACTAAAATACGCAGAGCAGCATGTGGCGGTAGTGGCAACAGTGTAGATTATATCCATGTATGCCCAGGGTATGACACTTATACCAGGTTTTTTAAAAAAACAACAAAAAACCCATAGATTTTGAACATCTTTATGTGGAAGTAAAGGGGATGTCTGGTATCCAAGAACAGCAATTGGTGTTATTTATTATCATAAGTAACTACATTACAAATAGTACAGTACCTGCTGGAAATATGTTAAATCTTGTAGACTTTAGGTCATGAATATTTTTTCATAGTTTGAGCTTGGTGTCTTAGTCCCTGTTATGGGAAACTGCATTATTTGCTTACTTGGGGCTAAGTACGTGTTAGCAAACAATAGCCCTTTGTATGAGGCTATCAAGGAGAGAAACGTTAGCATTTTTTAGAGGCAACTTGAGTGAAAGATTCTTCAGTTATCTAGACTGCATATAAAAGATAGACAGAGCTGCCATGATAGCACCCTTTCATTTGTGGACAACCATGAGGCTTGGTTAGCAAGGTTCATCCATAAACTCTATGGTCACATCAAACAGATATAGATAAGTGCTAATTAGTGCTAAAAGGGCAACATTCAGTGCTAGAATGATACAAGTTCTGTAATCAGAAGTGAAGTAAATGTTGGATGGGCTATCACGGTTAACCCCGGTGTGAGCCTTTTAATCGTAGGGCAAAAATAATACAAACAAGAGGTCCAGATTAGTGACTCTTTTCCCAAGGTGATGCACATCAGATAGCTAGCAGTGCCTTCCTATTATTCAAAGCAACCATACCCCTCACTAATGTATAGCTTTGAGTCTCAATAAAATTTAACTAGGTGACCCAGGATATATGCATGTTGATTTGGTAAAGTTGGACATTTTAACATGGGAGACTATGGAGATTAACTCCTTTTTGGAGCGAGCCTCAAGCGGCCATAGCAGTAAATTAATGCTCTCTGTGTGAAGTTTGGATTTCCAAATACTTTCTAACACATACCAGTGTATGGAAATTATATGCCAATAAGGTGTTCTGTGTTCTACTTGCAATGGTGTTTTCTCTCCTATTAATAGAAAAGAAAGCAGGCTTACAGGCAGCTTCTTTCAGTAGCGAGGAGGACCGATTGTTTAATTCTGTTATATTCTCACCAATCAATGCATTCACTTCAAAGCGATGGGAAACGCTTGCATCCAAAGTAGATTGATCAGTTCTAATACAAGTCATTAACATACAAGTTGTTAACAAGTGAGGCCTCTGTACTGTATCTAGGAATCAAGAGAGTCATCGATAAAGCCAATTTAAGACTTTTAGCGTCTTAAAAGCGTGAGTACGCACTCCTCCACTCCACAACAGGATCAACCACTGTTAAACCGTTTTCTTCCTCTCTCGCTCTCCGTTTTTCTGTCTGTCCTTCGCTCACTCACTCAGCCTCAGCCACTTAGCTTGAAGCCTGTACTACTGCATGAGACCACTGGTATACTTTACTGATGTTAAATTTATAAGCCAAACTGAGGGGAAAGTATTAAACAACCTTGTGAATAGCCGGGGTGTGCTTTAACCGAGGCGGCGTATCTTTTTCATCAACAAAAATAACTCTTCAAAGGCAGTAAAAGCATGCTTAGAAAGTAAAAGGCCATTTTAGCAGACGAGTCCAGCAGTGGGAGGAGTGAAAACAGAAACAATTTAGTTCCTGATAGCCCCCCACACCCCCACTCCAGTCCTCCCTCCACTCCCTGCCATCCACAAACCCTGACCGCAGCACTAGCAACGCGGCACATATCCCACCCCTTAAAAAGCTAAATCAAGGCTTTGAAAAACATGCAGTGTCTTTAATAATTCAAGCATTGGTGGGTTTGAATAGCCTCTTTAGCATGGAAATATACAGACTCCTGATATAAGATCAGTCCCTCAGGGGGCTCCCTCACCATCTTACTGCATTGCGCCCTTTCTTAACTGCAACTACCTGTCTGATTACATTAAACAGAAAAATGTAAGATACGGGATTGTACGGAGTGTACCAGCAGTTTGAAAAATATATATTTTTAATGGGTGTACATAATTTTTTTTAAAGGAAAGCATTCTGAACTTGTATAACACTCTGAATGCATGAATCAAGCTCAAAGTTTTGCAGTAAGGCAATTATTGCAGTTGACTAGCATTTTTACTGGGGTTGTGGACTAACACAGGGTTGTAAATATTTAACTATCTTTGCACCCAATGCACATTCATATTTCATCAGGTTTCTCTCAGTTTATTCTCAAAGCAAAGTGTTGGACTGCATAATTATTTCAGTTTAGCCATTTTTTTCAACCTATTACTTCTATAAATACAGGAATTTGAGTTAAAGCTCCTCAGAGGGCTAATTTAAGAAAAGCATGCATTAATTAATACAACCTAGATGGAAAGGAAGAAATCCCTAAGTAAGTAAGCTGTTGGCAGATATCAAGGATGAGTTTTGCCTTCAAAGGAAATGGGGATGGATTTGAGAGGATGCAGAGGTTTAATCAATACTGTTGACTCTGGAGGTTGGCAGGTGTGGTTGGTGTGTAACTCTCAACAGAAGCATTTCCATCATCCAGGAAGAAAAACTCAACGTGGCCACTGCGGAAATCTACTCCCAACTTCCTAAGCCCCTCGGATGCCATTCAAAGTGTTTAATCTTAGTGTTTAATTTTGCCATTTTGCTGTGCGAAAACACGGTAAACTTGTTTATTCATATTCATTTTTGTCTTTGTCTTTACTGCAGTCACGTCAGGGTACAGACGAGCATGTGACCTTAAACCTTTTGTTGCACGCTTCCATTTGTGTGTATGTCCATTCTCACATCCGATGTGTGGAATAATGAAATAAATATCGAACTCTTAAATATTTTAGTGCATTCTAGGAGTAAAGTGGAAGTGTTTTTCTGACAGACCTTGCCTGCATCCCCACGCCCCCTCCTCTCTATTTCTCTTCACAAATGCATTGTGTGCACCGGCCGGCCCAATCCATCATTCAGCGTCTGGCGGGAGAAAAAGCACTTTCCCAGGGTGGGTGTTTTCTAGTTCTGCCAGCGCTGCTGTTTCAGTGGGCACCCCTGAGACCTCGCTGATGGACACTCTGGTCATCACTGGCAGGGTGCTTTGGGACTCTCTTCAACCTCGCATCCCTCCCTCTGCTTTCCCCCCTAGTCCCCCTTCTCTCTCTACCTCAGCCTGTTCCACTCACCTCGTGTTTTCACCAGCACCTTCCTTTGTCCCAGCAGTGTTGTGCACTCCCTTTTTGACAATGATGACTATTGTACCTGTCTGAATTCTCTCTTGCAAAGTGGTTCGGCCTTCAGAGACCAGCCACACTTTGTTCGAGGGCTCGGGCCTCTCAGGATGAGATTTTGACCGCATGAAAACAAATAAGCTATAATAATGTTAGCGGGGAGGTAAAGAACCCCATTTCACCACGTAATTGAAGTACTGTTTAATCAATCATTGCGTTTAAGTAGATGGTTCCATTCTGGAGGGATTCTCAGTGGTACAGCCGAGGTTCTGTACTCAACATCTCTCTCTCAGTGTCTCCCGTTCAGCCTCATTTTGCATCACAACCAGGCAGAATGCATAAAAAGAAGGTTTTGTGCATGCATGTGCTCAGAACAATTATGTAGAAATAAATCTATTCAAATTGAAGTCTGCTCCAGTTTTACTCCGACAAACTGAGATTTGATTTCCAAAATGCTCACTCGTCTCTTCTACACAAAGAAGCCAGCGGGGAGAGGGTGCAATCGCTGGAGAAAAGTGGGCTGGAAGGCAAATCTAGGTGATGCGTATGTTAGAGTGCCCCTGGGTCTTCCATGGGTAGGTAGGATCTGACAAAAGAGATCTGTACAGCAAAAAAATCCTCCACTCTGCTAGAGCATGGGAAATTAAGCCCAGATAAAGATTCTCTCTTAAACATACTCCCTTCTCTCTTTTCATCCCTCTTTTTCCCCCCTCCCTCTGCAGTGGCAGAAGAAATTACCCATTGTACCATTAGATAAACCCAAACAGCCCTCTCCGTAAGACCTCCAGTTCCTTGTGCAGTCCCAGCTTGGCGTCCCTCGGGTGTTTGTTCAAAAGGAAAACTCCGCGGTGCCTCCGGGGGATGTTTAACTCATTGCAGTGGCAAGTATTTAGAGAAAACTCAACAAGTTTGAGGCTGTCAAAGCTAGAATCCAACTGTCAGGCTGAATTATGTCTCCAAGGCGTCTGATGTGAGGTAATGACCAATTGCATCATTTTGACAAACCCACCATCGATGAGAACTAGGGCAGACGGCGATTGCTTTTGCACAAGTGTTTCATTTGAATTTGAACTGCTGCTGCTAAGTGCATTAAATGATGCTGATTAACTAAGATTACGGCTGCAGCAGGGATGTGATTTCTGTTTTGATACGGAGCATAAATTGAGGCAGAGCAAACAGTTTTTTGAGTGGCTGATGAATAATTGAAAGTCAGCAGAGGGTACATCAATAAAGTGGTAATGAGGCGTATTTGTGTGAAATTTCTAATTCTCAAACTCTGTCCCTCTTCTAGCAGTCTAGTACTTCCATTATTACTGCTACTGTAACTGCTGCTACAGCAAATTATGACTGCTTATTGTTAGTGTTGTTATTAATTGCTACCTGTCTCTCGTGTCCGTGAGGTATTTTTAAAAAACATTCTATGTTTTCATATCTTTTCAAGACTAACCCAAAATAAATTGCAATAATTTAAATATCTTATGCAAGGTAGCTGTTTCTTCCATAATTAACTATCTCACATTTTCATTATCACAAATTAATTATTTCACCGTGCCATGGATATTATTCATCAAATGTAGGATATTTTGGACCTTAACCACTAATTCCCACTATTCCCAAACACTGTTTCATGCCCTGTGCCCATTTCTACCCCCCCAAAATAATGGTGCCGACTGCGGTTGCATACCTGCAATGATGCGTATCTATTTAAATAAATCCAAAATATATCCTGAATCCTACTTTGGTATCAGTTTTTCATCATATCGGTTGTCATGTCATGTTACTATCTCATCCTAAAACAGAATATTTCCAAACCCCAGCCTACACCCTCACCCCTATTGTTACTATCATTAATTGACACATGGTTCCTGTCGTGTCATGCAGCCATTTTATCCAGTGCTGAATTATTCTTGAACCTTGTCCTAGACTCTCTAACATATCCCTAAATCTGACAAGTGATGTCTCAGTAGAGGTATTTTTTCATGCCCAGTACCTGTTTCACCCCCAAATAGAAGAAATTTTAGTTCTTAACCAGGGTTAGTATTATGATTGTAATCATGATTTTTGTCATGTCATACACCCATTTTTTTTTTATCATGACTTCTCCCAGTCTTCTATCCTGTTATTATTAGTAATAATATTTTTTAAAGCTTATAACAGAGCTGTTTTGTCATGCCGTTTAACTATCTTAATCAAAAACAGAGCTGCCACATTGCTTCAGCTATTTGAGCTGAACTTGTGCCGATTCAGATGCATTTTGTCCTTTGATATTGTCCGGTATATAATTTGTGTTCATGTAATTTAAAAGCTAATCCAGGAGTGAGTATTGAAAGCTAGCCTAGGCAGTAAATGCTGCAGCATTTCTTGTTCATGCAACATAATTCTGTCAATAAAGATATTTTCTAAAATATATAAATTGCAGATATCTTATTTTCACATACACCAAAGCTATTTTGTTGTTATAGATTTCATTCAAAACAGATTCTATCCTAAACCCGACCCCTATTACTATATTTGTAGTAGCAATGATAGTAGCATCAGTACAATTAAACCTGTTTCTTTTTCAGTTTACACAACCATTTCATTCAGACTACATTTCTTTATTGTAACCCTAAGTCTGGCTTAAGGGTTAAGGAGCTATTACAAAATTAAAATAGACACTAACCTTTAGGTACACAAAGCACTTCAGATTCTCTGTGTTACGTCTGACTGGCAGGCTTTCAAAAAGTGAGCCTGTGGTGCCCTCTATCTTTGAGTGAAAGTAGAAAAGAAAGGATTACTGGTCAAATGGAAGCAATTATTTCTTGACAGTTTAATTCGGTTGCAGTCATTTGCACTTCACTTAAATTTTTATGACAAGCAGGCACTAATCTACGATTAATATTAAACCGAATAAGAGATTATTTTCCCCACAAAGAGGTTTCTATGTATAACTATGTATAACTGATGCTGAATAATTTGCTTTGAGAAAATGACAAAAGCAACACTTTGAATGTTTTTATTTACAACAGTGTCTACGGGTCACTTTCTTTGGAGTAAAACTGTTCCTTTGTTCTGCCTTTTTCTAACACAGTTGTGGCATGTTGTGTCCACCTGGAGTACTGTTGACCTTCTGCGAGGCAGCTAGCTAGTTAAAGAAGTCCATTTTCAAGGCTGTTCTTGCTCATATCAAAACTCCATTATAGATTTTACCTCCAGGGGAACCCAGGGCTCACAAGGTCCTTGGCAATTTTACCTGAGGAAGAAGCTAAAAGGATTTGAATCTCCAAGGATGGGTGAGGAGGAGGAGGGTGTGAGGACGAGAGTGAGGGTGGGATGCGCACCCCAGGACCCGAGCCCCTAATCTTTCTCTGCCAAGCAGGGAGCAAAGCAGAGCAAAAATGGAGATTTGGAGATGGTTCAGTGACACTGAACCCTGAACATCAGGGCCTCCAGAATTGGTGGAGGAGGCAGACAAACCTTGGAAAAACAAGAGGTGGAAAAGAAGAGCTGAGAGATTGTTGTCGAGGGATTGCCAGGGGAGCTGGTTTCTGCTCCCAGAAACAGAGCATCCAATACATTTAACATATATGAAAGAACAACAGCTCTCTCCTCACACCATCCTTAAGTATGTGTACTAACAAGACAGATGGAGGCCAAAGATGCAGACAGATCACATCAGGACATCTGTCACTTTATGGCAACAGCCTCCTTAATAAGTGACAAGGCTTCCTCACCCGTGGGCAGATGATGGGGGGAGGCGGGGGTTAGTGTCTGAGCAGTGGCTGTGGAAAGCAGCCGTCAAAGTCATGCAGTGCCCCCTTTTTTTTTAAACAACTTGTTCCAATTACAGCCAATCACATGCGATATGTGCCCTTGATTATCATCCTGGGCAATAGACATCAAAGCTGCCTTCTATGGGTGCTGACATGTGGCTGTGCAGTAATTAGTGGACTTCACTGGAGAGAGTTTCATCACCAAATGTTTTCAATATACTGAATGTCTTAATTTGCAGGGAGGAGGGGGGATAGAGGGGTGCATTCATGTTGGGAGAAAATAATGCCCCACAGAAATAATTAAAGCATAATTACAGCTCATCAGCTGTGCAAGTGCTCACAAAGTGCCGTCGCTGAAGATCTGCCGCTTTCCTCGGGCTATCAGACAAGGAGCAGGCCACATTCACATCCAAAACTCACAGCACAGCCCCAGTTGGACCAAATAGATCCTTGTGTCTTATTACCAGAAATACCACCAGGAAAATGACATAACAACCCAAATTCAAATTAATTTATCTTGCTGTTACACTGGTGCTTATTATCCTCAATAAACACCTGCTATTGCTGAGAATATGTTGTCTGCCAAGGACAAACCAGGCAGCATGCATCAAACCAGGAAGCCCAGAATGCATAGCAGGTCGTTAAAGCAATAACTTGTCTCCTCGGCTGACGTGTCAAACTCTATGCTCTGTGCAAGACGGAGATGCACAGATTGAGGAGCCAGTCAACCTTTTAAATTGACATCATGTTAGCTCTGTCCCCAGGATGAAGCATGGCTATGTCCCGTGATGACCACTTCATACAAATATGGCTGGCAGTGCAGTCATGTAAGGAGCAAAGTGCACGCTATGTGTTTGTGACGAGTACTAAGGCCATTGCTTGATCCCAAGGAAGTAATGAAGGCGGGACTGTAGGCCATGTGTTTTCTCCATCCACCTGATGGCAGACTTATAACAACCCGGGTGTCAGGCCGACTTAAAGTCATGCATCCTCTCTCTGCTGCTGCGCTCAGAGTTATCGTGACATATGTTTACCCCTCCCAGCCCAGAGCTGAGGATCCAAATGGCACAATGGTTGCCTTCAAGTCTGCTCTGATGATGTTACCCGCCCTCTATGTAAATCTGTGTTCATGTGTGAGTGTGTTTGTTTGCATGTGTGCATGATCTGTACGAATGCCAGGATAAAAACAGATCGCCCTCTAGAGGTGAAATACATGCAGAATGAACCATAAAATCACCATAATGATGCTGCTTCAAAAAAGAACATAATGGTAAACTGAAACTCTGCTGTTAAAATGAAAATTTACATATAACACATAATATGTTGTAATAACATGTTTATTATACATTATTTACATACATTTTTACGTTTTTAGTATATGCATCATAACATAATAAGTCGATGAGCACACCAAGAAACAGTTAAATCACAAATCACAACAATAGTCACCCCAAGAACCTTTATATTGTAAGGAAAATGCCCTACAATAATAAAGAGAGAACCCCAACATTCAGAAAACCCCCTATGAGCAAGCACTTGGTGACAGTGGAAAGGAAAAACTCAATTTTAACAGGAAGTAAACTCCAGCAGAACCAGGCTCAGGAAGGGGCGGCCATCTGCCATAATCGGTTGAGGGTGAGGCGAGTAAGACAGGACAAAAGACAAACTATGGTAGCGAGCAAGGAATGAATAATAACTAATGATTTAATGCAGAATGTGGTATAAATACAGAAGAAAAACTCATTGCGGCACACCATTAGAAGCAGCCGATGCCTTCTGTTTACTAAATCCAAATTAGGACGTGGTTCCACAGAAGTGGGGCCTGAAAGCTGAACTGAAAATATGTGTTAATTTACCTGTTATTGGTTTAGTTAAATAAATGCATTCAGCTTATATCTAATTACCTGTTATGGCATCAAACATTCAGGAACTTTTTGTAAAGAATGTTGTATAGTACATATATGACAAATGCAAGAAAAACAAAACGCCCCTTTGTCATCATGTAATAACCCCTTAGTGATTCACTATATCTATATTATATCATTCAAGAGCATGCTGTTAAACAGTGTCACCAGTTAGTAAAGGTATTAACTGGGACAGTGACCAGCTTTCAGCAAGAACCTGTGTTGTTTTCTGTTTCAGTTTTGATTAGTGATACAATGCTTCACATTGGTATCGATATTAATACTGATATTGGTATCAGTCCATTACATGACAAAATTACAAGTTTGGATATCAGAAGTAAAACGGTATAATCAAACAAAGATCAGGGTAATCAAAGATAATCAAATAAACTTTGAATGCACTAATGGAAGCTGCATCTCAGGCACAGAATATAAATGATGCTTGGAGCACAGATGTCTAACTCATAAACCATAAATAAAAGCTGGATGTTACACAGAGAGATTTTCTGATTACTTGAAGCCTCAAAGACAGTATCTCTATCATTATGTTTTAAAGTCAGGTGTGATTAAATGGTAAATGGCCTGTATTTATATAGCGCTTTACTCAGTCCCTAAGGACCCCAAAGCGCTTTACACAACATTCAGTCATCCACCCATTCACACACACTGGTGATGGCAAGCTACATTGCAGCCACAGCTGCCCTGGGACGCACTGACAGAGGCGAGACTGCCGGACACTGGTGCCACCGGGCCCTCTGACCACCACCAGCAACAGGTGAAGTGTCTTGCCCAAGGACACGACGAAGGAGACTGTCGAAGCCGGGGCTCGAACCAGCAACCTTCCGATTACAAGACGAACTGCCAACTCTTTGAGGGCTTTGAGGGCCCCACTGCATGGTCATAGGCCTGCACTAAACCCTACTTTACGATCTTGGGAATCATAATTTACAAATTAAAAATAATGCTGGATTGAGTAAGAGTTGAAACTAGTGACTGAGACCATGAACTCATCAGGATACTATTTACTTTACTGTACAGTCAGCCTGTGTTGGTCATTAGAAAGAACATTTGTTTAGGGCACTTTCACGTTGCTATCACTTTTCAGACCCAAACGATGCAATCATGTTTATTTCTATTTTCACAGTCTATAGTTGTGTCCACACACAACTATATCAACAGCTTAGCTCTTTAAGGGAGGGGGGAAACAATGTATTGATTGTGTATTTGCATTTGCAGATGTTCAAGGTTGTGATATCAGTACCAACAGACATGAAAAGGGGGGTGTCGAGCCAGCTGTAGTATAAATAAACCTTCATATATCAACATATATCCACAATGGGATGCTTCCTCATCTGAAGGTTTTTTTTTAAATATTTTTAGTTATATTGTAGGAGGCTATATTTTTGGATTTATATTCCATATACTACCCTGTAGCATTGCCCTGCTTTCATGACTTTTTGGAACTGACACAAGTTGCACATCTTAAGTAGAAAGCAAAATTAGGCAATTAATTTTGTATGCCTTAAACATGAGAGTCGTGCCTTATTGGTGCTCTAGAAAGACAAGCTGAATGTCAGGAAAAATAAAACTTAAAAATATAACATGTATAAGATAAAACTGCATATTAATATAAAATAATAAAATGGGCATGGAGCATTGTCATCGTAGCACAATGATCTGTGGCAGTGTGACATGATATAGTTCTGTGATATAAGAAGGTCTGTTTAACAGAGATGCTGAACTCATTTAGCTGGACCACCTACAATCCTATTTAATTTCAACTGGACTGGACCAGGAAAATACTGAATGATGACTTCTAAAGTTTGTTTTTAACCCTCTTAATCAGGGGCGCCACTAAGGGGGGCCCAAAACTTGCTGGCCCTACCAGTGCCGCCCAGTTACACAATTTAGAGATGATAAATGACACAGTTTTTGTTATTTATTAGTAAATTAAGTGCAAATCACTACAGTTTAATTTAACTGGTCCATGTTATTGTCTGATAAACATCTTAGAATAATAAGATAAGATGGATGTTTGAAAGCATATCCAATGTAGTAAATACTACTTGGAAAACAAAAACACACGTAGGAACAAATTATTTCCACAAGGGGGCAACACTACACAAGAAATGTATTATTATGTAGTTTCAGAAAGTCTTCCACATTTACAATGTTTCTTTATAGTATGAAGTGTATCACGTTTGACACCAAATTAAATATTACAGATAGATAGATAGATAGATAGATAGATAGATAGATAGATAGATAGATAGATAGATAGATAGATAGATAGATAGATCTATTTCATTACAGTTTTTTCTGAATGCTTAAACCCTAACTGTGATTCCTGTAGCACAATCTCTAAAACTATTCAGACTTATAGCAAAACCACTCACTGAGTGTGCAAAACTAAAAGCACAAAAACTGCTTTGCACTCAGTTTGCAATTTTGTAACACACACTTTGCAAAACTGTAGGCACAATTCACTGCACAACACTCAATTACCAAATTTCCAACACACTCCTAGCAAAAGTATACACATGTATGGCTATCATTAACACTAATTTGCCAACTGTCTGGCACACTTTCACATGTGAAAACTTTTTTAGATAATTAGTTCACTTTGCAATCAGCCTAAGCACTATAATACAGGTAAGCTGTGTGTGCGGAGTACAATGGAGGGAGCAGAAAGAGTGAGAAGTAGAGGAGGCCGAGGAAGAGGACGTGGAGGTGAAGAAGTAGGATGAAGAGGACGACAAGGACAAGGAGGAGCAAGAGGTTGACGAGGAGGGGGCAGAGGAAGATGAGGAGGGGGGAGAGGAAGGGTAGGAAGAGTAAGAAATAGAATTGCTGATGACATCAGAGCTACAATAGTGGACCATGTAATCAACCGTGGAATGACCCTGAGGGTAGCTGGCCAACGGGTCCAGCCTAACTCGAGCCGCTACACTGTAGCAAGCACCATAAGGACATCTTGAAATGAGAATCGGTTAGTACAGTCACTTCGCACAAAGATTTGTAGCACTGCCATATGCCAATGAGAAACACACCAATACCATTGATGTAAAAATACGGAAATTGTTATTTTACAGAATTGCTAGATGACCAGATGCTGGGGCAGAGGAAGCATGTTCACTGCAGACCAAGTAACCCATATAGTCATTATGGCGATTGCAAATAATCCTATACTTGGAAATAAACACTTGTGTTTGTTTTGATGTGTGTGAATAAACACCGGTACTTGAAGTTTGGATTCCTCTATGCTTATGGATCTATGACAGAAGTAGCTCAAACTGACATAGCCTACCTTGTGCACAGAGGAAGCAAAAGCCAGATGTGTTTTGTATTCATACCATCAGTGTGCAGTTGGCGCATTGTGTGCTTAGTAGATGATGGCTTGTGTGTACTGTTTGATACGGAAACACCATTTTTACGAAGGTGTGAAGAGTTAATCTAGCTGTGTTTGCTTTTGCAAGAGAACTACAATGTTTTGATGATTGGGTGACAGGTTTTCTTATTTGTGTGAAGAGTTTTGCAAAATTAGCCAATAGTTACAATAAATGTGCTTACAGTTTTTACCGAATGCCTAAACACTAACTGTGAATCCTGTAGCACAATTTCTAAAACTAGTCAGACTTATAGCAAAACCACTCACTGAGTGTGCAAAACTAAAAGCACAAAAACTGCTTTGCACTCAGTTTGCAATTTTGTAACACACACTTTGCAAGACTGTAGGCACAATTCACTGCACAACACTCAATTTCCAAATTTCCAACACACTCCTAGCAAAAGTATACACATGTATGGCTATCATTAACACTAATTTGCCAACTGTCTGGCACACTTTCACATGTGAAAACTTTCTTAGATAATTAGTTCACTTTGCAATCAGCCTAAGCACTATAATACAGGTAAGCTGTGTGTGCGGAGTACAATGGTGGGAGCAGAAAGAGTGAGAAGTAGAGGAGGCCGAGGAAGAGGACGTGGAGGTGAAGAAGTAGGATGAAGAGGACGACAAGGACAAGGAGGAGCAAGAGGAAGACGAGGAGGGGGGAGAGGAAGATGAGGAGGGGGCAGAGGAAGCATGTTCACTGCAGACCACGTAACCCATATAGTCATTATGGCGATTGCAAATAATCCTATACTTGGAAATAAACACTTGTGTTTGTTTTGATGTGTTTGACTAAACACCAGTACTTGAAGTTTGGATCCCTCCATGCTTATGGATCTATGACAGAAGTATGAGCTCAAACTGACATAGCCTACCTTGTGCACAGGGAAGGCAAACGCCAGATGTGTTTTGTATTCATACCATCGGTGTGCAGTTGGCGCATTGTGTGCTTAGTAGATGATGGCTTGTGTGTACTGTTTGATACGGAAACACCATTTTTACGAAGGTGTGAAGAGTTAATCTAGCTGTGTTTGCTTTTGCAAGAGAACTACAATGTTTTGATGATTGGGTGACAGGTTTTCTTATTTGTGTGAAGAGTTTTGCAAAATTAGCCAATAGTTACAAAAAATGTGCTTAAGCAATCAGAAAAAACTGTAAGCAATCAGAAAAAACTGTAATTTCATCCTGGATAGCTTTGGCATGTTCTTCCTGTTATGAATCCTCTCCGCCTTAGCTTCCTCCCACAGTCCAAAAATATGTCTATTAGGTTAAATGCTCATTCTAAATGGGCTGTAGGTATGAATTTGAATGTGTGAGACTCTTTCTGTGTTGACCCTGCAATAAACTGGTGATGAATGTAGTACAGGGGTGGCCAATTCCAGGCCTCGAGGGCCGGTGTCCTGCAGGTTTTAGTTCTCACCTTGTGTCAACACACCTGAATCACATGATTAGTTCGTTACCAGGCCTCTGGAGAACTTCAGGACATGTTGAGGAGCTAAATTAGCCATTTAAATCAGCTGTGTTGGTTCAAGGACACATATAAAACTTGCAGGGACACCGGCCCTCGAGGCCTGGAGTTGCCCACCCCTGATGTAGTACATAGGCATTACTGGTTTTAACAGAAACTCTGTTAAAAAGCAGAAGGTTGTCAGGTAAAATGTGACTGTTGCATTTTTTCATGTAGCCCAGGTGTGTGCAGGTGTCTGGTAAAACAACATGTCAGCAGTTTTCTTACTGGTGGATGAGGAGAAAAACCTGTTCTGGCTAAGCAAAGAACAAACAAACAAAAAGAACAGTGAGATATGAGACATCAAGGCTTTCACAACACAAATATACAGAATAATTTCACATTTTTGTGCATAAAAGTATTGCAGTGCAATTTTATTATAATTTCTAGCATTTCATAATAGCAATAATAACTGTATAGCATTCCTTTATTATGTAACATAGCGCATTTTAGAAACAGGTTTACAAAGTGCTGTGCAGAAAAACACAGAAAACACAATGTAAGTACACAAAAAATACATGAGAAATATACTGATCAGAACAGTACAACATAACTAGACATAACAGTTAAAGTAAAAACAATAATTAAACAAAGCATCTTTGTGATTTGGCTGAAAGGAATATGGTGTCTATTGATTAAAAAAGAAAAAAAAAGATTAAAGACTGAAGCAGTAGCAAAAGAGGTTAATGGAAATTTCAACATATAGGTGTACATCTTCAAAATGCACGATAAGCCTAAAGAAGGTGGAATACGCTTAATGAGAATATACAGTTAATTGTGGTTTATTGGTTAGTGGTAGTACATGAGGAGGGTGAATAACAGTGAAGGTAAAGACTCAGCTTGTTGTGCATGAGAAGTGAGGTTCCTGACACTAACAGTTTTGAAATGTTTATAATAACAATATAGATGAAGTTGAGATTTTTAAAGGATTCAAATCACATCCTCATTTACAGTCTCCATGATAGATTTGGTTTTGTAGTTTTAAGCACATCTCTGTAATTGTAACTGAAATGCATTGAAAAAAATCCAAAAAGCGATGCCACTTCCCATACACGGCACCCTGTTATCGCTCGTACAGATTCGATTTGAAAGTAGAGATAAAGTGCTTGATAAAAACAGTAAAACCAGTGAGCTCTGTTTATTATCCAGGAAAATGACAACATTGCTTCTGGAAAGAGATGCTTCTGTTAACTTTAAGTATTAAATATAAAATGTTTGTTAAAAGGGAAAACAGCAAAAACAACAGAAAATAAATAAGGCACACACAAAAACAAAGAAACTAACGTTATCTGATTAAAGTGCTGCCATTTTTGAGAAATAATACTTTTTTTGTGAGAGTTACATGAAAAGATTGATAGAACGTATTCATGCTAAATATAGAGCTACAGTTAGCTGAGCTCAACATTAAAGATTAAAAATACAGAGAAACCACTTTATTTTGTTCAACAAACAAGCTGAATACTGTATGCTACTTATTTAACTTTAAATATGCATGGATTTAATTTCATGGTCAGTTCACAGATTGTAGCGGTTTCCCCATTTTTCCAATCTTTTTGCTAAGCTACGCTAAGCTAATCATCTCCAGGTTGCAGCTTTATACTTCATTGTCAGATCTGGCTGGAGATACATGCAGGCATCAATCCTTTTAATCTCACTCTTTACACAAAATACTCATAATAAAGTTAATCTTAAAAAAACTAACAAATTAAGTCACAGCAGTAAAAGGGGTACACTTTCAATAATATATTTTTTCCCATTAATCTACTATAGATGTTTGTGAATACTATGATTAAGAAGTATAAGGTGTTTGAGGTGCTGCTATGCATTTACAGTAACTAAAAATAAAAGGAAAGGGGAAAAAATCAAGACAAGACACAAGCCATGACATTTCCAGTGGTACCAACCCTGTATTTGCTATGTTTACTGTGTATAACCCTAAAAGCCCAACATGTGCACTAGCTGTTTTCTAGCACTAATGCACTTAAAAAACAAAGACTTGAGAGAAAATGGCCAACATTTGATGTCATATAGGATGTAACTACCGTCCATCACTTAAACATTTACATCCATTAGCAAAAGAAACACTGGTTTCCTGATTGATGCTCTCTTTTACTTCAATTGGAAGTGAGTCAAAGAGATGATCCTCCACAATCAGGCAGCTCCTGCGAAGGAGGGAACACTGACCGAGCTGAGCTGGGAGACGCTCCAGACAGTTTCCCTTCAATTCCAGATGTGTGAGCTGAGAAAGTTGGCCAATTTTCTCTGGAACAGAGGAGATACAGTTGTGGCCAAAGCATAAAGTCCTTAGTTTGGTGCATTTGAACAGTTGCTTGGGAAGTGCCTCGACTTTGTTACCGGTAATGGCAAAGTATAGGAGGTTCTGGAGAAAGCCCACCTCTGGTGGGATTACCACTATAGAATTATGGCTAACATCGAGGTGCCGCAACTTGAGAAGTGTGAATAAT
Organism: Copadichromis virginalis; assembly: GCF_057382275.1. NCBI lineage: Eukaryota > Metazoa > Chordata > Actinopteri > Cichliformes > Cichlidae > Copadichromis > Copadichromis virginalis. The sequence goes on along the minus strand of NC_140639.1, from coordinate 14,925,729 downwards.
GGTGAAGGCAGAGATTCCAGCTTGTTGTGTGAGAGATAGAGCGACTCCAGGTTTTTAACATGGCTGATTGACAGTGGAATAGTGATGATCTTATTGTGCCAAAGTTTGAGACACGTTAGTCTTTTCAGGTGCTGAAAGCTGATGACCTCTTCAATGGTGCGAATGTTGTTGGATTTGAGATCAAGTTCCTGAAGGTTGTTCAAACTGAAGATGGCGTGAGGGATTCGTTCCAGTTCACAGTTATGCAGTTCCAGTTCTGCAAGGTTCATCATTTTCTTCAAACTGTTCAGCACTAAGAGCTTTGTACCATCATTATGAATAACCAACTTTAACAGATGTGGTGACAGATCGGTTATGTTTGTAGGGATCTTTGTCAGGTTGCTTTTGAGGTGCAGAATCTTTAGGTGCCTGAGATCTCGCAGAGACTCAAGTCCAATCAGTTTGTTGTTTTCGGAGTTCAGGTTACCCACCAAATAGAGTTCCCTTAAATTTTTCAACATGTATACCCAGCTAGGAATCTCTGCAACATCTGTGAATTTGACATGAAGGCATCGGAGGTGATCACGAAGGAAAATGAAAGCTGTCTGCTCAACTTTGGCAGGACAGTGGTAGAAGTGCAGGTCCTGAAGGTTTATCATTTGTGAGATCTTCGCTGTTATTTTGGCTTCTGGGATTAATTCTAGTTTCAGAATTTCCAAGTCAGTGAGATCAAACACAGCATCCGGAACTCCAGATAGCATGAAAAGATGAAGTTCCAACTTATCTTGAGGATTGCGCGTCACATGCTGGCGTAACTTGTCAAAGGTCCATTCATGGTTCAGGCTGATTTCGCGAAGTTTATTCTCACTCACCTCAGAGAGAAAAACCCCAAAACGCTTTGAATACAGCTGGTCGTATTGATCAACCATGTGGAGGAGGAATGCAAAGTCATTTTTAACATCAGGAATGTCACTGAAGCTGCTCTCCTCTCTGACCTTTTCAAAGGAATACTCTTTGAGTGGTCGCCGAAAAAGCCAGAACAGTGTGTATATGCAGATCACGCCATAAACGCATATGAGAGCAATATAACTAACAAGGAGCTTGTTTAACATAAATGCCATGTTATGTGTACAATGGAACTTGGTATATCCAGTCAAATGCTTTATTTCAGGCTCACACACATGGTCAAAATCTATATAAGCAACAAACGTCATTGTGTAGCACAGGATCAGAATAAATTTCACAGTTTTGATAACTGTCTGTATGGCATAGAGTCTATAAATCAAATCACTGTCTTCCACATGAGCACGGAATTTCCGAACTTTCTCAAACAGGGCCTTCGCTTGCTCGCCATCTTTCTTGTCCAGTATAGTCATGGAGGGAATTTCACTCACAAGCTTTTCAGCAGAAAAGGTAACCCCAGATTTAGTCAGCACCGGAGCGGACTGGTTCGGACTTCCCTCCTCGCTACTTGTGGACAGATGTTTCAGGAGAGAGGAGGCCCTGGCCAGCCTCTGCTTGTTCTCTGACGAATCCTCGCACGCAGTCTCAGACAGAGCTTTGGTAGTCCAAGGTGATTCAAAACACTTTCCCAGTATGGAAACAAAATGTTCTACTTTTGAGCTTGTTTTGGGGTATTTGAACCAGAAGTTGCTACTGACCATCAACACAATAGTGTGAATTAGGGCAAGGTATGGGAAATATTTTGAATACCAAGGTAGGGCGACATGGTAGCACATCTGGTTGACAAAAACATACTGCTGAAAATCCAGCTTGGTCCTGACGCCTGTAGGATAGGGCTGTCCGATGGTAGCTGGCTGTGTGAAGTGAATGGTAGGCGTGACGCTATCGGGAGGCCTTTTAGCCATGAGAGGAGCAGCTTGCTCCCCAATGGCACTCTCTTTGTTCCAAAAGCCATTGGTTGGCTCTGGTGCTTCAGGTTCCAAGAAACCCCCGGACCGCTCTGGAGTTTGCTCCAGAATGGGAAGACAAACCACTTGGTCCTTAGTTAACTGCATCGTTCCAGAAAATATGGCCAACATCAACATGACAATACCAAGATAATCCATGAAGACATCCCACCATGGCTTCAGTATTCTGTAAGTTGGCTGGATGTCATTCAGGGAGGCTACTTCTGTGAGCGTGAACATTCCTGCAACAGAAAACAACTTTAGTAAGAAAATGTGCATAGAATTATATAACAGTTGATGTTTTTGTACTGAATTGTTTTCACATAATGTCTCGGTCCATAATAAACCCACACATGAAGGAGTCTTAGATGTACCTTGTAAGCTGTTTACAGATATCCTCATCCCAATGGTACTCTGTAAAAGCGTTCCCTGACTTAAAGAATTAAAGAAATTGGGGAGGTGACATGTTGTAGATGTCACGCTGTAATGGACAATTGCAATTTAACTGGTCCAAGTGCAACCTTCTAACCGTTAATCCTGCCTTTTGTTCACTTACATTAAATTGACTCCACTGCAATCACATTTATTCTCGTAAAGCTGGATCCATTAGGGGTTTAGTGAAAAAATGCACAGCTAGTATCCCTGTCTCAAATTTCAGCTACAGCTACATTTCTCAGGAACATTTAGAGCAGACTCAGAGAAGACAGCCTCTTGGGATTGTAGCTTTAGAGAGGAGCCAACACTTGAACTGACACATGATCTGAGATGTCAGTGTGCAAAACAAACGGTGCTGTCTGCAGAGCAGCTGTAAATCCTAAGCATCTATTGCGTCTCTTTTCTGTGCCTGGTTTTCTCTGCACTTTACTCCGTGACACTGTCATAGTGGCTCTAGAGAGGCTCAACATGCTGAATACTGTTTGAGCACTGAAAACACGTGATACACAAACAGCTGCTTCGGTGTTGCTATTTAAAGAAAAAAAAAACTAAATATAATCGTTTACCCCTACGAATAAATCTGTTGTGGTTAAAGCATGAAGGTCACTGTTTTCCATGGGGCTGCAGAGCAGGCTGAGACCGGCTCCAGCAGCAAGACGCATCCATGCACTCAAAACAAGGGGTGGGGGATGTACGTGACGCCTTTAAACGCAGCACAAAAAATCTTCGGCTGCAGAAAATCACCTTCACATTAAAACAGTACACTCCGTGCAGGTTTAATTCTCTGTCCAGCTCCACTAAATTTTATAACACCATACAGCCTGCTAACGTTATTGAGCCAACGCACTGCGGCTACATTTAAAGACCTTAGATGATTTACACTCAAAACAGCCGCATACTCACCTTCAGGGAGTCTGATCCGGTTTTGCGGATGCCAGCAGTACCGAACAACGCCTCTTCTCACTTGCCATGTTTCCCTGATGAGATGAATCCGTCCATTCTTCGCACTAGTTCAACCGTGGGCCTGCCGGCAGAGCTGTAAGCAGCTTATCTGACTACCCCTACTCGGCTTCAGATGGTACGGTCCTCTGCCCCTGACTGGGCGAAACAGCCCGGCACGGCAGCACCAGCTGCTGGAGGTGAACACCGTTTGTTTGATATGCTCGTTCACCGGGGCCGGACCACCTCAGGACTTTGCACCAGGTCCGCGAAACTGTGCATTTTTTATGCGCAGGTGAAATCTTCCCTAATATTGCGCATGTTTTCTGTTCCACATCAGGACCTGATACGACGGCACAGAGCGTTTTGAAGCCCTTGTTTCAATTGACAGCAAGTGCAGGATGACCCACTGAAGTTAGGGACCGTGGCAAAAGTGCAAATGCCACATTTAAAACTGGTTTACCAGAAAAGTGCAAGAAAACACTCAATTTTCTGATTGTCAGCCTTCACTTTCAAACGGGAACATGCGAGCCCTTTTTTATTACACCTTTTAATTAATAAAAAAATCTTTACTGACAGCTGCAACCAAGCCCCCTTTGTTTACAAAGGCACATTGCATTCACCAAAAGGAAAAAACATGTGACCACATCTTGTAATTACAGCTTACAATTTATGGGTAGAAGATTTCATGGGCTTGTAATTACTAAATACCATGTGATAACTGTGAGATAAGATTTCTTTCATTTTCCTTTTTTTGTAGATGCAAAGCATTTTCATAATTGCTGAATCAAATAACATTACTTTAAAAAATCTTACTGAGCTTGGATGTTTTTCCGAGATAACCATCGAAATTATTTTGTAGACACTTCATACCAAATACATATTTTTTTTATCCGAGGCCCTGTGCAATTTCAATAATAATCTTCTTTACAGTTATTAATCCTCAACAGCCAGCAGGTGATGCTTCATCCAACAACACAGTTGAATACAGGACATTGTCCTTTGTGCTGTTTCCTCTTTTAGACGCTTTAGATTTTGCATCACTGGTCAGTAAACCAATAAAATCAAAACTGTATTGCATTTTATTTGCAATATTCTGACATTTAAAAATTCCAAATGACATTTTTTTAAAAACTCAAATTTTATTGGTCAATGACATAAAAATACTGTTCATGAAAATGCATATTTCTTACGCTGCATATTTTTTGCTCACACTTAGAGACAAAGACAAAGACTAGTGTGACATCATCCTTCAGGCTTTTAATGCACTTTAAAATGACAGCTTCCTACAATAGAGAACTGTTTAATTCTAGTTTCATTCTAAGTTTCTAGATTCTATGTATATTCCATAAGAACTTTCCTCTTTTCCTGTGATCCATGTGAAGTAACAGTCTCTTAGATCTAAATATATACAGTACAGCCTAAGGCTACTGGCCTACACATAAATGTGTGGTCATGAATGTGAAGATTTACATTCAGTCATGACGCAGTGACTGGAAATAGGCTTTGCAGAAAGGCTTTAACAATATGGGAAATAAGCTTCTTCCTTCTCCACAGATAAAAGAGAAAAATCAATATCACTTTATGTATATAAAGCTAGAGGCAGCAGAGAGTTATTTTATCAGAGACTTCAGGGAGAAAGAGCTGACCTGGCTGTATCAGTGACTACTGATTAATAGACAGATGTGAGACTAAAATAAAACTTTTCTTAAAACTTTTAGAAAGAAAAGGAACACTTTCTCATAACGCGGAACTCTCTCTTTAAGATTGAGTAGTGGCCGTATAAAGTGTCCCTGCAGCAGCCACACTCAATGTGACAATAGATGAATATGTCATTTTCCTTCAGTTAATAAAACAAAAGAACAAAAAGATATCTCTAGCATGTTTATAATGCTTAAATATAACAATGACTTCATATTAAACAAATGCTCTGAATTGATAGACAGAACAAACAGCAGGCACTACGGCTACAGTAAGGCATCTCACTCAGCCTTCATTTGATCCCTGACATCTGAAGGCAGAGTTTCAAACAGTGTCTCCTCAACTATAAGGCCACTGCGCTTCAAAGCGCGACAGAAAGCAAGCTCCTGTGGCAGGAACTCAAAGTGGTTGCCTTTGAGCTCCAGGTAGGTCAGAAGAGCTAGATAGGATATTTTTGGCGAGAGTTTGGACAGCGAGTTCTTGCCAAGCTTTAGCGTTTTCAGCTTTTTGCAAAAGAACAGTTCATCTGGTAGATTTTCAATTTTGTTGCAAGAGACAGAAAGGTACTGCAGGCTCTGAAGAACTCCGATTTCTGGAGGAATGAAACGGATGTCATTGTTGGATAGGTCCAGGTAGCGCAGCTTGTTGCACAAGAACAGGTGTGAGGGCAATATCTCAATCTTGTTGTGGCTGAAGTAGAGGTGCTCTAAGCTGCCGAGTTTTTTGATATGCTCTGGGATGTACATGATGCTGTTGTACCAGAGTTTGAGGCAAGTGAGCTTCCGCAGATGCTGGAAGCTGACAATTTCCTCTATCGAACGAAGGTTATTCTCTTTCAGGTCAAGCTTTTGCAGACTTGTTAGGCTAAAGACTGCATGCGGAATGCGCTCCAGATCACAGCGTACTAGCTCCAGCTCTATTAGATTGGTCATCTTTTTCAGGTTGTTGAGCATTACTAGCTTAGTGCCATCGTTGTGTAAATAGAGTTGCTGCAGATGGCTGGAAACATCCACAATCGACTGGGGTATCTTGGTTAAGCTGCTCTTAAGGGAGAGTATTTTGAGACACTTCATTTCCCGCAGAGACTCAAGAACTATATTCTTGGAGGCATCAGAGCTGAGGGACCCAGTAAGATAGAGCTCCTCTAAATTTCGCAGGCCATACATCCAGTTTGGAAGTTCTCTGTTGTCATCGAACTTCACACGAAGCACTTTCAGGTTCTCTTTGAGGAAGGACGTAGCAGTTGTGTGCAACTTTAAAGAGCACTGGTAAAGAGACAGCTCCTGAAGATCTTGCAGCTGTGAGATTGAGGCAGGGATGGTGACATTGTTGATTAGTTCCAGCTTGAGTGACTGCAGCTCTGTCAGTTCAAAGACAGTGTCGGGTAAACCAGAGAACATGAACAGCTGTAGTTCAAGTTTGTTGTTGGAGTTGGTCTGGAGTCTCTGACGCAGTTTCTCTGCAGTCCACTCATGGTTGAGACTGAGCTGTTTCAGTTTGTTCTCACTGACTTCGGAGAGAAAAACTGCAAATCGTTTGGAATACAGTGGGTCATACTGATCAATCATGTGAAGCATGAAAGCAAAGTCATTCTTGACATCTGGGATGTCACTGATGCCCGTTTCCTGTCGCACATACTCGAATGAGTATTCTTTCAGTGAGCGGTAAAACAGCCAGTAGGAGGTGTAGAGGCTTGTTAATCCATAGACAGACACCAAGAACAGGTAACAGCAAGACAACTTAGAAAAGAGATGAGCCATGGTGTGATTGCATTCAAAGACTTTGTAGCCTGTCATGTTCTGGATCTCCTCGATACCGTTGCAACGTACTGTGTTATTTACGTTATTTACTAGAGCGCTGTTATAAGCAATGATCACAAGGAATTTAAACACCTTGAATACAGTCTGGCAAACATACATGAGGTAAAGGATATCTCCTTCCTCAACATGCAAACGGAACTTCTTCACCTTTTCGAACAGAGCTTTAGCTTGTTCACCCTCCTTTTTATCAAGAACACTTGCTGATGGCTGGTCAACAACAATCTTTTCGGCAATAGAACGCAGGGACTGCGTCTTCTCGAGGCTGCCTTCCCCCGGAGACATAGGAATGTTAGACCTAGAAGCGGTGCCCTTTTTATGATCCTGTTCTTCTGGATTTTCTCCAGACACTTCCGACAAAGCTCGTGTGGTCCAGGGAGAGTCGAAGCACTTGCCAAGCATAGAGATAAAATGCTCTATTTTAGAGCTTGAGCCAGGGAATTTGAACCAGAAGTTGCTACACACCATGAAAACTAAAGTGTGCATGAGCACCAAATAGGGAAAGTATTTGGCATACCAATGCAAGGCATTCTCATAGCACATTTGGTTGATGAAACTGTACTGTTGAAGATCTAGATTGGTCTTCAGGCCTGTTGGTACAGTTGAGGTGTTGGACTGCAGATGTAATGGTGACTTCAACCCTACTTCACTGCTGTTGTCTGAAGGCAATGATATTCTCTGAGGAAGGCATATAATTTTATCGTGCATTACCTAAAATGAAATAAAAAAAAAATATATATATATATTAGAAAGAAGAAATGCATAATAAGGCTCAGTCAGACACAGAAATTAGTGTTTTTCAGATTTCATGCAATGAAGGGTCCACAGTTAAGCTTTTGTTAACTTAAAGGTGAGCCTTTGAAGGAACTACCAATGAAAGCAAAGGACACTGCTGATTGACGTGTGATAAATACCATTAGAACACTAGAATGTCCCCTAGCAATCAACCGTCAGGTACAATCAATGAGCAACAAGCCTTTGTGGCTTAAAGTGCTAAATTGTTTCTCAGTTACGTTTCAAGGGTAATTTGCTTTCCCGAAAATAATTCACAAGAACATTTATAATGAGCACATTTTGACATTTATATCCTTGCAGGTTTCAGCAAACCAGCCATAGGGCCAAAACTGGTAACCCCGGAAACGGAGGATTAATCATAGGGTGGCTACAGTTGTCAAACTGCCTATTGGGTCTGTTGTAACCTAAACCATGATCTTTTATAACCTATGCAAACCTAAACTCGGTAGTTTTAATGGCTGAGCAAGAAAACATTTCTCAAGAGTTAAAATATTTTATGCAAGAAATAAAATAGTGGTGCCAACCCTCGACTCAAGGACATATGATCCTAAGACAGCATCATATGTTTGTCCTGAAGCAAGTATTACAGTATTTTTTTTGCAGGGAATATGTGTTGAATTAGAACATGCACTGCCTCAACCCAGGAGACATTACGCAATTAAGTAGTTTAGAGCATAATGGTCACTGTGATTGCTTTCCAGATCTGATAAGCCTTCAGTATCATAGATCTTTTCCTCAAACTGAATGTCCCATATCACGTGAAATAACAAAATGCTACCCTGCATCTTCCATGTTTTGCTGGCTGTTACTGGTCTGAATGTTCGCATGGATAAACACTGCTTCTCCAGAAAAAGAGAAGCAAAGTCTTTATGGCATTTCCCATCTTTGATTAGACAGGAATCGATGTCTGATCAAAACACCACACTCACTCCATTAGCTTGAATAACACCAAACCCTCCCCCGCATCCTCTGATGTCTCCTTCCTCAACGAGCTCAACAACTTTTATGCTCGTTTTGAGCGAGGGAACCCCACAACCACAACCAAAGCAGACATGACGCCAGACCACCAACCTATGACTCTCTCCCCCACCGATGTAGGAGCGGTGCTGAGCAGGATCAATGTCCACAAGGCTGCAGGCCCTGATGGCATCCCCGGGCGTGTTCTCAGAGCGTGTTCTGGGGAGCTTGCAGGAGTGCTCACAGACATATTCAATCTGTCCTTGGCCCACGCTGTGGTACCGGCCTGCTTCAAATCCACCTCCATCGTCCCGATACCCAAAAACTCCAACCCATCTTGCCTCAATGATTACCGCCCAGTAGCACTCACCCCCATCATCACTAAGTGCTTAGAGCGACTGGTCCTAGCACACTTCAAATCCTGTCTCCCCCCCACCCTGGACCCCCACCAATTCGCATACCGCCGGAACAGGAGCACAGAGGATGCAGTCTCCATCGCAATGCACTCTGTCCTCTCACACCTGGACAACAACAACACCTACGCCAGAATGCTGTTTATAGACTTCAGTTCAGCATTCAATACAATCCACCCCTCACAACTCATCAGGAAACTGACAGACCTGGGCATCAGTTCCCTCATCTGCAAATGGTTACTGGACTTCCTGACCAACCGCCCCCAACATGTCCGGCTGGATAACCGCTGCTCATCTACCATCACAATGAACACCGGTGTACCACAAGGCTGTGTGATGAGCCCTTTCCTCTACTCCCTCTTCACCCACGACTGCAGACCTGCTGATGGTTCCAACACCATCATTAAGTTTGCAGATGACACCACGGTGATTGGCCTCATCAGTGACAACGATGAGGCCGCCTACAGGGAGGAGGTGGATCGTCTGGCTGAGTGGTGCGACAGAAACAACCTGCTGCTTAACACCGAGAAGACCAAGGAGCTCATCGTGGACTACAGGAGGAATGCTGACCCACATCCACCCATCCACATTAAGGGGACGGCTGTGGAGCGTGTGAGCAGCTTCAAGTTCCTGGGAGTCCACATCTCCGAGGATCTCACCTGGACGACCAACTGCTCCAAGCTGGTCAAGAAGGCTCACCAGCGCCTCTTCTTCTTGAGGACTCTGAGGAAGAACCACCTGTCCTCAGACATCCTGGTGAACTTCTATCGCTGCACCATCGAGAGCATCCTGACCAACTGTATAACAGTCTGGTACGGGAACTGCTCTGCCTCGGACCGGAAGGCGTTGCAGAGGGTCGTGAAAACTGCCCAGCGCATCACCGGAGCACCACTTCCTGCCATAAAAGACATCTACAGGAAGCGGTGTCTGAAAAGGGCTGGGAAAATCATCAAAGACCCCAGTCACCCATCACATGGACTCTTCACCCTCCTGCCCTCTGGGAGGCGCCACAGGAGCCTCCGGACTAAGACCACCAGGTACCGGAACAGCTTCTTCCCCACAGCTGTCAGACTCCTGAACTCTGCCTCCTGACATCTGACCCACGTTAAACTCATGGACTGAACATACACACACCCACAATGGACAACTGTACCCTCAAACACAATAATAACATGGACTGAACCACCACTCACAACCACTAGCACTTTATATAGCCTCTGTAGAAACTATCTACACCCTCACTTATCTTAACTGCACTACTGTATAGTTCTGTGTAAATAATCATTCTGTACATTCGATAATCTTTAATCCTACAACTGTTTACAACTTGCATAGTTCCCATTTCTGTATAGCTGTATATCCCAGATTCTGTAAAGTTATTTATTTCATATTCTGTATAGTTTTTCATATTTATATCCTGTTCATATCCTGTACATAGCTTGTACTCACTACAGCCTGTACATACTTATAGTTATAGAATATTCACAACATACTTCATACCGTGTACATTATAACATACCATAATAGACCCATTTCTGTAATATACTCACATATCTATATTATTGCTAATATATATTGTAATATATCTATATCACTAAAGCACTTCTGGATGGATGCAAACTGCATTTCGTTGCCCTGTACCTGTGCATGTGCAATGACAATAAAGTTGAATTCTATTCTATTCTATTCTATAAGGAGGTCAAAACGAGTCAGTATTGACTGCTAAAGGTTGAACTATTTGTTAAAAATCAGACACATTTGCACTGTAAGGAGAGCCCTCTTCTGACTGCACCTGTAACACAGATACAAAAAATCCAGTACATCCCAGATACACTGCTGTTTTGATTTCTGTTTTTCTACCATTTAGCCTTGCTACTTTGTGCATTTTCACTAAGAGAGAGCCGTGCATGGATTTCAGTAAGCCACAAAAAGTTACCACATTATTACAGTGCATATAAAGCATTCTCTCATTAACTTTACTTGGGTGCTCTACGTAACCTGATTGCATGTAAACACACTGAGCGCTATCCACCAAATGGCATCAGTAAAAAACAAATGCCTTAGGCGTTTACTTGTAATGTAAATAATGAAAAACAGCTGCTTGACTAAGAGATGCTAATGACAGGAAATGGGGCTCAGAAGAGGAGATGTTATGTGGACTCTGTTTACCTGTTTAAAACTCAGATTCTCGACCCATTTTAGTGAGAAGTGAGGACATAAAATTAATCACTATAGTAAGCAATGCAGTTGCGCTGCAGATATCACAGACAGCAATGCAAAGTCAAGTCAGTGAAAGTCTCTGAAGACTGACTGATTGATCTGCAGAATTTTAAAAACTCAAACTATACAGTAAGTGACGAGATTTCTGTGTCAGGCAGCGTAATACGTTTACATAACTGACTTATAAACTAAACTTGGCTACAAAAAGAATTGTTCACTCAATTTACAACCAATCAGATCACGTCCAAACACTGTAATGGTGAGAATGGGAAACAATGGCAGCTTCCAGCCTGATAAATTTCCTGTTAACATTTTTCTTAAACTGTTTTGGTATCATTTCCAGGATTTACACTAAAGAGTTGTTCAACATTAAAAAAAAAGTCCCTATTTCACACAGAGAGTGAAGTCAAGTAGCGCCTCAGGAGTTAGGAGTCTTCTGTTTACTAAAAGTGGCTGGGCGGTTAAAGTTTCCACTGGTACACTCCTGATGGGCTGAATGCCTCCCTTGCTTTACACAGGCTGGGTTGTAAAAGCACATAATTAGTGCTTTTTTGAGCTGGTTCCAAAGCAGAAAGCAAAGCAGTAATGTTGCCATCTGGGAGAGTATAGACTTTCTCTGAGTCTAATTATTGTTAAATTTAATGAGAAAACTGTAGAAAAACTTCTCTTATCACATAAACAGAATGTTTGAATCCAAACTTGTGGGTTACTGTGTATTAGCTACACTTCCATTAGTCTCTTTCTTCAAGTAAATACATCACGGTGAGTCAGTCTTACTGACCTGAAGAGTACATCCAAAGACGCCAATCATGAGCATCATTACAGACAGATAGTCAGTGAACACATCCCACCACGGCTTCAGGACTCTGAACGCTGTCTGCTGTTCAGAAAACTGCCGGAATTCCATCACAGGAATCATGGTGCCTGTTACAAAACAATGGAAAAGAACACCACATAACTCTTAGAGAGTACAATTGGGAAATGTATTAGCCTCAGAGAGAACAATGACATTATTAAATTCACAGGGGATTCCTTTTTAAAGCCACTCACCACCAGTGACTTTTATGATGCATCTTACATCCCTTTTGTTGTTGTTGTTTGAACACTGTCACATCTTTAATGTTTGGCTAACCATTTTAATTTGGCTTTTGAGTATTCTGCTTTTTGCTTATCAGTCAAAGCAGTTACTTTCCTTTCAAAGCTGCCAAAAATGTTCATTTCTTAGGTTCCATTAAAGCTCCCAAACATTTTTACCAAATATCAAGCCATTTTTCCATTGTTTTCTTTTTAGCCTTGAAATATCAAAGCTTTCAACAATATTCCAGGACCAAGCCCACAGGCCTGGGCATTCATGTCATCATAAAGTAGGGTGGAGAAACTGTTAAAGGACACAATATGTGGACTGCAGCCCAACGTTGTGGGGTAATCAAGGCAATCTACAAACTTGGTCCACATCAAGGGACTGAAACATTAAATGTCAAGGATTTGTGGTAACATAACTGGGTGTGGAGGCTTCCTTCAAAGTCATTATACTTTGACTAACATTTCAATTAACAATGTTAACACTTCACATTAGCTTAATACAAAAATACTGAAGTAAAATTACCAATTTAAACAATCTGCATTCACTAAAAGAAGATTAACCACTAAATAAAAGTATCTGGATATAGATGAGTTTCTTTTGTGCTTCCAGTGTTAACTATTGGCCATACCGGTATGGTATTGGTCCAGAATTTCACAATCAAAACCCTGTATTTTCCTACTTCCCACAATCCAGATAGACTAGTTTTGAACCCTGAACTTTCTCTCTTTGCCCAAACCTCATCTCAAGTGGAACTCTGACATTGTGCAAATGCCCATCTCAAATGTAATTTATTAAGAGCCATTCTATACATTGGACTATAAACATTACTCATTCTGACAAGTGTTTAGACATGAATTTCACAGTCCAAAAGCCCACTGGTTTTGCAGAGTCGGTTCACACCTGGCAACACGATGACTAACAAAACTGATCATAACCAATCACAGCACTTAGCTTGTATACACAACAGCAAGTTGTTGGAGCTATTAATCTCTTTACAGGCTATTTAAAGATTAATTTTGTTAAAACCAGTAGCATGAAAAAGAGCAGTCCCTCACACTGTCATTATGTGGTCACCTTCTTTAAAGTACTGCAGCTGCAGGATCCTGTTTCCAGTGTCTGTCTGGCAGTAGCTTGGTTACACTGTCATTTAAACTGAAGAGGCATGTGACAAACACTCTCCACACTGATTTCTGTAGTAAAACATTCCAGTGTGAACTATATAGTACATAGCATGTCTCTACAACCGGAAAATGACTGAACGATCTAAATAGTCGTCAGATTATAAAGTGCAACATTTGATCATATGCAGCTCCACAGTGGTAAATAGCTACGGTCAATAAAACCTTGTCTTGCATTATTAATAAGTTTAGCCGTAAGGTATTCTTGAACATGTTGCTAAAAGACTGAAGCTTTTAGAGACGTCATGTTTTTCATAGTTCAATTAAGTTTTTTCACCTGGAGTGCCTTTATCGATTCTTCCATTTCACAATCATAACAACAGGAAGGAGTGAGAGAAGCTCTTCAGGAGATGTTTATACGAAACCGTGGCAGGCTTTAAAGGGTCGGTTAGGTCACACAGCAAAAATTATCTTTTCTCACTTAGCTCCAAATAACAATGCAAATAAGTGTAAGTTTCAGTGTTTTGAGATATCCATCTCAATGGAATTTTGTTTATTGCATTTTTTTTTATTTGTCTTTAAAGAATTCTAGCAGCTACATTTTTAACTCTGGTTTGGCCACATTTCTACTCATAAAGAAGTTTATGATGTTGACAATTTAATCGATGCTAAATTTACTCAAGTACTGCATGTAAGTAGCTTCTAGAGTCAGCGTAATATGAAACTGTCATTTATACTATGTCGCTATTTGTGGAGGAGTTTTAGAATTCCTGTTTCAGATCCATGGCGTTCTGGCTGGACTGCAAACTGGTAGAAGACTGATTCCATCTTATTGCTGTTTTATTGCCATCTTGCCACAATAAAGTCACTTTGAAGACTGCAACTTATTAAATTTCTGTTTACGTGTAAGGACTCTGGTTCCGGGATACTGAACAAGCTGAAGTCATCCTACTAACAAATGTATAATCCAGCAAACAGAGTGTTAGAATAGTCTAATGTGCTTGATACGAATGCACGGACAACTTTCTCAGAGTCAGTTTGAGATAAGAAACTTCTGATCTATATTTTTAAAGTGATAGAAAGCAGTTCTAGTGACTGTCAAAACTAAGACCATTCACCAAAACAGATTCCTGACTTGCTCGCTGTATTTCAGAGCAAGGGATGATAAATATGAACACATTTTCTGTCTGACTTTTTTGGACCACCAGCAAATATTACCGTCTGGTCTGTGTTCAGTTCTAAAAAGTTTCGAGACATCCAACAATTAATGTCATCGGTTCAGCTCATTAATTTGTGAAGAGAGGTTAGATCATCAAAGTAAACCATGTACAACTGTGTATCATCTGTGTAAGTATGATAGAATATATTAGGATTCTTTATGAAAGCACCAACTGGGAGTATGTAAAAGTTAAAGAGTTATCGACCAAGAACAGACCCCTGATGGACCTGCATGTGTGTGTGCAGAAACACAATGACATCATTCCCCGCAAACAACAAACTGAATGTGTGTAAAACCAGCAGCACATCCCTAATTTTATAATATGAATTTCAGGGATGAATTTCACTGCTGTCCTAAAAGAAAAAGTTTGGCCTAAACAAATGTATTTACAAGTAAATTCAACTCAGCTGATAACAAGTAATTTGATGATCATTTGAAAACATGTAATTTGATGTAACTAATTTCTTAATAAATTATTTTACATAAGCACTGAATTTTATGGTGTTTTGGGTTTGTTTTTTTTCTAGACCCTGAGGGCCTCCATAGTTTAATGGGGTGGGGGGAGGGTTGAACGGGCTTCTGTGAAGCCTACACTGTGTTAGGTAAAGGAAAAATACTGTCTTGGTACTGGATGAGTCAGCCATTGAATTGAACTGACCAGGCCATATCCTTGTCCCTTCCTGACAGGAAACTTGTCTGAATCCCAGATATCCAAAAACAGACATGTTTGGAACACACCCAGCCACAGGCATACAACAAGTCCTGTCTCATTAAGGACATGGGGGGAAAAAAACCCGCCCGCACTGCGGGACTGGATTTCTCTTTTCTAAGGAGCTACTTTCAAGTCTTTAGACTTTAATGTAAAACGGAAGCGCCGGGAAAACCTTAAAACGTTTTTAGTGGAGATTCAGTGGTGCTCTCTTACAGCGGTGATGTCCACTTTCCTGTAGGCAGATTGCTCTGTAGCATATTCAGACCCTATTTATATAACCGGGACGTAAAGTAACGGTAATCGGGATAACTTGTAATTTGAGAGGCGCTCCGCCGAATATAACTGCGTTATTGTAGCTCCGCTGCGCGTTTGGACAGTGAAAATCCGTCTATCGCGTCGGTTCAACATCACTGACAGTGTTAACGGTAAATATTTACCTTCTCTGAGATGCGAGCTGGACTCGAAGATCTGAGTTGTCGGGTTTCAAGCGATGAAGTCTCCGATCATGATGTGCGTGGCCGCCTTTTCTCCTCTGCCTCTGACCGCCAACCTTCCTAGATCCTCTGCCAGAGCATGCAGGCATGTATACTGTGAGCCACAGGGGCGTGGACATCTCAGGAAACCCCAGCAGATGTTTGTAATGCATGGAAACTGCAGCTGGCTGCTAGTATTGATGACAATAGTACTAACATTAAGGCTTATTAAAAATGTATGCATTTATTTGACTTTCAATACAGCTGAAAAGTAAAATTCCTTTATTAAAACTCATCAGTATACTCTCAGAGTATCGGTCTCAAACAGTCAAGTTTTTTTTTCTTTACTCAACTGATTTGATCAGTCTTTTGTTGGATGTTTGTTACATTGCAGATCACAATTAAACAAAGTGTGTTTACAGCAACAACATTAAACTGTTCACGCAAGAGCAAATATGCCAAATTTAATTGATCAAAAATGAGATATGTTTTAACACGGGCCTTTCTAATGAATGCATGGTAAGTATGTAAGTAACATAATATAAGGACTGGCAGTAAAGTTTTTTTTTTTAAACTCCATAAAGTATTAAATGAAAGGTGCTCAGTATGCAAAAAAAAAAAAAAAAAAAAAAATCCTTAAAGATGCAAAAACTTTACTTTATGATTCTGCTTTATTTCCATCTGAAATGTAAGTATAGCAACAAAACTGAGGCGACAGTACAAATACATCAAATCCATCCCCCCCAACTGATGAGAAAATGTTGAACGTTTAAATTAACCTTGTTGCACTAAAATCAAGCTGAACAGCAGCAGCAGTTTCATCATTTGCCTTGAGATTCACTTTAAAAGTGCAGTCTCATATTGATTCTTTTATTTTTTTTGTTTGAGAGGTTCTTTGTAGGACATCAGATCAGGAACCAAATTGCTATTCATGCCGTAGGCTAAAAGGGACGGTAGACTTAAAGTGAGAGGAGTTAAAACAGCTCTTTTCAGGCACAGGGTGAACTGAGGAACTCTGAGTCATGCAGCCGTGTAACAGCCCGCGGTTGCTTTACTCTGTTGCCCTTGAATAATTTAACAGTATTTTTATGCTAACTAATACGTGCAGGCCCATGCTCCTGACTGGTGCTTGCATATGCCCATCATCCTGCCTTCCTCACCTGTCTGCTCCTTATGAATTATACCTGCTGCCAGTTTCATTGGTCTGGTGCCTGGTAACATGCTGTTAATCAGGGCAGCTGTGATTTAAAATAAAAAGTCTGACCCATGCCTTTGTTGTTTACTGTTTTATTCCACTGCACTGCACCGCCTCCACCACCTCCCTACAAAATTCAAATAAAGTACTTAACTCTAACCCTTTTCATTCTGTTATTTAAAGTCACTCCTCCTCCCCTCCTCCCAGTGAGCTGAGGTCGTAACAAGAGGACTCCAAGAACAAAAACATGAATTTGAGGAAATGAGCACAACGGATCCCCATTATGTAAAAGCAGTGTAAAAATGAACCAGTTTGCCTTTGAAAAGCAATTAAGCAAAACACAGATTAGTGAAAGTATTTAAAAGTTCTGTAGCTTCCACCACTGAATTCCACTTTAGGAATTAGAGACTCTTTGTGCTATACTTCTGTTATCTTGCAGGAAAGCTTTTAAGTTGTTTTGAACACTGTTAGCTTTTGTGGCTGTTGCAGACATCAACTAACAAGTATTACAAATACTGCCTCTGTTTCCTGCTGCACAGACTGATAGTGCAGTTCGAGTGAGCTGTTACTATAATGTAAAATATTAGAGTGCCATTAAGACATCGCCTCGTACTTCCCACTGCCATCAATTTTAGTCCAGCAGCACTTCCACTGCATCTTGTAGAGAACTTAAAGAGCAGATGCTACCCGATACCATCTTCTTGAAGGCTAATCTATTCACTTAGTGAATCACTTTGCAGCTTCCAAACCAGTATACACCAGTAATATTTTAATTGTTTTGTATTTTCAAGCACATACTCTTCTCAGTTTAGGTCCAGTTAATGCAGTGTAAAACAATTGGCATGATCTATGAGATAGATCATTTATCACGAGGGAATACATAGCTCAGAATAGTTTTAATTTTCATTACTTGAGGTGTTTTGTGTAGTTTATATCAGTGAGAGTACTGTTTTCATATCCACATAACCAATATGACGCTTTTTCATCATCCACTGTGAAATGTTGGTTTCTCTAAAGTGCTTGGCCTTCTTCCAGTCCTTGTGTATTGACACTAATGCTTTAGGACCTCTATAGATCTTTTTTGACAGGAGCTTTTATGGTTGGAACTTTCTGTTCTTTATTTTATAAAATTACATCTGTGATGAAGTTTCTTTTCTCTCTTTCTCTGGGAACAAAGCTTGATATAGTGATGTTGTGATGGTGTCCTAACATTTGATTTGTTTTTCAGCTCTATGCAGTGTCCCCTTAGAAACATTCAGTGTAGCCATGATTTAAAGTCGAGAAAGCCCCTCTTTGGTTAGAATAACATTACGACTTTTATCACTTTGACTTATTTCTGGTGCCACCTTTCCCACTCTCCCACTGCTACTTAACAAGAATTGCTATGTTGGAAACTTGAAGCACAGCCATATTTGGGTGAACAAAGGCTGCAAGTTTATTTACCTGACGATTTGATCTAATCCACGTCCACATTTCATCTGAAAGCTGTTTCCATGGAAGCATACAGCTCAGACAACCTTACCCTTGTACAAAGGAGTTTGGTTGCTAAATAAAAAATATTGCAAATTTGGAATTTATTTAAATCTGGGAAAAAAAGTTACTACATTTTTAATGAGGTCATTTAGCATATTTAGTTCTACACAAACTTTTTGTATTTTGAAATTTGAATTGGCAGAATTTATTCAAAATGCAATGAAGGAATAAAAAAATGGAAATATATTTGCACATCTTTCTTTTGATAATTTGGTTATGTATTCCTGATTAAATGTAATCCATTTGAAGACAACTCAGTCTATGGGTTTATTAGGAAAGAAATAGTTGGAAATAAATCCATGAAAATCAGTGGGGTTGAGATTTAAAAGTGATGTAACACAAAGTTTACTGTAACTGTAAAAATCATATAAAGCAATAAAAATCTGATCCGAAGGCAACGTGCTGTTGAAAGTGCTTTCTTGGCAGGTTTCTCAGAAAGGCGGTCAGATATTTAATGTCTTCAAATATCCCTACGGACATATGATTGAAAATTCAATAGGGATAAGCCAGAGAAAAGCTCTGGCAAGGCATCCCATATTCCTCTGTGTTTTCCTACCTTGATTTAATATAAAATATAGAAAATAATGTTGTTTTTCCAAATAATAACAGCAGTAAATAAACACTCATTTACTAAAATTTACAGAATTAAAGTATTACAGCCCTCATTATTTTATATTTTCCTAGGAAAATGTAAAATAGGTGCACAGGTTTAGTTGAACATCTGCAAACATACAAAGAAATACAGAATGTAAGGCAAAAACTGCATTTGTACAAATTTAATGAGCTTAAAAGTCTATATATGGTATGACCACGTTTATTCTTCATCATAGCCTGACCTCTTAGACAAGCTTTCCGGTAATTTCCTCAGGAATAGTTCTCCAGGCTTCTTGCAGGACATTCAGAGCTCTTGTTTCGATGTTAGCTACATTTTGTTCCACTTTCTGTCCAGATGATCATAGACTGCTTCAATAATGTGAGGTCCTGGATCCAGGGTGGCCAACCCATGCCTGATTGTCTTCAGTTGTATGGTTTTCTATCTATGTATGCTTTTAGTGCATTGGCAGCGTGTTTGGGACCATTTTCATAAGGAACAAATTAAACTACTGCCAATCAGATGCTTTCCAGATAGTACTGCATGGTCGATGCTCAAAATGCCAACAATTTTGACAAGATCCAGAAGACCACTGGCTGACATGTAGCCCCAAACTGCATTTATTGTCCAATTCACCCAGAAATGTTCGATAACCTTGTTTCCAAATACAACCCTGCATATCTTGTTACACATTGCCACGGCACAGACTCATAAACAATCCACCCAGGACTGTTTAATTGGATGTGGTGGCTGTTTTGTTAAACGTGACATTAACAGCATCAACTGGCTTATAGATGCCGACTCATTTAATAATGAACTAATGGACAGAGTAAAAAAAGTGACCGCAAAGACTACTTAGGTGAAATCATTATTTGTTACCCCACACGTGACACAAACGTCACCTCACAGGCCTGTGTGGTAGTAAAGTGCTGCCTTCACGTCCGTTACGTAAACAAATAATTGAAGACGAAACGTGAACTTAGGAGTTTTAACGGTCCTCATGCTGTTAAGTGTTAAGTGACTTTCGTTGGATTTCTAAAAATTAAATAAAGTGTGTATTGCTTTTCCTCATGAGTCGAGCCATTTACTCATATCACTAAGTGTCGCTAAGAGTTAAAACTCGCAAATTTCCGGTAGCTTTAAACGCAGCAGCAGTGACGTCTCCTCCTCCTCCTGACCGCTGGACCTGTTTGTAAGTGTTAAGTAAGTTCTGATCGCAGAGCCAGTGCCTTAACGTCTACGACTGCATGGTATGTGATGTGTGAAGAAGGGCTGATAGCATTGGTTGTCAGCAGAGGGTTATATAGCAAGGCGAAGTTAACGGAGCAGCTAATCCCTAAATCAGCATTTTTGCTACCGTTAGCTTCAGCCAGCTGGTGCTGTGTATTCATCTGCAGCCCACGATAGCACATGACTCAGATGTTTCACTGAGAACATCCACGTTTATGTCAGCCAGCAGAGCTGCATAAACCGACTGAGGGAAAATCAGCAGGTGAAACCGGTTCATGGGTTTTCAGCGTCTCCCTACCGGATAATATCTCCCCGGTATTGCCCAGCAGTACCCGTGATGGGACAGTGGGCTGAAGTGAAGAACATCTGCGCCACCTACTGTTGCAGCTGTAGGCAGTTAGTTTTTTTATTGCAATGTATTGACCATAGTGCAGAAAATATCAAAGCCCTAAGTTGAAAGTTTGAAAATGAACTTTAAGAAGAATGTAAAGATCCGAGATAACCACGCAGATGTCTTGCTAAACTTAATGTGTATGAAACAAATGCAAAAGAGCAAGTGTTTTTAAAATTGTCCTTTTATTAATTTTGTTATGAATGTATTGAATTGATTTGTTAAAGAATAATTCTCCTGTTACAAATTTAAAAAGTATTACATTGAGTGCATTAATAGTTGTTACCACATTTGAAGATTGCCCGATCCAGTTACAGATAATTAATCTTATAATTAAATCTGTCTTGCCACATTTTTGGCTGCACTTCTTTGCATTGAAATCCTGAGGTTATTTTTTTCTTTTTAAAGTGATCTGATGAAAGTAAATTCACCAAAAGGCACAAAGCAAAAACAGCGTTTAACAGTTAATTTGCCAGACTACATTCTTCAGTTTGGGGTGTCGGTGATAACTGATGTCTTGTTTAAAAAATAAAAGAAGAAAAAAGCAGGACTTTGTCCTTTACTAGAACGATAAAACCACAGTTCATCCATGTGGAGGCATCTAACTCAGCACAAAGTCATAGTCACAGCAGCAAAGGTATTGCACAAAGCTACAGGTTATACTGGGAAAGCAGAAGTAAACTATCTCACTTTCTTTTAATTGCCTTTCTTTTTGTGCAGCATGAGCATTGCACGACAGGTCCTGAACTGCTCCAGGTTTACATGTCGATCAGCTCACGTAACCTGCAGAAAGACATTTACTACTTCACAGGTAACAGCACTTTAAAAAGATTTGAACTGAGCCACAGAGGGTATGTGATATGTGGTTGTTAATCGGCAGGATGCACTGATTGAACTGATTTGTTAGCGATGTTTGTAGATGTATAACTGGAGAAGCTACACAGCCACCGAGCAAAGTCCTGAAACGTTGATGTTTTCTCAAGATCGAGCTAGTTAACGATTATTTTACCACCACCCCAATTTCTTCTATGTTGGGTGACTGGAAATGATTAAGTAGTGGAACCTGTCATACTGTTTTGTATTTTGTTGCAGCACGTAATGATGTCACGGCACACACATGCCAAAAGAATTGAAGGACTGGACAAGAACGTCTGGTGAGTAAAGCATTTGTATGTCTTTGTAAGAGACGGCAGGAGTTCTGTTAACAGACCACTTTTGTACCACTTTCAAATATGAAAATATGCCCTTTGTTTGCCCGTTGGTCAGAAATATGTACTAATTTCTGTTGTTTCTAGTGAAGCTTTATTCCTGTGTTACTTTAGGGTGGCTTTCACGGCACTGGCAGCCGACCCATCTGTTGTTAACCTGGGCCAGGGCTTTCCAGACATTCCTCCACCTTCTTATGTCAAGGAAGCGCTAGCGAAGGCCGCATCAGTTGACAGGATGAACCAGTACACCAGAGGCTTTGTATGTCTTTGTGGATCACAATCTGCAGAGTTTCGTGTGTTAAAACTCCCATACCATCTTAATGAATACTGCATTATTATGGTTTTTCTGTTCTTTCACTTATGCTCTGTGTTTATTGAAAAGGGGCATCCATCATTGGTGAAGGCCCTCTCTCAGGTGTATGGGAAGGCCTATGGACGTCAGATTGATCCCTTAAAAGAAATTCTGGTCACGGTTGGTGGTTATGGTTCCTTATTTAGCGCCATCCAAGCTCTAGTGGAAGAAGGGGATGAGGTGAGGACTTCGCTCCCGTGCTTCATATTCACAAACGTTCATATTTACATCCATAAATGTTCTCCCAGCGCATTCACTGTGTAATTTCCCTTCTTCCAGGTCATCATTATTGAACCTTTCTTTGATTGTTATGTACCTATGGTTCGTATGGCCGGGGGCAAGCCTGTGTTGATACCGCTAAGACTTGTAAGTATGGCCATGTGTTTAGTTTGCATCCCCAAATACAACTTAAAACAACCTGCAAAAAAGAATATAACCTATTCTGTACAACATATAATTAAACTATTAACATGAGAAAAGAGAAAATTCACTGTTAGAAAGATGTGCTGTGCTGTAAAGAGTTCATCTGAATTCAGTGCATGGAGCACTGTCTACCTGCTGCTCCGGCCTGAGGATGTTAGCAGATGTCAGTACCTTTAACACAAATCAACATTTCAGAAGTCTGGAAAGAAGACGATCACAAGCGCTGACTGGTTTCTGGACCCAGATGAGCTCGCAGGTAAATTCAACTCTAAGACAAAGGCCATCATCATCAACACTCCCAACAATCCCATTGGAAAGGTAAGCACACAGCTAAGTTATCTGTCACTGTGTTTGAAAAAGCCACTGAGACGATGACCGTTGCTCTGACCAGTTCGTTCCTGTCTTCTTCCTGCAGGTTTTCACCAAAGACGAGTTGCAGATGATCGCAGACCTCTGCATTAAACATGACACTCTGTGCTTCAGTGATGAGGTTTATGAGTGGCTCGTCTACAGGGGACACCAGCATGTCAAAATTGGTATGTGTATTGGTCAACAGGCATTTCTCCAGCTACAAACATGAAATGTAGTTAGGAGCGACGGCCATGTCCAGCTCGAAGAACGTAATCAAGATTGTGCATCAAAATGACGTTTTTTCACAAACTGGCGCCTGCTCCTATGTGTTTTTAAATTATTAATTCTACCTTTATGACTGTGAACCAAATTGTTGAAGCACATAATTACTTTTTACTTTGTATTTGACATTTCAACATTGTTTTCTCTCTGCAGCAACTCTGCCTGGAATGTGGGATAGAACTGTTACTATTGGCAGTGCAGGAAAGACGTTTAGTGTGACTGGATGGAAGGTAAGTCGTGTTAAGCCATGTTATTATTTAACGATGACTTATTTAATCACTAATCTGACCTTGTTGTGACATTTGTATCTTCTAGCTTGGTTGGTCTATTGGACCTGAGCAGTTGATGAAGCATCTTCAGACAGTCATGCAGAATTCCCTGTACACCTGTCCCACACCTCTGCAGGCGAGTCCACCAAACATCCCAGTTATGCTGGCTCTTGATTGTACTTCAGTTCTAAAGTTGTTTTTCTTGTCAGGAGGCAGTGGCACAAGGTTTACTCCTAAACTATGAGCTGATGGATCAGCCTGAGTGTTATTTCACTTCACTGGCAGATGAACTTGAAGGAAAGAGGGACCGCCTGGCTGCCATTGTGGAGGAGGCTGGCATGACTCCCGTAATCCCAGAGGGAGGCTACTTCATGCTCGTGGATGTCACAGCTCTTAGTGAGTTACTGCAATTTTAAACTGACATCGCAAAACACTTAGTTATATGTGACTTGTGTTTCTTACAGTTTGGTATTGTGTTCTAACTTCAGCTGGGTCTAGTTAACAATTTTCTGTTTTCATATTTATACTGTGTGCTTTGGGGTGGCTGTAGCTCAGGAGGTAGAGCAGTTCTTCTGCTAACTGGAAGGATGGTGCTTCAATTCCTGGCTGCGCCAGTCTGTATGCCAAACATGTGAATTTTAGATATAAAGAACCTCTATAGGAAAAAGTGTCTGTATGAATAGGTGTGGATGGGTAAATGAGGCTAGTTGTATAAAGCACTTTGAGTATCCAGGCAGAGCAGAAAAGTGCCTTATAAGAACCAGTCCATTTACCATTTCCTTTAACTCAAAAAAGAAAGTAATCTCAACCAACGGTTGCTATTGATGTAACAAAGACAGTTACATCATTAACCCTAAAAAATATCTTCCCCCAAAGGAGTTTTTAATATGCAGTGAGCTCAGTGAGTGACTCAAACGAAACTTCACACAACGAATGTCATGTACACCGTTTGTTTTTTGGTGTCCCCAAGTGACCAGAAAATCTATTACTGCAAGTTTGATAAAGTATGCATATGCAGGGATCGACGGGTGCTTGAAACCCTTAAAAATGCTTGAATTTTAATGTTGTCTTTTCAAGGTTTGAAAAGTGCTTGAATTTCAGATGTGGTGCTTAAAAGTACTTGAAACTGTATTTCATTTACCACAAAAAAACTGACCGAATAGTTTTCTTATCAGTTAGAGAAATAAAATAAGTCACAAAGTCTAAAAGTAAAATTTCTCCGCCTGGGCTGCCTAGCACCTCTCCATGTCAGTCTGTTTCAATGTGTGACCCCGCCCCTCCCCCCGGACAGTCGGGGATGAGTGCGCTAACGTGCCTGGAGATTGCTGTTTAAATGAGTGTTTGATGGAAACGACAATGGCGGAGTTTGCGCTCTTGAGTCACATGATAGGTTAGTCCTAGTAAATAATTTTTGAGAATGTGTACATAACACATGCAAATTTTCAAAACTATTACTATTATTTTGCTAGCTATCAAACTTGCTGGAGAAATGATTGAAATGCACTGAGTGTGATGCAGTACGTCAGCGCTGTTATGGCAGTTAGTTATGGCATGGTGATTTATGGAATATGCTGTAAATTTAGCTAACATTACTTAGTAGTAACAGTAATGTGAGTTCACTCAAGTAAAAGGTTTAAACATTAGTCCGATACTTAATTAACCAACTTAAGGCTTAAGGAAATAATGTAATAAGAGGGACTGATCCATATGGGCACAAAGAATAGCCACTTTTTTTGTGCTACCAAATTTCCCTGGTGGTGCAGTTTTCTATGTTTTAACAAACGGGAACAAAGGACATTTTTAAATAACATTTTTTGTTTTAATTTTTACATGGCCTTACTGAGGTGATGCTAAGTTAAACATGCATTCTTTTTTTGGTAATGTGCTGGAAAAGCTTGAAAATGGACATTGAAAGTGCTTAAAAAGTGCTTGAATTTGACCCTGTAAAATGCGTATGAACCCTGCATATGTAGACCGTCATGTGGATAACTTATGAATACTAGATCGAACAGATTCCCATGCCTGTGTGACAAAACCAGCCCAAACGCCATCCCATGAATTAGCCGGTAGGCATAGTTGGTAAGGCCAGACAGGTACAGTGGTTGGAGAGTATTACAACATGTTTTGTGTGTACTTGATCACCTGCAATCAGTTAAGTGAGATTTGAGTATAAATATATTATTCATTAAATGTAATTTTCATAAGAAATAGGCTGGAAAAACCCCCAAGCTGCAGCAACTAGGGCTGAACGATATATCGCATTTGCGATAATATCGCGACATGATCAAGTGCAATTTTCTAACCGCAAAGGCTGCGATTATACTCTGGACATGTCCAAATTCATGGGCTGCATCCTCCTGAGGCCGCATTTGTAGACCGATTACGTCACAGCGACGCGCCGAAGGCTGTCCAAATTACTACCATATCCCAGAATTCATAGCGCGGCCCAGCCAAACTCCAGTTTCCAGCAATGGCGGCCGCTACTAAGTTTTAAAATTACTCATACTAATCTTTCTGGGTCACAAAATAAACTTTTAATATATTTTCAGGCGAGAAAGTAGTAGTGTAAACTAGGGCTGGGCCATATTATACCGTTCACGGTAATACCGGTATAATGTTAGGCAACGATAGGAAAATGAAATATCGCGATAGAATGGGAGTAAAACGCGCATGCGCAGTGCCTTTGTTTTCATACGCACATGGCCGATTGTTGAGTGAAACAGATGAACCAGAATTGGTTTGTAAAAATGGTGCAACTTCAGTGATGTGGAACTGGTTTGGTGTTTGTCCGTCAGATACACAACAAAGCACATTTTTTTGCAGAACATGCAAGCGGCCGTTGTTATTGTCATATTTGTCGGACTAAGATGCTCTTAAATCTGGGAGTAATCTGGGTCCTAAACTCCGTATTCTTCAGGTCAAACAACACTGCAGCATCACTTAGAGTTAAAAACTGTCTAAATTCTTTCATCTTTAATAAAACGATCAGCATTGCTGCTTTACCAGGTGTAACTATAAAGTTTAACTTCCAGGCATCCATGAAAACAAAAGTTATTACATTTAACGGAGTTAGAAGTTAGCAGGAAGCTAGCGGAAGTTAGCTCGCTAGTTTCGCTAGTTACCTAAGCATGATATTGCATGTTCTGACTGAGAGATTTCTGAAAAAAAATCAAACGTACAGCTCTGCTATCACTTCCAACATAAATGAAGACAGGAAACTAAACAGCAGTGACGTTTGTAGGGTTACTGAAGTTGGGCTAGCTGGTATATAATGATGTGCTACGTGATCGCTAGCGACACAGCTATGTTAGCATAACATAAACAGTGAAGCTGGAGGACCAACACTAACACTTTTCCACTTATAAAAGTTAACGTGAAGGTTCTTCATGGTTAGAGACAAATGCAATCGCATGGCAGGATGCTGTAAACGGACCAAACTTCAGTCAGGAGAACAACTGAGACAATCCATCCACAATACGAGGTTAGTCATTAATATACTGCAGCAACATGGGAATAGAGCAGCTGCCAGAGAATTCAACATTAATGAATCAATGGTACAGAAGTGGAGGAAGCAAGAAGAATGAGTTTAATAAAGTTTGATTTATCGGACTGCTTTGTTTCGCTTAATGTGCCTTATAATCCTGTGCACCTTATGGTCCGAAAAATACGTACTGCACACTGCAGTTTAATGTTGCAAAGCACCTCTTTTTAACTTCAGTGGATATTATACATGGTTATGCTCAGGATATGTCAGCCCATTTCTACTGGAAATGCCTTTTGGTTAAACTTTCAGCAAGGAATTTGCATTTGCACTGTTACAATGCTTTAATGTACATAAAAACCAGCTTCTTGTTTAAGTGAAAATAAATGGAAGGTTGTCTTTTTGCGCTAGTAATGTTGTGGAGTTGTATTTTGTCTCGCATCAATTATATCGTCGGTTATATCGTTATCGCAAATTTTCAAATATATATCGTGATAAATATTTTTGGCCATATCGCCCTGCTCTAGTGTAAACATCAAATATCTGCTCGGTTTATCAAGATATCCCATATTTGCAAAAGTGCTTCGACGTTTTCAGAGGCGTCTGCTACCCACCAGCTCGACAGCTAGCCGGGAGCTCGAGGGTTACTGATGCGGCCGAGAACGGCACAACTCCCGGCACATCATTTTCAGATCACCGCGGAGTTTCGCTGCTCGGGTTAAACGTAATATATAAGTCACTTAGACAACCTAAAAATGTTATTGTTGGGCTTTTTTCAGTGTTTTGTTTGTTCGTGAGTAAATCGGTTTGGCTGAGATTAAAGTTATTAGATTAGATAAAATAAAACTTTATTAATCCCCCGGGTGGGTTCCTCCTTGGTTTTCACACAGCTGACTAAACGTCAAACAGAAAACTTATTAAACAGAAGTATGAGACAGTCGAGAATTTACACCAGTGTCTGGTTATATTTTAGATAGCAAGAAGCAGACGGCCGAGTTTATTAAACTCCACCGAGACAGCGGTGACGCTAATCAGAAGGCTAGACCGTCCAATTTCACGCCTTTAAATTTTAAAGGCGTGTTTGTGTGTGTGTTTATACAATTGCTATTATGTTTGCACTTTATGTGTAATGTTACTGACTGCAGAGATCAGTAAGATGTGTGTATTTTTTATTTATTAGTTTTATTTATTTAATATTATTTTTTAATTGAATGACTGTCTAGTAGTTCACAGATGTCGAAAAACTGAGTGTGGTAAAGCCACATTGCTTGTCTTTGTTTAATAATACAGAAGACAAAGACCTTAAAAAATAATCGCATATCGCATCGCAATCGCAATATTGGGGCAAAAAATCGCAATTAGATTATTTTCCATAATCGTTCAGCCCTAGCAGCAACACCTCAAAAATAACCCAGTAAGGATCTGCTGACCTGACGACTGGTCAGTGAGACTGTTCCTTACCCTTAAAATGTATATCCCCCCTCTCTGTGTTCATTATAGATCAGGACCTTTCACATATGGATGAGGATGAAGCCTATGACTACAAGTTTGTGAAGTGGATGATTAAAGAAAAGGTAAATATTTCTTCATTCTACTATATTGGAAGCAACATGTTTTTAAAATGTTGGGTTTTTTTGTTGTTTTTTTAAATGGAAATATATATTTTACACAGAAACTAGCAGCCATTCCAGTTACAGCATTTGTTGGAGAAGAGTCTACGAAAGACTTTGAGAAATATATTCGCCTTTGCTTCATTAAGGTAAACACACAAAGTGTCAATAAACGCAGTACCTCTAAAATTATCCAGTGAAGATGAATCTTGGCTGAGGTGCAGTTTTTATTTTTCCTCCGTTTCTCTTAACAGCAAGATAGTACTCTCGACGCAGCGCGGAGCATCTTGAAGAGCTGGACGAAGGTTTAACGGGAGGTGCTTCGGAAGACTTCTACACTAACTGGAAATTAGCCAAATGTATTAGAAGAGTTGAATATAGAGTACATAATTTGAACTGTACAGTGTGTTAGGAGAAAGGAAACCCAAATATTGAATAGATGAAAAAACCTTAGTCAGTCATTCTGTTTTTGGCTGTTATTTGTAGAGGGTTAAATCGTGAAACACAACAGAACAGGAAGAAAGAATCTGCTGTAACTGTGCCTTTTCTGTGTCCTTTCCACTAAAGTCTTTCCACTAAAACTATGGGACTGGTTTGTTAAAACTTTATTGTTATCAAATGTTTTGTAAAATTTTAGTGCTAATCATTGGATTAACAGCAATCTGCTGGTACCAAACATCCATAAAGGTTTAAGACTCCTTTTAAAAAGTACAGTTATTAAATGTATTGACAAGGATGCTGAAGATGTAGCTCCCAGGCAGGAGGAAATGGGAACGATATCAAAGGAAGGAGATACATGAATATAGTGAATGAGGACGTGCAGAGGGGTTGATTTATTAGAAGTGGATGTTAGGGATGGAGTGAGCTGAAGGCCGATGATGCACAGTGGCGATCCCTAAAGGGAGCATCCCAAAGAAGCTTGAGAATTAATGTATTGACAAAATTTGGTGTTATTTTGTTTTCTGTTTCTCTGCTTAAATCATTTGATTTGTTCTCATTGGTGCAGTTTGTTTTGCAGTGCAGGCATGCTCACTGTGAAAAAGAACACATTAAGACATTACTAAAAAATAAATAAATAAAATACAGTTAAAAGCTTTATGGAATACATAGAATTCAGTTAACTAAAGTACAGTAAAACCACTCAGAGGGAAAACCAGTTAAATTTTTTGAACCCGTACCAACATCAGCTTTAATGATCCAGGAACAACACCAACACAGGGATACGTTCTTACCTTTTACTCCTAGTTTTGGATGTGAGATAACATTTGAGGACTGTTTTCAACTGTTGGATTAGAAATTCTTTTTGTAATGTATGGGAACAAGTGAATCTCTAAATAATCCTGGCCAAAAACAAAAGGTCTCATACAGCATTGTGATACCACTTGCCTTTGGCATCACAACCATTCAGGTGAGTTCATAACTATCTAGGAGCCAGAAAGAAAAAAGAAGTCCAATTAGGACTCCCTCTTAGTGAAGCTTTTAGTGAAGTCTTATAAGATTTTTTTTGCAGTCATTTTCTCATTTCAGCGTAATGGACTGAGATTTTAATTTTGTAAAAACGGACAGAAATGAGATTGCATGTCAAACTGCTATTCATGCCACGTGACTGTAATCGTGTTGCTAGCCGTGTAGCTGTGTTACGTGGCTGCTAAGCTACAACTTCAGCCCTCAATTGACAAAAGTTCAGTGTCAGCTTGAATACTTATAAAAATGTGACGTCCTGTGTCGTTTTAAAGCTGTTA
Source organism: Copadichromis virginalis (assembly GCF_057382275.1). Taxonomy (NCBI): domain Eukaryota; kingdom Metazoa; phylum Chordata; class Actinopteri; order Cichliformes; family Cichlidae; genus Copadichromis; species Copadichromis virginalis. Next base: position 14,895,298 of record NC_140639.1, on the reverse strand, counting down.
ATGCAGAGACCGTGTACGCAAACTTATATAAAATGCTTAAAAAAATTTCCGGGATCCCCATGAATGCAACATTTATTGCCATGCTCCTCAGCACCAAAACGAATTGCACTCAAATGCACTTGGGGAAAACACCTGCTCAGCCACCACCTTTATCCTACTCTATAATCCGCTTTCAACATTTTTACTCACCCCTCTTTTCTTTCTCTACTTATTTCTCAACAACCAGTCCTTTCTCATCTCTGCTTCCTGCCTTTATTACATCCTCTTAGCTAACACCAACAACAATCCCATTCCCTCATATTCTAGTTCTTCTACATTTTTTTTTGTCTACCCTTACATCATATCTTTGGCTCTAGTAGTGTCACCTTCTGCTATGACATGGAACTACATCAACTTGACAACAAATACTTCCTGGTCATTGCAACCCCAACAGGTTCACTTTTTTCCTTTCATTTACAACTGCTTTTAATTCCATTTTTCATTCTTTAGCAGTTGAAATTACAAGTTACAGTGCGCTGGACCTGGATGTGAACCAGCAGGCTGCTTCACAAAAAGGATACCCCTGTAAGCGGGCAATACAGTTTTATACCACAACAAAAACAAGTATTCTTATGACTCTCTTCTTCTGGGTAGCGACGTGGAAGTCCTGCCATTTCCCCCTGGGGATCTTCTGCTCCACTCCATCCACGTGTAAGCTTGTCTGAATCTGTTCCTTTCCTGGAAAAAAGACAGAAAGAAAAACACCCCCTAGCCTAACCTGGATTATTAATATTATCTAGCAATTCTTAGCCTGCTATTTTCTGCTTTTTATCTTAAAAAAATAAATAAATAAATATCAGCCTGACTCTAACTCCACATATGATATGTATGTAGGTATTGTTAAGGTTCAAAATATTGGGGATGGAGACAAGAGAAAAACCACAATAACAACACTGGTCCGGTCGGGTTGAGTCAAACGATGATTTAATGATCACACACGTGGGAGATGGACACTGATGCAGACAGCCTCAAAATCTCAAAATGGTGGAGCATTGCTCAAACTTTTATAGCCTCTGGTGCCTCCACCTTATCATACAAAGCCTAAACATTCACATGCTTTCTCTCACACAGCGCCTAAGCTACGACCTTGGCTCCCTGTTTATCTGCTCCTGCTGAAATGGGGCAGAAAACTCCAGCACACTCTGTTCTCTTCTACTCAGACAAATTAGATTTCTTATAACTCAGCAGTATAATGCATCATAAAACAATATCATTCATTCACAACAAGTCAGCAGTTTAATGTAATGCAAATCAGTTTAACTAATGCAATAGTTATCAGCTTCTTCTAATTCAGGAGAATAATGCAAACTAAAACTACATATTAATTCACAATCTTTAATTAGGGGTATAACATGGCATAAAATAATATTATAATCTAACAATTCCCCCTGATGAGGTCATTAGAATAATGACCTCACAAACACCCTGTAGCCCAGTGTGGCCGGGTTCATCTCTTCTCACTCCTGAGGTCCTTTGTCCCCCTGACGGGCAAACCATATGTAAGATGACCTCTGTGTTTGCGCAAGTCAGGTGCAAGACAAACTATTACTACAAGGATAGCAGGTCCAGATGACACTCCCCTGTTCTCCCACAGCTTTATTTGGTGTTCCCTTATACCATTCAGACGTAGACTAGAACCTCTGTCCGAAGAGCTCTTAACCTTTATTTTATTGCTGCAGCTACCAGTGTCGTCCAGTTGCGTGATCCTCTGTTCTTCTTACTTCAACCTCAGGGGTTAGACAACCCTTCAGTCGTGACACAGATCAGGGGATTATTCTGCCCCTATTTCAAACAACGATCTGTGTATCCTCGGGTCCTGTGTCTCCCGTGTATCCTCCAGAAAAGAACAGGAAGGCGTCCCCCTTTTGCCCAAGAGCCCCTCGAACCTCGTTGGTCTGGTGTTTCCGGATTTCCGTCAACCCCTTCATGGTTATTGCTGTATTTATGGGATTCATCCTTTTGAAGTGACTAGCTGGAGCCCAAACGCCATGACCCTTGGACCCAGTTGGTGTCTCGGCAGTCACTGTATCTGTCTCTGCTGCGAAGGACCCTCGTATCTCTGTGGCCTCGTCTGGTGTCTGTTCCTTTCTCTGTAAGAGACAGAAAACCAAAACACCTCTCTTCCTAACCCTAATAATCTAATGTTGTTATCTACTGACCTTCTAGTGATTCAAAATTGGTCTAAAACATTCAGAATGTCCCAGGGACTTATTCTAATCATATCTTATGTGTGTGTAAGCGTGTTTGCATTTAGCCCTCTGCACTCAAGGCGTTTCCTACACTTTATCAGTCCGGACAGTCACGCCGAACGAAGCTTCTGACCTTCAAAAGGCCGAGTGCCAACTCGTTATAAGCACATTTGCAAGGTGTGTCTGAAAATTATTGAAACCCCTCTTTTTAACAAAAGACAAAGAAATTAACAAATCTTCTAAGCGCTATTCAGTTCATTTCAATGAGTAATAATTAAACATGAAAGTGATAGTTTATGCTTTTTTACTGATTCTCTAAAAGGTCCGTCTTCTCGGACCGCTATTAGCTTAAGCTTTACCATTCCTAAATTATTAAAGACACAAATGAAGTTATAAATTGTTCAAATAATCCTTGTTTTATGTTAAAGCTCAACCTTCCCCCCCTTTTTTGACACATTCCAATGTGTCAAATCAACGGAGCTAGAACATTCAAAAAAAAAGTTAGGCAGCTACAAAGTTTCCCAGACTCTTAAGGTGATCCGCGTGTAACGTTCTGACTCAGGTATTTAATATTTTAATAACGTTTAATTAACTGCCACTATTTAAACTAACCTTAAAGACATAATTGAAGAAAAGATCACAAAGAATAACATGATATAAATGTTATGTAAGCGCGTGTGGCCTTCTATGCTCGAAGCCTTTCCCCTCAATAGATCAGTCAGACATTCGCGCTGACTGTAGCTTTTAACCCTTATTAACTTGAGCACAACTCTACAATGAGCAACAAGTTGCAATATGTATGAAAATGATCATGGTTACACCTGCAATGAAAAATTATATCATTATCCTAACACCTGTAAATAGAAGATTCATCAAAAGTTATAACAATCACAGGAACACAGATGTTAGTATAAGGTCAAAAGCTTCAATAAATGATCATCGATGCAATGCTTGTTGCATGATTCTCGTACAATAATAATGCTGACATTGAAATAACAGTAAAACACCCCCTTTTCTCCCGTTTCACTTGACACCTAAACGTTTATAAATGCCTCTTTTATTCTTGATTTTATTTCCCCCTTTTCTCCCCTTACTGACCACAGCAGGGGGATCTTAGTTTTGAATCAGCCATGAATCCAGCTCACCTGATTCATCAGTGAGCTCCACCATCACTGGCGTCTGACAGGGTGGCGCTGCATATTCTTCCTTTAATGTCACTATTTTCAACCTGTTAATTAGAGTGTTTAAACCTGAAGTCGACTACGTCCACAACAAGTCAATACAGCTGTAAATGTGGCCAATTATCAATCTATTACCAATCAATAACAACAGATAACTTCTATTTTATGCATGCTTTTAAGCAACCACTCACCCAGAGGATCTCCAATCCCAGGAAATGCCTTCTCCTCCTTTAATGAGTCTGTCCTCCTTCCATGCCCTGGTCACTGGTCCATCCAGAGCCATATGATCTCAAATATACATACGACAAGCCAAACCACACCTTGGTCACACCAACCCCTTTCCACCCCCAAGATGTCCAATGCCATCCTAGTATGGACTGTCAAATGTGGCTTTAACGCTGACTGTTCTGACAATCCATTTTATAACGTTCCTGGTCAGATTTGCCAATCTCTGCACCAGAGTTTTAAACGTTTCGCCATTTTCATTAGGTTTTATTTAGTTTCGACTCCAGATTTTCAATTTTTTGCCAGTTGTAATTAGTTTTTACCAATTCTTTGCTAGTTTGGTCTAGTTTTTATTTTCTGAAAATCCTTAGTTTCAATTTAGTTTTATTTGTGTTTTGCACAAGTTAAGTGTAACAAACTCTCAGTTCCATCATATCAATCATGCTCTTCTGCTTATCCTTGGGTGTTGAGACTAATAGCTATTAATTCTTGCCGCACCGAGTGTTCCTAATTTTGGTTGAAGTCAATTGATAACCTTTTCCATGCGATTGTTTCACACCTTTATTTAGATGTCCCAGTCCTGTTGTCTCGGGATGCATCACGCTGCCTTATCTGGGGTTAGCTGTTTTCTTGGAATGCGAGTTAAGTGGGTGAGCTCTTCAAAGAGGGGGAGTGTGCTCCCCCTGATGAGGTCTTCTAGGTAAGCTAGGTTAACCTTCTTGTGTGAGCTTTTCAAGTGCACTTTTAAGGTTTGTGGGATTTTTTTTTTTTTTTTTTAATAAATGTCCCTCAAGACCCCCTGATGGCCCAGTAATTCATTTTTTGCGCACTGTAGTACACATTTAGTTTTTTGCTTGTAGCTCTCATACTCTACTTGCCACTCCTCTAAGTCCTGATGTTTCTTGGAGAGGACAACAGTACCTTTAAAATTATGTCACATGTGTGGGGGTGTGGCCTTGCCAATTGTTTTTCCCACCTTTTCAAAATGGCTGGCGTGCCCACAAGCACATTTTATGGAAGAGAGAAAGGTAAGCTTGATATTTACATTTAAAATGTTTTGTTAAACTCAGATTCTTATTTTATTCAAAAAATAAACATCTAGTAAATAATTTCAGGGGTCTTTAAGAATTAGGCTCATTTACTTTCACAGGGAACATGACTAATTTATTAATGTGTGCTCTACACATTGGGACTTTATATTTATATTTATTTCACTTTTTCCTAATACCCAACTTTTGACCAAGGCGGAGAGAATTCTTAACACAATTATTAAGGGAGATTCAAACATAGATTTTTCAAAATATGAGAGGGTCAGGACCCACTAGAAGCCACACAAAGATTATCGAGATGCAGTGGCAGATGTAATAGAGAAAGACACAGGGCCACCTGAAATCTGTCATCCTATCTGGTGCAAAACCAACATGTAGTAGAATCTGGAATTTTGATTTTGAGTTAAAACTAAAATATGGGTAAAATGCAGAAATCTTTTCCAGTAAAGTAAAAAATAAGAGTCACAATTATAGCTGAATCCATGACACCTAATTGCTTCTACGAGATCACGTCGTTGCTGAGAGTTATCAGTGATCTCAATGTGTGAAAAGAACTCACAGTATCTGGGGTTTAAGCTCCTCTTAGCTGAGAAACCTGGGACAAACATGTGAACAAGACCTGAATAATACCAGTAATGAAGACTTCTCTCCAAAGATCAATAAAAGGAAGCCCCAATCTGATGAGAGTCTAGCAAAATATGGTTCACTCCACTTGCCTGAAATGGTTAGCAGTCCAAGGCATTTCAGTTGTAGAATGATTGGGTACAACAATGAAACAGATGTGAGATGAGGGAAGTGCCAAATGTTCCTTTGTGTCTCCAAATAAAATCAGTACTTCCTCAGATATCCTAAATAAATTGACTTTTGTGAAATAGAAAGTTCAGTGCCATCACTTATTCCTAAACCAATAGTTTACAGCTAGTGAAGTGTCAGTGACTTCTGGGTTGGTCCCTGATCTTCATCTTATGAGATTGTTATTTTAATAACACTTGATTCATTTAAAAGAAAAAAGAAAAAAAAAAGAAAAAAGAAAAAACGAAAATATTTTCTCCCTGTTTTTTCTTATTCTCTGGGTCTCAGGAGGACATTACGTCCCTCTCCACTACAAGACTCTTGTTATGTCTACAAAACAGTCATATTAAAATCATCCTCAATTCTATTCTGGCGCTGTCTCCCGACTTTTCCTGACCTGATTCTGCGCGTGGACGGAGCAGCAACACAGACGACTCGACTAACGTACTACCTTAATTTCACTACAGCAGGGCACGCACACATCAATGCAACCAAACACATTTTGCTATAAATCCAGTTAATTTTAGTTAGTTTTGTGAACATTCAGTACAGTTTTAGTTAGTATTCCTTTTTGTTTTGATTTTATTACCGTTAACGCAAATTCTTTCCACTTCTACTTTTCGTTATTTCATTTGTTGTCTTTAATAATAATAATCTCCTCTGCACCCTTGAATAAACACCATTAACATGATCAACCTTTTGCTGCTTGTTTTTTCACCATCTTATTGAATCAAATACTTCATGCTTATGTGGTTTACGACATTATATTTATCTAAATCTCCACTTTGTGTCTAAATGTTTGAAGAATTTTTGAGGGTCAAATTTTGAGAATTTGACCATAGTGAAAGTTATGGCGTTATCACCCCCTTTGGGGATTACCTTTTTCCAGTTTTGATGATATTCCTCCCCGTTCTTTATTTTTTTGCAAGTACCCCTCTTCGGTGGCGAGAAACCGTTGGTGTGATCAAGCGGGTGCTGTAAAAACAAAAGCTCAGGACAGAACAGTCACCAGTCATGTACTTCATTCAAAATTAACAAATATCAAGCTTCATATTGATCCTCTGAGTGTAATGGTACATTTTAATTTGCACTTCTCAAAACTAAAAACAATATTTTCTTTATTTTACTCTTGTTCTTGTGCAGCACCACCCCTCAGCACATGCCCCTGTTATTTTATCTTACTTTTAAAATGTTGACTACTTCAAGAAAGCGCCCAAAAGACGGGGACCAGTGTTTATCATTACATATCTCCATTTTGAGTGTGGCTGTCTATCATTCCCCTCTTATTCATAGACCTCGGTGGAGGGTTTTTTGTTTGTTTTTTCTTTATTTCTCTAAAATTAATTCACTCTCTACATTGACCCACTATGGTTAATAATAACATGCTCAGTCATGAGTGGGATCAAACCTTTTCTTCACTTTAGCATTTAATATTCCCAACAATATAATGTGATACCTTAATTAAAACACAACTACTAAAACACAATTTCCTTAATGCAAACATCAGTAGCTCAAAATTAGCAACCAAAGGGTTCAGTCTACATTTCACACTGCTGTGAAGCTACAGCTCTTTAGTCTCTGTCATTCTTCTGTTCTTGCAGACAAAACAAAGCAAAACAAAACATCCACCCTTCTTTTACAGGCTGGGTGAATTGTCTGTGGACATTTAATAATCCTAAAGTCGGCACCGTTTTTGTCTCAGTACCAAGTCAGTTAAAACTTTTAGTCGTCAGTCCGTCACAGTCCAGTCACATGCATACATTCACACACATTCATACCAGATATTGCTGATAATGGAGTCTCACGCGCAACCTATTCGAGGCTCCATCACCAGCAAGATGACGTCATCATTTTAAAGGAAACAGCTCCTTGTTTGTTTTTCCTTCTTTGGACTGGATTGACTCGCTGCAATCCTTTTAGGCTTCAGGATCAGTGTCCCATATAAGTGAATTTTCTCCCAAGCTCATTATAATCATGGAGAAAAATACTTCGCGACTGTTTTCAGTAAGAATATTTTATAACACTTTAAAATTCACTCTCTCAGGCCTGGATTAAGGAGCCGATTTGTTAAATCAGGAGCTCACAAAATACCAAAATATCACCACCGGTGGATCACACCTCTCAGATGTTCTTATCTCAGTGCACTGTAACGAAAGCAAAAACAAACGTAACCAATAAAACACTCATATAATAACAGATACTGGGGCCCATTACAAACATGCCCAAGCATAAAACCATCCTTTTCTCTCTCAGAGAAAGAAAACAATCCAAACCTCACTGATAGAATCAACCTAGTATCAAACAAAACCCAAAGATCAACCAAAACTCCTTTTTGCACCAACAAAACATGTTGGATTTACTTGACTCAATAGTGGACACTAGTTACACACCAACTCTTTACCTTGGCAAAAACGTAAACAACTAAGTTGAATCAACACAACCTTTTCATAATCTCTTCGAAATAAAACTCACACCATTCATTCATCATTTTCGCTCTGTACCACTGCTCCTTGTTAGACTGTGTGAAGCACAGTAAACAATTCAGTGGAGGCTTTGAGCCATAAACAGACATCACGCACAGACATTGTTTTCATTATCAAAGTGCTTCAGACCATGTCCTCTAAATCTACACAAATGCCCTCTGCGTGGCATGAAATACATTTAAGCAATAAATAATCAATCAGTTCTTGCTGTTGTAACCAACTCCGTATTTGGATGTTTGTGTGCAGCATTTGTTAGTAAAGCATTCTTCATTGCATCAGTGTGTGTGTGTGTGGATCACTTCTCAGTTCATTGAATCAACATTTTAATTTGTGTGTGTGTGTGTGTGTCATTTCTCCCTCAATCAACGAGTGCATATGTTCATATGTATGTTTCTTTTCACTCTGAGTCGGTGCATGTAGATGTGTGTGTTTGTGTGGGTGTTTGTGTTCATCACTTTCCTGTTGTAGTGTTCTGGGTAAACCACGGCCTGAAGCGTGCCCTGGGTCCTGCCCTCCTCCTTTTCAGTCTGTTTGCATCCATTGGTGCTGCTGCTCAGAGTTCTGTCCATACTGGTTCTGGCCCCAATTGAGGCAGTCCTTTTCTCCAGTGTCCAGCATCTTCTCCTTATTTCGCTCCTCCTTAACTTGACCCTTTTGCTTCGGTCTTCCTTCAGGGTTTTGATACGCAGCTCAATTGTCTGGATGTCCGTTTGTTGCTTGCAGAAGTGCGACTGCTGTCCGTTTGTTTGCAGGTGGAACGGCTGACATCCAGAAGGTGTATAGGAGAGTCTGCAGCTTCCACCTCCCCAGTGGAAGACCTCAATCTTTGTTCTGTTAGTTTAACACAGGCCTCAAGGCTCTCTGGGATCCCTGCTTGCACTTTCAAGCCCACGGCTCAGGTCGTAGTCGTGGTCCCATTCCAGGGGAATGGAGTCCATGGTTGTTTGGGTGTCTCGGCCCGAGCGTTCAGTCCGGAGCTGGGCAGCCCAGGACGCTGAACGATCGGAGGACGGCAGAGGCGACAGGAAGCCATCCCCCTAACGTTTGCTCCATAGCAGACCGGACAAATCACACTGCTCATCTAGCTCCAGGATGCTCCGGCCTGATTTCAAGTCCGGTGTCTTGGACTCCAAGCCTGATGGGTTCGATTTTCAGCTAGCTCCTCCTGGGCCATGCTCAGTTTCTGCTCTGATGCCTCGAGGTCTTATTGAGGGCAGAAACCTCAGAGTCTTTCCCGTAGAAATCAGATTAAAGTCCATTGATGTTTTCCTTGCTTTGCTCCACGGCCTTTTGCGGCTCTGCTGTTCGGCTCTTCTCAGAGGTCAGCTCCTGGCCGAGCCCCGACACCTGTGCCTTCAGCTTATTTTCTCCTGGTGTTTTGTCCATTCTGAGGTGCCTCCTGACCTCAGTTACTCCTCCTGTCTCTGGCACGCCCTTTTTGCTGCCCGATGGTCATTGTTGGTCCGTCACTGTCCTGCACAGTTTTAATGCAGAGTGGTTAAGGTCAGCATGGTTTTGCTCGGCCTCACTTTTCATCTGGGCTTAATGGGCGTCTCGTCACAGCTCTGTCAGCTGAAGCTGTCTTTTTCCATATGGCAAGAGTGTGAAGAGTGTGTGAGAGGGGTGTGTCCGATCAGGCACAATGCTGGTGACTTTGCGAGTGCCTCGTTTTCCAAATCCAGATGTTTATTTGTCACGTACACAGCAACAGAGAGAACAGTCTGTTGTTGGGATGGCTGAGGTCTTTCACGATCTTCCTGGTCTTGGTCCAGCACCGCCTGCTGTAGATTGAGTGCAGGTCAGGGAGCTCGGAGCGGATGGTGCGCTCAGCTGATTGCACAACCCTCTGTAGAGCTTGTCTGTCCGGCATGGTGCTGTTCCCGAACCAGACAGTGATATAGCTGCTCAGGATGCTCTCAATAATTCCTTTATATAAGGTGGTCAGAATCAGTGGTGGGAGCCGGGCCTTTCTCAGTCTTCTCAGAAAGAAAAGACGCTGACGGAAATCTCCCCGTGTAGTGAAACGGGCCTTGGATTTAACTCTCTCCGTCTCTGCTGCCTGAGATCGTTTTCCTGCAGCACTGTTGACAGTTTCAAGTTGTTGTGGGTCCAGCTGCTTTAGCATTTGGTCAGAGTCACATCGAAGATGGTAGAGGAGAGAGCAAAGATGGTAGAGGGGAGAGCAGGAGTCCAGGGTCAGCCTCGGCTTTTCCGGGCCGACAAAGCAGCCTGTAATCAAGCATAAAGAGAAAAAACAAAACAAAACAAAAACAAAAACAAACGAACAGGAAAATCATGTTGTATTGGCTGTGTTACTCAGAGAGGGGAAAAACAACGGGACCAGGCCCTGTGTCAGCCTTCTCTCCCCCTTTTTTTGTTTTTTCTCACCATATAATCCTCTCATAACCCACCAAGCTGACAGGACAACACAGGTACATGTTAAAATTCTTAAGATCATGTTTAAAGCACAAAAATGGAATTTTCTTTCATTCAGTAATCACTTGTATTAATCAATCAGAAGAAAACATGTCACAATTTGACTTTTATTAACCACTAAATTTGTCGTGTTATCACTGGTTGTGATTTTTTTTTTAAGTTAAGTTGTTGTCCTGCAACCCAGAGGGTTTATTTGTTAGTAGTGGATAAACTTTATTGTGTAACGGCGGGTGTATGTTAAGCTTCACTGCTTTAAAGTTGCTGGAAAATCTTCACATGTTCATGGGTGTAAGCTGTTTCTTCATTGCGTGTATGTGCGTTTGTACATGGGCTAATTTAACGTTTTTTCTCAAACGAGGCATTTCTCTAGCACGTGCCTCTCTCTCACATTTCTCTGCTTGTGTGTGTTTTTATTTCACCTTTTTGTTGTGATGCTCCAGGCGCCTTCCCAACCTCCACAAGTCTGTTGGCCGCAATTTTATGTGTTAAAACTTCTCTTAATTTCTCCTTTAATTCTCTGCTAGCTGCTGTCTTTTCCACAGTTGCTGATTCTTGCTGAGTTTGGTTTCCATTACTATAATTTTGCTTCGGCCGCCGTGCTTGTGGGGGCAGTTGGTCCAGCCCCATAGCCACCTGTATCAACACACTGAGAGATTTATTTAATATCATTTTCATCACTGTTAAATAGACTAGCAGGCAAGACGCCCACCTTTGCACTGCAGACTACATGCCAGTCTCCCAACACACTCCTCTCTGAGTTTCAACATTCTCTGTTACTTCTGGGAACAGTTTCATATTTCTTCAACTTCATTAAATACTCTTAAGCAACTTTAACTGCATAACACACGGTGATTCTCATCAAAATCAAAACAGACACTCTACCAGTAATTTCAGTGACTAGACTTTAATTTAGTCATATCCAATTTGGCACATTTTGGAAATAATTCAACAGGTAGTGCCTTACCTTTAGATAAGCCGGCTTTTGTCCACTCAAATCAGACCACTGGCTCGTGCCTGTCCGTTCGACAACCTCGGACCGTCCAAACTTTTAAATTCCACCCCAATACCACAGGACGAGCCCCCAAAATGTTAAGGTTCAAAATATTGGGGATGGAGACAAGAGAAAAACCACAATAACAACACTGGTCCGGTCGGGTTGAGTCAAACGATGATTTAATGATCACACACGTGGGAGATGGACACTGATGCAGACAGCCTCAAAATCTCAAAATGGTGGAGCATTGCTCAAACTTTTATAGCCTCTGGTGCCTCCACCTTATCATACAAAGCCTAAACATTCACATGCTTTCTCTCACACAGCGCCTAAGCTACGACCTTGGCTCCCTGTTTATCTGCTCCTGCTGAAATGGGGCAGAAAACTCCAGCACACTCTGTTCTCTTCTACTCAGACAAATTAGATTTCTTATAACTCAGCAGTATAATGCATCATAAAACAATATCATTCATTCACAACAAGTCAGCAGTTTAATGTAATGCAAATCAGTTTAACTAATGCAATAGTTATCAGCTTCTTCTAATTCAGGAGAATAATGCAAACTAAAACTACATATTAATTCACAATCTTTAATTAGGGGTATAACATGGCATAAAATAATATTATAATCTAACATCTTTTGGATGTGAGATAACATTTGAGGACTGTTTTCAACTGTTGGATTAGAAATTCTTTTTGTAATGTATGGGAACAAGTGAATCTCTAAATAATCCTGGCCAAAAACAAAAGGTCTCATACAGCATTGTGATACCACTTGCCTTTGGCATCACAACCATTCAGGTGAGTTCATAACTATCTAGGAGCCAGAAAGAAAAAAGAAGTCCAATTAGGACTCCCTCTTAGTGAAGCTTTTAGTGAAGTCTTATAAGATTTTTTTTGCAGTCATTTTCTCATTTCAGCGTAATGGACTGAGATTTTAATTTTGTAAAAACGGACAGAAATGAGATTGCATGTCAAACTGCTATTCATGCCACGTGACTGTAATCGTGTTGCTAGCCGTGTAGCTGTGTTACGTGGCTGCTAAGCTACAACTTCAGCCCTCAATTGACAAAAGTTCAGTGTCAGCTTGAATACTTATAAAAATGTGACGTCCTGTGTCGTTTTAAAGCTGTTAATGCAGAGACCGTGTACGCAAACTTATATAAAATGCTTAAAAAAATTTCCGGGATCCCCATGAATGCAACATTTATTGCCATGCTCCTCAGCACCAAAACGAATTGCACTCAAATGCACTTGGGGAAAACACCTGCTCAGCCACCACCTTTATCCTACTCTATAATCCGCTTTCAACATTTTTACTCACCCCTCTTTTCTTTCTCTACTTATTTCTCAACAACCAGTCCTTTCTCATCTCTGCTTCCTGCCTTTATTACATCCTCTTAGCTAACACCAACAACAATCCCATTCCCTCATATTCTAGTTCTTCTACATTTTTTTTGTCTACCCTTACATCATATCTTTGGCTCTAGTAGTGTCACCTTCTGCTATGACATGGAACTACATCAACTTGACAACAAATACTTCCTGGTCATTGCAACCCCAACAGGTTCACTTTTTTCCTTTCATTTACAACTGCTTTTAATTCCATTTTTCATTCTTTAGCAGTTGAAATTACAAGTTACAGTGCGCTGGACCTGGATGTGAACCAGCAGGCTGCTTCACAAAAAGGATACCCCTGTAAGCGGGCAATACAGTTTTATACCACAACAAAAACAAGTATTCTTATGACTCTCTTCTTCTGGGTAGCGACGTGGAAGTCCTGCCATTTCCCCCTGGGGATCTTCTGCTCCACTCCATCCACGTGTAAGCTTGTCTGAATCTGTTCCTTTCCTGGAAAAAAGACAGAAAGAAAAACACCCCCTAGCCTAACCTGGATTATTAATATTATCTAGCAATTCTTAGCCTGCTATTTTCTGCTTTTTATCTTAAAAAAATAAATAAATAAATATCAGCCTGACTCTAACTCCACATATGATATGTATGTAGGTATGTATGTTTTCAGTGGTTTCATTTATACTGACACCTCTATTTTATGTATTTAAGTTTCACCAGTTGTTACTTTAGTACCCTTGCTGTGTATGATGCACTCTTGAGTATGTTTGGTGACTCATAATGTGTAACGGTAATCTTCTGCACATGTATTGGGCTTGAGCTTCCTTATGCAGGTAATCTGGAGATGCCATTATAGCACACGTTTTTGAACAGGCTACCCATATACTGAAATGCTACAGGGTTTGAGTCCGTACCAGATCACTCCCCCCTGCTTTCTCCCTCCTGCCCTGTCTACTCTCTACTGTCCCTGTCCATAGCTATAAACGTACAGTTAAACAAAAAGGGGAAACTAATTATTAGAATTACCATTCAGATATTTTAACTTCTCAAAGGTGTAGTAATCATGACTTTCATGAAACAATTCCACGAAAAGATATAAGCATGCAATCATGTTAGTGATACAGCAAGAAATGTCACAGCTTAATTGTTTAAATAATAAAACAAGTGCTGTACATACATTGTTGATACAGCAAAAGTAGTTAAAAATGTGAAATATCTAAAGGCTGCTTGCAACATGGAAACTGTTACCAAAAATGCAATTCCTAGATAATGATGTAGTAATTTTGTATTAAAAGTAGTGGATAAATAGTTAAATAGATATCTATAGTAATTAGAGTAGTTAAGAAAATAATCAAGCTCAAATTTTTTTTATATATAATTAATAGTTAAATGACATGAATTTGATCATAGTTTAATCTATATATTTATTTATAACATTACAAGAAAATGAAGCACTGCTGTGAACCACTTGGGGGAGACAAAGTACATCAGACTGAAAGAAAAATCCACTTTTAATGTGATATTTAGTGTTTTGGATTCCCCTGTAACATGAGTGATGCAAGGGAAAAAATGGCTCAGTTAAAGAAATAAACCTGTCTTTGATTTTAAATTGATTGTTTTTAAAAACGACTTCTGCTTTTACAGGATGGAAATAACAGAGAGTTCAAAATGATTCATGATCTTTGAAGAGTGTTGGTATTTTTACTTATGTACTCTGGGATTTCCTGCTATAGTGTGAGGTTTTTGAGTGGGAGATGTTGCGTGTAAGCATGATTGGTCTGCATATAGTCATACTAATGAGTCTTTTTTAAGGGTCTTACTTAACAGAATGTTATAAGACTGGTCATTTATTTAACTAAAAGTATTTTGTATTTGTTGTTGAGTAAATGAAACCCTACTTCAAAAGTGTTTTTAATCACAGTTCTGGGCTTTTTTCTTTGGTAGAATGTGAGCTGTTCTGTAGCGAACAGGCAAAACCTTGAATGTTATAATGTGAACCATCTTGTAAGAAGTCAAAATGCAAGTAAATTACTGAGTTTACCTAAATTATTGAATCTAACTGTCTAATAATCACACAACAATGAATTTCATCATTGTGGATACTAAACATTTGATGTACTCCAAATATTAGCTGCATAACCAATACACCCGGTGAGGAGGCTGCGGTATCTTTCCTTTAAATATTTGGAGTAGCATGATGGTACCTGGACAAATGATGGCATTCCATGCTTAAAACATGTCTCTGTGTGCTCTGCAAATTGTGCACCATAAATACTGAACTTAAAGCCATTTCCAGCTGTCGTAGCCAACAGGGCTGTGCCTGCATTTAATGTCGTGGAGGAATCATTATCTGATGAAATGCTTTTAATTGTAGCCTCAGAGTTAATAGTTAACGTTCCAAGCTACTTGGCATGAAATTGTGCTGTTGGTAGGGATGAAGGTGCTCTGTTCTGCTAGGCAAACAAGAGGGCTGTGATGAGCCTCCCCCCCTTCGACCTCTAGATTAACATCAACACACCGTGACTGTGTGAACCTTTCAGTGTATGTAGCTGATGATGTTATGGAAACTAGCAGCCAGTTTTTTACATAATCACACACAAAAAAATTACACCTGCCTCTTGAACAAAAGATCCCTTTCCTGTGCTTATACCCTCCTGTCACTGAGGCCTGACTCAGTGTCCACAGCCTCATGGTCATAAAATGTCAGCAGTAATTTGATCCCTGGGTCTGTGCTGCTTTACCCATGAAGAAATCATGAGGTTGTCCCTAATAACCTGCTGTGATTTGACTACAGTGAATAAAAGCTAAAAGGATTTAATGTGTTTGAAACTTGGCAACAGATGGCACATGTTTATCAGTAATATTAATTACTTAGACCACATGACTTTTCAAGTGATTTCGGGACAGTTTTTGCTAAAGTAAAGCAGGCACTACCAGCATGTTGATCATTTACTGTACAATGTGTATGTGTTGATCTATTAAATTCAGTTCTGTGTTTAGTTTGCTATGTAGCTATGTAACAGTATTTTTTGTATGTTTGTGTTACCTAAGACAAACCTAAGGCGATCCTTTGGTTCCTCTGTCACAGAAACTAGTACAAATGTACATTAGCATCGTAACACCAGTGTGTGAGGTGTAGTAAGATCAGTGCAAATAAATTAGATGGGTAACATCAGTATTCACTGCTCCACCAAATTTCTATTCTTGAATGAATTTATTAGTTACATTTTAACCAGGAATATCATCAGGTCTATAATAAAAATAAATATGAAATGGCCTGAAATAACATGAATGCACAGGCTTCTATTAAGTCAGGTAGCACAAACTCATTACCTTAACTGTATGTGCAACACTTAAGTGCATCAATATTCACCAAAGCAGGAGAAACATTGTATTGAAGTTGTGTGAACATTGGCACTAATCTCAAAATAAATCTGGTTGTTAAAAATAGTAACCATACAACTCTACCAGATCTCTTATCATGGCAAAGTCTACAGCTTTGTGTAGACCGTCACCCCCTTCGTATACTATGAAGGTACGGAAAGAGGACTGTTAATGTAAATATGTTTTATTTTTTAAAAAGAGAGAGTTGAACGTGTTTTAAAATTCTTTCAAGACTTTACAATTTTAAATAGACAGGAATATCTAATCTTACAAGACACACCTTTTGAACTTTTATGTGATTCCTGTATGATAAGATGCACTTTAATGAATAAATCAAATGATGAGCCTTTTGCACATTTCTTATAAGCTTCTGTAGGATGAAGTCCTTCCACATCAGTTCAAAAATCAGGTTATTCTTTTGAAAGGACTTTTGATTAGCTTTTAAAATAACCATGAAACGTTTATTTTTAAAAAAAAAGAAACTAAAGAAAGCCACTGGGATTTAAAATTGCTTACTATTATTCTCTCATATCTCCTTACCATATACTCTTTATTTGACACTGGCTACCCTCTCACCAAGAGCTCAATGTCTTTAGATGTGAGCAGTCTTTTGAAACAGAGTATGGTAGGCACAAGTCACATGAGGTCATGTTGATTTTGTTCCATTTACTTCACTTTAAACTTCTGTTGGTTTCATACTGTGTGCCATATCAAGGAGAATTTTCAGTGCATAAGTATATGCAGTTATATCAATGTACTAAGCTTCACAGTGGTAATGCACTGTGAGAACTGGTGCTGGGAACGCAACAACTGCAGTTGAAAAACTGAATAGGATTATAATGCAGCCTGCTGTTGTCAGATATACTTAATGTGCAGTCACTAGATCCCTGTGGATTAGATGTCTGCTGGTATAATAACATCATAATTTATGTTAATTATGATTATTGTGTCAATAATCTAATGTCACAATCCCGTTATGGCGTAGGATTTGGGTTATTGCTGCCCTTAAAATGAGACCAGATGTTTGTGGTTTTCTGTGCTACCCCTAGGTGGCCATGTTGCTCATGTTCTGTAGTTTAAAGTTGCATTGCAATGATGAGGTCTGATTTAGCTGGCGCAGACGACGGTCTTCATGAGATAGGGGCTTGCATTTAAAATGTATGGCAAACACTTCATATGGATCAAATTAAGGGTCAAATTGTAAGTGCAGAGCAGAGATACTCTGGGTTTGAGTCTTTGGTTACAGGCTTTGGGTAAATCTCCAAAAATGCTGGATCCTACATATCCCATAATGCAACTCATAGGCATCTTTTTAGGTCCATTCCTCCCAGCCAGTTCATATCCTCCATCTCTACTTTGTGATACGTAAGGTTTTTTGTTTTTTTTAAGTTATTATAAATGCCTAGCCAAGGTAATCATACTGCCATCAATACGGCATCATGAAGACACACAAAAAAAGGTTCTTTTCACAAGCAGAAATGGGTGAATTTGAGTGAGTGTCCCTTTAATAATTCTTGCTGCAACAGTAGTTTGCCGAGTTCCAGGGAACAAAAGCTTTTATTTAGAGCAGCGTGCAGAAGTAATTTTCTACATAAATCCATCTCGCAGTAGAATTAAGCTTCCGACTGAAAGCAAAAAATGGCCCAAGAGATCACAGATGGATCAAAATAAAGCACCCATCATCCAAACAACAGTCATCAAAACATTTATATTGGACTAATTCTGCAGAATTTTCCCAGCATATGTCATATAGCCATTATGGCCGAGACATAAATATCTGTGAGAATTTAAAGGGTGTACCACTGCACCCTCCAAATGATGTCCGCTCTCACACAGGCCATATGGCAGTGTGTGCCCGGCTCTTAATGCCAGCCCCTGCTCTCTGCACATGGGCTAACAGCTTGGTGGACACATAATTAATTTGCTTAGGCGTCTGCCATTTATTTTCCAACCTAGATTTTGTTAATTGGACAGAGGAGGTTAAAATCAAATGAATGTTTCTGGGTATGTTAAGGCTACTAATTGCATGGAATTTACAAGATAACGCTTGCTTGTGGGAATACCGAGCCAGAGGGTTGAGGGTGGTGGTGGGGTGGCGGTATTGAGGAGGAATGCGGTGGAAACGTCATATGTTTTTACTAATGTGCTGAGCAGGGCTCCGACGGAAGTCTGCAGAGGACAAGAGATCAAAATTTGAATTATAATTTGGAAAACTGATGAAAGAAACTTAAGACAGGCATGGCCTACATGGGTTATATTATTGTAATGTGTATTTTTTTGTTGTTGTCCTGTGTTGTTTAAGCCTAACAGGACCTGACATAGCCTCCTCCCGCCTTTTTGTGTGTTGCGTCATTTTGCCCATGCTGCTTTTTTTAAATTCACTAAGCAATAACTGTCTGTGCAAGCAAAGTTGAATCAGACTTGGAATATGAATTTAATCAAGTTAATTGACTAGTAAATGCAAATGTTATTAGGAGGCGAATGTGCAGCATAAATCTCGGCGACGCCTGTTTTTTGTATTTTGTAAACATCAAAAGATGATGATGAAAGTTGTTATCTAAATGATCAGAGAGATAGAAAATGTGTATAAAGAGAAACCGTTAATTAGAAATCTTGAATATAAAATAGGTCTCTCATTGTGTTATGCTCTCATTCAATACAGTTCCTCCATACTGAATAATTAATACTGGCAGTATACTCGGATAGCAAATAATTAGCTGAGAAAGATTAGAAACATTTAGGAATGTCTCATTAAATGATATCAGGCGCAATGTATCAGCTGCTTTTTCATTTACTGCAACTTTTTAAAGTCAACATATCTTCTGCCTCAAAAGACGGGGTTTTTGAGGGTGGGTGTGGGCGCTGAATTGTGAGTTTTTAAGTGCTGAGGCATGGAGACTGTGCCGTACGGGTTAATGACGATACAAAAGCTTGAATTCATTCAGACTTTGGGGGATGATCCAGTTAGTCAGTGCCTGCAGCAGCTGTGTGGAAGGGGTGTTCGTATGGTGCCCCTGGAGCCGAGCGAAACAGGGCACGTTGTCCACGGTGGCAGTCCCTGCTGTTGTTAATCACCCAGCTACCCCCCCCACCCCGCCTCCTCTGATTCTTTCTCCCTCTCTTTCTCCTGCACTGATTTTCAAGCGCAGATTAATCAGAGCATGGGGGCCTTGATGAAATTTTGCTGTTATTGTTCCCAATTTTAGCAACATCTTTTATTGTCTTCATCATTCATTTACAGAGGAAAGGGGGGGGGGGGGGGGATGCTGTATCAATTATGCAAATGATGTTGCACACTTTTGCAGATTGCTTCATTCGGTTGCCGTTGTTTGTTAGATTTTAATTATTAAATATTATTATGCTCATGTTTCCTTCAATTTTCTGAAGCTTTGTTTCAGTTTGATCCCTCCTCCAGCTGCTCATCCCTCCGCTCTGAGCCAGAATCAAAGGAGCCTGGCACGCCAAAGCCAAACAAACTCTCTTCCATTTAATGATTTTGAAGTTAGTACCTCGCTCTCATCTGTGTGCTCAAAAGTGATTGGAAAAAGGCAGACCACATCCAGTTTAATGACCAGGAATTGAATTCAAGTTTATTCAGAATTGACATTCAATTATGTAGCACCTAATGATATTTTAATCTCTTTTCTTTAATTCCCAGGAATTGGCTTTTCAAAGGCTTTGTCTGGCAGCAACACAGACGGCCTGAATAAAGAATACAGATTGGTATTAGATCCCAATGATGATAGGGAAATTAAAGCTTTTATAGTTCACACACTCGGAGAAAAGGAAGTGTTCCCTTATTAGACATTTCAACCTGCTTTTCTCGAAGGCATCGCCGCCATCTTTCCTCTGTAGTGATAAGGTGGAAATTTAAATATTGCAATAGATTCAAGAAAGCATTAATCAATTTCTGCTTGGTCTCATTTGAGACTACATGATTATTTTAGATGGTAGATGGGCTGATTGTGATTCAATCAGACTGATTGATCCCTACAAGTTCTATCATTTGTCATATTAAGTCATAGCTTAAAATATATTTTGGTATGTTCCAGAGCAGAATTTGGTCAAAAAATAAAAACATATCTTGTAGAAACTGATGGATACAAGACTAAGGGTCTGCATGGATAGTTTGGTCTGACCAACTGACCATGTGACTGAGTGACCAACACCTCTGCCTTCTACAGTGTAAGGAGTTAGATGGTTGATACACAGATATCTGTCTAATACAGCCTGAAAAGTTTCGCCTTAGTTGTTAGCAGACTGTGAGAGAAGTAAGGCACTTGCAGAGTTCTGAGTGGAAATCAATCAGAAAGATCAGTAACTCGAGGTCTGCTCGCAAAAAACAATCAGTAGCTGAACCAGGAAATGGATTGCATTAGTTAATGTTACCAGACCTAGCATTCACAGGTGGAGATACTCATTCTGTTTCCCAAAAGCAAACATGCTTCTCCACATGTTGACCTGTCTTTGGACGAGATGCTGAACCCCAGACAAAGATGCAATCCTGTTTGTTTCCAGATGGATTTTATTAGCAAGTTTGAATTATCCCAAAACACCTCAGGTCAGCTTGTTGTGGTTACTCACAAGGGTGCATTTGTTGTGGTCTTTGAGAGCTAAGGGTAAACCATCTTGCAAAAATAGTCACCTGGCATCTTTCACGCTCAGTTTTAGTTAGTACAAAGTTGTTCTTACATTTCATTCAGTTGCATTAGAAAGGTTTAAAATTTTTAGTCTGCCTTCAGATGGGGCCCTTGCTCTTATTTTGAAACTTCAGTCACTAACTAGGTAGCCTTGGGCAGCACAGCAGTTAGCACTGCTGCCTCACTATAAGAAGTTCTCTTCCCCAAAATTTCTAATTTCATTTTGAATAATTAGAATACATGCATCAGTAAATTAAGTGGGTTTGTACGTTATCCAAGTTGCCAGACAGTCAACATACTAAACAGAATTTCACTGCATTTGTCAGCGCAACCTGGAAACACACAACCGGATTAAAGTCTGTGCAGTTAATCTGTGAGCAGACAGATCAGTTGGATACCAAATAAATGAGCTATTATAGGGATTTACTTGGAAAAACAAAAAGGCACATACTCCCTTATGTAAGCACAACACTCCTCAGCTTATTACATCTTTGTATGACCTTTTTACATAGTATTATAGTGCAAGATGGTGCAAACATGGTTAACCACAACAGTGGGCCACAAAGATACATTTGCTAACTTATGGGTTGTAGTGATTGTAAAAAAAACAAACAAATTGGGTGCACAGGGTGACTGGGTGGGGAGTCAGCCTAGTCCTGGCAGGCTGCTGGAATTATACACTGATGAAAGTGTGGCTTTCCTGGCAGCCCTTGATGCCATTCAGCCGCTTCCCCAGAGAAGATCTTTTTCACAAAAAAACTAAACAAAACTTCTATTCTTCATTCTTCTTTAGTAATGTGAGAACTACACCATCTCATATGAAGAACATTGCATTGGCCGATTTACTAAATGAAGATATTTTAGCTCCGTAACATGTTTCCTGCAGCTGGAATGTACTGCTAAATAACTTGTGTGCATGTTGCAGCTAAGTTAGAGAGTAGCAGTGAAAATTACACTTTTATTCTCCACTAAAACTAAAAAATCATTTCATTTTTAACAAATGTGGACCTACAATTTACTGTTTGGGTTCTGACTCTAGCTGAGAAGTCCTGAAGAATTCTTGCAGTTTGTGTGATCCACATGCCTTTTCTCACCGCAGGTTACTGGTAGAATTATATACCAGCTGCACCTTCGACTGCACCGACTTAAAGGGCAAGGACGGGATTATGAGTGCGCCCCATGAACAGTGTTATGAAGGAGATCGGCTGGTTCGCGGGGGGGTTGGAGGCTGGGTCTGGAAAAACATAAACCAAGGAGCACTTTCTCGCTGATTACTCATTGATGTTTTCCTGCCTTGTGGGATGCTTCTATTTCTGACAGTTGCTCCAGCAGTGGGTGTGTTCAGCAGCATGTCCGGCGCCACTCATCATGTTGGCCGTGGCTGTGGCTGGGAGGAACAGCTGTCTGTGTTAACGAGGCCATAGCCACGCAGACCAGTGAGGCGGTGGTGCTCGAGCACACCAGAGCACCACTTGGGCTTCAGAAGGCCCCGGGATACGTAAACAATGACTTAATGAGAATGCGTGCCATTACTGTAATTAACACAGCTCACGTCAAGCACTGTCAGCTTTCAAGAGTTTCAGGAAGGTCTTGCATTACATTGAAACGGCTGGCATGCAATGACTAGAGGCCCTTACTGCAACGTTCACAACCCATCCTGTACAGGATACAGTGGGGCAAAAAAGTATTTAGTCAGCCACCGATTGTGCAAGTTCCCCCACTTAAAATGATGACAGAGGTCAGTAATTTGCACCAGAGGTACACTTCAACTGTGAGAGACAGAATGTGAAAAAAAAATCCATGAATTCACATGGTAGGATTTGTAAAGAATTTATTCGTAAATTAGGGTGGAAAATAAGTATTTGGTCACCTCAAACAAGGAAAATCTCTGGCTCTCACAGACCTGTAACGTCTTCTGTAAGAAGCTTTTCTGTCCCCCACTCGTTACCTGTATGAATGGCACCTGTTTGAACTCATCATCTGTATAAAAGACACCTGTCCACAGCCTCAAACAGTCAGACTCCAAACTCCGCCATGGCCAAGACCAAAGAGCTTTCGAAGGACACCAGGAAAAGTATTGTAGACCTGCACCAGACTGGGAAGAGTGAATCTACAATAGGCAAGCAGCTTGGTGTGAAAAGATCAACTGTGGGAGCAATCATCAGAAAATGGAAGACATACAAGACCACTGATAATCTCCCACGATCTGGGGCTCCACGCAAGATCTCATCCCGTGGGGTCAAAATGATCATGAGAACGGTGAGCAAAGATCCCAGAACCACACGGGGGGACCTGGTGAATGACCTGCAGAGAGCTGGGACCAAAGTAACAAAGGTCACCATCAGTAACACACTACAACGGCAGGGAATCAAATCCCGCAGTGCCAGACGTGTTCCGCTGCTGAAGCCAGTGCATGTCCAGGCCCGTCTGAAGTTTGCCAGAGAGCACATGGATGATACAGCAGAGGATTGGGAGAATGTCATGTGGTCAGATGAAACCAAAGTAGAACTTTTTGGTATAAACTCAACTCGTCGTGTTTGGAGGAAGAAGAATACTGAGTTGCATCCCAAGAACACCATACCTACTGTGAAGCATGGGGGTGGAAACATCATGCTATGGGGCTGTTTTTCTGCCAAGGGGACAGGACGACTGATCCGTGTTAAGGACAGAATGAATGGGGCCATGTATCGTGAGATTTTGAGCCAAAACCTCCTTCCATCAGTGAGAACTTTGAAGATGAAACGAGGCTGGGTCTTCCAACATGACAATGATCCAAAACACACCGCCCGGGCAACAAAGGAGTGGCTCCGTAAGAAGCATTTGAAAGTCCTGGAGTGGCCTAGCCAGTCTCCAGACCTCAACCCCATAGAAAATCTGTGGCGGGAGTTGAAAGTCCGTGTTGCTCGGCGACAGCCCCAAAACATCACTGCTCTCGAGAAGATCTGCATGGAGGAATGGGCCAAAATACCAGCTACTGTGTGTGCAAACCTGGTAAAGACCTATAGTAACCGTTTGACCTCTGTTATTGCCAACAAAGGTTATGTTACAAAGTATTGGGTTGTATTTTTGTTATTGACCAAATACTTATTTTCCACCCTGATTTACGAATAAATTCTTTACAAATCCTACCATGTGGATTCATGGATTTTTTTTTCACATTCTGTCTCTCACAGTTGAAGTGTACCTCTGGTGCAAATTACTGACCTCTGTCATCATTTTAGGTGGGGGAACTTGCACAATCGGTGGCTGACTAAATACTTTTTTGCCCCACTGTATAAACACTCAGTAAAACGGTACATAAAAAGATTATGGTCCACCGTCTGTGATTTTTATGAACTACAATAACTTGTAATTCCATATTTATATTTTGTTTCTCCTTTTGAAAGAAATGCAAGTTTTTTTCATTATTTCAGTACCCCCCCCCCCCCCCCCCCCTTTTTTTTTTTTAAACTCAAGACATGACGGAAGATGAATGAATGTTAATATGCTGATCCTTTCATCCACCATAAAGACATATTTCACAGGTTGTAGTTTGCATCTGCTAATTCAGAGAATTTAGAATCAGCAGAACAACACAAAGTGTCAGTGGACCAGTATCACCAGTGACAGCCCTAATTCCACTCTGCTTTTGCTGCACGTCACCTCTGTATTGCTTAGCCTCTTTCTCAGCTTAATAACCTTGTCTTGACTGAGGGCCAGACTTCTTGATATCATCTTGATGTTACCTCAGATAGCTGTTGTCTGGGTTTTTTTGGGTGGTGGTTGGTACAGTTTAGTGTTGCTTCTAAGACACATTAGTTAACTTAAAGGTTGTAACTTTAGTCTAAAAAAACAAATAAAGATCCCATTAGGCCTGATTTCCCTCTTTTGCATTAATCGTGACAGGTTTAGTTCAGGTCACATTAATTTCATAATTCATTTCAATAATAATTAATGTTCAAGAAACCCACTGAATTAAAAAGATGAGTGCCATTTTTTCTTTTTTTTTTTCAAAGTGTGTGATGAATTGTGATTTCAAATATTAATTAAAATTGCTGTTATTTTGATTTTTGCCATGAGCAGGGCTCAAATACAACTAACTGTATCTAAATGGGTCTACATACTACAGTACCCATAAGCTGGGTGCTGTTGCTATGGAGAAGAAACCAGTTGGAGGCATGAGTTGTAACAGTAGCGATGTCAAAAGGTTTTGTCACTGCAGCTAGCAACACTGTAGCAGCTGAATTTATTCAACCTGATAGGATTTAAAAATTTTGCATACTCAAACTTTTGCATTTGTCATTTTTTAACAAACACTCAGATATTTTAACATCGCTACATAGGTTTCCAAAATGCATAAATACTTCAGATGTTTCTTCACAAACATGTTCATTACGTTTTTGGAGAGTCAGATACAGATGCTGCTGTTGAGCCATCGATTATGATGACCTCTGTCGCACTTATTTATGCAAACCCTCGGTTTATCGGGGATGACAAATATAAAACAATCACAATAATGATGGCGGTTTGATGTGGAAATTAAAAACATACAGTATCTGTTTGTACGGTCTAATCGTCAGCGACTGTCTGTGTGCAGTCATTTGAACTAACTCTGGATGCGGCACAGTTGCTCGAAATGGTTTTTGCAGGGAAGCGGCATTATTAACAGTTAATCACAGAGTGAAGTTGTCAGCGGGGGTGGTTGCAGTTTTCATAATGGCCTAATTTCTAGCAATCGCAGACTAATTATCTGCATTTGCAATTGTTGTGATTTTCCTTTGTGACTATGCGGCAACTTTTAATGTAGATTTTATAGTCCAGGGATGAGTTGTTGGATTACGTCTCAGGAAAGCTCCATAGGGCATAACTGCCCCATAAAGCTGTGACATAATTGCAGGATAATTAAGAAGGTAAATTCTTAATGGGTGCCTGTTTCATAACGTGTTATAATCCGCTTTGTATCATCAGGAATTTTGTAGTAGGATGAATACAACTAAACATATAGTGTTTTTAATAAAAGATCCAGATAAGTTGACTAAAAAACAATAAAAATCCACATTAAAACAGCAACATACAGTAGTTGGTGCATGCTTTCATATCTGAACAGACTTGCAGGAGCTCATTAGTGTGTTTCTTAATATATTCAACATTATGGGCCCTGTTACCTTGCGAATGCATAATTTAAATGTGGTATTAAGTTATATTGGTCTGACTGTTTTGAATTACTTTCTGGTTTTAATTTCAGTTTTGTTGTGCTCTAATTAATCTGATTAAACTCTGTCAGTGGGTGTATGTTAATAGTTATGTCACAGGCTTGTGTATGCTAATAAGTTTTATGTGTCCACTAGTTTTCCTGAGGTTCACAGTATAATGGTGATCTAATGACAGTTTGTAATACTTTTCTGTGGGTAAACAAATCAACTGTCAGCTCTTTTTAAAGTACACTTCCATGATAAACTGTGCCTGTCTGACGGCGCAAGACAAGGGCAGAGAGGGTAAAGAGAAAGGAGAGGCAGGAGTAAATTATATCATAAATGAAAGGTGAGCAGCAATTACAGTAATTTGAAGTCAAAAGCAGGAAGCTTATTGTATTTAGAGGCAGGGAGGAATCATCTTTATGAATCTCTATAATGGTTTCAGGTTACTGTATAGACAGAAGGTTGTTGGGGTCAACAGTTTTGACGGTGTTCCCCTGAAGGCCCTATTTTCTGTCAGAAAAGCGGATTATGTTGTGGAGGGTTTATACATTAACTGAATGAACTGTGACAGCCAGCAAATGTGTCTAAATCTGTGGTTATTTGTAGAGACTCTGAAGAATCCCTCTCCTTGTTTCACGTGACTTTTTCCATTTAAAGAATCTCAGAAACACTTATCAGACTCAAAACATGTACCTCAGATTAGAAATGCAGCGAATCAGGTGTCATGACTTGTCTTTTATCCTGTCTGCCTCAGCTCACCCCAGCTAGTTGTGGCAGGTGGCTGCCCCTCCATGACACTGGTTCGGCTGGTGGTTTCTTCCTGTGAAAAGGCAGTTTTTCCTTCCCTCTGTCACTAAGTGATTGGACGTCTAAGTGTTGGGGTTTTCTCTGTATTGTAGGGTCTGCGAATGCTGTTGTCATTTGGTGATCTATAAATAAAATTGAATTGAACTATTTTTTACAATAATTTACTGCAGATACTTTCCCTTCTTTGCTGGACTCTCTGAAATTGCCACTGACAAAGCATTTATTTTTCGTCAGTTTGATGAAGGTTATTGCTTGCCGCCTTTGAATTTGCATGATACAGTTGTCACAGACACACTATCCGAGAGACTTTAAAAGAGAGAATCAGAAATAGAAATGTAGTATGTAAAGTGTTTAGCCATCCATTATAACACGATTTAATTACTGAAATGGTTGTGTTTACATATGTGTTCATACTCCTACACATATTTCCAAGGTTGAGAATGAAACTTTCAACTTAATTTAATGAATTTTGAACCTAATTATAAAAAGTCTGTAAAACTGTAAAGAATTTGAAGGTGTGACTAACGGTTAAGACAGTATAATACATTTATTTGAAATTAGTTTTCATCAGTTAGATCTGATTCACAAGAAAAAGGTGCACAAATATCTTAAATGTATTTGTATTAATACTTATTTTATTTATTACATGCTTCATAAAAATGTACAAAACATCCTCATCTTGTGGTTTTGAGTGACTTGAAGATCTTGACTGTATTTATATTATACAATAAATAGGACTAAGGACTTGATGATATTTGCTTTTAAAATAACTTAAGAACATGCGTACCTGTTTCCCTCTATTTCAGTATGGTAGATATAACACTTATTATGACTCTCTATATAGGGTCATCACAAAGTCAATTAAGCTTCAGGGATATCAATCTGTCTAGTTAGGAAGCATTAACCATTGTGAATCTTTTACCTAGTTTGGTACAAATTAAAGTTGGATTGGAGAGGAAACAACCAGACAATCCCCAAAGAGGGTTTAGTAGATGGTGGCACGGACCATCCCTCTCTCTTTATATCTCCTGACTGATTTTCCTATAGTATTTCTGCATGAGATGGTACCTGCTGCCCATTCAGAGTGCAGAGGTTGTCCAGTTCCTCCAGGATGCTGTTACAAAGTATGCTGTGTCTCTCAGAGTGCAGATAAATAACGCCAGCTGGCTGACTGTTTTGAACCCCCTTAAATCCAGAAGCTCTCTCCATCGTATAAATACTTACCTCAGTCTTGTTTGTCCTCTCTTCTGTCACTCTCCCTCTTCATTTTCCTTGCTTTAACTATTAAAGCAGCTTGTTTTGTTTATAAAGGTTTTCATGGACGCAGCATGCCAGCTAGCTAAAGATACGAGTTGCTAGCGACCTCCAGTTTGCACTGTAGATTTAGGTTTGCGGTCGATTGTAAAGTGGTGGGATTGAGAATTACACCTCCAAGTTTGAGCCTATGGTTGTCAACTGGAGAAGGGTATAGTGGAAACTCAGCCACTTTTAGTATCTTGAAGTCTTGGTCACAAGTGAAGAGAGGGGGCAGCTCGAGATTGACAGGTGGATTGGTACAGTATCCATGTCGATCTGGACGTTGTATCTGTCTGTTGTGGTTAAAAAGGAAGCTGTGATTTACCGGTCAGTCTATGTCCCTCAGCTGTGGCCACAAGCTTTGGGTAGTGACTGAAAGAATTAGGTTGCAGATAAAAATGGTATAAATTAGCTTCCTTTGAGATGGGTGACGAGCTCAGTCATTCAGTAGACTTACTGCTTCTCCACATCAAAAGGAACCAACTAAGGTTGTTCAAGCATTTGACTAGGATGCCTTCAGACACCACCACCTATGTGAGGTGTTTCAGGCATGTCCTACTGCAAGGAGGCCCTGAGGCAGACCCAGGAATCATTTTGGTTGACTTCAGAATCACTCGGTGACCTGCTGAATGAGCTGGAAGAGGTGGCAAGAGTGAGGGATGTCTGGACTTTTCTGCTGTCCCCACGACCTGAATCTGCAGCAGTAGAGGATGGATAGGTGTATGTGTTTAGCAAAAATGCTAAAATCTTAATTCCTCTTTAATGCCCATTAATATATGGTGGGTTTCAGCATGGCTGGCAGGATCGTGTTTTCTGCTGGCTCAACTGAAGATGTGCTCTGTGAACCTGAAATTGTCGAAGCCTATAAAACATCTGGTATTTGAAGGAAGAAGCCTGGAAATGTTTTAGATCGTGTGCCCTATTGAGCAGTTTTCCATCCAATGAGTGAGGCACCACCTTGTAATGTGGTATCATGTTCTCATTATCAGTTCATGGTAGAACCACAGAGCAAACGTACAGACTTGGAAATGTACACATTATGTACCCTTAAAAGGGTCAGCAAAAACCTGTAAAACTCACTGGCACCGTTTGGCAGGGGGAAAAGCAATGAATAGGGCACTGTGTGAGTATCAGTAATCCATGACTCTGCAGCATTCACTATCTTGCTTGTATATCCCAGTGTTGTTTTAATTAGTGTTTAATTATTGAGGCTTTCACAGTCAGTGTTTGCTTTAGGTTCTGAGCTGTGATTGAGCCACAGAGGGAGGCGGCCTCGATTTAGCAAGTTTTGGTCAGTAAGCGTTTGCTTAAATTTGCACTTGTCTTGTTGACTGCACATTTGTTTTAAAAAATGCTACATCAGATATAATCAGCTTTTAGCTCAGGGTTCAGATGCAGAAATGACCAGTGTTTCACTTTTTTTTTTTTTTTTTAAGATGTGTTTGTTAACCAAGACTTGACTTAGTGAAAAATGTGTAGCTTCTGCTACAGTAGACTCGCCTATACTTTTTACGGCACCTTTTCCTTCGTGCTCCATCTCTCGTTTGCTTTATCTCTGCCTCTCTCTCCTCTAACCCTAACCCCCCCCCCCATCACATTCTTTCCTTCGGAGAAAAGAAGGCTACGCATTAATGAGTCAATGCAGAGCTGTATTATGTTTAATTAGGTAGTTTATATAATGAGGTGTTCATTTCTAATGGAGGGACATGCTGTGAGCAGCACATCTGCAAGAATAACTCAGGCAATCAGCGGCATGAGGACCCATGGAACTGCAAATGAGACTTACTCAGAAATGAATTATGTCTCAGTGCCTTTCCCAAAGCCCATTAATTAAATCCACTGGCATCAAGGTCTTTTTCTTAATTTCATGTACCATTAGCATAATAAACACAATTTGAGTTAGCACAATGTGATCAGTTTAATGGATGCTATTTATTTTGCTTTATTATTTAAAGCTCTAGTAATGGGGGAAGAAACATAAATATATCTCAATGGCTCCCTCTATTAAAAAAAAAAAAAGAAAGGAAGGAAAAAACTCCCATCAGGGCCTGGCGTCGACACAGATGCTCGTTTCAGTGGCCCCCATACATTTGGAGAGCTGCTCCTGCCCTTCTGAGTGTGCAGAGTGGAAAGGTGGTGCATGGCTATAATTTTCGAGCAGTAGACTGCGGTTCGGTTTCACATTTATTAAAAATTGGCCTGTGGTCTTGCATGTCACAATCTCCTTCCTCATAGTGTTTAGCGTTCCGAGCTGTTCCAGCATTTCGGGGTATTTTTTCTCTGTTAAGTGAGCGGTGAATTAGAATTTGGAGGCATTTATACACTCGGGACATTTGAGGTGCAAGTGCAATCCGAAGCGGCAGGAATCCGTGCACCTTCATTAAAACAATACAAGGACTTAATGTATGGTAGCGAATTTGTTCTGACCTTAAAGCGAAACCCTAGAGGTGAGATATGATTAGCGTTATTGTTGAGGACAGGTACATCATTATCTCAATGTACCTCGACCATTGCCAAGTTCCACAGCCGTGCTCCATCCTCTGACTCGGGCACTGGCACAAGACATAATCTCTCCTCAGGAGCAGAAATGCACTTAATCATCTACTCAAGTTTCAGGGACTGCCCCCGAGTGCTCCCTGTCTAGTAGAACTACCACGACTGCTCGGCAGAAATCTGCAGCGGTGTTTTTAAGTTCCCAAATTAATTGCCTAATGGATTAGGAGGTATGAAGTGTCCTACTTTACCAAGATGGAGCAATAATTTAAATTGTGCCAGGTAAGGACAAGGAGAACTGTTTCCCCCCCCTTCTTTTGGATAGAATACATCTTTTATTGCCCCAAATTCTGTGAAGCCTCCTCCCCCACCCTCATTGGCATTCAGGAGTTCATTAGACAGTCTAGTGCCTTGAAAAGAGAATTACAACCAGTAGCTTCTTGTTACTTTTGTTACACACAAAACTACTCAGGCAGTCTGACATTGGCTCGTACGCTCTGTACGCTAAAGAATGGTGTCACGCACACACCAGATACAGCGAGGCTGCATGTTACCAAGACAACTTAGCGTGTAAAGATGCAAAGAAAGACTGGTATTTTAAAAGGAAAGGAAAGACTTTAAAATAGACGCTCATTTTGGACAATCAAAGTGACCAAAAGTCAGCCTGTTACTGTGGCATACCTCATCGTAATGGGCATTAAAGTGGAGTGATTGAAGGGGAATGGCTGCATGTGTCAAGTGTTGAGTGAAAAACACATGACACCAAAACCCATTAGTGTCCTCCAGAGAGACAATGCCCAGAACGCTCCCTCCTTCTCCTCTCCTCCTCCTCCTCCTCTCTTCAGACTCAGGGTGCTGTTTCTGACAAAAGACACTCTTTCTGCTGCAGATAAAAGGCCCCACGATTAGCCCAGGGGTTGAACTGTGCTCCATTCCAGTCTCACTTTTTTTCTTTCTTTCTTTCTTTCTTTTTTTAAGTAAAATGAGAACTTGAAATTATGTCAAAGTCTGGTGTAATGAAAGTGAGTGTTTTTCTATAATAGATCTCAGGAAATCATCCAATTATCTTTTTTGCTGAAAGAAATTTTTATTGGAAATGCTGATGCTCAGAGATGGTTATTCTTGATGTTTATTATATGAATTTAGATAGACACTTCTTTTAACAAAAAGTTTGACTTGGATTATCATACTGCTTATGGTGATCATTTGTCTGTCAGTCTATCAGACTGTATGTGGTTGTGTTAATTTTGTCTGGGGAAACTATGTCAAAAATATTCCTTGCCAGCCTTTTTTCCACAGTGACAACAAGCTATACTGAAACATGATTTGGGGTTTAGATTGTGACAGTTGGAGGAGATGAAAAAAATTATGTGCTTGTAGTTGTTAACTGAGCTTAAATCGTAAACTTTCTTGTTAAATAATGCAAATTAAAAAGCACCCGTGTGAAAATGCATTGGTTTCATGACTCTGTGGCGCTAACACTGTTAGCCTCGCAACAAGAGGAAGGTCCTGAATTAAATCAACCAACTGGCTGAAGCCCTTCAGTGTGGAGTTTGTTTTCCCCAAAGACATTAATGATTCAGGTTTATTACGTTGTTATATATTCTAGATTGGCCGTGGGTGTGAATCAGAGCATGAATGGTTGCCTGCACCTCAGTGTTAGAACTCCGATAGACTGGCAACCTGTCCACGATGTGCTAACAGCTGGGATAGGCTCCAGGAACCCCACGGCGCTGTATTGAATAAGTGAACGAAGATGGATGGGGATGGATTTATTTTTAATTAAATATATTTATTAAATTAGTATATTTACTAAATATACCTCCTCCACAGCTAAGGCCCAGCTAATTGTGAGGAGGTCAGATGGGAACTTTTTCCAAATTTGGTTGGCCAGCTTCAGTTTTTCTGTGAGCTCTTGTGTAACAATAATTATTCCAAATTATTCTGGCAGGAATTGAAATTTGATGAAAAGCGGTAATTAAGTGGTAATTTTAATTCATTACAAATCAGGTTCAAGCCCATTAAAAGAACTTTTGTTTATAGCAGCTGCACCATTTAACAAAAAGTCCAAATTGTGTTGCTACAACACAGGCAGTTGTGGGTAAAGACAAATGTTTGCAGTGCTTGTGGTCAAGTCAAGCCATAGAAACGTACAGATTTCTTTTCTTTTTTTTGTTTACAGTTTTCCTTTAAAAATGACTGATAAGCCTTTGACATGTGCTTAACACATTCGGCATTATTACTGGAAGCAACATGATCAAATTATGTATATAAAATATGTATTTAAGACACTCTGCTGAATATAGTTTAATTAACGCCATTTAAATGTTAGATTAAAACTAGCATTGTGATAGAATCTGTGTTTTCATCTGAAAATGCTCGAAGTTAAAACAGCTCTATTAGCAAATGTAAAGAAATAAACTTGGTGACGAAATCGGTCTCAGTAAAAGCAGATGTCCTGGTTTTGTTGACTCACTCTTCTCGGTTTGGCTGTAGCGCTCTTTGACACCCTTTGTTAAGAGTGTTTGACACAAGGAGGGACGTATTAGGATCAATAGTGGGGTTGTGTGCTTATGTTACCCTGAGAGTCCTGCTGGTCATTGAGTGGCGCCATGAGCTCATAGCTAATGACTGAAGATCGATGGCCAGAAACTTGACTGTGGTTTGTTTCAGTGTTATGTTTACCATACAGTGGCTGATGGCTGCACCACTGACACTCCTCACCCAAGGGAGAAAAAAGCAGGCTCTGGAAATGTATTTGCTAATAATGGTTTAGTTGCTCATTAGATTTTTCTGCCACATGACAAATCCCTGATTGCATCAGCTATACGGAAATCAAAGAAATTGTGCATGGGTCCAAAGAGTCTACTGCTCATCCACCCATTGTTCATTTTTTCGTGATTTAATTCAAATAGATAAACTTCCATATATTCTATATCCTGGGATGTTTAATATTTAAGTTGGTTTTTTTGGGGGGGTGGGATGATTGTGGCTTATAGGTCATACAATTAGAAATCCAGCATGAAATACATGTTCCTTATATGTAATCAGTGCTCTGTTGGTCCTTTATCATGAATTACTGCATAAATGCACCGTCGCATGAAGACTATCAGCTGGTGGCACTGGTTGCTTTGAAGGAGCCTCCAGCTTGTTTGTATTTTTGGGTGTCCCTCAAATTTCCTCCAGCAAAACTGACCTGACCCCCATAGAAGGAGGGAGCTACTTCAACAGTGTCTAACAAAGCATAGTGCTTTGCAAAATATGCAAGAAAACTGCTCCTGCTAAAGGTAAAAGCTTCAAACCACCTTGATTGGTGTGTTTTTGCCTCAACACTTGATCATCCAGGCTTCAAAGAATGACATGCTGACAGCTGGTGATGTGTAACCCAAATGTAATCAAAGGACTCTTGCTATTTGGTCTGAGTGTGAAGCTGCACTCACATCTGTTACTGACTTATGATTGAGAAGGCTTTAGCCATAGTTTTGTCCTTCAGAGGTCAAGACAGAACGATGCTTTTCCACAGATTTCCATAAGACGGGAACTCTTTTTTTTTTTTTTTAACCACAGTTATCACCTTCTGGTGGCATTCAGGCACTTCTGTGTTGGCTTCATTTTTCCGACCCAAAAACGACGTCCAATTATGGCTGAATCTCAACAGCGCTCAGCTCCATTAAAGGCCACAGAGCTGTCGCATGTCCTTGTGTGACTTGTTGTACAATCTGTTTACATATCTGGAATATTCCGTATTTTATTTTGGGGGAAAGAGAGTGAGCTTCAGAGAAAACGATCTAAGAAATCTAATCCCAGTAACGTTTGTGCAATTTTTAATGGAGTGAATAAAAAAACTTTTAAAAAAATGATGTGAGTGCAGATTTTAACAAAATGTACTGTAGCTTGTTTTTAATTGCTCTCTTACAGTCAATGATGCCTGTCTCTAAAGAGAGATTGAAAATGACTCTCTGTGCCACCATCAGCCGCTGTGGTTTCAGGCTCAGAGCCCACATTCAGAAACAGGCTCATCTAGTCCATTTTTTCAAATATAGACTTATTATTACCTTCCCACAATAAATTGCTCTAGAGGGCTGGGGAAATGCTGCTCTCCGTTTCTGTAACAGTGGCATCTCAGATATCATTAGGGAAGTACTATGCAAGGGGACAGCAGATCAATGGATTCGGCCACAAGAAGCATTAGTACACTCTGTATATGATCAGTTTACTGAACAACAACACCGCCTGCCTCTGCAGCTCTTACTGGAAACAATTGATGCATTGTTGCAGTGAAATTAATCCCCTGAATTCATAAGCCCAATCAGATATTCAATTGGCACTACCCAAAATAATTGTGTGGATGCCTACAAATGAGAAGCATATTCAGCAGCAAGGCAGAGGCAAGACTCTGGTAAGTGTGCCCATTTAATATCACATGATGATTTTTACACATGTGACTCATATTTGATTTAATCTTACACTTATTTTTGTTTTATTTGTTACAATCAAGAGACACACTGATAATTCCAACACTATAAAATGTTACTTTTAAAAAATTGTTTTGGATGTAAGATCACGACTGTGTCAAATCATGATGTTTTCTTGAACAAATGTTGAATTCTTTACAACCCAAACATGATCAATATGTTGGTCGTCAACCATCTACAACTAAAATTCAGACCTAATATGAGCCAGTAAGTGTATACTCCTTACTTAAATGTCTTTAGAGACAACTTTGATTTAGATGTAGATTACTTTGTCTTGAATTTGAAAGTAATCCCACAGAAATGTGGATGTTTTAGGGTCTGGCACTTGAACTATTGTCCAAAAGTTTGGAACCTCTCTGACTGGATGCTTTATAAACTGGATGTCAGCATTGATAATGTGTTGGTGAATTTAATCATTTATATTCTAAGGTTTATTTTCTTTAGATAACTTCTAACATTTGCATGTAACTAATAGTCGTAATCAGTGTGATGCAATATTTAAAATGAAATGTTAGTCTTTTTATGTGCCATGGCCTTGTTATTATGTAATGAGATAAGATAAGATAAGATAATATAACCTTTATTAGTCCCACACGTGGGAAATTTGTTTTGTCACAGCAGGAAGTGGACAGTGCAAAAGTTATGAAGCAAAAATTTGAATATAATAAGAATAAATACAGTACACAACTGTACAGAATAGAATAAAATACTATATACAATAGAATAAAATAGAATAAAATATACAATAGGATAAAAATAGAATACAAATGCTGTATACAACTGAGTAAAAATACAACGATGCCAGAAAAGAGTATTGCACTTAGTGTTATTGCACATGTGTGGATGTGTGTGTTTGATCAGTTATATCAATATTTGATCAATATTCAAAGCCTCAAAAATAGATCAAACTCATGTATATTGAATATTTTATTAATAATTAGCTTTTTTTAAGTAAAAAAACCTTACATTTTAGCACACAAATGAATCTTGACACTACTGACTTCTGATAGTTTTATCTGTGAAAAAACTCTGTTATAAAATGTATGTTTTGTTTTTAAACATTTTTGTCAAATTTTTAATCCTGTCGTCCTAACTTTTAAAAGTTCTGTCACAACTAACCCAGCAAGTTTCTCGACCTGCAGGCCGTTGTCGTTCCGCTGCTCTCCAGCTGGATGTCCTCCAGTAACACCATTGTATTCTGCAGCTGGTAATGCTAGGTCTTGTTCAGATCTGGATATCCGTTTCCAGCTGAAGAGCCACTCGGGTGGAGAACTGGTTCATGTGCCGCTATGCCGAGGCTGCAGAGCAGAACCAGGGCTATTGGAAGCTGATGTTCAAACTGTTGGATTGGAGTCCATCCACAAGATCAGGAATGCATTAGAGAAGCAGCTGATTGTTGAGACATTTATTGTTTTACAGCATATCTTAAACTATTGAATTCATTTAAGAAAGCCTGAGTAAAAAGCATCTTTTTACCCTTGGCCCATGAATGCCACAAAATGTGGGTGCACTAGCACAGCTGCTCTTTTTTTTTTATCATAGCACCTGTGCTAAATGCACAGTTGTGAAAAATATAAATTATAAACCCAATGAGCTCACAAGTCCTGTAATGTGGGTCACCCAGGCAATAGTGTTGTTTTGTTTGTTTTTTTCTTCTCGCATGCCCTCAAACTTGGAAGTCACATCTTCTGTTAGGGACAATAAATATTGTAGAGAGGCTGTATCAGTTAAGTGACATGGTCACAATGAGAGAAGCTTGCAGTCTGAATTAAAGATGTACTCTGTACAAATGCTGTGGCTGCATTAGATTAGCCACAACCTGTAATCTGTCACTTAGCTGCAGCATGCCTTGCTGTTTGAACTGATGTAAACTGCTGCTGTCTGGGCACAGAGCTGGGGAGTGTAATGGGGATTCATTGATCCACTGGTCTTTAGCTGATTGAGTTAGATAATTAAAAAGCCTCTTGTATCAGTTCCATTAAGGATTGTTTGTGTTGCTTTTTTCTTTGTGCTCTTGTTCTTGAACAGCAGAACTTCGAGCTCCAGAGAGCTGCTGGAAAACAAACTGTCTTTTCTGGCCCATTATTTGATGTATTATTTAGCCAGTTTGATAATGAGTTGACTGATTTTGGGAGCTAGTTGAAACACAAACCTACTGGCAGTTCTAACCCGGATTACATGGAGATATTTTTATGATTTGATATCTCCATGCACCGAGTGAAAAATGAAAAATTGGCGATACGAATCAGAATAGTAACCAGCCAGTATGATATGCTGGGATCACGCGTATCCCTCCAAATAGGATCTGGAGTGAGTGTGGTGTCCTGAAGCGTGCAGGCTGAGGTCTGCTTTGTACCTCCTCCAACAGGCCAACTGTCCTCTGCTGTCACTGGAAGCCGCGCCAGGCCTCCTCAGCAATGGCTATGATGTCTGCGGCAATGCTGAAAATAGCCATGCTGAGCTCATTAGCAGATTAGGTGTTGCAATGAATCTGTGTGGTTAGAGCTCCACGGCCTGATATTGTTCCTCCAGGACGGCTGTTACAGCTGATTGACGTGTTGGCACATCGGGACAGAGGGGTGGAGCCCATAGATTGTCCCTGTGGAGGATCGCTGAGTGAAGGGCAAAAAAGAAATCTTCATTATATCACATACAGTATGTTAATAAACAGTAATCATGCATGAAAAGGGAATACCTGTAGCTATTATAAAAGCAATTTTACCAATCATCAACAGAAGAACTGACCCTCTCAGAATCCAGCTTCATGTTTGGACAGTAAACTTATATGTAACTTTATAATATATTTACTCAAGGCATGCAACATTTTACCTTCATAATATAAAGGTATTCAGAGCTCCAAGCCCTTGAGGTACACAGGATTTAGTGGAAATGTGACACTTATCCATTATCCCTTAGCTTGCTGTATTTTATTCCAACATTTCCAAATGGCCATCTCAGATTACAGAAGATGGGCACATTCTCAGCGCTGAAAAACATATCAGAGCTCTGTTTTAAAAACTGCAGCCGAATCATTTTTATCCCATTACAAGTCTGTCTTAGTTTGAAGGTAAAATTTTGATTAAATAAACGAAATCAGTCTTCAGGGGTCAGGTGAGAACTTTAGAGCTGTCACACTGAATCTGGACTGTGGATGCCATCAGATTCATGGGATCTGTTGCTTCGCCTTATCTTGGCATTTACCAGTAAGTAGTTTTTTTTGTATATTGTAGCCTACTTACAGTGTAAAACCAGCTTGGCAGATTTACTTAATTACAGTTGTTTCAGCTATTTTCCCCTTTTATATCAAAGATACTGTGAGACATCCCAAGATGGCTGCAAATCAAATAAGCATGCCTCTTTAAAAACAACAACAACAAAGATCTAGTGTGTGCTTCCAAGTGACACTTCACACCACTTTGTTTAAAAGAGAATCACTGTGGGTTGCCAGTCACTGACTGCCCCCTTGTCTTTTGAATTTTACAGCTTGGTCTGTGCTGTGTTGGTTAATCTTCAAATTTCAAAATGAATATTTAACTTGATCTCACTACATCAGCTGGATGTGGCAAGAGAATATTTGATACTTTGCAGAATGCAACAAACTGCCAAGTCTGTGATCATGTTCTGTTTTTAATCAAATTGGCCAAATCAGAAAATTTGAGTGTGTCTTTGCCCCTCTTGACAGATGTGAAGTTTGTATGATATGCATGATTTAAAACTAGGGAATGGGAGAAGGGGGAGGAGGAGAGGGGCGACTGCATGTGTGAGTAGGAGGGTACAAATGTAAAGATATTTAGCAATGAGATTTTAGAATTGTTTCCTTAAAATAATACCAATCTCTTCTCACCTTGCAGTAAGTGACAGGTTATTCTGCTAATGACCTTCACGAAAAGGGCTAAAAAGCCTCTAATACTACAACATTCATCCAGGCCCACCTTTGCTCTACTAACCATAAGTTTCTGCTTTTGAGTCTAGGAGGAGCTTGGCTGTCACTGACTGGTCTCACACGTTCAAATAGTTGAGAAGACAAAAGACTTTTCCAAAAGGTTCAGAGTTTATGTCCAGATATCAGTCCGCAAATAAAAACTATTGCCAAAAATAAATATAAGATCTAAAGAACAAAGGAAGTATCAACAAAGGAAAAAAAACACCAATTCAGGGAACTGAGGATAGAAATGTCACTGATACCCCCAAAAAGAAGTCTTTGCCAAGACATGGGCCAATACCTCTGTCCTCTCCATTTACTGCCTCCTCATCCTCAGCCCCTTAAACAGTATCATCTCAGTACCAGAGATCAAATGAAATGGGCTTTTAGGAGTCTTGGTTCACAAAAAAGAAAATAGGCCTCATAAGATTCAAACCAGGTCACTAAAGGAGAATGCAGAAGATCCAGCCCATGCCATTGTGTCACACATTTCTTATTAAATGACGGATGACTATGGATCTGAAACAGTTTCATGTTGGCCTTAGTAAATGAGGTCAGTCTAAGACAGTAAAGATACTCTTTAATAAACCCAGCTGCAAGAAAGTAAAATTAAGCCTTCACCAATATGAATCAGGTTAATGATAAATGTAGGAAACCACAAGCTGCTTTCTCTGGTTAAAAAAAAAAGTATAACAACTGAAAAACTTAAATAAATTCTGACATTTAAACATCAAATAATCTCGATGAAGAACAGAAGATGATTAGAAACTTTTTGGGTGCTTTTAAGGTGAAGAGGCTAACAGAT
Organism: Copadichromis virginalis; assembly: GCF_057382275.1. Taxonomy (NCBI): domain Eukaryota; kingdom Metazoa; phylum Chordata; class Actinopteri; order Cichliformes; family Cichlidae; genus Copadichromis; species Copadichromis virginalis. The sequence continues at coordinate 14,855,558 of NC_140639.1, read as the reverse complement.
ATCTACAAGCACCAGAATAGGATTTGGTAGAAAGTGCTTGTTTTGAGACACATCTCTTGCATCAGTAAATACCAGAAAAATGCAGAATTTTACATTTTCTGGCCATCTTCTAACAGTTTGGTTTTAAAACAAAAGACTTTAAAGGACTCTTTTGGCATCTAATATTTGAATCGTTTTGTCCAGGACTTAATGAAAATGCAACCACTGTATTACTACGCCATAGACCTTTTCACACCAACCATTTTGACTTGTAGAAAGAAAAGGTGTAATGAATAACCTTAACAAAGCCTGAGTTCCATTAAGTGTACCATTAGCATACAAAATGAGGATCCTGGAAAGGACTGCAACCATTATTACTGGTATCAATTAGGGATGTCGTCAGTTTGGTGACTTTCAATACCAAAATTCGAAACATGTGACAATATTTGCTTATTTTCAGTCCTGTCCATCTGTAACCAATTACTGCATTTATGCCTAACAAGTGTTGTGTTTCTCTAACATCCCTGATTGAAGCTGAGAAAACTCTATCAGAAACTAGGCAAAAACAGAGGCGGCCTACCTTACCAACACTACCTGATATTAGCAAAGAAAATATCCTGTCAAGTCACCAGAGGTATCAAGTACTCTATCGAGTTTGAAATTCTAATATCATGACATCTCTAGTACCAGTTACACCTGTAGTTTTCCTTCTATTATAGGTCAAAACTCCCACTGTTGAAAAGGTCTGTTGTCACTGGAATATAGAGGGGAACCTATGGTGAAAACATAGATGAGGATTGATGAGGATCAACCGTAAGACATCGGCGAGCAAGCTCAAGTTCTCTGGATTGTATAATTTGATGCCTCTTTTTTGTTTTTCTGTTCTAGCTGTTAGACATTTGGACTTTTCAGAAACCAGGTAGGTTTAATTTAACTCTAAGAACCTCAAAAGGTTTTTTCAAACATGCTCCTCATCAGGTAATGTCTAAAACAGTTCAGAGCTACAGTGAAATCATCTTCAGTTACCAGCAACTTACCATCCACCAGGATTTAGCTACAATTAGCTTTTAGTGATGGTAAAATGTCACAGTACAAGTTGGTGTTATTTTTTCTTCTTCTATTATTTTTTAGGATTTGTATTTTTTTTAATCGGTTAGTAACAACTATGTTACCTTTGCTCACATTTTTTTAAAACTCAGACTAACAATAAAAATCCAAAAACTAAACATGAAAAGATCCACAAAGACAAATTGCACTATTTTATTTGTGCTTTCTAGTTAGTACATAATTAGTCTTTTTTTTTTTGTCTTATTTGCTAATACAGATAAGAGATGAACATGATATTTGAATGGCCATTAAGCTATGTTAAAAACAAATAATAAATAATCCATTAATCGTTTTTTTGTCTAAAATATACATTTATGTCGTTTTTTTCAGCATCTGATGAAATGTCATTAGCTCATACTGCCAGAAGGTGGCGGTAATGCAGGAACTCAATATGATCAGTTGGTGTTTTAAATGATAAATGAAACGAGGTCCATTGCAAATTGCATTTAACATCAGGTTGGAGCGGGTGGTGATCTCCACAGATTCTTTATAGTTGAAATGATGGTCCCTAATACAGGCATGGTTGCTGTGTATAACTACACTCGAAGTAGGCTACTCTTATACAAAAGCGTTTTTGTGCAATCCTTGATGATTTAAGTGATAAAATGATTTCTTTAACTAAATTGATGGTCGTATTGTTAAAATATATGTGTCGGGTACATAAGTAACCCCCTTAACAGGTTTAGTGTTGGTTGTGTGAGGTGGCCAATGGCATGACCTTAACTCGGTACAAGGTAACATTTAATCACGTAGTGTCGGGAGGTGCTCCAAAAACCAAAAAGCTGCAAACCTTTAAATATTAATGCAAGTGAGCATGCAGGGCAAACATGATTGAGATTAATAGGAAACCAACAACCTGGCTTTACAGTTGGCACAACATAGAAGATATTCCTTGTTTAACCAGTTTATTTAGACCCACAGTCCAGTAGCCACTCTTTCAGCCCCATAGTTTTGAATGGTCTCTTTTTTTTAACCATTTCATGTCTTTTGTTGCTCATCCCTATTTCATTTTGAAATTTAATTAGCTTATCAAAATTCTTTCCTGCTTTGATTAACTTTGCTGACTAGGGTGTCCTTGGTATTTGATTCGCTAAGAGATTTCTATTAGTCTGGATTTGACAGGTGGATTTGATCGTGGATTCAGATTCAGTGTAATGGTGTCAAACTCCCTGCCCTAAAACTAACAGCTTTGCCTCTTTTGTAACCCTCCTCTGACCCATCATAGCAGGGTATCGATGCAGAGTTGCAGATTAAGGCTGACAATGTCACAACACATTTCTCTTTCAAAGGGCATTACTTGACCCCCTGTCGTCAAGGAGTGCAGAGGGGTTCCTCTGTGGCCTTTAGTAAAAAAATAAACATTTCCTCTATCTCTATATATCGCTTCACTTCTAATTTTACCTGCAAATGTAGGCACAAAGCGAAACACTACTGCCTCATAATAGTGTTCATTTCTGCTATATTATTTGTGTATTTCCCTAATGCAATATATGTCATTGTACCAAAGTTTTTGGCTATTGTATGAAGGATTAATGGAATTAATGGAAAGTGTCAAAATTGCTGCATTCATAGTCTTAGATCTAAAAAATGGAAAAGCTAGCTGTATGTGCAGGGTTACAGTTTTTTACTTTATTATATGATTCCAGTGTGTTAAGTCAAGGGTCAAGTCTGAGATGTCGTGTTTGTGTGTGTGTGTTTTAAATCTCTACATGTATGGGGGCCTTGAGGCTCAGGGTTTTGGTGTAAACTGATTTTATTGGGGTTTAGGTAAGGTGTCCTGCCCTGCATTGTCTTCTTTGGTCTTTTGTTCAGCGTCCTGCAGCAGTATGAATTCTTCTGCACCAGAGGGTTGAACATGTCTCTGAAGATATGATTGCTCATTCTTTTTGGTCAGGGTGGGGTTGACACATTCGTCCAGTGTAGCAAATTCTCCACCAGATTTGAGTTATCCTAAAGCATTTTATATTCTTTCTCCCCCTCACATACACCCTGCACTTACTGCCACAAACCATTATTGTGCCCATCATGCTCACAACTCCATACTTTTGTTCTTGGACTTTACTAGAGTAGCTTTACTTGATTCACAGTTGAAAATAATTTTATCTAATGCTGACCTTTGGTGCAGCCCATCAGTTGACGCACCAAAAAGGCTAAAATTACTGGACTCCAATCATCCATTCTTTTTTGTTTAATCAACTATACTTAAATATTTCTGCTTCACTTTTTAAATGGACTTTAAGACTTTTTTTCAGTGTAGTGTATGTAAATATTTCGCATGGCTTACTGAATGTTTTCTTAGCATGTTCATTACAACTGAAAACCTTTCTCTTTGTTAATTCCTTCGCTTGATTTATGTGCATTTAAACAATACATAATAGATGTTGTAATGGATGTGCAGAGACCGCATGCAAGTCTCACTACATGAAAACTTGACAAAATATTGTCAAATTGGAGTAAAATGGAGTTAAAGTGTTTCATTATGCGCTTGGTACATTATGATAAATATGCTCTCACTCTGCTCTGTTAAAAGCCCGGTCCTGATGTGCAGAATAGCTGTATTCTACTCTGTGCTAAGCTACATTTCTTCATTTGACTTTTATTGATGTAGATTTTGCGTGGCATCTACTCTATAACTACTTAAGTTTGAATGTGCCTCGGCCTCCCTTTTATCATTTGATAAATGTTTTTCCTCTGAGTGCACGTCGTGTCTCCTTACAAGAATTCCACAGCTTTTACCAAAAGCCATCGCACCGGGAAGTAATCTAATAATGAATACAACAACAGTTTACACACTGCCTGCCTTTGTACCCGTAATACAAACAATGGATCTGCGAGCATCCAGACCTCCTCTAATGGAGTACCAGAGCAAACACATTCATTTAATCACAGGCCTTTATTTCAAAGCAAACTGGCCAAGCAGCAGAGGATGAGAGGCTAATGACCCATGAGCAATAAGCAAGTGTTAGACTGAATGTAGTCTTGCTAAAAGAAGAAGAAAAAAAAAGCTTTTACGGAATAGCCTATCAATATTTTAAAGCAAAGCCTCTATGGTATCCCCTCTAACTGGATTAGCAGTGTGATGTGTTCTGACAGTATGTTGTTAGTGATACTCCATTTGCTTTGTCTATCATCTGATTTTCCCTTGGTAATCCACAGAGCACCGTTATATTTCATAATTTGTTTTGCTATCAGGGCTGATTTGTAAATGTGCAAATTCTAATTAGCCATAGCTACTGTTTCTAATTTATTAAATATTAAATGATTCCTGTAGTGGAGTCTTTTCTTCACATCCCCCCAGATGAAAGTTTGCGGTATGCAAATTCAATAGCCTTTTAGATGTCAGCAGTTTTTTTTTTTTAAATGTCCCATTTTGCGACTGAAGCCATTTTCCCCTTGTAGTTTGTTTGTCTGTCCACCGCTCCTCTTTAACTTCATATTTATTCATCTCTGATCTCCAGTTCTCGTTGGCTTTTCAATATAAGTTACATACTCTGTCAGACTCCGGCACCACTGCTTTGTTTAACGTCATTCCTCTTAACAGTCTGCTTTGGTCACCTACATAAAAGGGGGCTTTGCATACTCTCTGAAGTTAACTTTGTTCTTTATTATTGCATGGTGTTTTGGAAGTTTGAAACCCTGATTTATTTATTTTTTTTAAATAACAATTGATCCAAAGTTAGACATTTTTAGACACACTTCATGCAGTAGTTGAAATTGTTTGAGAGTGCTCTTAAATTGTATTGAAGATACAGAAATATGGGGCAGGGCAGTGTGATTAAAAGCATCGTGGAAGCTGTAGCACCATGCATTTTGTTTTTGGTCTCATTTAATATGTTCTTTTATGCATAATACCTGGTAGATATAGATTTAAAAGAACATAACTATTGTATTTTATTTCATTTTTGTCATAACAATAAGTTGTAAATTCGGATATACTAGTACATGCCCATGCTATATCGTCACCATCGCAATTTAAAGTTACCGAAAGAAAAATGGGGCAGCATGCTGGCAAAGTGGTTAGCACTGTTGCCTCACAACAAGAAAGTCCCGAGTTCAATTCCACCATCAGGGTCTTTCTGTGTGGAGTTGCATGTTCTCCCCATGTTTTTGTGGGTGCTCCGGTTTCCTCCCACAGTCCAAAGACATGCAGTTAGTGGGTATAGGTTAACTGGAAACACTAAATTGCCCATAGATGTGAGTGTGATTGGTTGTCTATGTGTTAGCCATGCAACAGACTGGCAGCCTGTCCAGTGTGTACCCTGTCTCTTGTCCTAAGACAGCTGGGATTGGCTCCAGCACCTCCCGCTACCCTAAAAGGGATAAGCAGAAGCAAATTGTTGGATGGAAAAGAAAAATTATGCTTTTTTTTTCTTTTTTTTAAAAAGGATTTTCAGTTGTGTAGCTAGTCAACATGATAACACCATAAAATCAGACATAGAACATTCGGGGGCCTAAGATCTACCTCTGTGCCACGTTTGTCTACTTAACTCTTGATTGTGTAGAAGGAGCTTTTGGACAGGAAGAGGTTTTGTCTATTACAGTAAGATTCTTTGATCAGTCGATGGTGTTGAGAGTTGTGCACAAACCGTCAAAGAAATTGCAAACTCTTTTTGGGTAAGTGGTTTGGGTCACTGTTATCCTTGCACCCAGACCAGATGGGAGTGATTTCTTTCAGTATAACAACACTCACATACATAGGTCATGAGGGGTATCATATGTCATGGCCTTCCCTATTACATACCTCTGTGAGGTTTTGCTCCACGTTCAGGACTGTGGCGCTCTATGCAACCATCATTAAAACATCAAATGAGTGAATGTGTTTGGGAGGAATGATGTTTGTCCAATTTTTAACAATAGTCTTTGCAAGTGACATTTTATGTGTCACATAAGAGCATTAATAAGTGGGGTGGTTTGTTTGCCCATTAGGAAAAATGTTCTGCAGTTGTGTTTAACATTGTCATGTTGCTGTGTATAGCTAATCTCTGTAAACTATATGTATATGGATATGTAGAATACATTATAGGGACACGATTTCTAATAGGGGAAGCTTTTTTCCAGTGACTACAATACTACAACCCTTCATGTTTCAGCGGGCTTTTGTTGCATGGAGGTAGACAGTGAGTGTGGGGAGCAAAGGAGTAATTGCATTTGCCAAAATGCACTCTTGCAACCATCATGTATTGTCTGATGAGCATTTTATTGGCTTTTAAGAATGGCTTGTGACCACCAGTGGCCAGCCGTTGGCTGTTGGCTAGCCTGGAAGCCCAGTAAAAATTGTTCACTGTCTCCAGATTGAGTTCAGTTCAATTGCATTTATATAGCGCCAATTCACAACACAGTTATCTCAAGGAGCTTGATGTGAGAAGGGAAAGAGCCTACAATATTAGAGGGAGAAAGCAATCCATCAGACGATGACTGTGAGCAGTACTTGGTGGAAGAACAGTCTGGAGGGAAGAGAAGAGAAAAAAGGACGTTATAGAGGCAGGAGGTACAAAACACAAACTGTGGGAGAAAGAAGACAAAGGTTAATGATATGAGGTAGTGACATTTTTAATGAATAGAGGAAAGTGGAGAAGGAATGCATAGTGAATAATGGGAAGTCCCCCAGCTGCCTGAGCCTATAGCAGGGTCACCTGATCTTAAAAATCACATAGCTTTCTATCTCATGAACGCAAACAGGGAGCTGGTTCCACACAAGAGGGACCTGATAGCTCAAGGCTCTGCCTCTCATTCTACTTTTAAAAATTGTAGGAACCACAAGTACGCTTGTGTTCCAAAAGCAAAAGGCTCTATTAGGATAATTGTATACTATCTGGTCTTGTGGTGTTTTAAGTCAACCAAAAGCCAAACTAGAGCCCAGGTCTACTAATGATGGGATGGACTGAGATTACCATGTAGTGCTGGTTAATATAATTACTACTTACTAAAGAAGCAATCAAAAAAATTAGGTTGAAAGTTCACTTTCTTATTTTTATTTATCCGTCCATCCATTTTATGCACTATTTTATAATATATCAGTATATAATGACAATGTAGTTGTCTCTCTGTTGTATTCACTCCTCTTGCTTCTCCGAGGCACCTCTCCTGCTGTTCCCTCTCAGTTTTATGTGATTTGAAATGTTTTTGAATGCCACTTGTATTCAACTGCTAGACATTAATTGAACACCCACTTATCCCAAGTGAACTTCACACTAATTAAGTTTTAAGAAACACATCCATCAAGCTATTGAGGCAGTTAATTTACTATTGCGGTGGGAATCTGATGCATATATTTCACATCACTCTGTGTGGAGTTCTTAGGCTGGAATGAAGGTTTCTAAAATATATAGTTACTCACTTGCATGTTGTGGATATAAAAGCGACGTTAAAACATGTCGAAGAGATGAATTTTCAGAGAATTGTTGCCACACAATTTGACGCACTTGGAGTAAAATCTTTATAAGCATTCATTTAAATTTTCTCTTGTGTTGTTGGGGTTTTTTTTCTCAATGTTTCCCCTGCCAGATACCACAGCATGGACTTTAAATATAGACACAGCAGCTAGCAGCCAAGCCAAAATTTTACAAGTCATTACCACATTTTCTACCTTTCCTAACTATAGCCCCCCTTTATTTTAGCTCCTCGCTGTCTCTGTTCTGCCTTCTCCTTTGCATAATAAACCTCCACCCAATTTGTCATGAAATCCCTCATTTGCTGGATACTCAGAAAGGCAGATTATGCTTATTTTTCATTTGGACAGTGGGAGATGGAGCCAGGTGTTTGGCAGCAGCAGAGTGTTCAGGTGTAACTGTGCCGGTGACGGGACATGACGAACAGCCGCAGATGAAGGATGAGGCGTGGAGGATTTTTGGGAAGAGCGGCACCCCACGACCTGCTCCCTCAAGAATACCCCCACCGATGGAGAGGAGGTAAAACTTTCTTTTCAGTCACTTCTTGCTAGAATCAGCTCCTCTTTCTTAATTAGCCAGTTAACGCCATATTGGAAATCCAGCTGTTAATCTGGGAGAACAGAGAGGTGATTCTGCTTTGCTCAACAAGATTAATTTATGCCTCCTCAGACGTCAGTGGTCTGATCCATAACAAGTCCATTAAATCAGTCGCCTCTGGTTATTGTTATATTAAAAGTGACCAGCAGTGGCATTAAAGCTTTTGTATTAGGGCTTTCAGGATTGTCACTTCTATTATTAGCACTGAATCATAGAGCTCGATTACATACAATGCAGCTCTGTAGCCCAGTGAGTCAGTCCATCATAAATCAGAATTGTACATGGGTGGTTTAGTTAAAACTTGCTTTACCTGCAGCACCCCGTAGGAGTGCATTGAGCGAAATGAACACCTGAAATCATATTTGTTCTAGAAATATATATTGTAGATCAGAGTAATATAACAATAACAACAGATGCAGGATTTTTCCTGCATTCAAACAATTTGGCACCCCAAAGACATTTTAGCCTTCCACTGAAAGGAAAATCACCAGGATTGTGTAGAAACTCATGGTGCCCAATATGAGAACGTTGTAGTACGAGCTGGGAGTGTGTACAAAAATGGCTGTAATTCCTGAACAGTTAATGTGATGTTTTTGTTGCACTGTTTGAATTGAAGCAGAAAGTCTGCAATTCAAAGACATCTTGATTGCTTGATTGAAAAATTGTGTACCTGACAGTCTCTTAATAACTCATTCAGGCTAAAAAAAAAAAAGCTAGCTGATGCACTCAAACAGTATGGTCCTGATAGCCTTGCAAAAAAGCCTTGATGAGCATTTTTGCCATTGCAATCTTAGTGAAACCAATCAGACAATGAAACCGCACACTCATTGGCTAACAACTTGCTAGTCACAAGTCTCTAGTCAGTGAACATGCTCTGAGCAGCCCTCCTGTCTGGCTCTTAGAATAACCAAAATCAAAAAATGGGTTTCATGTTTTATTCAGTTTGAGCCAAAATGAATGACCGAGCCCATAAATTCTGAGCCCAGGAAAGTGTTTACATGTCATTTTCCTAAAGACTTCTGTAGCATTGGAAATCTTTCTACAACCACAGTTATTGCCCATTGCTTGCCATAAAAAACTTCGGTGTTCAGTTTCTTTTTCAGACCCAGAAACTACAACCATCTTTTATAATGCCTTGCCAAAAGTCAAAAGGTGCAACTCCGCCTACCAAGATGGATGTAAATCAGCCTCTTGTCAAAGCAGGCAAACAAATTAGCACGTTTAAAGTAATTTAATATGATTAGAGTACCGTTTTTTTATGTCTTGACATTTTGTTTATGCTAGCAAAGCTAGCTGATCGGGTGCATTCCACAAACTAGGGCAGAATAAGTTAATAAAAAATTCCACCACCCTCTTTGTATTGAAGCTTTCAGCTTAAACTGCTTCAGGTACACTCTGCGATCACTCACTTCATTACGTATACCTTGGGGATAGTGTTTTGGACAGCCTTTTGCCTCAGTTCTTCATGACATAGATTCAACTTGTGCTGGAATCAGAAATTTTGGTCCAAAGCGGAGCTTTGCGGCATGGTGAATTATCCTGCATGAAACAGCCATGAGATGATGTGGTCACTGTGGTAATAAAGGGATATAGTCATCAACAATAATAATAACACAGCTGCTGCAGATAAATCAGTGCTGTGAGAGGAAAAGTTCTGTATTGTAGTTTAGTGTTAAAAGTGCTTTATGAATGTGTGATATACTTAAACACTTTAAACAGTAAAACTATAAAAGAGCTTCTATAATAATTAAATGTTGCCTATTTAAAGGTGTTGCCTGCCTCTCACCCTAAGACAGCTGGGATAGGCTCCAGCCCCCCCGAGACCCTGAAAAGAAATAGTGGAAGAGAATGGATGGATGGATGAATAGAGTTAAGCTGCTAAGAATCTATAATTATTACCGATACTCATTTATGAAACAGAAAAAAAAAAGCTAAACAGAACTTTAGACCCTCCTACTATCTGTGCACAGAGGTCTGAGGGATCTTCCAGGAACACTGAAGCTATTTTCCAAAGACTTGATTCGTCAGTAGGCAGTGATTTCATACTTACTGATCTCTAATCTCGAACATAATAGCAGGTTACGACATCACTGGATTTACAGACTGTTCTCTATAAATCCTGGAGACAGTTGTGTGGAAAAATCAGCAGTTTCCAAAATACTCCATGTCACGTTCACGTTCCCCATTCTGATGTCCGGTTTGAACTTTAACTTTGATCATGTGTACATGTCTAACTGCACTGAGTTGCTGATGTGATTGGCTAATATTTGTGTTAGTGTTCATCAGGTATACCTAATAAAGTGGCAGAAATTCATCTCATTGTCCAGTGATATGAATTGTTAAGAGAAGTGCATATTTTATAAAAGCTTATAGCACTTAATTAGGCTTGAACTGTGATAGATTTTGCTGTATACACACTCTTTTAGGATAATGATCCCAAACAGCAGTGGTTACCCCATTACAGACTTCCATCAACACCACCCGTCATGTTCCTAATCAAATGTTTTAAAGTGGATGCTATTTAACACTATTAATCACATAAAAGTGGATACTGTTAATAGTCACCGTGTGCTTGGCACTAATTGCATTCTCAATTGCAACATGTGTTATTAAAATTTTACAACGGCATTATCTCGATGGAGCCGGCTAATTGTTGCTCAGGTTTATGTGTCCTAATCTAATCGAAGAAATAACTATTTTTTTCTATCACTCTGCTAGAAAAGGCAAGAAGTACCCTGTGGCATTTGAGCGCCAAAGCTTACGAATCAGGTTAGGAAGGAGAACATCAATGGCCACTTTTCCTTTAAGTGTCTTTTAGAGCCATGAGCAAAAGCTCCAAGCACTGTGTTAAGCATACTTCATTGTACAGCCTTATTAGTACAGTCAGAAGGCTCATTACCATTTGCAGAACAAAACCAAGATCAAGACGATAATGTTTGCAGTCCACCGGCCTTTTGTTTGTGTACTGATTAGTTTACATATTTTAATTAAGTAGGACATTTAGCAAAGTAAGTAAAGCAGACAATAAAAGCTGTGCTGCAGTGTGTTAATATACCAATTTGTATTTAGCTGGCTAGCCGTCCTCTCTGAGGGGAGCAGCTTTGAGCATGTCTGTATTTCCTGCCATGTTTGACATTAAAATCCATGGGTTTGACTTTTCCTAGTGAGTTAATTTTGTGGCACATCTGTAGCCATGCCTGCAAGCCAGCTCGTCTTAGCACACAGACTCTATCATGTAAGCCCCTGAATTGAAATATCCTCTGCTTGAAATATTGACTTTAATATCTCATTTGAAAAATTCCTGTAACCTTTTGATGTTAAATCCATACTCAATTTTGCAGAATGTTATAGGAATATGCAGAAAGGGATAGGAAGCATTATTGTGTTTTCTCCTGGAGAGAAATTACATTTTATGGCTGTAACACCAACCTCCCCTGTGTTCTTTTTAGTCCGTGAGGGGGGAAAAAAAGACGAGGCCATTAAGGCAAAATGAAAAGAGCTATTGATTGGGCTCTTATGCCTTTTCTATTTGCCTCATTTCCTAAATGCATGATAATAAGGGCTCAGCCACTGAAACTAACAATACTCCTTAATGAATCGAACTCTAAAGAATTAGCCTAAGTTTGCATAATGATTCACAGATGTTTCCATCAATGGATGATATGCTTTTGGTTCGTTGTTTTGTGCATTCGTGTTCCGTTTACCCAATACATGCTCATCTCCTTATAGCATTATAATGCAATCAAGACATTATTTGATGATTTCTGTTAGGGAAAAATGCATCACTTGTCATCAGAGATGTCTGGGATGACTTTTGTAAAAGCTATCATATTAGAGTAATATTAGTGTTGATGGATTGGAGCTAATAATAGTCAAATAGGGAACATTAAGTTATAACAAGTGCAGAAAACCATGCTTTTAGCTAATGGAGTTGTGCTTTTAATAGAGAGATGGGCATAAAAGCATCACAAAGGGGAAGAGTGAGAAATAAAAAGACACACCATTATTAAATCCATAGTTTGCCAATAGTAATATCCAGTACATACAAATATTGGATTCCCAAACCTTTTTACCCAGCTTCCTGAGGTCCATTAGTAGAGTGAGTAGAGTGACTTTGAGTCAGGACATCAGCCTGCAAAAAGGTAAAGGATATTTAGTCTGTACAATAGTAGATTCAGTTCTGTTTGCACCCCTCAACCTTTTTTAAGAAATATGTTAATTTAAAAAAAAAAATAAACTTTTTACAGCTGCACAGAAAAAAACAAATCTGATCTTCTTTGCCAAACTATGCTATTGCAAACTATGTTTTGATGGCGATCGTGGCTCAAGAGTTAGGAGTTCCCCTTGTAATTGGAAGATTGCCGGTTCAAGCCCCGGCTCGGACAGTCCCGGTCGTTGTGTCCTTGGGCAAGACACTTCACCCGTTACCTACTGGTGGCCCGGTGGCGCCAGTGTCCGGCAGCCTCACCTCTGTCAGTGCGCCCCAGGGTGGCTGTGGCTACAATGTAGCTTGGCATCACCAGTGTGTGAATGGGTGGATGACTGGATGTGTAAAGCGCTTTGGGGTCCTTAGGGACTAGTAAAGCGCTATACAAATACAGGCCATTTAAAACATGTCCATATACAGATATGGTACTTTTGCACCGTTTGATCACATTGCATAACAACATTTTTAGGCAGTGCATCAGTGAAGTCTTGATGGAAGCCTGTACTACTTCTTCAGAAATTACTTGTGCTGTGTGTGCATGTTGATTCGCACAGCATGTTTCAATCAGGCTACTTATGTGGCCATAATAAAAAGGAGAAAGGTCATGTTCCTGTATAGAAATATGTTGTGCTTGTCATGAGTCTTTCAGTTTAATACTGTGGATGTTGGGCTTAGTTTGGCTTTGTTTTGTTTTTTCTTATTGCAGTGCATTAACAGTTACACTAACAAAAACCCAGTGAAACTCTGTGGGATATTTCTGTCTCATTCCTTTACTGTGGAATGTCACAAAGATTGCAAACTCAGCTCCTGTGATGCTATAGCAAGTGTAATTTAGCTTGATTCATAATAGTGGAAAGACAACCTTTAGTCAACAAGAGTTAAAGCCAAATCCATGATTTTCTCCAGGTCCATAAGTATTCATGTTAAATAATCTCAATATTTTCCTAATAATTATCAAGATCAAGAAGCCTTACTTTGGACAGATACCTGGAATTTATTTAGTATAAAACTGGCCCAGGTTTTTCCTAGTTTATGATTATTTTTGGCGACAACACAAGCATGCCAAATTGCTATAAGTTTTCCTTATCAGCAACGTTTGCTGCAACTCCGATGCTATGCAAGTTATTTTCCTCTGGGCAAATTACATGTTATGTGTCCAAGCAGCATATCTAAGCATGAAAGCAAAGCGAGGTTATCTCAACCTTCACTCCTTTAATCCAAAATACAGTAACGGGGTTTAGTAGGATGTTGTCGCGTCTCCACAGAATTGTATCGTCTAATTTGCTCTGGCTGTTGGCTTTGCATTACCTCAGGCTACATATTTGCATAATGAGCATTTGGAGTTGGAGTGTTGCATTGTTGAGTGAAGTGCACAGAGGTGAGGCCAACATCGCTTTTGTAAGGCTTTTATTGAGATAGGACAGTGGAGAGAAGGCAATAGCCTGACCGCATATAGGTCACTTCCTCAACCTGATGAACTTTACGGTGCCCTCCTTGGATATCATTTTTAAAAGAGGGGGGCACTCAAAAGAGCACAAATAGGGAACATAATCTCCTGGTTTTGTTTTACAGACTACATTTTTAAGATCTTCTGGCATGACAGAAAACAAAAAAACATTTTTTTATTGAAGTAGTTGCTCATTCTGTTTTTGCTAATTAAATTTCCACTTAATTAGGGAGAACTAAATTAGGTTTGGCCTTTCACTATGATGATTCAATTACTCATTCCTTGCAGGTCAACATAAGTTTTAGGCCACCAAGTAGACTAACAATTTATTTCACTTTAACAATTTTTAAATGCATAAACAAACAAATGAAAAAATAAAAGGAGAAATACATTTTTGTTTGCAGTGTTTTATAGGGTTGCAATGGTACTCCAGTTATTGATTGGAAGTTAAATGAACTTTAAGGATCTTCAGAAGCCTCGCTTGTTAGCTGCAAACCTTTACTGTTGTGCTGTGTTGATATAATCTAAGAAAGATTGTGGGTGGCAGGCAGAAACAAACAAATGAAGGAAAGAATCAGAGTTGAATCTGGGATGACAGACTGATGTAAGTGGAATGTAAATATAGCACTTGTCCACTCTACTCAAGCACCCAAAGCACTTTATACAACAGCCTTGTTTACCCATTCACACCAGTTCATACACGCGCATTAGACAGCAGCTCGGGGTTCACTATCTTACCCAAGGATGCTTTGCCATGCAGACTGAAGCCTCAGGGATCGAATCGCCAACAGACCCCGACCTTCTTCTTACCTACCTACTGAGCTACAGCCACCCCATGATGTCTGACCACTTTCAGGTGGGAGTCTTTCTCATGAGTGAAAACCATGAATCAGACAGTAGTTTGTGTTTATTAATTAATCCTTGGCCTTTGTATTAAAACTCCATGGCCACAGTGTCATCCCTGGTGAAATACCGGGCAGGAATGCCATTCAGCTCTCAAGACATTGTCTTTGTGGTTAAGCATGCGTTGCTTCTAAGTGAAATGTATCACTCTAACAGTTTATAAACAGGCTTGAGGAAACTGGTGCCAGCTGTAAGGTTGCTAATAGTGTGCTGATTACAGTGCTTTGCTTGCTACAGCAACTTCGTATCAGGGCAGTTTACCCTGCAGCTCTCTTTCGCTGTCTCAGCTCAACTCCATCCTCTATCTGGGGACAGTCACCTGCAGAGGGGCAGATGGTCTCATTTCTCCCACTGGGATAGTCTCTCTCACGTGCAGCAGTGTTGCGGTGCTTTCTTTTGCGAAATCTTGCTTAGAACAAATAATTTAACTTACAGTTTTGATGGATTCCCTGGACTGTGTATCACCTGTGAAAATGGACTTGGAAGCAGTTGGTGCAAGGGCTGACCTATTTTGGCAAGCATAAAAAATAGGCTGTTGGTCAAGTCAGCTAATGTTGTAGGTATGTCCCACAAAATACTGCATGCCAGCAACATGACCTGCAAGTATATCCATCTCAGAGAGAGCGTATGTTCCCCAGCAGTAAAGAAGCACTCTGCTGTGATATTGTTTTTCAGCTTCCTGTCTGCACCACGGTATTTGTTTTATTAGGCTGGTATTTGTTGCCTGTGACCTCTTTATGCTTATATTTGATTTAGAATTGCATTGCTTTAATAATTTAACATACAGTGAAGTGCGGAGATTTATTGTTATTTTGTTTTTCACAAACACTAACCGCTGTTACAGTGTTGTGGACTGGCCTGGGACCAGCTCATTTTACTCTGACCGGGTCACTCATGCCCACAACTGTTAATTGTTGTTTGTGTGTTTCCCAGTGTTTAGTGTGTTAATGCAGTATTTCTGTTCAACACATCACTTTCATGTGAAAGTTCATATTAAACTTTTTTGGGATCTAAAAAAACACAAAATCTACATTTCGTCAACGTTTCATTCCCTTAAATTTTTCTAATTTTTAAATAAATAACACATGAAAAGAATATGTTCTTGTAACGTGTATTATTATTTTCACCAGATCTCTACAGTGAATGGAGTTAATGGGAAGATAACAAAGAAGCATGCTTCTGTGCTATCTGCTATCTTCTTTCCTCATGAATGTTTTCACATCTCTTTTGAATTCATCCTTTCAAAGAAAAAAAAAACACGTTGATATAAATTTATCTTGATTTTTGACCTGAGCAAAATAAAATTTTAACCCTAATAAGTTCATTCACTCATTTTCTTCTGCTTATCCAATCCTGGTTTCATGGTGGGGTTGGAGTCTATCCTAGTTGCTATCCGGTCCTAAGTCTGACGTCATTAGCCATTTCCAGGTCCAAACTCCGCTTCAGGTGCCAAAGTCAAACAAACACTGCGGAGTTCAAAACTATTTCAACTAGTAAAAAAATTCCTTCTTGTTGTGCAGTGACAACCCATCAGATGGAATTATTTCCTAAAGTCAGAAATGAAGAAGAAACTGCTGTTTGAGGGCAGCTGGAATTGTTGAACTGAACTTTTAGAATGGGACAGGTGAAAGGAGATGTCTTGGAGAAAAGTGTGCAAAACTGAAGGACTTAATTGCAAGTTTTCAAAATCTGTTTCTGTAACTTGACTTTAGCTATTGGTTGTGCTCCTCCTCGGGCTGATGGCCATCAAGGGCAAATATTTGTGTTTCCGGTGTGACTGAAATTATGTTAGTAACACTAGGTGAAATTTTGCTTCATGTTTGTTGCAAATGCACCTTTACACGCCTCATTTCAGAAATGGCTTAAAGCTTAATAGTTTACCTCATCATTCCTAGTTTCTCTAGATCCAGACACAAAAATAATCCCCCCTCTTTTGCAAGCTGGACAAGAACAGGAGACACAAACCCTCACATATTTTTGTGAAATCAAAATTCTTGATTAAAATATGATTTTGGTCTACATGCACTGGCCAATTTGCCTTGCATGGGTCTCAACGCCTCATTAATATTGCATGATCTTGTTAGTGTCTACTTTTCCCCTCTGCACCACCCCCTCCAACCTCATCAGTTGCAGAAACTGGAGGGTACATCTGAAAGTCAGCTTGCATCTCCTGCTTTTACTAGACTTGCCGACACGGGATAGGCTCATATCCATCCAAGGATTATCCTCCACTGTCTTCCTTCCTTCCAAAAAAAAAAGAAGAAAATACATATATGGAAGTGTCAAAGAAATGAGATTAGTTCCTGCGTCTTTCCTCTCTGTGGTGGAAAAATACATTTTATGTGTGATTTTCCCCCAAATAAGCCGGGGGTACAGATGAGTAGCTTCTTGACAGCTATGAATGAGGACCTTGCTGCATTAAGGCAATGACAGAAGGAGGAGCAATTGCAGGTTTCAAAGAACACTGGAATGAGTCTCCGTCATCTGTGTTATGGGCTCAACACCCAGTCACTTGATCACGGGTTACCCTCGTCACTATAGATGGAGGCGTTCGTTTAAAACATTTCCCACTGAGCTGTTGTCGATGTAAAAAGCTTCTCTCCCATTACAGCAGGCAGTGAGGGGAGCAGCATCTAAATGACCGCACGGAGGCCAGGGGATGAGGCTACAGAAGAGCAGGAGGAGAGGAAAAACAGGTGGAGTGCTGGGAGAACAAGGTCAATACTTGAAGTGGAATAATGAAAAGAACTAACATCAGTGTTATTAAATAACATCTGCTGAACAGTTTCAAATACACAGTGACTGCTGGAGCCTTTTAAAGTACCCTGGGCATTACCCTGAACATCAGTATGCATCTGTGTGAGTTATTATCAGTGCCTAGCCAATCATCTGGCTAAGATAACTTGTATTTCTTCAAATAAGATTAAGCTGAACGCTCCAATCTATAGCTATAAATTGCAGTTGTTAGCATTGGGTGCAGACTTACAACATTTGGCAGGATCCTGTGGTTCATGGGCAATTAATTAGTTTTACACTTCAGCCAGTCTTCCAAAGAAGAGTTCCTGACAAGTGAAACTCCTTTAGGATTGGCTCTTCAGCACCACAGTTACGTACAGTATGCTGATATTAGTTTTGATAAAAGAAGACTCCGATTTTGCATGAAATGAAAAAGTATTGAGACAGAAAATGTTGTGTGTACGGTAGATTCATAATTAAGGGGTAGTTTTGTCAATGATTAATCTTTCAATATTTGTCTTCAAATGTATTGTTTTGTTGGACCAAACTGGGCAAAACCCCCAAATATTCTATTTGCAATCACATAAAACTAAAAAAAATCTTAAACCCTCAGAAATAAGAGGCTGGTATCAAAGAACAAAGGACATAATTTGAAGCTGGGTACTGACGATTGAGCTGCTTCTTACACTGTGGCTACGGAAAATGTGCAGTAAATGCAAATCGTTTGTATGTCAGACACATAGCATTTACTTTTTAGTGGTGTCTTTTACTTTGACAAACAATGTTGTTTCATTTTCCTTCTTTTTTAATGATAGTGACATTTAATGGCATTACATTTCCAAAAACTGTTTCTTAATAACTAATATAGAGAAAAAAATGAATTCATGAGGACACGGAGAGAAAAGATGACCAAAAACACGACTGTATGCTCAACAAAGCTTGACCAAACAAGACACCACCTGTCCAATCAAGCTACGACAGCCGAAGATATTTATATATTAGGTAATGTATATTTTTGGTCAAAACATATTATTTTGGATTATGATTGCATTTTATTCCCACAATATTTCAGCCAGAGTTTCAGACTTGGGAAAATTTCTCCTGCAATATGATCAGAAGTCATAAAAAGTCTTCGAATGGGTGACTTTTTCGTCCTACTTCTAACCCAACAATGCTTACCAGTACTGAATGTGAATTTATTGTTATAGTAATTAATCTGTCCTTGTTCTAATCTGTCAAAATGGTGTTCAACCTTCATGTTCTTCCATCATTGTTCATAAATGTGGCCTGTGTGCATCAGCAGTGATAAGGCAACGCAAGACGGACATGTGCGCTGCTCTAGCACCCTTCATTGATTATAGTGGAACTGTAATTGGGCAGGATACATTAATGTTTAGCGTAGCAACGGTGTTATTTGTGGCAGCTCTAGAATCATATAACAAAGAAAGTTTGCAGCATTTAAACTTTTTATAATCTATTAAAGAGAGAATAAAATAGATTTTTGAAATCACAGTGTTAAGACTCAAGTTCATAATTAGCCCCAACTGTTTAAAGTATACGCAGTTGTTGGGTTGCTTTTTCTTCACCCAGAGGCACATGTGCATTTTTTATTTGATAAATAAGACAGTGTTTTCTTAATGGTTTCTCTTTATTTTTAATCTCTCAGCACTTTGTTTTATGCATATTGTGTTTTTGTGCTATTGCTTTATTATTTACTTTTCCTAAACTTTTTCGTTTTGTTGGTATGTAACTTTTTATTTATTAATAGGTTCAAATTGTTTTAAATTTGTCTCATTAGCTTGTCACTGATGTATAAGGCACGCTGAACTGAAGTAATCTGCATGAAAAGTTTGATTATTAGTCCTAAGAGATCTTTTTGTCAAATATGCATTTGTAATGCAGAACAACAAATTTTAACCCTGTGAATGATTTCTGCTGCGATGATGTCCTGCTGCCTGTTTTAAAATACTTTTGTTTACTCTGATGGTGTCTCCATTCTTGGTTTCTGTAGATATAAAATCCCATAAAGAATGTGATGGACTGGTGACCTATCCAGGGAGCATGCTGCCATGCACTGGCGTGGCAAAGAAAATGGATGGATGAATGGATCATGCCATTAATCTTTAACAAAAACATATGCATATACACTATGTTACAGTCTGCACCTTTAGTATTGAACATAATTTACTGTTTTTGTATAGTGAGTGTTGATTAATGACTGTAGACCATTAGTGTCTCTGGACACATACTGCAAGATGAAGGGGCTTATATGACTGAGATGGAAACTAGCAGAAAAGCTGTTTTCACTGGCACAAGGTGCAAAACGTGAGACTGCTTCATTAACTGTAGGCTCGGTCGTTTCTAACTTTGGCTTGTACAAATATCTGCTTTGCTAGAGCAAACAAACTGGGTTCAGGTAATATTTAAAAATGACTCTTAAAGCACAGTAATTCTTTTATAACTATCAAAGCATCAGTGAAATGATAAGCACTGAAGGACAGCACACCAAACAAGGTATTACCTTTTCCATGAGCGCATGTTTAAATGTGGGGGGAGAATTCAGAGAACTCTTTGGAGATTAAATTTTGTTAATTGCCATCATCCATCAAGTATAACATTCATAAATGGAATAGCCATTGGACATTTAAGATAATGCTCAACTATTATGATGGATCACAGTTTCAGTGCTCGTGTTCAATCTGGTTAATGTCTGAGATAATCATTTGGCTTTAATCAGTCTCATTTTGTATATTTGAAATCCCCACCACCTCCTGAGGCACAGTTGTGGTCCACCACTAATAACGCAATGGCTTAAAGCGCACATAATGGACTTCGGTATTTGCTGTAGAAATTTGATCCCCCACAGCCTGATATGATAAATAATAATATATGTTAATACATCTCAAATGACAATGCAGTAGATAATGTTGAACACAGTACACAGGGTCAGTTTGCCTTTATAGTGAGAATATTTACACTTAAATATGTGCAAAGGATCCCCTCCAGACAGGTTTTAATATAATTTGTATTTGAGCTTTTTCCACATTTAATTACAAGCACTACTTGTTCCTCCCTGGAAAAATCTTATAGTCCAATATGCAAAAATTGTTCATTTCAAACATTGGATGCACGTGTTTACCTCACCGATTAATTCTTAGTATATGGGTTCTTTAGTTTTCCACATTATGCTGGTCTAAGTTGCGTATCAGACCATGACTGGCTTCAGACTTATCATGTTTGTGGGCATACATACAGCACAAGTATTAAGTGTTAATTTTGTATTTTGGACAAAAGGTTTATTGGTTTTAAAGCAAGGCAAGTTTATTTATATAGCACAATTCAACAACAAGGTGACTCAAAGTGCTTTACAGAGACATTAAAAAACAAAAACAATAAAAAGCATGATTTAAAATTGATTTAAAAAAACAGTAGATAAAATCAGAACAGTAGATAAAATCAGTAGTTAAAATGTAAGTTTTGAATTTTAAGCTTAAAAGTGTGGATTTGGTGTTTTATTCAAATGCAGCTGAGAATTAAATAAACTGAGTGTTTCAGCTGATCTGAGGCTTTCTGGGAGTTTGTTCCAGATATATGGAGCATAAAAGCTGAATGCAGCTTCTCCGTGTCTGGTTCTGACTCTGGGATCTGATAAAAGACCGGATCCAGATGACCTGAGGGATCTGGAAGGTTCATACTGGGTCAGGAGGTCACTGATGTATTTTGGTCCTAAACCATTCAGAGCTTTATAGACCAGCATCAGAACTTTAAAGTCTATCCTCTGACAGACAGGCAGCCAGTGTAAAGACCTCAGAGCTGGACTGATGTGGTCCACTTTTTTGGTCTTAGTGAGGACTCGAGCAGCAGAGTTCTGAATGAGCTGTAGTTGTCTGACTGATTTTTTAGGTAGACCTGTAAAGATGCTGTTACAGTAATAAAGCCTAAAGATGAATGCATGGACTAGTTTTTCCAGTTCCTGTTGAGACATCAGATCTTTTATCCTTGATATATTCTTGAGGTGATAGTAAGCTGATTTTGTTATTGTCTTAATGTGTTTTTCTAAGTTTAGGTCTGCATCCATCACTACACCCAAATTTCTCGCCTGGTTTGTGGTTTTTAGCTGTATAGATTGAAGTTCTCTGGTGACCTGCAATCATTTTTCTTTGGCACCAAAGACTATTACTTCAGTTTTGTTTTTGTTTAGCTGGAGAAAATTGCGGCACAAACAGTCATTAATTTCCTCAATGCATTTACCAAGAGCCTGTACAGGGCCTCGGTCCCCTGGTGACATTGTGATGTATATTTGTGTGTCATCTGCATAGCTATGATAGTTTATTTTGTTGTTCTTTATAATCTGTGCCAGTGGGAGCATGTAAATATTAAACAGATGGGGTCCCAAGATGGAACCTTGGGGAACTCCACATGTGATACTTGTCTGCTCAGATGTGAAGTTACCTATTGATACAAAGTATTTCCTGTTTTCTAAGTATGTTTTGAACCAGTTTAGTACAGTTCCTGAAAGACCTGCCCAGTTCTCCAGTCGTTTGAGTAATATGTTGTGGTCAACTGAATCAAATGCTGCACTGAGATCCAGTAAAACTAAGACTGACATTGTTCCATTGTCTGTATTCAGACACAGGCAGAGTTGGCTTGCTGAGGCCGGGTTGATTGCCAGCCTACTACTTACAGCAGGCCTGTCCAAAGTCCGGCCCAGGGGCCAATCACAGGTCAGATCTTATATGGCCCCTTTAGTCCTATCTTAAAATGTTTTTGTTTTTTTTTTTTTTTTTTATCCAGTCGTTAAGTCTAACGTCACTAGCCGTGTCTGGGCCTACACTCCGCTGCAGGTCCATATATCAAACGATCACTATGGCATTACTGAGAGTTGACAAACTGTCTAATGTCTTTCATCTTTAATAAAATGATCAGCGTTCTGCTCTACCAGGTGTAACAATTGAGTTTAACATCCAGGCATCCATGAAAACGGAATTTATGACATTTAACGGAGTTAGAAGTTAGCAGGAAGTTAGCTTGCTAGCTTCTATCTAAATACAATATAGCATGTCCTGACTGCGGGGTTTTTGAAACAAATTCAAACGTACAGCTCTGTTATCACTTCCAACATAAATGAAGACAGAAAACTAAACAGCAGCGACGTTGATGTGCTACGTGACCGCTAGCGACACAGCTATGTTAGCATAATATAAACAAGCTAACTTTTTTTGCACTCGATAAAAGTTAACGTGAGTGTTCTCGGTGGTCAGGAACAAATGTAATCGCATGGCAGGATGCTGTAAAAGGACCAAAGGACCAAAAAGGACCAAACTTCTTTTTGAGCTTTTTGAGATTAAATAGAGGAAAATACAAAACATTAAACATGTTAACAACACAAAAGCCATATTAAACGCAGACTACTTTAGGCCCGGAAGTAGGATTTGTCACGTCATCACTTAACGACCGGATTGCCCGCTATCACAAAAACAATTAATAAAGTGTAATTTGTCTTTTCACCTCATGGTGGCAGCACCATGTGGCATAACAAATGAATGTATAAAAGTTCTATACACGCTCACAAGAGTACATCTCGTTTAAAATGAACCTGTGATACTGATATTCAGCAGCTTCACTGAAGTTTCAGGCATTCCGGATAGTTTGATCTTTGTTATTTTTTTTTCCATATGTGAATGAAAAGGAGATTTATTTTATAATGACAACTCTCATGTTACTCAAAATAAAATTTAAAAAAGCATAACATTTATGCTTCAAAAAAAGGCACAAAGAATTGTTGGGCCCTGGGTGATATTAATAAATATGGCACTCTTGAAAATAAGTTTGGACACCCCCCTGACTTACAGGGGCACTGAGTCTTGGAGGACAACTGCTGTTCCCCGTTGAAGTTGTCAACATGCAAAATGTAACTGATTTGTGGCATAGCAGGCCCTGGCCTGTAGTTTTTCTTTTTTTTTCTGCAAGTTGGATATGGATATGGTTATTGTAGCAGATTATTGAATGATTATTTTCCTTTTGATCTGCACAATTTAACTAATAATTTACATTTTAGGATTTTAGCGGTTGTCATCTTTTGCCCACAGCTGAGACTGTTTGTCAAACTTAGTATCTGTTTGTGTTACAACCATGTTTTACATGCCATCCATCCATCCATCCATCCATCATTCCATCCATCGTCATCCAATTCTGGGTCACATTTGGCTGGAGCCTTTCAGAGCTGCCATAGGGCGAGATACAGGGTATATCACCATGCCACTATGCTGCCCATAGTACACCCCATCAGACTGTAAGCTTACCCCTGCCTGCTGTCGGCTTCGAGGTGACAGGAAGATGGACCTCTGCTGTTAGTGTGGAGCAAGTTTACGCTAAAGCTTGTTGATCAGCTTGTGTGATTATAGGACTCTTATCAGTGTTTTCTTTTAATATAATTACAGTAAAACAAAAAAAATGGTGTTTATTAGCAATGTTTTCCTTCAGTCAGTTTGCTTAACAGGTGAACTCATAACTGCTGTTGGCAGAAAATCCATCACTTACCCCAACATGCCAGAAGGGGCCAATCAACTTGGCCTGCATACTTTTTCACTGGCCGCAGGTTATATCGAACCTTGGAACATGAACAACATTAATGCAGTGACATTTCTTTTGCAAATGTCTTATGGATGGTTTTGATGGTGCGCAACAACTAAACCTGGAAGTGAATTATTCCTTTGGTTACAACGTGAAAGCTTTTAAAACAAGTAAATGTAACTTTGCCTGATAATTCAACTTACTCCTGAATAAACTCCTGCCTGCATCACCCCCCGTAAAGTTGATTCTGTTCATCTGGACGTAGCGTTTTCAGTTAGAGAAACGTCTACCTACGTGTTTTGGGGTATTTTGTAGCTGCCTTTTCGTCAATTTATCTAAGTTTAGTTACAAAACCTGAAATGAATGATACAATTCAAGACCCAGTGACATCAGTCAGTTTTATAGAGAGAATACTTCTGAGTGCAGGATGCTTCTGATAAATGGGTAAGCAGAAGAAATTACTTCCACTCATGCTGTAAGTCCCTCTGAATTGCCTTAATGTCAATTCATTCACCTTAAACTTTTGGTTTGTGTTAAAAAAAAATCATTCTCATCACAAAGTATTAATCAACTACTATTTTTGAATAAATAATACAGAGCACACATAGAAACTTTCCACTTTCAGTAGATTATTTCTCAAAAATCACAGTAAAAATAAAAACAATAAAACACACATTTGTTTATTTACTTGCAATGAAGCTGTGTTGTATATGTTAAAGTGTAAGATTTGTATTCATGTGAAGGATCAATGCCTACTTTTAGGGGGAAAAGCACTAGCGACTTACTGATTTAGTGTGTATTTGATGGAGCTCTGAGCGTCTCAGTTCTTCTGTCTGATTTATATGTTAAATTTCAAAGCTGAGCAGTGAAACACACTTTCCTTTTAGGCATCAAACCTCATAGTATACATAAATCCATCATTTACCTCTTTGCATTTTCTTCTTTTGCGTCAGTGCTCGTATTTCCCTCTTTGACTTCTTTGTCACAGGAAACATAATGCACTGTGCGTGGTATATATAATAGGGTGTCAAAGGTTACACATACAGACATACACCATTGCAGTTTGACTTTCAAAAGATGTCAGTGTCGATAAATGACAAGCAGGTGGAGCTGTGAGCAAAGTAAAGCTCAGAAAACCTCCGGCAACATTACTTTTAGGTTTTTTTTTCCCTCTTCTGAAGAGGGACGTGTTGGTGCTTTATTCCTGAGAAGGTTCCTCAGAGAGAGATTATTACTGCGCAGCCTTCTTCCACATAGATAAGTCTGTGTAACATCAAGACCTCCACTCTCCACACTTAGCCCATATCTATTATAACTAGAGGCTAATAGTCTCATTCTAATTGATGTTACTTCCACAGCTCTGCTTCTTCCTGTGTACTCCGATGCTGCTGCTGCTGCTGCTGGTTGGTAGTGTAAGTGACAGCGTGGAAAGGCACTTCTAATCCGGAGGTGGCAAATAATCAGAATAATTTGGACTCTGTGTGTGTTTGTGTGGGGCGATGGCCTGTATGTACTGCTTGTCATTTTTTCAATTACTCGAGCTGTGGTTAAATGTTCATTTTCAGCAGTCAGCCCGGAGCGAAAAACTACTGAGCCCCATTAGGTTTTACCCACAGCCTCGCACTCATTAGTTTTCTCCGGTCAGACGAGAGTGAGGGAGAAGCTGGGAAGGCCTCTCTAAAGAGGTCAGGGTGGAGTCTTGTGCAGCCATAGTAGAGATTGTTAAGGAGTTTTCAGCCAGTATGCTACAATGGGAAGATTGCTGTGAAGACTCGGGCGACCTTTTTAAGGCCAATCGCACACGCAGCCATATCTCTTTTCTCTTTCTCTCACACATGCAGGAAACTACTGACCTATGAGAAAACTCAATAAACATGACAGCACAAACATGGGTATTATACTTATGTTTAAATCTAGATTCTGGGAAATGTGCACTGTCCTCACTGCTAATAGTTACAAGGCTTTTATCTTCCCTGTTGCATCTCGAATGGCGCTTTCAGACCAGTACAGGCATCATTAACCAGCGTCCTCTGTTTCCATTGACCTGAGGGATCCTGTCTTGATTTTGTGCCGCTACGGCTCTGCCAGCTAAATGGAGGTTGCAGGAAGATGGCATCCATTATTGAGGTATTCAATTCAAATGTCACCCGTTTCCACTTGGCACTGTTTTCTCTTCCCTAATGTTTGCTCGGGGCATGTGGGAGGGAGGAGGGGCACTGGTTTTTCAGTGTTCTCCCAGCACTTGGGAAGGACTTTTCACAGACATTAGCAGGGAAAAGATGCAAGGTGACACTGTTGTAAGTCCCGCCACTTCACCTTGCACTCTGACACCTGGACGGTTTCTCCCTGCATTGTTAGTATCCTCCTGAGCACAGGCCTAAAACAAGGCTGATTGTAACTATTCATCATC
Source organism: Copadichromis virginalis (assembly GCF_057382275.1). NCBI lineage: Eukaryota > Metazoa > Chordata > Actinopteri > Cichliformes > Cichlidae > Copadichromis > Copadichromis virginalis. Next base: position 14,829,210 of record NC_140639.1, on the reverse strand, counting down.
CAGCCTCTGCTTAATTGGACCAAAAGTAGATTGCATGTAGGGCGCCATGAGTCTCTCAGGTGGGTGTGGACAGAATACAGTTCAGATAAGAGCTGGAAATACTTCAGGTGCTCACATGGAATAAACCCAGTTTCTCTCTAAGTGCAGGTTACTTATTTGGCCACTACAGACTCGACTTTCATTACCCGGTTACCCTCCTGTCAGTGTAATTCACTCCTATCATCCCTCAACCCAGTTGAAATTAACAGGTAATTTGTAAATGTCACTTTGGGTTAGACACCTCATTTTCTTCCTTTTCCAACAATCCAGCACCCGTGAGCTATTTTTTTCTCGTCTTTTGAATAAGGTTTTCATTCACAAATAGAGTTATGGTCCACTAAATAAATGAGAGTAATTGATGAGGGGGAAAAAACGTGATTTACCGTAACCTATTAGAGTCAATCAGTGACATACCACCCAGGATTCTTTTAGTTACCCTAATGCTGCATGTCAGCTGAAATTCTGAAGAAGTTCATTTTAGGAGTGAAATGAACTGTGATGAGATGGTAAAAAAGCTGTATTATGTATATTGTTTCCACACAACCCCACAAAAACACTCAAAGATTATTTATATAATTTCTTTTTTTTTTACCTAAATAGAAAAAATATTGTTGAGCTCTTTTTATACTTACATACAGTCTATATTTGCAAAGTGATCTTTAATTAAAAAACACATTTATTTACATTGGAAGTAGTTCAGAAAAATCACCCTGCCCTCCCAAATGTTACAGTTGTTATCATAAAGTTAAATAAATAAAAAAAAAATCTAGTTGCTTGCCAGTCATTTAATACACATATATATATTGACTATTGACTGTTTTATTGTATTTTTTTAATCTGTATTGCTCCAAATGTTTTAAAACTCTTGACTGTTTTAGTCTGAGTGTTTGCTAGAAAGCAGTGCTGTTCTGAGTGTGGTTTGGCATAAGCAAGGTTTTCTGGCCATAGGATATGTCCCTCCAAATATGTATCATTTAGCTTTAATGGTGTCTTCACAGACATGCAAGTTTCCATTGCCATGTGTATCACGACTCTGACATACCATCGCACTGGGTGACTTTTGAACAGTCTGAATACAGTCTGTGTGTGAGTGCCCTGAGTGATGGGGGTTACTCAGACCGTGGCTCAGATTGTTGAGGTGGGCAGGGGTAAAGTGTGGGGTGATCGTGTTTGTTAACAGTTTAAATGGCCCAGGGGAGGAAGCTGTTTGTGAGTCTGAAGTTGTGGGACCTGATTTACCAGAGGGCGGCGAGTCAAACAGATGGTGGGCGAGGTGCAAGGGGTCACCTATGGAGGGCCCTGGTTTTCCTGAGGTTCTGTCCTCCAGAACATTCCTGTTCTCAGTAGTGGCACCTCTGTACCAAACACCCAGGCAGTAGGAGAGCACGCTCTCCAACTTCTTCTTTACCAGGGTGTTGGTGTTGTGGGCCCAGGTAAGATCAGCGGCGATGTGGGTGTCCAGGTCTTTGGGGATCCGGTGATGAGTGACAGTGGGGGGAGAGAGGTGGGAGCCAAGTCTGACTGATTGAGGTTGGTTTGTGAGGAAGTCTTTGATCCAGGAACAGGTGACTGGGGGGATCTGAAGGTGGTCCAGTTTGTTGGCCAAGATGTCTGGGATTATGGTATTGAACACTGAGTTGTAGTCCACGAAGAGCATCCTCACGTAGCTCTTCCTGTTCTCCAGATGGCTCAGCACTTTGCTCTATCACAGGTGGGGGTCGAGGGAAGGGGCTAAAGAGTCTGTGATGTGCTGAGACACTATCCACTTGAAACACTTCATGACTACAGATGTGAGGGCTATAGGTCTGTAGTCACTGAGGCTGTATATTCCAGTCTTTTTAGGGATGGGAATGATGATGGTGGCCTTCAGACAGGTGGGAACGGTGGCACGAGTCAGGGAGAAGTGGAACAGCCTGGTGGAACAGCCCTACCAATTCAATTCAATTCAATTTTATTTATATAGCACCAAATCACAACAAAAGTGGCCTCAAGGCGCTTCATAAGCGGAAGTTGGTCCTCAGAGGCTTTAACCACAACCCCAGGGATGCCGACAGGGGTTAACCTCTATCTCCTCCTGACTTTTAATATTGGATTAGTTTTACTATTTTTTTTTAAATTAGTTTTACTATTTTAAAATTAAACCTGTAGTTGTGGATTTTTGTATTTTGGTTACTTGGTAAAACTTTATTTTTGTAATTTACACTTTGCCACCATCATAGCTGGTCTTGCATCTCAAGATACTGTATATAAGAAAACTTGCCTTAATGTGTCAGTGAAGTATTACATCGATATAGTCCCAGCAGGTCCCTGAGGTCATGTAATCAGGGCCTGCTGGCTGTGCATCATACCAGGCTGAAAGGTAAAGGAGACAGAGCTCTTGGAACAGTGCCCCCCTCCCCAGACTGTTGAACCCTTTCCCTCTGAACTCTGGACTGTATACCTCTTACTGGCACATACCCTCTATTGAACGTTACCTCAGCTGTTCATGCAGCATTGAAGAGTTATTCAACTTTTTGTTTTAGACAGCTTGTTTCTGGGGCATTTAGCTGCTGAAAAGCCAGATTCTTCCTCCAGGACTTCTTTGGTTTTAAGGAGGTGGAGACCCAAGGAGAGTTAAGAATGTGAATCCTGTACTTTTTTAGGTGGCCAGGACCACCGACTCCAAAGTCATGTTCCTGCTTTTTGACTGTTAAACAAGGGCATCCGACAAAAATTTCCAGAACCTTTCTTTTTTTCTTTACACAAAATTAAAATTCCTTAGTCTCCCAGCTGAGATTTCCTCTACTGTTTCTCAAACAGGAAGTAACTTTATTACTTCAGTGATGCATTTAAATGTTATGCTTTTACAAAGCCCATCTTCAGAGTGGTATTGCTGAGTTGTACTGTCCCAAATGTAGGACATACCTGATTATAAGGCATTTTGAAAACAGTCACTAAACCACAATATGCAAGGCACTTTGTAAAAGTCTGTAGTTGGTTCTTTACAATAATATTGGTCTTATCAATATTCTTCTGAAGGAACTGGCCACAAGTGGTGCAAATAGGTTTGCTCAAGATTTTTGGACAGTCCTGTATTTAGCATCACTCTTCCTCCCAAAATCTGATGCAGATTCAGTTTAAAACTGTGGCTTTAACAGGCTTATAAAACATGCTGAGATGGTGGCATTGAGTTACACAAAGCTAAGTTGATATAACGCTGGTTTACAATTTTTCAAAAGTCGTCTACTTTGGAAATACAGTGTAGTATTTATCAATCACGCTCAGTCCAAACATACACTGTGACATGGACAAACACTGGTTTCATTTCATTCATTTCACATTATAGCATCTGAATATGTTGGTTTCATCACTTGGCTACATGTCTGCCTCTGGCTGTCACCACTAACATAATATTATTTAATTATTTAACAACGAAGGGCACCAGTTGAAAGAATGCAAGAGCTTTTATAAGTCACAGTGCCAGCATGTTGTGAAAGAAAAATAATATAAAACTTATTGGATATATTAACACAGTTTTTGAAAACATGTTTGACCTTCTAGAAAGAACAAATCTATGTTGAAATAGAGTCCAAAAGTTCAAGTAGATATAGTATAGGTTTAGAATTTCACACTTGCATTTCTTATTTGGTTTGAATTCCAATTAATACAAGCCCTTTTAAAAAATATATATATATAAAAATGAGAGAAATAGTTTTGGAAGAATGACAATCTGAAAATGAGCCCCCACACCTATTTGCCAAATTTCAGGGCTAAAAATATATTTTATTTATTTGGATTTCAGTTATAAAACTTGTGGTTCTAAAACTGACCTATTACGATATCACAGAAACTGAAGCCAACCAATAGTTTTCAACCTTATTCAGTTTCTCAGTTTCAGTGACCCAGAACTGGGATTATGTTAATTTCAGAAGCATTTTGGCTGTAGACCAATATCGACAACATAAAAGCAATATTAACTACAGTGTTAACAACGTTAATTTAAAAAAAAGACATATTTCTGCTTTATATAAGAGTATGCACAGACAATGAACATTTGTAGGTATAATGATTTTTTACACAAAGGCCTCAGTGCAGGCATCACTGGTTTCTGGTCAGAAGGATATTCTGTATTTCTGTCTGTATGTTTGTGGCTTTATGCCCAAACAGAGACTTTCTGATCAAGAAAAGCAATTTCGTCCATATATTGACAAAATACAATATTACCACCTTCGCATAATTAATGCGACTGTGTTTTGAGGACAGATGTTATTGCTTTTGTAAGATATTAAAGGTTTTTGAACTGATCATTAGGAAAATGGAATTGAAATGATGGCCAAGCAGGTGGAGGGATTCGTGTTTCATTTGACTCAGCTAGAGGAGTCTAATAAGGAAAATTGTTCCATTAACTGTAATGCAGCCTTTAGTACCAGGAAAAGGCAACATTTAGGATACATCGCAATATTACAACAGCCAAAATCCCTGATAATATCTACTTTCATTTTAGGCTATTATATTACTAAGTCGCAAGGCTCCAGGTGGCATGAGCACAAAAAAATTATAGCAATAACTCTATTAAGACAAAGCATCACTGGCTTTCATACATAATTTATTAGTTATTGAGGGATCAAAAAATTTGGGAAAATTTCACGTTGAAAAGCATGCAGGTAATGTCTGCCTTTTCAGTGGCCAGGGGTGAAATGTAAATAAACATTACACACTTTAATTTATAAATAGTATACAGTTTTAGTTTTGTTCGTATAGCTGTCTTGGCTGTTGCAGTGCCATCATTCAAAATAGCATTCAAGCTAATTCCTCAATCAGTCAGAGCACCGGCTAAGTGGAATTCAAGACTGATTTCACCATGTGATACCCGTGTGCCTCCAGCCTAAAAGCCTCTGTGTGACTGATAAAAAGGAGAATTGAGGAGACATTTCGACTGGGAAAAGGCCCCTCTCATTAAAAATATGGTGTTCGTAATGAAGAGGAAATAGAATTAGCACTGAAAAGGATGAAGGGGAGCAAATTGATGTAAATATTGTAAAGACTGATTGGCAACCTCCTCTTCCAGCCACAGCAGAAAGTCATTATGTGGGTTTTGGGTATAGGTTCCCCATGACCGCATATTTATTATCTATCTAAATAGAATCACTTACCTCTGATGCTGCCTCTGATAGCCAGTCACCACAAATATCAGTTCCCCTGGTGCCTCTGCCGGCAGTTTTACATAAGGCCAAATGATTATATGTGAAACCAGACAGGATTGCATTTTGTTGTTAACTTGATTCCTGTTTTCCTGTGAGAAATAACCATTTGTGGGGGAGATTTTTTCCCTTTTAAGAGTGTAAATTCAACACTGTTTGACATCCTCCATGGTGGAAAATGAGGTCAGTGGTAGAAAGGCAGGATACTTTGTAAAAGCAGAGGCAGAAAACCGCTGTGGCCAAAATCCCTATCTGTGGTCCGATATCTTTATTCACTGCAGTCTGCTGTAATTTAGCATGGTTGTTTTTCTGCGCCGCCATTGTTCAGGCGTTAAGGCAATAAATATATGTATTACGACCGGGGATGCGGCACAATGCCTATTCATGAAGGCAACATATGCAGTGCTCAAAAGCATGTATGCACATAGGTATTGGCCCATTTGTCAAGCCAGGAGAACTAATTATCTCATACCGTGTGATATTGTTTTCAAGCCATGCATTTCATTTTGCAACATTAAAACACACGTGGTAGAGGCAGCAGAAATGGTTTCCATGAGTATGAATGCATTAGAAAATTTTGGGAGGGGATGTTGTATTAGAACTCCACAGGGATATCAGCATGCTACACCTCTTTCGGTTTGTCATTCATCTTCTTCCGCGAGGGCGGAGAAAGAACTGGTGGGTAGTGACGCCTTCAGCCAACTTGGCAGGTTAATGAAGGTAATTTGATTTCATGCATAATGGCTGCCCGTGCCACATTGGGCTTAATTGCGCGCGGTGTCTGGCCGTCATTTCGTGGTACCAGCCGAGGCCCTGCGTATTTCCTGAAGGTTGTGCAGAGGCAAACAAGTTCCTGATTCATGTGAGATGGAACTGATAGCTCAGTTTCATCTGCTAATAGTTTATCTTATTTCCCAGGCAGCTGTGAGCTCTGCCGTCACAGTGTGATGGCAGCGGCTCGGTTTTAGTGAATCGCGCAAGTTCATTACTACATGGCAAACAAACACCATAGTAGGTCGTACAGTCCCAGGATGACTCTAAAGGAACACGCTGGTGTTAACTCTGTCCTATTTGTTACACCTTGATATGATATTATCCATGTGGAAACTGATTTAGCTCTTTTTAAGAGCTGATAACTTTTGTCAGCTGTATGGTATAGTACTGTAAGGTGAGATTGTCCTGATACCTTTGTGGTTATTAGGAAATATTTATGGGAAGGTCAGTTTTGCTGACAATCAAATCTTATTTACCGTAAAGCAACCAAGTGACTGAGATTGTTTATAAATCCATTATATTTTATCTAGAGAAGATATTCCAAAATCATAGTTTCTAAACACTTTTATGCAAATACAAGAATGTAAGCACACATGTACCATGCCATAAAAGTCAGATAATCTCAAACTGGTTTGTTGAACGTGTAAACATTGTACTGAAATAGCTTCCACAGTCACCAGATCTCAATCCAATAGAGCACCTTGATAGACCACTTCATATATATATACAGATATACAACCAACAAATCTGCAGCAACTGTGTGATGATGTCATGTGAACGTGGACAAAAATCCACTGGGACTAGCATTGAATATAGCGTTATAAGATTCGATACGGACAAAAATTCAGTTTAATGTAAATCTGAAGCATTTAACATTTAATTTTTAAGTCTTTGCACATTATCAAATCTGTCTTATTTTTACCGTCAAAGTATGTGGAATAGTTTATGTAGACATATATCTGTTCCACGTATTTTGTTGTCATTATTCATTTTACTTTTCTTTTAGCGGTGTTATAAAATAAGAAACTGTGGAAATAGAACACTTTTAAAAGTTGCTTCTTTGAATAAATAAATACAGGGATGCATAAATGTAACTTTTTCCAACATTTGATGTAAATACTTTTGATGTAAAAAAATTATTTTATTTTTTTTAAATTAAAAATTCCAAGAATAAATAACATGTTCATATATATTATATATCATATCTATAATACTTATTATGTTATTGCATTATATTAAGCCTGCATTTTAAAAATAAGCTTGACTATATGGGTTATGCCCATGAAAAACACTCTCTATTGACTCTGCTATTTCTTTACTTCTTTTGCTGAGTTTCTATAATTCTTTTCATCTGTAGTTCTTCATATTGGTCTCACCATTACTTTTTGTACATCTTAAGTATCCAAGTCTTTCTCAGTTTCTCTCTCTCTCTCTCTTTGGACAGAATTTTCTATCTTCTCAAGTGAATGAGAAAAACGATGCATTTAAGTAATGTGGAAAAAATAAAGTATGCATTTAAAATAGTATTTTCAGCAGTTAACCCTAATCAGGTTTTTCCGAATAAAATAAAAACAATCTGAGAAAAACCCCTGCCTTTCTCCTCCAAACCAGATCAAATCACAAAACAATGGGAACTACAGGCCATTCTAAAATTAATTAGATTTTGTTTCCCACCCTATAATTGGATCCTAATTAGAATTGGGGTTCAATCTATTTTCCTAAGACCTCTTCACTTGATTATTATCTACAAAGCCGGTGTAGATATTATAGGTCATATTCCTTACTCTGCCATACAATCTAAATGGATCTTGTTTCAAAGCCTCAAGGACAGTCTGAGATGAGCTTGACTAGATTGCACTTTCCCCCTTATCTTCATCTGCACAGATGTCTGTAAACAACATAATGCAGAGATCAAAAAAATGTTGTGTTGCACAAAATGATTCTCAAGAAATTCAAAAATTATTCAAATATATTTCCAAGGAAACATCCACAGTCCATATGAGATTTTGAATCACGTATAACTGTTTCAATTTGTCTGTGGAGTTATTCTGCCTTAGATGTGGCCTCCTCAGTTTGGGCTTATAAAAACTGCTTTCCAGTGGCAAACAGTGAAGCTGCAAAGCGACAAAAACAATTTGGCTCATTCAGCGCACTTTGACGGCAGCTTTATGACAAATATAAAGCTGTATCTTCCTTAATTGCTGTTACCGGTACATCTACCCATTAATGGGCTCGTAGGCTGTAGTTCCTGATATCTTTCTGTGGTCATCTTGCCTACCAAACAGGTCTGTATGTTCTAGTTTGAACGTTTACATTAGATTGGCAAAAAATTGTGTGAAAATTATATCTTCCATTTTCACACAAAGGCCAAAAAAACATCACACTGAGGTGATAAAATGAGGAGATGGAAAAAGCTCTTCCTACAGGAACGCCTCACTTTAACACACAAAGACGTAGCTCCACACCGTTTTCAAATTACAGGAGGAACACACTGAAAAACAGTAGGCAATTTCGCTTGTAATTATTGCTGGGGAGGGAGTGAAAAATTACCTGCATTCACACCCCATACGGGATTACAATCACTGTCCAGGGCAGGCAATATTAAAATCACCCCATAAAATCTTATCCAAATGGAGCTTTAGAACAGCAGTGACAAGGAGCCTGAATGAATGGCTAAAAAAAGATCCAAAACAACAACAAAAAAAAGACGTGCAGAACTCTTAAAATGTGCAGTCGCTTTATTTAGCAACTTCTGAAAATGGTTGAAGAAAGTTTAAAGTGTTGATGTTTCGTTGTAGTAACAGTTTTGTCTTTGATTATACAGTTTGCTGAACATGCCAGCACGCAGGAGTCTAGAGCTGCTGTATGGCTGCATGTTACCTTTGACCACATCAGTTATGCACAGAAATGCTTCAAAGTGCTGTTTTCATTGGTCAGTCTCACTCTGCTCTGTCTGTAAAACAATTTTCACTCGGTGCCAGAAAGCTGAGTGGAAAAGCGCTCCTACAAATGCTCATAATATGGAGCTAAAAGCCTAGTTCTTCCTCAGCTCACTGCCAGCCTTTACTAGTGGCTGCACAATTAGCAATAATGGTCCCTCACATAAAGTGTGTGCCTGCCAGGATGAACACTGACCACCCACATTTTATAGGTGGGTGTTTAACTGTTATAGACTAAGAGGGGTTCTCAACTACCAACATTATAAGAATGAAGACATGATATGAACCGAGCACCTTCAAGTTTCCCTGTAATTGCAGTAGGGTGACTGTGTAAGAGAAAATACAATAGATGAAGATAAATGGCGTATGCATGTGTACATGTACTTGGTAGTGCTACAGAAGCATGTTGTGGATATTTATTTTAACGTTTTACTCAGTTTGACAAAACAATATGAGTGGTTTACTACTGGACAATCCCCTCCCTCTTATTTTGAAAGCTCAGTTGCTGTTAGCAAGCGAGCTCCTGTCTTTCCTGTCCTGTGTTTCCTTACTAGCACTCTGGTTTGGTCACTGTAGTGGCAGTCCTCAGAGAGGACATTTGGGACTGCAGTGGGCGATACTCCAACCAGAACGTGAAGGAGGTGGAGACCAGAGCTTTACTTCACCAAGGCTGAAGAACAGAAACATTGTTGTCCAACATGTAACATAAAATGAAGTATGATGGAACTTCCTTTCATGCCTTGGACAATATTTAAAGATAGACATGGGTGATGACTCCTACAGCTGCAGAAAGACCTCTGGTTGTGTGGAAGTCTATCCGGTCGTTAAGTCTGACGTCACTCCGCTGCAGGTCCATATATCAAACGATCACTATGGCATTACTGAGAGTTGACAAACTGTCTAATGTCTTTCATCTTTAATAAAATGATCAGCGTTCTGCTCTACCAGGTGTAACAATTGAGTTTAACATCCAGGCATCCATGAAAACGGAATTTATGACATTTAACGGATTAGAAGTTAGCAGGAAGTTAGCTCACTAGCTTCTATCTAAATACAATATAGCATGTCCTGACTGCGGGGTTTTTGAAACAAATTAAAACGTACAGCTCTGTTATCACTTCCAGCATAAATGAAGACAGAAAACTAAACAGCAGTGACGTTTGTAGGGTTACTGAAGTTTGGCTAGCTGGTATATAATGATGTACTACGTGACCGCTAGCGACACAGCTATGTTAGCATAATATAAACAAGCTAACTTTTTTTGCACTCGATAAAAGTTTTTTTTTTTTTTTTTTTTTTTTTGCCTGTCCCATTTGGTTCTTTAGCCATCAGAATTGTTGTCTGAAGACCAACAAGGATACCCAATGGATTTACTTTGCCAAATGGATCATCGTGGCATTGCCGTATTGGTCCATTTGGTCGATCTTTGTTTTTATTATTTATTATATTTTATTTTCAGATGTTACAGACGGGACAGACATGAGTGAGGGATAGGAAAGGGAGAAAGAAAGAGGAAGGAAAGGAAAAACAGAAGGGGAGAGGGACAGTGAGAAAGGGGGGGAGAAAAAAAATAAAAATCTCCTGGATCACCTGTTGAGAGAAGAATAGAAAACAAGCAGAAAAAAAAAACAAAGCAACATACTAAACACAACACCATCGCATTAATCTAGCTAAGTGTAAACAGCAGTAAATACTAAATATTCAATGTTGTTGTGCAGCACGCAGGACAGATGTGCTTCGAAGTAGCAGCCAAGAAAGGTGTAATTTGGGTCTACGAGCAGTGAACACCCGTGTGCATACCTGTGTGGATACCTGTGTGGATCCACGCGCTTGCATTCCAAAGGTTTCTCCATGTAATGATCTGCTAGGGAGTGTGTGGGGGGGCCACAGCCCCGTCCTCCAGGGTGTGAAGCGGGTATGGAGGAGATCAAAACTCCAGACTTCCAGAGGCCCCCAGAACACAAGAGACCATGGAAGACCAACAGAGGGGCAGCCGCGCCACTGTTCCAGTAAGAGCTGAGGAGAGTCCCAGATGAGGGCTCACTCAGCAGCCGCGGAGCAGAAGCCAGGGGGAGTTGCAGTGACGCGCCCATGAGCTCCGCCGGCCCCCAGCTGTGCCTGAGTGACCGAGCCCCAGGCCGAGAGGCCGGGGGCACCCAACCTCCGAAGGGGCCCAAGCGAGCCCTAGGCTCCAGGCCCCGATAAGCGGCCGCCAAGGAGTGAGCCGGTGTGTACCTGGACGCCCACCCCCAGACACAAAGAACCACCAACGCACCGACACCTGAGGGAGTCCGCCACTGGCAGGGGAAGTGGTGGTGGGCGGAGATAGGCCTCCAAACCTTGGAGGGCCTGAGGTGTCCCCAGAGAGGTGGCGTCTGATACCCAACCTGACATATAGACACAGACATACAGGCACACACAGACACAAACATGCACTCGATAAAAGTTAACGTGAGTGTTCTCGGTGGTCAGGAACAAATGTAATCACATGGCAGGATGCTGTAAAAGGACCAAACTTCAGCCAGGAGAACAACTGAGATAATCCATCCACAATACGAGGTTAGTCATTCAAATACTGCTGCATGGGCTGGGCTGTAGTTACATCCTAAGGTTTTAAAAACTGAGCTTAAATAAATGATTAGTGGTAATAAAAGCCGAGGGAGGTCAACAGTGATCACTAACTGTTTTAGGAGCTTTTTTAGATTAAATAGAAGAAAATACAAAACATTAAACATGTTAACAACACAAAAGCCATATTAAACGCAGACTACTTTAGGCCTGGATTCGTCACGTTACCACTTAACGACCGGATAGTAAAGCAGTCTTCTGCTCCATCGCTTTGTGACCTTACTAAAAACTTCCCTGATGATTTTATGGGCTTATTCCAAGAGTTGGGAAAATTATCCAGGATATTGTCATTGGCTGGTGACTTGTCAATCATAAGCTGTTAACTAATAAGCATTCATTTTTAGAGTCAGATCCAAACCTTGCTTGTCACTGGTTTCTAAACGCCAAGATGGCAACAATGAAAATGCTTAGCTCAAGGCATTGAAATGGCTCATGCATGTCACCATGACTACAGCCATCTGTTTCACAGGCGCACACACTAGCGTACAAGTGCAGGCTTTGTCCTGGACAGTGTATCTCTTTCTTTCAGTTCTGTGGGAAATATTTATTATTATTAACTATTTTTGTCTTCAAAGTCTAGTTGAGTATGGCACTGTACACGTTGAATGCCTAGTTATGAACTTTCTTTGATTTTAGCTTAGTAAAACAAATCTCGTCCTTGTTTATGCAAAAATCTTTCATGGCTCTCCTTCTCACTTTGAAATGTGTTACCCTCTCAACTCAGACATTATCTCCACCTTGTTTGAAGAGGTTGGGATGATCCAATTGCACTTGGCTTTAACAGATCGAGGCTATCCAGCAAAAGGCTGCTGGGCAGCTGAGATCGCTGTGGGAATTTTAGATGCTCTGTTTAGATAGATATTATACAACATAATATTAGAGAAAAGAACAGGGCAAATCAGCACAGATCTGCATCACAATCACAACAAAATACTCCCCTGCTGTGCATTGATGTGTTTGTCTGTGTTTTTTTTAATATACAGGTTGTGGGTTCTATACACAGTTACTATCTTACCAGCGTTCCTTGTGAAGCTTTGCCTTTCTTCTTGGCCCTGTTACTGGGTAGTCATGTCAGGCTGCCTGCTTTTCAAATATAGAAACTTTCCTTTTATAAGGTCAACATTTATGATTGTTTGGCTCCATAATCTACCATAAAGCCAAAGCCAAAGTCCACTTCTGAAAATGGCTCATTAAGATTTTGATCAATCTTGTGCTTTCGGTGAGACAGACTTAGGAAATGCCATCAGAAAATTGCATTTCCCAATGACATTAGGCGCCCAGTTGACCATCCAATTCCATGTGTTTCTATTGAGATGTTAAGATCTGATATCATTTGGGTCAGAAAACCTGCTTTTTTCTCTAAGTGAGGCAATTAAATTTCCTTGATGGTCTCTGAGAGCACTTAGCTTAAGAGAATACACTTCTAAATCAAAAAGCTTTCAATCATCTCAAATCATATTTGGGAGAAATCTGCCCCCGAGTGTAGTGTCACATGCAATGCCATTGAGCATGTGACAGACTTGTGCTGAGATAGGCGATGTTGGGAAAGGTTATTGTGCGTGTCTCTGTGGGCTGTGCATTGGTTGCGACATGTTGTTTGTCGGAGATCCAGTGTAACTTCATATCAAAGACAGGATGGGAGAAGAGAGACTAACCTTAACTGAGAACAGGCCTGCCAAATTGAGACAGAAGATATCAAAGGACATAAATGAGAAGAGAAATACTTACAGCCTGCTGAATTTATTAAATTTTTTTTCCTCACACACCACAAGTAAATTTGGCAGTTGATGTATTAAGAGTAGCATTAAGAATGACTGCAAGTTTTAAACAGTCATCTAATTAACGATTTAGATTGATTTGCCTTTAAAAGCTCACTACAACACCTGCCGTGGATGAAAGCATAGGCCATAAACATTTATGCCTAAAAGAACATTACCTTGCCAAACACATTTATATGCATGTGCTTATGAGTCTTTATCCTTTGCTCATATAAAACTTCCAAATTGAGTACAAACAGTGAACTTCTAACATACAGCCACTGATTCATGTTCAAATTTAAAAAGCAAAAATTCACATCAATTTTAAAAGATAAATAAGGTCAAATTAAGAGACTAAAATGCAATTGAAGAAATAGTTTAGCAGACAGAGCCTAAATAGACTCAATCATCTGTTCAGGCTCCATCATCTATCATAAAGCTCTGCCATGGTAAAAAAAAAAAATGTGGATAAAGACTGGCTAAAGCAACAAGAAATATTTTTTAGAAGTTGAGTCTACTTTGGCACAGCATTGTTCTTTTATTGTAGAAGTAGCAGATTATTATAATTTGTTTTTGTTTTTTTTAATCATTTTTGAGTTTGTTGGCCCTTTTTCATGTGGTTTTTATTGTTTGAAAAGGTTATGTTTAGCTTTTAATAGTGTTACTGTTAGTTTAGTCTTTTTAAATTATCTTACTATAGGAAGTAAAGTTTTCATGAATGCCTTGACATATTTGTAACACTTCCAAAAACAGTCAGAAAACTCTTGAACCTTGTTGCATTTGGACAAGTGAAAAGCACTGCTAAAACTCGAGACATAAAATAAGACAAAAAACTAAATACTAACAAAGTTTGTTGGGTGTAATGATGTACTATGGTCAATATAAATCTTTAGCTTGTGGAAAACAGAGGATGAAGGTTAGGTTATTATCAGTTAAAAACAGTAGCATGACTAATTGGAGACGTTGTACATTTGGAAGATGGTAACTGGCGTCTCTTTTTTATGGCTCTGTCACACTAGAATAGAAACAGGACAAAGCACTCTTTACGATTGTGCAATCGGTTGTTCTCTGGTAATTGCAATGACGTTTTTTGTATTTGGTGACCAATTGCAAGTAGTTACCGTGACCGCTTTTGATTGCAAGACAATTGCACAGGTCTGGTCACGGGAGACAAACAATCTTTAAAGAATCGAGGTCCAACTTGGACTGACTATCACTGCTATCACTCTGACAGATTGGCAGTGGTTTGCAAATAATTTCTGTTTAATTTATAAAAGCCCACAGATTGCCAACACGTTAAAGTCAGTCAAAGGAAATTTTGAATGATGTCAATTTTTTGCAGATTATTATGAGTTAAACTGACTCTGTGTTATTGCTCTTTTATTGATGTTTTGAGACAAAGTTGCTTTAAAGTTGCTTTGAAGACAACAACTAACTGTAGCTGGTCGTAGTCCTGGTTCACATCTTTTAATAAAACCATTTCAAAAGTAAGAAGATCACATTCCACATGGTCAAAGTAATTTCGACGGTGCCACAGTCTCCAGCAACTGTTCCCTAGTATGACCTTAGCATTAGAAAGGGATTTCAAATATACTAGGATCATGTGACCAATAAATTATTGGTAACATGAATAATAATAATTATTATTATTATTCACTAAAAAACCCAAGTAATTCTGGATACTTGATTTAAAAAAAAAATTCAGTACAATTCATTAGAATTTTTAAAATAATTGGTGACTGAATTTTCTAATTCAAAATAGGGAAAAAAATAAAATCTTTGAATATTATAATATAAAAAATAATTTTTCTTTGCTGCACAGTTGAGCATTAGGTCAAATAAATGTAACACATAAAGATCTTTAGTTAATAAAAGTGAAAAATATGCAAGGAGGCCATCTGGAGAGTGAGAAATAAAATCCTTAATTCTTTGTAACTACCTGCTCGCTGGTTTACCGTTCAGCTCTGTTTTACGACAGCTAATTAGGCTGGTTTTATAACCAGGTTTACTTAACTCTGTCATGCAAGGATAAATTACCATTTTGCACTTCTCACTTAATCATTTTAATTACCACAGGCAATTTATCAGGCTGTCTTCAGGGCATGAATAATTGGAAATATTATTAGATGAGAATATATACTGGATATATCAAAGTAAGCTGCATATGTATGCAGAAGAATATATGGTACACTTTAAGGAGATACAATGTATGTTGCTTTTTATATTTATAGTATAAAATGCATTACAGATGGGCAGGTAATAGGTTATGGCTTCATGCTCTTATATATCTTTTATATAGTCATTCATTGGCTCTGTGTTTGGAAGAGGCTGACCCTTTGCTGACTTTGTCCACGTTCATTCTCACACTATATTAGCAACAAAAGTGGGAGGCAGCAGCCACCCCTTCCACACAGATCAAAGTGGGGTGTGCCGTGCTGCTATGGTGCTTACTTGAGAGACTACCAACATGAAAATACCACATCCCAGTTCTCAGCAGGGGGCTGGTCTGTAATTGTGTCTTGTCAGACCTCCAGAGTCGCTCTCACAGCTTCGTACCTGACATTTTCCTCCAAAGAATTTATTTTTCAATCTCTGGTATTTTTGCAGTTGTGCCACTTGTGACCAAATTTAGCTCCTTTTTTCCCCTCTTCACCATGTGCACTGTGAGCCAGTGATAAAACTATGTGTGAAAATTGCACTTTTTATGAAAAGAGAGCATTACCCTCATCAAGAAAAGGTCACATCGTGTAACTGATGAGCGGCCAAATGCACCAGTGTTTTATGAGATTGTAATTCATCACTTTAGATGTCTGTGTGTGTGTGTGTGTGTGTGTGTGTGTGTGTGTGTGTGTGTGTGTGTGTGTGTGTGTGTGTGTATTTTATCCAAGATAGAAATGGGCATAAAATTATAAACACTATGGTTTGAAGAAAATCAAATTTCCCACAAAGCCCTTTTAATGTAAACAACCAAAACCACGAAGGACGTGTACGATGTGTTGTCTCTTCAGCTGTCGTTGCATAAAGTGTGCCTTGGTTATAAAAGAAGGCATTGTCCACGACACAGATCCCAACCTCTAACCATCATAACAGACAATTACCTGTCTTTAAAGGCAAACGATAACGGTGATACTAAATACAGATATGCTGTTTTTAGTTTTGTTGAACTCATTCCCTTGGGATCATCCTGAAGAAGGCTGGATCATACACCTGAGTCACTAGCATCCACCTCCACATGCAAAAATCTAGAGCAGCAAAGAACAGCAAACTGGATAGACGAGCTTTGGTTATTTTTGTATCTGTCAGAGTGCTTTTGTGAGGCTGTGCAACTGTGTTATGCTATTGTCTAGTTTAGGTTCCACTTTACCGTATTATTTTGTTTGCTTCTCTTATGCTAATTCATCCTTTGTTTTCATCTTTTCGTGTTAACCTTGCCAGAGAAAGCTTGAAAGGAGCGCTGCCATTTTCCCCTCTTCTCTTTTCTTTGAGTTGCTAGGAGGTTTAGTTGCAGTTTTTCTTTTGTTTAGTTAGTTGACGATGATTTTGTTTTAACTATGGGTCTTATCTGTTGCTTTGGTTTGACCTTTGGCTGCCCTGTCACCAGCTTAGGGATCAACTTGGATTCATTAGAATGAACACTTTCAGTGTTGGAGGAGGTCAGGGTTGGACGCAAATGCTCAGAAAGTAGATACAAAAGCACAGAGACTAAATCAAATCAAATAATTTGCCTGTATGGAGACTAGAATATGTAAATATCTGGATAAAACATAGCAGAAGTGACTTTATTGTAGGTTTTTTAGTCAATCTGAGGCTTTAACAGTAACTTAAGCTGTTACTGTTAAAGCTTAACAGTAACAGTAATCCATACCAATCCATACATTGGTATGGATTAGTGTTGGTCCTGTTGATGACACTGGCGATGTGAATGTGTAATATTTATATGATTTGTCCCACTAATTTTGTGCTGGCTAAATGATTGACAGATGTGTGAAGAAGAACTTCTAGACCAGCCCGTTGTACCACTCTAATGTACCGTTCTCTTGTGGTAAAGATAGGGTTTAGCACTAAAGCAACGAACCACGAGCTGCGGCTCATGACCAAAAGGATAAGACTGAAGATAATGTACAAGCTGCATAGATGAGCTTCATCGAAAGGGTGTCTGGGGTCGGTCTTACAAATCAGATGAGGAGCTTGATGATTCAGAAGAAGCTCAGAGTAGAGCTGATACTCCTCCACATTAGAAGGAGGTGATAGATGTAGATCAGCATTTGGCCAGGATGCTTCCTAGGTGAGGTGTTTTGGACTCGTCTAACTGGAAGGAAACTGTCGAACAGACCCAGGAGATGCTGGAAAGATGATCTCTCTCAGCTGTTTTGGGAATGCCTCCCATATCCCCACCCCCACCCCAAAATTATAGCTGGGGGTGGTGTCTCCAGACAGGGAGGTCTGGGCATCTTTGCCCCGACCCATCCCCCGATCTGGATCTGGACCAGGGGCACAGAATTGTTTTGTTTTTTTGTTTTGTTTTTTACAGTGACAATTTGCTCGTTTCCCGGGGACAAAAAGTTAAATACATTTAAAAAAAAATCTAAATACTGGGGAAAAAATGGTGTTGGTTATCAGCCAAATTGTTATTTTAAACATCGGCAACGAATTTCACAATCTGTGCATCCCTGCTAATAACATCTGTCCGACTGGGAAATAAACACGGAACTAATGTACCAATACACTGATGTGAAATACCAACAAAGCATGTGTATAATACACATCATATTATACAGATATGGTTTTCCCTGTGCTGTTTATTATTTCGGTTGCAATTCATTTCATCGGCTTTTTAAAAAAAAATATTATTTTGTGTTTTCGTATTATTTTCTTATAGATGTTAAAATGTTGTCATTGTGTTTTTTTTATGATTTCAGTCATGTAATGTTATGACAGCCCAAACTGTAGGCAGTCTGAGTTGTAGGAGAACGCAAACACACGCTGTAGGCCGTCTCATAGCACACCTCTGACTTACTGTAGTGCTCCTTGAAAGCTCCCCGTGCTAACATGCTGCATGTTACCGAGAGGACTGAAGATTAGCATATGACATGACAGATTACATTAAATCATGTCTGCGCCGTACTTTATGACATTAGCCTCTTAGCCCAGGCATACAGATGCATGCAAATGCTCCCTCAAACCCTCTTATTTAAATCTGCTGCATGACATGGCACCTTTGATATGATTATTAGTCATCTAAGCGACTTGACTTCACCCTCATCAGATAGAAGGTGTCAGCAAAGGTGAGAAATGATGGCCACTTTGAACACGAACCTTGATGAGCTGCGGAAAAATGGTGAAAATCAGACGAGCGACTGAAGACGTTATTTAACAAAGGACGGCCATGTGGGCGGAGGGGGAAGGGCCTCCGACCCGTCCGTGCTGACGTTATGAAAAAAAATGTTGTTAAAAAAGTTGAGCAGAAAGTGTCGCCACCTCCTCAAATATCACAAAAGGAGAAAGTTGTTGAAAATGTGGTTGTTCATTTCATGCTGGCCAACTCATTAGCAACAGAAGTCAGTCTGTCTCAGTCGTAACTGCTGCCCAGATGGCTCTCCAATCTGCCCTGTGTAAAGAGCGAATAGTCATAATAATACATAATCTTCTGTTTAACACATGCCTTTTGCTTCATTTTTTTGAACTGAACTAGTACAGTAATACATAAATCAAGCTCTCCCTTTTTTTTAACATCCTGAAGCGACACAGAGATCGTGAGTTATCACGCTTTCTGAAAGACGTCAGCGATTGTGGTATTTCAAGCTCATTCCGATTGTCAGTCACACCCAGTGTTTGCATATAGTGATACCCACATTCGCCTGCTCTTTAGGGAGGTAGGGATTGTAGATACTTCTCTCCAATTATTCCCAGTATCATCAGAGAAGCCCCCAACACCACTCGAGTGTCTTGTCTGTGCTCTGTGGTCTTTAATCTTAATTATAAAGCTATCATTACAGCATGAACCCTGGGCTGCCAACAGTGGAGCCCTGGGCTCATCTGCTCTGAATCAATCAAACTAAGTTCTGCACTGGAGGACTTTTTTCTCTTTTTTTCAATCAGGTCATTTTGATTCTCCCTTATCTCATTTTCATAATTATGCTTGTCCCTTCTCTAATGGAGTGAAAATGCTCTACCTCCTGAAGCTTTACATGGTCAAGTCTGAATATTAAAACCGTGCGGCAACCTTGAACGTCTGACCTTGCTTTAGAACTTTGTGACAATAAAATGCTTTTTTTGTTTTTCAGCGGCAAGCAAAAGCCTCTGTGAGCAATCCGAAAGATTAGAATTTGTTCCCTGCTGCGCTTGTTAATAACGCCTCGTTAATAGAGAAGGATGAGACAAGAACAAAATAACTTCGGCAATTTATTGTTTATGAGAAGGTGTTAGATGTGGAGTTATGTGTCTGCGAAACACCCTCATTCACACTTAAATTGCTGGCGTCTGCTGTAAATCAAGGCAGTGAAATTGGATGACGGAGAGAAGGCTGGCTGCAGCCAATGACAAATTCTCCCTATCTCAAACACAGCTGACATCTTAGAGCTGTGATCAAGTGGAATGATCAAAGGCATTCAGTACTGCATTTAGAGGTACTGCGTGTGTGTGAGCGTGAGAACGGGGTGACAGTGTCAGGAGGTTTATTTAATGTCAGACCGAGACTTTATACTCATTTCATACAAACTCGTCGTGTTTGCGCACTCGTGGTCAAAACTGTGACTGCCATAAAGAGGAATTCTGAATGTATTTGTCACTTCTGCTTGAATTTACAGTTCATCTGACAATGTTGGTACTGGTAATTGGTAGTTTTATTGATGCAATGTCTGTGTGGGCAAGCACTAAAAATAGTTTGACAGCAATTTCAAGAGCACACAGGCTGTTAATCAGCTTGAGGGGTGATGTTGTTAGCAGCTGCTTAGTCCCATCTGTGATATGAGCACTCTTTGTGTTAGAGTATTGATTTGATTTTTTTTAATGTATGCACCTTTCCTAATTATCGTATATGGAGTGTGTGACAACAATGCAGCAGTATTAGAATTTGTTCAACTTTGAACTTTTGCCAATCACCCGTGACAACAGCTTGAACTGACAGCTAATTAGACTTATTTCGCAGCTCCCAGTCCTTATAGCACTCACTGATGAGCATACTTCTTAATATTAATGAGAGCATGTTGGAAAACACAATTTATATGCTACCATACACTGTATTTCTTTATTTATAGGAAGATATCACCACAGAATAAATAAAATATCACAAAATTTTACAGAAACCAGACCTACAAAAACCAATCGGACTGTGTCATATTCCCAGTAATTATTCTTTTCTAAAATGTAGTTTATTAAATAGTTTCTGACACATAAACTGCAAATAAGAGCTGAGAGCTTCTACACACATACCGTGCGTTTTGGATCACTGTCAGATGCTTTGTCATGTGGCCATTGGAGGAACTGCAGTTTTTACTTTGACGTAGGCGTCATTTTCTAGCTGTTTGATTTTCATAAATCTTCATCAAGATAACATTTTCTTTATTTCACATGTTATTTTATTGTCATGTTGAATGTGGAGTGCCATTTTGTTATGAAAGTTTCTTGTACTACTCCGAAAAAGCAGCAGTCATGCTGTGTACTGTAGGGCTGTAGGCATTTTATTGTGATGTAGGGTATAGCTAGGAGAGTGAAACCAGAGTTTCAGTGCAAACTCCTTTAAAATAGTAACATTAGTAATAATAGTTGTTATACTTTTTTTATTGTGCTCCAATGTTGGGAAGGCTTGCTAAGGTGGCTGGAGTTGGGGACATTTGCTTCAGAAGTTTATCAGTGCCTTCAGAACTGTCATAAGATAAAGGTGATCATGAAGAACAATTACACATTGATTTGCTGTGAGGCCTCTCTCTCATTGGATCACTGGAATCCAAAAATTCAATGTTTTTCATTTAATTTGTCACCAATTTTGAAATGGTTTTATTTTGCAAACACAGTCATAGTTACTCTATTTATTCAATACTTTTTAGTGTATATTTATTTTTTCATGTATATTTAGTGACCGTTATGTATAGTATATATTGTAACGTTCACAAGAACCAGACGGTTGGGTCTCAGTTTGTCCGTTTATTCGGCACATAAGCAAGCGGGTTGCTAACTCAGGGGAGAGCGCCCTCGTGCTACACCTCTCTTCAGCCTGGCACCCACACAACACAGAACCCAGGTCCCCCCTCCCCTTCCTCCACACCACCCTCCCTACTTCCTGCAGCACAACCAAACATGAATCTTAAAGGAACAACAACAGTGTGCAAAGATAACCAACATGTACAATAACACTTAACCATCGTTACACTGCCCCCCCAGCAATAAGTTCCTCGTCCCCGAGGGAACGACACAGTCTCTGAGGCGGGGTGGTAGCCTACGTTCCCTCCTTGACCTCCTGAGCCCCTGAGGTGGGTGCGGAGCGTCGGGGCTTTGGGGTGAAGAGTCCGAGGGAGGGGAACGCAGCCCCGGTCGGGGGCCCCTCTGAGCAGGGTCATGGACACTCTGTACACGTCCCTCTGGAAAGGAGGGGAGGGACTGCCCTCTGTAGGGGGCCATCCGGTCTCTGTGCAGCGCTACTATCCTCCCCCTAGGAGGCAACTGCACCCTGTAAACAACCTCCCCCACTCGCTCTAGGACGCTGCAAGGCCCCACCCAGCTGCTATCCAGTTTAGGACACCGTCCCTTCTTTCTCTTTGGGCTGTAGACCCACACCAGCTCCCCAGCACGGAAGTGCCTCCCCTTAGTGGTGATGTCATAATTCCTCTTTTGGCGCAGGCCTGCCTTCGCCAGCTGCTCCCGGGCGCAGGAATGTGCAGAATCCAGCCGGTCCTGCAGCTTCCTTGCGTAGTCCCGGCCTGGTGGTGCTTCTGGCGCGTCCGGGGGCTTCCCAAAAGCCAACTCTGCAGGAGTTCTCAGCTCTCTCCCTAACATGAGCAGGGCAGGCGTACATTGGGTGGAGTCTTGCACTGCCGACCTGTAGGCCATGAGGATAAGGGGAAGATGGTAGTCCCAGTCCCGTTGGTGTTCTGAGGTAAGGATGGCTAGCTGCTGGGCCAGCGTCCTGTTAAACCTTTCCACCAGTCCATCGCTTTGGGGGTGAAGTGGGGTGGTGCGGGTCTTCTTAATCCCAAGGCGGTCACACATGGCAGCAAATACCTTGGACTCAAAGTTACGCCCCTGGTCACTGTGGAGGGTCTCTGCTGTTCCAAAGCGGCTGAACATCCCCTCCACTAATACATCAGCGACAGTCTCAGCCTCCTGATCTGGGATGGCGTATGCTTCCGGCCACTTGGTAAAATAGTCCATGGCCACAAGAACATAGCGGTTTCCTCTGTCTGTGCGAGGAAATGGGCCCATGACGTCCACAGCTACTCGCTCCATTGGAGCCCCTGCTGGTTGCTGCTGAAGCTGAGCCCGGGACTGGTCCTGTGGCCCTTTGTGTGAGGAACATGCATCACAGCTGCGGCAAAAGTCCTCCACATCCCTCCGCTGTTGACCCCAGTAATAGCCCTGGCGGAGGCGGCGGAGAGTCTTAGAGACCCCAAAGTGGCCGGAGCCAGTGCTCCCATGGCAGGCTTCCAGCACCGCTGACCTCAGCGACCTTGGCACCACAACCTGCCACCTCTCCTCCCCCGTGGCAGGATCCTTCCAGGCACGCTCCAACACCCCCTCCTTCAGCCTGAGAGCTGCAAACTTGGCCCATAGCCCCCTGGTACAGATGGAAAACCCAGTGACCTCATCCCAAAGGGGTTGCTCCCCCTTCTCCAGCCACTGCAGGACCGGCAGCAGGTCTGTGTCTTGTTCCTGCCGTGCCCTCCACTCCGCTGCATCCACCACCAGAAGAGCCCTGCAGGCGAGCTGTGCTGCTCCGTCTATTGTCGTGAGTTCCCGCTCTATTTCCTCTCGCTTCTCACAGTAACGGCAGCCAGCTGCAGCACATGGGCGGCGAGAGAGGGCGTCTGCGTTAGAATGGTGCGTCCCTGCTCTGTGCTCCACAGTGAAATTGAAGGCTTGGAGCTCCTCCAGCCAGCGAGCCACCTGTCCCTCTGGCTCCCTGAAAGACATCAGCCACTGAAGGGCAGCATGATCAGTTCTGATAACAAATGCTGTGCCGCACAGGTAGTACTTAAAGTGTCTCACCCCTGCCACCACAGCCAGCAGCTCTCGTCGTGTGACACAGTAGCGCCGCTCACTCCTGTTCAGGACCCGACTGAAGTACGCCACCACCTTCTCACCTTCCGGCCCAACCTGCGACAACACAGCTCCCAGCCCCACATTACTTGCGTCAGTGTCCAGGACAAAAGGCAGGGTGGGGTCAGGGGGGGCGAGGACTGGGGACTCTGTCAGCGATTTGCGGAGGGTGTTGAACGCCTGCTGACAGTCCTGGGTCCAGATGAAGTCACGGTCCTTCTGCAGCAGGTGGAAGAGTGGTGCGGCTATGGAGGAAAAGCCCTTCACAAACCTCCTGTAATAAGACGCCAGTCCTAGGAAGCTTTTGAGCTGTTTCTGGTCTGCTGGTGTGGGCCACTCGGTAATGGTGTGAATTTTTTCCTCCAAAGTGCTGATGCCCTCACGACCCAGCTTGTGGCCCAGAAACTCCACCTCCCTCCTCATGAAGTGGCACTTGTCGGGATGCAGCTTCAGGCCTGCAGCCGCCACCCTCTCCAACACTTGTCTCAGGGCATCCAGGGCAGCATCAAAGGAGCTCCCGTGCACTAGAAGATCATCCAGGTAAACCAGACACCGTTGCCGTGGGACGCCAGCCAGCACACTGTCCATAAGCCTCTCGAAGGTCGCAGGAGCATTGCAAAGACCAAAGCTCAGGACTTTGAACTGCCATAGTCCCCTGTTAGTGCAGAAGGCTGTCTTCGGTCTGGATTCCGGGGACAGTGGCACCTGCCAGTAGCCACTCCGCAGGTCCAGGGTGGAGAACCAGGAGGACCCGGCTACTAAGTCGAGAGACTCATCAATCCTGGGAAGGGGGTAAGAGTCCTTCTTCGTCACTTTGTTGAGTGGTCTGTAGTCCACACAGAAACGCATCCTAGGCCTTTTTTTCTTAGGCACCATCACCACCGCGGAGGCCCACGGGCTATCAGATGGCTCTATGATGCCCGCCTTCATCATTTCACACAACTCTCTGTCTGCAGCCTCCTGATGAGCCAGGGGCAGGCGGCGGGGGCGCACTTTAATAGGCTGGGCATCCCCGGTCTCAATGACGTGCTCTACCAAGTGTGTCAAGCCAACATCACTTTCTTTCAGGGCAAAAATGTCACTAAACTCTTTTAGTACCTGCCATAGACTCTCTTGCTGCTGTGGAGTCAGCCCCTCACAGTTCTTTGACCAGATACTCCTCACTGCTGAGAGCCTCTCCTCCTCCTCCGCTCGCTGTTCTGCTGGCGGGTCTGCAGGGGTCTCTGCGGTGGAGGTGGACGCCGCGGCAGATGCTGTGCAGACCGGGGGGGGAATAAGCGGCACCTTCTTCCCATCAGGGAGTGCGAGGAAGCCTTTGCCTAAGTCCAGTACACCACCAATGGCTCGTAAAAAATCCAGCCCAAGGATGCAGGCGTCCTGCACGTCAGCCACCCAGGCAGCATAAGACACACCGAGGTCCCCCACCTTGAACTGGAACACTCCCCTCCCTCTCATTGGGGCCAGATCACCGGTCACAGTCTTAAGTTGCACATTAGTCGGTTGCACAGCAGCTCCGGGTGGGACAACATCGGGTCGGACCAGCGTTGCATTGGACCCCGTGTCCAGCAGGGCCGTACAGGACACCCCCGCAATCGTCACTGGAACATGGCAAAAGCCGCCAACCTGGGTCCAGCCCACAGCGATGGCCGCACCAGGTGGGGGTGGCAGTGGAGTGGGGATGTCGTTCTCCCAGGCCCGTGTACTCCCGCCTACACGGGCCCATGGGCGTTTCCCTGAACCGCTGCAAGCTTGGGGCACTGCCTGATGAGGTGTCCGACTTGTCCACATCCCCAGCAGCTCTGCGGTCGGCGGTGTGGGCCAGCCCGAGGGGAAGGCGACTGCAGCGAAGCCGCCTGCACCAAACTGCACAGGCCCGCTGGCGTCTCCGTCTGTTCCACAGGTGCTGACACAGCCCTCACCACGTGTGCGTCATCAGCGCCCCCAGAGGATCCCGCAAGCATCTCCCTCTCCAACGCTAGCTCCAGGGCTGCACTGAGTGTGGCCAGCCGAGCAAGCTGAGTTTGCATACGGAGCTCTTTAGGGCTCAGGGCCTGCAGGAACTGGTCCCGAGCTAACTCCGCCTGCACTGATGGTGGCATGCTGTCATA
The DNA here is from genome assembly GCF_057382275.1 of Copadichromis virginalis. Classification (NCBI taxonomy): domain Eukaryota; kingdom Metazoa; phylum Chordata; class Actinopteri; order Cichliformes; family Cichlidae; genus Copadichromis; species Copadichromis virginalis. The sequence continues at coordinate 14,803,534 of NC_140639.1, read as the reverse complement.
CGCCCTCCGGCAAAGGCACTCGACTTCATGGGCCAAAATGCGGAGGGGCTCACCTGGCAATCTGCGTCTGTTGTGGAACTCCGACCTCAGCAGCACTGGTTGGTTATACTGCCCGAAGCGCCTCTGAAGTGCTCCGACCAGAGCATTATAATCTCCCCTCTGCTCCTCGGTTAGCAGCAGCAGGCATGCAGCTGCATCCTCACACAGGCACAAAGCCAACTGGAGAGCTTTATGTTCCTCAGACCAGCCAGCTGCAACAGCTAACAGCTCGAACTGTGCGATAAACACTTCCCATGGCGTCTTGCCGCTGAACTTAGGCGTTTTTATATGCGCTGCAGCTTGCTGGGCGCCGCCATGTTTGTTTACATCACGTGACGGCGCGCCAAGCGAGGTCGACTCCTTCCCGCCGGAATCGCGGCCGCTGTGCGAACAGTTCCCGAGCCTAGTCAAACCTGGAGAAAATCCAGCCTCGGCAGACAGCCGCAGCGCCGTTTCCCTCACTCCATGGGCGGGCGAGCGCGGACGAACCTCCCTCTCCTCCGTCTCCTTCTTAATCCTGCCCGGCAACATCCTCGTCTCGTAACGGCAAGCGTCGCCAGCAACAGGGTGTCGGGCGTTCTGGGGTTCTTTTTTCTTTCTTCACTTCTGACACCAATGTAACGTTCACAAGAACCAGACGGTTGGGTCTCAGTTTGTCCGTTTATTCGGCACATAAGCAAGCGGGTTGCTAACTCAGGGGAGAGCGCCCTCGTGCTACACCTCTCTTCAGCCTGGCACCCACACAACACAGAACCCAGGTCCCCCCTCCCCTTCCTCCACACCACCCTCCCTACTTCCTGCAGCACAACCAAACATGAATCTTAAAGGAACAACAACAGTGTGCAAAGATAACCAACATGTACAATAACACTTAACCATCGTTACAATATTTTGTATAGCATGTACAGGTTTTACAAAATGTTGGTCAATGGAAGTTGGAACTTACGCGCATTAGATGAAATACTGTCCTTCATTAAAAAAAAATAAAAATGTGGAGAATTAAGATTTCAGTTGAGCTGTAGTGTAACATAATAGCATAAATGTGTATCAACTGCACCGATCAGTTTCTTGTCAAAATTCTTGAAAGGTTCAATTTGCAGATCCAGAGCTAAAGTTTAACCGAGAGTGAACTTTTTGTCTCCGGTGGAGAAATTCAAACAAAATCTTACACAAAGACAACCTGTAAGTCACGTTATTCATCATTAAAGACGATAAAACAGATCAAAGAGTAGATGAATCGAGCTTTTCAACTTTTAACAAGCAGAGCAGGTAGGGTATTACTTCCCACTGTCCGTGGCACCCAATCCTAGCACAATGGGGAAACGAGCCTGACAACTGAGCATAAGGCAGAGAAGATTATGTGGAGTTCATAGGTCACAGTTCTTTAATGCGCAAACCCTCCAGAATACCTTTTTATTGCTGTCTGGAAGAAAGCGAAAGCCTCGGTTTAATGCGACAGAACTGAGGTCCTCATCGGTGTTAAAATATGCAAAGCAGTACATGCTAACATTAACCAGTGCCTACATTATTTATCCTCCTGAAAAGTGTTTTATCAGCACTAGGCCTGCTTTACTTCACTTTAAAATATTCAAATTAGAGCAGAACTAAAATATCCACCTTGCAAAAATCAGCGCTTTTTAACTCTGGATTTGAAAATTAAGCTCACAATTCTCATATATTTGGTTAAAATACAGTTTGGTGCATTGCAAATTCTGTAGCACCGCAGTTATTAAAGGAATTGCCGAAGGCTCAGCGCTCCACAATAATCAATAGTTTTCCCTCTGAAATACAGTCAAGTACTGACAACTGTTCACGTTTTTCACAAAGTTAAAGTTTGACTTTAGACTGAAGTGGAGCTGAAACGAAGTCACACAGTAAAAATGTCTCTAATGATCATTTTTGTGAAATATTTGGACGCCAACATTACTTCATGAAACCAAGGCTGCATTTTTAAAAGTATGTTCCACTTTGGGCACTTGGGCTTCAAATCCACTTCAAAGTGTATGTTAGGTAAGAGAGCTGCGTGAGAAACATAACAAATGAACATATTAATTTCTCAAAAGTTACTTAGCGTTCATTTCTTAGACTTTGGTGTTTGATTCTTCCCCTGATGTGGTCTTTATTTACATGGCAGGGGGTTTTAGAGGGAGAGGGAAAAGCTTTTACTGTGGTTTACGTTGGCCATGTATCATTGGGCTTACTAAAAACTAAAGAGCTGCTTTGCTTTTTAGCACTCAGTCTCCCCCTCCACGCTCTTTATTCCCTAACACCCATCGCAAATTTGGTCTGGTATGTGACTGCTAATTTATCCTTTCAATGTATGATATCCTGTCATCTCCTCATTTGTCCCTGAGTGTTTCTAATCTGAGATAATCCCAGTCAAATCCTTTGATTGTGTGTTTGGACCAGATCCATCTCTAAAGAAGCAATTTAATGGGCTTCATGGCACTTGGTGTAAAGTCATTTATCTAGTGGATTGGATGTGAATGCTTGTTTTAATAAGTGCTCTTCATGAATAGTAGGAGACGTGCCATTTAATTAGGCAGAGTGTAGACCTAGCTCATCCTCACAACTTCTCCAATGTGTTTTATTTTTTTCCATATATATATTTTTATTACTATTTCTGAAGCTGAGTGCTTCGTTATAACAGGTATGAGACTCTTCAGATTTCTGTATAAAGAAATAAACTGTGTGATCTGGTGTTTTAAAACACGGCTGCACGATTTAAACTATATAAACGCTGGTAAGAAAAATCGTCTTTTTGCCAAACATATTCCAGACATTTAGGAGCCAAGAATGCATTAACGTCATCTGACAACACCCCAGACTACTTGTTTTCTACCAGGTTTAGACTGGGAAAGTAGAAATAAGAAAAGGTGAGCTATAAACGATTTAAGTTTTATTATTTCTTCTTGATTCAAGTTGGGAAGAGTTGGATCGTGTCTGCATCTTGCAGTGAATATTTGGATGTTCTGTATCACGTCGTGCTTTGTCTGGTACTTGTCCTGCTGACCTTTCATTCATACATTATGAAATAAGCAGTTATAAAACCTTTACTAACACACTGACAACTAGCTCATTTTATAATGAGTTTTTGCTTCTCATTCATTTGATGTGCTTCTTAACTTGAAATGTTATAACCTTGCATTTACTTGCTTCTACCCAGAGACACTGACAGATAAACTGAAAATCTTTATTCCCTTGTGTCTGTGACAGCTGTAACATTTTGTGTGTGTTTCATGGCCTGGCCTCACTTTCAAAAAGGAAACTGCAGGAGATCTATCAAAATGCAGCAGTAAAGGGACAAGTAAATGTCACAAACTGCTGGTGAGGAACTTTCCATCGATGAATGTGTTCCGACACAATGCAGAAAGACGTGTGGGGAAATTCCAGAACCTGTTAATCATTTCCCAGCAGGGACTGTACACGACGGTTTGTTGCAACTCTGGTGTTTTTTGGAAAAAGTCTCATCCACTTCATGCTCCTCCCTCACCATGAAACAATGCTCACTGTAAATCATTTTACTCTAAACAAGCAAACAGACAAGCACCTTTGTGCTGTGTGAGTCATCACTTTATCGCCAGCAGCATCTGTTTTTTAGACCTTCTTGAAAGCAACACAATGAAATCCAGCGGAGAGCCCCCCTCTCCAGCTCTCTCTCTCTCTTCCGCTTTCTCTCTCCCCTTTTTTTCTTTCATGTGGCTTCCTGTCGTGACGTGCTGCAGCTCACGGCTGTAATTGGCTGCTCACTTTCACAACTTCCGTTCAAACAAAAACACAGCTTATCAGCTGACCGAGTGCAGCAGCAGAAAGTGGAGCTATGCTGTGCTAAATTTCTGTTCTGACATGTCAATTCGTCTCTAAATGTTCATCCGTCTTCAGCGAGGGAAAAAAGAGGAATGCCAACAGGAAGTAGAGCAACTTGCTGGTATCTGAAAACAGTCAGAGGAGAGTGGAAGGAGTTGTTTCTCAACACAGAGTGAGACATGGGCTCCGAGTACCGACCTCTGTCTCCGGCAGAGTCATGTAGAAGCTTGTTTATAGGTATGTGCTTGACGTTTGATGATATGTTACAATTTTCAGTTTATGTGTTCAAACAGAAATGATAGATTGGCTTTTTTTCTTGGAAATGAAATGAAACAGCTGGCTGTCCATTTCTGACAGCCAGATGTTTCAGAACAGAAACCACAGCCTGTGTCATTGGGCTGTTTCTTCCAGGGAGGGAGTCTATGTGCTGTTGTCAAAGCACGCTGGCACAAAGCGCATATTTGAACACATTCATACAAGTTTTTATAACCAAGTTATCAAAGTTACCTTTAAAGATAATACGTTCAGGTTGTTTAAAAAAACAGTTGGTCTCAGTCTGCATCACTGTGTGAGGTAGCATAACGTAAACAGCATCAGCAGACTAAGTATACTTTATTTCTGGCATCTACCACAAAACAATCAACCTGGTACGCAAAAATCCCACTTGCTTTATACAGGACTTTACCCACACCTGAACCTCGTTAGTCTCTACCATTGAAAGAAATAGGTCAGACCAAACAATACAATTCTAAACAAAGAACAGGAATAAGATTATGCATGAAACTGACAAACGCATTTACTCAGCTAAATGGTTTGAAAAGTAAAACACTACATACAATACAACTCAAAAGGCTACTTTAAAGAAAATAAACAATACTAAACAAAATGAAAAACCCTTCATTTGGTTGCACCCAGTGATGCGCGCAGTGACCTCATGACCCTATATAAACAGGAAGTACTGAGGCGGCCCTTCCCATATACTTGCCTTAAATACAGGACCTGAATAAATGGACAAACATGGTAAGTATAACCGAAGAAACATAATTTACCAGACATTTGCCTGTGAACAGAAGAAAATTCAAGTGACCTGATGGTTAGCAGTGTTTGCTTTAAAAAACATGTGCATGGATGTAACTACTGCTACCACAAACAAACCCGGGATAGTGTGTTAAGCAAAGTTACACCAGCAATGTCTAAATTAAAGCATTATGGCTGACTGTAAAATAACAAGGAAATACATTATCAATATGGTCAAGGGACCAGTGGTAAATGAGCATGTAGCATGTAAAGCTTGTTTTCTTGGTTTAAACATTATAAGAAATCTATCATCACTTTGTCCTAAGCTAAACACAAAAATAAAGTGCAGATTCATTTTTTATAGCTAACTAACAGTGACTAACCAATGCAATTCTCTAAGCTTTATATATGTATGATACACACATATATGATGTGCTGTTTGCATATAAGTGTGTGAAACAAAGTCAGGATCTGCCTTTGTCTCTGTCCTGCTCTGACATCAGATTCAAATGTTTGAAGCAGCAAGAACATGAATTTCATTCTTCTGTTATCAGACTTTTGGAGATAAGTTTTCTAATTTGCCGGAAAAAGCAAATGAAAAACAAATAAAGAGCTTAAATATCATTGACATTTAATAATAAGCTATTGGCACAAAGGGCTGTAAGTAAACAGTGGGCAGCTTCTTAAGGTCACAGTGAGGAGATTTAAATCAGGTCCTTCACATCGATTTGATTGCTCAAAAGTCTACGTCAGTTAGCATTTATATGGGAGTATAGAGGTGTAGTGGGCAAATTCACTGAAAGGCCGCCTTCTGTATAACTACAGTGGATGTTGTGCTTGATTTCTCTTTTACCAAATTTGGAGGAGTTGCAGTTGAGAAAATGTATTTGAACAACAGCAGAGCCAAAGTTTTATGGCTGTTTTTTAAATTTTACTTACCTCGAAGCATCAGTGGTTATTGACTGTTGTGATATTTTTTTTTTAGTTTTCTTTTGAGTTTTAGTTTTGATATTGATTTGGTTTCACTTTTGCTTGTTTCGGTAAGTGTTTACTGTTTGAAAATGGCGAGCTGTCATTGGTTTCACTTTTAAAATTCAGAACCCATAATATATTTCAAGCACAGCATTTGACTCAGTCATGTAGACATCCCACCTCACTGAACAAAGCCTCCTTGCACTGGTTGTGTTGAGGAATTTGTCTAAATTTAAAAATGTAAATATAAATGTTAACCAAAATGCTTTTTCCCACCTAATTTTAGTTTTTGGTTTAGTTTAACTTAACTATGGCCACACCCAGTTTGCACCCATTTAGCAGTGTTGGAAACGACACTGCAAAATGAATTTATCATTGAATTTTTATTACCAGAGTCCAACAGCCAGTAATTATTACACTATGTGAGGTGGTGGTCTTCCCATTGCAAAGATTTTGGTTTTACCTGTCTTAGGCCAGTCATAAAACACTACAATGTCAGGTGTTTAAGGACGATACAGTGTTTTTAGGTGTGCATAAATGCACTCTGTGTTTGATGTATAATGGATATTATACTGTATATTGCAATTACCTACAAATAGACCTAAATGCTGAGAAAAGTCATTGAGCTCTTGTCCAGTATTAGTAATATTTTCTCTCATTTTCAGACTTTGGTCACATTTTCAGTAATTAAAGAGAAAAATGTCGAATTTACACTTGTTTAGTAAAACACCACTAACTTCCATCTAGAGGTGCTCTAGGTCTGCACTTGGAAGTTGCGATGGTCGTGGTGTTAGCTTACAAGTTCCCCAACCCCCATCGCAACCCCCCCTAACCATTGTAGCCAGATGGCTGTCACACAGGCGGTTCCTCGCCCAGACCATGCTGATTTCCCATCATTCTTTTGTTAATGAGGTCGTTAGCAATGCAGTGGACAATTAAATTATCCCAATCTGGCATTTTCCTCATTTGTTTACTTTGTAGTGCACTGTACAGTGTTTCAACCTCGAGTAACACTGCTCAGTTTGCCTCTGTTGACATTATGGTTTCCATCCTTCTGTCGTTTTCTCTCAGGTTTCATGTGTGATGCTGAGCAGCGGTGAATTAAAACATCACTGACATGCCTTGCAACTGAAGCTGGTTTCACAGTCAAGTAGCATAAACAGAGCTTTTGACAGAGTGTTGGTACGTTCTGCTTTGTGATAAGATCATCACCCTGTATGGAAGCGCACAGCTGAGAGCTGCTGCTGCTGTACAGAGCAAGTTTTGTTGGCTGTTAAATCGTGCAGAGAGGAGGACTTCAGCCAGTTAGTGGAGCACCCACCTTCATGTGAAACTCTGCTGAACGCTGACACCACTGACAGTTAATTATGGGAGTCACAGATCACGCAGACGTTCCAGCTCGACTACGATTGACACACTGCATGTTTACATCTCTGTTGTAATGTTGTTTTCTAGTTATTTTCCCAGCAGTAGTGCTGTTATTTAGCTCCAGAAGTGCCCCAGGGCTTGCCATAATGATCGTAAAAGCAGCACAGATTCGGGGGAGTGAAATGTTAAAAAGGACTTGTGCGTATAATTGGTGAACCTGCCATCACAGTAACTTTGGCAATATTTTTGGTCAGGCTGTTGAATCACTCAGACTGCCTGTTAGCTAGATTGTCATTCTCTATAGGTATGTCTGTACATGGCTCCATTATTTTCTGCAAACTCTTCAGCACATACAAACTTATTTTGACAGTGACTGAAAACCAACTAAACTTGCTATACTGTTAGGAAGGCAGACTAAAGGCGAGCAAACAGATGAATGTTGACATACTAGTATGTGGAAAGTGTGTCAGTGGAAGCAGTAGGCCAGTTGCTTGCTGTCAATAACAGCGAGTTAAAGCAAGCAGCTAAACACCAGACATTTATCTCGAAGTGCCAGCTTTGGGACTGAATCAAAAATAAAAGTTTATGGTTTCCTCCTTTACACAGCCTGTCTCAGAGATCTTAATGCAAAGTGAAATATATGCATGGTCAGTAATAAAATCTGCTTACGCAGATCGTGATGGGTTGCATTAAAGACTCTTCCTTTGATTAAAAGATTTTTCATCTGAGGATAGATTTTCACCTGAAGCAATGCAGATCAGTGAGAGGCCCAAAAGAGACAGGAGCTTCTGAGGCAGCAGTTCATCCTCCTATCAGGCGAGAGCACAGATGACAGCTAGCCCTCGCTGCCGTCTCTCAGTGTTTTTCTGGGATGAAACCAGCGGACCTGGCTTCTAGCTACTGTCCAATATTTAGCTTCAAAGCTGCTGCTTGGGAATCATCACTGACGGACGGTCCTGGGGAAGTGTGCTGTTAAATCAGAGGTGCTGGTTGCAGCACAATGGGGCCTAAAGCGCTGGATGGATGTTGTGGCTAACCCCAGCCTAGGGCCAGGACCGCATGTCTGGCAGCTCGCACATGATGTATTCTTCTCTACTTTTATGCCCACCCCTAATTGAACCGGGACGGATCATTTTACTGCGAGACTTTAGGCTTTGCTTCAGCTGTGCGCTCAAAGCAGCTGTTAGGAGTTTTGATGGCAGCAGATGAAGTGTTGTTGTTAACAATTAGCAGCTCCTGACCTTTCTTTACATCCTGTTGCTTAACACAGTCTTGCATGAGGACCGAAGCAATGGAAATTTGGGGTTTTAGAATGTGTGGTACTAACCTCGGCACTACAGGGGGCAAAACACCACCTTAGCTTAGATTAACGTATATTTCCACAACTTTGTTGTATATGTACAATGACAATAAAGGGCTATTCTATTCTATATAAGGGTCGGTTCAGATTTCAGATTGTAAGGACCCGTGGTTGTTGCAAACATATATATATATAACATATGAACATAGCAGTTAAGATACATTCACAAATGAAATTATTATTTTTCACCAAGAAGGAATCAAAGTTAGAAGATGAGCCTGCTATCAAAATATAGGGTAAAACGAGTCCTTCCATATCCTGCCTATTGCACATGATGATGCAAACCCTGAAAGTTTACCTAAAATACATTTTTTCAAGTTTTCTCCAGTGAGTTGTGAGATCAAACAATCAGGGTACCAATGCTTGTTTCTGTTCCTCTACGTCATAGAGATTAAACTGGTGCAGTTTTGCTGTTGAAGCTATGAGGTATTCCATGACAGTGATGCTCAGGGTTGGTCAGAAAGAAAAATGCAAGAAACAAAACAAATGTGACGCTTGGTGTAAAATCGATCTGGTTTTAGAAGCCCTGAAAATTTCATGTCATGAGTTATGATGCAGAAAGAAATACAGGAAAATGCTACATTTTGACCCACCTTTACGTACCTTGGGGACATGTAACTTGAAACATATTTGCAGTATGAAAGGAATATTACGCATGGCTTCATTTATTATACTTGAGTTACTACACAAAAACAACATCAGCTGATTCTGATGGGGTCAGGTGGGAGGGATCGGGTTTTCGTGAAATGACCCGTGAATGTTTTACGTGGTATAATCACACTTATAGCTACAGCTGCATCGGGATTTTTATAGTGACAGGAGGTTATGCAAAAGATGCCAGACTCACAGAGTTGTCACCTGACTGCAATTAATGGAGTTTTTAGCATGTGTGAGCTCATTATTTTGGTTTTATGCCTCAGTGCTCTCATGCGCATTGCTGCCAATAGGAAAATAGTGGAAAAAAAACCTCCCTTATCCCCAGTGTATGCTAACTGCCCAGCCCCAAACTGCAGACAGATTTAGCAGCTAGCTGGTGAATTTTGTGGAACATTTAAAAACTGAAATGTTTCTCCAGATATTTCTTTCAGTAGTTCTTCAAGGTGAGTGTTTTCTTTTTTCAACTTCAGCCCGGTTTTCCAGCAGTGCTAATATTGTTAGTTCTGAAAGTGGCCAGTGTTCACCTTCTGTATACTTTTAAGCTAAAATCAGTTTTTTTAAATGAATTTTTTAGGCTAAATGTGGCTTTGATGCAATGTGAAAACTTCCAAACTGACTTTTGAATGAGAATTACTCTTACCTTTTGTTTTTGTTATTTGCACGCACTAGTTGAACTTTGTAAAAGCTGCTCTAACTGAATAAACACTGCAGTGTCATCATGGTAAACCCAGTGAACCCAGTTCATGCTTAAAATCCAGTTTACTGTGTAGAAATACAGGTTTAAATAGATTGTCCCTTTAATGTTCCCTTAATGACTAAATAGAAAACAACATTGTTGTTGTTTTTCATCTCTTTATTGAGTTGGATTTGATGTATTTTCTGTACTTTCTATATTGTCTCTAGCTTATCAAAAATAATCCAAAGTTCAGAGGTAAGCCACCAGGACGTTTGATAAAGGCCTGTCAGTTGACTCTTCTACCACCTAACATGCACACATTGGTATGACAATGTTTTACGTCCTGAGAATTCTCAAAGTTGAAAACGCCCAGACTGCTTTTGACTGCCGACTGTGGGGCAACCAATCTGTAGAATAACTTTGTAAAGCTTTTATTGTTTTAGAAAGAAGCTGCCGTTTTTCTACCAACTAAATATACGTATACTTAAACGCTGATACAGGGAGTGCAGAATTATTAGGCAAGTTGTATTTTTGAGGAATAATTTTATTATTGAACAACAACCATGTTCTCAATGAACCCAAAAAACTCATTAATATCAAAGCTGAATGTTTTTGGAAGTAGTTTTTAGTTTGTTTTTAGTTTTAGCTATTTTAGGGGGATATCTGTGTGTGCAGGTGACTATTACTGTGCATAATTATTAGGCAACTTAACAAAAAACAAATATATACCCATTTCAATTATTTATTTTTACCAGTGAAACCAATATAACATCTCCACATTCACAAATATACATTTCTGACATTCAAAAACAAAACAACAACAAACCAGCGACCAATATAGCCACCTTTCTTTGCAAGGACACTCAAAAGCCTGCCATCCATGGATTCTGTCAGTGTTTTGATCTGTTCACCATCAACATTGTGTGCAGCAGCAACCACAGCCTCCCAGACACTGTTCAGAGAGGTGTACTGTTTTCCCTCCTTGTAAATCTCACATTTGATGATGGACCACAGGTTCTCAATGGGGTTCAGATCAGGTGAACAAGGAGGCCATGTCATTAGTTTTTCTTCTTTTATACCCTTTCTTGCCAGCCACGCTGTGGAGTACTTGGACGCGTGTGATGGAGCATTGTCCTGCATGAAAATCATGTTTTTCTTGAAGGATGCAGACTTCTTCCTGTACCACTGCTTGAAGAAGGTGTCTTCCAGGAACTGGCAGTAGGACTGGGAGTTGAGCTTGACTCCATCCTCAACCCGAAAAGGCCCCACAAGCTCATCTTTGATGATACCAGCCCAAACCAGTACTCCACCTCCACCTTGCTGGCGTCTGAGTCGGACTGGAGCTCTCTGCCCTTTACCAATCCAGCCACGGGCCCATCCATCTGGCCCATCAAGACTCACTCTCATTTCATCAGTCCATAAAACCTTAGAAAAACCAGTCTTGAGATATTTCTTGGCCCAGTCTTGACGTTTCATCTTGTGTGTCTTGTTCAGTGGTGGTCGTCTTTCAGCCTTTCTTACCTTGGCCATGTCTCTGAGTATTGCACACCTTGTGCTTTTGGGCACTCCAGTGATGTTGCAGCTCTGAAATATGGCCAAACTGGTGGCAAGTGGCATCTTGGCAGCTGCACGCTTGACTTTTCTCAGTTCATGGGCAGTTATTTTGCGCCTTGGTTTTTCCACACGCTTCTTGCGACCCTGTTGACTATTTTGAATGAAACGCTTGATTGTTCGATGATCACGCTTCAGAAGCTTTGCAATTTTGAGACTGCTGCATCCCTCTGCAAGATATCTCACTATTTTTGACTTTTCTGAGCCTGTCAAGTCCTTCTTTTGACCCATTTTGCCAAAGGAAAGGAAGTTGCCTAATAATTATGCACACCTGATATAGGGTGTTGATGTCATTAGACCACACCCCTTCTCATTACAGAGATGCACATCACCTAATATGCTTAATTGGTAGTAGGCTTTCGAGCCTATACAGCTTGGAGTAAGACAACATGCATGAAGAGGATGATGTGGACAAAATACTCATTTGCCAAATAATTCTGCACTCCCTGTACAGTTGAAGCTTTTTAAAGTTCACAGTTAACTCTTACTCCTTATTGGCTGCCCCTCGAAAGCAGACAGTTGTGTCTGACCATATTAGGATATCCGCTAACACTGACATCATGCAAAAAACTCTCTGAAACTTCATATTTATAGCAGTCTCAATCCTGAACTTTTAACTAACAGGGATGACTTGTAAATATTCGGACCTCATTATCTGAAACTGTGGCCGTATTTAATGTGAGCATGCACTATTTTAATAGTTTATATGTGGCAGAAAATAATGAAAAAGCATCATAAGCCCACATTCCCTTCTCTGCGTTCCCACTGGGAATAACATGAATGTCTAATGCTCTGTGGAACCGTACTGTGTGTGTTGAACACTGTAATAGGAAATAAGTATCGCTATACATGGATGAATATTTGATATGAATCTTAACGCGAATCAGGGATTAGCCTTTGATCCAATGTGAAACCATTCATAATCTCCATCTTCTGCTCGTCTTCCACAGAGACATCAGAGTGCTTTATATGCAGGGATGGTGAACTTAAAGCCAGTGACCCGCTGAGGAATTTCTGCGACTGCAAGAATTTACTTGCCCATCACGTGTGTCTGTCCACATGGATCCAGAGGGTAAGACAGACTTTCCATGTAGGGAACTGTGATATTTTTGAATTGCCATCAGCTGTTTGTTAAAGTGTAAGCGGTGAAACGTCTGTGCTGGTTTTCCAAAATTGACTAAATGTATTTGCCGTCTCGCCTTATTGAGACAAAACATTGCTTGCCTAATGAGCTACCTTTCAAATAGAAATACCAATTAGTTTTAATGAGGGTTTCTAACAATGGTGACGCGTCATCGTTATACAGTTGAAACACGGAGGCCAAGACAGTGAGAAGTACCTCTTAATGGACTGGCTGAAATCCAGGAAGCTATCAAGTGCCCAGCACAGGTCACCTACCACAGAGGAGCTCATTAACATCTGTAGTCCTTCTTGAACCAGCAGTTGTACTAACACATTGGTCGGGGAGCCGGTGTTTTTGGACTGCACCTCCCAAAAGCTCACTTTACACTCTTCTCAGTTGATAAAATCTAAGGTTCCGTAGGTGGCATACATTTCTCTTTCTGTTCAGTCATGGAGCTTCTTTCTGCTCATGCTAATTACTCTTCCACCATTAATTCCCAACAAACTGCTGCTGCTGTCGCTGCCAGAAATTGGATTGCCAGAATGTATAATTACCGCTGTGTACCAAGTATTTTCCCAGAAATAAAAGATAAAAGCTAAAAAGCGAGTGAAGAGGTGTGTTGATGTGAAAATGTAAATTCAGCAGCGGACTTTAACACCTCAGCTGCAGTCTTTCACAGAAGTAAAAAACCTTCTCTGTATGCAAATGAGTTTTTATGTCACAGGACATGAAAGTGCACTTTACGAGCTTGTTACTTTGCTTGGACAGATGCACTGATGCGCTGTTCAGTTTTACATAATGTGATCACTGTACAACTGCCTTAAAGGGCGTCATACAGCAGTAATCACAATATGACTCTAAAAGTACTGGTTGTTAGCTCTGAGAATCGTAGCAGACGGCACTGTGAAAGTTAAAGCTCTAATTTAATGTTTGAAGTGAAAAACAGATTGAATGGCTATGTGTTGTGTGTAATGACTCTCTCTTAGGCTAGGAGCTGTGGTTTTATAATGTAGCATTTTTAGCGCTTCCATTTAGCTGTCTTACCAACCTTGTAGCAGCAGGTAGCTCTGATAAACCCCCTGAACGTCACCAACATGCAGACTGACAGTTTTAGGAAAAAGCTGGTAAATATATTTAAGCATTTAGCAGTTAAAGAGCCACATTTTCCTAAACTGTGGGTGGCAACTAGGGGCTGCTTTTGCTAGTCAGCTAATCAGTTAAACAAAGTATTCTTACTTTATTAAGATGGTATGATGCCACGCACCATTAACAGGGTCTGCAGCCCCCACAGACGGCTTTAATGGGAAGTTGTAAATGAGCGCGGTGGAAAGTAAGCAGACAGCTGTGCAAATCGGTGCAGTGCTGCAGTATTTGGATTTCAAAAGTGAACATAACCATTTGACTGAAACATTCCATAAACTACATCCTGCGCAGGCGTGTGGATGCTAGTCTGCAGTAAGACAAGGCAACTAACAGCTAACGTTAGCCACACAAAATAATCTGATGCACACAAATTGATGAGTGATGCATTTCAGGAAAAAGTATATTTTGTGTAGGGACGACATCACCATGGCAACCATGAGCACAATGATGCGGACCGTTTTTTATAACTAAACTTAAGTTAAATATGTAAGTTTAACCTTGTCATGAAGTTCTGTCACCATTAGGGATGCTCCCAAAAACAACAACAACAAAAAAAAGCAGAAGATAATTTCAATAAATTAGAAAGTCAAACGGTGGAAAAAAATCTTCCTAAAATGTTCCACGTTTTCTGCTTTTTCAAATAAAATCTATTCTCAAGTTGAATAAATACACACACGGACAACTATAAAGACTACACAGTTGCATGGTGGGAAATGTAGTAGGCTTCAGTCTGTGTGGCGTTTACGCCTTCTAGAGAGTTAAATGTGAGGATGTGTTGGCACAAATTTCAACCATCTGATTTCGGATTTGACTGTAGAGCCAAAGAGCAAATAAACTGAAAAGTAATTTCATCTGTGTCACTAATGCACGTTTGGATAGTGCTTGATTCCATTTGAGGTATAAACAAATTCCAGCTGTATATAAATGCATCAAGATCTAATTCTGCATCATAATGTATGCACTTCACAGCATACTGATGCGTGTAGATTAATCAAAGAAAAATGTGCGTAAGCTTGTTGTGTCGTCCACTCCAGAGAGCTTTGGGTCTCTTTGGATACTCCACAAGTGGTAGACAACATGCTACAGCAGACCTTTCATCTGCACCACCCAGCTGTCAGAGTGAAGAGCCTCTTCCATTAAGTGTGTGTCTTCCCACTATACAATTATATACAGACATACACACAGGCTTATGAAACGGGCATGCTACACGCTCTGGGATGAGTGTGTGTGCCGAGTACTTTTAACGTGAGTGTGTGTGTGTGTGTGAGAGAGAGAGAGAGAGAAGCAGACACAGAGAGAGGGGGGAACATGCATCCATTTAGAGTGCTCAGGGTTGGGAGCCCCTTTCCCTTTTTACGGAACAGAAATCAGCAATTGACCTGTCACTTTTGCTCTGATAGCCATCTCTGGAAAGCAGGTCATGCACATATGTCTAAAGTGCCTCTTAACCGCATTTTATGAAGCCAGAAAATGTAATCCAATAATGATTTGACTTGAGAGAGACAGAGCTAGCCAGCTGGGAGTGATAGCATGCACAGTTACCACTCCTCTAAAAGCAGCTTGTACGGGAAGGGGGAAAAAAAAAAATCCACGTCCTTATTTAATTTCAGCCACAACAGTATCACACAGATGTTGTCACTAAAGAGTGGGCACGCAGAATTCAAACACGGCGAAACACCACTGGCATTCATTTCAGCTGTTGATACATACTTCAGCATGTTTGCAGCAGAGGACTGTCTGAGTGATTATCGTCTCCACTGAGGCAAAACATACGCTATCTTTTTTTAGGGCTGCCTCATTTGGCTCCCTCCCCCTTCTCCTCCTCCTCCTCCTCTTCACTCAGGTTCCTAAAGACAAATAGCATGGCACAGAACTAATTAGTAACCAGGAACTAGTTAGGAGATGCCCTTTGAAAAACATGTCCTGAGGCAGGATTTAAATATAGGGACAGAGTCAGTGACTGAGTGTGCCTGGGAGATCCCGGCCTCCAGGCACGGCAGCACTTTGACCTCTGACCCTCATTATAGGGAGTGCATTCCTAGAGGGGTGAAACCCCTCAAAGCACGAAGTACAAGGGCATGAGTAGACTGTATAGCACCAGCTGAGTGTGGACTGGTGTGAGCACTGCCTGCCCACTCACTGACAGCTTGAGTACTTGACTAGGATCTCTACAGATAAATTCTTATTTTTTTTATCCATCTGGTTTCATTATATTGAGGTTAATCAGAAAAAAAATGCTCTTTAGAATTTGTAATTCCAACCGTTTGAAAAAACGCAGAGGAAAAAAGAAGTCACGCTGAAGAGTTAAATATAGAACCGATTCAATGGAGAATGTGTGAAGTGATGAAAAACATAATGAGATGTGCAGAAAATGAGTTTAGTTTCTGACGTACGTTAGATATGTTTCTCATTTGTGATAAATTTGTTTGGGTGCATGACTATGTCTCCTTTTAATTGCGAGTTAAGCGTCTAACCCTCTTCTCTCCCTTTCACTCTCATTGGCTGACATCTCTGCAAACAGACCTGGTTTACATTCATCAAACCAACACTTGCAGCAATCAGGCCACAGTGCCAGGGGCAATGGTCCTCTTTATAAAATCACATTGCCTAATAGCAGTGTTCTATAATTATATGCCATTAACATCTATCAAAATGTGCTCCTGCATGCCATGCATGTTAGTGGTTTGTGTACGCACAAATGCTTTTCTTGTTATTAGCGTGTTTAGCGAGCGAGCACCAGCTTAAAGATTGTTAAACATGTTACTGGATGCGTGCTTCTGTCATATGAAGTGATGCATTTAGTCTAAGCGTTAAATACGCGCACGTGTTCATGCTATTTATTGTAGTTAGAGGAGGCCTCGTGTGCAAACCAGCCAAAAAAAAACACAATCAGTAAAACAACAAGAGTGCGGTGTCTGAAATGTTGCTTTCGGTTTGATGTGTTTTTTGAGTTTTGTGAAATATTGATGTTTCATATTTTGTTGTTTTGTCAAAGGTTGTTTTCTGATCCTTTGTGTTTTTAATGCATTTTTTGAATTGTGTTCTCTCCTTTGTCCTTGTGTCTTGTGAAATGCTTTTGTTAGTGTTATTTTTACGATTTGTGGTTTTTTTTTTATACAGTGTTGGTTTTCTGTATGATTTTTTTTTGGCTAATGCTTATTTAAAAAAAAAAAAGAAGTTGTGTTTTTGCTCCTCAAGGCCACCATACTATAAAGGCTTTTAAGCAATTTAATTAAATTAGCATTGTTATGCATAGTGCACCTTTGGGTTTAAAATAGTGCACCATTTCCCCAACAAACTTAATTAGTTTATTGATCAAAACAACAAACAAATGATTCGTTGTTCATGCGTGTCATTCAGGAACTTTGGAGCCGCTGTTTTCACGGCTCATTGTCACTAAATTACTTTTAAATATCCTTTTCCTTACAGGGATGTGGGAGTGAAGACAGAGCGCGATGCATCATCTGCAAGGCCAAGGTAAGTGTATCGACGAGCATGTGTGTTTTGAAAAGGGGGCCGTGATATCAAATTCAGTGAGATATCTGGTTATGTCTCATTCTTTTAATCTTTACTGTGTGGAATGTAGATGGTGCACATTTAAATAAACCCCAGTTAAGCCATTAAACAGTGTCTGCATCTCACAAGCAGATTTAAAGAGAGCAGATCTATAATACTAATGAGCAATCAGGTCTTTGTTTTGCTCTGTGATTTAGCTGATTTGCCAGCAGTTGTGTTGCTTATGAGCTGTAAGCTGTCTTTTATTCCTTATTATTGCAGCCGAACACTCGCTGCGGAAAAGGAGGGCGAAACATTATAATATTTGGCAGAGGATACAAGCCATGTAATGACAAAATCTGTATTCATTTCGTGAGCAGAAATTAATCATGCTTTCCTGTGTTACATTCCTAATGCAAATTTTCTGTCAACACATTGTGTCTCGTGTTTGTGAGTTTATTCGTTTGAAACGGCGGAGCTGATGTGTCATCACAGATGGGCCTGCATGCTGGAGAAGGTGGCCGCATTACTAACCATCTCAGATTAGGAAGTATGCCGTTGATGTGTTGTATGTATTCATGCTTGTGTCGTGGGTCAAAGCATCACAAGCTGGCTCTTGAGTGTTTTATTCATTGTTTGCTCTCCAGTGTCGGATTCGCTGTCTGGTCCTGTGTGTACGTATGGGAAGGATCCACTCTGTGGGAGAAAATGTCACAGTAACTTTGACGACGACCTTTCAGGTGTCGAAGATATTTTAAACATGAAATCGTGCGAGTGCACATCCACAGTCTCACTCTGAGCAAATTAAATGAAACATTTAGCTTGGGGTGGAAGTCTCGAGTGTGTGTCGTTGCCACTGTGGGGCTAAAAAAACAGTGAGATGTTGTTTTTTGGCAGCGGGGTGATGAGTATGTTTTTAAGGTCTTTTCATGGGTTTCACGTAAAAGAAGATGATAATCTAATAAGGCTGGTTTAAGAATTGTGTTCTTATTTCTTTTGTTTTTCTCCTTAAAAATTAGAATTTCTTGCTTCTGAGCGAGGAATTCTCATTGAAGCATTTTCGAGCTGAGATTGTATACGAAGATGGTCGATGTCGACGGGCTGTCACCCTACTCTGGTAAAGCGATTTCTAACAAACTGCAGTTGTGGTATTGAGGTCCTATTTTTGCTGGAAAGTCCCTTGAATGAAGAACTCTTAGAGTAACTGCTAATGTTTCTGATTTTAGGTGTTGTGCTCCTGACTCACCAGCTAAAGCAAAATTATCTTGTCAGTTCAGCTGGCCTTCAAAAGTCAAACTAACTTTCTAAACAGAAGAAAAAAGAAAAGAAGAAAAAAGCAAAATCCCTCAGAGTCTCAGTTAGTGCAGTTTGCTGCAGAGCAACTTTCTTGGAGGTTGGAGAGAGGTGACAAATCACAAGGTGCCAAAAAAGGAGCCGTCCTTTATGTTCTTATGTCTAATTTCAAAGGTCTGCAGATGCCTCCAGGTGTACTTCATTCAATCAGCAATGTTGCAGTTTTTGGCATCAAATAACTAATCAAACACAAGACTGACTTGAGGAAAATGAACATTAGAACAAACATAAAAGTACTCAGTATCACAGAAACCATATTTGTCCCAATGCCTTTTAGCTTTCAAAGGGTCGAATTCTGCCATTTTTTTTTTTTTACAAAAGGTGTCCTCTGTCATCAGCAGTATTACATGCCGGGAGCAAACTGTACACTTTTTGCAGTGTGTATTTGGAGATTGGCAAGGTGGCAGTGCCATAAATTCTATGACTATTAACCAGGCAATGGCTGTTTAAGTCCCATTTGGGAGCTCTGCGTTTTTCACTCACTGTTTACTCTGACTTTCACTCCCTGGTCAAAGAAACACGGCACTTAAAGACCAAGTGTCCTTATTTTCCGACTTGTCAGTGTTGCTGTGGCACCAACAACAGGGGAACTTCTCCTTTCTGACCTATTTAAACATGCTGATTCATACACTTTCAATTACATTTTCATTTCAGTTTATCCTTTAGCACAAATCCTGCTGCTCTGTTGTCCTACAGATATAATCATGCACCTGACTGTGGGGCTGTGAGTTACCGATTTGCTGTATAAAATGAAGTCGCCATGATATATAAAGAGAAGTTATGGAAACACTACTGCGAGCTGTCACACTACCCTGCAGACTATCACCTGACTGTAATAATGTAATCCAGTGTTGAGGCCATTTTCATTACTTTCCTTCTTCCCTGACAGTATCTGGCTGCAGGCAAACGCATTTTTTTAGGTGTTACAACCATCCCTCCCCTTCTTTTAGCTACGAGGGGACATTTCTCGCACTTCTGCAGCATCTCCAACTGACTGTTGCATTTGTCCTCGCCTATTGTACCGATGGCATCATTGTCAATTATTAATGCCGAGGAGTAAGTGTCTGAGAGACATCCCACTGAGAGACCAAACAGCCACGAACAGGGGTTAGTGGCAGGGCCAGGGAGTGCTGCGAGTGGCAGCTGCACCATTTAGAGAGTGATTGTTGGGAAGCTCCTACTATATATTGATATGAACTCTGCTACAGTAAGTTAATGCATCAGTATAATAACATTTTAATGTCTGCAGTGGCATGGGCATTTAATATTTGTCCACAGAGAGATGTATATGTAGATCTGCAATGACTCTAATGATGGTGATAATCATTTTGTCCTGCGCAGCTATCGCTCTATAATGCATTACTGCAATCACCCTTGGTTAACATTAAGAGGCTTTAGCCATTACGACTTTGAGCGAGCAGTGCTCATCATAGTCTCCGATTCAATGCGCCAGCCATTTCATTTTGCATCTTTATTTTTATTCTTCAAGCTTCTTTTTCCTGTATGTTGTTTTCCCCTTATTGCAACGGGGTCTCAAATGTGGGCCATTTGTATGAGTTATGCTAATTTGTTGGGGCAATGAATGCATTAATTTCATTAGCACATGGCCTCAAAGCAATAATTACCAGAGTAGGTGTGTCAGAAGCAATCATGTTAAAATTTGCCAGTTAATTATTAAGATTTTGTTCTGAGGGACCTGAATTTGACATGAGTCGCCGAGGGAAAAAAAAAAGAGAGGAGAAAGTTAATGCATTCCAGTGGCCGAGGCTAGCTGCTTGTTGTTGAACACAGTGGGGGTGTCTGCGACATTGTGGGCCTACTGGCACGATTTTTTGCATGTTGACAGCTCACATTCTGGACTAATTACCACAAATAGCAGAGGGTTAGCTGGTGCTTGGTCAATCCAGGAGGGTGTAATTTTAAAGAAAAGGAGGTCCGGTAGTTCCAGGCCGTCTAATGGCCCCTGCTCCGTCAGATTGCAGTCCAGTGTAGATGATATTGGTCATGACTTGTGATGAACAGATTCACAGCTCACTTCGTTGGTCTTAAATTGGATCAGGAATATATATTTGCAGCTTCACTGTGGCAGTAGTGATCTGTTGGGGTGTTACAAGGCTTTTGTAACGCGGTTAAAGGACCAGGGCGCCTGACTGCAGCCTCATAGACAATGAGCTATCAGAATAAGATTCGACTATGGAGCCTGAGGGTGTGAATAAAACACAGGAAACAAAAGTAGAGCTCAAATATATATATATTATGTTTGTTATGAGAAGTGTATAGACGGATGTGCAAAAGAAATAAAAACATATGCATATATATCACAAACAAAAATAATGTTGACAATACAAAACAGCTTATTAGGTTCCAAAAGGAGGTGGGATGAGGTGTAGTCCAGTATGTGATTTAGTTTAGTTCCATGGACCTGTGATAGGTCATGTGTCAACAATTTGTGATTCAGTCCATAGGTTCACAATTCCTACCGCAACGTAGCGGTGGTCGGGTGGCTCGCCATCTTGCGCTGATCAGGGCTGATCGCGGGAGAACAAAAAAAAACCTGACCGTTGAGTCGAGTGTGAGGTAGTGTAAAGATGAATGAATCGGCCGGGTTATTGCACGCTGTCAACTGGCCTGTAGTGCAAAATTTGTCGATATCTGACAAGTACGCCAACCACAGGGACAACAGCAGCCAGAGGAGCAGGGACATGCAGCTGATTGACCCGGAACTTATACAGGATTCATTCCCGCCACAATAAAGGGACTGGCGGAAGTGGGGTCAGAAGTTACCGTGGTTACACTCTCCCCCCCTAATCTCATGGACGTCCTCGTACATGGACTAGGCTGGCAGCGAATGACTGGTTGGCTGAGGTGTGAAGGCATCGTCTCCTCTTCTTCATCGTCTTGAAGAGCGAAGGAGAAGACAGAACTTAACCCATGCAGGAAGGTCTGAACGCTCTTTAACAGAGGCTTACCAGGCTTGATGTATTGCAGCCGATCAGGAGGATTCCTGGTGCGGGTTGAATGCCTCAAGGGTGGTTCTGCCTCAGGACTGAGAGGCTCTGATTCAGTAGGTGAGTGTTGTGACAAGTTACTTCTGGATGCTTCCGAATCAGAAGACAGACTTTCTTCATCGTGAGAAGTTTCGACAAGATCAACTGGCTCAAAGCCAGCTTCCACGGTTTCGCTAGCAATAACTTGTTCCTCTTCAGCAGGTACAGGTTCCTCTGAGAGGATAGCATTCTCTTCCTCTGTAGCCAATACTACAGGGACATCGGGCTGGTTGATAAGTGGCACAGGTTGCGGAGTATTGGGTAAGTCGATGGTTGTTGTGAAGGTGACAGGTTCAGCAGAGAAGGGAACAGGTAGGTATGAGATTAGTTCCTCTTCGTCATTGTTATCAGCATCATCAGCACGTACAGGAGACACGGGTAAGACAGGCATTTTCCTCTTCTGCTTAGTAAGCATTTCCTTTTCAGGTGGTAAATACCCACAGGGCAGTAGGAGGTCTCGATGTAAAGTTCTCAGGGGCTTGTCTTGGCCTTCGGGTCGAACTGTATACACAGGAAGAGTGCCGGCTTTCTTCACTACAATGTACACAGATGACTCCCATTTATCTGCAAGCTTGTGTTTGCCTCTTAGCCGCACGTTCCTCACAAGAACTCTGTCTCCAACATTCAGCTGTGATGCAGTGACATTTTTATCAAATCTGTTTTTGTTACGTTTCATCACCTTTTCTGAGTTTTCGATGGCCAGCTTGTAACTTTCTTCTAGGTGGGACTTTAGTTTGTCCACATATTGTGTGTGGGATGTTGATCCTTCTTTGGCAAGGGGTAGTCCAAAGGCCAAGTCCACCGGTAAGCGAGGTTGGCGGCCAAACATAAGCTCATATGGTGAAAAACCTGTAACATCGTTTCTTGTGCAATTGTATGCATGCACCAGGGGTTTTACAAAATCTTTCCAATGGGATTTCTGTTGAGCTGTGAGTGTTCCTAGCATATCCAGTAATGTTCGGTTAAACCGTTCAACAGGATTGCCTCTTGGATGGTATGGAGTGGTTCTTATTTTGTGGATCCCAGCCATTTCACAAAGCTCTCGGATGATTCTGGATTCAAAGTCAGGGCCTTGGTCACTGTGCAAACGTTCTGGGATACCATAATGCACAAGACAGTTGTCCCATAAACATTTGGCAACAGTCCTGGCTTTCTGGTTTGGTGTTGGCACAGCAATGGCATATTTTGTGAAATGGTCAGTTATGACAAGTATGTCTTTGACTCCACGATCTGGTTCCACAGAGAGAAAATCCATGCACACCAGTTCCATGGGATGAGAGGTTTTGATATTGACCAGAGGTGCGGCTCGTTCAGATGGGGATTTGCGTCTCACGCATCTTTCGCACTGTCTTATTTTATTGACCACATCACTTGTCATCTTAGGCCAATAAAACCGGGAACGGACCAAGTCCAGCGTTCTGTCAATTCCCATTTGACCCATTTGATCATGTAGGTGGTTAAGTACAACTGGTCGATATTCCTCAGGTAGCACTAGCTGGTATGCGAAGTCACTTCCCACTTGTCTCTTCCTGACGAGAAGGGTGTTATGGAGCTCCAGTTTATTTACTTCTCGCAGTAATAGAGGTAGATCGGGAAGTTCTTCCCTCAGGAATGGCGGTGGTGACTCGCCTCGTTCAACCTGAGCTATGACATGCCGGATGACAGGGTCAAGGCGTTGTTTGGCTGCAAGGTCAGCTGTTGAGATTTGGGGGAGTACCATGGAGGTGAACTGGATGTCGTCCGTGAAACTGTCAGGCAGACTGTCGACATTGACAGACATGGATAACACCAGAGCAAGATCAGGATCCGTGCTTGAACTGTACATCAGATGACGGTCACAAACTGCTTTGATGGTATGCTGGTCAATAGAGACATAATCTGGTTCATTGAGATGTTGCCATGCAAATCTCCAGATTCGCTCACGTTCTTTCTGTGACAGAGGATCATCAGACAGTTCACCATGAGGTCGGCGAGACAAACCATCAGCATCCGAGTTCTGCTTTCCTGCTCTGTAGATTAATTTGAAGGTGAAAGTGGACAAAGCTGAAAGCCATCTGTAACCGGTAGCGTCAAGTTTTGCTGATGATAAGAGGTATGTTAATGGGTTGCTGTCTGTCACAACTGTAAACTGAGCACCATAAAGGTAGTCATGGAATTTTTCAGTCACCGCCCACTTCAAAGCAAGAAACTCCAATTTGTGGGCGGGATACTTTGACTCACTCCGGGAAAGACCTCTGCTGGCATATGCTACAGCTCTGTTTTTTCCATCCTGCTCTTGATACAGCACCGCACCAAGACCTGTGGCACTGGCATCAGTGTGGAGTGTGTATGGTTTCTGGGGATCAGCAAATGCCAGAACTGGGGCAGAAGTGAGTTTGTCAATAATGGACTCAAAAGCTTGTTGACACATTTGCGTCCATCGTCCTCCAAATGGCTCTTTGGGGTTGAGGTAATTCTCTGGCTTTACAGTTCGTCTCAGTTTCCTCTGAGAAGGTGGATAACCAGCAGTGAGTTCATGTAACGGCTTGACAATGGCCGAATATCCCTGGACAAAACGTCTGTAGTACCCAGCAAAACCAAGGAAAGATCTTAATTCCTTCAAGTTTTTTGGCACTGGCCAAGAAGTGAGTGTGGAAATCTTGTCCAGATCAGTTTCAACACCAGCCTGGGACACTACATGGCCCAGATACTTCACCGATGTCTGGAAGAACATGCATTTCTCAAGTGAAAGCTTCAAGCCAAAATCTTTGAGTCTGGTGAGAACTTTCATCAGGCGAGCTTCATGTTCCTCAAGAGTTGGTGCAAAGACAATGAGATCGTCAATGAAAACCAAGACTTCTTTTAGATTTAATTCTCCCATGCATTTTTCCATCAGCCGTTGGAAAGTGCTTGGTGCGTTGGTAATCCCTTGTGGCATCCGATTAAATTCCCAAAATCCTACTGGGCAGACAAAGGCAGTCTTTGCCTTATCCTTCTCCTCCATTTCGATTTGGTAGTAACCCGACTTGAGGTCTAGCACCGTGAACCACTTTGATCCTGCAAGTGCGGAGAAGGTGTCTTCCAGTTTAGGCAGAGCATAAGCATCTTTGATTGTTTGCAGATTGAGTTTGCGGTAGTCAATACAAAGACGTATACTGCCGTTCTTTTTGCGTGCAACCACAATTGGAGAGGCAAATGGTGAGTCAGATTCTCTGATAACGCCAGAGTCAAGAAGTTCTTGCAGGTGCTTCCTGACAGCATCAAGATCTTGAGGGTGAATTGGTCGTGGTCTTTGCTTGAAAGGAGTTGGATCGGACAATTTGATTTGGTGTTTAACTTTGTTGGTCCTGCCGAAATCCAGATCGTGTTTGGCAAATACTTCAGGAATAGTGTTGAGTTTTTGAACAATGCGTTCTTTCCAGTCTGGAGTTAAGGGGGAATCTCCAAAGTTGTATGGTGGTTGAGATGGAGGTAACGACTCTATAGACTGGTCTGAATACTGGGTGGGTTGCTCTTTGGAAATGACCTCTTGGAAGGCGCTGATTTCTGCAATAATAGCTCGAGCTGGAATGTGGATTTCATGGTCGGACTCATTACTCACTACAACAGGCAGAGAATATAGCCGACGTTTAGGTAAGTCCACAAGGCAGGTTTTTACTAGGAGTCCACCAGGCAGAGAACTGGAGGTGGGGTGTTCCAGAATAACTGCTTTCTCACCTTGGAATAGCCTTGTGACCAGGCATCCCTCAAGGACAGTGGTTTGGCCAGCAGTAATCGTATGCGGTTGGTCTGACTTTAAGATTACAGGAGCATACTGGTCATTTGAATTCTGGATGTGGCGACACTGGAGGATTTTATAAACTGCAATGTAACCGGAACCAGATGGCAGGAATGACTGCTCAGAGAGGGTATCACAGTGTTTGCTGTACGCAACGTCAAGAGTGTTGGTACCAACAAGTATCATTGGGGGTGATTGCTGGACGTCAGGCACGACAAGCGCAAGTGTATCAACATTAATGGATGAACCAAGAAAATTAGCTGGGAACGTCATGTTAATCTCAATGCATCCCAGGTAAGGTACGGCTTGTCCATTTGCTCCTTCTACTTCCAACAGATCATCCAGTGGTTTGATTGGATGGTCTGAAAGGTAAGTATTATAGAAGGAAAAAGGAATCGTAGTAACCTGAGAGCCAGAATCAAGAAGACAGTTGAAATGGTTGCCTTTGATTTGAATTTGGCCTGTGCTTTTGGTCCCCACAAGCCCTTTTGGCAACAATGGAAATTTGTTGTGGTTTCTGGGACTGTTCGTGCACGCAGCTCCTGTGTGTCCCACCACAGAAACTCCTTCTAGTTTAAAGATGAAGTATTTCTAGCGTCCCACTCTTGCTGTTTTTTTCTTAATTGGCTCTTTTTCTGTTCAACAAGACTGGAGTTTGCTCTGTTGTTGCAGGTGGAAGAAACATGGCCATCTTCTCCACAGTTAAAACAGTACCATGGCTTGGGTCTGGTATTTGACTGAGGTGAAGAATGACTGGATTTGGTTTGTCGTGGCTTAAACTTTGACTCGGTTGGACGTTTTTGGGACAAAAGTTGGGACATTTGCTGTTGGAGGGTTTGGAGTTGTTTTTTCATTTCTTTTAGCTCTTCATTGGCTGTAGAGTGCCCACAAGAACAAGTACTTTGGGATTGGATGTTAGCTTTTTGTTTTGATGAACCGATGTATTTCTTCATAAGTGACTCCTTAGCAATTTGTCTGTCTTCTTCTGTCCGTAACGACAACAACAAGTCAGAGAAAGGTGGTGGGTTGTCCTTTTGCTGTTCTAATTGTAGTTTGGTTAGTATAGTGTTATCCCAACACCCACGACAAAACTGCTTCAGCAGATGCTTATTCATGTCAGCAGCTGCAAGTCCTCCTTGCTTTACAACAGTGCTGAGGGTTAGCTGCAATCTTTGGAGGTAAGCGGATGGTCGTTCACCTGGATTTTGAAGAATGTTTAAGTATTGAGCATACAATTCTTCACCATCTTGAACTGTTCCAAAAGCGGAGTCAAGTACACTTAGTATGACTGAAGGCAATGTGTTGGGACTTAGACCTTTAACCAAATCAGCAGCAGGTGACAACAGGCTCTCTATAATACGCCTGGCGACGTATAGAGCTGACAAACTGGGGTCGGCAAGCAGTAGATCAATTTGGGAACGCCATGATTCAAAATCTGCTTCACTACTTGGCTTAGGAATCCTTCCTGAAAAAGCACGGAGACGTAGTGAAGTTGTGGTGCTTATGTCTGGGTTTCGGACCACATGCTCAACAACAACCCTTTGTATTTGTGGTGGGTTGAGATCAGGGGCTGTGAGTGATACTCTTGGAGTTGGTCCAGTCTGGCTTTGACGAGGTCGTGCCCCCTGCTGGTCAGTGGAAACCTGTCTGGCAGGAGGTGAAGACAATTGCTGCTGCTCCAGTTCCCTTTCTTCTTCCTCTACACCAATGTCCTCATCTACTCCATTTTCCTCATCATATTCAATTTTTCCATCATCACCTGCTCCTGCTTCATGCAAATGTTGACCAATCTGCCTCATTACTGTCTTCAAGACATCTTCAAACCGGTGCCCGCTGCGATCAGCAATATGCTTGAGCTCTTTGAGGTAATTGGGAGGGGGACTGCTGCTGTCCTCCGTGGCGGCGTACTCACAGGCCAAAGCTGTGACGCGGAAAACAAGGTCGGCAACACTTTTAGAACAGTGGGTGTATGGCAGAAACGGCTCTAGAGTTGTAAAAGCAGTGGTATCTACAAACTCAGCGATCAGGTTTTTGAAGAAAGTACTTGCGGGATCATTTACGTAAAAATGACGGCTAAGATTCCCATAAGTACGCAAGTAGTCAAGAATTTCATTATCGGATTTTGTGTTAGACACACCGGAGATCATCACAGACTGTGATATATTTATGCCAGAAAGTGCAACTGAATCCATTTTTGATTTTATGTTCAGCAAAAGCGAAGTAAATAAGTAAAGAAAATTGTACGTAAGACCCCAAAATATTCACACACAAAGGCTCCTGGCTGGTTCGCCACTTGTAACGCGGTTAAAGGACCAGGGCGCCTGACTGCAGCCTCATAGACAATGAGCTATCAGAATAAGATTCGACTATGGAGCCTGAGGGTGTGAATAAAACACAGGAAACAAAAGTAGAGCTCAAATATATATATATTATGTTTGTTATGAGAAGTGTATAGACGGATGTACAAAAGAAATAAAAACATATGCATATATATCACAAACAAAAATAATGTTGACAATACAAAACAGCTTATTAGGTTCCAAAAGGAGGTGGGATGAGGTGTAGTCCAGTATGTGATTTAGTTTAGTTCCATGGACCTGTGATAGGTCATGTGTCAACAATTTGTGATTCAGTCCATAGGTTCACAATTCCTACCGCAACGTAGCGGTGGTCGGGTGGCTCGCCATCTCGCGCTGATCAGGGCTGATCGCGGGAGAACAAAAAAAAACCTGACCGTTGAGTCGAGTGTGAGGTAGTGTAAAGATGAATGAATCGGCCGGGTTATTGCACGCTGTCAACTGGCCTGTAGTGCAAAATTTGTCGATATCTGACAAGTACGCCAACCACAGGGACAACAGCAGCCAGAGGAGCAGGGACATGCAGCTGATTGACCCGGAACTTATACAGGATTCATTCCCGCCACAATAAAGGGACTGGCGGAAGTGGGGTCAGAAGTTACCGTGGTTACACTTTGTAACAGTAAAGTATAACAGCTTTATTACAGCATGTGAATAATACAGGGTAACAAAAGCAAATAATATTTCTGTGTATGTGGATGCCTTAAATCAGTAGTATGAAGCTTCTTAATAGCTTTGATTGTGTTGATTATAACAGGAATGATTTTAATTCATTGCATGGATCCAATATAACTGTTTGATATCTGTATTTATATTTTATGTCTATCAATTTTATTTAAATATGATGCATGTGTTTGAAATATCTGTCAAATTATTTGCTGCTTAAACATATGAATACCCCAGAAAACAAGAAATAAAGATACAGAGCATGCTTTGTGAGATGCTATGGCTTTATACTTGGAACAAGAGTTGGGTTTTTCCATGGCAACTAATGCACAGTACATGATGACAAGGATTGGACCATTTAGAAAAGTGGTTTTAAGTCATTCAACAAACACTGGAGTCTCTTGCTGAATGCTCTCTGAGGCCACGATGCCACATAAATGCAGGGTGACTCAGAGGTTTTAAAAATGCACGAGGTATACAGTGCATATTAATCAAATATGTGCACGCTAATAACTTAAGGAATCCTCTTCGAAACTTAAAATGCCACATTTTTTATGTCTAGCAGTTTTTGGACGCTTATCTCAATCTGGGTCACGGAGGCAGCAGTCAAAAGCTAAATTTATGGTCCTGCAAATGCGTCCGTCTGCATACACGTTGCCATTTGGACAGCTCCAGCGCAGTCCTCCAAAATCCGAGCTGCACAGTGCTGGATGTGGATGACCTACGCGTCGGTCAAATGCTTATTGGTTGACAAGTGGTTTGGAATAAGGAAGGGAGCAACAGAGTTCACCAGGAATGGGAGAAATGCAAAACATAATCAAATATTTTTACACCATGAAAATCACAGACAGTGAATGCAGTGAATACTTTTTATTGTTTTAGCACTCAGTGTGACTTCAGCTCTTTGTATGCTATAACTTCACTCTATTCCACGGCGGACTGATGGACCAACAGCACAAACTAGAGTATCATATTTACTGCATATTTTGTCCACTCCATTGACAGCAAACACTCTCTGCAGTTGGACTGCGTCTGCACTAACCCCGCTCAAGCATAAATCAGCAGAAACCCCGCCCACCTCCTCCAGCTCTTCTGGTGGTGTAGATGTTCCCTAGCCACCCAAGAGACATAATTTTTCTATCGTGCCTCCTCCCTGTTCATTCGAAACGCCTCACCTGCCCAGGAGGGAACCTGTTCAGATGCTTGAACCACCTCAACTGCCTCCTTTCGATGTGGAGGAGCAGCTATTTACGCTCCTCTCTAAGGAAGAGCCCAGGCGCCCTTCGGAGGAAGCTTGCTTCCATCGCCTGTCCCAGATTGACTATCATATCCCGCTTTTCACTACAACTCATTAGTAGCATAAGTTTAAATGGACATTAAATTTTTTTGTGGGAAAAAGGTTTTGTTTTCCAAAACAGGGCTAAATCAGCATGAACATTGTGGGACTTAAGAAATGTTGTGAAATTAGATTCTCCAGCAACATTTCTAGTATATAGAGCAATTTTGTCATATACTGAGCTTGTGTCCTTCATAAAATTAGATTTTTCCATTGCTTTAACAGTAATTATCATCAACCAAGGACAGGCCAAACTATAACCTGCTAAGCTCTAAGCTGTAGCAGATTGTAGAGAGCTCCTCCAGCCATACTAAATTTTCTAGTTTGGTTTTTACACCCTGATATAAAAAAGCTGCTCTGCTATGGTTGTCCTTCATTTATATATGAAATAATGACTTCAGTGTAAATACATTTTTACGTTCCCTCTGTGTATAATGCTGACATTACACATTTCTCTGCTTCTGCTTCTTTGTCATTATCTATGCTTTTCACATGTGCAAAGGTGGGTAATGGTAGCACTCAGTTTGAATCATGTACAGGAGCCTATTGTGTGATTGGTGTTTTGTTTGAAATTAATCCTGATTACGATAAAATGAAATTCCTAATTCAGAAGTGAGCCTAAACAGAGCAGCTCTCTAACCTGAGAGCCTCAAATCTTCCAGCACCACTCTGCACTTTTAGCGAACCTTCCCCGCCTCTTGTCTCTCAAGTGTCTCCTTAAAGGTGCTAGCATTTACGCTCCCACCCTCCCCCTCTGGGGGGGAAAAAAGTTAATCATCACTTGATTTTATATGGAAAGCAGATTATCCTTTGATTTTGATGAATGCAGCAGCTGCCAGACACTTCATTTGACTAAAAGCAGGACATTGTGCCGAGGCCTCTCGTATGTCACTAAGCCTCTGTCAGGACAGCACTGTGACAGGAGATGACACATGAAAGGAATTCCTCCTTGTGGCTCTCCCAGGACAATGGAGTATGGCCTTGAGGTAAAACGCGTGCGCATGTGAACACACACACACACACACACACACCATGCTTAGCTGCCAAGAATAAGCACACAGCAGCATTTCTTTGTAAATCTCTTCAGACACTTTCTTTTTTCTTTAATTTTGATAATTGCTTTAATAAGTATGGATTGGAATGTAGTTCAGTTCATAAATCTATTTAACCTTCAAGTGACCAATTGGAGTCATTTAAGACCCCACCCTTGTATTCATGCGCACAGTTACGATTTCTTAATCATAAAAATCTTTCCAACCGTGAATTCGCCAATGTATTTTTCCTGCAGCTTTTCATAGCTTTTCACTGGAACTGGCCCTTTGGTGTAGCAATGATAATGGAAAGCTGTGTGGAAATATACTGGGTTTTTAAAAAAACATTATAGGGTTTGATTTCATTGTAATTTTCCACTTGTAGTCAGTACATTGTACTAAACCAAAAGTAGCAAGACTTACTGCCGTTAAGGGTTTCTCCACAAAATATTTAAAGATTACTACAAACCAGATGTCCCACTATGACTTCATTGATCAACATATTAGAGTCTGTAAAACCTGTTCACAGAAACATATCTTACATTATAAATGAAATTGTTTTTCTTCGATTACTTAACCAAATAAATTGGTTTATTAGAAGTAACAGAAAAGGCAGTCAAAATAAGTGTCATTTTTGTGCCTATTAACTGCTTTGTGCATGAAAAAAACCTAATAATGAGATTACTTACTTTTGGAACATGAATCATAGGTAAAAGAGACCAGAACCATCTTTAAAATACTCGCTGCAGGGTTAAATCTGTGTGCTTCTTATTAATGGCAGCAAAAACAGGTCAAAACAAATAATTTTAAAAAGTGTTTTAATCAAAACCATAAACCTTCAGCAGGGTATTCACAAAAACATGTTTAAAGCCTGTCATATAGTAGGTTTTGAGGACTGTGGCTACTTTTCCTATTTATGGTAAATTTGAATAGACAGAATTTTGATGTAAAGTTGCAGATTTAGTTCATATATGAAATTTTTATAATCATTGTGCCAAGTAAATTGCTCCTGATAACATCAATACAGCAGATCAAACAGATATTCAACTAACATGAGATCATGTTTTTAGACATTCCCAGTCCAGTCAGCAGGTTAACAGCTGGTTAACCATGCTGACAGGTGACCTGCTAGTCAGCCTCAGATTGGCCTGCACTGCAGCCTGACATACACATCTCTATAAATGTATAGATGCTTATTGCTGCAATGGAAACTATTATTGGTCCGCTTGGAACCAATATGCTATATACACAAACCATATTGTTCAGCATTTATTAGCTCCATCTCCAGCTGTGTAAAATAAAAGACTTAAAGCGTGACGCAGGCATGGGGAAAAGAGGTGATTATACTGCAGTTCAATGTCAGTGCATTTTACCAATAAAAGCTCAGTGCAGTATCTCAAAAGAAAGTTAAAATAAATAACTGGGCATATTTTATATTGTAATGTGAACAGAAATTTAAAATTAAATTTTAAAAAGTTTGATTTTTTTATGTTGTCAATCATATTTGTTAAATGGAAAATCTGAAGCGGTATGTCAGCATTTAAAAATTCTGAATAATCTCTCACACAGAGGCAGCAGTGGGGAATTTTCATTTTTGAGGCTGTAATTACTTTTTCATTTAGTTTTTACTCATTAGCAAATAAAGTGAAGCATTTTGTCACTTCTCGCTCTGAAATGCAACTTGTGTTTCTCATTCTCCCTGGCTGTCAATAACTATTTTCTCCGGATTTGCTCACATGAGGAACAGAGAGGACTTTAAGGTGGACATTTTCAATTTTGTCAATTCATCGCCGAGATCGTTGTTGAGGTTTACGCTTGTATACTAAAGCTACTACAGGTAACAAACTAATAGAGGCTAATACGAGTTTGGAATTTTTTTTGTAGACCCCGTCTGTCGACAGCTACAGCATGTGGTTTGGCAGGATGTAGTTGCAAATGCAATTTAATTCACATCATAGCAGGGTCAGATTCTAACCATTATTCTGAGCAAAGACTGGGACTCTTGGTAATTTTACCCTCCTTATTTAACCTCCGTGCCCTCCTCCTCCTCTCTCCTGCCATCCGTCGCCAAACACAATTCATTTGAGTTCCTGTTCAGGAGGGTGATTCAATTATGTTCTCCTTTAATTGGCTTTCAGGCATCTAAACTGAAACTGATGGGGAATTAATAACAGCTCCACTAGGTCTCCAAACTGTTTGCAACCCTGGAAACATTCTAAGAGCCTGAGTTGGTCCCATTTTCCATGTGTCTGTTTTGGACGTTTGATAATGCAGCTGCAAAAACTTGGTCACAGTTGCTGTGTGGTCCTCGCTCTCGGTATGCACTTTGTCTCTTTGTCAACACCCTAGACGTTTGGTGCAAACTTTGTACCCATAAAAACAAAGCAGATGCCAAAGAAAGCTCAGCGTAAGTATAGTGTATCTTATTTTTCCTCCCTGACCTAAAAGATGCATGTGGTTTGAAAACATTTCCAAATCAGTCGGTTAGCGACGTGAGATGGAAAAAAAAAAAATCTCTGCATTCCTCTTAAGCCTTCGCTGTACGTTCTCTCCTATTTGTTATTCATTTAAGCACGTGTTGTACACAGCAAACACAAGATGGAAAAGCAGCGATATTTCTGCCTCTCCGTGGGTACGGCTCTCTTTGGAGTCCAAAGAAAGAGAAATCACTCGCAGATGCGTTACTATTTAGGTAGCTAACAAAAGAAGAGTTGTGAAATGGCAGGAAATGATGGCTGCTAAAATGAAGGTTTGAAGTTCACATGTCATTAACGTCCATGAAATCAACTTTTTCCTCTGAATGTACTCTTCCCCCAGAGTCTGCCTTTGTCTTCAAACAGCGCCAAAGCAATCATTATGCTCAGACATAATGCACCATAATGACAGTAATTTCAGTATCAAATTTTCAAATGTTAGGCTTTAATTCATTGTGGTTAAGTAGCTTAGTTGTAATTCACATTTCCTACCCGTCTTAGCAGAGTGCTCAAGGAATGAGACGTCTAAAGCAGGACATGGGAGCACCGCATGAAGGAACATTTTAAAGCCTTCATTCATTTAAATACTGTCTAAAATACATGAGAAAATTCAGTGACATTTGGGAGGCAACAAAAAACATTCTGCAGTCTCTCTGTTTAACTCTGGTATCTAATTTTAACAATTTTAACATAAATCCAGATCTGGAATCATTCCTATCCCGTAATGTCAACATCAGCTTGCAGCTTTCAAATCTTTCATGTAGTTTTCAGTTGGAGCAATTATAGCCTGTGTAAATGTAAAATTAATTGGCGACGCTTTTGATAAAAGATTACACTGAAGTAATTGTCAAAGCAAAAATAGCAAAATATTCAGATTCCTCTGATTCAAATCAACTAGTTTCGTGTTCTCGTTAGATGACTTGAGAAAACAAATTCTTTCATCAGGAATGAAAATCTTTAATTGCAGCACTAATGATTTAGCTCAGGATAAAACTCATTGCTCCCCCTCTGAGGGCTTTCTGACTCTCCTAGCTTGTCTGACAGTTCCTGTTGAAGTCTTTAAAAGCACACCGTGTACTTTCATCGTTGATGAAAGGCTGGGAACGTAGGGCTGACTTACATTTTCCTCGCACATGTACAGAAAAACCAGTAACCAATGAGAGGGTGTGTCCAGGTGTGTAGCCAAAATGGCTTGTTAGCACAGAAATTTAATACAGGAATTTCATTTGTCAGATATTAAAATACTTTAAGGCTACATTCACACTGCAGGCGAAAGCGCATCAAATCCAATTTTTTTTGACCCTATGCAACCCATATCCGATCATGTTATGACAGTGTGAACGGCACAAATCCGATATTTTCAAATCCGACCTGGGTCACTTTCGTATGTGGTACTGAATCCGATACATATCCGATGTTTTAGAAAGCGACTGCTCTTTGAACGGTCATGTCGCATTAAATCCGTCTTTTACGTCACTGACACAAGCCAATTATCAGCTCCGGAGAAACGCCCGAGAAGACATTGCGAACGCTTCCTGGCCATCCAGTGTAGATGTTAGTGAAACTGCTGGGAAGACAACGTTGGACAACGTTGAACATTTTATTTGTACTGTATAATCTGCAGATTCTGACAGAAATCTGCAGCTATCCTTTGAAGCACCGCTCCTCTCTAAAACAGCAATAAGGATAATTATTAGTAGTATTGTAGTGTGAACAAGCAGACAAAAAAAATCGGATTTGATCAAAAAATCAGAATTGAGCATTAAGACCTGCAGTGTGAACGTAGCCTTAGAGACACAAAGAAGGTTCAAGAAGTCCTGTCATTGACTCTGATGAGTGTAGACCTGCAAGGCTGCTGTTGGCCTTTACAAAATCAAAGTTAAAAGCCTTTCAATTAAGTTTTCATATGAAACAAGCTCTAAATATGTTTATTGCTCTGGCCATCGGAGGAACGATGACCAGAGCGATTCACCGCTGCCATGACCACATTAACCAAACTACTAATATGTCCCAAATCCAACTGCCAATTTCTGTTGGGGCACACTTTTCATTGTGCTGTTTTCTCAGTGAAGCTGACCATTAAATTAGCAAATTACAACAAGAAAAAGGATACAAAAAAAAAACAGTCATGGACTCGACAGCTGATGTAATCTTTAGTACTACCAAATCAGGGCACTGTAGTTGTAGCTGCAATTACTCAGCTTGGCTGCGGATAAAGATACCGAGGACTCGGTCAGATTGCTGTGTCCTGGTTATGTGTGTGTGTGTGCGCGCGGGTGTGTTAATCATAAATATAATATAGTAAATATGGCATCAGTTTCCTTTCCTTTGTGTTTTCTTTCAACTTGGAGTCAGACAATATGAGACCATTTGGCGGTGGCCTCATTACTGTGATTTGCTGGCATTAAAAACTCACACATAACACCTCCTTATAACTGAAGCTGACACTTGGGCAGAAGGCCCAAAGCCTATATAAGAGAGAGCAGTTACCTTAGCAACTAAAAGCGATCGAAAGAAAACTGCAGTTAATTGAACTATTTCAGCATTATTTTTGTGCTGCTTTTGACCAGCGCTAACCTTTCACATATGTACTTGTTCATTAACATTTTTCTCACAGCGGACCTTGCTAGTGAGGATCAGTATATTCATTATGAGGGTCCCCACAGCCATTATGCACCGAATCTTTTGGTTCCAAACTGAGCTGTAAATTTTGAGAGAATCTGACACCCCTGCCCGAGGGTTACAGCAGAATGCTAACGAGGCCACGGCGACATTTCCATCACCATACAGTCAGTCGCACCATACATCAGCTCAGCGCCGAACATCTCCCAGAGACGCATGAAGTCAGTGACAATTTCAGACGTAACACTTTATTAGTATCCCTCCCATCTCCGCCGTGTAATGAATGAGGCCATTTAGACAGGATTTACGATATCTTTAAAACTTGATTGCTTAGAATTTGAGAATTATTCATAAGACTAAAGCATCATTTGTCATACAGCGAGTGCTGTTTTGGTGGAAACAAATGGTTTTGTTGTAGTTTTTCAAATGAACTCCTTTTCATGCACTCTTCAAATAAGCCATTTGTATGCATATATGTCCATGTAGAGGCTGTAATTAAAGGGAATGTGGCTCAGGTGACAACTCGCAATCAAGTTTTCTCCGTAATGTGTTGTGCCACTATGGAGCTGAGGTAACGGATACGGATGCAAATGATTAGGAATACACACACGTATTGGATTACACCGCATCTTTTGCTGAAACAAAGAGTTCGCTGTTCACATGCACTCCTATTACTGTACTTTGGAGGTGTCGGGGATGCATAATTCATGTCAGATTTTACTTTGCTTAAAGGTAACCTCTGCTGAACTTCTGATTGAACGATACGCTGAAATAATTAAATTATTCCCCCTTGAGTTTCCTTATTTCCATCACGGTAGGAGTGAGTGAGAGAGAAAGAGAAGTGTCCTCGCCTTGTTACAAAGATTATTGTGTTCACTTCCTGAGGCGGTGTGGCCACGCTTTGTGTGCGATGCCCAGATCATCTCTCAATTACACAAGGATCCCGAGGCAGAGGGTGGGGACCCAAGCGAAGGACCAGTTATGTCCACACACACTCTTGTTCACTCTCTCTCTCTCTCTCTCAAACACACACGCGCACACACACACACACACACTGCTATTGCTCGGAGGCATGGCTTACTATAGCCACAGCCAAGAATGAGGCCTCTCAGGATAGATTTACACACAAATAAAACCAGTCTTATCTTGGCCCACATGTGAACGAGAACTGATTACACGGTCTACATTTCAATGCTCAGATTAAATAGAGTCAATTTCCTATGGCCTATTTAAACCAAATCCAACCTGCAAACATAATGAAACCAAATCCAATATTACTGAACTAAGACCTCAAATAAGTTCAACTGTCCACTGAGAAACAGTTGAGAAACATTTCTGGCTGACAATGTGCATAGCAAGCATTGGAAGGTAATGTTAGACACATGGAAATGCAAACCAAAGTGAAAATGATTTAGTCAAATAATGCAGTGGAAGTTGAAATTTAATATAACTCAAAAAGACAGCATTTTTCTTACATAACAGCTCCCATTTGTTAACACGGTAATTACCTTTATTCCAGGCACAGCGTGGTATTGTTTTCCTACTTTCCTTTAATCATTTTCACGCTGTTATCTAACGCACACAGGCTTCAGGTTTTAACAAGTTATGAGTTTATGCATTAAAACATGTTCATGTAGTCATCTTTTTCACATTGATGAGATAATCTTAGTTTAGAAATGTAAAATAAATCTTCATTTGAGTCATTTTATTTCACAAATAATAAAAAAACAAGAATCTTGGTACCTGTCCAAAGCATCTGTGTCCACAGCTTCCGATCCGAAGCAGTCAGGAATCCTACAAAAAAGAAAACTCACCTGACTAGATTTAAAATACAAGTACCAGCATTTAATTGTTTATCCAAACAGCTGCATTTTTTAAAGGACGTTTAACTTTAGCTGTCAGGTAATTGCTAAAATGACGTCTAAGTCCTTTATGTCACATGTCTTCATTTCTCTGCATTTTATTTCCTCTCCTCTTGACAGCCCTGATCTAATTACATGTGCGATAGAATGTGTTTTAATTGTTTCCTGGACCAATCAAAGACTGCTTGGTTAAAATTTGAAGTACTCATCCACAGAGTGAGCAAACTACTGATAAGTTATCTACAAGGTAAAATCAGAAAAAGTTCTGAGATGGAACATCTCTGGCAGCGGTAGCTTATGTTTCACAACTCAGCATGATATTGCGCAAGGAACATCAGGAGTTGTGTTACAAGCATTTTTGTGCACATTTACAGCCCAGGGATGATCCAACCTTCATAGCAAAGAGTTTGGAGTCCAAACGGCAAACTTTTTGCCATAGAAGAGCTGGCTGCACCGAAACAGCTGTTGCTGTCCACCACTCGCCTAAATTTGGTTTCCTGTGGCTTTGTGTTCTTCCCCCAAAAGCTCAAGGGCTTCCACGTTGCCACCACGGAGGAAGTCCAGAGCCTTAGATGGCCCTTGATGCTCATACTGAACAGAACTTTCTAACCACAGCAGGAAGGCTGGGAGCTTTGCTACTGCATGGAAGTGGGTGAAGGTGAAATTTAAACTAGGCTAAGACTTTGTCTCTTATTACAACATTTGCACTGTAGCTTTTTCCATGTTTATAATTTTATATTAAACAATTAGCAATTAGTTGACATCTGCCAAACGACTTTAATGAGCTTTATCTTGTTATTTTAATGATATACAAAAAAAGCTCACGTAGAATAAAATACATACTGATAACTTTACTGGAAGAATCCATGTGAAGCAGCTCATTTTTGGAAGGTAATTATTAGACTGTGCTGTTTATTAAAAATAAGGATGTTTAATCGCTTATAGGTTGAACTTTAGAGCTGTTTGAAAATAAAACAAATGACAAGTCTTATAGATTGGCTACTGCATTTTTCTGACGTTAGCTAACTCAAACCACCAGAAGCTGCTGGTCATACCAGACCAAGTAAGGCCGTGGAAGCAAAACGCTGCGAGAAATGAAGCACAGTGGAAGGGAGAATATTATTCCTAATAAAGTAAAGCTTCTCCGTTATACATGGCTCAATTGTGTAAATTCGTGTTACATTTTATAGAACTTCTCACACCAGTTTAATTACAATTAAAGCTTCTGACATATTTTGTAATACGTTTAAATATTAAACATCCTTTTTGGGGGTTTAACAGGCTGCATGCGAGTGGATGTAGACTGTATTTTTCTTTGAGGACATCTCTAAGCACCACTTGGAAAAGGATGATACCATGACAATGTGAAAAAATTAGTTGGGTTTTTTTTTACTCAAAAAGCCTGTATAGTGTCCGTATATTACACAGAAGTACTTCTCCAAATTATAAGCATAGGCTACGAATTTCCTGTGGTCTTTGTGTATCTACTCCCCTGATTTTTCAATTATTTTGAAGGCCAAAATCAATGATTCTACTTTCTTTTTTAAAAATCACAGAGCACCAAAGATCATTCTGATGTTCATAGAATTTATAAAAATGAAACTTCTACATTTTTAATCATTAGTTTAATTAATCCTGGACTCACAAAGGTAGGTTTGAGACAGGAAGAGCTCGTAAATGCTATCTACATTGCCACTTGTTTTGCACATATTCAACTCTGTATATTTTATATATTTTATTATTATTATTATTATTATTTTATTTTATTTTTTTACTATTTAATTTGTAAAAATGTGTATACACACACACACACACACACACACACACACACACACACACACACACACACACACGTAGGAAAATATTTAGTATACACATCCAGAAATGCATACACTATTATATATTGTACATATATTTATTAGTTTCAGGTTGGCCATTCTTGTATTTTGCTCGTTTGTGTTGTTGTGTTTGCACATCTCTGTTGCTTGTGGGGCTCGCACACAAGAATTTCACTCGCATGTGCTGTGCCAGTGTGCCTGCACATGTGATGTGACAATAAAAAGTGATTTGATTTGATTTGATTTACAAGTGGTTATGATTGATGCAATCAAACCTGCCAAACACTCGAGAAGTTTGACGGAGGTGGAAGGTTAAGTTAAACTTTTCAAAATTTTCAATCTACAGAGGTTAAGAACACAAGCGGATCACAGCACTCGGGGTCTTTTGAGTATATTACAATTACTCTAAATCACATGAAACTATTCCAAACACGGAGGTGATTTATTACATTAGCGGCGAGTGGTGGAGACCAGCACAAAGGGAGATTGTATGAAGATTACAGTGATGAAATAGTCAAATTTATTATCTTGACAGCTGGATATTCCAATTTCTTTGCCGCTGAGCCATGTAGATTTTCCAGAGTGCAAACACGTTTAAGTACTTCTTCAGAGTCAATTAAATCAGATACTAGTTAAATTACCATTTTTATTAACCTACAGGTTCGTATTTTTGTAATTTTAATCACTATTGGAAAGACTATTAGAACGTCTTTCCTATGAAGACAGAACCATGGGTCATTTAGAGAGCAGCTGAATTAATCACACATTGTCACTTCAAATCTACCTTTCAGTTCTCTTCAAAGCTCGCTCTGTGATTTACATGTGCATGGAGAATTATCTGCAGTTAGTTAAAGGAGAGATTAGGAGTGACGTCGGGCTGCACCCACCTCTAGGAAACTTGAGCATCACACCTTCAGCCAAAGTGAGATTATGAAAATGAAGCACGGAGAGTGTTTCAGAAGACTTACAAAGTTCAACTACTGTCAATATCACGCCACAAATCACTTGTACCTGTGGCTTCTCCCGTCCTCCCCCTGCTGTGCGTGGTGGGAGCCAGCCTCAGCAGACAGTGTGGACAGTAAATAATATACCGAGACAACATTAACCTTTAGTTGTGGTGTTAAGATGGAACCTCAATTAACAAGAGTAAATAATCCTTGTGATTACTTTTGGCTGGCCTTTATCTCATACATAACCTAATTAAATGGACCATCCAAACATAAAACCGCAACTAATCAAGGGCTTTGCTGAGGCACTGCACTATGGCTGTGTGGGATTTTAAAAACACACCCACGCATGTGCGACCATCCATGCGTCTCTACACACACACACGCACACACACACACAGTTTGAAAAGACTTAATGACTAATAAAGAGTTTTAGTTTTGGCATAACTTCCCAAATGTGCTTAATTAAAGAAGAGTTTCACTTTAAACATACAATAGTTTTTAATTAGTTAAACTGTAATTTAATCTGAATTAACCAGCCTTTACCATTTGGTACATGGCGCAGCACATTGACAGAAGAGACTGCTACTGCTGCTCCTGTTACTCCGAAATGGATGTTGGATTTATTTTCTATATCGCAAAAATTTGGGTAAAGTTGCAGAATTTTTTAAAGCAGGTGCCACATTATCGTTTCTACATTTTAATTTTGTGCAAGTAAACTTGTAACATGTTCAAATTTCTCTCTTGACTGATAATAAGAAAAAGTGTCTCTCTTTTATTTTATCCTTAAGTTTTGCATCTCATTTCTTCTGATCCGTGCACTGTTTGACTTCCAACTTTTGAGATTTGTATAGTCTGCATAAGGGGACACATTCCAATGGAAAATGAGATTGGGTTGACTTAATGGGAAACAAAAATCTACAAACCTCTATGGTCCGTTAAGCATGAACTTTTGAGGCAGTGTCTGGTGTCATCTTTCTAAGATTTCATACAAATTCTGTTCTCCTTCTTTCCACAGAGCACATTATCTCTTTTATATCTTTCATTTATTTTCATTGGTTTAAATTCAAATGTGGAGCTCTCCAGTTAAAATCTGCAGCTTTACTTTTTTTGTTTCTTTAACAGCAGATATTACATGTCTGTGTATATTTATATTTGGGGAAATGTTTCCACATTCGGGTTTAATTGTTTAAGTTTCCAGCGCTTCACCCTTCTGTTGTTAACTCTCAAGTCTCCCTCCACTGTGAATCGGTTTGACGAAATGTTTGACACAGACAACTACACAAAATATTTTTGTCACAAATTAAAACTATTTTTAAAATTTTAGAAACACAATTAGTGTTCAAGACAAAAGAAAATATGTGGGGTTTTTTGTCTTTGTCAATTTGCAAGTACTAAGCACTGCTATTAAAAAGATGTGTGAGGATTATTATTGAATTACTTAAATTACCGACTTTGCTCTAGTCTCTGTTTCAAGACAATAAATATCTAACTAATCTGTATATAAAGCATTGGCAAGATCTAATATGTTAAAAGAGAAAGCTATACAAAATTTAAAAATACCTCTGATAGTAAATCTTTCTCATAGGATTATTTCATAAACATATATATGTATTGCAGGTTCACACTATAGGTCTTTTTAAGATAACGGATATTATTATAACTAATACAACAACTTCTGGTGCTTTGGGATTAAAAACACTAAAAACACAACTTTTCTGTTTTCAGATGTGTGTTATTATTTATTAATTGCATGTACATTGCTCATAATAAGGAGGCTAAAATAAGTTGTGTCTGTGTTGTGTGATTGTGGATCCCCGCAAGGCTTGATATTCCTTTCAGGAGCACTTTTTTTTTCATTTCTTATTTATATGATGCCAAAAATATGCTCCCAGGACTATCATTTTTCTGTGCCTGTTTGCGAAAGCCGAGAGCTAAGAGGATTTATCTTCTTGACCCATCACACAAAGACAATGAGCTGCAGAATAGTGGTGTCCAACTGGGAGGACTGAGGGTGGGCACACCCAGCCGTCCTCGGGCCTCGTTCTAAAGGCAGAATCATGTTACAGGCGGAGAAACCCATTACTCCTGTCTGTATCAGCTCTCAGTGCCTTTGTAAAAAGCCTGGCGCATGTGAGTTGGTTGCAGGGATTACTGTATGTCAGTAATATTCTGTATCTCTGGCTTGTTTTGACCAGCTTGGACTTCAGGTTCAGGACAGTAAATGGCATTAGATATCTGCAGTGGCAGTAAACACCAGCACAGTTTAGCCTTTGCATTGAGACTAAGTAGGAAAATGGTGTTGCAGAACTCTCTACTTTTTAGGAGTCGTTTACCCCCGGGCTATGGCTAATGGTTTACTCACTCCCCGACATGCCCTCGGGCTCCAGGTAGTCTCACATTGTCAAGCTGCTCTCATTAACTCCTATAACTCCTGGAGAGATAAGCGTCAGACAGTCACACACTGGAGGCCTTACAAGTGGAAGTGCAACGGACTGACAAACACGTTTACAGGCTAAAGGACACGAGCAACTTATAGTTGTGTGTTGGAGGCAACTTTTTACCCATGAAGTGCTGTTCCAACAAGCATTTTGTAATTTATTCCTGACTGCTTTATTATGCAGCATAGCTACTGTTCAGCCAATTAAATATGCCGTAAATCTATCATTATATTTTCCCACAGGCCAAATTGATATTGTCACAGGGCCCAAAATATTCAGTTTACTGTCGAGATACAAAAAACAAAACAAACATGAAACCCTCATGGTGGAGACGCTGAAAGCAGCAGGGTTTTGTTAAGAAACCGACTAAAATGAAACTTCTTTTAATTTATCTAATCCTAATTCACTAATTAATTATTTAGTTAATTGTCGAGGTGCTAGAAATACTCTAGTGCAAGCTGAGTTGCTGTGAGTGAAATATGACTAAAAATTTAGGCTGTCATGTGTCTATCGTAATACATCTTGCTTAAATCATATAATATTATATTAAGTAAAATATTTTATACTATAATATTTAGTTGTATTTGAGAAATGTGATATATTAATTAAAGTAGAAGAAATGTGATAATAATAATAACGTTCCTTAGCTTTGGATAAATACACTTTTTCTTTCTTTTCTCTGTAGGAAAAAATGTAACTATGTAAAATGCATCCAGTATAAATTTACTGAATTGGTATTATATTAATGACAAAAAGAACAAAATAAACCAAAAAATAATAATAATAATTATCTAATTTATTTGCCCTGGTCTCATTTCAGCTTAGTGTGGGAGTCTTTACTATGTGCTACTGTTTTTTGTACTCTGATTAGTTTCTCCTTTCTTTGCTATCGTGACGATATGTCTTCACACATGAAGTAGAGTGGACAAGACACAGAAGAAATGAGAAAGGTTTGTAGTTTAGTCAAAATCTCTAAATATGGCAAGCGGTTTGAATTGCTTTTAAATTGCTGTACTTTTGCTGTTAGCTTCCTCCATGCTATGTTAGCTCTCATGCTAACAGCTGATGTGCTACATTTAGAAAAAACAGAATTCAAATGAGAAATTCCTAATTATTATTGCTGCTACAGCTTCTTTACAGTGTTGGTGTGGGGCGTAGGAGGTGGTTGTATTTTT
This sequence comes from Copadichromis virginalis, assembly GCF_057382275.1. Taxonomy (NCBI): domain Eukaryota; kingdom Metazoa; phylum Chordata; class Actinopteri; order Cichliformes; family Cichlidae; genus Copadichromis; species Copadichromis virginalis. Next base: position 14,759,360 of record NC_140639.1, on the reverse strand, counting down.
ATTCCTTTTACTAAGGTGCTGTAATAAGGGAGTGGAACTAGCTCTCTGTTCTTACATTTTGTGGTGTTCTTGTAAACTGGAGACCTGAAAATGTGTGGCAGCTTGGTGTGAGGCGCTTAGGTTCAGCAATCCTAGATTCCTTTGAAAACTTTGTACATTAACTCAGACCTCTTTCTCCAAATATTTCATCTTTTTGTTTATTAATTTTGTGTTTCCAGTTACTACAGTATGATAACATCTCTTATATTTATTCTTGCATTTTCATCATTTTATTAGTCATGGCAAAACCCCAATAAAATCTGGTCTGTATTGCTAACAGTCTAACTGAAAGCTCCCTTATTTACGTCTACGTAAGATTCCTAACTTAAAAACAGCAACAGTCTAGACCAGGGGTGTCAAACTCAAATACACAGTGGGCCAAAATTCAAAACTGGAACAAAGTCGCGGGCTAACATTAATATTTATTGAAAAAAAAAATCTTCCTCTAGATATAAGAATGAGTCTTTTCTTATGGACTCAAACACGTTTTGCTGAAAAACTGAATATGGAACAAGCAAAGCTTAATACTAAACAATATATACATTAGCTGTATAATACCAGTAGGCCAGCTCTAATAGTAATTTGGTATGGCTTCGCGGGCCAGAGTTTGACACCTATAGTCTAGACTTAAAAATGCAGCAGCTTGCAGATCTTTAGTTTCAACTGTTCGCTATAAGACGGTTATTTTGATGAGGTGTCATGAGGACCAGATCTTGTCCTGGGTACTTTCACTGTCACCTCATACACTCTTTTCTCCTTTAATCTTGATTAAATATCTTTTTTGTTTGACAATGTTTGAGCCGTTGGACCGTCAGGACTGTTGAGTGAATTATATACTGCTAAGCCGCTATCGTGGATGGAAGCAGCCCTTTTTTTCTCCATGTACGTCACTACGAAGATTTATTCAAAGTTTCTTCTATATTAGATATTCATCTGGATGCCAAGTTAAAGTCATGTTTACTATGCAGATAGCTCAGATCTATAGAGTAGACACAGCTGTCAGCATAAGTTTGATCAAGATGCCAGTCAATAAACCAAGATGTATGCAGCATTAAGTTAAAAAGCAACACATTAAAATTAGTTTAATCCAATTTTTAATCCATTCATCCCTCTATTAAGACTTTACATTTTACAATGAGATATATTTAAATTTTTATAACTATACATTAGAAATCGACCAATAGTTTTGGAGTCATAATTGAGACACATCCATTTACATTTCTGGCAGAAATCATAGCATTGCCTTCAGAGGTCCCATTTATGCCACCATCATCTATTAATTAGGATATGGTCATATTTGTCCTCCATTTAGATATCATGAAGTTTAAACGCCGTAACTGCCAATTCAGTTGACATAATACATTAAATGACATTTTAATAAAGATAAAAACGTCACAAGTTTGTTAAAGTTTTGGCTGAGAGGCGTTAAGAATTTGTAGAATTTGACGCGGTAATTTGCGGTGGTGGTGTTATACTGTTTGCATTATACTGCAACTGTAAAGTTGAAAATAACTGTCATTTTTTAAGACTGCAAATTTCCAGTTTTAGAGGTTCTACGTGTTAATTGAGGAGCCCGAGAACCCCTGAGATCTATGTATTTTGCACTGGGTATACCTAATAAATTGTACTGTAGAGGGGGGAACTCAAATGACTGGAGTTAAGTTCCATTTGTGCAATCTGTGTTTTTATTTGCTGAATTGAATTGTTCCTAAAGATGATAATGAGTGCTAACAAGAGTAAAATGCCACAGCTCAGGAAAACATAACAAAACAAAAGGTTATGAACAATTGGTCTTTTAAAGTAAACAGTCCATAATTCTAACATTTATAGCACTCAGTGCTCTCAGTTGGGGAAAAAATGAACAAAACAATGACACTAAAATCAACAATGATTCATCATAAGACTGATATATTCTCAAGATTAAAGCATATAAAATCTACACGTCCATTTAGAATGTTGATAATTGCATTATACGAACCATTACAAGTAGAAATGCGCAGTTCGTCACTTTTTTGTCACCACAGAGGAAGCAGCCGTTTAGCTTGATTAGACACTGTGGGGATTTTCAGTGGAAAAAAGCGAGTATTTAGCACTGTGAGCTCCATATTTTGGATGGTTGATTGAACAACCAGAAATTTCAGGTTTTGATTGAAAGAAAGGATGATTAAAATGTGTAATGGCTTAACATATCATACATCGAGATTTTCTGAAGCATGTTATACTTTTCCGGGATACTTTTCCGCCCTTTTCAAAGCAAATTTTCTGTTCGCCTATAGTTCACGTTTGCTATTTCGACACATAAGATTAAGATTGAAAACTGTAAACATGTTTAAAAACAGCTCAGTTAGTATCCATTATGTTCAGTCACCATCAGCAAAGTAATGCATGTGTTATAAAAGGTGGAGTGTAGAGATTTGAGAGACAAGGACACAAATGGCAGACTAATCCAGCAAAAATGAACTTTAATAGCTGAGTTCAAAATCAAAAACAAGGCAGTAGAAACATAAGAAAACAGGACACAGACACATATAGATAGATAGATAGATAGATAGATAGACAGACAGACAGACAAACTGAGGATAGAATAATCAACAAGGAACACTAGAAAGCAGATCACAAGTGAAAAACAATCAGGAAACGATGGGAAAAGGAAGTAAAACTAACACGGACAAGAAAAGAAAAGAAGAACTAGCGGCAAAGAAGAACTGAGGGGAAAAAACATGAATGCAGAAAGAGGAGACGGGGATCAGAAACACTGAGGGAACCAAATAAATGAGAAATAACAAACTTAAAATGGGAAGTTTTCAAAATGAACACTGGAACAGTAAAGCCATAAAACAGGAGCCAAACAAAAGCTCAGCATTTACAAGACTGATGAAGACGACAGGACAGAAATCCAAAGCTTAACAAACATGAAAAGCAAACTTTAGATGCAAGAATAACAATATGACCTAAACTTAAATAGATTAATTCAGAATTCAAGACCAAAACCCACAAAAAAACAGTGATATCAACTGTTAGTTTTCTTCCACCCCTGTGCTATACTTCCTATCAGGGTTATTATCCTTTTCTGTTTACTTTCACTTAGTTTCCACAGTAGCTTTGCTTGTTTCAGTTTAGTGTTTATTAGTTTCTGTTACTCTTTTTCTTTTTAGTTAACTAGCATGTTTTCACACTTTGCCTTATTTTTAGGTTTAATTTTAGCTGTTCTCTATAATAGTCTTGCTTCCTGTTAGTGAGGGAGGTGGTTAATAAACCCCCTGCTGTTCCTCTCTCGTGTGTCTCACGGGCAGCAGTTTGCCTGTTCAGAGGAGCCGTACCTATACAGGGGACAGGCTTGGATGACCAGGGGGAAAGTAAAGAGAGAATCAATATTAATTATTATGTATAATTATTAGTTATTTAGTGGAGTTTGCTGTCATTGGGACAATAATCCTTTATTATTTCAGTGAATATAATTTGCTTTCCGTTTTTATTTGCTTCTACCATAAAAATCAGTTTATTTGTGGTGGGGAAATTAACTTTGTAACTTGGACCCTAAACCTAGAAGCCTCTAAAGGCATCTGACTGAAGGTTGCACAGCCCCGCTGCCTCACTGCGCTCGACTAGTCTCCAAGATTTGAATTTTTTCTTCTGGGAAACAAAAATAGGAGCACATTTAAAAAAAAAAAAAAATCACCTATATTACACATGCTTCTCTCTTCTCTTCTTGCACTTGTGCTTGTTGAGAATGGTTTGAAAAAAGAAAAGATTAGGGGAAAATAGTGCATCATAAACTGGCTGCAGGCCTCAGGGCAACAGTGTCTGCTCTAAAGCTGGATAATCTCATATCAGTGTGGCGTGTTCATTTAGCTTAGAAGATAGGACCGTTTTAGAAGCACCTCCTTAGGTTATTATGAAGCTTTTCATACTCAAGATGATAAACTCATTCTGGCACCTGTGTAATTTACTAATGACACATGATTTTAGCCCTGCGCTGACTGCGAGCCGGGGAGGAATTACAGTGCAGTGCAGAGCCTCTGCAGATATGCCAGCTGCTGACATTGAGGCAGAACCAGGTTGGGCTGTTTTAACTTCTTTAATTAGGTGTGTTTACTCTGTATTTTATTTGCAGAGATCATGGAAGAGCCTGGGGAAAGGTAGATTTAATTAAGGGACACTGATGAAAGCACACAGCTCACACAATCTCCAAAGTGTTTCCTCTGATATTGCTGCAAAATATCCTGATGACAGGTGGTGCTGGGGAGGAGTTGACACGGCTGCGAAATAGAACGATTTGGATTCATTCTCACCATGTGTAGGTGGGAAAGTGTTATAGGTCTTCTGTTATATATCGCTGCATTCAATTTAACTGCCAAATAAAATCCATTTAAATACACAATCTGACTTACGTAGGAGAGTGGGATTTCAGAGGTGGAAACACAACAAAAAAAGATGATGTGATTGCACATAACTGAATTCTGATGGTCGGTGGGAGAGTGGAAATGTACAAGCAGCTTTGCAATTAGCAAGTGCAGGCCTGCCACATTGTCAAATGCCCTCATGCTCCGTCTCTGCGATAATTGTCACAGCCCCGCTCTTTTATTACAATCTGTCATAGAGTCAACCATATTCATTATGAATTCTTATCTGCTGGTGCTTTAACATTTGCCAGATGGCACGTTGGTATCAAAAGCTAATAATGATGTAGTAAGGAAATTAAGACTTTATCAAAAGCTACTTAATGCCGGAAAAAAGGAAAATCAAAATACACTGATGCATCAGTTGATCCTCGATGATCCCATCTGTGAACGTGTAAAAGATGAATCATCCTATCTTATAGCCACAGAATATGCAAATTACTGTCGAGAGCAAAGCTGAAATTAGATTGGGTTTATCTTAACTAATCTTCTTTGGTCACAATTTAGCTCTAATGTTGAAATAAATCTTATTTTATACACACTGATCTAATCTCACTCTCCAACCTACAGTATAGAATCCACTGGCAGGAAATGGAAAGACCATAAAATAAAATGTGTACAGTAAGATGTTAGCGCATGGGCAGGAGCTCTCAGACATTTTACCCACCTGCCACTTCCAAACAAAGGGATTTACCTTTGCCACCTGCTACAAATGCACCAGCCTAATTAATCATGATCAGAATACTGAAATCTCCCTTTAACAGAGCAACAAAAGAAGACGTGCATGTGATCCAACACATAAGATCAAGAGATTTTGGAAAGCAGTACGTAGATAAAAAAAGAAGAAATAAAAGCAGATTTAATTTGATTAACCACTTGTGTCTGAAAATTGCTTATCGGGAGGCCTCATGTACCCCTCGGTGTACTCTGAATTTAAATGGTTTGAGCTCAGCGGTACTTTTGAGTCACTGAGCGAAAGGAATCTGCATCAGGGCTGTCAGATTATAGTGTTTGTTGTCAAGTAGCGTGCTCTTACTTGAAGAAGAGATTCCTAAAGCATGCCTTCGTCAGGCAGCAACCTCCAGGACGGAAATGTTCCAGAAACTCCACTTCCTCTACTGACCACTTGATGCTGAATTCCAAAAGTGAGTCAGTCTTCACAGATTTGGACTATCTGGACTTTTGGAATATTTTAATCAAAATACCTGACTCCCAATATGACTTGATGAGCAATTACCAGACAAGTAGTCAGTGCATCAGTGTCGATGTCTGAAAATTAGAATGTTTTTTGGACGTTATTTAGCATTAATTAAGCAGTTGCACCCATACAGTTTACAAATGAAAGTTCTAACCAAACTAGCTTTAGCTGATAACTTGGTGTCTCACTCTGTCATCCAAATATGGTCACTTCTGGACCAAAAAATACCACAAATGTGTCATCAGTGTGAAATCACTATAGGTATGTGTATTCATGTGGTCTACGGCCTTCATTTTCCCCTTATTTTTTTTATTCCATGACTGCTTCACAGAGGCTAAGGGGGCACAGTGGTGTTGTGATATGTGAAGCAGCTTTTTCCCATTTCCCCTGCCCTCATAACTTCCCATTGTGAGAGTGTGACCGTGCTTTCATACCGGAGTGTTCCACTAATGTTAGGATTCACTAGCTAGCTTAGATCTTTTTACTGTAATTTTAAATGGGATAGAAATTTTTATATGTTGAAAAAGAGGCATAAAACAAAAAGTACTTACAGAAAAAGACTCTTCAGAGTGTCCTTTAGTACACACCTGCATAATTGAAGGCTTGAAGTACTATTTAAAAAGGTGAGTTGTTTAAAAGTCATGCTAGTTCATTCATCCTGAGTGGATGAAAATGGCTGTAGAGATGAATGTTTTTGAAACAGGCTGTAAACATTGTTATTACTCCTGCAAAGTTGGGTGTTTTAACATGGGAGTCTTTGGGGATTGGAGCCTGCTTCAAGTAGCCATTAGATGAACTGTGCTTTCGCCTAGAGGTTACTTTCATACTATCATTAGAATAGAAGTTTTTGAAATCCATGCACTTGATTAATTTCATATATTTTGGTATTGATGATGGCTTGCTATTTAAATTTAAATACAAATGTATTAATATAGTGATTGCTCCATTGGCTTCTGCTGGGGGATAGCTCCTATGGCAGAAATCTGCCCAGGAGCTGGCTGTCTGCAGCCCAGATTTGATGGACCATATTCAGACCACACAAAATATTTGTCAGTCAACACACAATCTGTCAATATCATATTTGCATTAAGATGTTTGCCCTAATATGTATAACAGTCAAATTTCCTAGACCGTACAAGACTGCAAAATGTATATGTACTATTAAAACCTCTTAACTGTATTGTTCACTGGCACTGTGTGCATAAAACAAACATAATTCCAGCTATGAGCATTAAATTCTGGTATTTATTAGGTGCATGATGAATAGTCCAGCTTTGTACATGATGTCTTACGCAGCGTACTTTGCTTTCATACTGTTTCATACTTGGCTTTGATAATGCAATAAAAATGAACTGGAAAGAAGCTGATGATATGAATGTTTTATTGTTCTCTAATTTACTTCAGTCACACAGTAACTTTCAGTAGTGAAAGTCTCATCTTGTTCCTGCTGCCTCCTCCATCCTTTTCCTTTCTTGTTCCAGTCGTTGAATTGAAGAATACTTTCCCTGTGCTTGCGGGGGTTTGCTCTGGGCCTCCTCCCACAGTCCAAAGACATGATGATTCTAATTTGGCTGTAGGTGTGAATAGTTATGTCTCTCTGTGTTAGCCCTGTGATAGACTGTAGCAACCTGTCCATGGTGTACCCTGCATGTTGCCCAATCCCAGTTGAAATAAGCAAAATATTCAAAAGTAAAATGCTCACGTTTACATTTTTGTTTTGTTGTACAGTTGTAAATGATGACTTTCTTTTTTTTTTGACTACTCAAATGAAATTTTGCATTGTGCCACTAGATAAGCCCTGGAAAAGGTCAACCGTGCAACACTGGAAAATAAGAAAAATATTGAGTTTTCAGTTAGTTCATTTAGGAGCACGATGAAGCACTCACTCCTTTAATATTTATGCGTCTTTGCCACTGTCTTCATCATCACCACTTGCAGAGTAAATCCATTATCTTGGCACAGTTTCTGTTGTCGTTTTTGTATCATAAATTTTCATATTCTATCTATGTTGCAGCAACAAACGCTAAATATGAACAGCCTAAATTCTTCCAGTCATGATTCAGTTCAGTTCAATTCAGGTTTATTTATTTGTTATTTAGCAACAAATCACAGCAACAGTCACCTCAAGGTACTTTATACTATAAGGTGAAGTCCCAACGGTATTTGGGAGAAAAATCCAGCAGTCAGATGATCGTCTATGGGCAAACATTGTGATGGTGGGATGGAAAAACTCCTTTTTAATAGGAAGAAACCTCCAAAAGGGCCAGGCTATGGGAGGGTAGGCCATCTGTTGTGACTGGTTGGGGGAGAGCGGAAAGAGAAGAGAAAAGAAAAAAGCGCATGATGACAACTGCTGGTTTTCCTTTCATCTCACTCTGTTTAATATGAAATCTGGAATTTCCATATATAGCATACACGATGCTGATAACACCTTGTTTCTGTGTAGTACAAGCCAATAAACAAACCTTAATTTATAGTTAAAACTCAATAAATTCTGGACTTCAGACTCCTCCAAACTCTCCATCTCACTCATTTCAGGCAATTGTTTCGACGTCTGCAAGGCTCTGTATAAGAGAATTACTGATTAGTTTGAATTGTCAGTGATGCAAAACAATTATTGTAGAAGAACTCCAGGAGTAAAAATATGGAGGTGGACGATTTGTAGTCTAGTTTAATGAGCCATGACAACATCCTGTGTTTTGACTTCTCCAACTGCACATATTTACTTTGTCCTAAAAAGTGACCCCACCAAGTGCAACTCTCCAATGAAATTAGTTGACTTGGCCACAAAATGTATTCACCATAGTGGTTTGAGTGCCCGTTTCAAATAAAACAATATTTTTAAATCACTAATTGATTACTTCAACTCAACTCGTCAGTGCAGGTGTTTGAAATTAAAAGCCCTTCAAACATAGATTTTTATCCTCAGAGCTGTTTGAATGCTTTTAATGTGAAACATTCTTTGATGGTAACTTAACCTCACTTAAAAAAAGAAAGAAAACCGAAGAGAAGAGAAACAGAGCTGCTGAGGTTTTTAGTATGACATGATTTCGTTTTAATTATGCCTATGGAAGTGTATATTACATTGAATTTATCAAGATAACAGGGAAAGTGTCTAGTTTGCCAACATCAACAGCAAATCAGAATATGACCATATCTTAGAAACATGGGAACTGTCTTACTAATATATGAGATAAAACAGAGGAAATTAGAAATAATGGCCTCTGTTATACCAGATTGTTGCGAGGCTTACGCCTGGGATGCTGTCATTACTTTTATCTAAAATGTAAGTAAAGCCGGTTATTAATGTCTTTAGTCTTGAAAAGTAGGCCCTGAAAAAAGGCAGAATTTGAGCAATGCACAATAAATAGTGGAGGCGATGAGGCTCATGGGAACAACGGCTCCGGCCCTAGATTTCCCTCCCTGGTGACATCTTGAGTAGTTCAGGAGTTATGTGCAAAAGTTGTGGAAGATAATGTCTGGTGACATGGACTTGTTGTCACATTTTTCATCCACTGATATCCAGTCCTATTGCATTCAGATCACACCTCTTCAGGCAGATAACTATTTCCTCAGGATTAATGTCCCAATTTCTGCATCCTCCAGCACATCACAGTTAATGACCTTGATTTAAATCCCAAGAAGGTTTTTTGGAACTCATATTACTTCCAAACAAGAAAATAGATCAGCCTTTAGGTGTTGTTTTAGTGTGGCCCGGTGCTGCAAAAGTTTTGCCCTCCAGCTATTGGCGAAATAGCCGATTGCCTGTACTCTTTGATTGATTCAGTGCTAGTTTAAAAAGCCGAGACTCCTCGCTTACGCACATACTGTTTCCCATTTTTCAGCGTAAAGTAAAATACCCACTGCATTTGCTGTTTGATTGCCGAAGCTTAAACAGTTTGACATGCTGAATAAATCGCCTAGGTTATGTTGCTTTACAAAAGTGAAAGGTGTGATAAGCTCGTAGGATGAATTAGTGCTGCTTTAAAGCTTGCCGCACGGTTTCAAAATTTCCAATAATTCCCGGCATCTAGGCTAAGCTGATGACAACATCACACAAATGACAAAAGTCAAGGCAACCTGCTTACAGGCCTATAAATGATTTTAGGCTCAGAGGGAGAGGGGGAGGCGGTCCTGATACGTGTCAGTCACAGTGCGAATACACATTCCCCTTAAAAAGCTCCAATATGCGAAACATAGTCCCAGATTTTTCTTGGATGACTCTCTGCATCTTATTAAGCATAACTGACACCACAATTTGCTGGAATTCACACAAAGCTAAAGACTTGCTCTAAGATATAGTGTAGGGGCATTACAGTAAGGTTAGAATATACATCACTACACTACATCATGCTAGCCAGAGTTGTTCTTAATTCTAGAAAAAAAGCCCTGCTACACTATGAATTTTCACATTTGAATTCATGCCAACTTGGGTCATTGCAGTCATTCCATATAAAATGAATCAAATCCCACCTGTGCCCTCAGAATCAGCTGATTTCTGTTTTTATAGAATCACTGTAGTATATTTCATGAAGCCAAGGCCATGTTTTACCTTCATGTAATGGTTTTTTTTCCCTTTTCAGTTGCAAGCTCTTGAAAAACATAGAGCTAGGTAAAATGTGGTGCTTTTAAATTGACTTTTTTTCTGACATTCCTGAGCTCAGTCATTTCTTAGATATTCATCTGAGCTTTTCTGGGCTGGAAAAATATATATTTAAACGGCGCCCAAATCAATTTTACACCCATTCTATGAGGCACTAAACTAACTAAAGTTAAAATATCATTTTTGTTCAGCACAGTTATTAGCTCATTCAGCTGAAAGACCAATGAGTTCATTCCATGGCAAGGTGTCCACCCGTTCATCCACAAATCACAAGAATCACTAGTCCTTGTTAAGTATTCACAGTGACAAGAAACAATGGCAGAAACAAACATTAGTACCTTTAGTGTTTGACTGATTTTGTTATATATCTTAAGAGAAAGATACATTTTGGTTAAACAGGGTCACAATTTATAGAATATAAAGGAGCTTCTTGTTTAACCTGCATTTTGATATATAAATGCACATGAAGTTCTATAATAAAAGTCACAATAACATTTACTAAGGTCACTGTGAACGCTCACATTTTAAAGTCCACAGAGCATATAGTGCTTTTAATAAACCTCCCTCACAGACCTGTAGAAGCAAGTAGCGGGCTTACAATTAGCTGTAGATCCAGTACCTTCTAGGACTGCCAACACAGAGAGTAGTGAACAATGCGCTCGACAAATAAATCAAAGCTTGAAATCTACCACTTTGAAAATTATTCTAAATTATAATCAAGTCATATTCACCCTTCTCTGCCTGGTTTCTTTGTGCAAATCTTTTACTTTACTGACTTTGTCATCTAAATATACACTGTTGACAAAATGACTAAAAGTGTTGGAACACAAAAAAGTCTTAGAAATGGGACGCTTATCACAGTTTTGCTCTGTCACACAGTTAATTAAGGACACTATGCGGTCAGTTTGGTGTGTCAAATTTTGTGGGGAAAACTTTACCGGAAGTAATTTTAGGCCCAACTTAGTAGTATTCAGCTTTTAAAGTTAATCCACATCTTGGTCCAGGAAATTATGAAATGTACATTTTACATCACCGCTTTGCTAATGAACATCAAACTGCAAGAAGAAAAAAATGGGGCATTAAGAATGATGTTCTTGAGGAAATATCTTAAATCTTGTATAGATCACTCAGTAAATGCATGCTATTGGGGAAACTATCAGCCTTGGCGGAGATATGCACCTTCGGATTGCTCTTATTTTATCGTGTAGGAAGTTTGAAAAGTTTTCAAAGATTTAGCAGGCTGAAGTGACGTGTGTGTGACGCAGTTGAGTTCAGTGAAATTCAGTTCCTGCACATAATCAATAGACAGCAGCTTTATTTGGACCACTGAAGACATTTATGTCTGCGAGACGAATGACTAACATTCATGAGTCACATGTGTTGGACACCAGCTTTAGCCTCGAAATGTGATGTTAGTGTGCTACTCTATAAAAACCATGGCTGCTAGGCTGTTAGGCAGCATATTTAGAAATCAATATGAGTAGATAATGTTTTCCCTGTTTTATTTTTTGCAGAGTTCAAGATATAGATGGGTTGTTTAAATTCACATAGCTGCAAACAAACAGACATCTGGACTTAATCTATATAAGGCCCGAGGACTCTGACTAATCACCTGAGTAACCCGAGTAAACTATTGCAGATGTGAGATAATTGCAGATGCAGGCTCTCGAAATAACTGCATTTAGATTTTCATAAGTCATTCTGTCAGCACGAGTGGTGATAGGCAGTTGACCCATCTCGTTCCCCTCCTTCCCCTCAGTGCAACTTGACCTGCCGGGGGTGCAGGGATATGTGCTGTTACAGAGCACAAAGGTATGTTCAAAGTTCTGTGTTGATGTTCTAATTTAATTTAACACACTTTAAAACTGGGTCTTTGTTGTTAGCTGGAGAATGTGTGCTGACACACATGCAGAGGATTTTGAAAGACAAACTTGCTCAGACAACACAAACAATAGAGCCTGGACTTTGAAGTGCAAGCTGCAAGGAATCCTCATTAATTGTGTAAAATGGGTTTCTCTCCAACAAAGTGACAGAAATGGTGTAATGGCAGGCTTCATGGGTAGATATGCTGGCTAATTGGCTCTTTAAAATAAGGTTAAGGCATTTTAAAGGCCTCAAATTGGTCTTTTCTCCTTCAGAACAAGTTTGGAGTGCCAAAAATAATTAGGGTGGTGCTGATTGTTATGGACCCCATATCACACTAAGGCGAAACAGACAGCAGGGAGGATGCCAAGGGAAGCTTTATGAGTCTCATTTGAGGTAAGCTGAACTGACGCTCATTATAAACTGTATGAGTTCTGTGAGCCATACAGATTACATAACTATCTGGAGCTTTTAAAACAACCATTTTCACTTTGTAAGTTGGTATTAGTGGAATTGAATATCTCTAAGGAAACACTTGTGCGCAGTGATGTCTCAAACCGCGAGCAGCCCTGAATGCAGAATCAAAAGACTTTACCAGGAAAAATCAGCATGGTTTGTTTGTTGACCTGGTTAAAGCAGCAGTGCATTTCTTTTTTGGCACAGTGGAACAAGCTGTAAACACAAATGTGAAATAATACCACCTCATGAAGGTACACTTGGCTGTTTACACATCCCGTAGGAACAATCATTTGGGCTGACGTTTCTGCTTGTTGCCAACTAAATAGCAATGGGCACAGCTCCTTGTTCTCTGAATTAAACCCAGAAGCGGAAGGTTAAGAAACCCAGTTGAAAACACTTTGCTCTTCTTTCTTTCCTTGTATTAATTAAACTCCCCCAAACTCATCTGCTCATTACAATTGCACACTACCATTCAGAAGTTGGAAGTCAAGAAAGCATGTTTTATCTAATATATGTAATATATTAGATAATAGATACTGCTTTTAAACAGTAGTGGGTTTAAAAAGTTGTTTCTTTCATAGACATAACACTAACCCACATAGCAAACAGGTGGCTGACTTCTGGCATGGTAACTGGTATGTCATCCAGATATGGGCCAGGCCTGGCATAGATGGCACTGTTTATGTGACGGCATGCCACATCTGCCTCGATTGTGGTTTGGTTTATGTGATCCAGCCTCATAGAAAACAGGTCTGGCCCGGATCTGGCATCAAGCTGGCACTTCTGACTGACTAGTGTTATGGCAGGGTGTATGTCAACCAGATGTGGGCCAGGTCTGGCAATGATGGCACTATTTATGTTCCTATTTTCCTACTTTAGTTAGAAGACCCAAATGCCATGTAGGTTTACAGGTTTGTGAGTGTACACTTTATGCAAAACCTATTGAGGGTTTACTCATGTTTACCACTGGGTGGCTGTAGTTCAGGAGGTAGAGCAGGTCACCTAGTGATCGGAAGGTTCGTGGTTCGATCCCTGGCTCCTCCAGTCTGCATGTCAAGAGTGTGAATGTATATGAATTTAGTTAGGAAGCACTCGGTTTAGAGAAAGTGTGTGAATGAGTAAATGTTGTACTTTGAGTACTCTGGGAGAGTAGAAAAGCGCTATACAAGAATCAATCCATTCACTGTCTGAACAGAGTTTCCTCAAGTTACTTTTGCACTATTATGTTCCGGCATATGTTGTTATTACATGGATTGATTAAGGTACACAATAGGCTGACATCTGGGGCCAGAGCTGAAACTGTTCTGGGCCGACACAGGGCTGCTGGCCCATGTGTGGGCCACCTCTGTCTGGGCCACCAAAGGGCCGTCATTCTTTGCGGGATGTGGGCAATGTGTAACGACATTGTGTGGGCCAGATCCGGGCCATACCTATTTTGCTATGTGGGAAACCTTTACATTTTGAGTTTTTGCAATACAACTTAAAAATAATCAAATAAATCTGAGCCGCAATCTTCAGCCATTTCCTGCATTTTCTGTGTATATGAGCCTCAAAAAATCTCTTGCAAAATGCAAAGACATGCAGTGTCGTTCCACACTGCCAAAATGCATTTTCTGTTGAGCAGGAGAGTAAAGGTCTCCTGCCACTGGAACACAGAGAGGTTCCTGTGAGTCAGGAGAGAGTCGTCATATGCAAAGTAATTTAAGCCATGTATGCTAGCAGCGACTTACTACCTACTTAAGATCAGACAGAATGTCCCAAGATTAAAATTCTTTACAGTACTCTGAGTATATAGTTTAAAATGTGGCATAAAACTTGACAATCTTCCCATAAAGATATTTAACAGTATTTACATATGAATAATTGCAGGATAGATCTAAAATGCTCAATGTGACCTGCTCCCCCATCTCTAGCTAACTGCTAAATGCACTATTATTTTCAGCAGACGGTTGGTAACTTTGCCAGCCACACAGAATTTTCCCTCCATGCTGCTTTTGATATGTAAAAAAGGTTGATGAGAACAATAATAGTGCATAAAATCAGTGAAAATTGTAAAAATGGTGGAACTAAAGTAAGGCCCCAGTGACACAGGCCTAGAGACCTGGTGACCTTGGTGAACATCTGGTAAGCACTTGTTGTTCCCCGACTGGTTTGCTGGAGGTTGCTAGGAGCTGCTGTGAAATAGATTGCTAAAGTCCCATTCAATCAGCCCTGGAAAACAGTCAGTAAAAATAAAAACACTGGTCATTTTTACACAAAAGTGTGTATTCCACAAATGGTTGACAGTGCTCTGCTATGTTACCAACTTATTACTAATACTACCTGATTTGTCTTAAATACTTCAGGGAACTAATTCCCCTAGCAGACCTTAAAGCTTTATAAGCTTATTTTCCAGATAATATTGGAACTTGTGGTCATGTAAGCGGAGGTTGTTTTGACTGAATATGTTTCCATGTTATTGTGTAACCATGCAAATTGGTCTCATACAAAGTTAGAGACTGTTTAAAAGAGGGAAAAAAAGTCTTTCATATAACAAGCAGTATTTATTTGTATAGAGCTTTTCACAGGAAGGGGTCACAAAGTGCTTCACAGAAATGATCTAAAGCAATTCAGTGTTTTAATTAAATGTAGAAAACTGCAGAGCAGTAAAAAGAACTCAAAGACAAAATGTAATGTATTGCATAAAAAGCAGAAGTGAAGCAAACATAACTCAACAGAGATGTATTTAGCTGACTTAAGAGTCTATAGAATTGGTACAAAGCTGAGATGAACTGCAAAGTTGGCTTTGGTAATTCAGTTTAATTCAATTCAGGTTTATTTATGTGGCGTCAAATCACAACACAAGTCACCTCAAGCTGCTTCATACTGTAAGGGAGAGACCCTACATTGTTCTAGAAAGAAACCTGACAATCAATCCTTTACAGCAAGCACTTTGTGACAGTGTGAAGGAAAAACTCCCTTTTGACAGGAAGAAATCTTCTTCATAACAAGGTTTAGGGAAGGACAGCCTTCTGCCATGACCAGAGGGGGTTATGGAAAAGAAAGAAAACAGTGCATAGGGAGATAAGACAAAGCAAAGACTATGGTGGAGAAGATACAAATCGGAAATGCTGCAGTGGTGTATAAACACATAGGTAGAAGAAAGAAGGAGGAAAAGTGTTCATTGCAACAGAGGAACATCGGGAGCAGCCTGAGCATATAGCAGCATAAATAAAGGGAGGATTCAGGGTCTCCTGATCCAGCTCAAAGAATGAGCTTTATCAGAAAGGAAAGTTTTGAGTGTAACTTTAAAAGTAGAGACTGTGTCTGTCTCCTGAATCTAGGTGGGAGCTGGTTCCGTGGGAGAGGGGTCTGATAGCTAAAGGGGCTGCCTCCCATTCTACTCTTTAAAACTATAGGAAAGCCTGCAAAGAGAGAAGTGCTCTGTTGGGATAATATTTTATACTATGAGGTATTTAAAATATGATGAAACCTGATTATTCAAGACTGCGTGCATGAGGAGAAAATTTTTAATTGAATCCTGGATTTAACAAGTAGAAGTGAAGAGAAGCCAGAATGGGAGCAAGTATGATCTCTCTTTCTCATCCCTGTTATTAGTCTGGCTGCAGTGATGTGGATTAACTGTGTTTTTTAGGGGACTTTTAGAACAACTTGATAAAAAATAATTGCAATGGTCCGAAACTACAAGTAATAAAAGCAAGAACTAGTCTTTCAGCATCACATTGAGACAGGAGATTTCTAATTTTAGAGATATTGCATGGATAAAAGAAAGCAGTCATTTGTGCACGTTGAAGGATACATCAAAAGTGCATCAAAAATGTGCTGATCAAAAGTGCTGCTGTCGGCCAAGGTAATGCCACACAAAGACACCATGTTTCTGAGATTTTCTCAGATTTTTAGTGCTGTGTATTATCATTTTAGTTTGCTGCAAGAAATAGAAAATTAGAGTTAATACATGTTTTTAAGGCATGTCTGTAGTTGAACTAATTGGTTAGCATCATCTGGCTCCATTATAAATAAAGCAGGATATCCACGGCATATCAGTGAGAATGCATGCAGTTTTTTTTAATACTATTACCTAAGGAAAGCATGTATAATGCAAAAATTATTGATCCTATCACAGAACCTTGTGGAACAGTGAGACTAACTTTTTTTGTGTGAAGAAGACTCCCCATTTGCATGCACAAATTGGAGTTCATCAGATGGATCTGATTAAAACCAGTGTAACTGCAGTGCAAGTCCTTCAATACCACCAGTGCGTTCTAGTGTCTCTATTAAAATGTTATGATCAGTGTTTCAAATGCTGCACTGAAGTCTAACAGGACAAGCACAGAGATGAGACCAGTGTCAGAGGTGAAAAGAAGATCATTAGTAACCTGCACTCGTGATACTTCAGTGCTCTGATGAACGCTATATCCTGACTGAAACTCTTCATATAAACCATTTCTATTCAAATGATCAGTTAGCTGTTTGACAACTATTTTCAAGTGTTTTTAAAATAAGAGGAAGGTTGGAGATTGGTCTATAATTAGCTAAGACAAAGACAGCCACCTCAAAAGCCTGTGGTACATATCCTTTTGGTAGATGTAACTGATCGTATTTGGAATTGTTGTCTTTATTAATGGTGAGAGTTCCTTAAACAGTCTTGCAGCAGTGGGATCTTAAAGACACGCTGATATGTTTATGATGGAAGAGACGAAGGAGAAATTATTGTAGTTTGGAAAGATTGATAGGACAGAAACTGTAAGTAAATATCAGGAGTTATTAGGGTTACTGTACTTAATTATATGTCTGTGATACAACTGTTAATATTTTTTTCTCCAGTTTTATTTGTGAAGAAATCCATGCTCAAGCTCAAGTTAAAGGAATACTCGTAGCACTTTAAAGACAAATAAAAAAGTGAAATTGGCTCTAAGCAAGACTGATCTACTCTAACTTTTAATCAAAAATACTTTTGTTCTTCAAACAAAACAATTCAGCAATAGTTAAAAATGTAACCAAGACTATTTTTATTGCTTTTTTGTTTTTTGGCAAAGATCAAGCATTAGTCGTCAGCCCCCTACTCTGAATACTCATTCCTGTGTTGCAGTTGTTTGGGGACTTCCACATTGTGAGGGTCGCTTGCACTGACGTGGAAGCATGGTGAGCAGTCGGATGTCCTAGTAGCCTCATTCTCCCTGCTAGCAGAGCATGTCCCAACTGTTGTCAATTTATCAATGTATCGTGCACTAGTGGGCACAGTTTGAGCCACCATTAGGACAGGTGCCTCCATCCATCATGGCCAAGTCACTTATTCCACCTTGTCAGGGGAAACTAAATGGAGCCTTTGAGGAAATGTAAACAACTCTCAGTGGACAATCGGAGGGCCCATCTCAACACTCCCGACCAGAGAGCCGAGGACAGAGAGGGTTCGGTCTCTCGTTACCACCCTAATGTATTCCCATATGTCCTTTAATTGCATGCTGAGACAGGCTGATATGCCGCACGTTAAATGCAGCATGTTTTCTTCAAGCTGTAATTATCCTATTGTCATGATTACCCAGAAAATCACTCAGCTCGGTTATACGAGAGCTTTCCATCTCAAAAATGTCACATTTTTAAAAAGCAACCAATCTGAGATGATTTTTAGCGCAAGATTTTTTTTTTTTGTGGCGGACCTCCTTTCTGCCAAATACTGTAAATTATGAAAGAAGGAGAGAAAAAAACTGAAAAATGTCTCATTCTCCAAAGACACTTACTGTGGCATTTATGATTTAAAAGCATGGATTAATAATGCAACAATAACAAAAATATTATGCATGTATTCACTGTACAAGGGAACTCACTATCTAATTCATGTTTGAACATTTGTTTTTCTCCAGCTTATTTTGGACAGTTTCATCTTGACAATTATAATCTTATGAGGATTGCTCTTACCCCCCTAGGGATGCACTTCATTCGATTTTGTTATACTGATGCACAATACACCCAGAGGTGAAGTGAACAAGGATTAATTAAAAGACAAAAAAAGAAACAGAAGCAGGGGGTGCAAAAAGCTGTTAATCAGTCCCCACCAATCAGCCACGATCATGATTGATAACTGTTTTTTCTTTTTACTTGCATGCATTCTGTTATTAAAGCTTTTATTTTCCTAAATTAGGCCTTTTCTCTAAATACACTGCGCTCATTATATTACAGATGTTCCTGTCACAGACATGGCTCTTGTAAAATGTTAAAAGTTGCATCAAGTTGAAGAGAGAGCACCAGTTATAGTCTGTAGTTGTTTTTAGAAGAAATTGTGTGAAGGACTTGAACTACAGTTGAATTGCTTCTAAAAACTAAAGCCTGCTGTATTTGAGATTGTTCCTCTGTGCTGCAGAGCTCTATTGTGGTCCCAAAACTATTACAAACACACCAGTGAACCACACCATTGCACTGAGTGACATGTTTCTTTATTGACATTAATATGGACACTAGGGCTGTCACTTTTCATTTGAAATTCAAACGGCCTTTTAAACATAGGAAACTGTTAAATATTTGATCTACAATCATCTGTTTGAAAATTTTACACAATTAATTAAAAGATGCATTCAATAAATGCAGGAATACCATGTTGGTGCTGTAGTTGTTTTTACCATAATCATTTCAGAAGAACGGTATTGTGTCTCCATGGACTCTTATTTTGACTTCTTCAACTCCTCTTTGCAGCTTGAAGCAACATCCCTCAAAAATAGAGTTTGTATATATTTTGTGATGAAGACCAGCATCTGGAAATCACTGGCATCGACTTAATTATGGACAGTGGAGCAGTAATTCCCACTGGGATTCTTGTTTTACCTTAAGCTTGTACTGTGGAATGGATTCTGATTACTGGTTTCATTCAGAATCAGAATCAGAAACTTTATTGTCATTGTCATGAGAACAACGAAATTAAGAATGGTCCCCGATCATTGTATCATCCCTAGCAATATCAAAATATAAATAAAACAATAAAATTCAATAAATAAAATAGATAGAATACTTAAAATACTAATAAGATATAACAGTAAAACATTCACATACATTCCCACACACATGCTTCAGACCGTGCATAGATTAACACAAGAGTGGCGTGATGGACATTTTTTTGTAGTATTCAGATGTGTTATTGCAGTTGGATAACAGCTGTGTTTGAGTCTATTAGTCCTTGCTCTGATTGCCCTGTACCGTCTGCCTGAGGGCAACAGTTCGAACAGGGAGTGGCCAGGATGTGAGGTGTCTTTTATGATGTTTTGGGCCTTTTTAAAACAGTGGGCGTTGTGTAGAACTTCCAGTGTGGGGAGAGGGCAGCCAGTGATCTTTTGGGCGGTGTTAATGATCCCTTGGAGTGCTTTCCTCTGAGCCCCTGTGCAGCTAGTGTACCAGATGCATATGCAGTAAGTTAGAACACTCTCAATGGTGGCTCTGTAGAAGGACACCAGCAGTCTCTGTGTGATGTTATTCCTCCTGAGAATTCTCAGGAAGTACAGTCTCTGTTGGGCCTTTTTCAGCAGCTCGGAGGTGTTCACACTCCAGGAAAGGTTCTCCTCTATATTGACTCCCAGGAAGCGGAAGCTTGCCACCCTTTCTACACAGTCCCCATTTATGAATAGTGGTTGGATCTCTGCCTTTTTCCTTCTGAAGTCTATTATGAGTTCTTTGGTTTTTGAAGTGTTGAGGAGGAGGTTATTGGCCTTACACCATGACGTCAGCTGCTCCACCTCGTCTCTGTACGTAGACTCGTCTCCCTTGGAAATGAGCCCCACCACTGTGGTGTCATCTGCAAATTTCACAAAGATGTTGCTGTGGTGGCGAGGAGTGCAGTCGTGTGTGTAGAGAGAGTAGAGCAGTGGACTGAGCACACAGCCCTGGGGTGAGCCAGTGCTGAGACTCAGGGCTGAGGATGTGTGATGGCCAACTCTGACTCTCTGTCTACGGCCCGAGAGGAAGCTATTGATCCACATGCAGGTGCTGTATGGAAGCCCCAGGTCTTGTAGCTTGGCCACCAGTTTGTGTGGAAGGATGGTGTTAAAAGCTGAGCAGTAATCCACGAAGAGCATCCGCACATAGCTACCATGCTCTTCCAGGTGAGTTAATGCAGCATGGATTCAGTTCCAAGTTGGTAAAATTCACAGATTTATTCATTCCTGCATCCCATATAGAATCTTCTTCTTCTTCTTTGCTACTTTGCTCATAGATGGGAGGAGGGATTCCAAACGATTCTGATTCAATAAACAGATTTGAAACTAGATTTAGAGCCAATGAAATGCTGCTGAATTCCATTCTTATGGAAAGAGAGGGCTCTGAATGAATATATTTTAAAGTGTAAAATTTGTTCTTACTTTAAAAAGTGATTTTATCAAATTGTGTGTCAGTCACATAGTGCTTTATGCTTGAGTGAATATTAAGAAATCCAGTCTCGCCCTGCGGGATCTCTACCAGAGGCCTGGGATCTTGAGGGTCCTGCGCAGTGCCTTTGCTGTTCCTAGGACTCCTCTCTTCTCGACAAAGACCTTGAATGTTGTTCCTGGGATCTGCTGGAGCCTCGCGCCCACTGTTATCTTCACCCTCCACATCTTTTCAACTTCCTCTCTGAGCTCTTGGTACTTCTCAAGCTTCTCGTGTTCCTTTTTCCTGATGTTGACCTACATCTATCGTTATGGTCATCTTTTTCTGCGTGTCCACCACTACTATGTCCGGTTGGTTAGCCATCACCACTTTGTCCGTATCTGGAAGTTTCACAGGATCTTAGCTCGATCATTCTCAACCATCCTGGATTGTCTCAGGGGCATCTTTACACAGCCTGCACCTGGGGTCTTGCCTGGTGTGGTAGACCCCCCCGCCTTTATGGATCTTGTGCTCAGAGCTTGTTCCTGTGCAGCCATGATTAGTGCCTCTGTGCTGTCTTTACATGGGATCTGGTCCTTTTGTGTGTATACATGCTTGTGCTTACACTCCCTGCCTTGCTGCAGCCACAAAAAAGTGCTGAAAAGCTGAGCACTACTGTTAAGTAGCTCTGAAGCTTTTGTTAAGTCAGTGAAAGTCTTTACATGCATCACAGATATTGAATCATTTTGCAGAGCCCACATAATGTGTATATATTTATTAATAAACCCGAATTGCCTGAATTGAATGGAATTGAACTGACTTAATTAAAGTGCACAAAATTGTCTTTTCTAATTTCTAATTGTAATGACTATAGCTGTATAAATTAAATGAATAGACTGCAACATTATCCTCATCCAGACAGAAGGGGAAAAAAACTATCCCTCTTTTAATCCAGACATATTTCACCTCATTCTGATATATTGTTATGAAGTGAATTCAGTTCAACATGAAAGTAATTATATCAGCTATATTCAAACAAAATGTTGTAAACCTTTGGCGACGCTAATCACATCTTCTTTTATTCCAACTGAAGACTCGAGTTGGCTGTTTCTTTCCTTTCATATTTTATATGCTTATTATCTAATTTTCTTTTGAAGGCCTTGATTATTCCCCGTCTGAAAATGAACAATAATTGCTGCCCTACTGCTTACAAAGTCTGCCGAACAGAAGAATAAAAGAGTAGTCTTTTCAATGGTCAATCAGCAAAGAAGTACATTAATCATTATCTTGCATTACAGTTTCTTGTTTTGTGCCTGAAACATGGCTCTGTAAGAATTAAAATGTCTTTTACCCTCTCAATTACACGTGAGATTTGTATGGTCACTCTGAAACGTAATATGAACAACAAGCATAAAATAGAATTTACAAAGAGGAGAGCGCTTTGATCACATACTGTATGCCTTGAGGAGTCTTGCCTGAGAGTCTTTGATGTGAATCAGTGCATGAAAGACAGGTCCAATTGGCCTGGGGTCACCCTCAAATTTGCACTCTTTAATCATGTGTTCTATGTCAGGTGTATGAAAAAAAGAAAAAAAGCCCCTCGTGGTTTATGATTTTTCCTTTTTACCATTATTGCATGAGGCAAATTTCCTGTCAGACGAGTGCGAAAGCATTTGCTGGCCTTAAATATGGTTTTAGCTATTGCACAAAGCTCTGCGTGCTGTGAAAGACATTAAAGAGGACAGAGACAAGATGGGAGGAAAAGCCCAAACAGTTGTTGTGTTAATACCTTCATAAACACTGGGATCGCTGCACCTAATTACCATCAGATGGATGGAACTGAAAGGTCAGTCATAGCCTTTTTTAGCTACACAACCGAGGCAGCTCTAGGGACTTCGATGTTGGTCTGTCCGTCTCTCAGTCCAGTTTTTTAGTCCACATTAAAGTCTCTCAACAATGTGGAAAGATTTCTGTGATATTTGTTTAGGCATTCACAGTCCACAGAGAATAAATTCTAATTTCTTTTCTTCCTGATGTTTCTTCTTAAGCTTCCAGCAGGTTGGAGTGTGCATCATCTCATTTGTATTTTGAGTTTGATAATACTGTTGTTTAGTGATGTGCTGATCATTTTTAATAAAACGCTCAACCTGAAGAAAAACACACATATAGCAGCAAGGTGATATCTTCCAGGCAAAGAAAGGAGGTAAATGCTACACACATTCAAAACTCAGATGTGGCCATTTATGCTCAAAATTAGCAACGGCAGCAACATTGACGCATTTCCAAAGAAAGCACAGCTAAAATAATCAGAGTGCGGCTGAAGCTAAAGTTTGACAAACCTTTTCTGGCCTCAAAAGGGCCATTTTTTTATAGTGTCCTTGAAAATTTAACAGTATATAAATGATCCAGAAGGCAATTTTGCATGGTTGTCCTCTGAGAATCTATATGATTTTAGTTTGCTGTGGGGGCCAGGCTTCCAGTCCTTGGTTTCTCCCGATGCCAGGGGACAGGGGAGGAGATGTGGAAGGCTAAGAAAAAGCCCCAGCTGTGTGACGTTCCCATTCCTGCTCTACAATCATGCTTTGGACTATTATTTTTACTGTTGCATCCATTGGCTACCTGTCCTTCAGCATCATGGATTGACACTTTTCTTTCAGCTACTCCCTTTAGGGTTCACCATAAGGAATCAAAATCATAACTAGGGATATTCCTGGCGATTTTTCTTAGCTGACTAACCATGAAAAAAATTAGACTAACTGACTAGTTTAAAACTAAGAAGCATACATGTCCTGCACCACTCTCACGTACTTCTCTACCACTTCTGACTGCTTCGTGCAATACCACAAATCCACTCTAGGCACCTATCACTTATCACATGCTTTCTTTGGATCAACAAAGGCATCGTTCAACTCCTTTTGACCTTCTCTATACATCTCTGTTAACACTCAAAGCAATATGGCTTCATGCTTTTTATCAGCATGAAGCCATATTGCTGCTCACTGATTGTCACCTCTTTACCTAACCAAGTTTAACAACTCTCTCCCATATCTTCATGCTATGTCTCTACAGCTTTATCCCACTTACTACATTATAGCTCTGTACCGGTACACATTTTTCTCCATTCTTCAGGCATCCTCTCACTCTCTAAGACTATGTTAAACAGTCCAGGTAAAAAGTTCACTGCCTTTTCAACTGGACATCTCCATAACTCTCCATGTCATCTGGACATACCTGTGTTATCTTCTCCCTTGATGTCCAGCTTCACGTACAGCTCACTAAATGTGCATTGGAGCCACTTGTGTTTGGGTCTGGGGTTTCACTGCCATGCAACACATAAATCATTGTCGGTAATATATTGAGTAAAGCGATTGGCCAAAACAAGACCTCAACAACTTTTCCTAGGAAGGCAACCCCAGGCTCCCGCAGGGGTCTTGCTTTTCTGAGATATTTTCAGCTTGTTGTGCACATCCCGAATCAGCAACGCTATTAAGCTACCTAATGAGCTAAGTGCAGAAAGTTTTTCCAGGAAGTCATCCAAACTGTTGTACCAAAAATATCTGACACACCAACTCCTTCAACGCAGTAAGAAACAATTCAAAATTCCAAAATAAAATTGCTGCAATTTTAGTTTGTCAAAGAACAATTGGGCTGAACTTAGCTACAGTTGGAATAATGACAGAAACTCTTGCAGTGAAGGCACTCTAGTTCTGTAGCACAACAAACAACAAAGTATTAGCCCTCATTGCTCTCTGTGTTCTTCAGAGCATTTGATCCTGTTTTATCTAACTTTGTGCCACAAGTTTTAAGCAACAGGAAATAAACTCACCCTCAGATTTACCTGCTTTGGTCTATCTACTGTACGTTTCTGCTTCTTTGATTCGGGCTTTGACACGGTGACAGTAGTTTTCTCTGGCTGTTCTTCTGGCATGCAGTATGTTGCAAACAGCCCAAAGAACCAATAAATGTTTCAGAAATACTTTCTTTTCCGCATCACTATTTTGACTGGTTTAGAATGAAAAACCTACATATGGGCCTCTTAGTCTTGACATGGGGATTGCAAATTATCTGTCTAGAAATTTAATTCTGTTGCAGTCGCAGTATAGACATTCCTGTGTGATTTAATAGGGTCTTATTTCTATATGGAGATAGAATTGGAAGACAAATAGGATTTAAGGAAACATATTACCTCTTGTCCCTCTCTGAATACAAAGGGCAGACCTCAGTGCTATCACAAAGAAAACAGCTTAGCAGCAGTGCATTTGTTTTCCCATTCAGCGAGAGAAGCACTTTGTCTTTCCAATCGTTACCTGTCTGTGAATCAGTTGCTCCATTATGGAGGGCCTAAAGAGGGAGGTGCTGTCTAGGGCTAAATTGCAATTAGTCGGCCTGCAAGTGAGGCTGGCACCAGTTAACTTGGGATATTGGAGTGCAAGGGCCTCGTAATCAGGCCTTGGTCATGTAGAACAATGCATAAAATTAAATTGACATTAATGAATAATTGTATAATGAAAATGGACGAGTAGAGTTAATTGCATGTTACAGTGAGTGTAATGCCCAGATAACCTTGTGTCTAATGCTATTCTTAGTCTGACTGCCAAGGCTCTCACCGTGGCTCCTCTCGGCGGGAAGTCATTAAAGCAAGGGAGTAGATAATGCCAGTGAGCCGAAACCCAGAGTAGCTACAATCTCGCAAAGACTTTCTTTCACAGGCTTTTTTTCCTAAGTGGGCTATGCTGCAGTCATTTGTACACAGTCTGAATGAAATTAAAGGTCACCAGTGCTGCGCATCTATGTCTGGATGGGCTTTTAGAGTGGGGCCCACTCACAAAGGGGGCTGTCACATGGTAGAATGAACACCTTGAGATGGCTTGGAGGACGAGGGTATTTGCAACAGATGAGGACTTGAGTGACAGCTGCTGTGCCTAATTCATAAGCGCACCCAATGTTGAACCACACCTTCCATTTAAAAATTATTCCAACCATTAAACACTTTGTTCAGAATTTCAATATGGCTTGAACTTTATTACAATACCTGACTAACATTACCATACTTATTTTAAAATGTCACTGATTTTTCAGCCTCATTAAACATATAAGAGGACATAGTTATTACACTGCGCTGTCCAACATGCAGGTTGGGATCCCTTCCGGGGGTCCAAGATTAATATTTGGGGTCCCAGTATGGTTAATAGGATGGTGAAGTTCAGAGAGATGTTTGTCTCATGAGCGTTTTTGCAACTGGTGAATTATGTTTTTTTCACCCTCACTGGCATCTAAAAAATATTGTAGTTATACATAATTTTACAAACCTTTCAGTTTCATTTACTTGCCTTTAAATTCCTAATTTCAGAGACAAGAAATATATATACGTCATTCAAACAGTTTCCACTGGTCAGTATTTAGTGTAAATGTAAGTGCAGCATAAAGTTTGATGGATCATCTTATTCAGTCACAGGGCGAGACAGTTGATTACAGGAAGTAGGATAGATTTTTTTTCCAGGAAATAATAGTCTAGTTAACAAAAAATGTGTTTTTATTATAACTGGCTATAACTGAGAATCAGTAATTAACACATATTATACAATGTTTATCTTAGAATGTCGTAAACCAGGGGTGTCAAACTCATATTAGTTCATGAGTCACATTTAGGCAATCCATTGTCTTTCACTTATTCAGTTCAGGGTCACAGTGGTTCACGCTCATGTTCACACTTCTGGCCAAGTTGTAGTTAGGTTCACTAATTAAGCTAACATCCTTGTCTTTGGGGTGAGGGAGGAAGCCAGAGTATCTGGAGAGAACCCACACAGGCATGGTGAGAACTTGCAAACTCTTCCCAGAAAGGCCTAAACAGGCTGGTGGATTCAAACCCAGGACCTTTTTGCTGTGAGGCGATCGTGCTAAACAGCACATTCTAAAAATGTTCATATTTAATGAAGCATCCATTTAGAGGCAGATGAACACAGTGAGATGTCTTAAGAACAAGAGAAATTTGAACAGTGTGTTTGAGGT
This sequence comes from Copadichromis virginalis, assembly GCF_057382275.1. Taxonomy (NCBI): domain Eukaryota; kingdom Metazoa; phylum Chordata; class Actinopteri; order Cichliformes; family Cichlidae; genus Copadichromis; species Copadichromis virginalis. The sequence continues at coordinate 14,732,464 of NC_140639.1, read as the reverse complement.
CTGCTACGCACATTCTCGGATTACGAAGAAATGCTACTGGTCCTTATTTTTGTGTGGCATGTGAGGCCATGAGCACCGTCTTTGATAGTAAGAAGCATGTAAGTGTGATGATGAAGCAGATGATTATGAAACAGACAGGTTTTATACTATCATGATGTAATAGCATGTGCTTTGGAAAACAGCCTGATTGGAACCTTTGGCAGGGACATTATGGCCCCCTGGGCATATGTTTGAAACCCCTGTTACGAACTACAAGAACCACTTACATACTTGAAATAATAAGAAAAAATGTCCTAAACACTAATTAAACTGTTAAGTTATTTTTAAGAGCATATAAGTTTCCACAGAAAATAACTGCCTCCATTTGTTTTGTACTGAAGTGACACAAATGCCCACCAGGGCCTAGCAGCAGCTTCCCATAGGGAAATTCACTGAAAACAACAGCAATGTATCAATTTACTAGCTGCTAATTTACCGTTGTCTCAGCTCATTAGGTTGAAATGCATCACTAACATCACATTAACACAGAACCAATGCAATAAATAAAGCTAAGGAGGCAATATAAGCAATTTACCTGATCATTTCTGGTAATCACAGATTTGTTTGTTGATTGCTTTTTGCTATTGATGAACAGAATGTATGTTATCCAATCATCTGATAAGGGGGCCCAGGAAAGAGTGAAAATGGTAAGCAACAGGGTCACTGTTATTTTTTTCGGCAATGACACTGCAAAAGTGTGTCGCATCAAAATATGATAAGCAGAATTTAAAGGAACAACAATACAAGAGTTCATCCTTAAATCTGATGTCCCTTTCCTGTAGCAAGATGTGATATTTATTTATACTTGATCTCCAAGGAAACCTTTTTCCAGATGTCCAGACCCAAAGTATTAAGATTGTCTCCTAACAGTGGTTCATCTCAAGACCTGGAATATCTACATTATTGGACATTAAATGAACAGTCAGTTCTCTCCATCAGAATATCAGATGTGGGGGGGAAGGGGGGGTTAAACTTGAGCAACTATGGCAATGCCAAAATGTGTATCTCCAGGTTTGGGAATTTGCTAAATATCAAGGCTTGTGGGCTTGATTTTGTGAGCAGCAGTCTGACAAACCATGAACCTGTGGCAGTATGGTTGAACATGTGCTGGAGCAGGTTTGTTCTACAATAGCTTAAACTCAAACTCACAAATTAGAATTTAACAGATGTGCTGTTAATGTTTTGTTGCCAGATACCACAAGGTCAAAGGTCTCGTAGAGCCCATGCCTCAGCTGCTGGCAGCCGTTTTAGCAGAACATAATGGACCAACACCACATCATTCCAAGATGGCATAGTGTTTTGACTCATAAAGTCACATGCATGAAAAGGAAGACTGGCAGTCTTTTGCAGTAATCAGCAGCGATTTTCGACTGTGGTTTTGATCCTCTCTATAGTACATGCAGTTAAAAATGTCTGGTGTTTCTCTGCGTTTAGAAAAATAACCAAACTTCCAGCAATAACTCATTTCCTCCAGATACTCCTGTACTGTATTTCACTGCATTCTTTCTTTGTGGCTAAGTTTTCACAAAGAGAGACTGTATGTATATGTAATTCACATTGATGCAGGGCCAAATACTTTGTAATATTAATAATAATAATAATAATAATACATTTATTTATAAAGCGCTTTCAGACAAAGTGCTGTACAGCTATTTGAAAATAAAGAGATAAATAAATAAATAAAAGTGATGCATAGCAATACAAAAACGATAAAAAGGATTAAAAAAAAAACTAAAAGGCAAAGAATTAAGACATGTACGATAGGGTGAACAAGTGGATGTTCAACTTAGCTTTAAAAACCTCCACAGAGCATGCCTGCCTAATATCTTGAGGGAGGTTGTTCCACAAAAACGGGGCACGAAAAGAAGAAGCACGTTCCCTGATATATTTTTTTTCTGGCTCTAGGAATCTTTAAAAGGCCAGAATCCTGGGATCGGAGAGCACGGGATGGAACATAAGGTTGCAAAAGATCAGAGAGGTGCCAAACTATTTAAAGCCTTGTAGGTGAGCAGCAGGACCTTGTAAGTGTTTGTAGAACCACCACAAAAATAAAAAAGGAGACATTGTAAGCCATGCTAGTTTGTTTGTATCAAAAAGTATCTGTAGTTTTGGGGAATGGGAATTGGCATTGGCATGAACTGTAGTTAGCAATGAACTGAACTTCCCTTTTCCCCCCACTTCTTACGTTTTACATTTGTTGCTCTACTATTTGTGGCACTTGTGTGCTACATTATTATCATCGCCTCAGAAAGCTGCCTGAAATGTGTGGCAGTGTTCATGTACAAGACTCTTAAAGGTAATATATATGCCACAATGTGGAGTTTTAGTTATTTTAGTTAGTTACTTTTTTCTAGTTCTCTATCCTCGTCTTAGTCCCTTCGTTTTTTATTTAGAAATCTCCATTTCTCGTATACTTCAGTTAGCTGAAATTCCATACTTTGTTCTTTTGTGCTGTTTCAGTCATAATCAGCTTTGCTCTCCAAGATCGTCTTTTTCGCATACTTTGGCTTTTCCTTTGTGATATTATTTATCTCTCTGTGTTTGACTTTTCGGACTTCTTGTGGATTTTGCCTTCTGCCTGTACTTTACTGGATTTGTTTGCCCTACTGCCTGATAGCCTTGGCCTATTTTATGATTAAAGATTTGGATTTTGGCCTTTTTTGCTTCTCCCTGCTACCCCTTGAGCATTTTTGCTGTCACCATCATGGTGTTTTGAAACCAGACATGACGTGCAGGGGGGGAACTGATGAGTTTTTAAAAGCATGCCCATTGGCTAATGAGCATAGCCCATAATTGAGACCATAAAGTGATCAGTAAATGCTTATGGAGGAAGAAACCCTTTGGGCTGTTTTCCCTTAAGTTCTCTCTAAGTCTTTTTGCAACCACAAGAGTCTCCCCCTACTGACCATTAAATAATTTCAAATTTAAGCATTTCTGATTTGGTTTCACTTCAGACCCAGAAGCTATGCCCATCTTTTAAACTATCTATGCCTCGGAATAAACATAGGGATATGGGAATAAGACTGGGAATGGAGACAAGTCAGAACGTGTAGACAGGGAAAAGAAAAACCTTATCCTCTACTTGTGTGGTATACACACTGAACACGTTGGTGAATGAATCAGAATTAGTATGCAAGTGAACTGAAGCAGTGTCCCAGATCGTTCCCATCGATAATGTGCAGCGTTATCCACATTTTGAACACTCTTTGTCATTGCCGGTATATCAACATCTATTGTTGTCATTCAGAATGACTACAAGTCATTATCATTAGTTCTTAGAAGCAATGCATTTTCTGTATTTCATATGAATTCAACAAACAATGCCTTTTTGCTATATACAGTGGTATTCACAGGATAACTTTAGCACTTTATTGTTTCTGCAGTAGATCTAAGAAGCTTTTTAGACACAAGTAGCATCAATAGGCCTGATGTCATTGTATTTAGTTTCATATTTCCATGCTCTATAGGTCTGGATGCTATGGCCTAGATAGGTTTACCTAGTTATGTCAATCTATCCTTTTCTGTAGTTTAGCGTTTCACTGGAATGGCTTTTAGCTCATCCAGGGAGAGATCAAAAACAGCTGTTAGCTTAGAGGCATTAACCTGCATAGTGATAGTGCACAGAGATATACCACGGCATGATGTCATGTTTTCTGTCTTATCATAGGCACTTAGTGTACAGCATGAGGCCCCTTGTGTCCTGTACTGTGTGTGTTTGGCTTCATTACAGATTGTGGTGATGAGGCAGTGTTACCTCCAACAAGCCTTATCATGTACAGTTTTACAGTTTCCTTGTTTCATTGGTGGAAGTATGAGAAGTGGGGTGTCACATTAGAGGAAGTAGGCCAATTAATCTCCAGAACCCACCACCACATTTTTCACTGTTACCCACTAACCAGGAGTTTCTCAAAGTGGAATCCCTGGAGAGTTTGTAGTGGCTGTTTGCTTGGGGGGAGGATCCTGATGCGCTGGTTTGAGGCATGTATGAGTTCTAGTGCTGTCTCCTGTCCAAACCCTCAACCAAACAGTTTCAGGGTTCGAATATATATATATATATATATATATATATATATATATATTCATGTAACAGATTGGTCTTATTTTACATCATAATAAACATTGTAAGCCCAGCCACAAACAAAAATGCTGCTAATTCGGGATATAATCTCAGTAATTACATTTGCCCAGGGCTGTACATTTGATCTATTTGAAATTATACTCAGCGTAAACATTTGTTTGCTTTCTCACTGGTACTCGAAACCGATATCTGTGCACTGTTTGAAAAATATATGTTTACGTTTATATGATACCAGCCAAATTTAAACACATAAAATAAACATCTAAATATTAGACATCCATCGTGTATGAATTTTAGATGCTTGGACGTGGAACTTGCCATCGGACATCACTTTTTGTCTCACCTGTAATTTACACTGAATACGTCCCATTATGAACACATTATGCTTTAACATCACCTAGGCTGTGCTTTACACATGCAGCAAGCTTTAAATGTATGTGTACTATGTTTTATGAAATGTTGACCTATGTGGATAATTTTTCATGAAGTTTGGCCTTTATTCACCTCAACTTCAGAAAGCAGCTGACCTTTATTTGAACCAGGTTTGTATGAGAGGCAGGCTTTTAAGTCCATTTCATTGATTGGAATAAATGGACATGGTTAAGTAGAAAGCCTCACTCTGATACACCTCCTTTAGCTCTTTTAGATTAGAAATTGAAAAGATGCGTCGGCCTGTGCATGAAACTTTTTTTTTTTTATAAGAGCAACGAATTTCTGTGTATAAATATATGGTCATCATACCAACTACCCAACTCACCCAGGGTGTCACGTCTTTCCTAGTATACTTTTAAGGTTAACATAACATATCATTTCTTTATATGTGAAGAAAATGGGAATGGGAATCCAGGTTAACGGGTTGTAACTTCTCATAACAGTGATAAGATTTATTTCTTCATCATTTTCTAAGGTTTCACTTAGAGTCAAAGCAGAGCTGCCCCTGTACAGCCCTCACTGCCCTGTGGCTCCCATTTGTGCTGTTACAGGACAATAAATCATAATGATTGACAGTTCTTGGTATAGCATTTCTTTGAGAATTAAATATGTTTTCAAACTGAAACTCGCAGTTTTAAAATTGGAATACAGTAAAACAGCACTGTGGTCTCAGATCATCTTCACTCTGTCCACATACCAAGGAGTATCTTGTGGTCAAACTATTTGATGTAATATTTCATACATTTCTGATGCTGTTATCAAGCGGCTAGAGTACATCAAAGGGGGACACTACTGGTCTTTAGATTGACTGCCTGCTGGTGTCCACATTGTTTTTAATAGGCTCTTCGCAGCGGGCAGCAATACTACCGTTTGTGTTTCTCGGCCCTTCTCCTCGACTCCCTCATATTCTGTGTTCTGTGTCTGTAACTAAAACTGAAAGAATACAGAGGTTTTCCTACTAGAGGGCTGCGTTAGTCCATTTGATCAGGAGTCTTGTTCATGTCTGTTACATCAAAGCAAAACAAACTGTATAGTTAATAGTAAATAGTTATGGGGGTTTTGATAAAGTCCAAAGCAGAAATATACAATAAGGAAGCATTGAAATGGGCAGCATGATGACACGGTGGTTAGCACTGCTGCATCATAGCAAGAAGGTCTTGAGTTCAACGCCACCATTTAGCTGTGGCCTTTCTGTGTGGGGTTTGCGTGCTATCCCCACGCACTTTGACTTTGTCCCACTGTTCAAAGAGATGCAATCAGTGGGGTGGGTTAGTTTTTGATTCTTACCCATAGGTGTGAATGTGTGTGGGAATGGTTACCTCTGTCTCTATGTTAGCACTGGGTCAGATTGGCAACCTGTCCAGGGTGCACCCATATCTGTACCTACCTCTTACCCTTATGTAGCTGGGATTGGCTTCAGCCAACCCGTGACCCTGAATTGGATAAACGGAAGAGAATGGATGGATGAATGGAAACAATGTAACAAAACTATAACACAAGTACCTGTGGTTGGTTTTGAGCCTTGAAGAGACAAAAATAGAAGAGTCTGCAGCATGCGTTGGTATGTGTTTGTATTTCTTGGTAATTTCTGATGATAAACCATTCCACGTTTTCAGCTCTCAGTACATAACAGTGACAGGAAGTGCAAAACAATTTCTGGATGAGATGTTATAGCTGTGGCCAGTCAGAAATGGGCTTTATTTTGAACTTTTTGTAGATTCTTTTTTAATTACTTGATCACAACACATACAATACTTGTTTTTGTTAATAATAAAAAGCTTTTTTTATTTGCAGCCAGTATAGATAATTCCCAGTTTACAGTGCAGGTAAATATAGTATATTTATCATTTGCATGCATAGCTGTCCCTTCTTGATATGAAACAAGAGGAAAATCGGTGAAGTGGCCCTTAAAAGCATTTTGTGGGTCAACAGGTAATTGTTAAATTCGAATTGTAATTTAATTGCAATAGAATGAAAACGCATAGTGATTAGTATGAAATCTTAGGGCTAAGAAAATTAAACATAATTCACTCAAACACATTGACTTAGTGCAGTGTAGCACCAAGCTTCACTCTTAAGAGGAGCAATATACTGCTGTGAGTTTTAAGTATGCCCTCTGATCCAGTCAACTGAAAACCTGCCCTGAGTGAATTTTCGGAATTTCTCAATGTATGCCAATATTCATGAACGGGTAAGTCCGAATTGACCAGATGGGAAAGTTGCTAATGTAAACCTTTAATTTTGATGTAAATCAAATTAATTGAAAAAACTCAGGAGAAGCAAAAAAAAAAGAAGGAAAAAAAACTTCTGGAGCTCAAGGCTATGCTAGCTTTACCTGTCTAAAAGGGAGCAATGAATAATTTGATCACATTTTTCATCTCGCCCGAGTGCTGAACAAACAGGAATCTGTGATTAACAGTTTTAATTAGGATTCTAACTTGACAAATTCTTACAGCCTCGCAACGTTCCTAAGATGTATAAATCATTGGCCTGGGATCATCAAGCTGCCTCTTAAGTGAATGTGCCTCAAGATTACTTTGTGATTCCACAAACTGTGAGTCAGCCAAGGCTGAGCGTGTGTAACTAATCCTCTTCCCACCACATGTCAGGTGGAGGAAGTTTATGTCCACTCAATGAGCTGACTACCCTGCTCAGGTATTGGACCCTGGTGTTTTTTTCCCCCTCTCTGTTTCTTCTTCGACTCTTGAAAGCTCGATGTCAAAACTGAGAGGAGCCCGTGTTCCTTTGCCTCCAGAGTGTCAGATGTCTACACACCTGGATTATGAGGTCACTGGGGAAAAAAATAGTGGACTGGTAGATGAGGATCATTTACAGATGCCAGTTAGGGTTAGAAAATATGAAATTGTCCTCTTTTTGATGAATTATTTAATCAGAGTTTTTAAAAAAACCTAGTTCTTTTGAAATAAGTACTTTTTAAAGTAGGTTTTGATTTTATAAAATAGAAAGATATCTTTTTCCTGTAAACAATAGCTTTTACCCTAAGGGAATTTAAATTGAAATAAAGCCTAAAGCATTTTGTTTGAGCATAAAATCTATTCTTGTTCAACAAAACAGGATTAACGGTAAAATGCACAAACTTCTCTTATGTGAGGTAGCAAAGACTCATTCCCCTTAACCATATATGGACCAATCTTAATATTCATATGTGCATAGTAACCTATCAAAGGCCCATTTGGAGCCATGAGAAGCTCTGGAGGGTCATAGAAAAAAACAACCCTCCAGTGTTTTCAATGTCCAAACACTTGAAACAAAAAAGTTTACAGAATTAAAACTCAGTAACCTCATTTTGTTTTCATCCTTTTGGTTTTTCAAGGTGATGTCGCATTAAGAGGGATTTCATCCTAAAAGAAAAATGAGAAAAACTGTGGCCCCAGACAACTTCCCTGTGGAACACCATACTGTAGCATACTTCACTCAGAAAAGCAAAAAAATTAAAGGTCGTGTTCCATCATATAATTAGTTTCTCAAGTTCAATAAAGAAAGCGAGGTCTGACCCGTTAACTACTGATTACATTAATTGAAACTCTGCTGGAATATGAATGAATTAAATTAAATTTAAATCTTTGAATTAAATTAAAGATTTGGTGTTCAACTTGTTTATTCCCAATTATGGAGCAGAGCACTTTTTTCCTACTTTTCCCTTTAATCACTGTGCACTAAGTGTAAATTTATAGCTATAAAAAGTGCTGCACTGTAATTTTGCAGCACTTTGGTTAGTAATGGATGAAGACACACACCATCCCTCAGCCCCCATGACCCACCCTAATGCCAAATTTAAACATCAGTAATGTGCACTGGTGTCTGAAATTCCATTGTGAAATGTTAAATTTAAATCTTGATGATATGCATCGTAACTATTGTAATCAGACACCCCAAGCTTCGCCTCCGTTATTAATTGTCCAAAGCATAATGATTTATTGTAGTCCTGCAGTAGGATTATTAATTTTCTGGTTGATTATACCTGTGGGCGGCAACAACGCTGTTCTGCATATAAGCATCTGCTAAATGAAAAAGTATTCTTCACATGAAAATATGTCCTTGGAGAAACAGCAGCTCATTTTTAGTTTAATCAAACATATGTAAAAGTACTGTTGATTATGGATACAGTGGCATGTATTCAGAGAGGAAATGTATAATGAACATTACTTAATGATTTTTTTTCTTTGTTCAGACTTGTTATTGAAACAGAAACTTCATTGTGTATGCGGTTAACTCCAACTGTTGCTCTTTCCAATCAGTTGCACGCCGTGACTTGGCAAAGCCTTTCGGCCCTGCATCCCAAACTGCACCTGCACCGCAACAAAAACACGCAGCCCCAATATATGGCTCTGCTGTGACACTGGCGGTTTGCATTCCAAAGGAACGGCAGAGAGTGACAGAAGTGTGTGTACAATACAAACCGCTCGCAGCCAGGCAAGTCTGGGTACGCCCGGACTGCAAAATGCAGGCCAAGTTCAAACTTCACTCAAAGAAATCACTGGGATCTCAACACTTAGAGGAATGCACAGGTGCAGACACTCAGCAGCAGACAATCACAGCCAACACTTGATCAGTTTGACACTTTGCAGGGCCAGGGCCAGTGGCAAGTTCCTGTGGGAGTGTGATTGGGGCCCACGTAACAAAGGAAACAAGTCCACTGATGCCCCCCCAACCCTTCCCTGTATTTGTGCAGTAACCTGGCTGGTTGAATCCATCTCCACTCTTCTGCTCATTTACAGCCACACAGCTGATGGTTGTGTAATAACACTTTTACTCTGATAAGCTTGGCATGAGTATCCACTGGCATATTAATCTGTCCATGTCCAATTAATCAATGCTGGATTACATGTTGATGCTCTTAGCTGCAGGCTTCCACTTACATTTACTGATATCAGGATGTTACTTTTAATAGAACAGAGCACATTGCGTTAATTTCTTTGGCACCAAATAGATGTTTTTGCACTTCATTTTGGTTTAACATGATCAGTCAGGAGAGAATGTATGAAGAGCTCTGTTTGCAGCTTCATTGATCACAAGAGATATTACTATCGATCAAATAAATTTTCTCATGACTTTCATTAACCAAATTAAATTAAATATGCAATTAACGAGCCTCCCCGATAAAATTGGGAGGAAGGGGACATGATGCAGTACTTTAATGATACTGATTAGGATTGCTGCTTAACATCGCAGCAGTCTTATCAGGCTTGTTTGCAATACCACATCTGACACATCAGTGCTGAGAAGGGAAGACAGCACAGTGCTCACCCCGTCCTCTCTGGCCACTAAGAAGGAGAGGCAGATTAATTAACAGACCTTTGCAGCCAATGAAGACAGGTGGCAATAATCCTGACAAGCGACAGATCTGAAGCCTCTCATACAAAACCAATTTCAACTGAGCTCCATTTTTCAAAAGCTCATCAGGGTGAAGAACGAGAGAGTTGAACCCATGTGGCTGCAGAATTTGTTTCTCTCTGATTGCCTTGTCAGGATATCTTATCCGATGGCAGATGACCAAAACCCCACCCTTCATAGACAAACTCTCCCTCTTTCTGTCTCTCTGACACACAATCTGTTCCACACAATGCATCCTCTGTTTTCCCACTCACATGCGGTGCCTTACACTTCCCCACAAGGACGCACATTCAGCCACAATCAACCAGTCTCCAAGTTACTCATCAGTAGTTTGAGACTAGCAAGGGCATTTTGAAATGAATATGAGAAACAGACAGAGGCAGGCAACATCTTTTTTTTTTTTTGGAGACTTATATGACCAATATCACAGACAGGCTTCATCAACCTGAGCCAATACCATAATTAAGCTAAAGCTCGTTCGATGAGTTGTTTGAAAACAATGTCTCTCTCTACTCATTTTAACACACCAAGTCTGTGAAAGGGTGTTAAATATGCATGATACTGCGCTGCTGAGGTAAAAGAAAGGGAAATACATTAGTGGGTTTGTTGAAAGCTGGGCCTAATTAACCCTGCTATTATAATATGGGAAAGAAATGTCAGATCATTGTAACGTGATGCCGTTTGGCTGATCTGTACAAACCGCATGGTTAGATTTATGCATTGTTGCTCACATTCTCACACAGTACGTGTCGGGTTTACACAATACAAGAGAAAAGGCTTAAAGAACCAGACAGTCGGGTTCGAATCTCAGGTAACAAGTACAGGAGGAGGTAAAAAGACCAGGTTGCATTGCAGTTCTGGCTCTCACACAGTGATCGTACTACAACCCCTGGCAAAAAATTTGGAGGATGTTCATTCAACTTTTTTTGCTTCATAGGAAATGACACAAAGCTATTTGGGACTTCAAACAAATTCAATTATAATATTTCAATTAATGGTATGATTGGTTTTACAGATTAAGTAGAGGAAAAATTATGGAATCATCAAGAAAGACATCACTATCAGCTTTAACACTCTTTGCTTGAGACCAACTTCTATCGCTGGCATAGCAACAGTGTGAGCGAATGATTGCCATCTCTCCTGGTTTTTCACTTGACATCCAACCCATGTCATAAACGAGCGGGTAAATGTGCTTGTTTTTTATAGGCATGTCGCTTTAAGTTTGAGTTTTTTGCCACACTTTGTGTTGGATTTCCTTCTTGAAGGAGTTGTGTAACCCTTTCCATTGTTTCAGTCTGGTGCAAAATCATGTTAAGGTCTCTGAGATTATCATCTATACATTCAGGTATTTAGATTAGAAAAACACATTTCAATGTAACGCTGTCATTTTTTTCCTCAACACTGAGTGATTCAGTATTTTTTTCCCTTCATGTGATCTAGAAAAGATTTCTGAATTACAATAATTTAATTTAAATTGATTCAGGAATGTTAGATTAAGCCAGGATGTTCATCAATAAAATAAAAATAGTTTTCTTTGATCTAATTGTTTCCTACAAAATAAAAGAGCCGAGTGAATATCCTACAAGTGTAGTGATTCTATCATTATTGTCAACTGCCGTACTTTTAATTTAACACTGAAGAGGTGGTGACCTCACGCTGAAGGAAAATCACCAGGACTGTGATAATAATTATCTTTAACATTGTAGGGTTTAATTTACTTGGGAATAAAATGCATTTTGTTTATCTAATTACTAGAAAGAAGTATGTCTGCACAGAATCAGTGGCTAAACTATGCGTGCATCAGTCCTGCTTCCGTGCACCTCCTAAAGGCTAATCTTGAGCCAGTTAAAACCCTGTAGCGTAGAAATAAAAAAAAACACTTTGTTAGGAAATTTAAGAAAAATCTATCTGCCTGCCTAAGAAGGCTTTGGTGTATATATTTGTTGGTACTGGGATGACTGTGAGTAAACTGTGTTCACAAACTGTTTGTACTGTAGCACCTGGTCTGAACTTGTTTTGCACATGACAAATACACATATTGTTATTAATATAGAACTGAAACTATTGAAAAAAGCAACCAAAAATTAAACTTGATTAAAAATCAGAAAATAAAATGAATAAAGATTAATGAGTAAAATTCATACTTTTTCCTGTTATTTAAAGAATTACACTCCTTTTTAATTCATTACAAGTGCTGCTTTATAAACCTAAAATATCTGCAACATAAAAGTTGAAAAGAGTCAGCTGCAGTTTAAATTGAAGGCTCTGATTCTCACTGTTTATCTTGGTTGTTGTCTTTGATGTAATGAGATTATTTGTCTGGACAGAATGGACCCCAGTTGGTTTACTGCAGTGCAATCACCAGCACATTATAGTAATGTTACTATCCATTGGAAATTAAGTACATAATAATGTGCTGCACTTGCATTAATGTGATTGATCGTGTCTGTTGGGGATATGCATACATAACAGTCTTTGCTTCCCTTTTCAGCTCTTTAGCTAACCCTCCTCAGGAGAACCTCAGTGGTCGATGATAGGATCCACCCTGACTGTCCAAACACTGCTCCCTCTGGGACATTAATTTCCAGCCAGTCCAATGAGTGAGTCAAAAGAGACAGCGCTCACTAAGCATGAAGATTAGGGAGTCGGGATTCAAACTTCTCAATTAAAAAAGTCTCTTTTTTTCCCAGAGAGAAAGTATAATGGCAAATTAATTTCCCAGAGATTAATGTACAAGGTAAATATTTTAGTATAAGTAGTTATCTTCTAAAAAGTCAGAGGATCTACACCCCCTTTGCTCCCATCCCCCTCCCCTGCTCTCCCAGTGTGTGTTGAAAAGGCTCAGATGCATAAGGAGTCTAATGAGAGAAGAGATTCCAAGCAGCCTGATGGCTCTCATCAATCACCTTTCTCCTTTGGATGTGTGATGTCGGCCGGGGGATGGGGCCACGGAGGGGTGGGTGAGTGGGGAGGGAAGGCATCAGGCTTTTAATCTCAATAAGTTAATAGACTTTCGAGTTTGGTCATGCTAAGTAGAACTTCATCCTTGTTGCTTGCAAACAAGCAGCACTTACACGGGAGACGGTCTCAGGAGCTGCTTGGCATTTCCATGTTACAGAGTTAATTTGTGTCACACCTGAAATTAGGAGATCTAACTAGAGTTTGTCGATACACCTATAAAGGCCAGTTAAAGGTTACTAAATACTGACGCAGCTTGGGGAACCCAATCTAGATATCTACTGTGGCAAGAGTAATGGATCTTAATGTTAATTAGACACTGGCCTTTCCAAGCAAAATAACTGTAACATATTACTCCTGACTGTATAATACCATCCCATCTCTCTGTGTAACGTATTTAACAGCCCAGTGTCTGGTAGGTGAAAGCATGTCGTTTGATTTTTGTTGTCTAATGGCTGTCAGCAAACATCTTGTAGTTCTGGCAGTAGTAGCTCGTTGTATCGTTCCAGACACCAGTAAAAAACTAGCTGCATAAGCCTTTTTTATGTGTGTTTGACAGTCAGTTTCCTAATATTAAGATTTTTGCCCAAAAAATCTCTGATTCCTTAGAAACACATTAGAACTTGAAAAAATTTGATTCCTCACAAAAAGTTTCAACAGTATAAAAAAAACAAAACACTTTATAATGTATTTAGCATTTTATGGATACTCATTCCTGTACTTTCAGCATTCAGCTAACCAACACATCATGACATTTTCTGCAGTATTTAACAACTAGAAGTGCACTTTACATTTTTTTAATCTTTATGTGATTTTACTGAAAACATGAAAAATTGCAATATTGCTAGAGCAGCTCTAAGGCTGTAAGTTTGTTTGTTTTTCTACTTGTAAGTGAAATCAAAGACTTCATTTCGCTTCTTGTCCTCTTTCTGAATGTAAACGCTGCGTAAAAACCTCGATGAAACAGAAAAACATACAGACCTGGATCAGATTATCTTCTGCCATATTACATCACCTGTAGCGGTTTGTTCCTCTCCAACACGTTATATTAAAACTTTGATGTTATTATTGGAGTTATGTGATGTAATATCGCCATGACAGTCCTTTAAATGATGGGCCAAACATTCTGACCATGACTTTATGAGGATTCTAACATATTTTTGTATAACACTGACGTGACAGCTGTGGTTCATTAATTATCTCCTTTGCTGGACATTGTGTATGAGTACTTCTGGAGGGAGAGGGGCTAATGTGGAAAATATGTAGAAAATGTATTTGGGTTGACAGTCGGGCTATTAATAATGATTGTGTTTGGATAAATAGTGCCCTACTTTCACAATCTGTAGAATCTAAATATTCCCAATAGGCTTCTTCCCTCCTGTATTGATTGATTAGTATAGTGTTTAAAGGTCATAGTCATAAAACATCAGGAGTAAATAACAGACTGATTTTTTTTTAATGTATTGCTTGTTGGGTTTTTAAATTATTGCTTCTCAGTGTAGTGTTTGGATTACCACGTGTTATTTGAATTTGGGATTGGCTGCAGAGCAAATGTAATTTCTGGCAAGACGGCGTTCCTCTCCATAAAGGGGCAGACCTGGGGGTAGATATCCTTTATGTACTGTGTTTGTAATCAGTTCCCTTCACGAAGACGATGCACCGCTGCGTCTCCTTTCTCTCTCCTCCCCAAAATACTCAAAACCTGCTTTCATTCTATGCAGAGTTACGTGGAGGTGAGACAGATGTGACTGGCTGTCTCCTTATTGTCGCCTTACTCAGCGTCTTCACAGATAATTAATTTGACGGAGAGCTTACAATAAAACACACTAAGACTGGTTTGGCCTTGATGTGACTAAAAGCTGCAGCCCGGTTGATGGATATGACGCTAACAGCTTCATTTCAGTCTGCCTTTTTAGGATTGTGTTCAAATGCTTTCAGTCTCGCAAACATTAAGGACTGACCACCACAACTGGGTTGTTTTTTTTAATAGCTTTCCTTACAAGGTTCCCAAAATAAAAGAAGATAGCCTTGGGAGTACAGTCATGTCTCGGTTTATGCAGACATTTATCTCAACGTCTGGAGTTTCTTTGGCAAGAACGATGGCTCGCAGTATTTTCTTTTTTTATTTGTATTAATAAAAACATTTTCACCAACAGATATTTAAGAAAATTCAATTTCAGAAGAAGTCATTTCTGAATAACTAAATTCACTGACTATATATATATATATATATATATATATATATATATATATATATATATATAAACCCCAAAAGGTGATTGGTTTTCATTTGGCTGCGACACTGCTCGACCTTGACAAGGAAAAAAAAACACCACAAAAGAACCACGAGAGAACACGAGTGGAAACCATAACCCAGTAATTTAATCAGATCAACCGAAATCAAAGGAGGCAAAAGTTCAGGATTTGAATGCAATGAAATGTATCAGCTTCTTAGAACCTACTGACATTGCTCACTTGTGGAGGAGCAAGCCTCGACAGAAAGGGCTGAGTAATGAAGATGGATGCATTCTGTTATCAGCCAGCCACTTACTGGGGCCTGATGTAACCTTAAACATTGAGGATAGCTCAGTTGCACAAAGAATCTAATTAATGAATAACAGCCATGAAAGAGGACAAGGCAAGTGTGCATTTGCAGATGAATTCCAGACGCTAATCAAACACTGTTTAAGTGGTTTGGTTTGTCTCCAGAGCGAGGCAATATTTGGACAGGACTTAAGGCATGCACACTTAATGACTGCATGCATTTTTTAGTGCTTATATGTGTGTGTGTGTGTGTGTGTGTGTGTGTGTGTGTGTGTGTGTGTGTGTGTGTGTGTGTGTGTGTGTGTGTGTGTGTGTGTGTGTGTGTGTGCTTTATCTTGCTTTCAGGTGTTATGTACAACCATGCCAAGCCTGAAGTAATGAAGCACTGAATGTGTAGAGCAGGTGTGAGGTTAAAGCATTAGTTTGAGTTTCTTCCAATATTAGGAGGTTTTGTTTAATCTCTATTACAGGGTCAAAGTGCAGTTACTGTACTAGGATTTGGATATGAAGAAACTTTGTTCTGCTGCTCAGTGTATGCTGACTGCTTTAAGCTGGGGACACATTTACAAGCTAGAGTGCCTCTAATTTCTACGAGGTGGACAGCTATTAATCTCTATAAACTGAGATCTTTGTATGGATATACCAGATCTGTGGCGATCGGGTCAACATTTTTGTACTTCCATTTGTAGTCCAAGTTGTATTGACCAATCACAGCTGAGTAAGCATTGGCTGCATTTAGGTATTTCCATGTGGGCTGCAGAAGTGGCGCGCAGTGCTATCTTGAGACCGTTCCCTATCGTCTAATGATGATTTATCCTTCATTCTTTCCCTTCGGGATGGTATTGCTCTCTCACTTATTCTCTGTTGTGGTCAAATGACACATAAATCAGTCGCTAGATGTCAACAATGTTATGCGCAGTTTTTCTTAAATCTGTTTTTACACAAGTTACTGCAAACTTTTCACAATACAAGTGTTTTCTCTGAGAGCTTTTGATGTGAATTTGCACGGGAAAGGTTGGGTTGTTTTAATCCATGAAGTTAACAGAATGGGAGGAGATTGAAATGACAAAAATCTGCCAGTGTTTCCATGTTAAACAGAAGAAATAATGAAAGGATATCTATCTTCAGACAATTAAAGGTCCGTCTCTTAGTTTTGTTGGGATTTCACTGTTCCTGTTCGTGTTTTAATATTAATGCGTTAACCACAGCTGGTAGTTTTAACATGAAGTATGTTCTCCAGTGAATCAGTCAGCACACTCCAGGCACTTAAGTTAGGTTTGGACAAGCAGTAACAGGCCATTATTTTAGTCAGCTAGAGAAATTAAAAACAAACTAATCCAAATCTGTGGAGTGCCTGAACCTGTTTTTTATGCCATTTTTTATGCTAATAATATTATTTTTAATATCATGTCCTTTCACAGCGCTCCTGCTGTTATAACACCTTATTAAGACATGTTTCAACGTTCGTTTTGCCTTTATTGGCTCTTGAAATTAACCAATAGATGAAATTAGCTTGAATGATGTTTGATGTCTAAAGTATGCTAAATGTGGGTATTTTATTTCCTCTTTTGGAGAATAAAGAAAGTACAGTGTTGTTTAGGTGCTCTCCAGAATTTATGGACTCAAGTCAAACATTTCATGTCAACTCAGAGAAAGTAATTTCCCCACAGGGATCAATAAAGTATACATTATTAAATGACAAAAATTTAAATTACAAACAATAAGATAAGAATGCAGATCATGTTATTGTGTTTCAAAATTGTGAGTCTCTATTTATGTAATCTTGCAAACTTCAGAGAAACAGCTTGAATTTGACTTTGGAGGATTTCACACTGAGCCAGAGCGCTCTGCACTTACCTGTCTGCGCTAACGTGGCGATAGTCATCGGCTCAGCTCACTTAACTCTTCGTGTCATAGATTTGCTGAGCTCATATTCAGGTAAACAAAACAACCTGAGCTACTGACTACAAAATATAATTTACCAAACCACTTAGAAGGACATAACGCATGCATAATATGCACACCCTTCACTTTCCAGGCGGGCAGTCTGGACATTATTAATAAACAGAGTGACGCTGACAGACAGGTTGACGGTTGGTCTTTGCTTTTACTTCATGTTCTCCTGTCTTTCTTGCATAATACTCTCAGCTTGACAGGACTCATTTTAATGCTTTCATTTTATCCCTCACCAATAGCATGAATATGTTGATGTCACGCACACACAAGCTCACATTCAGTCGAAATGAGCACAGGGTAATTGTACTTTTAAGTGGTGCTTTTCATCCACACTGTAGTTGAAGTTGTTCCGAAATAATCAGGGTGCTAAATTAAAAAATGAAAGTGTCGCAGGAACGTTATTGTAGCATTAAATATGAAGTTTACTCAACTTGAGCTTTTTTTTACTGCTTTGAGCATTTAAAGTGGGTTCATCCAAACGTGATCACGGAGGTCAGAATCAAAAACATTTCTACGTTTCTACATGTAGAATGAACGTTGTCACGAGGCTTCCTCTTTTGTGTCGTCCAGTACCAGCTGCAGAGGAGTTCCCCGTGGCGGTCGGTGAGCTTCCAGTGGCAGACGTGGCTCGTGCTGATCACAGCGACCGTTTTGATGAGTCTGGTGCCCTACGCTGTTTACTGCATGATGACGGCCTTCACCAGCCCTCCTCCTCCCAGCACCTTTAAAGTGGCAGCAATTTTCTTCGGTATACTGACAGAGACCCTGCTCATCAAGTGAGTGTGTTCTGTTTTACTGTGCATTTATTAACTAACTCATATGTGTACTGTTTTTTTCCCACCATGGAGTGCCCTTGGGCTGAACTCAGTCTAACACGGTCAGAATGATTAATGATTAAAATGGTGATAACATTCTTTCCGCACTCTTTCCACATTCTGTTCTGCTAAATGCATAAAACAATATTATCAAGTAACATTTCATTTTTATGTGAGTTTAAAAACAAGAAGCAGCGAGTGCCTGTGTCATCCAAATAATCATCTCTGAAAACATGTTGTTGTCTGACCCACAGCACCCTCCCACCTCTCTTGTTTTCACTTAGTCTCCTTTTCCATCTCTATATTGCTAATTGGAACGATGCCTGCGGTACTGTAAACCATTAGTAAATGAACAGTCTGTTTTTATTAACATCTTACTTGTAAATAATGCATTAGATTTCTGGCATAAACAATAACTACTCTCTGATTAGAAAGCAGCATATGGCAGGTCCTGTAATCAGATTACAGATACAGGTTATGTAACCTGTAATTGCCTAAATTAGTGATAAATATATAATGGGTTACTTCGAATTATATTTCCTAATAATATTTTTGAAAATCAAGCTATGTTTTTAATGTGGCTTTGCCGACTTTGCTTAATTAAACTGGATGCTGGGATTCAGACAAGCTCCCCTGCTTAATAACATACTTTCTAAAATATGATGGTGGCAGTGGAAGTGACCCTCCAATCACCCTAAACAGCTTTCTGTGCCAGTAGCAAAATTAAAACTTTGTGTTCTACATGTGTCCTTCCTCTAGTATTTGTTTTAACTTGGAGGAAAAAAAAAAGGCAGGCTGTTTGTAATTAACTCAACAAGGCTTCTAACGTTTTTTTCCCCTTCCTCTCTCTCCATTAACCGCCCTTGCAAGGAATGTGGCTACTCAACTGGTAATTAATAAATATAGTGGTGGTAATGTGCTTCTGCATCATTATGTTGTTGAAGCCCTTATCCACACTAGTAATGAGCTGTAATTTTATGACAGGAAGTTGGTTTGTTTACAGCATGTTTGGCAGCGTCAGATGGGCTGCGTTCTCAGCAGATCTCAGCTGCAGGTATTTGCTCGATAATTAAGTCAAAAGAGGTTCAAATATGTTTTAGTTCAAATGCTCACACTCTTACAGGAACCATTCATGCTGACATGTGGTTTTCAGTGAGTAGCACATTGGAGCATCTCCTTTGTGCTATTCATGTTCCCATGTGTCTACATAACAAGTTAAACAGATGATCTGTTTAGGTCCATAATGTCCATAAGTATTTGGACAATGAGGCATTGTCTTTTTTTGTAATTCTCGCCCCTGTACAGAGCTACAGTCAGTGGATGTTAAATTAAAAATCAATCAAAAATAAGACTGAAGTTCAGACTTTCAACTTTAACTCAAGTGGTTTAACAATCATAGTCATTTTTACACACAGCCAAACCACTTTCCAAGGTTTAAAAAAAAAAATTAAACTGTTGATGGACAAGCAGTTTGATATCCAAGTGAGCCTGCTTGCCTTGTATTTTCATGACAAAGTATGCAGATAAACAATCTGTAGTTGATTTCAAGTGTTGAAATTGAGGCCTAAAGAAATATCAGTGCTAGTGAGGAAGGCATTTGAACTATCATAGATTTAGTAAAAACGTCATGAGTGTCCAAATCAACAATCTGGGTCTTTCTTAAAAAGAGGCCTGTGCTGACCGGCTCAGTAACACCAACAGGTGTGAAAAAACTCAGTTCGATTAAAGTTGAACTACTAGTTATATTTGTCTGCTTTGATTGAAAGCCTACAACCAAGAAAGTGCAAACAACTTGTTACACCCAGGAAAAAGAAGGTAAGATTAGACAAACATCTAAAAGTGCCTGCACAGTTCTGTAAAACAGCCTTTGGACAGAAGCCAAGATGAAACTGGCACTGAAAGATGTACCAGAATGATGGGAAGAGAAAAACATGGAGAAGAAAAGGAACAGTTTGGGACCTGAAGCATACTACATCATCTGTAAAACATGATGTAATGTTATGGCATGGGCATGTATGGCTGCTAGTGGAACTGGGTCAGTAATGTTTTTATTGATGATGTCACTGCTGATAAAAGGAGCAGGATGAATTGTGAGGGGTACAGGGCAGCACTCTCTGCTCACGTTCACCCCAGTGCTGGAAAACTGGTGGGACGGCACTCATAGTGCAAATAGATAATAATCCAAAGCAAACCTCAAAAACAACCCAAGAGCTTCTCAAAGCAAAGAATTTAAAAATTCTTCAATGGACAAGTCAGTCATAAGATCTCAACCCAATGGATCAACTTTTCAGTCATCGAGTTTTCAGTTGAGCCTCTGGAAATGGGGCACTGTGTATAAAAAAGAAAGCTAATAAAATACTTTTTAAAAACCCTTTGAATTAATTAAAAGTGAATGTTAAAATCCACGTGGTGGTGTACAGAGGTAAAACTGCAAAAGTTGTTATTGTCTAAATAGTTAATGACCTAACTGTACATTATTACTGGTACAGTAAGAAGGTTAATGGGAGTGGTCTACACAGACCTTGTGTCTCATTGTGCTTGTGCTGCCTGGGATGTGCCAGTGTCCTGCTGCCCCTTGTCAGTGTGCATCTCAGTCACACTTCAGCCCCAAGGGTGGGAGGTCTAGTAAGGAACGACCCCAACTCACCCCCACCCACGACTCTGCCCGTTAGTCTGACAGACAGGGATAAGATGAAGATAAACAAGCAAACCGCTCAGAATGACCTTTTATTGTCTGCATCATGTTGGATCCTTGTTGTGAACTCATTTGCTTAATTTGAGTTCACAACAAAAAACCAGTGGGAGAAAATAAGTGCAGGACACAGGTTCATCGTCTATGGGGTTAAGTGCTAATTAGGGGGTGTATTTGACCATAAAACCTCGTCTTGCAAGAAAATCCACCAGTCAGTCCCTGGTAGATTATGACACCAATGAGAGACTCAAGGGTGAGTGGACTTGCACATCTTGAGGGTCCTACTCAGTAGCTACAGGGTGAACAACAAAAGGCAGAAGCTATTTGTTGCCTGCTACCAAAAGTGACAGACCCCGGACGATCCAGAGACAAAGGCAGCTGCGGACGGACTCGCCAGATGTTGAACGACAAAAAGTTTTACTGCCCATAGAATGAAAAACCCAACAATCATATGACCCCCTATGAGCAAGCACTTTGGCGACAGTGGGAAGGAAAAACTCCCTTTTAGCAGGAAGAAACCTCCAGCAGAACCAGGCTCAGGGAGGGGCGGGGCCATCTGCTGCGACCGGTTGGGGTGAGAGAAGGAAAACAGGATAATCACTGGGAAGCAAAATGGAACTGAGATTAAAATCTGATTAATCACCCAGATCTGTGTAGTTGTTGTGTGTCAGCTACAGCATCTTTTGTTATGTAAGATTTATTTAGACGAAACCACGCAGCAGGTCCAGCTCCACATGTTAGCTCAACTTGACAATAATAATTTTATTTCACAGTTGAGTTCAAGAATACATTTTTGTTCATCTCATAAAAACTCGAACAATCCTTCTTTCAGCGATGCTCTGGCCTCCTTCCGGCATTTTGACCCTCCAAAATAATCTTCTTGCCTCCTCCTCGTGCTGCAGGTCTGTTATTGGACACATTCACGAAGTCACATGATATTTGTCAGACTTGAACTGCCTTTCAGAGGGCTGTCACACAGTATGCGCTCTCTCCTTCCTTTACTGTCATGGTGAGAGTTTGCGGCGCTGCGACAGTGCCCTGACCATGCAGCTCTGCGCTGTGAATTTTTATATGCCATTGCCTGGAGGTTAGAAACTCTCATTATGCCGTGTTAGATTTATTAAAATAGATTATGGAAATGTTAATTAAGTCATTAATTACATTATTTAAGCAGCATTGACAGATAAGGGAGTGTGTATGTGTGTGTGTGAGGGGGGGTGTCGAGCTCCCTGGGTGGTTTAAAAGGATGTGATTGGTGACAAGGGACACTGTGGAGATGGCGTCTAACCGCTAGCACTGACATGATACAAAGTGGCCTACACTGCTCTCTCACCTCACGCTACTGTCTACAGCAGTTTGCAGAGCTGCCTGAGGACGAATAGCTCATCGCCCTTTTACAGATTTAGAAGTGCACACAAGGCTACAAATGTGCTGCTTTTAAGTGGCCACTGCACGTAAGTTGAGCAGATTTGGAGACGAGTGCTCTGAGCGTACATTCTGCTTTACATTCTCGTTTTTTGTGAACGTTTGGACGAAGCATTCGCGCTGACATATGAGCAAAAGGCCTCAAACCAAATTTGCAAGCCGTTCCAAAGGAAAACACAACAGCACAATTGTAAGATGAATTACCCACGAGTTGATACCATGGACTCTCTTATCTGTTGACAGTTTAGTTACCACAAAGCACAAGAAATGTGTTTTCCAATTCTCTGAGAATTGAGCTTTTCTTTGTCCCATCAAACCTATATTAAGGGAGGGAAAATTGCTCTGATCACTCTTGATAAGAACAAATGATAGATGTTGTAAACAAGCCGAAGGCTTCAATTCTGATCTGAGGCATTGATTTGCCTCAGCAGCCAATTACTGTGGTGGACCGAGGTTATGCATTCAGTGTACTGGGAAAAGGATTTTTTTTGTTCACCTATTATTATTTTGTAAAATGCTAAATTAAAACAGTTTTTTTTTTTTTAATGGTGAAAAAATCCAGGTGGAAATAAGCAGTCTTCGCTTAGTTTTCGATCAGGTTGAAGGCAGCGCTGAAAGGTGAATGTCTTCATATTAAGTGGCTGCTGATTGTAGGAAATGATACAGTGTGTTGCTGCCTGGCCACGTCAGAGTCAAGCTATCATGATTAGCTTCTACATCAGTCACATGAACCCAATGATCAGTAACTGATTACTGAGATAGTTGGTATGCACTGTGCCTACAAGAACACACTCATGGAAGGTCTCCCAAGACTGAAACATGCTTTTTTTCCAGTGTCACAGTAGAATTTTACATTTTCAGCATTTTTTCTCTTTCTCTCTTTTTATGTATGTTGTATGTATGAATGTATGTATTTGTTGTCCACCACATCCACTCCAAAACAGACATGGGACACTTTGTTTTTCACTTGTCAAACATTCTCTGAGTCGCTGATGCTTAATGTGTAGGTGGGAGGTAAGGTGGAAAGAGCTAGTCTGGCTCCCATCACCAACTCCTCAAAGGTTTACCCATTAACATTTTATATTCAGATTAATTAAAAATTAAAGAAAAGACCACTGATGGCTTCTTTGGCATTGATTCTCTGTTGAGTTTCTGGAATTCAATTCGAGTTATAAATGCCACTCTACCAAAGCATATTTCTTAATTTGGTGTTTTGATGGTGAACACAGTCCAATGCACTGGCCCGTTATCTCTGGGTTGAGAGTTGGTTAATCTAAAAGCTTTATCATTTTTTTTATACTCATCAAGCCACTCGGTGACCCGTTGTGTCCACAGACATTATAGAAGATGAACATAGCCACTGAGATATTAGTGAAGACCTCTTATGAGTCTATTTTTCATTAGTATCTTGGTGGGTTGGATTTAATTGTTGTTCAAAGGAATTCTTCAACAATCTGCAGTGCAGGAGTATTGACTAAAGAGTTGTCATTGAGTTATTACTTAGTTAGCATGCCATAAATAATCCTCCTTTTTAGCTTTAATAATGAGGATAATTTATATTTACTGAAGTCAGAAAACGGGGGCGCCGAGGGCTGAAATCCCAGAGACTTTTATGCAACCGGAAGTCTTTTTTAGTGAAGGACCCCACTGGTCATTAAAAAGAATGAAAGTTTAAGCACTTCCTCACTGGATTCACCTTTAAGACCCGCGAGCTCTGTCCATCTTTTATACCCTAGTTTTGTGCTGTGGGCGGAGGAGATTGTCAACCTGGAAGCGATCTCTCCCTTCAGGAAAGAGTGTAGTATTTATTGTGCTGACCTTTATTTAAACAAAATTCAACTTGTATCTCATTTTGTTCATAAGCGGACTCAAACCATGTAAGCAAAATCCGCCCGCAGGACAACACAGGCACCAGATGCTCGCACAACAATACAACAATGCTCTCGTAACAACTGTTTGTGCATAGCAACTAAAAGGTGAGCGCAGTGGTTGGTGAGATCTTTTCAGATACATTTTGAGCTACTGTGCACAAAGAAGTACATCGTTTGTTTGTTTTTTAAAAAAACATCCTCACAGTTCAGTTGGTCTCAGTTCAGCAGCAACAGTTTTTTGTAACACAAGGGCAAAAAGGTTTTGGTCATATTAGGTCACATGTGCTGTTTGCATGCAAGAGTCCAACAAACAAAGTGCTTCCAAGTTTTTATCCCTGTTTAATAAAGAGGGTGAATGTTAAGGAGTTAATGGCCCTGATGTACTCTAAAACACACAGACCTGGTTCTGTTAATACTTATTTCCATCTTCATGTGCCTGTTTACAAGAAGTTCACAACAGTAAATATTGAGCAGCATCCGGACACTCCTTGTGGACTTTCACAGAAACGGTATTTAATCATTTACACTCTTGCAGCTTTGTTGACCTCTCTGTGGAGTCCTGTTCTTTGGAATCTTAACTGCCCACACTGACCTCTTTCATACCTTTTCTCTGCAGTGCAGGAGTATTAAACATCCTGGCTTAGACGATCCGAGCAGTTTCTTCCAACATGTTTTTGACCAAGCAAAGACGTCTTGTATAGATGTTTTTGCAGGAGATGGTGCTGGATAGAAAAATGTGTAATTTCACTCCAGTGTAGCAGGTTCTGATTTACACAAACTAGCCAAATGATTACAAGAACTCGCAGAGGAAGTGAGTAATGATGATTGGCTCATGGCATGTTCAAAGGGTACGTGAACAGTTGGTTTGTGTAATCAGTATGTTGGATTTGGGAGACACGACCAGGTGTTAATCCCTGTAATCCAGACATAACGACTGATGACTAAGATTGATTGTTTCCAAAGTGGGAAAATTTGTGGGTCAACCGCAGGGTGAGGAGGGACAAACAGCCACAAGCTGTTTATATAATATATAATATAATGAAAAAAGTATGATCTGCGGCCCCTCAAGCTCTTAAGGAATCTGTTGCTAACGATGAGTCGTGTAGGGATCGTGCCTCAGCTTGGATTCAGATGCTTAGCGGCAAGCAGAGGACCACAGCATATTTGGGTTAGTGGTCGTAAAAGTTTGGCTTATCGGTGTTTACTGATGCATCAAAAGAATTTTAATGTCAGCATGAGACGGTGAAGCTCGTGAATATTTTAAGACTGGGCTGTATGGGAGGCCCTCTGAATTCAGCTGCAGGCTTCCACGCTCTCTAACGACTAAGTTAATGGGAGGAGAGGGACTTAGTAATGAGATTAGGATTATGTTATTACACTAACAAAGTTATTTGGGATTTGCCAAAGTGCGAATGTAGCTAATTGGACTTTTTCGGCAAAATTATGTGGGATGAAGCAGTCAAACCTTGAGTCTTTTCCTAATCTTTGTGCTTTGGCTGGATTTTCTCAGGTGTCTGTGGAGTTACTTCAGCTCTCGGTACCGGCAGGCGGCGCAGAACTCCCTCGTAGTCCAGCCCAGAGACTCGACAGAAGACAGAAGCAACCCCGGCCTCTGGGATCGGCCTGAGGCCGCCTCGGCAGATCGCGCTTCATCAGCAGCCTCATCCACTCACATGGAGGAGAGGAAAGTGGATGTGTTGAAGAGTGGATGCCTCAGCCTTTTCTGAACCAACAACAGAAGGAGTTTACAGATTACAGGGTGAGAGTAAATCCTTGGGGAATTAGATGTGTCTGAGAGCCATTGAAGCTAACACATCAGTATATCAGTGTGGCATTTATAAGAACTTACACTTTAAAACCTATTTTTGAGGTGTCAAATATTCTTGTTTTCCTTACACTCTCACTCGTTTCAGTGGATATATTCACACATGTTGCAAATTGATAACAAGGAAGGGAATGCACGCAGGCAGCATGAGTGTATTCAGGCTCAGAGAGGGAGAAAAAAACCTGAAATTACTCCCTTTCCTTAATGATGCCCACACAGAGACAATGGGGCGCCGCTCTGATTAGTGTCACCTGTCCTTGTGCATCTCATCAGCTCCATTATGGCTCCATCTCCCATGCTTCTTCTGCTAATTGAATAGCCTGTGAAGTGGTGACGAGGACGGGGGCGAGAGCAACGTCTGTCCTGCTGCTGCTTCAGAAATGAGACTAAAGCTTCCCAGAGAGACACTAGTTCTTAAAACATAAACCATTATTATACAGACAGAAAACGTGCTAACAAGTCGCTCTCATGTTATATTACCATCACACTGTCTGCACATTATTTTCACCTATAACTGCTTGGAATTAACATTTTGGGCCATTTGCAGCAAAAGAGATGGATGAGAGGAATGATAATCAAACACACATCTGTTTATTAAATATAAAATTATTGCTGGTTAGGTTAGCTTAGCACAAAGTCTGGGAACATAGAGCCTGGCTTTGATGAAATCTGCATACCAGGTGAGCTCTGAAGCTCGCCACCAACCCCCGATATGTTGTGTCTTTGGTCTCTTCCAAAACTGACGTTGTGGGCAGTTGAAAATGGTGTAAGACAGACATTAATCTATCAAGTGCATCTTTTTAGCCTACAGCTCCTGATGACTGTTACCAATCAGCTTTGCAGCTGCTAAATGAATCATGTAAAATATTAAATAGTACCGATTCCCATCTGCCATGGTTGCAGCCAGTGGGTCCTGGTGAATAAACTGCTTTTCTGGAGGAGAGACCTAACATGTTGATTGCACAATTACCTTGCTTGGTGTACGTTTGCATTACTTTCAAATAAAGTTTCCCATAGCAGCTTCCCACAAAACCTTTGAATAGTTCACTTTGAATAGTTTACATCAGAACAACCCACTCAGACATCAGCAGTTGCTCCTTCTTTATTCAAAGCAGCTGTCAGTCACAGCGATCTGTAATGAGGACAAATAATCTTATTATAGCATCAAATAACTTATAATCAGCAAACTGATAACAAAAAATATCAACATCAGTGTTATGGCAAGTTCCTGCAATAGGAAACTATTTGGTTTTGGGGGGAGGGGGTTAATTAAAGGTTATATAAAGGTTATTGCTGGAAGTAAATATACTGCAATTTTGGGAGATTGTCTGGGATTCGTTTACATGTTTTTAACGGGGGGAGAAACTGAAGTTCCCAGGAGGGAATTAGACCTGCACTCAGAAGGACTCTTAACCTCCAATCTGTCACCCGAGTGATGACACGTTGATGACATCATCCAGGTTTTGAGTGGAGCTCTCCTTCAGTATTCGCTCAAATGTGCTGTAAATTGGTGTTCCTGTATAAATGTGTTTCATAGGAAACTGTCTTGTATATTAAACAGTCAAATAAGTGAGTGTTGTCCTTTGTTAAATCACTGTGTGTGTGTGGGGGGGGGGGGGGATTAAAGTAAATGAGAGTTATTATAAACTGAGGCGGGCCTCTATCTGATGTTTGTATTCAGTTGTTTTCAGGTCAGTCTATATTTAGTCAAAAGCAAAGACATGAGATATTATTCAGATGTGAAGACAAAACCTTGAAGTATAAAAAGCGCTCTTTTATTTTGATTGGATAAACATTGCCAGCTGTGATGCAGGGCTGCAGTGTTGGTGCCTCTCCTGCCAGGCAGGAGCTTTGCTGTTATCTGCATGTGCCCGAGGCTCAGCTAATGTAAAAAGATCCTCCTCACTCTGCTCTGCTAGCAGTGAGCTCTGCAGGCTTATCCTGCTCAGTCCCTTTCCGTTTCACCTCCCAGTCACAGCCAAGTGACTCTCAGCTGTGCAGCGCCTCAGCTCGGGCCTTCCTACAGACAGAATAGAAGAAGTACAGCAGTATCTCATGCTCTCGAATCTGTTAAATGCCACAACAACAGTGTCCCGACGCCTGTATGGGTTCTGGGACTTAATTTGAGTGCGTGGGACCAGATGGACACCTTCGTGAGTGTACAAGTGTGGATTATTCTGTAGGCTACATCTGGGGCTCCACATGGCACAGCAGACTGCAGTAAGAGAGGCAGGTGGGCACATGGGGAGGGCACACCTCCAGTGGGCTCTCTTACATCTATACACACCGACAAGACATCTCCGCAAATGGCAGACTGAAAGGTTACGAGACCATCCTGCAAGACAAATGCCTTTCCGAATCCTGGCCGGTGTCCTCTTCTGTCCTTAACTTCCTGTGTGTCATCAGCATTCTGCTGCTTCCAGGTGACTTCAGGTTGTGTTTTTTTTTTCTTAGTTTGTTTCTGTTTGACGCTTTTGTCCAAAACATATTTCACCACATCCACATAGTGGGAATAATTTGGGTTAAAGTGTCTTGCTCAAGGACACTTTGTCATATGGACAAAAAGAGAGAGGGAATGGACTGCCACTCGTATGATTAATGGCCTGCCTACTCTACCACCTGAGCTACAGCTGCCCATAGTACTGTAGGAGCATACCACCACCATCAGCACATTATCACATTGTTCAGTATTTATCAGTGGTGGAAATAGTAAGATCATGTGATAACAGTAAGGGAGCAATATGCTGTGTAGCATTAGGAAAATCCACTGCTGAAATAACAACTCAGTAATTTGGTAGATTAATAAAAATTTAAATCTAATTAATGATTATTGTGTGATTGAGCTGTTGGTGAGTTCATTTTCTTAATCACCCTGAGAAAAGTAAAAAAAAAAAAAAAAAAAGATGAGGTGGTAGACGTCAATCTTTTAAAAATAGGTCATTCTAGCCTGTTGTTAGGTGGTTGCCAGGTAACCTAATTGGCGTTATAATGTATCATGAGTAACTGAAGCTTCGTGGATACAAATTATTACAAGTTATTGTGGTGAAATAAGCATGACACAATGCATAAAGGCTAAAATGGTTGGTAAGTAACTTAATGACTTAATATATTTCGTGTAGAGCGCACACACACACACACACACACACACACACACACACACAGCAAGAGATTTTATGGAATATAGTAAATTGCACAATTCCAAATTTTAGTCAACAAATTTAACTATTATTTATTGCATAAATCTGCTGAATTACCATAGTAGCAAAGGGATAATGCAACTTTATAAAGTTGATATTGTAAAGCATGCTAACAGCTAATGTGTCCAATATTCATTTTACACTGAGCTCACTTTTGGTCTCCACCATTGCATGAAAATGTGTCTAGGTCTAGTTTGTGGATGCTCAACTATGTGCACTTGCTATTTTCTTTGTGTCATTTGCTGCTGTGTAATTGGATTTATCTGAGCTTGTAAACCAAATGACACTAAAATGCTCCACAACACCGAGAGGAATAGCAGTGCAGTGTATTTGTGGGTTCATGATTTCTAGGGATGTCTTTCACATTACGCACAGTTGGTGCTGCTGCTTTTCAGTATTGCAAATCAAACGTCTTTAGGGTTTAGACTGACTAATCTGAAGAAGTTGTATTGCAGTATTTTGGAGGGGTTTTTTTACATGATTTTTTACATGTGATACATTTTTTAAAATATATTGTTATAGTTACTCTGTGTGACATATGTTGCATACTCTATATATTGCGTTTGCACTGACTGCAGTAGCGAGGAAAGAAAGTGACTCGATTACCTGCCATTTCATTTCTTGTGACTCCTTTGTGCATAGGTAGGCAATCTAATTACAGCGTGGGAAGGACAGACTCTTCACTCCAATAAATTTGTACTAATATAAGGAGGATTTGCCTTTGATACTGGCATTTGATTTGTTAACAAGTGCATCACCTCTATAATCACCTTATGACACTGATACAATATGTGTTGCAGTTAAAAAGCGCTACCTACAAATGTCTAATTAGACCATAATATATCCAAGATGTGTATATTGTCACGTATCGGGGAACCCGAATCGTTCTGTTTCCTAATAAAAATTTTCCACGGAGCACATTCGCAAAACTCAACCCAAACTTATTAATGCCCCTCACTCATTAGATTGAACTCAAGCCCAGGGCTTTGTGAAATCAGAGCTCATTAGAAGAGTCCACCTCATTATGAGTGGCCAGATCCATCAGGAGAGATAAAGCTCCCGCTCTTCGCTGACTGAGATCCAGTCAAACACACCCGCAGCGCTTCAGACCACATGTGAACAAGATATTTGCTTTGAAGCGCCAACACACGGATTCGAATGAGCGTGTCAGAGCGCCAAATGTCCTAGGTTGCAAGTGACAGGGGATCCGCTTTAGAGCTGGCTACCTGTTGAGGAGGATTAAACAAAATACAGATGGTGTTTACATATTAAGCAAACAAAGGCAGGCTCTGCTCTGATGATGACAGGAGAGTGCTTTCATCATTTTAAAGTAGAACATTTTGATTTGTTGTTGTGACGCACTGCTTCTATACCTTTCCACGAGCCTCCAGAGTTTCACATTTGAGCAAGTGGCTGCAGATAGAAAGTCCTGAATGATGTTTCTGTGGCCCTGAGATCACCTCTGAAGGACGAAGGCTGCTGAGTGTCCGTCCGTGTACTCCAGCCATCAACACAACAGGAGCCCAGCGCGGTCTGATCCACCGCGGGTCGACTTGAATAAATTAAATGAATTACCAGCTGCCTCGTGCAAGTTCGCAGGATGCAGGGTGGCATGAGCACGCCATTACAACAATGATAAGGATATCTGCACGGCCTTGTGTTAAAGGAATTACGCATAGCATCCAGAGCCTCTAAGGGAGTGTGACAGTTTTGCGCACACTGGCAAGTTAGTATGACATGAAAATGTGTGTGGCTGCAGAACAGCACGGCTGCCACGTGGCCTGAGTCAGGGGCACGGAGCGCTCGCTGAGAAGTCAAAAAAAATGGAATCTTATTGTGATGCAAATGGACACCGTATTGTGCTTAAACAATGCATTAATCTGTCCCCTATTTGTGAAGATAACATCAGAAGACGCACAGTAACACAAAATGATATCCTGCGAGGTTATTTAAAGCGATATGACATCACATCCTGACACTGCGAGAAGTGCTTACTGCCCGTCCGGCTGGTTTTGTCTCCAGCTTTGATAAAAACTGATGAAGGATAGAACGCTGCTTTTGAGTCCCGGCCGCTATATTGGAGAGTCGATTTACATAATATTATGTATATTGTATTCCGCTGCGTCCTAATGTTTGAAAGTAAACTGAATTTAAGTGTTCAGCGGCTGGAAGAAGTGTTAAACGCAGGACACGTGGCGAGGTGTCCGATAGCTTTGTCTTCTACCTGTAATCTGATGCCGCGTGGAGAGGAGGGATCGGCCTCACTTCCCCTCAGAGTGATTTATGATTGAGGACATGTTAATAAAAATATCAAAACAATCTGAGCTCTGCTGGGGAAGATACCGGTCTGCTACGTACATCATGCTCGACAGGTCCATGCAGGGAATCGCCTGCTCGGTGATATTATGCTCATATGGATGCCCCGTTGCCCTGCTCTTGAATAGAATATGCAGCTGTTGTTGGGGGTCGGTGGGGGAAGTACTACTCACACAAGGTGACATTTGCATGAATGTATGCTCCTTGAGTGCAACTCTGCTCAATAGGTGAAGCTCCTCTTTAAAATCTTATGTCAACACTTGTATGTACCTATCAATCCATCAGGACGAGTTAAAAGTCATTAAATTTTGAGCTGCACGGGTCGCCTGCCCTTTTCAAGAGCACAGTGTGCTGTCATTTGACAGCCGGCGGTACAGGAGTGAAGAACACGCCGCTTTTACTGAGTAAACACCCATTTAAAATCTGCTTTTCCTAAAGGATTCATGTGTGAAATCACTGGAGAGACACGGCCCAAATTGTTCATTAAATGCCCTCAGTGGCTGAATGAAACCATGTAACTGCCACACCACCACCACAATCCCCTTTGATGGATTTATATCGAGTATGGGCGTGGACGCGCTGTAATTTAGTATGTGTTAGGAGCTGCTGCCGAGATGTAGCCGTAACACTCACTCAAATCCACTTCCAATATCCCTGTTCCTGAAATCTCAATGATTTTCTGTCTCTGCCCGAACACAGAATCATCACAAAGCACACCGTCAAACAGAAAATATTCTGAAACATGAAATCTTCTCCACAAACGCATTGGTGTTGTTGTCAGAAAGCACACGGTGCATTGATGCTGCTACGCTGTGAAAAACTTTAGTGAAGGGGGTGAAAGAAAATGCTGTAATAAGCATCGTGGATGTTGTCAGGTGCTTTAATACAGCAGATTGTTTCTTTCACTAGTCTCGCCGGGTCACTGGCTCCCATACGCGCACTGCTGGGTGTAGCAGCCATTCATAATTGTCTTATGTAGTCCATAATGGTCTATCCAGTGGAAGGTAGTGTTGTTTCGAGTTTTTCTTTCTTATTGGAAGTAATTAAGTGGATATTGTCAGATGTCAGAAGCAGATCGCCAGACAGGAGAGCAGCAAAGGCCGGGCTTCAAGCAGAGGAACTCAACAGACTTTGAGTGGGAGATCAGCCCTTCTTACACTGCTACAGTACAGTACACACGGGTTTGTGAACTTGGATGAGTAGATGGATGGGCAGAAGCGTTAAAGTTATTTTAAACAGGGTTTGTCTGTTAGATGAAAATAGGGACGAGATTACAGTAAAGGATCTGGAATCTGGGGCGTGACTTTGGCTGTTGTTAAATTCACAAAATCAAGTTATAACATATATGAACTTTTATGCAATTCATTAACTCAAGCACAACCCACAAAGCCTAGTTGTAAAAGACACCGTTGAACTTTTACTGGCATTGCAAAATCTGTCAGTTTTAGTTTTACTTTCTTGAAAATCAGCAATGTAAATAGTTTTGAGGTAAAGGTCACGTCAAAGCCAAGCAACAAGAGACACTGCTTGGAATTGCAGAAGTAAGCTTCTCTAAAGCTTACTTCCTCTAAAGGGGCCCACTGTGCTAGCATGTAATAAACTCTACCCACGGGCTTCTACTCAGAAAGGGTCAAAAATTCTCTCAAATCAGTTTTTTATGCGAAAATTTGAGTGGTCAGTCATTTTGAATTCCTTAGTAAGAAGATATCAGGCTTTAATGATGTGCATATTTACAACATGACTGACTCCACTGACACGCCTCGCCTGGGAGAACAAATAGTTTGGACAGAGTCATTCACAGCTCACAGTTTGTTGTTTGTTATCCTGTTTTAAGAAAGTTCCAGGTCATCATAGTCATGTGTTGTGCTTTTATTAATTGAAGTAACAGACCCTCAGGTGTTTCCACCTGCAGGGCTGGCAGGTTGCTGTTGTTGTCCTCAATATCATTAAGCTGCCTCTCCAGTGATAAGATAAGATAAGATAAGATAAGATAAGATAAGATA
Organism: Copadichromis virginalis; assembly: GCF_057382275.1. Lineage (NCBI taxonomy): Eukaryota > Metazoa > Chordata > Actinopteri > Cichliformes > Cichlidae > Copadichromis > Copadichromis virginalis. The sequence goes on along the minus strand of NC_140639.1, from coordinate 14,698,958 downwards.
AGATAGAACTTTATTAATCCCTCGGGTGGGTTCCTCTGGGAAATTCGATTTCCAAAAAAGCACAGCACCGACAGAAGTTACAGAGTTATACACACACACATATATATAAATACAGAGACAATATAAATAAAATATACGAAGGGGATAAATAGAATAAATAGGAATAAAAATAAAAATACAAGTGAATTGCACATTTCAAGTATTGAGTCTATTGCACCGTTGACTATTTACAAAAGTATTGCACAAAAGGTATTGCACAGTGAGGTGAAGAGGCACTACAGCTTAGTTGTTCCCTCCTTTGTCCTCCTGTTTCCCCTCCCTCTCCCCTCCAGAGAGGAGTTAAACAGTCTGATGGCGTGTGGGACAGAGGAGTTTTTAAGTCTGTTAGTTCTTGTCTTTGGGAGAAGCAACCTGTCACTGAACAGACTCTTCTGGTTGTTAATGGCCGTGTGCAGAGGATGCCTGGCATTGTCCATAATGTCCATCAGTTTCTTTAATGTCCTGAGCCCCTGATTCCACCATCTTGGATTACATGTGGTGATGGTAGTTCTTGTTTTGCCCTCCAGCAGTTTGCGCTGGAGGGACAGCAGGTAGAGAACCGGCTCATGTGAACTGATTCAACCTCCCAGAGGTCGCAGAGAACACATCTGCCCAGGAAGGAATAAGCCCAACGCCGTCGCCGCTCACTGAAGTGGCATTGAGGGCACCTGACCCACCCGACACTGGAGAAAAAATGAGAGAGGTCGTGTCGGGGTTAGCTGATTAGCAGAATTCAAAATAAAACACTTGAGTGTAAAACCTCAGCACGTCTCCTTTTATCTACCAGGAAACCAGGAGTTCAGTTAGGCGCCTTTTACTGATGTCGGAGCCAGTCGTAGTTTTGAATCAGTCTCCAAACAGTGCAGGAAAACATTCCTTCAAGACAAATTTTACCCAGCATGAGCTGTTGCACCCTGACACTGGCAAAGTTGTATAAATGTCAAGAGAGATGTGCCCCCCTTTTGTTCGCCGCAGAATTTGCCAGCAGCTCATTTCCTCCAGGAACGCATTAACAAAGCAGTTAATTCTATCATTAATTAAAAGGAATCACAATTCAGTGAACACTTCAAATTAATCTATTGAGATTTGCTCTCACACAAAGCTCACATTCTATTTTCTTTGTCTCATCAAAGAAACTGCAGCTCGAGAGACATGTTTTTTTTTTTTCCTTTCACTTGCGTCAGTCTGGTTGTGTGTAGCTCTGTTAGCAAAGCATGTCAGCGACGCTGCCAGGTTTAAGGGTTTGATTCCAAAGGATGCATCCATGCAGTAAATGAACACACTCGTGGCATTAACAAGGCGCTAACACAGGAGCAGTTTGGCTGAAAAAAAAAATATATATATATATATATATATATATATACACGCACCCCCTCCCACAACCCCCCAAGTCATCTCAGAGATGTATTATGATGACGCCTAAACTTGCCAAACAGAGCGGCCTCTGGAGCAGACAGTTCAGGTGAAAGTGATCTGAAAGGCGACGTCTCCTTTGTCTAGAACAATGCAGCTAAATAATTCTTTAACACCAGCAGAATGTTTGATCTGGCCATCGGCCACGCAGAGCTGTTTATCTCCTCAGTCACTGGGTTATAAATACTCGTGTGCTTGGCGTCTCCGCAGTATGGAGCTACTTGGAGGGTGATAAGGTGCTAATTAGCAACTGTTAGCACAAGTAAGAAAAAAAAAAAAAAAACTACATCCACGGAGCGAAGCACATCTTGCTGTTGCCACTGAATGTTCTGCCGCTGATCCTTTCTCCTCTTTCACCGAGACTTGAGAGATGTCTCTTATTAACACAGCGCCGCACGAGAAACTTGCCTTTTTTTTCCCCCTTCCAGGCAAGCCAGGTCTGACAAATTAAGGCTGTGGAGTCATTAGATTAAGATAAGAACTTATCTTTTACTCTGAGACAGACTTTTATCTATTGTATTTTTCTTCCCTCCCATCTCTTTGGCCAGCCCCCCCCCCCTCCTCAACCGCCTCCCCCACCACCACCTCTTCCTCCATTCACTGTGAGATTGTTAAAGTAATTGGGATGTTATGTGACCAGAAAGGCCAGATAAGTTTTTAACCCTGTCATGGATTAACCTTTCGTGTCTGAGGTAGGTCACGAGAGGTGCAGCCCGAGACATGTTAAGACTCATTTAAAGGATTCTTGATGTATTATTGCGCGGACACGGCTTGTTTTTTCTGCAGGTACATGTGCCAGGAGGTCTCGAGATGACTTCTGTATGCTGTCAGGGGGTTATTAAAGCATAAAGTGTATTCTTTTGGGGGTCGCTGGGCGAGACTGGTCTTCATCTCAGAGTACATCATTTCCAAACGTTCAACCAGGTTTCATCACGTGCTCCCTGAAAGCTATTTTAAATGACCTTTTAAAGTTAATCACGGTCATGCTCTGTTGAACTAGTTTAAAGAGAATCAGCATCAAAAAAGAGAGGAGAAAGGAGGGGGAAAAAACTCCTTCATAATGTAATCCGCGGCAGGATAATTAGGAAAGTAGCTCTCCGAACATCAAATAAACAATCAGCATCAGATGCTTCATCTTTGTCTAAAAGCTGCGTATGGATTCAGCTGAATCTGATGCTTGTGTATACTTTTCTGCGTTATTAATATCTAAGGGAAGAGTCACAGCCTGGAGCAGCGTGATTAGAGCATCTAGATTTATTATTCTTCAAAGCAGAACACATGAAAACCACCTGAAATAAATGAGTTGGAGCCTTATGGCGGCAGCCAGCGCACTTCTGTGATGCCGGTGTTTAGAATCCTTTGTTTTAAAGGTCATTGCACCACCTCGTTGATATCCAGACATCTCTTTGTAGCGCTAATTGTATCTACATTCTTGACCACTTTGTCAGACAACTCCGCACTAGAGCTGAGAATTCAGAGGAGTATATGCGGCTTGTTTACTGCGATCAAGATAACAAGGACAAGTCTGTGAAATAACGAAGGCCGGGGCTGATGCAGAAAACACTGTATTTTCCATTTTAATGGTGTTTAAGCGTGGAAGCTGGAGGAGAGAGAGCTTGAAAAATGTAACTAAAGGATCGGATTCAGTGGGATCCAAATGGCAAGGGTAGCTGTTGGGCACGATGACGTTCCTTTGATGTGAGCTATAACTAGCTTTAAGCTCAGCTCGGGCGCATCACGGCTGCATCCTGACTGATGTGGGTATTCCACTTAGATGAGATGGCCACTTTGTCGTGTGCGCCAACTGTACCTTTAATTTCAGATTCTCTAATGTCTCTGATGGGATGACATTAAAGGGTCGGGTCATTAGTTTATTGTAATGTTTGCCCGCAACTGTGTGAGCTGGACTGTCATCTTTTGGAATTTTTGTCACATTCATCAATGTTCTGCATAATGGGATGAGAAACTATTTACATATCGGATCAAAATTGCCAGAGGAGAGCATTAATTATTGAAAAAGTGACAGAATCAAAAGAGCTGCTTCCCCCCACCCCCTCGTAGTTTGTGGCCTGCGCTGACTGAAAGCCACTCTGTGCCCAGTAAACACAATTATCTCAATTTTAAAGACATTTGAGAGAACACGCACAAGCACAAAGGCCGGAGCATCTTCAGTCGGTGCAGTAGAATGAAGGTTTACCCTTCACGCCGCACTTCCGCCAATAGGCTGTAACAAGCATGTGCGAGAGGGTGCAGCCTCTGGAGAGCCTCCTCGTCTGCTCTCTGCATCTTTGTTTGTGTGTCAGGCTGCTGAACAGAAAGTGCGTCGTATCGATCGGCGTCATTGAGCATCAGGCTTGTACGCACTTAATTATTGAAAATAAAACAAGTGTGCTAACAAGAAGCGCGGCGGATTGGTGTGCATAATCATCCCAGGTAGTCCACTTCCTTCAACCTGCTTCGTTCGCTTCCTCTGGCCTAAACTGTGATTTTACTGCACATTACTGAGATATATTATCAGAAACTGTATCCTGTACCTGCCTTGTTGTCTTGGCACCGCGAGCTGGAACTTTTGGATTTAGCTGTCATTATTTAATTTTTATGCTTGTTCCCTGTGGGGATCATTAAAATTTCATCTTGATCTTATCTTCTGAATCATAATCTTTAAATCTGTTTGAATCGTTGTAACCTGCTTTTCCACTGATGCAGTAAACTGCATCTATTTTTACGCTCTAAAAATGAAAATATATCTTTTTTTTTTTAGGTGTCGCACACCCTAGACATCTGTTTCAACAGAGTCATAATGGCACATAATGAAGTTTGTTTTGCAGCACTGCCCTGATACATATACAGTAAATTATATGCATAGGCAACTGGGACAGTAAAGACTTGAAAATGCAGACGGATACATTTTACTGCATTTCCCCCCCCCCCCACCCCATCCACAGTGTCATCCCCTTAAGCTGCCAAGAGAGTGTAGGGGGGTGAATTCATGAGGGTCTTCTGTAATAGGCTGGCACACACACAGGCACAGCCTGTGGAACCTTACAGGCTGCTGAAGCTGGTCTTGGCATCGCTTTTGGCAGCTATGTGGTTATGCGCTCTCTCACACTACACATTCTTTCTGGAAAAAAAAAAAGTTTTAACTAGCTGGTCCTACCACTCCTTTATAAATGAGGAAGCCCTTGGCATAAATAGATCTACATGTTCATTTGGTATATTAAGAGAGACACACAGTTAAAGAGTGTTCATTACAATTGTAAATTTCTGCCCTCGGGCCCTTCGCCCGGCGCTAGATTACATGAGGTCTATGCTCACGGACAGCGCCTGGCATCTGATTGAGGGTCCAGTGCAGCTAATTAATTTCATTAGAAAGTGAAGTCATCTTCTAGCAGGAATTAATATTTGGAGCGTCATGTTGCTAATTTATTTCCAGATTTAATTAGCTCAGAGAAGAAATGTTGCTTGGGCAAGAGGACTTTTTAATTATCAGCTTGGATAAATTTGAAAATGTTGATGCCTAAGGGTTGAGTTAATTAAAACCTGCATTATTTTAACTTTAATTAGCTCCCATCTTTGTTTTTCTTCACCATATGGCCATGTCCTGTAGTCAAATTTAGTTAATTAAGCTAATTAAGCTAATCATTTTAATTACTCAAGACAATGTGATTGGATAGAGGATGACTACAAGTTTATAGCCAAGTACTTGTTTTTCATTAAGTTGAAGGGACAGAGTTATTTCTGATTGCAGTTGGCAAGCATAGCAGAGTAGTTTGAGAATGTGACAGCCTCTGAGATATTAAGGCTGAAGTCTAATTGCATTCCTTGATAATAAAAAAAAAGAAATCTTGTCACCAGCACAACTCTTTTTAAAGGAGAAATGGTTTGCTACAACATATTCGAGCTTTCTGCTCGTATGCTGATATCGGCCCCTTGTACTCCATCACATTAAATAATGTCTGCTCTTCCTCACGTTTAAAGAGGCTCGACTCCACAATAGATGCTCCCCACCGGGAGCATGTGGGAGACGAAATAACAGATATCATGATCTGCAGATAGAGTACGTGTTGTTTCTTTTGACCGCAGCAGGCTGGGAAATTGAATTGTAATTGGGTAATAGGGTGTGTGGTTGGTGGTGGGATAGTATGCTGCCCTTCCCATTTGTGACCCTGGAGTGTGGGATGGCCGGGGCGTGGGTCTGTGCGAGCGGCTAGCAGCTGTGCGTCAGTCTGGACACAAGCTGGGCCCATCCAGAAGCCAGGCCTAGCTGACAGATGCAGGGGCTAAACCCAATAATGAAATAATACTGGGAGACATCATGTCCGTGGTTTCCATCATTGTTAAAAGAGTTGTTTTTTTGTTTTTTTTTGTAGTGAGTACCCCCACTTAGGTAATTTGTTTCCATGTATAATCCTATTGCTCACTATTAAATTAAACCAACTGGTCATTTCAGTTTGAGGCTTATAAATAAACTGGTTGCTATGTGCACGGGCAGTATGTGGGACGTCTCATCTGATTAGAGGGGAAGCACTTAATAATTTCAACTGCAAGAGGTGACCTTCAGTGTCAGGTGACCTCAGTGGTCTGCCACACATATGGCCCTGTAATATTACTAATGTCCCTTCCTAATGTATTTTTACAATCCTCATGCTGGACCACTATCCACAAATTGTTTTTTATCCAAATGTTGACGTGCGTGGAGATGGCAGAGGGTGCTGCTGTGAGAGCTGTTTACATGGTTGAGAGCGGTGATGTAGTGGACCACGAACACACCGGTGAAGAGAGACAATAGGCCCCTCTCTGCTTTCATCAGAGCGAGGCTGGTTAGTCAACAGCGTGCGTTCGGGTTCTGGTCAACGCTGGAGGGGCGGAGCCCCTGGCCTTCTCGTAGTCGCACTGTAACTTAGAAAGCAACACGAGAGCTGAATTAGTCACCACGTCCCCAACAGGCATGCACATCCTTCACTAATGGTTTTTGTCACCACCTGCATATTGTAAACGCTCCACCTGATCTGCTTGCACAGTTATGGCTTCCAGATGAAAATAAGTAGACAGGCCCTCAGTTACTCATTCCTTTCATTACTCTTAGAAATTATCTGTTGCTCTTAAACATTTTACAAACTAGAATATTTATTAGTCCGTTTGACATTTATGAATCAGTTCAGGATGGACAAGAGTGGTGCAAAGAAATCTGAAAGAAATTTTAATCACAAGTATCCTCTAAACAGTAAAATACAACTCTTTGCACACTGTCTCACTTTTAAAAACACATCTATCAGTCACGAGAAGTATCTATGTCCCCCTGCGGGGTGCAAGCTTCAAGCTCAGGCCCACCTGAGCAACTCTCCCAGTCGACGGGGTCACTGTCCCGACTGCATCAGTCTGCCCCACCGATAATGAGAGACTTTATCATGCGCTTTTAACTCTCAGATGTCTTAGAGTCTGCTGTTTTTAGAATATACTATGTACTGGTCATATTACATGGACAGCAATTACAAGTTACATCAGCTGAATAATTATGTAGCATAGAGTAGGACATCAAAAACATGGCAAGTCTGAGCAGATTTGAATGAATGTACGATACAACTGCATGATAATGTCAGGAGTATCTCAGGGAAGTGCAGGAGAATCGCAAGACTGTGGTGAGGTGTGCAGTAGGAGTGACAGATGGCTTCAAGGTGGAGGTGGGATTACATCAGGGATCTGAGCCCCTTCTTATTTGCAGTGGTGATGGACAGCTGACATATGAGGTCAGACAGTCTCCGTGGACTACGATGTTTGCAGACGACATTGTGATCTGCAGTAAGAGTTCAGAGGATGTGGAATAGAGCCTAGAGAGGTGGAGGTACGCTCTGGAGAGACGAGGAATTGCAGCAGAAGCAAGACAAGAATGCATGTGTGTGAGTGAGAAGGTGACAGGTGGAAAGGTGGACATGCAAGCAGAGGCAGTGAAGGTGGATGAGTTGGTTTGGTTTGGAAATGATAGGACTGGAAAATAAACAAGAGGCTGACCTGAATATGGCAGAGCTGAAGATGCTAAGAGTGATCAAGATGGACTGTATCAGAGGGAAAGCTCAGAGAGGCAAGGCTGAGGTGTTGTGGATATAATGTGAAGAGCAAAGATGAGGAGAGATGGTCAATAAATTGGAAAAGATGTTAAATATGGAGCTGCCAGGCAGAAGAAAAAGAGGAAAACGACCAAGCGTAAAGGACATGCAGAGGGTCAGTGTGACAGAGGAGAACGTTAGGGACAGGGTAAGAGGAAGGCAAGTGATCCACTGTGGTGACCCTAGCCGAAAGAGATGAATATCATGAATACACATGAATACCGTATAAATTCTCGGGTGCAAAAGCACTACAAAATTGGAGCACTCTCCACTGGTAACATTTGTTTCTTGTACTAGCTGGGATGCTAGCTTGTGGCTAGGATAATTACAGTTTTGTATGGACTGGATTTACTAGATTTCTCATTTACAGGCTAAGAAGGCTGGCCTATTATCAGTGTTAGCATTTGTGGCTAGGATTATAATACATTTTTTAGATGAATAAATACTTGCTAGAAGATATTAACACAGGAATGGGCTGACTGTTGTGTTTTAAGTATTATTTTTCAGGGCACAGCTAACTGGAAAAGTGGCATGTTAGCATGTAGCTAAAGTAATAGAGAATTTGTGATGCTCATTCAAGAAGATACTTACCCATTTCAAGATAGAAACCATCCAAAAATGTGCCTGAAGTAACTAAAAATGGCAAGTATGTTATAAATATGGGCATATGTGTTTGTTTTAGATGGTAATTATTTGTTCATTTAAGAGGTGATCATCGGTAGTTCTGGCCACTATAACCTGGCAAGCTAACCATCCTGCTTGTAGCTAAACATAGTGTCCAGTTTTTATAAATTAAATTACTGATATCAAGAGTCCATTGCTGCTAAAGGGCATAAATTACACATCACCTTGACTACAGTATAGTAAAAAAAAATAAAAATAAAAGGGAGAAAAGTAAAGCTGAGTATAGCCAACTGTGGTTAAATTTAAGCTGGTGTTTAAAGGAAAGAAATACTTTTTAATTGCCTTAGTATACATCATGTGAATACACACAGCTTTACAATAAGAAATAGTAAATTATCTCCCCAAGGTTTTATTACATTTACATGAGCCCCAGAGCCTCAGCTAGATTAACTATTGCAGCCTACATTAGCCAGTTGTTTATTTTTATATTTGCTCACTTTTTCAGTCTTATTCACAACTTAACATTACAACATAACTATCATTTTCATTGATGGCATTATAGGATTCAATGCTTTTTAACTGTTGTCATTTGCTTGGGGAATTTTTAAGGGCACAATTCAGTTTAATGCTCAATGAAAAAAACGTTAATTATTTTTACCTTATAATCTTAATATATCGGGGCGATCGCAGCTCAAACAGTTGGCAGTTCGTCTTGTAACCGGAAGGTCTCGGTCGTTGTGTCCTTGGACAAGACACTTCACCTACCGCCTACTGGTGATGTCCAGAGGGGCTGATTGCGCGATATGGCAGCCTCGCTTCTGTCAGTCTGCCCCAGGGCAGCTGTGGCTACAACTGTAGCTCGCCTCCAACAGTGTGTGAATGCGAGAGTGAATGAATAGTGGAATTGTACAGTGCTTTGAGGGCCCCGAAAAGCGCTATATAAATGCAATCCATTATTATTAATATATATATATGCATGCATATATATATATATATAGATATATATGTGTGTGTGTGTGTGTGTGTGTGTGTGTGTGTGTGTGTGTGTGTGTACACTGGTGTGACCAACTGTCCAGTATAAGCTCCTCCACCAGCCAAGGAGCTCGGTGAGAAGCAGCTTAATAGCTTTAGATGAAAGGAGGGAGTCATGGAAGCTTCAACCAGCAGAGAGCGAGGAGAGCATCTGCTTAAAGGCCACCTCCCCACGCCCAGATCACCATCTCCAGAAGAACTCGGGCATGGAGCCTCCATCTCCACAGCTCCACACTAATTCCAGTGCCCCCACCACACGCAGGCTAATTAAGGCCATGCATTTATTTATGACTGAGCTCATTAAACAGGGAAAAAGATGGTCGCCGCTCTGAAAACACATTAGTCCCCGAGGAAACCGCCTGTGAAGTCGCTCTCCTCAGGCTGTTTCAGGTCACAGATTCTGAATCTTTGTGACATATGAAGAAACAGCGAGCTGTAATGCCTTCAAAAAAAGAATAGGGGGTAAAAAAAAAAACATCAGTTGTGAGGCGATGAAGTGATAGTGCAGGACATTCTTCAGGGTATATTTGAAGCTGCTTGAACTGGTCCTGTAATTACATGTATAGGTCATTGACTGGGGGACGAAAAGAAATTTCACTTGCAGGACTTGTGCTTTGCATTTTTGTCTTCGGGTCTTTGTGAAATCTGTTCCCTTAATGACGCACTTCCTTTAATAGGATATGACAACTGCAGCAAAAAGATGGCGATGCAGTCATTAACAGACATAACTCAGTTTAGCTGCACACAGACTGTCCCCATCCTCAACCACAACTCACTGCTTCCACCCACTTTTTATATTACTATGGTATATAAGTTAATTTAGGACTCAGGCAGAGCTATGAAATCAAAGAGGATATCCTCAGGTGTATTTTCCTCTCCCTGGAGTGCTTGTCTTCTTACTCTCTCGCTCTGTGTGTGTGTGTGTGTGTGTGTGTGTGTGTGTGTGTGTAAAGGGCATAGACAGAGAGATCTTAGGCAGATCCAGCTCCCTTCCTTGTAATTGCAAAGATAATGCCAAATCACACAGTTCTTTGCTGGGACAACTGGAAACTTGATTTAGTGCTCTTTAATGGCTCCAACTTTTAAGACACTGAGAAATTCCTTCGCTCTGCTTGTAGGCTACCTTTGAGCTGCTTGTAGAGATGCTTAAAAGACAGCATTGTTATTAGTATAGTTTGAAGTGTAATGCCTCTGCTAGCAGTGGTCACAGTCTGGGTGAATTTCGCAAAGGAAGCAAAGGAACACTGAGGCAACATCAACAGTTAAAAATGGTCCAAATTATTTCGGCTTCATATAATTGAAGTGTGTCACTGTTCTCCCGCATGTTACAACAGTACAAAATAGTGCAAAAATACGCCATCATGTAGAAACCCACTGGTTTGTCGACTACTGTTTTGGCACCTGGGACAGATACCAAATATTAGGTCATAAGATTAGATCATCATTACATCATAAGTTTTTAAAATCTTAAAGACGTGCTAATACCCAGCACATACACTTAATTCAATGTGTAGCCTATTTATCGTAAAAATACTTGTCTGTCTTTATTTTTTGAGCCTTTGTCGTGCTAATATGTGACAGTGGTCATTTTACAACATTAGTGAGAAAGTGGGCTGAGTTATGTGCGACTGTGTCCTTTACAATATTGCTAAAGTTATCATTTCTGGCCACTGCTAGCTAGAAAATTCACAGATTGTGGTTAGAAATAAAGAAGAGGAAAAAGCCGGCATATTGTTCGCGCTCCTGGTTGCGTTTCAGGAAGCTAACACGTTGGCTGGTTTTTAGGATTATAACACTGCTGTGTTTTGTCATTTGAGGAAACCAATATGTTTCCTCAAATGACAAAATGACCAAAAAATTTGAGTTTTATTTTTTTAAACACCTTATCTATAGAACTAGCTGTCAAGACGTCACCCACTGATTTGTCGAGTACTGTTTTTAAGTCTTGAATTTTGTCCATCATCTTCTTGGGGTTTTTTTTGTTTTTTAAACTGAACCATAGCTGGACAAGACAGAAGAGTTCCCAAATTAAGCTCACTACTCCATACCAGGAAGTTCTATCTGGGCGACTAGATTAAAGTCAGAAATCTGAAATGTCTTTATTTGAACCGATATCATCATTTTAATCTTTCTTTAGTATCTTGTCTGCTGGAACCTGAAAAATTTGTGACATAATTTGCTTTAAAACTTTTTTGGCTTATCAGACTTTTTTAAAGTGAATTTTTCTTCTTTTTTGTCATTTTAATTAAATTATATGTCTTTCCTTCTCATATTGTGATTTAGGGGATTTTGTGGCAATTAAAGGCCACAGTAATATAGAACAGATGGCGTTAAAGCTGGGGTGCCATAACCTTGCTTTTCTGTGTACCCCTGTGCTCCCCTGTAATAAAGGCATTAATGTCAAAAATAAAAATGTTTATCCACATATTGAATTATTACAGAAATTCACTTTCTTTACATCATATTTACAAAAACAAACAAAAACATATTGGTTGTAAGCTTGCCCAGTCATTAAGCCTACAGCCTTACTACTTTTATATTTTTTGCAGTATTTGCGTGGACATAATGATTATGGTGTGTTTGCGATGCCGCTCACTGTAGAGGGGCTAAAATCAATCCACAGGATACTCGCTCGGTGCTTCATTTCAGGATGGCTGATAAACAACAGCATTTGGTGACCTTTTGCTGTTCTTATGGGGGATTTAACCCCCTGCTCAGAGCTGCACCATGCTGGTGGCTCCAGCAGACAGAAGCACGATGAACGCTAAAACTCAGGTGGGACTCTTTCTGCAGGATGCCTGCACAAAAGCAACGATACCAGACGCAGAAGTCCTCAGATTCACCAGACAGCACGAAAGCCCGACGGTGTTTTTAGTTTCTTCACCTAGACTTGCAGATAGGAGCCTATTCTGCGTCTGTCTGTGAGTGTGTGCGTGTGCGAGGCAGAAAGAGAAGGGTGGGGGTGGGGGTGCCGAGGCAAACTCTCCACTCTCTGTAGGACTGTGTGTAAGATGCTTTCAACAGCAGGCAAACTGGTTCTGCACTTACTGTGAGAGGAAGCTCTGAGTGTTTAGAGTACTCAGCCCACTTAATGCATTATTATTGTTACTACATTCTTGAGGAGAATGGGGGAAAATGGAACAAGGAATGCTTTTCAAGAGTCAAACCAGTAAAAGGGGAGGAGATGGTGTGCGAGTGTGTGTGTGCGTGCGTGCACGAGAAAGTAAACATGACACGACTGTTGACTGTCTCATTCCTTTTGTATTTATCCTCTTTTTTTAATATGAGCCAGATGTCATGTTTGTAATATTCTCCTGTGAAATAAACATTTATGTCAGCAGAGAACGAGTGGCTCCCATTCCATTTGTGTGTTTATTTATTTATTTATTAAAAGAGACGCTGCAGTTTGAAGACAAAGAAATGTAATCCGTTTATAAGCAGCTAATAGTGTAATTTAAGGGAAAGCTTACAAAAAAATCTGAGATCGAGTTTAATAAGTGAAAAAAAGTCACGTTTATTGCTCATAAGAAAAAGCAATATTTATTTTTCATATGGTCTCAAAACACTTTGGTGTCTTCTGCCATGATTTGCCAAGGAGGTCATCTAATCGGTTCAGATTGTCTGTTTGTTTGTTAGCAGGATTACTCAAAAAGTTATGGACAGATTTGCATGAAAATCTTACAGAAGTTGGGACTTGGCCCAGCTTAGAAACAATTAACTTTTGGAATCGATTTGGATCTGGAGCCAGGAATTTTTGGAAGGATTCTTTACCATTGTGAGGTTGATTAAAATTGAGCATTTTGCATCACAGCTACACAAATACATATCAAATAGAAGTGAAGGGAAAAAAACATTAGGAAGCACTGTGTTAGAATATAACAAACTTTTACAAATCCAGATATACAAATCCTTCAGTAACTCAATTCATGCAAAGGTGATATGGAAGAATTTTCAGCCTCGGCATATGTTTAGCGTCTTGGATTGCTTCTTGTTACGGACATCAGTTATGACTCAAATTGAAATGTGTGAAAAATTCACTTTTAAATAAAAAAAAAACACAAAACAATTTGCTCTTTGATGGAGCTGTAAATTCTTCAAGTATTATTTGTTACTTTTCCAATTTCCACTTTGCCTAAAGGTGGCTTCAGGTCCTGCGTGCATGAGGTGCTTCATTTCTCTCATTGCATTACGAGTGCATTTCCACCGTGAAGGACATCTGAGTGTAAAGTGAACCTCTTCTGGTCAGTTAAAAGCAACGCTTTACCAGTGCACCTCGCACCACACTTCACAGCATGCATAATGGAGAGGATAGAGTTACCTGCTACTTTAGGCCAAACACAACTGCCAATAATCACCCCACTAATATTTGCATGTCCCTCTCTGTGTGTTATTGAACACCCGGCTAAGTAACTGAGCGCTGTGCCCAGGCATTATTTTCAGTTGTTTGCTGATTCCACAGTGGGCTGAAACAAGGCAATTATGAAGCGCATTTCACACCATGATGGTGTTTTTAAGGGGCTTCAGGTTTCACTGAAAGCTGAGATTCTGGTAACCTTTGTATGGATAGTCTATGGATGTCTGATGGTGTTAAAGTTAATGGAAATTAGACTTTCTAAGATACATTTATAGGTGAAGATTTGCCAAGTGCTGGCAGGAAACTGCATACACCTTTGAATCTTCACTGTGACCCGTAATCATTAGAAATCTGAGGGAAAAGATGCTTCACTTTCTCAAGTTTAGTGAAAGCCTGATAAATGGTTTATGAGATACAAGTGAACAAAGGAACAGACAAAACCCCTTGGACCTCATCAGTGTAATTACAGAAATGCTGGAACGTGAAAGTGAGATGCATAATTTTCACAGGTTTTGGCAAAATCTGATTAAGTCTGGCCAAGAAAACAGATGGCTGGATGAACTAATGAAGGAACAAATAAAGAAATGGAAGTTGAACGATGCTATAGAGAACGTTCTGTTTAAGAAGTACAGGGAGTATCGGAGAAAGGAAGGGAAATTATTCACACAAACCTAACAAAAGATAAAATGAAAGAAAACAAACAAATAAGCTTTAGTCTAACACCGATTTAGTTCATCCTTCTGGAAGTGATGTTGATCCGTTTCCTGATGGTTTTATTGATTAGTTTGATAGATGTGAAACTGATCGCTTTAATATAGGTTCATTACACATCAGGCTACAATCAGCAGCTGTTTCCCAAAAATGGGAAAAGCTAGTAAAGCTTGACATAGTTTTTGAAACTTGAGAGCGTATGTAGGTTATAATTAATGAATTACTGTTAATTAATGGATTAATTAGGGTAGCACAATGGTTAGCACTGTTGCCTCACAGCAAGAAGGTCCTGGGTTCAAATCCACCATCTGGCCGAGGCCTTTCTGTGTCTGCGTGGGTTCTCTCTGGGTACTCTCGCTTCCTCAGTTAGAGGGAATAGATTAACTGGTGATTCTAAATTGTGTGAATGTGAGTGTCAGTGGTTGTTTGTCTCTCCGTGTTAGCCCTGCAACAAACTGGCGGAGTGTCCAGTCCCTTCTCACCCTATGGCAGCTGCAACATGCTTCAGCTCCCCTACTAGATCAGTGGATGGATAATGGATTAATTAATGAACTTTAAAAATGCCGATGTTGCTTTAAGCTCTTCTGAGGTTAGCCATCTCCTCATGCTTCTAGTGTAAATAACACTAGAAGCATGATTGTACTTTTTCCCCCCTTTCTTCATCCTCTAAGAACGTATCCCTGGCCACATCACATAAGAAGTATCTTTCATATTAATGCCACCTTATATAAATTGCAGCTACATTCACAAACTAGACCTCACAGTGGCTACGTCCATCTTTTACATACAGTCTATGGTTGTCTGACTAAGTGCAGGACTCACTGTATTCAATTTGAGAAAAGTCTGTTCAAATTCATATACTACACAAACAGTATATAACATTTTATTTTGAAAGGTTTCACCGGGACTCCTGTGGAAAACTAAGTGCACCCCATGATTCAGTGTCTTGTAGAACCACCTTTAGCAGCAATAAACTGAAGTAATCAGTTTCTTTATGACTTTATCCGTTTCTGGCTCCCACTTCTTCAAAGTGTTGCTTCAGTATCTTGAGGTTTGCAGTTCTCTTAAGGTCCCAGGTGGTCTAGATTGCGGTTTGTTAAGATGCACCTTTGCAGGCCTGAGCTGTGCTGTCATGTTCTTTTTTAAATATTGAGGTTTTCTTCAGCAAATCTCTCCAAACAAACCGTAGTTATTGAGTCTTTTTAAAACGGTGTCATTTCATTATGATCTTAAACATTTAGCATGCTAACTGAGGCCTGTAGAACCTATGATGCTTCTTTTTTTGCAATTTCATTTACAGACTTGAGTGCTTCAGACAAGCAAGATGCCAAAACCTTTGCATTTTTAGAGGTGTTCACACTTGCTGATGATCAATTAATCAAGTGCACTTGATTAGCAGCACCTGGCTGCTACTTATCCTCTTAATTCCTATGGAAGCAGTGAGGGTGTACTTAATTTTTCATGTAATTGCAAAGAGTCTTGTGAAAATCTACTTTTCCACATGGATGTAGTATACACACTGCACTATATGAACACATCCTGACTAAGTCGCAGTAATTATCTTCATTTTAAAACTGACTATGAACCGGACAACAGTGCGACGTTTAATTTAATCCCCAATGGCACCCAAGAAGACAAAATTGTGCACACATAACACAAAAGCATCATCCACCGAGCCAAACTGCTGGAAGATTTTTCTGTATGCTATTATTTCAGAAAGAGGAAATACTAGAAGGATGGAATAAATAAATAAATGGATTTAATGTGTTGATGTTATTATCTCAAAGCATCTGGAAGGTGTTAAGTATATTGTTTCGGATGCAGTAAACAAAAGGAGATAAAACTAGCTTGGCAGATGTCTTCGGTTTGCACAGGCTGTCATGCAGAACACAACATCCACTCTGTCATAAAAAAAACTCTTCCAATCACATCGAGATAAATGATAATCAAAAACTTGCAGCAGAATGAAGACGTAAACTAATTAGAAATAAATACAAGGTGGCTAATCATAAGTAATCCAGTTGTGGTGCATCAGTAGACTCCCCAGTGAGCGCAGGAAGGAGCTGGAGTTGAAGCAAAGTGATTTCCCTCAGGCTGCCGTGCCATTTAAGTGTGCTTCATTGTTGTGGGTGGGATCCCATAGCCCTCACTCTGGTTTACCACATCAAAGCAAACTCTCACATATGTATTAAGTCCCAAACTGAGCAATTTGACTCAATAAGTTGATTTGAAAAATGACTCATGAAATCTGTTAGTACGCACGTGCACGGCTTATGTATATTCATGTGTGTATGCATGTATTTATCTGTGTGAGAGAGTAAACAGCTTAATGGAACCAAGCGGATTTCATAATGGAAAAGGCCAACGTTAGTGTAGCACGAAATGGTCTTGTTCTGATGTGGATTACTGAGATCACTTTAAACCAAAATCAACTTAAAGGATAATTCTTTTTTTTAAAATCTGATACTCAAAGGCTTCTGCAGCCTGACAGCCATTCATATGCAGGTGAAAGTGGGGATGCATGTTGCAGTTATCACCTCTGAAATAGCAGCAATGGATGGGCATCATGTTTCATAATTCTCCCTTAAATCAAATGCGACAGTTAAGCTAAATGAGGATGATGGTTTTGAAGCATTTTGCAGTCCTCTAAGTATTAAAACTGCCACATTTTAATGATGTTTACATAGCTATCCTCCCCTTTTCCACACAAAAAATTCCTGTTTTAAGAGGTTCATAGAACCTCTAGCCAAAGCCCCATTTGAATCTCATGTAAAAAAAAAAAAAAAAAGTGGAATTATCCTTTGAGATCGTTTCAATTTTTTGCGAATCTGACTATTGCTAGCCTAGATAGAAATGCATTTAGTCCATAAATGGGTGAAAACCGGTAGTATGAAGCAATATATGATTTACATAGAATATACGAATTGTTATGAGAGATTAATTTAATGCAATGATTGTGAAACTGAATATGAATATAAACTTTCCTGCCTCAGTTCTGGTATGTCCACACGGTGCGTTACACTGGATTCTTTCCATCTCAGTTCATCAAATTTAAAAAAACTACAATTTATAAATATGAGTTATTCAAACCTGAGGAATATCACACTGATATGTTGTGGAAATGTGTGGTTTTTAAAAATATATATATCTTTATTTAATATCTGTGAAAGCATTCAGCTGATTTGGATTGTCATAGAGTTATTATGTATCTTGCATATGAGAAGCTGTAAATCAAAAAGAGTCCCCAACCAGCAACATTGTGATTTCTGCAGGAATCCAAATCTGCTGTCAGAGATCGGGTATCCAAATATTTCCGGGACTTCAAGCGTCCATCACTCTGTTAACTTAAGCTACACAAGGGTCCACATCCATAGAGCCATAGTACCAGATATTCATTGTAAAATACTTGAAGCACCGAGCTCAAGTAGTTTTGTAGGTAATGGAATTAAAAAAAAAAAAAAAAAGAAAGAATAGGGCTTGAAAAATGAATAAAACAGACCGACTTTCATCCCTAAAAGTATATTTTTGGGAAAACTAATGAAAGCAGCAACTGGGAATTTTCCATAATTCCTTTTAAGAAGTGAATGTTGTCTCTGGATTCTTTTCAGGGATGGTCGGGTGGGAGGGACGCTTTATATTTTGGAAAATTAGGGGACAATTAACAGTTTTTATATAACATTCAATAAACCTACCACTACAGCTAAATTGCTTTGAGAGGCGGTTTAAATTTGGGGGATTTTCAGGAAACCTGTGAAGTAAACCTCGGCTTGATTAATTTTGTTTTTGATACTGAGCCGTTCTGTCTATACGAACTTTTTAGAGTGTTCCACAAAATCCAAACATAAACCTACCTGCTTACTATTGTGTATAAATGAACTTCTGTCCTCAATTTGGTGTTGCATTTTCCTCATTATTAATAATCATTTTCATGTTTTAATATGCCCACTTTTTTCCACTATTAGTAAAGCTCTTTGATCTGCAGCTGTGTATGAAATGTGCAGCATTAATAAGCTGCCTTGCCTTTGTCACACTGGAAGACATTTTGGCTTGTCGTAGTCAGAGAGGCACAGGTGTTACTAATAACATTAACTATGGCTCCGTTCCATTAAAGCCATTTCCCTCCACCTGTATCGATGTGCATCTCCCGTCGATTTGTCCGTGAAAAAAAAAAAGAAAGAAAGAAAGCTGAGCGGAAGTGCTGGAAATTTAACAAAATGTAAATATTACAAAAAAGGCTGAGGTGGAAAATGTGATGTATGGATAATCAAAGCTAGACATTTGTCAGGTACATGCGAGTACCTGCATGCTCAAACAATGCAAGCAAGCAAGCAAAGAGATACAAATCGAGAATGTTAAAGTGGTGTTCCTGCCAGGAAACGACTTGTTTGTTAAATGGTCTGGTGTGTGGCAGAGCTGCCATGCAAGCTGTTCGCCCGCCATAGCAAGCAGGTTGGCATTCAAGCGTCTTGCCCAAGGATACTTTAGCACGGGATCGAAGCCCATCTATTACCTGAGCCACGGATTTAGTTACATTGTCCTGTTTAGTGTATCTGTTATACGCACCAATCGGCCACAACATTAAAACCAGAGATGAGTGACGTGAGCGTTAATTCAGTGTCCTGCTGGGAAACGTGGGACCTTCCATTTGTGTTATTCTGACTTGTACCACCTCCTGAAACACCACCACAGACCAAGCACTCCTCTCCATTGCGCCCCCATCCCGGAAGCCCCACAGGACCCAAAGGATTTGCTGTTAGTTCCATTAAAGCCTTTTGTTGTGATGTTCAAGGTAACAGGTGTGTATTTGTTGTTTTTTTAATATTTCTTTTTGTTCAGGTTTGCGCATCAGAGTCGTATTAGATACTTGGCTAGACTTCGATCAGCATGTTCAGAACCGGGACTCTGAAAGTGACGCATTGCTAACAATCGCTATGTTTAGGTTGTGCTTTAGAAGGTCGAGAACAAATCCACTCGGCGTGATTTTCATGCCATTGAAATTCCAATTTAAAACACAAGGGTCTGTTTACTCTTCAGGTCCATTTCCTTTCCTTTTCGAGATGATTTTTTTTTGCATCAAAGCCTCCTTCTGGAGAAGAGCAGCATTGTTTCAGCGGCAGCAGCGAGCTCATGCGAGGCCGCAGACTCCGCAGATAAGCGCATCAGCCATTACCGGGTCCCTCCTTCAGACCTATTAGGTCTTGCAAGGACTTCAAACACCAATTTGTTCTGCAAATAGCCCATTCAATTTGTGCCTGCCAGAAAGAGACACCTCTCTCCCTCTCTGCAGTAATTGAATCTTCAAAGGGACATTTTCCTCCATTTCTGTCAGGTATTAGAGTGATGAATAGCAAACGGTCATCCGAACAGAAAAGAGAGGATACATGTTTATCCATTTTCAGTTAGACGCTCATCATGCGCCTTGATGATTGCGAGGCTGGGAATTGAATGGCAGTGCTGCAGGATGTTCAATAGAGGATTTTCAGCCATGCTGATATCAGGCTTTTGCCCACTTGAATAGACAAAATTAGCCAGGTACTCATTACAACATCTAAAAACCCAAGTTTAGCTAATTAGAGACACTGAAGCTTTACAATGAATTTAAGGAGGCTATTAAATCTTCAATATTTTTATTACTTAAATACACCATACTGGAGCAAATGTCTCGGAAAATATCACAAATAAATTTCTCTTTCATTCAGCATTTAAATGTTGGTGATGATCTCTACATTACTGACTATGAGCAAATTTCTTCAGCTTGCCATGAGTTTCAAAGGGAGGAGCTGAGTGCGGAGGGGTCAGATGTACTGTAGCCACGCCTGGACAACGACATTTACATGCATACTGTACATACATGGTAGTTTTACAAATACACCAAGAGAGTGTTCATGATTTGTTTTCCACAAAATGCCACAGATTTTTTTTAAACCCCATCTTAATATATAGATATATACCACCAAAAAGAAAGAAAGAAAACCAAAAAACACATTCCCCTTTGACAACACTTAAAATATAGAAAGTGGAAACACCATGTTGCTGGGAAATGAGGATAGAAAAGGAGGAGAGGAAAAATGAAAAAGTCCCGGTTTCCCCCCAAAATGTCTTTAAACAAATGTGCAGAGTTGAAAAGCCTGCGCCTTTTAAACCTCATTAGTCTCGTTCCTTCTCTTCAGTCACAACATAGTCTCGTCACGTTGTTTAATTTTCTCCTCCCGTAGAGTCCTCTAGGATTCGGATCGGTCTCCCCCTTTTTTCACTTTTCTTTTTTCCCCCCCTTTAAATCGTCCCAAGGTCACAGAGTCCGCAGTGTCCCGATTCAGGTGTAGTAAGTGCAAGTATCCACCCACAGTTGGGGAAAAGCCAAGGATTGAAGGCTGAGCGCTGGGTATGAGTTGCAGAAATAAAAAGTCAGGTTACTGATTGAGATGTGAGGAGGATTCCTTTAGGACAAAAGGGCCTGGGGGCACAGCTAAAAAGGCCGGGGTGCTGCTGATCCACACTGTCTCGGGTGTCAATGGGTAAGGGTTAAAATGAAGGCACACATCCTGCTTCCTGCACGGCTCCCGCCTAACACACCTGAAAGGAGAGGGCGATAAAAAATTTAAAAAAAAAAAAAGGGAAAAGTTTAAATGAGAACAGACATCAAGCCGTCATTAAGAGCATCAGTTCACAAAATGTCATAAATGTTTCACCCCTTGATAAATAAACTTTCCACCAGCTCCAGTGTTTAATTTATTGATCAGCCAGGCTTTGAAAACCATCTGGTGTCCCATTTACTTTGCATTAACTAAAAGTGCATTCATGAAGCGATTCTCTTTGGTATAATTAGAACCACGCTCCGACATAACTGCAGGAGGTGTTCAGTCCTTTGAAACAGAAAAATGCAGGGGAGGAAAGACAATTATCTGTCTGGGTACCAGCAGCATTCAACTTTTTCATCTTTCTTGTTTTTTTTCCTCCGCGATTCGAAGGGGCGATTTACTTTTCCCTTCATCCCTCAAATCACTAGGAGGGCTTCAATCTATTAGTAATTGCAAACTCCTACTTGGGGGCTAATTAAAGTGACTGACGCTGGGAGGGTCCCTCTCCCCTGGGTCAAAGCAGCTCTGTATGAGAGCGGTAATTTGTCTGTTCTGAACAAAGAGATTAGGAAGAAGCTGGGAAGAAAGCTTAATAAATGAGCATCACATGTCCTACGCCATGATCGTGAACACCACCAATTATGTCACAGCGAAATCGCACATAATCAAAACAACGGTCAGAAGATAACCCTGTGACTGCTTCATTTTCTCCTCTGCTAAACCAGCTTCTATATTCAGGCCGATACACTGGAGCCGTATTGATTCAGAGGGCTGTTATCCTGCTGTAAGCCTCTGCTGTTTGAGGCTGTCGAAATTCTGTTCGAGCAAAAGAAATACAGTGTGATAAAGTGCTTGAGCGGCAGAATAATTCTCCTTATTTCACTCGCGCAGATAACAAAAGCATCCAGAGACTGTTCCCACTGAGCGATGAGTCTCTGTTTATTTAATAATTCGCTCTCTGCTATAATTAAAGCACCAGGGCCAATATTCAGATTGCATTTTAGCATCAATAATTCAGCAGTTTTCACTACAATTGATGTTAGTGCATAAATAAACAATGAGGCCTCATATTTACTACACCAGCCATGCTGCAAGAGACACTGGGGGTGGGAGCAAGGACTTAAACAGACATTTAAAATTAAGCTAGATAATGCAACGGCTTTCAATTTAAATGTGAGGAGCTCTTAGAGCTCCAAGAGCTGATTTGTAAAAGTGACAAGCCCTTAAAAGGCCTGTGACGTAAGGGGAGGAGGGATGTGGGGGGGCTTAATGGAGTTCTACCTCTCCTCTACTCACAGAACCACTCAAGGTGAAATGCATGCTCCCAACAATATAATTCCTCTTTCAGTCAGACTCTGACACACTCCAAACACCTCCCATATCTCTCAGTGTGCTCTATGTGCAGACAAGGTATCAATAAAGCTGCTTGTTGTGAGGCAAAAATGATTAGATCTGCTGCAGGCACAATGAAGCTATCCTGAAGAATGAAGTTATCCTTCGTATATGATTAGGCCTTCTGTTTTGCTTTCACTGGAGGCATCGAGATCAAATCAGGGAAAGCCATGATGACAGCTTTCATGATATACATGCTGCTGCAACTTGCTGTCTGTGTTCGCTTCTCGCCCCCACTCGGATGCACATTTTTGGCCTCGGAGTAATAACTTAACCCAGGTGATCCCAGGCGTGTTGATAGAAAAGTCAAATTCGGTTTTAAACACTCCGTATTAATGTTAAAAGTGGACGTCTGGCTCAGAACGGCAAAATAAATTCACAATGAGTCAAATATGTGTCTGCTGGTAACAAAGTGTGAGGGCAGCGGTACACAAAAACATCATTTTCGCATGCTTTGTGCTGACAGTTAATACAGATTTTCTAAGTTCATGTCCTCCAACAAGAATGATGGAAAAATCCATTGGCTGTCTAAAAATAAAATTCATCTCTGCTCTGTAAGATTTAATATCGGCTGCATGCCTTGCAGTGAAGTCGAATCGACGACATCAATATAAACAGAGTGAAAAATGTTGCCGTGAAAATTACAGATGTTTTTCCTTTTCCTGCTAATGACTCCGGCTGACTGATGACTTTTGCTGCTTGTCTTGTACTTTGAGACCACAAAGAACCGCGGGGCTCCCTCCGCCATCATGGGGGTCTTACCTTCTGGTCGGGCAGCAGCGGGTTCGTCTGCAGTGAACTCAAATGGCCGTTGATGAGCGCTGTGGGTCTGTCGTGTTCGCAGAACAGGCTGCCGTTGATGTAGTGGAACCGGTCCCCGGGGACGAGCCGGTTCCGACAGGTGGAACATGTGAAACACTGTAAACAAAGACAGAACCGATCTTAAAGGTCTTACAGGTCCTTCCCTGTAGTGTGTTTACATTGAACTTGTAAAGGAAGCTGAGGATAAAAATGTTGCTTAAGCAGGTTCCAAGAATCTTATTTGTGACTTGAGCGCCTGTGATCTCTAAATCTCAATTTCAATTAAAGGATCCTGCCTTTAAATTGCTCCTTAAATAAAGCCAGCGCACATTAAGATTTAGTGTTTGTGGAAGACACAACCATCATTTGGTTTCTAAATAGCTTCCCTGTTCTCAGTAATGTTATCAAGTAGCTAAAAAACAGACTTTTTACATTTTAACACACTAGAACACCACATCACATCTGTAAATTCAAAGATCTTGCATCTGGCATTTATTTCCTTACATCTGTCAAGGAGAAATCTTGTCACGTTGTTGATAGATATCATGCAAAATTCAGCCTTGGATACATACATGTGCAAATTGCAGTACTCTTATTTAACCACTAGGGACATCACGTCATGTCAAAGTTTCATAGCCAAGCATTTCTTTGTTTCTGTTGCAGCAACACCTGAGCCTTAATGCTGAAGTGCCAAAAAAGGTCAGATCCTGTAGTGTCCACTTTATTCTGCTCCACAAACAAGTCACCCCCACAGCCTCCCTCCTCCTGCTAACACGTCCAGCTTTACAGCTTTAAAAATGCATGGTACAAAAATCTGTTTTTCTCTTAATGAACAGCTAACCATCATTAACCGATAAATCAGTATGCCCTCATCCCGCCTAAACATGGCAACTTTAAATTTGAAATATAGTTGTTTTTAAGCACAGAGGCTTCAAAACCCAATGACTAACATCAGGGCAGCTACATCAATTTTTCATACGCAATCTATAGTTTTTGTAGAGACTTTGAGGCTTCAACCAAATATCTACACAAAATATTAATGTTTTCTCATAGCTAAGATCAAAACTGATCCTAGGTCTGTTTCATAAGTCTTCAAACACACGCTCACATCATTTTTCATCACAACATTTTAATACAGTGATGCTATAAAATTTCCTTTTTTGTGAAATAATATCAAAATGCTAAATGGATTAACATTACTCAAGAAGCTGAAAATTTTAATTATTAAACATGAGAACAGATGGTGATTAAATGATTAATCCGCTTATTGTTTTAGCACTCCAGCAGTTGGATTTTACACCAATTTGAATTCAAACTAAAGTTTTTGCTTTAATACTTTTTTGGATCTCCTGTTAATCATATCTCATTAGCCCTGCTCCGTACAGACAGTAGTCGCTATTGACCACAACAGAGACATTTTAAGCCAAGCACACAACATAATTAGTGTAAAGTTAATTCAATGTGATGCTGATTTGTGTGTTCTTCAAAGAGATAATTCCGATACTAAGGAAAACACTGTTATACACAAAACTGAAAACTAGGAGTGTGCTGATGTGTCGGTTGAATATCCGTTTGTTCAGCTGATTGATATCGGTATATTGGCAAAATGCTAAAATATGAAGTTACAAATGAAAGAAAATAATGGGATCACCATCAGTTATCTCCAAAAAAAAATGTTATTTGAAACATCGGCCCAGGATTTCATAACCGATGCATCGCTGCTAAAAACAAAACAAAGGCTTTAAACTGTGCAGCACTCCAACTTCATCAAGTTCAAAACTCCAGAGAGGAAACTTGACTTTACCTTGAGATGGTACACATTGCCCTGTGCCCTCATCACCAGTTCACTGGCTGGAATAGACTGACCACAGGCGCTGCAAGCTCCACTGTTCCCAAATAATCTGAGGGGGGGGAAGAAAGGGACGAAGAAGGAGTGTTACTGTGGAGCTGCTGTATGCATCTGCACAGATTTAGCCTTGTGTAATGGACTGTCCACACTTTTCTCTGCAGAGTGTGTGACTGAATGAAAAGTGTATCCGGCGCTAAGTTTCCCCCCAACTCCATTTCTGCCTCGAAGGGAAAACATACAGCAGAAGAAATAGAAAATCATCACAGTATCAACAGGAAAAATGAATCCAACACGACTCTGCCCTCCACAAGCATCTAGCACTGAAACTGCATATTACTTTGGCTGCACATTTTTTGCAGCCTAATAATAACGTGGAACATAAGCAATAAGGACCTAAGAGGATTTGATTGTACATCCAGGCAGAGATGTAGTGCTTTTGCCATTAGGACTCCTGTGAATGCTCCGTCAGTGCCGTGTTTCCATTAGAAACCCCGTAGCTACTCGGGTTGATATATAATGTGCATGGGTTAACCTTTTCAATCATGGTGTCAACACTTTAGATTTGCTTCTGCTCATCTCTTTCGTCCCTAACCTTCTCTCTCTCTCTCTCTCTCTCTCTCTCTCTCTGCCTCTTGATAATGAAATGCTTGCTCCAGCTTCCCTTCTATCTTCCTTCTGAGTCCACAATTTAGATTACTTCATCTCGGTGAGCAGCAAACTGAATGAAATTTCGATTTGAGCAGAAAGTAATTTACTGGGATCTGGACCCATTTGTCATCATATCTCACCGGGTGTTTGCTCTATCACTGCACTTTTCCTAAGCAATCAAATAAGACCACGGCATCTGACATGCTCCGGAGAGAAGGAGAGAGAGGGAGAGAGAGGGATGGAGACAGAAAGGGATAGGGGGGAGTGGTTAACACTGGCGTGCGTGCATCAGATAAAGTTGTTTGGTTGGGGGGAAAAAAAATTAACAAGCGAAAGAAAGAACAACAAGATCAAAGTGTCTTTCTGCGCAGACCTTCTTGAAGACATTTTTTATGAAATGTATTTAACAAAGAGGGAATAAATGCCTCTACCATCCCAACCATAACCCGAGCAGTTGTTAGAAAAACTGACAAACAAACAAGCCAGAGCTCTTTGCAAAGGGACACAGAAATGGCTTTCAATAAGGCAGCTTAGGCTGAAGCAAATTTTGTCTTGGCATCATTTGGAATGGCTCCATCAAAACTCAATTTCAGAAACTAATTAACTGGAGACCGTCGTCACAACACTGCCAATTCTCTGCTCTCGCTGGGACAAACATGACAGTGGAAATGAACATATATGCCTTGCTTTAAGACTCTTGTGCTCTGCTGCAATGTGTGTGTGTGGAGAAGCAAAACTACACTTTCCCCACAAGATGTTTCTGCATATCAAAGCCGGCTCATTCCGAAATTCAAACTTCGCTCAAATTGAAAACATGTTCCTCGTGCTCTTGTTGAATATGTTGCTCGAGGAGTTTCCTCCTGTGCGAAAGCTTTTGAGAGGTGAGGAAACAAAGGACAAAAGGAGTTTTCACCGCAGCCTTTTTACATTTGGGCGCAGTGTGAAACTCGTACCGGGTTAATTATTTTACCAGGGGATAGCTCTTGATAGTATTTGATTTAGGAGCCAAAGCCTTTAGGTGCTCAATTAAGTTGCTGCATCGGTTTAGAGTTGGGCTCTAATGGCCTCTTCTGCCAGTGAACTACAGCGCTGAGGTGAAGCCAACACCCCAGGTCAGTATAATTAAGGCCAAGGGACTCTTAATTGCAATGACACATCTGGTTTCTGCTTTTTGCAACAAAAAAAATCAGTTACTCACTACGTTTCTCGGGGATGGCTTTATCTTGATTTATCTGTCGTCTTCCGCCCTTGTGAATCTGTCTTAGATTAAATTAAATAACAAACAAAAAAACACATTTGGACCTGTCTGTTGCCTATGCAGGCAATGACTATTGGATTTCATTTCAGCGCTGACTGCCGGGTGAAATATAGCATAGCTTGCTGCGAGGCTGTCTGGTAAATGCAGACCTCATTCACCAAGGCCTTTGAGTAGGGTAAAATTACCCCACAACAATGATTTCTGCAACACAGTCCATTAAAAATGCCTCTCTACATCAGCAGCCAAAGCACCTTAAAAGCACTAGGCCATATTGATACTGAAGCGGGGCTTTGCATAATGGCAAGAGCTGCATTAGAGAAAAGGGTGGAGGGGGGGTAGGACAGGGCGGGGTGGGGAGATTGCGAGGATGAGGGAGGGTTCGCGTGAATCTGTGATGTGCATGTGTTTCAGGAGGAGGGGGTGGGGGTGTGTAGGGCTGGAGTCGGAGGCTGGGTGGTGCTGGCGGTGGGGGATCAGCCAAATTACACTTGGTTAATTCAGAGTAACAGATCTGGCCCCAAGTGAATTGAAGGCCTTGAATTAATTCTGTTATGACAAATCAAGATAAACGTTTCCCCTAAATTGCATGCGATTTAATTAATTTCTGAGATCCAGTTTTTTTTTTTCCTCCCCTGGCCTAATAGTTCACATTCTCTTGTGCTGTCATAGTGCTTGAGTGGGCAGACTTCAAAGTGATATTAAATAACCAACTATTAGATTTACCTCACACGTTCTATTGGAAAAGTGCCATTTAATTACCTAGGCTTATTCAATTAAGGGGACACACATTCTCCCTGAATCCAGCAGCCACAAGTAAATTAATTCTCCCTCTACTAGCAGCCCACAGAAATAATATCACCTCCAGCTTAAAACAACATGATCCCTACAGCAAACACAACTTTGGCTTTAAGTTAAAGCTTTTGGGGACAAGCGCTGCATGAAAAACAGGGGATGGGTTATCATCCCAGGCCAGGCATACGACTCAACTCCCGATCAGTCAGATGAGCATTATTAAATCAGCTGTATGGATATAAAGCTGAAGCTGCAGCTGAGAACGTATGTTGAGCTGTTTAGCACTCTATTACAAATATGAATCTGCCCCTTTAAGATGAAGAGGGGGAAAAAAACAGCAGCAAATGGCCTTCACAATAATCCCTCTTCTCTCTGTCTTTCTCTCTTGCTCTCTCTCAAAAGCCAATTTGGTTAATTAAATGTTTTGTTTGCAGTGTGGCTCTCATTCATTTCGGACACGTCATTGGGAGCGGATACAAGCCAGGGACCAGATCTCATTAGATAAAACCCATCAGGACTAAAGGAAATGGAGGGGGACTATAATTAAAGCATTTAATTGTGTAGACTCACTGTCAGATGTTTTTTTCCTACCCCGCTCCTGTCTTTATCTCCACAGAGATCTCATGGTTCCATAATGTGCGTTTTAGCTCTTCCACCAAGCATGCTCTCATTACAAGTGGAAAGGTGTATCCACATTTTCCCCCCCTTCCAATTTTAATTACGTTATAGTCCCATTATGAATGAAGTACCCCATTGACTTCCCCATCCTTTTTATGAGGTGGGTGTGAGAGCGCACAGGCGCACTTTAGATTTTGAATTATCCGTGCAGATTTGATAGCAGCGTTGTACGTTAACTGGAGTGCGGTTCCATCCATTAGAATATGAGCATGCATTTCTATTATATAACAATAAAAGCAGACTCTCCGACTGTCTTGCATGAATAGAAACTCAAGTTTAGCAAATGGCTAATTGATTGGCTTAAAAATCCATACCAGTCTAGCACATGAGGCTGAGTCAAGGATGCATGTCAACTTTCAGTAAACTGCACCTTCTCTCGTCACTTAAGACTGCTCAACATGACCAGAATGAGTGTCATCAACAAGCTCTGGTTGGGTGTCTGGCACACCTACTTGAATATTTAAAAAGGCTCTCTTTGCTAATTAAATGATCCTTTTTCCACTGTATTAAAAAAATTTAATAAAACAGCCTTCACTGAACACAGATCCTGTCCGTGTCTCTTGCAGAGCTAACTCAAGTCATTTAGGACCAGTTTTCTGTTCTTTTGTTGATTGTAAAACAGGACAGACCGCATTATGACCTGCACAGACTCTCTCCTTTTGCTTTGTGCTCTGTCAACATGGCGCCACGTTTGGCGTCTTTCAGGGCAGGCCAGAGAGCCTTCAACCAGGATGCCTTAATGAGCGCTGATGACGTTAGTACAATTTGAGACGTGCAGGAATGCACCAAACTTTGCGGACGGTTGCATGACCATGACAGATCTACATCAGCTTAGTCCTGCTTTTAACTTGATTTAATATCACAGCCTAATATAATCCAGAAGAAAAGTTCTACGGGCTATGAGAAGCACAGTTTTTCCTTTTAAATTCATGCAAGATGTTTAAACATCAAACTTGCTCAGTAAGGCTGCACAAGCAAAATACAGAAAACTGAACACACAACCTGGTGATTTCCTCACCTGATGTAGTCGTTTCTACAGAGGATCATGCCACTTTTTGTGTAGCACGATGTGCCGATCTCACCCAGCTGGGCCTGGCAGCAGGAGCACTTGAGGCATCGGCTGTGCCAGTAGCTGTCCATGGTGTAAAGGAGGAAACGGTCCGCAATTTTGCCCCCGCAGCCGGCGCACCGCTTCCAGGACAGAGAACCTGTGCCCACCGGTGGTGGCTGGCTGCTGCCTCCGGGATTCACCATCGTACCTGAGAACACACAGAAGAAACCATGACAGGTTGCTGTTCAGACTATTATTTTTTTTCCTTTTACACTCAAGGACTGCTTTGTACACACAAGGGTCAGGACTTACACAGCTATGAGTTGACACATTTGTCATAACTGATCAGTTATCAGCTGTTTGAACATGTTGTATCTGCAGCTGCGAAGCCCGATCTCTGCTACAAGACAACCACAAGTCACTTAGTGAATTAATCTGCCCTTGATCTCTACGCTGTTGCTTCATCAGACCTCTTGTGATGAATGTCTATTCACTGATAACACTGTGGGGCCAGAGGAACAATTACACAGCATGGGCCTTTGTTGAGCTGTCCTAATGGCGCACAATTCCTCACTCTGCAAAGAGGTGATGTCCACAGCAAAACTCAAGGGAGTGAGTAAAGGGAGGCTGATGTTTGGCACAATAGTTCTGATGCTGCATGAGCCTTTGACCTCAGCCAAGTATATGATCACGCATCTACACCACAGCCCTGATACAGCGATGTGCACACGCTGTAATGATGTTAAATGTTCTAATCTACTGAAATGCAGGCATTTGTTTCACCCACCAAATTAATGTGGGCTCTTTCAAATGTAATCCTCTCCAATTTGGTCAGGCAGCCTCGCCTGGATAAAGCCAAATCTATGTTGAAAGACAGGTAGGCTAATTAGAGTTAGGAAGAGGGAGGGTGGGGGGTGCACAGAGAAAAGCATTCAGTAAGCCCATTAGCGATGGCTCTTAGGGACAAACCACAGCGTACCTTAGTGCTGATTAAATCTAAAAGGAGATGAATCAAAAAAGCCGACCTGAAAGTGACTCCCGGATAAACAAGACGGGGCCATCATCAAGTTTCATTCAGAGGAGTTTCCTTTTTTTCCGCTGAGGGATGGAGGGGACGGGGAGGGGAAGAGGAGGGGGGTGGCTTTTAACTTAAATGGGCTAACTCAAGTAATTACACGGGCAAGCAATTTGGAGACCAAGTCATGGAAATAGAAGAGGGAGCGAGAGAGACGGAGGGGGGGAACATATCAGACAGCCATGTGCTAAAAGCTTCTGTCCGCTGCCTGATTTTGTTTTTGAAATAGAAAATAAAAGAAATGCAGCTTCACATCTCAATTACTACGAGCTGAGTCCTTTAAAAAGACCAGTGTAATGTCCGCTGTCACATCTGAGCGCAGGCATTCCTAAAATAGACACAGGCGGACTCAAAACCGACTGTTTCCACTCTGAAAACTACGGACAATTGCAGGTAGCATATATACATATAAAATATATATATACAGCGCAAACACACAGAACAGCTGTACCAGCGGCAAACACCCACCTCGTTTGTCTCCTTTCAGGGTAATGGCTGTAAAGTTGACGGCTTGAATGGCAGGTAGGCGAACAGGTAGGCTGCAACAACAGTACCCCAAAAAAGTACAGGTAGAAAGCGGACGCGACACCGCGCGCGGTCGTCGGCCTCCAGCTCCGCGCGGCAGCGAAACCCTCGAGCTCGGCTCTTCAGCAAGCAAATGGAGTTATCAGATAGTATTTCCACTGGATGCTTCCCGTTTAACTGCTGCTGCCGCTTTTAGTGCTCTTTTTCTCGCTGGAACAAAAACGAGTCCATCACAAGCCGTAATTACAGGTCTGCGCATGCCGTTGTGTCCACAGAGCTGGAGAAGTGCGTGGAGAAGAGGGAGGGAGAAAAAACAGAAACACGGAGGCAGGCAGAGAAGCTGTAATTGACTGTCCTCTGCTCTGGTCTCTGGGTCCCGTTAGCTGCTTGTTCTACATGTGTCGCTGACAGGAAGAAACCTCCAGTAAAAAAGCCCCTTCAGCCGCGTGACGAAAGGGCCTCGGCAGCCAATCCGCGCGCGGTCCATTTAAGAGGAATAACAATTCTGGCCAATCAGAGGGAGGCGAGACTGACTCGGACACGCAGACAGAGAAGGATGGAAACGGAGGTGAGATGGACCGGAGAGAAGAGACACGCAGCAGTCCAACGTATACAAGCCAAATCAGGGGCAGAGACGAGATTAGAGCGGATTTATACGACAAAGAAAATCCGTAGAATAAGCTCAGTGTCCTGTTTAAGGAGCTTCAATATCACCGTGATAAATATATTATCTCTTCTAAACGTCCATAATACTCGAACATGGAGAGATTGCATATGAAGCATTGTAATAATATACAGATCAAACTGTCTCCATTGTCGGGACTACTGAAAGCTGCATAGCAACATCCTGTAGGCTGCATTCATCTCACGCCCGACTTTAATTAGTTGACATTCAATAACTACTTAGTTTACCGAGGGTGACTCCAACCTCTGGGAAATATCAAGCCCCCCTAATAGCTGCGTAGTGGCGCCATCGTCTGTCACTGGAAAAAATCGCAGCGAGGCCTGCTGTCGTTTACAACCTCATTAAGCCTCGGGTCATTGGTTTCAACACCTATTAAGGCTAATCTGCAAGACCTGATTTGGCTGAGATCCTTTTAATTCCTTCAGTTTGAGTTTTTCCACCATCACGTGACACTTCTGAGATCCCATCAACTGAAGGTGACTGTAACGCTTTTTTAATAAAAATGAAATGTATATGGTGGCGACACCACGACAGAGAGGCGGGGGGCTGCTCTCCTTGTAAAGAAAAGCTGCAAACAAGTGACGTCTTCAGTTTAACCAAAAACAGTTGCTATTGGAGAAAAGTTTCCCTGTTTGAGATTCAGCAGGCTGAGTGGTTTTACATGACAAAACGGCTCTCTTATAAGATGCCCCTGGCTTCATTAGAAAGACGTCAGATGTATAAAGATGATCTTTTTCTTGACTTTAATTGTTTAATTATTCCTGCAGCTCCGAAGAGATCGCGCTGCATCAAGCTGATTTCCCTTTTGGCAAAGCCGGTGCTACTCCGCCTTGGTTTGAGCCACATTCTCCTGACATTCTCATCAAGCCTCTCACTCAGCAGAACAAAAAAACCCCACGGAAGATTGCAAAGAATGTCTTTTCCACCAAGGAATGATTAATTGATATAAATGATTAAAACAGAGGAAAATTATGAAATGAATTTGAAAAGAGGCCTCACAGGAAAAGCTTTGTTTGTTCCGGGCCTTTTTTAATGAGCTTTTCATAACTGGGCAAGAGAAATTACTCTGCGTGTTCTTTTTCTGGAGCTCTTTTGCAAAATAATTATGGCTAGTTGAAGTGAGGAGGAGGAAGTGGAGGGGTCAGGGAGACGAGGGGGAGAGAAGAGGGTGGGTGGCTGGGTAGGTGGGGGTTCCCTCAGAAATTGATCACCTCCTTTCTCCGCTGAGATCTTTGAGTCCTATGGCAGTTTCCAAGCAGCTGCATTATGACAAAAAAAAAAAAAAAGAAAAACGAAAGAAAGCAGCCAACAACAATATGATTGAACACTATTTCAGTGTTTAAACAGGGACGAGAGAGCGTCAGATGTGGCTCACAGTGTTGATACTCCCCACAGGGGTGATCTCACTGAGATGAAAAGGAGACCACGGTGCTTCATAATGAAGCTGCTTGTCCTGTGGGAAAAAGCAATAGAGCCGCAGTGAGCACGGTGGTTAACTTCAGCCTGGGATTCGCTCTGTGTTCTCGTCTATTGACGTGACACTGAGCCGCAGAGAGGCCGGTTTCAGCCTGAGAGTTTACACAAAACATCCAGGCCACTCCAACATTCTCTCGGGCTCATATTCTGAGATCGCACAGCTACATGTGGCCTCGTCTGCCGTTTGCGATACGACGTTGCTCTCGCTTTACTGCACATGTTGTCTGTAAAAGAGAATGATGTTCAGTTAGCTGAGCCAACTGATCAGGGAAGATTAGAGTTCAGATTATCTGCAGATACAGAGAAGCTGCTCTAGGACTGCACACAGGGTGGCACAAAGATCTCTGAGTGAAATCTGCTAAATGAGTAAAAGGTTACTTACCTAAAGAGCCATTAAAGGAACACTTAAAGTCCACATTCTCCGAAAAACATGTTGATTCAGGATGCTTCTGAAAGTGATAAACTGATTTCCTGAACATCTAAAGTGCTTTTTTCTGGATCAGACACAACACACCAGTACACACAACTTTGTGCATCTGAGAAATTGCAAAGGTTTGCAAAATTTTAAAGTTATTATAATTATATAATCCAGGCCTGTCAAAGTCAGTTCAAATGCTTTAATTGAATCAAAAATGCATGCCCTGCATAGCCTTCTCATGTACAGTTTGATCCACATACTTCACCCAGGCCACAAAAGTGCTCCTTTGCCTTTCCATGATGGGAATCTGCACACCGTACAAAGAAACTCTACTGGATTGAGATCTGGTGACTGTGGAGACCATATGAGTATTATGAGCTCATTGTGATGTTCAAGTAGCCAGTTTGAAACGATCTGAGGTTTGTGACATGTTGCGATCAGAAAATGGGTACACTGTGGTCATAAAGGAATGCACATAGTCAGCAGCAATACTCAGACAAACTATGGTGTTTAAATGATGCTGAGCTCATACTAGTATTCCAAGAAATATTCCCCACACCACTGCCGGCAGCCTGAAATGTTGATACAAGGCAGGATGGATCTGTGCTTCATGCCAAATTCTGACACCACCACTTGAAAGTGGCAACAGAAACTGAGGCTCATCTGACTAGGCATCCTTTTTCCAGTCTTCTAAAATCCAATGTTGAGAATTCCCATGTGAATTGCAGGCTCAATTTCCTGTTCTTAGTTGATAGGAGTTGCACCAGGTGTGGTCTTCTGCTGCTGTAGGCCATCTGCTTCACAGTTCAATCTGTTGTTTGGTGTGTGTGGACTTACTGTTGTTTTCCTGTCAGCTCAAAGAAGTCTGGTAGTTGTCCTCTGACCTCTGGCATCAACACGGCATTTTCACCTCAAGTCACTTAAATCTACATTTTTCCATATTCTCTCAGATTCTGTACTTCAGCAGGTCATCTTGACAATGCCTAAATGCAAATTGTTGCTGTAAGTAAAAAAGTAAAAATCTATTTCCAAGTAAAAGAAATAGATTTTTCATCATGAATTTTTCTTAAATTTTTATTAAGAATCTAAAATAATATATGGATTGGATAACAAGGGACAAATTTGGCTCCATGGCCTTGAGTTTGGCACATGTGGCATAATCAAAGCTAAAGAAGAGTTTGCAGATCATAGCGCAATCATGCATGCTATTCATGTGAATATACTAGAAAATATAGTATTGTTTGTTTCTGATGTTTACTGATTTTTGGTACCAAAATAATTTACAAATGGGTTATTTGTAAGCAAACACCAAAAGTTTTTAATTAAACTTTAACTGAGGATGTCATAGCACATCTGTGCTCACATTTGGCCAAGTAGGCGGTACTCAATAGTAAATAGCCCAAGATTTATATAGCAATTTTGCATTCTTACTGACCACTCAAAGTCAGGCAGTGTTTTCCACTCACTACTGCACAGAATCTGGTCACAGGAGCAGAATGGCAGCATACACTATCATTTCCATAACAGTGTAGCGTCTCTTTTGTAAAGTGAAAGGAAGTGGGGACAATGCATCAGTCATAGGTAGGGGTGGCTGATTTAGAGTTTAGAGTAAGTTCATTTAGAGTAAAAAAGCGCTATATAAGAATGAGTCCATTCATCTTTTTACAGTCTATGGTGGAAGAAATTGGCTAGGCTGTGTCCTAAGCTGTCACCAGTCCTGTACTCATTCCTCTTTCTCATCGTGTGATCAGCCTCATGTGCATACATAGTCATCTCTCCCCAGTTGTGTTTATCAGATCCTCTGTTGAGATTCTAGTGTTTAACCCGTCTTGCTTCCTGGTTTTGGTGCTGCTTAGGATTCCCTTTTAAGTTTGGCTGTGTTTTTGAAAGTATCACCGGCTTGTTAATTGTTAATAAGTTTTGTGTTTTTGACTGAGCTTTTGCTTCTGCATTTGGACATCCTGACTTGTGGCTAATTATAACACCACAGCCGTGCTGACACTCTGATTGTGTGGCCAGCAAGTAACATATTGAAAGACAGATGTAGCAACTGTGACATCACCCATTTGTCTGTGAAACTTAGATTGGTTTTTACTACAGCTGAACAGTGAAGCCTGCCTAGGATTTGCTACAGAGAACCAAACCCTTTCTTTATACCAGGGTGTGAAGCTTTTTCTTTTCTGGAGTCTGTCCCATGGCCAATTGTGGAACTGCAGCTTTGGCACTTCCACACTGGCTTCATTTGTCCAACCCAGGAGGTCTCTGCTCACATTTTATCCCCTTTATTGCTCAAAAGGTGCTAAAAGCTGTCTGTCTCTTCCCCAGCCACTATACTTAACTGCGTTAACAGATTACTGGTTGTACATGGCTGTACCTACACGTAGCACGCAAAATTATGTTAAATACCATCTAAATCTCCTGTGGAATGCAGATAACCACATTTTATTTTCGCATTGTTCGTTGATTCGATTGCTCAAACATTTAATAGCAGTGAAGCCTGGAGGTAAATTAGACACGAAAAGAACAACAAATAAGAATCCAGCCGACCACATTCAGCTCACTACAGAGCAAATCACTCCACTTTATGGTTATGGTAGAATACAGTTGTGCAATATGTAGCAGAAATGGTATGAAAATAAGCACATTCAGAATGACTAAAGTTTCATCAAACCCTTCAATCTGAGGTCACGGCTGCGTTGCTTTGTTTTGTGGTATGCTGCGGTGGTTCCAACTCGACTTGGGTCACGAAACAATGAAACAGCCTGAAGTGTTTAGCTCGATATTCCCACGTTAAAATGTGCCTCACTTCATTTATTTGGGGGTATTGATCGCATTCATTTATCGTTTGTAATTAAACAGAGAACAAGCAAGCTTAGGTAAACAGAAATCAACAGCTCAATAAATGCTTCATCTGTGTCAGAGGGGTTAGTTAAAACCTCTGCTGGAAGTTTCTGATTTTTCCGGAGTAAGAAATTTGAAAAATATGTCAGCAACAATACAGTGGCCTGAAGTTTTAGACATAAAAAGAAAGCAGAGTGATACTAAGTCAGAGTCCATTATCCAAACTTCAATATTAGAGATATTTCTTGGTTTTTTAAAGTGACACTCCACATTTTGGGAAAATGTAATTATTTGTTTTCCATCTCAGGGTGACATTCGAGGTTGATGTGTCAATGCGCATTAAATAAACAGAGCTGAAGTTAGGTTTAGCCTAGCTTAGCATAAAATAAGACATATAAGGAGCTCCTTATATGTACAATACTAAGTAAAAAAAAAACCCCACACATTTAAAGCTGTTGTATTTAGAGAGCTGTTTAGTGATAAGGTGTTATTTGGTACTAAAACAGGAAAAGCTCATTTTGATAGCAAAACAAAGACTGTCTAAGGAGTTTGTTCCATTGATACTAGAATGGGACATGAGCTGATAAGGTTTACTAGAATTAGGGTTTGATACCCTTGTATATATGGTTCCAATCAAGCAACAACCCCCAAAGGTAAAAAAGGAAGCTTCTTGAAGCTTTTTTCAATGGCCACTTCAGGCAGCCATCAAAAAAAATGAGTCAGTCCCCACAGACTCTGATTTGCTGTTGCCTTCTAGTTTTACAGTATTTTAAAGGAAGTTTATGTTAAGTTTTGGCTGTTGTTTATTTTTTTAAAGAATCCCTCTGGATACTGGAGGTAAGGGCATGGCCACTTTGATAAACAGGTGTTCAGACACAAGCAACTGGAGCTGATCACAATAATTCAAGTCACTTAACTGAACCTCTGGTCCATCACTGTCTAATGGCCTACACTGGAATGATTTGCTCACAGCTGTACCAAAAAACTGTTTTCTATGTCGGAGGAAAGTTTTACGTTTGTGCAATTTCGAATTATTTCTTTTTATAGAGATCTTTTTAAT
This sequence comes from Copadichromis virginalis, assembly GCF_057382275.1. NCBI lineage: Eukaryota > Metazoa > Chordata > Actinopteri > Cichliformes > Cichlidae > Copadichromis > Copadichromis virginalis. Next base: position 14,661,554 of record NC_140639.1, on the reverse strand, counting down.
TAGATCAAGCAATCTTGAAAACACCAGTAATTTATGTCGGCATTCTTTTCATTATGTGGGTAAATGGATATTAAAAAGGCAGTGGGTTCGTCACTAGTGCCTGGAACAGGATTCACTGTGTTAACAAAGAAATTGGAGAAGTTTGTTGCTGAGAGAAGTTGGTGGTGAAAGGGTCTCTTCAAATCTATGCAATAATCTTATAGATCCAGCAAAAAAAACCCCAAATGAATAATTAAATTACATCCACGTGGGATACAAACTTGGGAATCCTGGTTGAAAGCATCATGTCCGATTTACATCACTGCAAGCTACTAACGTAGATGTAATTAAAGCTCATTGTTTTGGCCCGGAGCTCTATTTCTTTGGTTCAGCCTCAGTTCTCTCATTAGACAACAAAATGCTAAAGTCACCTTGAGCTACCTGCCCTGGACAAAACATGAAAAACTATCTAGTGAACACAGTGGAGCATTTACAACTAAAGATTTCCACCTGCAGTCAGTTTATAAACTGAAGCATGAACTGGAGTTTGAGCTACTGCCCTCAGGTCGGTGTATTAGGACATTTGTTTGGTGGGCCAAAACATGTCTCTCTTATTCTACGGATTATTGATGGCAAATACAACTATGATCTTGGTTTCGACGCTACATTGAATCTTTGGCAGACATGGTGTGAATTTCCATTTCCTGCAGTTGAATTTACTGAGATGGCGTTAACTCTCGCAAGGCTACATTCTCTATGTCTAACTTAACTAACCACCCAAGACCACCTAACAGTACTCTTTTAAAACAAACTGTCCCAGCAATGCTAGTCGCCTGTTTCCAGCATTAAGATCAAAGTTACACCTCTATTTACATCTCTTTACCGTTTGACCTCATCAAATTCTTCTTGCTGGATTTTAAAACTCATCGTAAAACACATTTATACTCCTTGGCCTTCGATGTATTTAATCATTTTTGTGTACATCACTTTGTATCTCCTGTGCCTGCTGAAGTTAAGTTAAAGTGCTTTATATATAAAGTTGGTATGTTATGTTGCTTTTTGGGAGAAGCTAAATGGTTTGAATCAGAAAAGTTTTTGCATTTTAAATCTATTTAAAGGGAAAATGGGGAGACTACCGCGTTTGGACAGTACTGGTTACTTCCATGTAGGTCATAAATCATCACAGGACAAGAAGCTTTTTGTTATAAGTTGCTCCTACATACTATTTCCTTTTTCTTTTGGTGGCATTATTGGTGGTTTGTCACTTTCATATCCTCACACGATATCTAAATCTATTTTTCTTTCAACAAACATTTTGTCATTTGATGCTTTTCTAAATAAAAGGGGGACTTTTGCTCTCCTAAATTAACCGTGCTAAGTCTGTACAGGTCAGGATTGAGAGACAGACGTCTTTCGTAAAGCTACGTAATGAAACCATCTAGTCATGACATTTTCCTATAAATGTAATGGATTTTGTACGTTTTTTGATGGATCAGGGTGCACATTTCCAAATGCACCCGAAGCCCTTGACAGTAATGAATGTGCACAACAGAGCCAGAAAACATTTCAGTGACGGGAGAGGAGGGGGGGGGTGGGAAGAGAGGGAGAGAGACGTGAAATGATGGAATTCAGACTAAATGACAGAGAAGCAAAAACAGCCTTTCCTTTAAGTGCTTTAATCGTTGGATAATTGCTTCTACACACTATTTCAGACTCTCTGCATGCGCACACGTACAAACACAAACAGAACACCATGTGCTGCCTCTAACAACGTTGCTTTAATGAAATGTCGCGAATCCTTAATGAGTCTCAATGTCTTGTGATAAATTTCATAATTATTCAACCCCACGCAACTGGAGCGGGAAATTCATCAGTCAAAGCAAATTAGTTGGGATCCATTAGGGTTCAGTGTCTTGTAGGGACATTCACTTTATTAGCTCCTTACACCCATTGCAATAATTGGGAGCATATTTCATTTGGCTCTAACCCCACTTTACTGAATGACTGCTCTTTCCCGTTTTATTTACAGCGATGTGCTGTGTGCTGCATACTGTTCTTCAGTCTCTGTGATACAGTACGGAGCAGCGTGAGTGACAGCGCTGCTTCTTTGTTTCGATCTTGCTGTTTATTTTGGGAGTGGCATTTCTTCTACTTTGCTCGTTTTCCTTTCAGTGAAGCACAAGGCCGAATCTACCTGTGCCGTCTTTACCGATTCATCTAAAACTTCAAATGAAGCAAGTGGAGAGTAGCAGTGATTAAAACAAGTCAATAATGAAAGAGGGTTTTGTCTGTTTGTGAGGAGACCGCAGTCCGATCATGCAGGTCCTTGGTGATCAGTGGGACATGGCAGAGGGGATAATTTCTTTAAGATGACTGACGGTGGTTTCCACTCACAGATGCCTCTCTTGTTTGTCCTGGGGGTGCCTCGGGGTTCGCCTTCCCCTCGCTCCTCTGCCTCTTTTTCTGACAACCTGCAGACATCTCAGACGAGCTGCATTCTTCCCACAGAGACACCAAGTCTCAGACATGAAAGAGTGAGCGGGGAAGTGTCTCTGTTTAGTGTCGAGGCCATGGGAAACTGATGTTGGAGAGAAATGTGCACAAGGGTTCAGGTGTTGGCTGTCTTTGAGTGAAAGACCTTAACATGCGTTACTTTGTATTACTTTGGCTCTACTTTACTGCAAACTCCAAGGACCTTCAGCTGGGTAATGAATGTCTCAAAAGTTTAAAGGTTCAGTCAGTGTTTTTTGAGCTTATTCAATGGAAAAAAAGAATATGGTACTACTGAAATTACTTATTGTCATCAGATTAGACATGCAACCCTCCTCTCTCTGGACAGCTGGCAAACCTGCTAAACAACAACACCAGCTGGTCCTAAACTAACATTGCATCACCTAATGTTAGACTCCAGTGTCCCCCCAAAAAAATCACACTTTGCCTCTGATAAACAGTTTGATTATTCTCAAATAGTATGAAAGTTTTGTTTTTAAGTATCCGAATCCAAAATTTCAACTTGGCTCCACTTCAAACACAGTTTCGCTAACCCATGCTAACACTGGCAAAAACAGCAGTGCTTAAGGACTGAAAAGTTCAGAATATCCTCAACAACTCAACTCTGTCATCAGAGAGAAATGAGTTTCACTGACTCATATTGACCTCTTTACAGTCCAAATAGTGGATACTTGGTATATTGAAAGCTTAAAGCTGAGGTAAACAGCTGACTGACAGCCAACACTCACTACAGATCAAAAGCCAACAGAGTTGGTTGTCTTACAGTGGCCACCATAGCTAGGATTATGCACTTCAATTAAAAAAAAAAGAGTCAGTTTTTTACATCATTGGTTATTTGTCCAGATGTTTGCTTGTCAGGTGCCTTTTGTAGATTTATTAATGACTACAGTGTGTCTGGAGGTAAAGAAGATCTTATAGCACTGGAAAACCTCACTGGGAGGATGGGTGGGTATCTTCAGTGTGACTTTAACACAAGCATGCTTATAAATTAAAATCTGCAGATGTTCAGTGGATTATGTTGATGAAGCTGTTTCAAAACTCACAGTTTTGTTTTGTTTTTAATTAGCTGACTTGTTGGTATTTACATACCACTAAAGTGCCTCTGTGCACTCATTTCCTGTTTTCATGGCTTCGTACAAAACCTGTATGCACCAGAATGGATGAACAGGAGCAGCAGAGTTTAGGTTTATGATGACCAGAGGCAGAATTTTGTTTTATCCAGATAACTTTTGGATTAATCCTGAGTTTTCAGTATTTCGGGTATCAGGGAATATCACCTTGGTAAATTGTGTTGTGAACCAAGCATGCTCTAGAGAAAGTTGGGTTACAGATTAGAGATCAACAGGTATCACATCACTGCCTTCTGACCAATCAGTTCTCTGGAAAATCATGTCACCATTCCTAGAGTGTGCTGACAATAGAAGGGTCTAAAGTTTTCTAATAGCATCTTATGAATATATAAGTATAGAAATTCATAAGAGGCAATTGTATTATTTTATTCTTTTCCTGTTGGCTACAAATGATTTTACAACAGTTCTATTGTTGCATAAACATTAAGATCCTAAAACAGAGCAGCTATTTGTACTTGCTGACCCGCAGACTCATTTTGAATTCTGTTTTTATATTTATTCTTTACTTATTCTTTATTTTTAAACATGACTGAGGCTGCAGCTGAGAGATAAAAAAAAAGTGTCTTTTAAAGATGAATTTATTAGATACTCAATTATAATCTAACAGTATCTTCTGTGTCTTAATGACAGAGCTGTGATATTGATAAGTCAACCAACTTTTGTGTTGGTTGACTTTTTTAATAGGCTTCATACGACAACTAGCTTATTTCTCAACAGGTGGTGCTTTTCCAGTCTTATTGACAAAAGTGGACCATCTGTGTTGCTTTCATTCTGTATTATCTTTGTAACCTCTTCATTTGTAAAATTTATAGTTCATTTCTTATTTTCAGCTGCCGGTCCAATAGTCAGCGTGACTGGTCAGATGCTGCCAGCGGCATGCGTGAACATGCTCATAGTCAGAACCCTGGGTTAACACTAGCGCTTTGATAACCAGGTTAATGCAATCACTTATTCTGACTACCGATGTTAGGGCAAGTCAAAGCGGATAACACAACCTTTTGCCCGATGACGTTCCATTTTGGTAACCCTGAGTCAACCTTTTGCCAGCTTTGCATTAAAAAAAATTATGTGTTTAAATTCATCTGAGGGCTGCAATTTTATCTCAACTGTCTTCTTGATATCACAAGTATGTTTAGGTCCACGGTAATCACAGCCTTGATTACAAGCCAGTGATTACCGTGAATGGTGCACATACAACATGCACGCATTCTCAAATCAACCAGGCCAGGATTCTCTTGTCAATGTTACCACGTTAACAGGAAAAAAATCACTTACTTTAAAATGTTTAGTTGAGTTATAAACTCATCAGCCAGTTTATAAGGTACACACGTTCAGCTCCTCATTAATGCAAATATCTAATCGCCAATCACATGACCTGCTGAGGTTTTCAAACTAAGCATAAAAATGGGAAAGGTGATTAAGTGAATTTGAATGAAACTTTGTTGTCGGTGACCAGATGGGCTGGCCTGGTTATTTTCAGAAACTGCTGATCTACTGAGCTTTTCCTATATAACCATCTCTAGATTTTACAGAGAACGCTGTGAGAAAATATCCACCGAGTGTTGGTTCTCTGGGTGAAAATGCATTATTGAAACAATAGGAGAATGGCCAGACTGCTTTGAACTAATAGGAAAACAAAATCTTGTGTCTTGAAGCAAGATGAGCTACAGCAGGAAACAACCATACCGACCTCTGAGGAATGCTTCCAATACCTTGATGAATTTTAGTAACAAAGAATGAAGGCAGTTCTATTCAATTCATTTCAGTTTTCTTTATACAGCGCCAACTCACAGCAACAGTCACCTCAAGGCGTTTTATATTGTAAGGTAGACCCTATAATAATACATACAGAGGAAAAACCCAACAATCATATGACCCCCTATGAGCAAGCACTTTAGCGAAAGTGGGAAGGAAAAATTCCCTTTTAACAGGAAGAAACCTCCAGCAGAACCAGGCTCAGGGAGGAGCGGCCATCTGCCGTGACCAGCTGGGGTGAGGGAATTAAGACAGGATAAAAGACATGCTGTGGAAGAGAGCCAGATATAATAACAAATATGATTCAATGGAGAGATTTCTGAAGGCAAAAAGATGTCCAACCTAGTACTAGTAAGGTATACCTAATGAATTGGCTATGAAGTGTATATAGAGATAAAGCTTTTTGAAGATGTTTGGCCTAAACCTTTTAATAACACTTGATATCTTCCTTTAAATTTACTGTGGTTTGTGCCTAAGACCAAAAACATACAACAAAGACTGATTATAAAAATGTTTAATTGGTGCTAAATAAAATACATCTAAATCATTTTTCTTATTAAATTTAATAAGGAACTTTGGCCAAGTATTTCTTAATGTCTTTATCTCGTGTCTTGTCCATTTATTATGTGAAGCAGTCATGTTTGCAGTCGCAATCTGTGGATATATTTTTCATTTAAGTAAAAGGATTGCGGGATGAGACTCTGCTCAAAGTTGAAGGGCAAACTCACTTTCACACTGAAGCATTTTCTGAGTTATCAGGGGACACTGAATACTCCACAGCAGCTGAAGGCCCTTCACCGAGGCCTTGTTGTAGCATCTTAATCTCATTCTGCCCACATCATGGCCATGTTTGTCCAAAAAGCCTCTGCTGTGGAGCTGACCTGATTGGAAGGTAATAAAAATCTAAGTCGAACAAAGGAAAAGAAATAAGCTACACTGAAGCACACACGCACACACAGAGAAAATAGCAGCCTTATCATCCCTGTTTCATTTAGAGTTGATTGCTGTCGGATTATAATGCAATCACCACGCTGTGCGAGCCGTAACTATGGGAACTGGTTTTAACTGTTTATCTTGCCAGAGATCTTAATTTAAGTTTGAACACTCTGGATCACTTAGATGTGAGAGACATGGGAAATTGACAAAAAAAAGAGGACAACAAAGGGAAGGGAGGGACTGTGAGCTGTGGACGAAAATGGAGAAACAGACACTTTCTTGTTCTTTCTGTTGTATTTCATATGCAATTTAATTTGTCTTTGAGAGAAAATCAGTTTATGATGACAATCCACGGGGGCAGTAATGAAAGCAGCGGAGTTCCTTTGCCATGGGAAAGTTTCTGCCGGAGAATGCCGCTAATCTTGGCAAAATGAATCATTCACACTTTATTTGGACATCTGTGTTAACCCCCCCTGCTGCCCCTCCCCCTCGCCCAGACTTTCATTCATTTGTGACAGTTTTATTACAAGTCGTGCAGGTGGCTGGAGGCTCAGGAGTCAAAAAAGAATGCCACATGGAGATAGTCCAAAATGTTGAGGAGCTGTTGAGTTTTACAGGGGTGTTTCCTCTGCGCAGAGCAAATAGTCTTACAGGACACTCTCAGCTTACACAGCCTCACTCCATAAAAAGGCACACTGGATCAAAAACAAGCGTCTGCTTTGTTGCGGTTTCTGTTTTTTGAACAAGACCACATTAAATGTTCTGAGGCCCCAACTTTGTTGACCCTACTCTGTCCTAAATACAGGAAATTGCACATGCTGCCGTATCCACAACATGATTTAGCACTCGCAGCCTTTTAGGTATTCCAAGAATTTCTGTAAAGTATCTACAAGCTGCTCTTATTTTGAAACAGCAAGATAAGAACTAGGGCTGGGTATCGTCACTGATTTCTAGAATCGATTCGATTCCGATTCACAAGGTCCCGAATCGATTCGGGACCTTGTGATTGTGAACAGAATCCGTGTACCTGCTCTCATTTACTGTTTTAGCTGTTTGGTGGTTGTTGGAATTTTGTGAGGTTTAACCTGAGATTCTGGCGTTTTGGGCAAAATTAATTCATATTAAAAAATCGATTCAGGATTTTAATGAATCGATATCACGTTATCCAAGCCAGAATCGATTTTAATCGATAAATCGATTATCAAAACCCACCCCTAATAAGAACACAGGTCAGTACCTATAGCCATTGACGGACCACCACACTAGCACGTCCAGTGCCCTGAATATAATACAGGACCTTGGTCTTACTGTTTTTAAAATTTTGGAGTAAAGAAATTATAAAGGTGTTTGTTTGTTTTTAAGTTAGTCATTATGATTCGATTTAATTCACTAAGTGTCAGCTGTCTGGTAGTCAACAAGGAGAAAACGTAGACTATGGGAGAAAGGAACTGTGCTAATGCTACAGGCCTGCCCAGCTGACTGTTTGATGCTTGCTTTATGCAAATGGAGAGGACTGGGGCAGCTGCTAAGTGTTGGTCTGTCTCATACTGCTGTCTGCTCAGTGTGTGTCTGTGTGTGTGTGATCTGTTTCTTTAAGTTGAAGGTTCTCTCTGATGACAGACTTGGGCCAGTTGTATTGAGTTGTACACACAGGTATAATTCCTATTACAGTTTTATCTTAAGGCTGCAGATGTTATTTTATAGCTACCAAGGATCAAATGTTATCTTCAGTGTAATTTGACAGGCTGTTCCCATTCCCGTGGCGTAAAGTGATGTCATTCTTGTCAAAGCTGCTGGCGTGTCTCAGTTACACACAAGGTGTCCTTTGATAGTGGTGTGTGACGTAGTGGGTTATGGCATTAGTGAAATGGGACTGTCACTCCTAACCTCTCATTCATTAACACAAAGGGGGTGTGAGGGGGACTTTTTGTAACGTATTCAACAGCACACATAGACCTTTACATGGACTAAAGAGAGCTGCTGTCTGCCGGTGGCCAGTTTTGCCATAGTTGGTGGATCAGTGTTGTTGTTGGTGGCTAAAGACTCAATATGTGTAATTGTGATGCTCAGGTGGCATTTGAAGATACGGTATGATGTTAGGATTAATGGGTCACCAATACAAGCAAGGATAATGGTTTGTTTCCCCGCTTCAATCCAACAGCCAGCAAAAGCATCTATTACTATAATCTAATCTTTTCATGGTGTTTCCCTGACCTATACAAAGTACTGGTTTATCCTCAGCTTTCATAAAACATGTAAGCTTTATACCAGAAACAACTTTTATGTCTCCTTGAAGAGAAGATTTAATATTTTTGGAAGACTTGGAAGAGGACTGTTTGTTACATCATTCATCACTTTTTTTTTTCTCACTGGAAAAAGATTATTAATGTTTTAGTCCTCGAGTATGAGCTAAAAGGAGCTTCCAATATAGTACTTAGTAGACTTCACCATATTTTTTTTAATTTGGAAGAGCTCTGAAGCAGTGTCCTCATCTAAAGCCTTTGGGTTTGATTTGTAGCCCATATTTGTCTCCAGCATTGGTAACAGTCATGTTCTTATTTTTTTAATTTTAGATTTTACCTCAGAGTTGAGAGGAGTATCCACCACCTATGCCTTTTTGGTGTTTGTTTGCGCTTTATTTCATGATTGCCACATTGCTGCTAGTCTCTCTCTGCATGTACACCCCTTAACAATAGAGTAAAAAAAAATTTTGGTTTTTTTGATAGAAAAAATACTGTTTTACTCATAAATATATATTGATTAGTGTTAAAATACATTTTCCAACAATGTAAAGCATTGTCATAAACTTAAAATTAATCCATTAAAAACACATCAGAGTTGGTGCCGGCTTGTAGAAGCTGCCATCTTTATCCCATTTTGAAAACGGTGGCTAGGATGGGACTCATTATTCTGCCTAACTGCTTTTTATGTATGTGCCTAGAGACAATCCACATACATAGTACGCCTTTTAAATTTTACATCTCTTTTAATTTAAAAATCTCAAATAGCACTTTGAAACTATATACGACCACTTAACATCTGTTTTTCTCCTCCTTCACAACTGCTCTTTCTCCTCCCTTATTTCCATCTCAATCTCTACCTCCTCATCTCCTGAACTAATTTCTGGGCTCTAACACACGAAAACATGTATCAATATACTTTTTTATTCCCAGTATCATTGTAAGTACTTATTAGCAGCAGATTAGTTAATTGCGTTCTTATATCGCATGAGCATTGAGTCCAATGTTGTTAGAATTTGTTTCACTAACAAAAGCTAACAATGGCAAAAATTTACAGAAAGAAAAGTTCAAGATCCCAACAACTCACCTCACTATCCCTGTCATGAGGCAGAAGAGTTTCAATTACCAACTCATATCAACAAACTTTTACAGCTTCCTCCAGAGTAAATAGACATAGATGCAGTATATTGCCAGCTGAGGTAAACAGCAGACTGACAGCCTACACTCACTACTGATGAATGATGGCCAGAGGTTTTTGTTCTACAGCAATCACCATAGCTAGGATTGTGCATTTCAATTGGGAGATGTAAGAAGTCTGTTTCGTGCAAGGTTGGGCCTTCTGTGGTCTTCACTCACAACCATCTCAAATAACTTTCACAGAGCAGGGCAGTTTCTGGGGGATGAAAATGCATTTTATATGAGGGGTTAAAGAAGAATGGTTGGAGAGCCTGTAGTAAGAACCTGCGATGAGGGGGAAAGGCATTTCAGACTGCACAATATGTTCGGATTTAAGCAGGATGGGCTACAACAGCAGAGGTCCAGGTTGGGTTCCACTCCTGTCAGCCAAGAAGAGAAATCTATAGCTGCAGTGGGCATTGGCTCACCAAAACTAGGCACGTGGTGACTGGGGATTAAGTCTCTCTGCTAAGATTTCTGCTGTATGGCTGCAGATCAGCTAATACACTCAAACTGACATTTTTCGTCAGGTTGCTGTTGGTGTGGTGGGATGGAGAATGTTTTCCTGGCAGCTAAAGTTAAAATCTTTTTACAAGAACCTCCTGCACTCTACACTACTAGAAAATCTACCTATTTTTTTTTTTTTTTTTTTGCATTTGTAAGCTGTGACATTTCAGTTTGAAAACTGAGCTCGGCTCATGATTCAAATGCAGTGACAGAGTCGGGCCCACAAAGACTCCATCGCGTCCTCCAGCCTCCTAAGCCTGCAGTTGCACGGGTCTTTCAGCTCAAAACTGCACTTTACATTTCTGAAAAATCCATTATGAAAACTTGCATTTTCTTTAAACATACCGACATTAAATTAACTCCCACTTGACCTCACCACTTATTTCTTCTCCTGCGCTGTGTTTTACTGGAACACACATTGGCTGAATTGTAAGCCGATGTGTGAATTGAAAATAAGTTGAAGTGGCAAGGTCAGTGATCAATAGGAAGTTAATTAATGAAGAGTATGCAATGTTGTGGAAGTATAGATTTGTGAATGCCTTTGACTATGTTCCAATCATTGAAATGTCACCAGCACCCATGTTAAAAAAATAAATAAATCAGCCTATCTTTAATTTACCTTGAATCGCAAACCTAATAAAGAAGAAATATTCAGCTTTGCCTATTAACTTATACTGCACTGCAGATTTCTTTCCCCGTAGACTCCAGTGTTGACTTTGAGAAATGAATAAAGCCGTCATAACAAAAATTCATTGCATGACTGAAGACAGATAACCTTAATAATTCTTTTGATCCATTAAATGCTTTTTTTTCAATCTTGAAAGCATTTATGTAAAAATTCCACTTGTGTTTCAGCTGCTGATGCATAAAGATGAATTAAATCTATTTTACTTAGAATGAATTTAAACAGCTTTGATCCAGGTGATAGGAAGACCAAGCAGAGGTTCAGTCCTTTGAAAAAAGAGGCTTTCAAGTGCAAAATGGAGTAAGAAAAGGCGAGAACATGCGCTGTATATATGGTTAAGGCAATATGTGTAAACTGTGGCGAGCAAGCTAATGATTTGATTATATACTGTGTTGAAGACACACGCAGAACATCGAGTCATTTACCCATAAAGGTGGGGATTAGGTCTCGTTGGACAATCCTTTTCGAGCATTATTATTGTATGTAGAACATAGCTGCAGTGTTGTTCAAGCTTGAAAAGTTTGCGTGAGAAAAGTTGTGCTCTGAAAAGAGAACAAGGATGAAAAATTAAGTTCTGATTACAATTATGGGACGTGACACTTAGCTGATTTCAAATCAGCGAGGCCAAATTTCACAAAGCCTGTCAATGGTGGCAGCAAGCTCGCCAGATCCCTCCCCAATCAAAAGTTTGCTCTATATAATTTTACGCAATCAGATTTCTCCACAGTCATCCAGTGCAATCAGGTAATCAGAGGGGAGCATTAACAAGACAAATGGGGTTTAAAAAGTGGGTGCACTCTGTTTGCAGGAACTTCCTATGGAGAAGCCCCCTCCTCTTCTTGATTACTCCTATCACCCTCATACAGCGCAACATCCCCACTAAACAGCTTTCTACTACAGTACAGGCAGTATGTGTAGTAGGAACAAATGTGATTGGCTTTGCACGCAAAATTCGACAGGTAAATTGTTACTCTTAAGGTTATTTATGTCAAGTGACTAACTGCTCCAAGTAACAGTTTCTCTGAATGCCTCATATTGTGTACAGTAATGGCACTGTGGCCTCTTTCATTATAGGAGGAATTCTGTGATCCAGATTGCACAGTGAGGGACCGCTGATGCCCAGAGGTTGGCCCTCCATGTATCTACGTGTTGCATGCAAGTTGCATTTCCGGACTGGAAATGTTACTTCTTTGATCATTAGTAAGGAAGATTGAATGTACCTTTATTAACTATGATGATATTTAGGAAAACAAAATATTGATATCATGTGTGTATTTAACCACATCCTAGTATCGTACATAATTCATCCCCAGTTTGTATGTACTATTGATGGCTGTTAGGCCTTTAGCTTGTTGTTCTTCATTATTCTTCAACTGTAACAATTTTTTTTTGTAGAATTATGGTTAAAGTCTGTCTCCAGTTCCCCACATTCATTTATTTTATGTAAGTCATTTGCCAAAAGACGCTAGGCAATAAACAAGACCAAATATTAATAATAATAATGGATACTTTATTGATCCCCATGGGGAAATTACTTGTTTTTCTCTGCATTTGACCCATTCACTCAGTGAAGCAGTGGGCAGCCCACTAAGCAGGCGCCCGGGGAGCAGTGTGTAGGGATGGTACCTTGCTCAGGGGTACCTCAGGGTAGCCGTTAAGTGGATTCGAACCGCCGACCTTCCGATCATGGGGCGACCACTTTACCTACTGAGCTATCCCTGCCCTTTATTATTGTTTTGTCCTAATTTTGTTCTTAATAATCCTGACTTTGAATTGTTTTGTCAACAATAATTTTGTCGTCAAAGATCTGATGTCTTCTGCTCAGCTACAATTTCACCCTGTCAGTGTATTGCAGGCTACTCTAAATCAAGCTAATACACAAATTGTGTTGCACTAGCCATTTCACAATCTTTGAGACTTGTTTATATGTTAAGTCCCCTTTAAAACCAGCCAATGAGACATCCAGTCATTTTTGCCACCCAGTCAGGGTTGTGGGATCAGTAGTCTAAACACAGAAGCTTAGACCTCCTTCACCCTAGTAATCTCCACAATCTTTTTCAGGGGGACACTAAGGCATTTCCAGGCCAGCTGAGAGAAATAATTTCTTTAGTTTGCTCTGGAACTGCTGGGGGTCTCCTCCTGGTAGGACATGCCAATGCCACACCAGTCCTTGGTGCCTAGGAGCCATCCTTTCCAGATGCCTGAACCACCTCAACTGGCTCCTTTTGGTGTGTCCAATAGAAGCTTTTCTCTGAGCCCCTTCTGAATGAGCAACGAAGATCCCAGACATTCATCAGAAGCGAATTTCTGTTCAGTACCCACAGCTCATGGATGATGGTAGGAACGTAGGTCGACTGCTAAATCAACAGCTTTGCTTTCAGGCTCAGCTCTCCCTTTGACAGACTGGTATAGTATCTGCATCACTACAGACACCACAGCAATCTGTCAGTTTCCTGCTCCAGTCTCCCTCACTTGTAAATAACTCCAAGATAATAATAATAAAAAAAACCCTGTGAGAAAACATCTGTCAAAGGATATTGTCCAGGGACAGGGTTACCTGGGCCCACCCTGGTCCAGGCCTGGAAAAGGGAAACAAGGGGAAGCGTTTCATGGCTGACTTTTACCCCGTGGGCCCAACTGGGCCTACCCTATAACAGGCACATAGGTTGGGGTTGGGTGTTGAATGCATTATGGATTGGGCTGCAGTCAGATCCCCACCTGCCAAGACTGTTGCCCCTTTTAAAATAAGCCAAAAGCTGGTTTTAAAACTAGCAAATTTCTTATCATCTCGGACTACTAATGTACAATGTGGAGGATATGTAAAGTAAACAATTGCTTGCAAGTTTAGCTAACGATCCTCTAAATTTAGATGACCAAAGACTATAAACTCAGTAGTTTATAGTGTAACAACTGTAGAAAACAGTCATATTTACACACATGCAGATAAGTTTGTACCTCAGGGTTATTCAGAATTAGCAGTGATCTCACACACAGAAAAGTAATCGTTTATCAGTACTGTGTGCTGACAAACCATAATGATATACAGTAAATCTGAATTTCACTGCAGATCACCTTTACCACATGAATCCGTCGAAATGCTGACCTACAATAAGAACTGAAAATATTCATTATTGTGTTCTTAAAGCAGGAAAAACTGTATCTCATATCAGAAAATGTTATGCAAAACAACATCTGGTACAATGCTGAATTCCAATCTTGGGCTGTTATGCATAATGTTGGTCTTTAACGCTGATATAATTATCGGATTTAGCTATAAGTTGCACTGGTTGAACAGACACATTATATATGAAGAATGTTTATCCTTTGCAGCACCCCAATGCAATTAGTTTTTTCTCTCCCAAACTTTACTTCTTCCTCAGCTCTGCTCGCACATTTCTGCGTCATCTAAGAGACTGACCTCTTCAGACACTTAAGCAATCCTTTGAGCAGATTTTCCTAGCTCTGAAATAATTAGGGAAAACGATGTGAGGACGACAAAAGACAACAGGAAAATGAAATGGGCCCTCTCTCCGGACCCTTAGGGTCTTTGCAGCAATTCTAATTAAGCCCATCCAGAAACAGAGGAGCTGGATTGAGGCAGTTTCTCATCAGAGTCCCTCCATGAGCCTCTTTTGTCATGAACACACAGCCAATTACAAAGCTCAACAATGGAGTGGGGAAGTCTTATACCCTCCACAAAGACGAGGGACTACAGAGAGTTACAAATATCCATGAGCATGGAGTGACACTCTCACCTTCCTGAGGAGTGAAATCAAATCTGCATTCTTGGTTTGCTTGTGTGCATGTGACCCAGATTGGTAGACGTTCTCTGAAGTGTGCATGCCAGATTCAAAGGAGCCGTGCAGATCCAATAAAAGTGTTTTTGTTTTGTTTTTTCCAAATCTTCTACTAATTAAATTGAAATAAATTTCCACATAAAATAAAACTGGACAGCTCTCACTTCATATCAAGACAAGCCAAAGATAACCTCGCTTGTTTATCATATTTGCATATTAATCTCGGTGAATAATAATATGAGTGGCTGTGTAATCTTCGAGCTTGCCAGACCTTAGATTATGGAGCTGTCTCTCATTTTATTCATTGTGCACAGAGAGTAATTACCCAGAGATAAGTGTTCTTCTATCAGGGTCCAGTCGCTGCGCCCCGAAAGCAATCTCCTCAGACACGGGTCCCGTCCCAGGCTATTTGGGCGTCACGGAGTGGCAAGTGGGTGAGCTTTGTGGTTGCCTGCGCTCGGATGAGGCCTCCTGACAGTCACGGCAAGGTGGGCCAATCTTTCAATCAGACACCCTATTTACCATTGCAAAGCTCTACTGCCCTGCCTCATTTATAGCAGCTAAGGTTGCTTGTGATGAAAGCAGATAAGAGGGTACATTCAGCCTCCCACAGCTTTCCTCAGAGGGGGAGAAAACATCCTCTGCTAGGGAGGGAGGGTTTGGACTATTATTTTTTTTTTGCTGCATCAAGAATGAAAGCCCCATCAGATTTGCTGGGGAAATCAGGTGACGTGTCACAAAGTGCAATTAGTCACTGAAAGAGTGTTCTATTTTCTGTTTGATTTGTGATGAGGATAAGTGAGGCAAGATCAATGCTTCAAGAAAAAAAATCAATGTGTGGAAGAAAAACACACCCTTTGGTGTTGTGCATTTGTAGCCAGGATGTTTGAGGCAGGTGCACGCACAGCAACACGGAAAATCAATGTAAGGCAATGAAACAATAATCCTTCCTCCATATGACTGAGCGGACAGGTCTGCATAGATTTAAAAGACTGAAAGGAAGGTTTGACTTGAACGGGAAAAAAAAAATGAAGGTGAAATGTCAGCGTTTCATCCGTGTCCTAAAAGGTTATGATTAACAATACGAATCTATTCCTCTCCTGTGTTTGCGCATATAACAAACCAATCGATCGATCGATCTGTCATTTTGCTCTGTGGATGGGCAATTTCATTTTTAGTTTGATTTCAGCAAGTATGGAAACAATATACGATGAGATGCAAACTCCGGTTGTCTTTAATTTCCATAACAATTGTGCATTTTCACCTCTTTCTAAAATCGCAGATTCAATCAGGCTCTAGTTCAGCTCAAGGCAAGATTAAAAGAGTTTTTATTCAAGTTTCACATCTTGTACACATAATGGTTCCCTGTGCCGCTAGGCTTCTTGTTGCCACCCTGTCTGCACCCACAGACATCTTGGAGTGGAGGCAGGGGGCTGCCCTGGCAGATCAGGCTTCAGTGTATGAGTCTAAATGCCTACTAGTCATGTTCCCTACCTCTTTAGTGTTTTATTTGTAATAAGAAACACTACTTAATCTAATAACATTCTTAATTAAAAGTGTGTTATCAATAACTTAACTTATTTCCATATTTCCATCAAGTTCACTATATTCCTTTTCTTGCTGGCTTGGGTTTTGACTCTTTGGGTGTTATCACACTGCTGCGCTCTCTTCTTTCCTTCCTGTGGTAAAGATAAGAAAATGGGAAATTGTTTTGCTACATCAGTTATCATCATCATCATCCTTCCTAGCTGCTATTTATGATGAACCAACTATTTGTATACAAGTAGTGTGGTCATATTGATCTTGAATTTCGTCTGATATATTTTCTCACTATTTAAGTAAACTTTGATCTTTGAACATTGATGGAAACATAGAAGCAAAATTTTTATTGTTATACCGGATGGGAAGAAGCTCATTTAAAACCTTCTTGTGGAATCAGAAAAAGGGTTGTGGCACTTCATATCCTTGCACTAAATCTTAAACTACCAAAGCTTAGCATTAAGAATGGAAGTGACTGCTACTGTCTGGGGGAAAAAATGCTGCTAGTACCTAAGCTGAGCTAATCAGCTGCTAGCAGTGGTTTGATAGTTTTCCACAAAAGCATGTGTGTAATATCAATCTTCTCATTCCACTCTTTGTTAGGAGGCTGAATCAATATCTTGGACTCTTTGTTGTGTTCCTCCAGCTGTTCCTGAGCAGGTTTGTTTTCAAGATGCATGCATTATGTTGGGAAACTGCTGCTATGGGAGGGTGTGTTTGGTCTGCAGCAGTGATTAGGTAGGTGCGTGTCAAAGTAAAATCTGCTTTCTGTTCTTCTAGGACCCAAAGGTTTCCAAGGAGAGAACACTGCACATTGATATTATTCACTTCTCCTGTCTGTGGTTTTAATGTTGTGGCTGGCTGATGTAGTTCCCGAAAGTGTTGAACTATTCCTTTAAATCTGATTCTTATATTTTGTGGAGTGTTCCTTTTTTTTCTTTTCTTTTTACTATGATTGCCCATGATGCTCTTCTCTCTGGAGCTTCTTTAGTTCATTCATTTCTCTGAGCTTCGTCTATATGTAGTGAACAGACATAAGGAGACCGTATGTGCACCGTGTCAGAATCATAGAAGGAATTCCTTTATGATGCTCTTAATGAATAGCATTGAGGGAAAGCTTTTGATTATAGAAAATAAACATCCTACCTCCACCCACCGAGTGGAGTCACCCCAACATTTGGCTCTTGAATTCCAAACGGCACAAACGGCAAATCTGTTCCGCAGCCTTACCTACTGGTACATGTAAACATTAGTTACGGAGCAACCCATTTTAAATGGCTAATTCAAACTGTTGTCTACATGCAGCTAGTTACAATCTCTCCAAACTACCTGCTGCAGTGCTTCAGTTACATTGACAGATTACCCAGCAGTCAGAAAATTACAAAATTACTTACCAGTTACTTTTGTGGATCCGAAACAAATGGAAAGCTCCAGATGTTAATGTTCATCTAACTAGTTTTTTTTTTTTTGCTCGTTTCTTAAGAAATTTCTTATCTGAGATTAAGAAGTTATTTTAAAGTGCAAATGCTTTCAAATCATAACGCAGTTTGAGAAAAACTGGCTTACATGAAGGAAATTTTTTGAAATAAGGTCTTTGCATTATAATTATGATTACATTCAGAAGTTTGGACACGCCTCCTTCGAGAGTTTTGTTTATGTTTGCTGGCTGTATAGCCGAGGGCGGGCAGAGGGCCATGCTCACTGAGATCAGTAAGCAAAGAGCCACATATCACACAACTGGATTAAAACATGAAACACAAAGTACTGAATTATGTTAAACTTTATAAAAGTGGTACAGATTGATGGGGTATTCGTCAACACAGAAGACCTGAGTCACTGTTTCGTGAAAGAAGATTTTTTTTAAACTATACTACAACAAACAAAGTGGCATATACAGTGAATACTGGAGTTCGGGATGTGACTTTATTGACTGAGGTGCGCTGATACATGTGGGTGCAGCCACAGACAATTGAAAGACTTCATCTCTGCTAACCAGAAGCACTGAACTGGACATCTTAGCCATGTGTGTTGTTGCTGCCTTCTTGAACAATTTTGTTATTATGTGGCACCTAACATGATGTCATGTGTAACAAACAACAACAACAGGCTTAAAAATTTATCGTGTAAAACCACTGAGTAATATTACGTCAATCTAAAGTTTATGGTACAGATTGACTGCAGTTATTCACCTGGAGATTGACTAAGACAGTGCTATCTTTTCTTAATTCCTCAAAGTAGACACTGTTGTTAACAGCTTTTTACAGTATTTTTAATCCCTGAGCAGCTTTGTGAGTTCATGTGGGAGGTTTTTAAGTTGACAGATGAGCCTCATCAAAAATTAATTTACTACTGTATGCTGTCTTGCATACTATGATCTAATTAGTGTTATGTATCATACTACATTTTCCAGTATTTCATAAGTAGTTTTTATGCTATTAAAGTCGGCTATATACACAGAATAAAAGCAAAGTATGATCCCTGCAACACAAAGAGCAAAAATGTAGGGGCTCAGTGTTTTCTGGAGAGAATGTATAATACGTAACTCGAGGCTTCACGTCTCTCCGAGCAGGATCAACACCCAGCTTCTCCCCTTCTTCAAAGTTAAAATCGGTTGTCTCAAAGTCAAAACAAGGACATTTTCTTTTATCAATCATTTCCTGTGTACTGCTGGGCTTCAGCTGATCCCACTGAGAGTCCAGCAGTCCCACTCGGGCATCCAGAGCAAAGACGTCTAGGGCAGCTATCCCTGTGGCTGTGTATATTTTTGCCTATATTTGTCATGGGAAATATTTTGCTAAGCATGCATGTTCTTTTCTTGCTCTCGCGACTGCCGACATCTAGTTTTTGCCCTCTGAGCTGCATTAGCGGAACAAATGGGAGCAAAATGGTTGTTTTTGGAGGCGAAAACATTACTCATTCCTTTTCTGCAGTGAGATTTTCCCAGCTGGCGTGCAGAGTCCAACACACACAAACCTACTTCAGGCTACCGCTGCCTCGTGAAAAGTTCACCCAAAACACACTTTGTGCGTTTTAGCATTTATTATTGTTCTTATGTGTTCATTTACATTGCATCTTCAGTAAGTCCTGCAAATAGCCAACTGCTTTTCTCCCCTGCTGCTCCCATTCTGTCCAACCGCTTTCTGAACAGCATCATCACTTATTTCTCCTGCCAAGAAAAAGACGCTGCCTCTCTCAGACAAGAGAGTAACAGCACCAAACCATTTCCTGGTGTCAGATGTTTCAGCTCTGTAAAGCTGAAACAATTCTTTCTTTCATTACAATGAAACACGAGATGCCACATAATCTTATAAATATGAGTTGTATTTCTTTTTCTGCACTCCCGCTGCTCGGGAGAAAGAGGCAGACCTTTGTTTGGGGCTTCCTGGCCCACAGGAAGTGATTGCAGTGGGACAGTGAGGGACACTCATCTCTTGGAAAGGGGGAATGCTGGAAGACGTATCCCTTTTTGATCAAGGCTTGCTGACGGATCACCCGGAGAAAGGCAAATGGGATCATACCAGGGCCCGATGACAAGAGGCCAATTTTGATGTCCCTTTTCTCTCATTGCGGTGCTTCTCTTTCAAGCCAAAATCTGCTTGAGCAGCCTGGGAAAATGGTCTTTTACCCACCTTCCCGGTCTCACAGTTGACAGGACAGCTAAGCTTAATGGAATCTAGATGAATGTTGAGGCTGAAGTAAAATGAGTTCTTTAGCTCCGCGCGTTCTTTTGTCTTCACGGTCGCAGGAAAAAGCAGAAAATGCTGTCGTGAAACTGCAGAGAGAGCAAAGAGCGAGGAATAAAAGCCGTCTGCGAGCAAAAACAAGGGCGCTGCTTCGTTTCATCCCAGATTGTTTAATTCAAAAATGTTGACCCATGTGAGAAACATTATATCTGAGCAGCATCGAGCTCCGTATTCAGTGTAACTAGAACCTCAAAGGCCACATGTTCTCTCAGTGTTTATAATGCATTAGTGGAACAAACTCTACACTGTACTCTCTTTACAAATCCCACCTGGCCATGTATTAGTTGCAGATGTGGCTCTCTAATTCATAATGAACTAATAATGGTTTTGTTAGTGCAAGATTGTTTTCCTTTCCTCCCTCGCGCACACATAGATGGAGCTAATCTGTGCTGGAGGTGTGGCAGGGCAGGAGGAGATATTGCTCTCTGCATGAAACACAGACTTTGGAATGTGTTGTTGCAGCTAGCAGGCTCTGAATTGTCTTAATATGACTCACTCATCGTGAATGGATCTGTATCATTAAGTAACCGCCGAGATTATAATGAGTCAGTGTAAGCTCTCCAACATACACAAGAGACACCGCACAAGTTCAGCACCTTGTTTTATTGAAAGTCTTTGACTATATTTGCTGCAAATTTAACTGCATGACACAGAACTGCAAATTAATGACTCCATATTTTGATGGTGCGCTGATAAAAAGGAGAGCTCAAGGACTAGACAAACGAGATAGAAGTACAACAAAAGACGGAGATCTAAAGGCATCAATTAACAGCCTGATCCAGCTTTTATGTCAAAGAGACTGCAATAACAAAAAAAACCCTCACTAACTCACTTGCAGCTGCTGAGATGGATTTATATCGACTATGCTAATGCAAATAAGTCTCACTTTTAAATTATGCTCAATCTGTCTTTTAATATGTTAATGATCTCAATACTACTTAATGAATATTATGAATGCTTCATTTGAATGATAACATATGGGATTCAATTAGAAGGTCCCACGACTGCACCTATAAAAATAAAAAATAAAAAACTTGCCTGTATAAATTTGGCTGTCACCACCTTCACGATTGTCCCCTTGTGCACCTCTGAACCATTTCCAAAGCAGCTGCTACCTTTAAACCCTGGAAGTCGCTTTCTCACCCTTTGCATGTGTGCTCTGGGAATTTTACCACAAAGAGAGCAAATTCCAGCTTCTGTGTCAAACCGACCAAAGTTACCTGGGTTTCCACTACAACTCAAATACTGGTCTTCAGTGGAAGAGTTTATGTTGTCATAGCCTGGAGGTCTCATATCAGGTCAGGAACATGAGCAGGATGTTTTGCATTGTGAATTCAACCCCAGGGTCAAGGGGTTTTTTTTGCCACACCAACTCAATCTTTGCCCACTGCATGTCATATTTGCCTGATCTGGCTGACTATGAGTTCATCCTCTTCTCCAGAATTACGAGTGATCATTTTGAGACAGCAGAGTGGACTCGATGGACGTCACAGATGGGCTAATAATCAGAACAGAACTTGTACAGACTAAGCTGAAAAGAGAAGTAGTTTTGGTAGCAGTTGGGAGGTGCAGTGAAACACAACCTTGAAGAATAGATTGGGTAAAAAGGTTTTTTTGTGTTTAAACGCAAAACACACGTTTGCTTAATAAAGGCTAGAATAAAAAACAGTACCCTCCAAAGTCTTCACATGCTGTTCTTACTGTAGCACCAGCCACACTGTGCTTGGCACAGGACGAGATCCAAAGCTCAACAGTCCTGCAATCAGTCTCTAAGCTATCTACTGAAGGGTCAGTTTTATGTCACATTCATGTCAGGATAAACTATCAACATGGAAATCCCTCCTATGGTCCATGCTGCCAAATGTAATATCAGTATATTACTCTTTAGAAAAAAAAATCTGCTTATGATTTTAAAATGCCACAGACGATGATGCATTATGTATTGAGCAGCTTATTTTTGTGATTTATCTGTATGGATTTGGCCAATCGCCCCTGCTCGAATCGAGCTCTGAGGAAAATGGAGGGAAGGTCTGCGCGCTGGGTTGTGTTTTAAATTTATATGTAGTTTGTCTACAGAAAATGACTTCTCGTGTATCCAAACTCAGAAATAAAGCCTGCTATTTGAAATATTGGCGATCGTGTGTACAGTACAGCTAGTGCTACTAGAAGCCAAGAGGTTTCGTATTTTTCAGTGCACACCGAGGTAGCTGTGCAGGCTGTCTACGTGCAAAGAGAGGCCGTATTGTACTGAGGAGCGTGCTATCCTGCTTTCAGTTTATCAAAGGTTTGAAAGCGCATTAATGACGTGCAAAGAACAAAGCCGTAACACGTGTGGCGTGAAGTTATTAAATTAAAACGTCTTCCTGTTACTTCCCTCCAAGTTTTCACCTCACCACTTTGATGTCTGACCTGTGAGGAAGAATGGAATGAAGCCGCAGCTCTGCACTATACAGCGTATGTGTGTGTGCATAGAAGAGTCTCATTAGGGAATTTTACCCCTGTGAAAGATTTCGCAATAAGGTAAACAAGGGTGATAAAGAAAATGAAAGAAATGGAGACAGCAGGAGGAAATCCAGAGGTAAGGAGTACTGGGGATATTGTAATTAGTTGCACCTGTTTCCTTTAACCCAGCTCCAGTTTCCCTCTACAAACGTATGCAGATTACCCATCAAAGCCCCTCTTCACTGCCTCTGCTCAATGGTTCCTTTGTTGCCAGTTGTCAGGGAGGCGGCCCACAAAAGTATGTAACACAAGCAGGCCACATTGCTCTGGAACTTACAGTACATGCAAGCCTCTGTCGGCCACCACAGGAATAAAAAGGGAGCGTTTGTAGACACAGAGTCTGCATCAGTCTGCATGGGAGACGCTGGTGGTGGCACTTTTTTTCAGTGTGACCACAACAGTTGCGTTGTCTGTCAACACTCTTAAACGGGCTTGTGTTTGCTGTGCCACACATGGCTGATGTCAGGAGTGGAAAGACGACTTTTTCTGTCTACATGTTCACAGAGACACATGCGTAGCACTATTACTGTCAGCAGCAGTGAACAATGAGGGACTAGTCCTGTATACTGTAGGGAGTATGCAACTGTTCAATAGCTAAAGCAACTTTTATATTTATATCTATCTATCCATCCATATATGTATATGTATATATATATACATATGTGTGTGTGTGTGTGTGCGCATAAGTTTTGGCTGTTTGGGATCACTTTACTGATAAGATCTAGGTTTAGTTTATTTCAGGTTAATTCCACTTACATCAATTTAATTTTATTTATATATAGACTCCCATGTTAAACTATCCAACATTACGGCTTTAAGAAACACGTGTGTGCTGTTGGTGCCTGCTGTTGATTTTTAATGCAGTTATCTGACTAATAATGTGGCTTCTGTGCAGTAAACTGTACTAACAGATTGTCCAAGAAGTGTATGCCTGATTTTTTATTCCTTTATTTTTGTCTGTTACTCATGAGCAGATGTGTATGATACAGTTTATGAACATTTTATTCTTAGCACTTCCATCTTTCTTGTCACAAGTTGTTACCCAGATGATAAACCTGGATAATCCCCCAGTCTGAAACATAGAATTACCAGATTTTACAAAGTGAACTCAATAGTTTATTCAATATTCCCTGAAATGACCAAGTGAAATGGTAAACTCATTGGGAAAGAATTTAAAAAGGCCTAGTCATAAAGCTCTTTTCCCCATAGACTTCTACAGGCCTGGAAATCTTTTTGTAGCGACAGGTATCGCCCCCTGGGGGCCATTAAAAATGATGCAGGTTTAAGGCACTTACTTAGCTCTATTAATCTGTTGTTCCTTCCGTGACAGTAACTCTGAACTCCATTGGGTAACGTTGCGGTCATTATCTCATCTTTTTCTATTATTTGATGTGTTCAGTGGCTTTTTGGTTTGGTTTGTGCACCAAATCTATTTTCATTAAAACACACCCTGTTACAAGTGCACATTATAAGGATTCATTTGCTGTCTTACCCTGGTTTTTACCACTGTTCTACGTGCATTTCACAAAACAGATGCCTGCATGATATTTTGCTCTTTTTGTCATTCATTTTAAAATGGTTCCTAACAGCCTAATCAACCTGCCAGTAGGCAGAGGAGGGCAACACGGAAATTGATAGTAGCCATTCAATGGACTGATAATGTCCAGTTTTGTTGTATTTGCCAAGAAATCTGTGGCACAGCTGTTTATGGACATTTCTTTGACCCCCTTAAAATTGAAAATACATCTCTGTGATCCCATTTTTAAAAATCTGCATTCTTCTGTAAGAAGTGGTGAGTTTGGGGCTTTAAATTTCACAAAGTATTCAGACAGACTGCATTGTTGATTTCAGCCTTTTCAAGGGATTTGCTGACAATAAAAAGAGTGTAAAATATTGCCAGCCTTAATCCTTAGGCAAATCTGACAACAAAGGGGGGGAAAAAAACTACAATGATAATAAAATGGAAGATTTAACGATTACATTTTTGTCAAAGGACCAGTAATCTGGATTTGTTTATTTCTTTGCTGTTGCTTCTCATTACAAACTCGTGCTGTGCAGCCAAACATTCAATCAATGTGTTAAAAGTTTATTAAAATCCAGAAAAAACGAAGAAGAAGAAATCAGATTAGATTGAATTTTGAGCATGGGTGCATAAAATAATGCGTCAGTTAAGAAACAACAACCCACCTCCCCCTGCCTAACAAATCCACCCTGGACTGTGGTTACATCTCTTGCAAAGTTGGGAATTAAATGTTGAATTGCATCATTCAAAGATCTCACCCTTAAAGTCCAGCTTCCTTCCTTCCTGTTTGTTTAAAAAAAACACCTAGAGCCAAAAATATTGATTTTCAAAGATCCCAAACTCTGTTCTGAGTAGTTCTGTGGCATGTTCAACCCATCTGTAGTTTTTGTCACTTTGAAAGTGGAACACAAATTTAAATAGCACTCTGAGTGTGTGGTTAAAAGATCTCAAAAAGCATCATGCCATGACCCATAAAAACAAAGAAACTATCTATCAGCTGTTTCTAAGGCTTTAGGATTTAAGTGAACTAGGGCTGGGCCATATCATACCATTCACGGTAATACCGGTATAATGTTGAGCTAAGAAAATGAAATATCGCGATAGAATATGGGTAAAACGCGCATGCCTTTGTTTTCATACGCACATGGTGGGAAAAAAAGCATGGCGGCGATGGAGAATGAGAAGGGCGAAAGCGGATCGTTGAATGAAACGGATGAACCAGAATTGGTTTGTAAAAATGCTGCAACTTCAGTGGTGTGGAACACAACAAAGCACTATTTTTGGTAGAGCATGCTAGCGGGCCGTCATTATTACTGTGTTGTTTGGAAAATACGGCACACTTAAAATCAATCCTTTGATTTTTCTGAAAATCGACAGTGCCCCTTATAATCCCGTGTGCCTTATGTATGAATTCTGGTTGTGTTTACTGACCTCGAAACGATTTTATGTGTACACGGCGCTCGAAAATCTGTCAAATGTTTCAGTACGACTTTGCTAAGCTACGAACCCGCACCGCTTGATGGATTGTCGGAGCATTACGGCTATCGTAGGCAGGAGCCTCGCGGAGTGATACGTACTGTGCTTCAACATAATATTACCGTATTGTGTGTGTGTATAACCTCTTTTTAAGTTTTGTGGATATTCTACATGGTTATGGTTTTCACTGGAAATGCCTTTTGGTTAAACTGTCAGCAAGGAATTTGCATTTGCACTGTTAAATTTTTATATAACTTTAATGCACATAAAAAACAGCTGCTTGTTTAAGTGAAAATACATTGATGGGGGTTTTTTTTGCACTAATAAAGTTGTGGAGTTGTAAAGTATTTTGTCTAGTGTCAATTTTATCGTCAGAAATATCGTTATCGCAAATTTTCAAATGTATATCGTGATAAATATTTTTGGTCATATCGCCCTGCTCTAAAGTGAACCACAGTGAAAGCCGTTATCCACAAATGGAGAAAACTGTGATGAGCCTTCCAAGGAGAGGCCAGCCCACCAAAATTACTTAAAGTAATGACGGCTCATCCAGGAGGCCACAAAAGAACCCAAAGAATATCTAAACAACTTGCACATGCCTCATTAAAGACTGCATTTGCCAAAAAATATCACGATGGTTCCCAAGACCTTTTGGAAAATAGTCTGTGGCCTGCCCAGACAAAAGCTGAACTTTCTTAAAGGGTTGAGCACCATTAGTATCATGCACTCAGAGATGGTGGTTGCAGTCAGAGATGGGCAGTAATGCGTTACTTGTTACTGCCAAGTAAGTTTTTCAAGTAATGAGTAAGGGATTACTATTGCAAAAAAATGTAATTAGATTACTGTTACTTTCCCGTAAGCATGCTGCGATACTGCGTTACTAAAACCGTAATTTTTTTGCGAGAGTATCTCATGACAATGACGTAAGCAAGTGCAACGTTCATGGCAACAGCTGTGTGCAGATCAACAATGGATAATATATCGCGTGCGGGAGAGAGTATGAGCGTGCAGCGTTTAAAGCGTGGAAGTACTGACCTTACTTTGAGTTTGATTCCATAAAAAGTGACAAAAACATTAGCGTCGTTGTGCGTGGGAAGAAAACTTCTCTTTACAGCGAAAAAACACCTAAACTTCCAAGCAAGCACCGAGTGCGCTACCACGGAATGGGAAGTTTACAGAGAAACTCGCAGATTCTTCCACTGACCGCTGTGGCACACCTGCACCAGGGCAAACCTCCGCCTACCGTAGTAGTAGTATAGTAGTATTTATTTATTGTCATTGTCAAGAACAATGAAATTGCGTTTGGGGCTTCCATACAACCCAAAAAAAGAAGAAAATAATAAATACCCCTTAAAACCCAAGTGTACATATTTAACCCAGTGTGACTCCAATGCAATAAGACAATCCTTAGCAATAATGTTCGTAGAAATTCAGACAAAGACCTGAGAAACATGACAAAATACAACAATGCAACCCATTCAATATTATTGTACTGTGAGATATGATATCAGATATGATAGTTATCTATTTAAGAAAGAGGGGGGGGGGGGGCAGGAGGGGGAAAAGAATAAAGATATGATGCACCAATGCAGACCAGTTCATTGCTATTAAGAAGTTGGATATGGTTATTGTCCGTGAGAGGGGGGCAGAGAGTTCAGGAGCCTCACAGCCTGTGGATACAGGCTGTTGGCCAGTCTGGATGTTCTGGCCTGTATAGACCTGTACCTTCTCCCTGAGGGCAGCAGATGGAAAAGGTGGTGCGCAGGGTGATGTTGGTCCCGCAGGATACTGTGCACCCTCCTCAGACAGCGAGTGGGGAAGATATTACTGATCTCTGGCAGACTTGTTCCAATAATTCTGCCAGCTTCTTTCACCACCCGCTGGAGTGCTTGCTGATCGGCCTTGGTGCAGCTGGGGAACCACACTAGAAATCCATACGTCAGAACGCTGCTGATGGCACAGTTGTAGAAGTTCAACATCAGAGATCTGGGAATGTGTGCGCTCCGCAGTCTCCTCAGGTAGTAGAGGCGCTGTTGGGCCTTCCGTGCAACTGAGGTGATATGGTTGCCCCAGGACAGGTCCTCGGTCACAGTTACCCCCAAGAATTTAAAACTGCTCACCCTCTCCACCGCCTCACTGCCAATGAAGAGAGGCAGATGGTTGTTATGACCCCTCTTCCGGAAATCTACAATGATCTCCTTGGTCTTTTTGGTGTTTAAGACCAAGTTATTGTCGTGGCACCATGACTCTAGTTGTTGCACCTCTGTCCTATAGTTTGTCTCATCATTGTTGGATATAAGTCCGAGCACTGTAGTGTCATCTGCAAACTTAACAATGAGATTGGACGCGCAGGAGGAAATACAGTCATGGGTGAAGAGAGTGTATAGCAGAGGGCTCAGAACACACCCCTGAGGGGCACCGGTGTTGACCACAAGGGTGGAAGAGGTGTTCTTACCCACTCTGACACTCTGTCTACGGTTAGTGAGGAAGTCCACAATCCAGTTGCACAGAGAGGAGTTAAGTCCCAGTTGGTGGAGTTTGGGACGGAGTTTGTATGGCCGGATGGTATTAAAAGCAGAGCTGTAGTCTACAAAGAGGAGCCGTGCATAGGTGTTCCTGTGTTCCAAGTGCTTCAGTAATGTGTGCAGCACTGTGGCGATCGCATCCTCGGTTGACCGGTTCTCCCTGTATGCAAACTGGTGCGAGTCCAGGGATGGTGGAAAAGCAGCTCTGATGTGTTTAATGACCAGTCTCTCCAGGCATTTGGCGGGAATGGGGGTGAGTGCCACAGGTCTGAAATCGTTCAGACATGTGACATTTGACTGTTTTGGGATGGGAACGATGGTTGCTGCTTTGAAACAGGATGGTACCAGTGAACAGGACAACGAGGTGTTATATATAGAGGTGAAGACGTCCGCCAGGTCCGCAGCACAGTCTTTTAGCACCCGGCCCAGCACTCCATCTGGCCCGGCCGCCTTCCTGGTGTTAATGCTCCGGAACACATGCCTCAGCTCATGAGTGCTCAGGACCGGAGCAGGGTCGGTTGAGGGGAGAGGGGACAGGACAGGGTCGGTGTTCTCCCTATCAAAACGGGCATAAAAGAGATTTAGATCCTCAGCCAGAGTAGAACTGTCGGCTGAGGGTGATGGTGTTCTTCTTTTGTAGTCCGTGATAGCCCTGATGCCCTCCCAGACCTGCCTTGGGTTTGTGTTGTTCTCAAACCTGGCCTCGATACGCCTCCTGTGCTGCTGCTTGGCAGTCTTGATGCCTCTTCTCAGGTTGGCCCTGGCAGCACTGTATGCCTCCTGGTCCCCGGATTTGAAAGCGTTGTTCCTTGTTCGAATAAGTTGTTGAACTCCGTGTGTCATCCAGGGTGGATTATTAGGGAACACACGGAATCGTTTCCAAGTTGTTACATTGTCCACACAGAAACAGATGTAGTCCAAGACAGTGGAGGTGTAACTGTCCAATGCGACACGATTGTCAGTGTCCTGCACCTTGAATACATCCCAGTCTGTGCAGTGGAAACAGTCCTGAAGCATCGGAATAGCATCCTGCGGCCATGTTCTCACGGTTTTGGTTGTAATCCCAGTGCTCTTGATCTTTTGTGTGTATATTGGGTGTAGCAGAAGGGAGAGATGGTCTGACAGACCCAGGTGGGGATAAGCCTGGGCTCTGTACGCATTCGCCATGTTGGTGTACACCTGGTCCAACGTTCTATCTCCTCTGGTAGCACACTTCACATTACGGTGGAAATTGTGAAGTACAGATTTCAGGTCCGCGTGGTTAAAATCCCCAGCTGCAATAAAGACACTGTCCGGGTGTGCTACCAGGCTGTTATTGATGCTGCTGCTCAATTGTGCTAACGCTAGCTTAGCATTAGCATCTGGTGGAATGTAAACAGCGCAGATGTAAACGGCAGAAAATTCCCGAGGGAGATAGAATGGACGGCACTTTAACACCAACAGTTCTACCTCTGTACTGCACAGTCTTTCCGTTACCGTGATGTTCGTGCACCAAAAGTTGTTAATATAGATGCACAGCCCCCCGCCAGTCTTCTTACCCGAGTCCGCAGACCTGTCGGCTCGATAGGCGGTGCGGCCTGCTAGATCAATAGCCGCATCGGGAATGGCGCTGTCCAGCCAGGTTTCAGTGAAAATCATGCACGAACAGTTATTAAAAGTCCGTCGAGTGGCGATCTGCATACCGTAGTCCTGCTTTACAGGTGAAAATAGAGCAACAGGACCGCTAGTCTTTGATTTTATTTATTTTCTTCTGTGTTTTACTTGCATCTATTTGAAAGACTGAGTGTAAACGCAAAAAAATTATTTTATTTTATGTGCTGGAATGTGCAGAAAATAGGTTTAAATGTTAAACAAATTTCTTCCAGTCAGAGAATGTTGCATATAATTAAATCTTTGCTTGATGCATAAAGTTAAAAGATTAAAACTAATAAAACAAGTTTTAAAAAGAGACTTTTCCATTTGATTACATTTTGTATGATGGATTATGCAGAAAAAGTATAATTGGGCTGAAAGATCTATTTCTTTATCACCTATTCAGGTTGTAAATTGTGTTTTCAAAAAGTAACTAAGTAATTAATTACTTTTGAAAATAAGTAATCAGTAAAGTAACGGGATTACTTTTTGGGGGAAGTAATCAGTAATTAGTTACTGATTACTTTTTTCAAGTAACTTAACCAACACTGGTTGTAGTCTGATGGTCTTGGGCTGCTTTAGCTTGCTCTAAATGATGGAACTATGAATTCTGCTCTGTACCAGAAAATCCTGACGTAATATCATTTAATGCTCTCAAGCTTAAGCACACCTGGTCTATGCAACGGATGCATAAATGCAATGGAATGGATGACTGAAGTCAAATCTGGACTTAGATCTTCAAAACTTTCTGATTGAGATGCTTTGGTCCAACTTTAAACAAGCTGTCCATACCCAAACCTCTGCAATGTGGCTGAATTAAAAGATTTCTGCAGTGATGTGACGGAAGCACACACATGCACAAAAAAAGTGAAGCCACCTCTTGTTTTCCTGGTGACTACATTTTAAATGGGTTTTATGCTAGCCAAACGATGGGACTTCATATCACTGTGAATTCTGGTTGTACTTTGCAAAGCCAGTGTTATTGTTGGCTGAAAACGCCCCAGGTCTACACATTCATCCATTATGACTGTGTCTGATTTAAAAGAAACAAAGGTACAAACACCGTGGCGGCAGCTGATATGTTTTGTATGAAAGATTTACTCTATATAAAAAATTTTCTGAAAGGTCTAAACTACAACTCAGTGCGCCAAGAAATATCACAGTTAAATTATCCGACTATGTGAAGTTTTTTTTTAAAAACTTCTTAATCTTTTTTGCTTCATTTTAGCTATTACTTTGAGATTAATGTGAAAATATTTATTTAGTATCAAACAGTATGATTTACTGTAGTTCCTTTTTCTTCTTCTACCCGTCTGATACGATTTTACTGGCTTTTGTTGATTTTAGAACTTCCGTTGATTCATTTAAAAAAGTTTAAAGCTTTCTAAATGGTTCAATCACTCAATTCTGTTCTCTTGTGACTCACTTGATTTTAAAGCATTTATGCAACTTTGATTTTTGTTTAATTTTTTACATGTTTTGGGAGATGTTTGAGATTTTAATTGCACTGTTAAAAATGAGAGCACGTTAGAGTTTTCATTGTTAGACTGAAAGCAATGAGTAGCAGGTTACATTGGTTTGAAAACTGTGGATAAAGACAGCTGGTGGCCATTGTTTACATGTTTGTCTATGGTTCAGTGTGAATCCAGGAGCCTCCGTATCATCGCCAGCTAAATGAAAACACTGAGGCATTTTGGTAACAGATCTCAGATCAGCTAGTGCTCAGCTGCTGCAGCCTAATTCACTCATTTAAAGAAACTGTCCTTGATTAGGTTATTATCAAAATCACTTAGCGGTTCAATAAGAGGAGTATGGGGAGGACTGATGGCGATGTGGTGGTACAGTGATATTCTCTGGCATTGAATTGAACGCTGATAGGTTCACATGCTCACCTCATGGAATGCATCTGACAATGAACGGCACAGTGGAAGCAGGAGGTAAAAAGGGGGAGAGACCGTTCTTCATTCAGGCGCTAATTAGAAAAATTAGATCTATGAAAGGCAGGGAGTGATCGAGGCCTTCAACCTACGTCTGTGTACCGCTGTAGCAGCACAAAGAGGAGGCAACAATGAGCACTGAGGAGGAGGAGGAGGGGGGATAAATAATTTAATCCATTATCTACTCTGCAAAGCTCATCAGCACTGCTACACAATGGCCACGATTGAATTGCTGATTGCATTTCTCTCCTACCCTCCAGGAGAAAATGCCCATGCTCCACAATGTTCTCTCAGCCTGCCGGCACAACCAAGAGCAAGAGAAAGACGGAGAGGGAGGGAGGGGGAGAGAGAGATGGAGCAGTGTAGAGTGTCTTCCACCAAGGTCAAACTACAATACAGCAATCTAATTAAGAGTATCAGAGAGTTTCCTGTATGGGGTCAACCTCCCTGTTGTGCTCACTGGCTCATAATGTCCATTAAGAATTAGTTTATGTACTTCAACATGTAAATGACAGAAATGATCCTGATTAAATCTTTTTTACTCTGATCTTTATTACAATACAATTTTAAATGTTACAAGTTTATCTATAAAAAGGCGCATAGCCATTGCCTGTTTAACAAGCGGTATGTTTGCATAGATTACCGTAGAGAGGTGTGTGTGAGAGCTGTACTTTAAACCATGTTAACAGCATGCTATATGAAGAGTCCCCAGAGGAGAATAATCCTTTTTTGTGTCACCATGGGGGACATTTGGGTTTTTAATATTTCAGCAAGTATTAGATGGATTGCAGTTGACTTCAGTAGTACTAGTCCCTCACAGTTTTCACTTTAGTAACACATACACTCACTGGCTATTTCAGTCAGTCCAATGTTCAACTGCTTGTTATTGCAAATATCTCATCTGCCAATTACATGGGCAGCAACTCCACTGTTGTCAGACAGGCTGGTGTGAGTATTTCAGAAACTGCTCATCTGCTCATCCTACACATGCATCCGTAGTGTTTACAAAGAGTAGTCAGAAAAATGACAATGACCTATTGATGCCAGAGCTCAGAGGAGAATGGCCAGACTGCTTCGAGGTGATAGGAATTCAGCAGTAACTCAAATAACCACATGTTAGAACCAAGGTATGCAGGAGAGAGCATCTCTGAACACGCAGTAGGTTGAACCTTGAAGCAGATGTTCTACAGCAGCAGACGACCACACAGACTGCCACTTCTGTCAGCTAAGAATATTAAAATGAGGCTAGGATTCACACAGGTTTGCCAAAACTAGACAATATAAGATTACAAAACCGATCCCTGGTCATTCAGATTGCAGGGTCCGAACTTGGCACGAACAACATTAAAAGCATGGATCCATCCGGCCTTCTGTGCATACTTTTTTGCATACTTTGAGCCCCGTATATCTAACTAAGTGTTGTTTAAGGAAATCAGCCTACCTGAGTAATGCTGCTGACCATGTCCATCCCTTTGTAACCACAGTACACCCATCTTCTACTTACCCAGCAGGATAATACTCGCTGCACAAAGGTCGGATCATCTGAAACTGGTGTCTTGAACATGACAATGAGATCACCGTAGTCAAATGGCCTCTACAGTCACCGGATCTTGGTTAATGGATTTCCATTAGAGGTGAGTGTTTCTGTGCCTGCTGATACTTTAGGGGCCTTTTGGGTCTGCGTGGAGCAAACTGTCATCGAATGTTGATGATTTCCTGAGTTGACAGTCACAGCTCATTAGCCAATTAACCAATATCTCCAAAGCTATTACATATATTGCCATTATGTTTGGTACATTGCCCTTAGAGGCTGAACCCTACTTTGGTGATCCCCCAGACTTTTCCTCCAGGTTATTCCAACTTTGTGCTTTTTATTAAATTTTTGAAAGTTTGATGTCTGCCTCGGAATGAACTCTAACAACCTTAGAGAGCCTCTTGCTAAAGCAAAGGTCAAAGCATCACCACCAGGCAAATGATAGACCTTTTATCTGATTCAATTTAATCCAGCCATTGCTCTATCAATCACTCGATAGAGGATTGGTATTTCTGTCAAATTAGATTAAATGTCCTGAATCATTTCTTTTATTGCATCATCATTTATTGCATCATGTTATCAGCAATAAAACAAAGAAACATAAATTTCAGTGTGGACCAAAGAGGTAGAGCAGCTGAGCTACCACGTCACCCCTAAACAGACCCACAGTGAGATATGATGAGACTTAAATAAAACTAAAAAGAAAAATGGTCAAACCTGAAGCACCAGAGACCGAGACCTCCTGACTTTTAATCCGTACAACGTCTCTCGCTCCAAACTTCTTGGGTCCTATACTCAGTAGCTAAATGTCTTTTATTTTAAGGACAATGGCAGTGACAAGTGATTATTTTCTTCACAGAGCTAAACGTCTATTACTGGTGATATTTAAAAAGTTTGGGGTATTCACCAAGAGTTATTGCTGTTCTGAAAGAATTTCTGAAACCCTCAAAGACTCCTCCAACCATCTGGATGAAAGAACATTTTGTTTGATGCACACAGCATCCATTCTCTACACGCCTTCCCTTCCCTGTCACCTGCTAGAGTAATGACATCAGGCTCGATTGCAACATACTGATGCTAGCATTTAGCTCAAAGCACTGATGGTCCCTAATTGGCAACGCTCTTGTATAAGTAAAACATGAGTAACACAAAACAATGATGTCCTGTTTTGATCAGCACTTACTATATTTTCTCACTGACACCACAGTAGGAGACATTTGCTTGTTCCTGTCATCCTGGGAGCTGTATTGTCTGGAGCAATAGCTCCAGGTAGGATCTCCCATGCCAAATAAGTCCCAGGGTAGGGACCAGACAAAGAGCAATTCAGAAAAGCCCAATGAAACACAGTTCTTAGAGCTAGTTAACCTCACTCGGGAGTGGAAAACTGGAGCCCTCACCAAGAGATGGGTGCCAGGCATAGTTTTGGGGTGTGGAGCAGCCTGGGCATGTCCCTTTGGATGTGTTCTGGGATGGCCAACTAGGAAGAGACCCCGGGGTAGACCCAGAACCTGCTGGAGAGATTATATTTCTCATCTGGCTTGAGAATGCCTCAGGATCCCCCGGGAGGAAATGGAAAGTGTGGCCAGAGTAAAAGGATGTCTTGATTACCATGCTTAGCCTGCTGCCACCATGAGCCGTCTTTGGATGTGGAAGATAATGGGTGGACTTTTTTTTGGAATTCATTTCAAAACGTTTAAAAAGTCTTTCTGTGTGATGAAAAGCACACTTAAATACAATTTACTCCAAAGAAGATATTTAAAAAAACAAAAAACAAATACCCAAATCAAACTGGTTCTTCCAAGTCTAAATAGTGAGGCTAGTCCAAGACTGTGGTAAAGCGACATTCTTTCTACAGCCAGCAGGGGGCGACTCATGGTTGGAAAAAGACGTCCAGGTAAATATAATAGAGAACAACCTTTTTGCTTTTCTGATGACTAAGGTTTAAATTACTGATTCGAGGCCTTATTAAATGCAACATCATGATAATTTTGTAATTTATGATCCTCATTAGAGGCCACCAGCAAGATAAATGGTATTTCTTACTGTGATTGATGTCACAGTAGTTATGTCAATGTTTTGCATCCCTTCATTCATCCATTTTCTTCTGCTTATCCAGTTCAGTGTCACAGAGGCAGCGTACGCCCCGGACACATTGCCAGTCTGTCACAGGGCTAATGCACAGAGTCAGCCAACCGTCTATGATCACATTCATACCTATAGCCAGTTAAGTCTATGATAAACAGTACAGTGTTCACCGTAGTCATGTTCACCATTTCAGTTTGTGTAGCATACTGATATTTTCTCCTTAGACAACACTGTTGCTGACGGGAATACTTTTCATTTTAGCACGTGTTTGGTGATGAACCACAGCACAGAAATTCTGGTCTGATGATACAGGGGTGAAAGGAAATTTCATGGCATTCAACAGTTTGAGTAAGATCTTTTTTTTTTTTTTTTTGCGTTGACACAATATATTTAGTGTGATGGTTATTGGTGTATTTTAGGATCACATAAGTGTTTTCAGGCAAGCAGTTTGTGAGTTTCCCCAAACATTACCATGTACTTCTCCTCCATAGAAATGGATGCTTAGCCCCGTGTCTTAAATGTAATGCTGATACTGGAGGGGGTAAACTATCTGTGTAGCCTCAAATAGCTGCTAGTGTGGCTGAAGAGTCTTTGTCTTGTTCAACTATCCTTTTCACATCATGAAATGTCAATGAGTAACAGGCCAGAAGGCAAGAAAGCATTAATGGATGAGTCTGGCGATGCTTTATGATGATGATGGCCTCCATCATTTTCTCTCCCTCCCATCAACTACAATCTATCATCTGCACCAGGCTCCAGTAAAATATCAGGGACACTTGAGGTTTTCTTGGCCCAGAGCCTCTGACATGCTGGCTTAATTTTACCTTCCACTGCAGCGTGGCGCATTTACATAAAACACAGAGAGAAGTAGTACACATAATGGTCCCCTTTGGCCAAGCGCTTTAAGGTCCTGTCCACAGTCCCAGCGAGGGGCAGTCAAGCTGCCTCTGCTCTGCTCTGTTTGTTTTATGGAGCAGTAGTGAAACCACTTTGAGGTCAGCTAGCTGCAAAAACTGTGCTGGGTCTCCTATGGTCTGCTGAAAAAGGCTTCAAAGCCAATCCAGAGGGCCATTTGGAGAGGTCCAGCCAACTTCCATTGACAAAAAGAGGTCATTATTGTGCATACATTAGATCATTTCACTTATATCAAAGCTGCTGATCAGTTCTTCTTGCAAAGGAAGAGACAAACCACTAAAAAAAGCCCAACGTGTTCCTGTTTGCAGGGAACTTCAGTCACACATCCTGAATTAATTTGAGTGCCGTCATTATGCAAGTACGGCACAAATTGTCCAAGACCAAGTGAAACTATTTATAGCCGTCACTAGGCCTGTGAGCCAAGTGTGCCTAATGGTGTAATTTGTATTGTTAATGGTAATGCACTGTTAGTTTGTTCCATTTGGCTTTGCACAGGTGCATTAATGTGGGCCTGTTGAAGCGTTGCAGTCAGTCCAAGAACCCATGCTGCTATGTGCAGGTTTTCAGCAGCACCACGGCTCCCTCTTGTGGATCAGAGTGCTTAGAACACAGGCTGGCTTCAAGGTTAAGGAAGAGCAGGTTATTTTTGCTAAACGAAACAAATGAAGTGGTCTTATTGTGATGGGAAGACCTGCTTTAAACCAGAATGTCAACCACAAACAGCTACAAGAGCAGCATAGACTTTTGAAAAATCGTGTTCCTAATTAACCTTCAAGCTCATCAGGCACAATCAATATAGAGTGTAGCCTTTTTTCCTAATTGAGATGAAGTAATTATCAGACTGTATTCATCTCATTAATGAAACAATGTTCCAATATGCCTGCAGCAAAACTGTTAATTGAGTTCTATTTTCTGAGACAGGCAGCCTCTCCTTGTGTCCATGGCCACAAAGCATCAAATGTGGGTTGGGGCCTTTGTGCTCGTCTCTGTGCAGACACAGGAACAGGCTGTGGACTGGTGGAGCATGGTAGTGCTCTCCCCCCACAGACACTTCCCCTCCCCACTGCCTATTCTCCCATCAGAGAGGAGGCAAGAGTTGGTAATACAGCTGACTTCAGCAGATCATCCCGTCCCAGTGTGTTATTTCACGGTTTCAGTGGTTAAGTGCTCCCTGTTGAGTAAGATATAGCGAGGCAATTATTCTGTAATTATGGAGCCAAAAGACGAGAAATAGAGTCAAGAGTTACTGGGCTCATGTAAATCACTGTAACGGATCTAAAAAGGGTGCAAAAACAGGTTGGATTGTCCACAAGTACAGTCCAGACCATAAGTATGTGGACAATTACATTTTTCCTTCCTCCAAATCAAGTTGGAGTCAGGTGAAATGACAGAGTTCTCTACTAAAAAAATTAGTAGCTAAGGATCCAGTTATTTCTGAACCTCTCTTGTATGGGTTTAACATGTTTAAAGCTCAAACATATTTCTATCCAATATCCATACTATCCCTGATCCAATAGAATGAAGGTACATAAAGCATACAGAGTATTTGAAACTGTATGCTGATGGATTCTGCAAAACATTTGGCTGCGAAACTCTCAAATATCTAATTTAACGCAAATTCCTATTAATGCGACTGTGAATGTCACTACACTCTACTCATCACCCAACCCACCCATGCAGTTGATACCTGCTCCTCACCGAGCCAGGTTCTCCTGGAGGTTTCTTCCTGCTAAAAATAGGTTTTTTCTTTCCACTGACGCCAAATTTGGCTCGTGGGGTCTCGTCCATTCATTTGTCTATAAAACTACACTGATGCAGAATAGCAGACTGAGGTGACTGTTGTCAGGTCACACTATAAAAATAAAACTGAACTGATTCATTCACCTGGCGAATATCCCCAGATAGTGATCCAGCTGTTAATGCAGTCAAATGGCTGCTCCAAGATGCCAGTTTCTAAATATGCAATTAGGGGAAAAAACCATCGGTTCTACGCCAGAAGTGGAGAGTGGAAAGTTAGTATTATCCACTAATCCACAATAACCACATTACCAAAGAATACAATTGAAAAACCATGGAAAAATCCTTTATATACACAAGTATTAAGTGAATTTAGGTGAACCTTGATTTTTTTTTCCTTCTTTTTCTTGCTTACTGGCTGCAAAGAATTTTAATCTCAACTGTTCCATGCCCCTGAATGCATGATCCTAAAATGAAGCATATCATTTTCTGGACATACATTTTTAATAGATTTTAATTCTAAAACTATCTTAAACTCATATAAATATCAATTTTAATGAAATAATCAATGTCTCCAGTATTAATACACAGTCAACTTTCACAGTCTGCATTTTTGCAGCTTTCTTTCCTGGCATTTCATTAATACAGCAGCTCCTTTCTCCTTTCTAGCTTTACCATCCAAAGTCCATAAACATTTACACAGAGCTTTTGCTGTTCAAGACACTCATACTGCTGATGTGTCTGCAGCAGCTGTGCCACTTTCAACGTGTGTTATTTGTGTAATTTCTTCATGCTACTGTAATGTTATAGTTTTATCTTCCTTTGTAAAAATCCCTCGCTCTGCTGTCAGTGGACTTGTCTACATCTCAGGCACACAGCCAACACCCCTTTCATATGAACGTGCTCATAGCTTGGATGGAGTTTATCAACACTTTTGTGTTACTGCTTATAGCTCGATTGCCACTGTTACAGTGTGTGAAATATATCCTGGGTATGTCGAAGTCATTTCATACTGTATCATTTGGTGAAAGTTGCATAAAACAAGTAAATCACCTTTTAAAAGCCAACCAAACTTATTCACAAAATTCATCACACAAACTTGCAGTTATTTGTTTATATTCAGAGTGTTACTGTGGAGAGTGGAAAACAACAGTAATCATAGAAGCAATGCGCCAAAATAAAAGGAAAGTGAATGTGGGATCAGAGGAAAAATAATATTAAAGAAATGTTCTATACATTAATATAAAGGCACTATCAGTTTCTTCTTGCTTGCAGTAGTACTGTACTCAAACATTCCAGCTGTTAGTCATTAGTACCTTTCTCCTACTCCAGGTTGTCCTTTCAGACTAAAAAAACCCAAAAGAACAGCAGCTGTCTTTTAAGAAAAAACATGCACATTAATATCTGTGATAAATCACTGAAATAATGTGTGAAACATGTAAAAATTGAGAAGATCTCAGTGGAATAAAAAATTACCAGTCACGCACCAAAGGATGCAATGATCCAATCTGTTTTCTTTTGCTACAATTTGGTCCAAAAACATGTTAACACAGCATGTAGGAATGTAGCCGTGACCATCTGCACTAAACACTGTTTTGAAGCTGCTGAAGTAGTTGAGGTTTCCTGCTTTTATTTTGAAAGTCCACCCAAACATCAAACATGGTAAAAAACTCTTCTTGTCTTAAGGTTTGGGAAATTCTTTCTCACAGTATAGACTGACGCCTTCGTTTTCTCAACAGCTGCTCTAGCAATAAAAAAAGTAGAAATTTCACCACAGTGTCTGAAAGGATTTCCCAACTAGACCCCAGTGAAACCAGCACTGCTTAATGTCTCGTACTTTCCCAGTGTACACGACTGCTTTTCTGTTGACACTTTTAGTTCACTTTGGGGTAGATCTTTTCATAGAAGAAGCTCTGTGCAAGGACAAAGAGTTCTCCGTCTTTTTCCCTGACGGCGTGGGCACGCACAAACTGAAACTGTTCAAGTGCAAACTCGTAAAATTCATTTTCGATTTTCCAGATGTTTGACTGCTGCAACTTGGCTATTGTCTCTTTGGTGGGGGGCTTCTTCTCTGTGGTCTTCCTAAGGTGGGATTTCTTTCCTGGAGGAACACAAGAAGGTTTAATGATTCCAGGTAGCATGTTGTTACTGCTCTACTAAAAAAGCATTCAGTCAGTTAAGTGTAAATTGAGACCAGGAAAAGGATTCGTCATATAAAAGTAACTCCAGTACTGACAGGGCTCGTTTTAAGGGCATCACAGCCACAAATAAGAAGTAACAGTATGAAATTGTGTTTTGTTGCTACCTGTTCTGTAGAGATCTGTGGCTCCCTTAAAGAAGCGTGGGAGTGCTGCCTCCAGGATCATGATGAAGTCCTCGAGTTCCTCCGTTACTCCCACTAACAGGTACTCGTTTACCAGGTTGTATTTGGCCTGTTCCAGAGCCCATCTACTGCCCGCGTTCCTGCACAAGAAACGGAGATCACAGTGTGAGTGAGTTTAATTTGGATCGCCTCATCTGAAGGCCAGGCTTTTCTTCTGTTACTTATCTACGTCTTTGACATCACTGCACAATACTCCCTAGCGATAGGTGGGTATTATGCAAAGACTGAGCAGCTTTCTTGAATTCTGCCGTTCTTATTTTCATGCTAGCTCTCTTCCAGCAAACTCTAAATTTTCTCAGTGATGAGCAAAGCCGTTGTTGCATTTAAGGAGCACAATGTCCAGGAATGCTGATCATTAAAAGAAAATGACTACATGAAAGGAAAAATGTCAAACTGCATGCATTAGTAACAAGGTTACTGTGATCACACTCATTTACTGTTTAATTCCTAATAATGAAAATGAATGACTCAGTTTATTTATTATTTATTTGAAAATAATCAAAATAATCTCCAAAGGGAATTCAAAGTCATTTCCAAACTGTACACAAGTTTTTTTCCTTCTTTTTATAACAGATGAGTAATTATGATTTTAGTCACATTTCTAATTTCACTGTACAAAAAGCTAAAAATATACATATTCCTATTGTTGAGGTGAAATTTTAGAATAATGCTGACAAAAAAAAAATCTGTCTTTGGCTTTCAAAAGACATTTGAGGGTTATGAGGATGAATGATGAATGTTTTTCTTCTTTTGGAGGATAGGGAGGCTTTAATGAGAAGATCCTAGGTTGGACATATATAAATACTGCTTCTGCCACAGGCTGTTCAGTCACTAATGAGTCTGAGTACACAGATTGTGGACTATATATCTATATATGTGCTGTTTACATCGTCTGTGTAATACGTGATTAGTGAGGAGAAAAAAAACCCAAACAGAACTATACCATATCCTCATCACTGTTTACAAACAACAGATAGAGCCTTTTCTTTCACTCAGCTTGGAGAAAGAATAAATTGTCACACTGCGACTAATTCAAAACAGTCATCTAACATTTTATAACAGACACTGACAGTGAATTACACTTTAGTAGATAGTTAATTACATTACATTCAATTAATCCTTACATTAAGATTCTATTAAGATGTAATGACACTCCTCCATGACTCACTACCTTATTCGTGTTGGAGGGGTTTGTGTGTCCCAGGGGCTATCTCTGGGTGAGGGAGCAGACAAATAGCGATTCAAGAACCCCTATGAGTGAAAGATCTAGGAAACAGCTCACGCTGCCCGGGATAGGGTTACCAGGGACGAGTATTTCAGTACCCCTTCAGCTTGCTGCCACTATGTTGGAGTTTTTCCCAGTGAACAGGAGGGTTTGGTTCCCTGAGCCTGTTTCCCTTTCGTTTGCCCTTATGCCCCGAACGACAGTTTAGAGTACCAGACCTTCTTGGTATCCGTGGGTGGAGTGCTTGAGGGTGTTCCACCTGGGGGCTCCGTCGTCTCACTTGGAGACTTGAACGCTCATGTCAACAACGACAGTGAGACCTGAAGGGGCGTGAAGGGAGGAACGGCCTCCCAGATCTGAACCCTAGCGTATCCATAAGTGCACGTGGCATCACGACACCCTAGGCCACAGGTTGATCATCAATTTTGTAAATGTATCATCAGATCTGCAGCAGTATGTTCTGGACACTTGGGTGAAGAGAGGTGCTGAACTGTCAACTGATCACCACCTGGTGGTGTGTTGGACCCTGTGGCAGGGGATGATACTGGAGAGACCTGCGGGCCCCTAAAGGTATAGTGAAGGTGCGCTAAGAATGCCTGGTAGAGGCAATGCTGCAAGGCTGTCTTGGTTATCAATGCCTCTACAATGTTGTTGGAGGTTAGAGGCCATACCTCTGGAATGGATCTTTAAGAAGAGGAAACTGGACAGTGTGCTCCAACTATAGAGGGATCACAGTCCTCAGCCTCCCCAGGGAAATCTATGCCAGGGTGCTGGAAAGGAGAGTCTGTCCGTTAGCTGAACCTCGGATACAGGAGGAAATATGTGGTTTGCGTCCTTTTCACGGAACACTGGACCAGCTCTTTACCCTCTCGAGATTACTTGAGGGTACACAGGAGTTTGCACAACCAGTCTACATGTGTTTTGTGGACTCTGAAGAAGGCGTTTTACCGTGTCCCTCTGAGTCTTCTGTGGAAAGTGCCTCGGAAGTATAGGGCTTCTGGCCCATTGCCACGAGCCATTTGATCCTTGCAAGAGCTTGGTCCGTATAGCCGACAATAAGTTGGACTCGTTTCCAGGTGGGTGTTGGACTCCGCCTTTGTCACTGATGCTTTTCATAATTTTTAGGGGACAGAATTTCTAGGTGTAGCCAAGTGGTGGAAGGCTTTCACTTGGGCGATCTCAGAATCTCATCTCTGCTTTTCGCAGATGATGTTTCCTGTAAAATAGTCAGATGTCTATTCATATTAATGTACAGAATTCACCTGCTTGCTGCTACTACTGCACATTCACCCAGTGTATATACTATATATATATATATATATTAGGGGTGCAACGATATTCGTATCGATATTGAACCGTTCGATACAGTGCTTTCGGTTCGGTACGCATATGTATCGAGCAATACAACATTTGTAATTTATTTTATCAATTTTCCTTCTGGCGATGCTGTCTGTGTTGAGCGCTCAGTGAATCTGCATTCGACTACTCCGCCTAGGCTCGACAGTGCAGCCTAGGCGGAGTAGTCGAATGCAGATTCACTGAGCGCTCAACACAGACAGCATAGTCAGAAGGAAGAGCGCAGGGCAAGCTAGCAAGACAGAAGTTAAGCTCTCCTTGTAACAGGCAAATTGAACCTCATTCAGATCTGGCGTTTGGAATTATTTTGGTTTTCATGTGACGTATGACCCTGAAGGTAAGCGAGTCATGGACTAAAGTAAAACAGTATGTTGGATGTGCCACGCAATGCTCAATTACATTGGTGTGAACTAGTGTGTTAGCGCAGTTAGCTCGTTAAGTGTTGGCCGTCTAGCCCCATGCACGGAGCGATCGGCGGTAGCTCGTTAACGGAGATTTGCCGTGTTGTGGCGTTAAGGTCATTTCAACGAGATTAACCTGAAAGCACTAGTGGGAACACAACGAATATGACTGCACATTTACGCCGACATCATCCTAGTGCAAAAACAAAAACAACAAGCATGCTACTAACTTTAGCCGAGTCATTTAGACAGCTGTTAGCACATGATTCTCCTTATGCTGCTGAGAATATAGCCCAGAAGAAGCGGATAGTATAGCTTTTATTTTGGAAAGAGACATTTCTCTGTAATAAACTCTCTTTTCCAAAGATGAGTGATTCCTCAATCAGATACAGGGCTCGCAATATCGCTAGCCCGACGTCCCGGAGCTAGCGATTTTTTCAGTCGGGCTACCAAAATCTATCTCTTCCCTGCCCGTCGGGCTATTGTAGGAAAAATA
Organism: Copadichromis virginalis; assembly: GCF_057382275.1. NCBI lineage: Eukaryota > Metazoa > Chordata > Actinopteri > Cichliformes > Cichlidae > Copadichromis > Copadichromis virginalis. The sequence continues at coordinate 14,617,830 of NC_140639.1, read as the reverse complement.
AAGGTCAATGCTTTTGCATTCTTTCAGAAATGTAGCTGGGTAATTATGTCATTGGCATCGGTGAGCCACTGTCAATATGTGACATATTGAAATCGCGTTTGAATTTGCGCTTGTTTTTTTGCTTTCACTTTGCAATCCTGCGAACTGTGTATAGAGAGCGACAGCACTGATCTGTGAGTGATGATAATTTGTGCACCAATTCCTCTGACATCGTCTTATTAATCGTTAGCTTACTATGCAAACATGACAAGTGAAATCTCCCGCAGCAAGCTTAAACATGTGAGAGGTTGATCGCGCAGAGAATCGCTGAGCTTATGTGAGTGCATGTGTAAAAGCATTTAAGTTCTGCTGAGCCAAATAAGACAGGTCAGGGTGAAGAAGTGACAGCCAAAGAAAAGCTTACCACAAAACGGAGAAGTTATGACAAATCAGACTATAAGGCAAAAAGAAAGTGCAGCTTTATGGTTTCATGGACAAAAGAATTTCTGTGGCTGCAATATGATGAGCTAAATAACCAGGGCTGCACATAAGTGGTCTGCAGGTGCGCATTCGCTGTCAAAATAAAAAACACGCACAAGGGTTAGGGTTAAATTTAAAAACTGTACTTTTGAGTTAAAATATATATTTATAATTTTAATAAATGACAAATAAAAAATGCATGAACATTTTTTTTGTATCGAAAAAATATCGAACCGTGACACCAAAGTATCGAACCGAACCGAACCGTGAATTTTGTGTATCGTTGCACCCCTAATATATATATATATATATATATATATATATAAAATGTTCTTCCTCTACACCCCCCCCCCCAATTTTTGCACATGTCGGGGAGCGTGTCAGGCTACATTTCACTGTGTGTTATACTTGTATAACTATGCATGTGACAAATAAAGAACCTTGAACCTTGAACCTTGGTTCTGATGGCTTCGTCAGGTGGTGGCCTCCAGCTCGCACTGAAGCAGTTCGCAGCTGAGTGTGAAGCAGTGGGAATGAGCAACTCCAAGTCTGAAGCCATGGTCCTCTGAAGCTCACAATTGATGGGAGCGGGCGATCGACAGACGGATTGGGTCCGTCGTGGTGAAGAGAGAGCTGAGTGTAAAGGCAAAGCTCTGTATTTACCGGCCGATCTACATTCCTACCCTCATCTACGGTCACGAGCTTTGGGTAGTGGCTGAAAGAATGAGATCATATATACAAGTGGCAGAAATTTGCTTTCCTCAAAGGGTGGCTGGCGTCTCCCTTAGAGACAGGGTGATGAGTTCAGCCATCTGGTAGGCCCTCAGAGTAGAGCCACTATTCCTCACTTTGAAAGGAGTCATTTGAAGTGGTTTGGGCATCTGACAAGGATGGCTCCTGGCTGACGTGTTCTGGGGATGTCCCATCGGGAGGACGCCCTGTGGCATGACCCGGGACATGCTGGACATGCACCCTCTCTACATTTATTTGTATTTCCCATTTTGTCCCTTCGAAACGACTTCTGCCCTGCGCCACTGCTGCATCCCGTTGATGCTAAGCTAGCAGCCTAAACAGGAGTTGTAGCAGTTCAGAGAAAGAGAATGATCGGGCTGTCAGGTGCAGCCCACTCACCAGCACTCTGAATAGTGACCACAGAAGAAAGGGATCTGCAACCACAGTTTCTCCGGAGCACAGTCAGACCCACCTGATGACACACACTCATCAAAGGTCTGAAACACAATGCGAAACGCTTGTCATTGTATTATCCAGACAAAAAACAGGTCATTCGAAAAGGATGCAAGCTGTAAAAGAAGCACCTTCTTGTCTCCTTGTTTCCTTCGTCGAAGGCCTGGTCTGTAGTCATCTCCAAAACGTAAAAAATAGTAGTACGATACAAGGCGCTCTATGGGATCACGCACCACATTGATGTACAGTGGTTTACCTTTCATGCCATGTCTGAACAAAAAGAAAAGGGAGGGCACATTCTTTAAAATCTTTCGAGACTTAATTTATACTTCACTGCAGCAGCACATGAAGCTGTGCTGCTGAATTTTATTGCATTCAAAAAGCATATTCTCCCTAGTGAAAGCATGGAGCAGCATCAGGGAGTGAGAGTGCAAGTTAACCGAATCTCTCTCACTGAGAAACACTTAGACCATTAGAATAATTACCTGTGATCACAGAGATGATAGTGTCAGGGGAGATAAGGACAACAATGCCATTAATCAACACTAAAGCACATGTTAGCGATCAATACGTGACCTCCCTTTATCTGCTCTGCTGGCTGTTTGTAACTAATCTGGATATTAATGGTATTACAGGAAATGAAGGGCCTTACTTTGAGAAGTCCAGATAAGCTACATGGCCGTGGTAGAAGCCGGGCTTCATCTCTCTCCATGAGGTGACGTTCCTGACAAAGCGCACCTGGAGACAAAGATAATGGAAACTAATTACGGAGCCGCGGGGAAACGGAGCCACAACAGAAATGTTTGTGCTACATGTTGCTACAAACTTTACTCAGTTACAGCGCAGAGTTCAAATACAGCAAAAGTGTCAACCCTTCCCAATGAACAAATGAGCATTTGCATTCATATTTATAACTGGAACACATTTTGATAATGAATAATAAATACTAATAATTTTTGGTCATGTGACAGGGTGGAGCCCTGTAGGTCAAAACGCTGTTATAACATGCAGGTGAATCCCAAAGAAGTACATGCCTGTCACTTCTTCGTCTGTTTTCAAGCACAAGCTCTGAACAAGCTGCAGATTTTGAGCACTTGAATTTCACATACAGCTCCAGTCACTAAAACATCCTTGACAGAGTCTTTCCTCTTACACTGCGCCACTGAATGGACAGAATATTTATCCATGCATGTTTTTGGTCTGGATGAGTCACAAAAGCTGCCGTTTAAGGAGAAGAAGTTCAAAGTAGAATGTCAAAGTAAAAACAAGCGTTAAGTAGCTAATGTCCATCCATTTTCTAAACCACTTATCCAATTTAGAGGGCTTGAGCCTAACCCAGCTGTCACAGAGGCAGGATACATACCGAACAGGTCGTCTGTCAGTCCACTGAACGGCTAACATAGAGAGACACAATCGCACTCTGATCTAACATGCGTGTCTTCAGCTTGTGGGAGGAAACTGGAGTACAGAAATTCTTTATCATAAAGATACTACAGAAATGAAACATGAGTATTAATGGTGTACACATTACATGATGATAACGTAATGATCTAAAACTCTGAGATTACTTAAAATGTGTTTATGTAAGCTTGAAAAGAAGTTCTTACTTAAATAAGGCACATAATCTGGTAACATTAAAAAAATTATTTCAATCAAATTCTGGCACCGACGTCTGTATAAAAGGTTCCTTAAGCTGTAACATTGTGTTCAAACAGTGTTCGGATGAAATGAAGATGATTAAACTGTGTGTCTACTAAAAGGTTTCTAAGGAAACTGCACATGGAGCACTAAAACACTGGAAAGTGGATCAGGTGGAACCAAAGCACAAATCACTGAAAATTACTTCATAGATTCATAGAATTTTCTAAATAGAGAACAAAAGCCTCTAAATAGAAAGAATACTGTCAAAGAAAGGCCGTTTACATGCTGAGAGGACGAGCAGCATCTGTGACCAAATGCTGAGGAGAGCAAACAAGGCCAAAAACTTTGAGAGGGTTAAGAAAGACAGATTTAGATGTGAACAAAACTTTATTACAGAAAAGTGAAATGTAAGGACACATACAGAATTATACCACAGCATATCAAGCCCACAGGGAAACAGGGTGATGGGAATATTGAAATCTTCTGGAATAAAACTGGTTCTTGAATGCTGCAGTCAGGAAAACAAAACAGAAGCAAACAAACACTAAGCTAATCTGAAGTTCAGGGACTTTTTGTGCCCAAGGCACAACACAAGACCTCATTCACATTTGCAATCATATCTGCTTGTATGAACAGTATTCAGTATACAACAGCCCACAGTTGGAGTTATAAAACCAAGCATGACAGAAAGACTGCAAACATACTGGCGACGCAGACGGTGACGTGCTGAATCACAATATGTAAACACTCTTAGCATATAACGCATCGCTTATAAATGTATTTCATCACAGACACCAAAACCAGCAGTGTTGATAAATATAAACCAAATCTAACCTAATAAAAACAGTCTAATATGTATTACACCATCTCCCTATCACATCCACCACCTTCAGAGCAGAGAGAAGGCAACTGGACTGCGGGTTGATATCAAGCTGGTGGCAGGGTTCAGGAAAGTCTGGTTTGCCTTATATATGATGCTTATTACCTTGAAAGACAAATTACCGTAATGAATTTCAGAAAATTTGAGAGCACTGAAGAATGTTAGGGTCAGTTGGTTCCATCAGTATTTAACTGTATAAATGACCAGGATGATGTTAAGTTTTCTTTCAGATTCTGCAAACATGGCCTCTCCACGAATACACTGGATGCGCAGTGGCAGCTCTCACCTGCATATCATCACCACCTGCACATATCCACTGCCTGGTAATAGATGTTTTTATTATAATGCACCAACTCAAATAAAATACACTCACCAAATTACGGTGACACACATCACTGCAGTAAGAAGAACCAATGAACCACCAACCTAAATATGATCCATAGATATTCATGGGGTGCTTTGACCATTTGTGGAATGAGGGTGGTAAACATAAAGAGGTTTAGATATGAGGCTGGTGTAGATACATTCCCAGATGGACTATTATTATTATTATTATTTACAAAGTGGAATATGTACCTTTTTAAAATCTGCCTTTTATTTGCTCAAACTATTTTTGTTTTTTCTGCTCACGCTTAATATGGAGCCCATCCACTCTTTGATTAATGAGGCCCCTTGGACTTGCTTTAGGGTACACCACCAGTCTAAACCAGCGGACCAGTACCGGGCCGCGAGAGTTGAGGCTCGGGTGTGAAATCTATGGTTTTCAGGGTTTTTATCGTTAACTCTGTTTCCCTGGGTCTTTTCCCGTTGTTGTACTTCTGTCTTATTTTGAAAGAAGTATTTACGTGTTACCATAGCGACCAGAGAGCATTAAGGGGCAGAGAGGAGGATGTTAGTCGCATTTCAGGAGGATGCTGCTAATAAAGTTACACAATTACACTGTGAATTTGCGTTTATTATTATATTTACAAATACCACCGTTTTTGTCTTGGTCGTATCATTTTATTTTGTTGGCGCAAAAAAGATTGGGGACCACTGATCTAAACTATTAAATAACTAAACGCCTTAGACGTTATAAACTTTAGCTTCTAGTGTAAATTATGCCACTGATCAACAGCATAAAAACACAACACATTACACACATGGACAATATTATGGACAATTAATTATGACATTTGAAACATACACAGATTAATATCACCCTACACTATTAATAAATATCGCAAAGTCAAACATACCTTGGCTGGACTGGATGTTTTAACTTGATACAAAAGTGTTCATATGTAAAAATGAATCTTGGCCGTGACGGGACTGCAGACTGTTGTTTACCCTCATACGTGTGTGTGTGTGTGTGTGTGTGTGTGTGTGAGGTGGGGGTGGTGAGTAGGTGCGAGCCTGTTGTGAGACGGCAGACAGGATATTACTTTGGCAACTACAAATAACACCACTATAGCTTCAGGGCATTTACACTGTGTGAACTGAGCTGCTCTCAGCAGTAAACATTCACTAAGAGTAACAGGATGCGGAGAAAGACACAGACAATTCTCAAACCAAAATATCATCAGGTTTCATTATTTTCAACGTGCAAACAAACACACCGGAGAGAGGGATTCATTAACAGACAACAGCCGCAGATGATTTTCCCTTCCACCACCACAGAGTACCTTTTTCATGAGTGATGTGGATCATCAGAATAGCGTGAAATTGGCAACTCTGTTTATTACAAGTGTTATTAATGAGAATAAGAGATGCAGCAATGTGCCAACACTGGCACAAAAGCAGGAAAGGGGATCGCTTGCAAGTAAACAAGGAAGCAAACAGGATACTAAATGTTAAAACTTTAAAAACACATTTTCTCTGACCTGAAGATTGCACAGTCTTAAATATTCTCTCTAGGACTTCAGCATGTAAGAGTTGCAGAAATATGTCAAAAACAAAGTTAGTTCAACCTAGTGAGATGAGGGACAATAATGAATATTTCTAAGATACAGAAGAAACATTAGTGGAAAATACTCCACTGCGATCTGTCTAGGTATAGAAGCATAAACAGAGCCTTTAAAAATGTATTCCTGCGCAAAATATAATAAACGTTACTCTGTCATTTTGGCTGAGTGTGTGAGGTCTTACTTGGTCTTGTAGAGACATGACAGGGTTGTTCTTGGTTGTGTTGATGTGCAGAACGTGGAAGCGATTCTTCCCACACAGGTCGTAGGCGATGTTAGTGAAGGACGTGCTGGCTGTTTTGGGCACTCTGTTGTAGATGATGACCGTGTCGTCGTTTTCTACTATCGGCGAAACTTCCCGCCCACCCCCGTATTCGCTGTGACGCTGCTCTACTTCGGCCACCTCGTGTCTGGCTATGGTGCGTTCTGAACAAGCAAGTAAACACAGTCTGTTGTTAACATTTTAATTAAACAGCGCACAACTGAATAAGCACAATATTATAATATTCGATTTAGCACTAAAAAAGGACAGTCACTCCAGCTTATCACACCACCATGAAATAGTCAGTCAGTAGTTTTAGGGAGCAATTTGCATGCCAGGTAGTTGGATGTTGTTCGAAGAGATTTATTTAACCTTTATGTCTTCCTATTCGTCTTCTTTGTATTTGCTGATTAGCTAAACAGCTGGAATGAGTGAGGAGCAGGAGCAGACTGGCAGCTGCCAGATGAAATAAACCCTGAGATGAGATTCTCCCCTCCCACAGGAACATGGCATAAGGCCAGTGAAGCTTGTTAGTTAGCATGCCTTAATTAAAGAAAACAACAAGTCCTTCAAAGCACAATAACATCAAAACAAGTAATTAGGCTTTTGATGATAACATTGACAGGAGGCATAATTAAAGGTGTTTTCTCCCTCTTCTTTTCTCCACTGCAATGTTAATTAAAGACAATTACGCGAATGGCCTTGTGTCTCTTAGACCGGATGTGTGGCGCTCAGTATGCTGCAACATCCAGCAGTCCAGCAAATCCTTTACTGTCTGACACGATGAAGGCTGATGAAGCTCGGGGGGTGGAGGCTGTTTGAGTTCCTTTTGTCTCCATTTTAAGGCAGATGGATGGTCACTTATATTAAAGATTAAAGAAAATGGGATGTGTGCATATTTTTCTGTTAGGCGTGTGTTCCTGGTAACTTATTTACGGGTTGATTAAATGGAAGAAAAAATAGTCAGACCAGTCTTTAAGCAAGAACGACAGTGAAAGCAGTCCAAATTGAGCACAGTGTAAGTGGTGAGGTTAAACTAATGCATTTGTATTTAATGAGAGCCGCTTGAAAGCATATTTTGTATGACGTAAAAATGTCAAAATGCTGTTGAGATGGCTATGGAGCCGAATCTGGAACAAAATCTTTCTCAAGAAAAAAGATTAAACTAAGTACACTGGCAGGCGTCAGTGCTACTCAGCATCCTAGTAGATACACATATGACTTCTTGTTATCGAATTCAGAAGATTTTCAGGGAACCTTTGATGGCTGAGGAATAAAAATACTGAAACTACAACTTCAACAGTTTATTCAAACTAAAAAAAACATGTACAGTTATTTTTTCTGTGTTAATTTCCTGTAAGCATTAATTACTTTCATCTTTACTTTGATACAGTATAACTTTTGATATTTAAGATCATGATTTTTTCAGTTGGAAATTTTATGTTTGCAGATTTGGGTGTGTTTTTAGCCTTTTAAATCATCTTTGATTGATGAGTTTTGGCCTTGATCTCGCAGGGCGTCAATGTGGCATTAACTGAGAGAAGGGTGGAATCATGAGCGATGACTTCAGATATGTTGTGGAATGCACACAATGTCTGTGTAGGTTCTCAGTCATCCAGGTCATGGAAATTTAAGGCACTTGGAAAGAAAAGCGACTGGACTTCCTCTTTGAAGAGAAAGGAAACCTCAACATTGAAGTTTACCGGAAGCCCACACACCCAGATCAGTACCTATTCTTTGACTCCCACCACCCTCTGGAACACAAACTTGAAGTAATCAGGACCCTGCAACACTGAGCCAAAAACATTCCCTCTAAGCCAGAAGGGAAAGAAAGGGAACACACATAGGTAAAGAAAGCTCTTAAAATATTACACCAACTAAGGAGAAAATGAATGACAAACAGAACAATATTGTTATCTCTTATGTAGCAAGTTTATCAGAGAAACTCGGGAGAATCTTCTCCAACTATGACATCCCAGTATACCTCAAACCCACCAATACACTCAGACAAACACTGGTTCTTCCCAAGGACAAAACTCCTAAACAAAAACTAAACTACGTAATATATGCTGTTTTCTGCATCGAGGAGCGCTCAGACCTCTACAGTGGAGAAAACAAAGAGCCAGTCCATAAACACATGGCACAACACGGAAGAGCCACCTCAACAGGACAAGACTCAGCTGTACATCTGCATCTAAAAGACAAAGAAGACAGATGGACTGAAAGAGCCATCTACAGTGGCTTGCAAAAGTATTCGGCCCCCTTGAACTTTGCAGTTATTTATTTGTAAAAAATGTTTGGAATCATGTATGATTTTCGTTCCACTTCTCACGTGTACACCACTTTGTGTTGGTCTTTCACGTGGAATTCCAATAAAATTGATTCATTTTGCAAGCCACTGTATGTGCACAGAGGGGGTGGCTTCCAACACCAACTGTCTGCCACCCGCAATCCAGTGTTGAGATCCCTTCCGAAGCACCTTAACACCCACTCACGTCACTTGATCTCAATAGGTCACAGGACAGGGTGAGGCAAGGTCTTAAAATGGTTTCACCCAATACCTCTGTTAATAATGACCCACACCCTTTTTCATACCTTGGCTCATGTGATGAGTCTACGACCCTCTTAAGGGACAACTCCCAATACAGCTTAAAAAGCTGGGACCCTCTGCCATTTGGACTTAAAACTGAAGAAGCTTCTCAAATGAGAGGTGAAACATCTTCTATTCTATTGTATTCATTTGTATTATTTTAAACATTAAAATACTTAATTATCACTTCCACAACATCTGCTTGATTAGGCTTATAAAATGCGGATGACCAGGGTTAATTTTCTTGGTTGCCAGGGCGACACATCCCCTCTGAATAAATTTAGTCAAAAAAAAAATGTGATAATTATTATCCTTGAATATAAACTAATAAGATTTATTATAAGTCACTATTTCACATTTTGCTGTGAGCACATATTCCCGATATACACGTGTACAGCTCGCTTCAATCAAACTTTATTAGTAAGTGATGAAAAACACTGTTTGTGTTTATCTTAGAAGTCCATTGCACAAAACTACTACTAATCTTCTGGTTTCTAAACGGATATAGCCTCCAGTGTCAGCGTTTTTCAGTGTCCCAAATTTCTTCTAAAGTTGGGAAACGAGCTCAAACTTGCAGACACACAGAGCCAAATGAAGATCAGATCCTGCTGTAGATGATTTGGCCTCACAGAGCTCTGATCCAAACAAAATGATTCATGGCAGCATTTCTGTGTTCAACCACGCTTGACGTTTTGTGCTTGTAACCCAACATGGAACTTGTCTGTGTTTCCAGGAATCTTTACTGAATATTAATGTGGAATGTCTGGCAGTCTGCGCAGGTGATGGCTGCACTCTGTTTTCACATTTGAAAGGTACAAGTGAAAGAAGTAATTGTGCAGTAAGGAATCAACATGGCTAGTTTACAAAAAATTGTCATCACTTGTGTGTACTTTTCTGCAATAAATGTTTAAAATTACTTTTGAAAAAAATGTCTATATATTATATTCTTATGTTGATGACCAAAGATTCTTTGGTGGGTGCCAAGTTTTTATTTATTTATTTACATAAACAGGGAAAACCCTGTGCTTGAAGGGATATACTTCTGATGGGTGGAAAAATATGGATTTCCATCAAAATCAAAATTAAAACATACTGGCGTTGTTTTCAGGTTTATCCTTTTCCAATTAGGTCAAATCCGTGTACACAATTAGCCTGGGGAGGCTTTGGTGCATAAGCTTATTGAGACTGGAATATCTATGTATGTGTGTCACATGTCTATGTTGATAAACACTACTCTTCTAAATTATCTTACAGTCTTACAATCTGATGATAATAACAAAGAGTATAATAAACACTGAATTCAATAATAAGCAAAGCCACTATGGAAACTAGCTGAAACCAAACTGAACTGAAAATAAAAATGAAAATAAATTGATCACAATAACGTCGATGTTTGAGGACTTTCAGCATTGTTATGTAAATGATTTTTAAGTTTTGAAAATCTCCTGACTTTTTTCCTATAATGTAATTTTTGGTAAAAACTTGTCCGAATGTTTTCACTTTTTATAAATTACAAATTCTATGTTGCATTGCCTCAGTTTTCAAGCCTCAATAAGCTGGGTTACTAGGTGAACCCACCTTTGCTGTGGTCTTACCTAGTTTGGCTCTGGACTCGTCCAGTTTCTGGATCTGATTCTCGATCAGCAGCATCGCCACTCCGAATGCCAAAACAGCCAAAAGCTGGATCTTTGGCAGCATCATGATCCTTAAAATCCCCATCAAACAACCGAATGAATCATGCCGTGGATGCCGGTTGCTTCAGGTTTCACATCCACTGATAACGTTTAACCCAGCACAAGCGTCTGCTGCTGGAAACTGGACTGACTCGGATGTTTTGATTTATATATTGCAAATCGAAATCCGGACGCCGAGGTTAGTTGCTGAGCATCATTAGTAGATATAGAGCTCAGCAGCCATCCTGCAGGGTTAACTCAGCGTTAGCAAAACAAACTAACAGCAGCTAGCTCCGTGCTAACACTGGCCAACCTCACACTACCGGCATATTTCAAAACCAGCTTCGCTGTTCGTGTTTTATTTTGGACTTAACCTGCTTTGCCAACCGCGAGTTCGTGCTGAGCTCACAGACATGAAGGCAGTGAAACACAGGTGACTGCATGAAAGATAACCGAGTCCAAACTAAGCTTCTAGCAGGAGTGTCGCTTCTTCTTCATCCTGTGTTTTCATTGGACAACCTCAGAAGAACTCTAAAGGCTCATGTCGCCACCTACTGGACGGCAGTGTGTGCAACAATTATTCCCCACAATGCATAGAGAAAGTTCACAAGATGTTAGTGAGACAAGCTGTTTTGTATGATTTGGAAATGGTGGCGCTGACAAAAAGAAAGGAGGCTGAGATGGAGAAGGGTCACTGGGAGTGACCAGAATGGACAGCATTAGAAACATGTCAGAAGGACAGTTCAGGACAGGTGCTTACAGAGTTAGAGAGGCAAGGCTGAGATGGTGTGGACATGTGCACGGAAGAGAGAGCGCATACAGTGAACAAAGGTTGCTGAAATAGAAGCTGCCAGGCAATAGAAAAAGCAGAAGACCATACAGAAACAGGAGGGTGCTTGGGATAGGGTGGGTAAGGTAGATGATCCATTCCTGCCCTAAAGGGACCAATCAAAAGAAGACGAGACGGAAAATAAGTAAAGGTTAGAACCACCATGCTTAGCCCAACAGTCCAATAGATATATAAAACCTTAATTTTGCTGTCTTTAAAGATGGTTCATCATCACTGACTATACAAAAACCATATTTAAATTCTTACACTGCTGTTTCTGTCACAATCTAAGAGGTATAGTTATGCATGTAATTTAATAAATGTAGTATTTGTTTAGTTTTTTAGAAAACAAAGTCAGTAAATAAACTCAATACAATAGTTCAGATATACACGATTCATTAAAACAACCCAACAAACATATATTTGTGGTATGTAAATACACAGAAAGTTTTAAAGATGTGCAGAAACTTTGTTAAAACACATCTAATCTACTACAATCCAAGGGTTGATCATGTGACGCTCACACATTTTAAGTTACTTCTGACTAAAAAAAACACACTGTTGCAGTCTGGCTCTCATGTGAGGACACAGGACAACCCCAAAAATAACAGAAGGTTTGCTTTACATTCCATTATAAGTTCGACTATCAACCATGTGTCTTATTTTTGTATTTTTCTCTATATAAATAAAGACATTTCCTTCATAAATTAATGCAAAAAATGTACCAGAAATTAAGAAAGGTAAGTTTGACAAATTTCCACAAGGAAGTACTTGAATGAAAGGTGCTACTCTGTTTTTAGCAATAACTTTTCATCTGATTTAAAGGTTTTTCTCCACTATGATTATGGTAGCAAGGTAGTAAACGGTTAAAAATATTATTTATTTTATAAAAGGTTACATTAAGCTGGAAACAAACAAGGAAAAAGAAGTTACTTTCCAAATCTGAAGAACTACACCCCTGAACCCTGGATAACTGCAACCTTAGCAAGAAGTGTATTTGCATAATTGCAACAGAGATCCTTCCACTTGAACCTGATCTTGGCAGATTTTGGGAAAAGATGAGAATTTTGGTATTTTATTGTTATTAGGAGGAGTTAAGAATCTATTTTTATGAAATGTCTTTATAAATCAAGAACTGTTTTGGTGGCAGTGATGATTTTAATCATTTGGGAAATCCATGGTTTAAAAGCTTGTAAAATATTTCATGTTATTTATTTAGTATTGTTTGCATGTTATGTTGTTACTGGCTGTGTATTTTGCTGTTTTATTGTAAGCACAAATCTTCTACAGATCTCTTAAACTGTTTGTTCTGTTTTAATCTCTTAACCTCATCCAATCTATCACCTGCTTTATGAAGATGTTTAACTTATCTCACATCTCCATCTCAAAGAGTTATTAAAATGCTGAACATGCTCTTAGTTCTCCACTACATTGCACAACTGACATAGTGTGGAGGCCTCTTCCCAATTAAACACAGAGGGGAATGAATGTAATTTGGATCTGTGGGTGAGTAAAGATGAAAAACCTTACAGGATTTTTGAATTTCAGGCAAAAGCCAAATATTTAGAAACTTGAGATGATTATAAAGAAACTCAAGTTTTTCACCATTGCAGCTATTCAGAGGTCTGACAACTGATTTCTGTAAGTGAATGCATGTTTTTGGTATTGTACTGATAACGTTGTCAGCAGAAGTTCAGGTTGCTGACGGAACTCGGGCTTAAAAAAAAGCATGCATGAGGTGGTGGTAACAGAGCTGATCCACACCTCAAAGGTCAAACAGAAGTCTCATTGCACGTGTGCTGTTCACAGATAAGTTAACTTCCTTGTCCAATGTGAGTAGGGAAGAGGGGGGAGATACCAAAGTGAGTTATCAGAGCATTGAGATGTATCAGGTAACCTTTAGTTTCCCTCATAAATCTGTGTTGTGAGTTGGATCTTGACGCTTCCTCTCAGTGAACACAGCAAACTCAAATTGTATAAGCGGCCATTGGATGCGAGCTTTGACCCTAGAAGATGTTTGAGAACAACTAAAGTGTAGTAAATGTATTCCAGCCAGTACCCAGGGTTTTAAACGACACCTCACTAGAATGATAAAAACAAAAACCCCTGCCACATGACAACATCTGCTCAGATGTTGATCACAATATTTTTGAGCATCTTAAGGATACAACTGAACCAGCCCGGGTCAGAGAGGTACCACCGCTAAAGCCCACAGATCCAGAGGTCTAACCTCCAACATCCTAATGCAAAGCAACCAGTTTCAGAGATCTGCTGTCCACTCAACGACTGGCTACAGCTGTTTTAGAGTTATGGAGAAGGTTTTAATATTGTGGCTGATCTCTCTTAATTATTTTCTACATTAAATAGTGTTAAAAGTAGTTATTGTTGCTTTTGAATTTTTACTTCTATTTACTTTTTTTCCCACTACAATTCATATTTTTTTCAACTACGGTGGTCATGTAGAGGTTCACATTTCTAGTTTTTAGACTTTCAATTAAGCTTAGTATTTCTGTCAAATAACTAACAGATCTTTGGCTTTGCTGGGACATGTTCTAGAAAAACTGCATCATTGTGCTTTGGTCGCAGCTGGACTTGGATACGCAGTAGAATCATTTACTGATTTCTTCATGGTAGTGCTCACCAAACCCACTGTCGCCTTATAGATGTGGAATGCCCCGTGCCTCATTTTAAGGATAAAGGTCATCACTCATAACAACTTCCTATTGATTTGGAGTAATACACTGGGTACATGGACACATGGATTCAAATTATTTATACTTTTACATTTTTATTTTATGGTCCTGCTATTTTAAAATCAGGAGTGTTTGGATTGCACTGTCATACAGGGATGATTATTAGGCTTCCAACATTGGGAGAAAGAAAAACCGCCCAAATATTTTGTTTTCCTGCATTTTTTTAAGGAAGGTACTGTAGATAAGATCAGATTCTTAGAGTGATCAGGAAATAAGAACAACAAAAGGAAAAAAGATCTTCAATCGTGAATTTACGCTTCATTAAAAAAGCAGTGATGCTGAACTGATCCGCTAGGTGGTGCCAGAGGTCCGGGTATGAGGACATGTTTTCAGTAAAAGAGCCATTTTTCAAAGACCAGTGTGATGGAAACTGGGCCCTGTCCGCTGGACGTTACTGAAGAGCACTATGAAATGTAATGGGTCCATGCTCGGCCTTGTGGCCCCGGCCTTGCAAAGCTTTAGATTACTGGTTTTTGGACCCCCAATGGACTTCAGGCTAGAAATCCTCCAGAAAGGTAATATTTTTCATAGTGAACTTCAAGACTGCAGCCAGTCGTCAGGTGTATTTGTAAAACATCTGAATATTTGAAATCTGTCTGTGCATAAAATGTCAGAAAGAAACGAAAAACAGGGATTATTATTCTTTTAGTGCCAAATGAACCTATTTAGACATCTTTAGTTGTCTGACTAACTTTCAGAAACTTCCAAATGTGGAGTTTATACCACAGAAACATGCAAAATGATCAAATATTCACATTTAAGAAACTAATTTTCTGTCAAATAACTAATCAGCTAATTTATTCAGCTCTAGAGTAATCCCTGGTGCCTAGGTGTCGGTGAAAATATTAAAATTTTCATGCATTGTAAGCAAGGGGCAAGAAAAAAAAAAAGCAATACATTATTGTAATCATATTATTTGTCTAAAGAAACACTGTTCATAAAATCATTGCCCAATTTGTTATTATTCATCAAACAATTGTATCACTTTAGTTCAGGCCTTTTCTGTTGTGAGTGGCTGTGTGCAGACAGGAATAGGACCCAAGGTGCAGACTCCGGAGACAGATGTGAACTCAAAACAACTTTAATGTTAAACTCAAATATAACATAACTGGAAAAATCAAAATAAACTTACACCGGCAGACTGACAGAACACACAGCTAAGTAAACGGTAGATCACAACACAGACACAAAGAAACACAGGGCTTAAATACACAGAGGAGCAATCAGGGAATGGGTAACAGGAGGGAAACACAGCTGGGGCAAATCAGAACTGACGAGACAAGGAAGCGTAAACTGAACACACTGAGATAAGACAGAGACCTTCAAAGTAAAACAGGAAAGACAAAACACAGACTGAACAAAAGACACAGACTCACATGCAGGCACTACAGTGGGACCAGGGCAGACACAGACACTGACTGGACACGGGGATATAGCAACTAAGGATACACAGAGATGCGAACTAGACAAGGGAATACAGCTGACAAGGGAGACAGAGCAACTAGAGAAGACAGAGACATAAGCCATAAGACAGAACTCAAAGAAACCAAAGACTAGAAATGATAAATAATATAATAAACTCAAAAACCCTGGGTCAACGACCCAAGCATCCTAACATTTTCGTGTGTGCTTTTGCCATAATTGTGACTTTAGATCAAAGTACTGTGGATTTGCTTTGCAGAAAGGACAAGATTGAGATTGCAAAATTGCAGTGATCAGGTGTAACATATGAACACGCGAGGTTTCATACTGTTAATGTGCCACATTACTTTTCTTAGGGAGTTAATAAGTAATGCATGAGCAATACTTTGCAATCCCAACGCAGTTACATTTACTTAATAACTGGTGAAGCTTTAGGAAAAGAAAATAGAACATGATTCTGCTGTGCCAAAAATTGTTAAGCAGAAAAGAAGCTTAAGAAGGGTTGTCTCATAGTCTCAATAACTTCCTTTAAAATTAAATTAAAACAATTAATGACTCACTTTAAGAGTGATTAAATGTTATTAAATGTAACTACTACTTAATACTTTCATTAATTTCAATTATCAAGAAATGTGATTTCATGCAAATCACTGAAACTCTCTTTGCTGGATTTAAGGGCATAATCCAGCAGAGTAACAGACAGCTGTGCTGTCGTGGTATGAAAGATCAGTCCTGTTACATCTGAACAGTCAGCAAGGATTATACCAAAGACACAGCATCTATCTGAGGAAGGAGCACAGATTTTATTCAATTACACTGAAACAATGTGGAAGTAATTTTATTTATCATTGGGCGCTGCAGGGCAAGAGATAACATGTAACTGATGACCACTTGTTTTGATAACGCTAATAGGATAAACAACACAATAATCAATATGAGTGTTGTTTCAGATGGTTGGAGCATGACTTGTATGAAAGCAGAAATAAACTGTTTTGGCTTTTGATAAATGTAATTTCATTTTTCTCAAGATTTCTTTCAAGTACACATTTTACAAAGTGCAGAAAATTTAATCATGTTAAAACTTTCAAAGTATAAGAGTGTCAAAACTATGGTGCAGTCTTATGAAAAATCAGCTGTCCCTAAATTAATTACTACATTATATGTACATTTCACAAGCCTCTTCACACTCATTTTCCACTGGTTAGTTTCAAACTGTACAAACCTACTAAATGTCGCTGCACCATTAGAACATAACCAATGTCCTAGAAAGTAAACACTTCAGTATATATGGCTCATAGACTGTATGGTGAGGAGGGAGCTCTGGCTAATAAAGTCCTGTCTGGAAAACAGTAGCAGATCTTGGTATTTTATAACACTTGCTGAGTTGTCTATCAGATTCTGACTGAGATTATTTCTTTTTGCAACCAGAAGAGTGGCCCCTTCAAAATACATTTGCATTTGTTTTACTTTTCAGACCCAGAAGCTATATTCATGCTCAAGAGGAGAGTAAACTAGCCTCTGTAAAAACAAAGCCATTGTATTTTTATAGGTTGTAAAATAATCCCTAAAACAGTAGTTTTAGGTGGATAAAAGGCCTTAAGGTTAGTCATGTTAGAGCAGGTATGACTTTGCTGCATGTATGAATGCACATTAAAATAATACATTCATAAAATAAACTTTAATTCCATTTAACCAATAGTACCAACAACAACATTTGGTCAGTTAGGCAAGAATTAGACATGACATTTTCTATTTCTATTTATTTATTATTTGTTTATTTATTAAAGTATCAGGTTAATGTGGCAAACATGTTGTCTTTTCCACTCCAGTTCAAAATGGGGATGCATTAGCAAGCTAATGCTAATTTGCTAATGCTAACGTTGACTAAGCTAGCTGGCAACAGTAGCTGCATTTTGAAAAAAATAGTATGATGTTAAGGAAGGGTCCATAAAGAGACTCTGTAAGACTTTGTAAAGAAAAGAAAGGTTCACTTAAAGAGGCTCTCAGATACAATTTAACCGTGGTTCCACTGAGCTGATGTGTGTCTAAATTCCTCGAAAGGCATAGCAAAGGTTTGTCTATTAAGACTTTGACTGGAAAGCCCCAACCTGGAAACAGACCTTCATCCAAGTAAGTAGAAGATACGTTACTGACATAATATCACAAACAAAACTGTTAAAAAAAAACTTGGGAGCATTTAAAACAAGAGGTGGGTCATGTGAAAAAGAACGTTTTCGCAAGACTCTGTTCCTGTGAAAAACTAAACTCCACCTCATGATTCAGTAACTTGAATGATTTTCTGTATGACTCAGTCTCACGTTGTTGTGGAAGAATTTCACAACAACTCATCAACCTTCACACACCGTGCTGACGGATGTATGAACACCTCTGCTTGGAAGAGCCATACTTGTTCAGTGTTTTTCTAATTTAACTGTCATGAACTTTAACATTTACATAATAACTAAAGACTGTGGATTCTGAGATGTAGCTGCTGGAGTTTTCCAACATCTCTGAGCACTGTACAATCTGACCTTGAGGTGAATTTGCAGGGACATTATGTCAACACACGTCCGACAGCTCGAGACCAGCAAACTGCCAAAACCTCTGCTTTTGTAGAGGCGCTCACACTTGCTGATAATCAGTAAATCAAGTACATTTAATTAGCATATGAATTTCTTAATTTCTGTGGGAGCAGTAGGTAGTAGTAGTTGTTGTATTGCATCTTAGTGCTTCCCTACTGGGTAGATTTCACAAGAACCTGTGCAAATATCCCTTTGTTTTAATTTTTTATTTTTTATCCCTGTCAAACATGACATTTGCACATTCCTCCACTGAGTTTAATATATGCGTTATGTGTTGTGCTACTGAATTTAGTGTCAGAACAGGTAAGAATCACCTTTTATTTAACACAGACACACATACAAAATATACAGCACAGACTTTATAATTGTGATTACATTTGAAAAAGTAACATGAAATTAGGCCTGAAACCGGTCTTCCAAATTAAAGTAGAGAGAAATAAAAAATGAATGCTGAATGTAGAAAAGTTATCACAGAGCGTATTAAAACAGACATGGTTCTACACGTAGTCAAACCTCTGGTTTGTCTGCCTTTCATCCATACTCTGAGCTTTGTAGGAGTCGTTGTAGACGGGCCGGGATCTGGTGTCAGGCCTGTACATCGTGTTCTGGGAGGCAGCTTTGTAGGCCATCCCATCATACCTGAGGGATAGCGTCACATACATCAAACACTGAAAATATAATCTATGTGCGTACTGTATTTTGCCCTATTTTGCAGTTTTCACATCTCTGCTACTTTATTGTTCAGGAACAGAGAGGTTACTGTCCCTACCAATCTTTTTAAAGATCACAAATAGTTATAAATTACCGGTGTTTCTCTGGTGTCATTGCACGGCAGGCTAGGCACATCAAGATGCCACCGATGAACAAGATAGCGCCACCAATCCAACCCACGAAAAGTGCAGGGCCAAAAGTATACCTGAAAGATTATTAAGGTTAAACATTACCAAAATTAATTCAGCAGGTAATATATTACTATATATATATATGCTAATTTCAGTTTATCTTTACCTTGGCGTCAGAGCTCCCGTTAGTCCACCAACATTGCCTGTACTGCTGAATCCACTGGCAAATGTAGTGAACTGAAAACTTTGTACAATCAAATTAGCAAAGGCTGACACCCCAGCAATCCCACAGACACCTGAAAAAAAATCCGAATTAATGCTGGTATTATCGCAAAACCGTTCTTCTTCGATATCACCTGAGCATTGTTAGTGAAGTAACCTGCAAGGAGAAGCATGATCCCAGCCGACAGAGTCATGGTGGCTTTCAAGTTGTCCTCCATGTTCCCCATTTTCAAGCACTTCAGCGAGAATATGGCGATCAGTAAGCCGATAGCGCCAAGGACGATCCCAACAATCATCAAGGCTCGGACGGCTTGGAGCAGAGCTGAAAATCAAAGTTATGACATTTAGCATATGTTTAGGATATATCTGTTTGTGAGATTGGTATTACCTTGTAGATACTTTAAGATTTATCAAAAAGAAAATGAAAAAAGAAAAAGAAAATGCTGCCAATTAACTCAATG
The DNA here is from genome assembly GCF_057382275.1 of Copadichromis virginalis. Classification (NCBI taxonomy): domain Eukaryota; kingdom Metazoa; phylum Chordata; class Actinopteri; order Cichliformes; family Cichlidae; genus Copadichromis; species Copadichromis virginalis. Next base: position 14,598,086 of record NC_140639.1, on the reverse strand, counting down.
AGTTTAAATAAATAAAATATATACAATATTCAAACAACCCAAACCTAAATATATTTCAAATGAGTAGAAAATTGAAATGTATTATAATACATAAGTTCAAATTTTAGGTTTAAATATTTCTGGAGTGTTGCAAGTTAAGCATGCATGTTAAAATATCTTCTTTTTATGGTTAATGTACTGCGCTGTATGTTTTAGAAGGCAACACTGTGCCTTGTACAGCTTCAGTTATTATGTACTAAAGGTAATATATACAAAAAATGTGATTATGATTTGACTACGCAACATTATATTAAAAGGTTTAAATTAACTTTTACTCAGCATCATTTATATTCATCCAGTCATAATCAGCTCTTTTTAAAAACCACTTGAAGTTTTGACAATACATTTCGCTAATTATATTTTTGTACTTTTACTTCTGAGTACTTCTTTGATCATGGCCACCATAATACAAATCACACACTAGAAACTAATTATAACTGTAAGGTAGCAGCTTCAATAGTTCAATATATTTTGTCACAGGAAAACGGCAGGTCGGCCATCATTAAAAGTTTCCGCTGAAGATAATATCTGGCATGAAAGAGACAAGAGATATCGTCATTAGAAACTGAACTTGCTTTTATTTTCGTAATTAGTTTGAAACCGTGGTTAAAATGAGTAAAATGTAATACAAAAAGAGATCAAGGTGTTTTACAGCATAATACAATCAACTATTATGCAAGGATTTCTACCTTCTTCTACATATATTATGGAAATATATGAATCCATAGACATACAAGAATAACTGGGCTGAATTACAAGTTTAGCAGTAGTTCTAAAAAGTCTCTGAAAGGGGATCAAAATCCCCGGCAATAATAAATATATTAGTTTTACTGATGCACATGTGCATCATGAATAGAGGCAGGAAAAGCCCGACACTCACGGCATTCACTTTCAATTAAAATGTTTTAAAAAGGGAGAAAAAAAAGCACATTACAGTTATTTTCCAGCACTCATAAATCAAAGCAGCGTGTGGTGAAACACACTGAACTAAATGCCATCTTTCAGCGTCCTCAGATATTGTACCTGTATTATTCTAGATTTAATCCCTTAAGACCTTATATACAATATGCTCTACACTACATTCAGCTGTTAAGTACAGAGTGTGGAAATGTACTTTACATTGTGTGACACTCTGCTAAAGCTTGTGCTTGCTCAGCTACGCTTTGGATGTCTCATCAAATTTCTATTTGATTCCGGAGAGACACCATCTTTTCTGCAGTCGACTGCATTTTTATTCCAGGGCTGGTCGGAAAAGTGGCAGGGGGTGGAAATGGGGGGGAAAATCTGCCCTAAAACCTCCCAAATATTCTAAAGTACCTTCCGAGGTCCTTTAGAAAATGTTCTCCTTAATCCGACATGTCGAGAAATATTTGATAAATGTCTTTTTCTCTTGGAGTGTAATTCTCTTACCTGGCAGGCCAAGTATGGTGAAATAAGGCCGACACTGTGTGGTACCGTACGTCGTCCCTACACACGACTTCCATAAACCAGAATAGGTATAAAAATTTGTTATTACTGTAAAAGATCGGTCTTGTAAGCTCCACTCGTCCATTGTTGTTGCAGCCGATATTAAAAACAGGCCCAACGTCGACAACATGAATCCTATTAACTGGGTCATTGTGGCAGCCATTTTAGATGTTCCACTCAAACTGAGTTACCACCAGAGTCAGACAGTCATGAAATGGCAGTGTTTGACTGCTGCCTGCTGTTATGTAGGCTTCGACATGGAACAGACCTTATCTGATGTTTACCCAAGACTTACTTCCAGGTTCCGGGAAACTGTGGGGAGCACATTTTCCCCTCCTTTCGAAACAGGGTGTGAAAACACACGCCAAACATGGTTCTTTGTATTGTTCTTCTTTCTGAATTAATATTTAAACCACCTACATGTATTGCATAACCCCCCCCCCCCAAAAAAAAGTCAATTTCATTTTTTTGCCATGTCCGTTGGTATTATTGATTTAAAACATACCTGGCAGGCCGAGGATGGTGAAGTATGGTCGACACTCTGTGAAGCCGGAGCTCTGCCTAACACAGGACCTCCACAGGCCCGAGTACGAGTACACGGCTGTCACAACGTTGTCAAAGAGGTCTTGTGTGGCCCACTGGTCCATCCCCGTCGCGGCGATTATTCCCGCTATTCCTATCAAACTCAGAACGAAGCCTAAACCCTGACACAACGTGGCCGCCATGCTGCCGTCTTCTTTCTGCCGCTGGAAACCGTCAAGTGCTCTCAGCTCAGCCTTTCCTCAGCACTGCAGCTGTGTTTGAATATGATATCGTCCAGTATGAAGTCTAAAAGGACTTTACCAGTAACCCCGCGTGTTTGCACTTATGTACAGATTTGGGTGGAGCATATCAGTATCAGTGTCGATTAATGTTGGTAAGGAGTGTTCGTCGTGTAGAGGGTTGGAAGTCTGTTTGTGAGTTTGTGTAAATGGTCTTTGAAAATCTAAAATGAGGAAATGATGATGGTCTTTTGGTAAATTTGGAGAAGGAGGTCATTCAGCTTCTATACCAGATTTGTTGGGTAGAAATGGTAAACAGACAGGGCCTTATATAGCGCTTTTCTACTCTTTTGGAACACTCAAAGTGCTTTATACAACAATCATCTGAGTGTTCGTTAATCTAAAAAGAAATAAAGTTAGACCACTTAATTTGATTTTAGATTAACAAACACTCAAGGTCATGTTTTAGTCATGCCATGAAATTGATCCTTTTACACTATTTTCTTCTGCTTTAAACACGTCACCACAATAAATGTGTCACAAGAATGACCTACTTCCTGATTCTGAATGAATCTGAACACATAGTGTGTATGGAACGCCAGGACTGCCATAATGAATTAATTAAATACACCATTAAATAATTAATTAAATGTGGCAATAATTAATTAAAATTGGAATTAATTAATTAAATAAATAGTTATGATATATGTAATTAATTAATTATTGACACATTTAATTAATTATTTATGTATTTCACGTTTTAATTAATTATTGACACATTTAATTAATTAATTATTGACATATTTAATTAATTATTTATGTATTTCACATTTTAATTAATTATTGACACATTTAATTAATTATTGACACATTTAATTAATTATTGACACATTTAATTAATTATTTAATGATATATTTATTTATTTCATTTTGGCAGTCCTGACGCCTGGCTCTCATCATGAAATAATTTTATCTGTCAGCCTCACCCATCAAACTCAGGGGGCGGGGTTAACGCTGATCGAGTCAAAACCATTGCTTTGGCCTGGTGGCCATTGTTTCTAGCACACAACAACCGGAAGCTAACAGAACTGAGCTTTGAAAAACCCTGTTTGTGTGTTACCAAATACCGTTTTAATATTTTTTTAGCCGAGAATGTAGTGGTTTAATCTTCATGTGTCTGGTCGGTTTGTCAAGATACAGCCTCTTTGCAAAAGTGTTTCGATGATTTCGGAGATGTCTGCCCAGTCTCACGGCAAAGCGTGGGATAGACCCGCTCGCCTCGCAAGCAATCCCACCGACAAAGCGCAGGCCCCGGTACACAGCTGTAGTAACCCCCGCTGACTTCTTTTACTGAGGTTATATTTATCAGGGTTTTATTTCCTGATGTTCTTATGTGTCCTACGTGTTTCAGTCGCCAATTCTGAATTATAACTAACATTAAAAACATGTTTAAGGAGGAGAGAGAGCAAATAAATCTGTTTAACATCTGATCTTTGGGTTTTTGTTCAGTAATCAGCGTGACCTGTGTATAAACACATAAAAGAGATAACGTTGGTGTTTCCGTCATGTAGTAACTGCTGGCTTTAACTGTACAAAGGTTGTTCGACACTATGAAACACATACAGACTTCATGATGTTCGGCTAATATTTTTATTGTGAATATTAATCATGCTGACCTCGCTCTGTACACCACGCAGCGAGGTCAGCATATCCACGATATCCTCAGCTCCATGAGTTAACACAAAGTTTCCCAGCTGACTATCTAACTGCCAACTATTCCAGAGACGTGAAAATATACAGCATAAAGAAAAGTGTAAGAGACTCAGCAGCAGATTAGAATAACAGTTTGTGGCGTGAATAAGACACGGCGGGACCACGGAGCAACGTTCAGAGTCATCTTTATTTACATCTCACCACACCACAACACCCCCAAACCCCTCAGTCCCCGTGTTTTTAACTAGGCGGGCGTGATTAAGGATGCCGTGCAGGTGCGTCCGCCCTCCCTGCACGGCACCGCAGACCACGCCCCACCACACAGTTATACATTTAATAAATCACCAAATGAATCCAAGAAACGAGCAAACCTGTTCCGACAATTTGAATTTGTATTCCCTCAGCTGCAGACTCGCTGCTGTTTAAATGTTTGAAAAGGAAGATTAGATATAAACAAACGTCAAACATAGACTCAGTCTGCCTTCACATTTGATATGAGGCCAGCACGTATAGTGGCCTCAGCAGGCTATTACTGAAATACACATGCTATATCATAAACTATGATATAAACAGGGAGGTCCTATTAACATGTTTAGTTTTAAAGGACACCTTCCTGCCTTTAGTCTCATTCATGAGCAGTATTCGTTTTCTTCTAACATCCAGAAGTCTGCACAATGTGTTTCATAGTTTGTAACAAGCCTTTGACAGGTAAACATAACATGACCGAAAAAGCAAAAAAAAAAAAAAAAAGAGAGAGAGTGTTGACATAAGAAGAGAAAATTCTCTCAATTATGGAGACAGGCAAATGGTTCATTTATGTTTGATGTGTGTTTATTCCTCCCTAAATATCGTCGGTGAAGTTTGCCATGCACGTCAGATTTTCCTGCGCATTTTTATACCTCTGCCAACAGAGAGAGAAAAAAAAAAATCACATTCTAACAGACAGCTGGTGCTTAGAATACAGTTGAATAACTATTAAAAAACAGATGATATTTAGATGATAGTTCAGTCTAACACATGTGCCAGTGGTTCATTAAACGTCTGTGAAACTATGCAGTTATGAAACGTAACTTTAACCTCAGCCAAACCGATTTGCTCAGTTGTAAATAAAACAGCGAAGTAAACGTGACCCGACAGACAGAACCTGAGTGAATGAAGTCCAGCGTTTAACCACTGAGAGCTAAAACTCAGCTGAGGTTTGAAAGCTGTGTGCCGGTGATTGGACATCAGCCGCTGATGAAGCTGTTCGCCTATAAAGTGCTCTGTAAGGAAACGAGCTCCAGCAGCTCTGCGCTCGGGGAAAACACTATATTTACTTATCTTGTGCAGTTAAACTGTGACTATCACCAGGTAACTAGGCGTGTTTCTTGAATTAGCAGCAGGTGTTAAACAGCTGACAGATGAGGAGGAGGATGCATGCAGGTAAACTGAGGGTCTGTTGAGCTGATCGCTGGTTTCGTGAGAAAAATGTCAGCTCGTTCTTTATGTTACAGAAGCACAGAGACACAAGACCAGGCGGAAAGAGACGATCGTTCGGTGAAAATGAGAATCTGCGAATGCAACATGTGGAACACGGAGAGTGGAATATGTAAACAAACCGGTTAACGTAACCCCCTCGGTGCGCTCTGCATGCTAACTGTTAGCAGAGCTAGTGAAATCTCTGAAAACATCTGAGCACTTTTGCAAACATGTTCTATGTTGACAACCTGACCAGACATACGGCGCGACATTCGCGGCTAAAACACTGTTAAAAGTGTAGCTGGTGACAGAAAAACGGCCTGTGATTTGATCTGCATTCTGGGATAACTGGCTGCCCCAAGTCTACACAAGCAATCGATTATCTAGGATCGACCTGTTTTGACTTACTTTGCACGGCAACCAATCAAATGTTAGAGAAGCTGCATGGGCAGCGTTAACCCCGCCCCCTGAGTTTGATGGGTGAGGCTGACAGATAAAATTATTTCATGACGAGAGCCAGGCGCCAGGACTGCCAAAATGAAATAAATAAATATATCATTAAATAATTAATTAAATGTGTCAATAATTAATTAAATGTGTCAATAATTAATTAAAATGTGAAATACATAAATAATTAATTAAATGTGTCAATAATTAATTAATTAAATGTGTCAATAATTAATTAAAATGTGAAATACATAAATAATTAATTAAATGTGTCAATAATTAATTAATTACATGTGTCATAACTATTTATTTAATTAATTAATTCCAATTTTAATTAATTATTGCCACATTTAATTAATTATTTAATGGTGTATTTAATTAATTCATTATGGCAGTCCTGGCGTTCCATAAGTGTGCAGACTGGTTTTTTATAACTAAGTCCAATAGGTTCTTTCTACCTGGACTGTTCAGACTTGGTTTGGTCAGATTTGAGTGACAGTAGCTGGAAAATGAGGATCATACGTTGCTGTTTTATAAAAGTAAAGCCAAAGCCAAACAATCCAGAACAATACAAGACAGTCAGATTGTGGGGACTTGGCTCAAGAGGGGCGTGCTCACATTTGGACCTTGAAACTGCACAGTCAGGCATTACAAAGCAGACTCTGATTGCAAATGTCAGCACACACCTCTTGAAAGTTTAAAAAAACAAGCAGTCTTTTAATATTTAATCGTAACGTCATAAGCACTTTCTGCAAAGTTGTTAAGCTAGCCAACATGCTACCATTCAAAACTGACAAGAATCTTTCAGGGACCATTGATCCATCTACTGTTCGCTAAACCCTCAACAGAAATGGTCTCAGTAGAAGGGCGACTGTCACAAAAACAACCTCAAGAATATTTTAAGGAAGAGGAGAGAAAACGCCAAGAGGCCAAATTCCCCAAGAACTAAATTGAAAACCATAGCAACAGGAAGTGATGAGTATATGTGAAACTTTTGGATTGAATCATCACTTACACCCCCCCCCCCAAGAATGATGCAGGAAAAGACAAATATTGGAAAAATCCAAATTTACAGTACAAACAATACAAAAGCTGTGTAAACAATTTCATATTGGTGAGATGGGATCCAAAGTATTTAGCTAATGATTACAAAGGTTTCAATGAAGTACGACCCTTTTTTGTTGTAACATAACATCATCTCAGTTTCTGGTCATATTTTTGTCCGAGATATGTTGTTATAGTCACGACATAACAAGAAACAATAACGAGAATGATATCATTAAGACAATCTTGTAAAGATGAGGACAGTTTTTCTGGTTTAATACGAATCAGATTATTTTTATTCTGTTATGTTATAATTGAATAGATCAGTTTTGAAAAAACTGCAATAAGCTGCCATGTACTTGGACTTGTTTTCTTTCTTTTAAATAACTGACAAAATTAGGTTATTTCAGAACAGGGCATGCGGGTTTAGGCCATGTCCTGAAGATGGGAAGTAGCTGTGAGATGTAAATATGCTTCTCCCACTTACTGCCGATTACTTCTGTCTGTCATCCAAGGTAGCACTCAAGCATTTCACTCTGTTGATTCACTCTGAATCTTTCCCCAGGAGAGGTGAACAGAAACAGCGGTCGGAAATAAAGCATTAAAATGTGCTTGCACCCACAACAGTTTTGCTTTCATCAGCTTAGATGATTGCATTAACATGGTACTTTCAAGATTTATTTTGAGCGTAATTCTTCACTAAACTGTATGTTAGACTTGTAAAAATGGTTTCAGTTTAGAAGCACAACATCTGCAGATTAAATATTGTTCTATGCCTCTGCCAGGCTGTTAAACGATACTGGATGACAGCATTGTTGGGGTGGGTGCTGCGTATCGTTGTGGCACCAGCAGCCAGTCAGGCGAAAGTAAATACTGATACGATTGTAGTGAACTGAAACCAATTTGCCTGTGGCTGATATGTCGGGGAGAACATTTGAGACACCGGGACTGAATCGAAACTGGGTTGGGGCCTTGTTCGGAGTAAAAACACAGCCTCTGCCGCTCAGTATTCACACATTTATATATAATTTCTTTACTTTTTCATCTTTTCATTTGACATTAAAACTGCTGATTTCGTAATTTCAAAATAACCTAAACACAGTTTCAGCCCTTAGTCTCAGTGCAAGCACACAATTAATACACAAACTAAAATAAAGGAAATTAAACCTAATAAAATACAAGAGAAGAACATTGTTAAAAAACATTAAACTACACCGCCTCTCTGGCCTCTTTTCCCACACAAAAATTACTCCTGAAAGTTTTCTGAAAACAAGTCTAATGGCCCACCCAGTGAAATGTACCCTTACATAGGCGGCCAGATTTGATTAACATCCTTTGAAATACCAGCAGCTAGTAACAGGGTGTACTAATGATTTTTGCTGTCTGCTGGGCAAAGCCATTTATCCCCCAGCAGGCCAAACCTTAAGCAAATAACTTCTCTAGCTTCTGCTAGAACCACTGTTTACTTATCACGAGCTGCCCATGAAAATGCACATAAAAAGAGAAGGTACTTCACAGAGATTTGTTCACTGAAGGTGTTTGTTCTGCTGTGAATAAGACTGTAAGAAACAGCTGACATTGCCTCCACATGTCAGTAGGTCTGCAGCCACAAACTCTTACTGTACCACTCAATACTGTCAAAACCTAAACATCTACATTAATGCACAAAATGTTGATATTTTCCTTTGATCCATATATAGCTAAGCAGACAAAAGAGTAATTAAGAAACATGCATTTTCTCACAAAATAAACAGCTGTAAAAATCATCATACCAACAACTTGGAAATAAAATACCGGCTTATTACTATAACATATTTGTGTCCAATACTCCTTTTAGCCGTGTTTGGGTTATAGCAACTTGGGGAAATGTCTGAGGGTGTCATGGTCCTGGGCCATGTGGGCCCAGTATTCTTAGTTCCTTGTATTTTTGTATTTCGTTCCTTATTTAGGCCATGTTTTCTGAGTTGCCCTGTTGTGTTGTTCCCTAAGTGTTTTCCCTTCATGGCTTTTACCCCCTGTGTGCCCCTCTGTGTATCTGTGAGCCCTCGTCTCTCCTTATGTTTTATTCCATGTTTCCCCTGCCCATTATGTCTAAGTTCTCCCCGTGCTCTCTCTCTCCCCCCTGTGTGCCCCTCTATGTATTTATGAGCCCTCGTCTCCCTTTGTGGTTGTTTCATGTTTCCCCAGCCCGTTATGTCTGTGTTTTCCCCGTGCTCTCTCTCCTCCTGTCTGAACCTCTGTGCCTGTACATGTCATGTTCAGTTCACCCCGCCCTGTCTCGTTATGATTATCAGTGTCACCTGTGTTCCCCGTGTGTGCCCACTTTCCTCGTTTACCCTCTGTGTATTTCTGTCTGAGTCTCCCTCTGTTCGGCGTCGCGTTCTCCCTCATGCCGTGTGTGGTTCTCCCCGTGTCTTCCGGTATATGTTACTTTAGCTTTTCCCACTTTAGTGTAGTTTTGCATTGCTTTTGTATCATCGTTATTGTTTATCACCTGTCAGCAATAAAGCTGCATTTTGAGTTTATCCCCCGTGTCTGTGAGTTTGCAATTTGGGTCCTCATCCTGCCTGCCACACGGCCGAATCATGACAGAGGGGTTTAATGGCCAGCTACAAACTTCTTCTGGATTGAAACAGGGATGGAAACCTTTCAAATGTCGGAGTCGAAGCCAACTAGACTTGTTTTATAGCTTCATGAAGATGTTTCATCTCTCATCTAAGAGGCTTCTTCACCTCTAAGAGCCGAAGTGAAGGAACAGGTATTTAACACCTATGCATTTCAACCTTGGAGGTAGTCCTGAGACATGTCACATGATGACCTAGGCTGTCCTCCTGTGAGTTATTAAAGTCGTGAGTGGGGGTTGAATTGCCAGGGAAGGGATCGCAAGACTGAGTTATAGCTGGTCTCAAAGGCCACCACCTCTGTTCATTGATGGTGAACCATCACTACCTCACTGGGAGTGAAATTCTTGGTGCTCCCCATCACCTTTTAGAACCGATAAAGCCTCCCGGATGAGAGTGACACATCCTCATGAACCTGCCTTGAACTCAAGTATTCAGTATTGAGAACTTACACAGACACAGTTGAGAAGGTAGATTAAGAAAACCCACATGTGTCAAAATCTTTTTCAGTAAATTTAGGAACGAGTTGTACTTGAATACCTACTTTAGCACAATGTAGCTAAAGTAGCTCACGTTTACCCATATCTGGACCAATGTTTTTACTCAGCTAGTGCAAATTTGGTCTGAGGTGGTGGGTTGATAGTGTTTTCAGAGTGTGAAGGGCAACAGCTGCACTCCTTATAGACAGTCCTGGCTCCTATGAGAAATGATGGTGAAGACAACAAGCTGCAACTCTCCTGGGAAGAGTCCTCCCTGGTGAAAGTAAACGTCTCTCCGTCTAGCTGCAGTTGCTGTTAGCATTGCAAATCCTTGTTTGGAAAGACATGTTCGTGATTCTGTGAATACAAGAGGTTTTCTTGTGGTGCATAAAAGTCGCAAAAGATCATCAGAACTCATACTCTGTTGACTGTGAATGTTTTTCACTGGTTTTTGCCTGGATTCAAATATTTAGTTGAGGAGTTTCAAAACTTGTATAATGACTCTTTGTTGATGCAGTGGATATATCTCATGTAGGAGGGGATACAGCACAATCTGCTGCTGTCATTTTCTATAACTTTTTTTTTAAAGGAAAAAAAAAGAGAGAAAGTTTGGAGACAAACCTTGAAAGAAAATTTCCACACCAACTTCTATTTTGAACTCCAGTCAAGAGCTCCATTACCACTCAGGCTACAATAAGAAAACACTAGAAAGAGATGTGCTGAAATGATGAAAGGCTGTCTCAGAAAATGGTAGAAAAATGGCCCATTTACTGTCCTCCACCTTTTGGGAGTCTAAATGGATTTTTATTCAGCAATCAGTGCACTGCCTCCTGACGAACACTAGAGGGCAGAGTGAGTGCAGAGAACAGAGGCTGCGATCACAGCAGGGAGCTAACTTGCAGGGAGTGTGATAAGGAGGGCTTTCACGTTACAGGGCCTGGAGTGCTGTTTCTCTGAGGGCATCGAGAACTTCAACAAAATATGAGCAGGTCAGAAGGAGGACAATCAGCATTTCGGTGCATTTTCCCTCCTGTGAATAAGGCGGCGCATGAGCGAAATCAGTATGAATTAACAGTGTTGGTTAAAAAAAGAAAAAAAGCAGCTTTAACAGGAGCCAGAAGGCAGTGTGAGTGGTCTAGCTGTGGTAAATGAGTAACACTCACCCACTTCAAACATCCTAACAATGAACACTACCTGGGCAGCCAGGGAGATGAGCACAGCCCCCACAAATCTGCTACATTTGAAGAATGATAGAAAACTTCAAAAATCCCTGAGCAATTAACCAATCACAGTCCAGCAGGACAGTGTGACAGAGTGCACACATCATTGGTCGACAGGCTCACATCCGTTATGCTTTCAGTGGGGCGAGATCTAAATTAGAGAGCCAATTAACTCTGCTAATAGCCCTCTCCTATTTAATCTGGAAGACAATGGAGATTGAAGAAGAAGCTTTTACAATATCCTCTTTCTGCCACGATTCTGAGGGCCCGCGTTTGCCTCCTTGTTTTCACTTCAATTAGCCCAGTGCTTTCTATGATTAAGTACCTATAATTATTTTTCAATTAAGGCTTTGATCTGGTGTGTACTGTATACAGCTCCTTAGCGTGCTTGGAAGAATGAGGATGAAACAGTAAATTTGTTCTCTTCTGTGTTGTGTTGATGAGGGTGCAAGTGAGATTAAGCTGCTGAGAGCGAGTCCAGCCCCAGAACTCGATCAAGGTTCTCACCAGCGTTAAACTTTCTTTGGTTCTTGTTCTTTGTTGGCATTTACGGAAGTAATGTAGCGTTTATTTATTTTTCCATGCTGGAAAAAGTGGAAATGGGGGAAAAATCAAATTCCCACAACACCATTATTGAAAAAAAAAAAAATACGATTTATAAGCTGTTGGTGGAGAATGTTTTCTCAAAAAGGAGTAGAAGCAAGCAAAAAAAAAACAAAAACAGAATACAGCCAACCAGATAGCTCCAGAAATAAGCTTGAAATTATTCAAAGTAAAAGTATTGCAAGTTTTTTTATTTGTTCCACAGAAACATTTGAGACCTGTGAATATGTGTAGGTTGTAGCAGCTCCCATGCATAGACTTACCTGAGTACCACCTTGTGTTAATTTGATTACTACTATCAATAATTCCAATTTTATAGAAACTTCATGGCTCAACCAGTTCAAATTTTTAAGGCATATGCAAAACAAAATAGCTCATTTAAGGGGAGCTATCTGCTTATCCAAAATCAAATACAGCAAAATCCAAAAGGTCAGAGGTCAGGTTAAAGGTGACAGTGCCACAGAAAGGAAAGCCGATCTATAACCACAAGATAAAGTAAGGGAAGTTACTTTATCTTGTGGTTCTAAAATCACTTCAGCATATTTCTTTTAAATTTTCATTATAAAATATGATTCATACTTTTTATTAATGATTAAGTACTAGTACATGAGTCAGGTATGAGATTAAATAAGAAATCATGACAAAACTCTAGCCTTTATGCGAGTGGTAGATAGGTACAAAACCATTATAATAAGAAGCAGTTTTATGGTTAAAGGATGTGTATAACATGGTAACTGGTAGGTAATAAAAACAAATAGGTTATTATTACAGTCATTTTATGCACTTCCTTGGATGCACGTTCTGTAACAAGCTATTTTTCAGGTAAAATTTTAACCTGTAAAGTAGCTAACCACTGTATAATATTTCCTTCTGAAATCTGGAGACTTTAAGTATGAAGTTGTATGAATGTTTTTAAACTAAAGCACTGTCTGTCTTAGTTTCCTGAAAGACCACAGTGTGCTCTTTGGTGTTGCATTATAGGCAGAGGTAAAGATCAATAAAGATGTCAGCAAAACAAAACAAAAAACAAGAAGAAGTGCTTGATCCGCTCATGCACAACACGGCGCTTAATAACACTTATTATAATTCCTCTGTTTACCTATAGCTACCTGACCCAGGAGGTTGATCAAAAGCGGCGTGATGTGCAGGGTAAAATGACAGTCTGGGTTAATTATCTGTAAAGCCGCTGGGATTAGAGGCATTCGCAGTAAAATGCAACCCTCGGGGTGGTGAAAAGGTAAAACGCGTTTTCTGAAGGGAAAGCCCAGGATCTACTCTTAAACACACTCGCCCAAACAGAGAAGCTGTGTTAGAATGACTGGATTTTATCTCAGCATAAACCAAAGATAGCACCATGCATTCATTGTGTGATATTGTATTTATTTATTTATTGCAAAAGTAATTAAAGCATCCTTAAAAATATTTTGTTTCATTGCAATGCTGCCCTGCAAGAGGGTCATGCAGTGCATGCCGAAACTCACCAGCATCTGTTATTATAGTAAGTAGAGTTTATTGATGGAGATGATGATCCAACATATTAGTAATTGTTACTAATTAGTTAAAATTTGCAGTAGCCAGTCACTGAAGAATTCAAGATGTGCACATTCGTTTTCTATATAAGTAACACAAGGCTTAGTTATATACGCACAGAATAAAACCAGTGCAGCTGGTAACATCATCACTAAATGTCTCCTTATTTCACATCATTTAAAATGCAAGCGCCTCTTCAGATGAAAAAATAAAAGTTTACATGTTGTTTAACAGTTCCTTAAACACAGTCCTCCCCCCAAAAGTACACAGGAATCTCACAAGTAATAATTTAAGATCTTAAGACGTGTCTGAGGGAAGAGTTAATACACGGACAAGGCAGCATGCACGCTGCCAGTGCAGCCAGTCAGAATAAAATGCAAATGAGGGAAAATCTTACATGGATTTAACAAGAGCAAGAACAGTTTTTCCCAACCAAAATCCATCGCTTACACAACATTTCAAGTTATTGATACATAACTGAGGGAGACCCTGAGTTCATAGCTGCGAAGCTCTGAGCACTCCAACTCAGCTCTCTGCTTCTTTGAAATGTTGCTTCATCTTAAGAACGTTTACATTACCTGACTGAGGATGCTAAGGGTTAAAGGTGTCATCGTTAACTTCAGCTTGAATTGACCTGTTTTTCTTTTCTTGCTGGTTTTGTTTTCTCCTCCGAGCAGGTAGTTGATGTAGATTTGAACTAAATTTAAGCTTTTGCTAAAGTGCCTGAAGTTTTATTTTTGAATCCTTGGGAGCAGAGATCCATTCATCTATACGGAAATCATTTCCTAATAGATTTAAAGAGAAAGAAAAACTTTGACTAAAATTCTAGCAGTAAGAAAACACTCAACACAAGCAAGATCGAAAAAAAAGAACATCAATGGCATTTATGAGCACGTCAACCTCTTATTCTTACATTCAGGCCTACTTCCCGTGTTTCAAACTTTTCTTCTTGCTAACTGAGGGTGAGAAACTGAAATCCGCTGAGAGATGAGTAATTAACTCCTTTACTGTAATTAAAACACTAAAGTCTCTAAAGGGTGTCAGGCTCCTAATGAGATGTGACATTTTAGAGTCTCTGCGTACCCAAAACTGTACTGTCACCATGCACTACGTAAGGGAGAGGAAGTGTTCGCAGCTGGGCAAGGAGAGAAAAAAAAAGAAAAAAATAAATAAAAGAAGAGTGGAAGTAAGAGGAAGATGGGACGCTTTCATTACCCTAGAAGGGTAGAGAGAGGAGGAAATAATGAAATATCAGGCCTTTGTGAAAAATAGAAAAATAAAAATGGGAGGTGCAGGTAGCGAGGAGGAGGGGGAGAAAGGAGGGGAGGCAGGAATTGTGTCTGAAACATTTTGTATGACCTCCTCCCTCGCCCATCCATCAGGCAGGCTGGCTCATTATTCTAACTAGCCAGTTCTTTTCTTCTGTTGCGGGACGCCATCAGCTGCAATCTGCATGCCAATTATCGGCCAGACCCCCTGATACCCCTGCATGGAAAATGATCTGTCAAGGAAAAAAAAAAAAGAAAGAAAGGAAACGAAAAAGCGAGAAGGCTCGTGCACTGTAGCCCCAATCTCTCTCCACCCGCCCACCCCCATCTCCCTCCTTTTACACTCCATTCCACTCGCTCTGCTTTCCTGTACAGCAGTGACAGGGCTTCCTAGAAAATTAATCTATGGAAAGAGAAGAAAAAAATTATAAATGTAGCTATTCTCCCACTCCGGCCGCTCAGTTCTCTGGGCTCCGGAGGGCAGGGGAAGTGGAGTTTGTGATAATTGCCAGGGAGAGGGGGGCGATAACAAAGGGACACTCTTCCCCTGAATGTTACACTAAGGGCAAGAGGAGCGGTCATGAAGCAACCATCATGATTTTTACGCTCCCAGGTATGCACTCTTCTTTTCCCCTTTCATTCCCTTCTATTTCATCATCAAATTACAGATGAGATGAGCAGCCATTCCTGATCACTCTCTTGATCTCTTTACTGTGCCGAATAGACAGAAACAAGAATAAAAAAAATCGGATGTCAATGGGCCGTGTTGTAATCGCTAAAACTTCATGAACTCTGCCCCCACCAACAAAGAAAGCCTGAATGTGTATAAAGAGAACAACTGACCATTTTGTCGAACCCAGCCTCCCCTTAGGTCCTGTTTCTGCACCTGTCACCTTCATATTCTTGCACAGAACCATTTACATTCATAGCAGTGCAAAAGACTTTATAAGATCTGTGGTTTCTCTCATGTTTAATGTCTGCCTCGTTTTCAGTTGTTTGCTTTCCTATAAATGCTAAAGCTAAATATCTGATTTAAAAGATAGTCAGTTTTATAATTTTGGAGAACACCTGGCAGGTGCATTTAGGATTTTTTTTTATCAACATTTCCACCTAATTAATTTTAAACAAATAAGTTCTTAGATGCTTGATAAAAGATAAACTGAGAAATTCAAATACAGATTTATTTCTGTTTGTTGGACCTGCTGAAGCAAAAACAGGATAGTGTTACACTGAACAAGGCAAATGCCTTTAAAGAACAGTTTAAAGAATGTGGCAACAATGCTGTTAAACACTGTTTAAATCGTTCTATACAACTTTGATCTATCATTTTATATTGTAGGTTAAACTCAAACTCAGCCAGTATTGATCTGTTACAGTGCCACCGTAGAGATGCGTACATCTGAGGAGAACAGAGCATCACCTTACTGCATGTCAGAAAGAACCAAGGTCCAAAGTACCTGGAGGTTTTATTGTCATTCCAACCATGTGCAATGGTACACGTTCCTCCTAGACCATGGTGCTACATATGACATATACAGTTTTTTACAGACGCTAGGACACATTTCTCAATACTTAGGTCACGTTTGCAAAACACAGTGAGCACAACAGAAGTCTATGTGGGCTAAACTGAGGACCAGTTATCATTGTTTTGGCACAAAATGCATTCAATGACTACATCTCTCAAATTTCATGAATTATCTTCTCACTCAGACACAACAACTGCCAAAAATCTTTGTACGGACAGGACATTTTGCATGTGCTTACATACTGTTTTCAAAACTGTTAAACTTATGGCCAAAACAATAACACAATGCAAAACTTGAAAAGACAGCAAAATCCAACAGCAATATTTTATTGAAACATATTTCCAATCTAAAAATGCAGTTTAACCAGCCACAGCTGATTCTCATTGTAGATGAACATCTACACAGATGTTACTCCTTCAATTTCATTACAAAAGGAGACAACTGCTGAATAGGTTTTTTTGTGATGTAAACATGGACCCAGCCAGAAATGGAGTAGAATAGCATTACTATTGTATGTGTATCAGTGGATGGTGTGTATACAAATTCTTGTATTTTGGGATTACTTAGTGCAAAAAAATAAAAATACATAAACAAATATTAACGAATTCTGCATGATGTCTGATTCATTCCAGTAACATATATTGAAATTATAAACAGAGATGTGTCCTTGTTTTACACAAGAAAACACTGTGTAATGCTACATGTTGTTAGTGTTTTTTAGGTCATTGTTTTGTGGGTGACAAAGTGTGTTTGTCGGCTGTCAACCTTTGCTAGTGTTCTGGAAGAATGAGGTTATGTGAGACCTGAATGAAGTGTTTTGGTAGTTGTAGTGCATTTTGAATGTGAAATGAACTGCTTTGCCAAGCTGACGGTCAGTTAGGAGGATTGTGTGAAGAGTTTTGCAAAAGTGACCTAAGTATTGAGAAATGTGTCCTAGCGTCTGTAAAAAACTGTAACACACAATCAACACAGAACTTCATAAAGTGCAATGTGCAAAAATTGCAAAAATACAAAGACAGTGCAAAACCAGACAGGACAGAACAATACAGACACAAGAGACAGTGCAGAAGCAACAGTGCAATCGAAATGTGCAAAAGACTGAGTATTGTACAAAAAAAGTCACTTGGAGTATGAAGGTGTGTGTGTGTGTGTGTGTGTGTGTGTGTGTGTGTGTGTGTGTGTGTGTGTGTGTGTGTGTGTGTGTGTGTGTGTGTGATTCTGTGGAGAGATTTTAATAAACTAGCAACGGCATTTTGACGCCTTGGTGCACCTAAAGGCAGCAAGACCCTGTGCAGTAATCAGTTCATAGAACATTGCATCTAGCTAACACACATCTTCTGCATTTAAGTATTTGTACATGTAACTCATTTACTGGTATAGTCAGGGCAGTCCAGGTTACCTAACCTAGTTCTTCACTCTTCAAACCTTTGCTAGTAGCTGTGAAGTTTGTTTTAAATGTGACAGGCTGAAAGAAAACGCCCCAGAACGACATTTTCTTTCATTTAGTTTGCTTAGTGAGTGACCATCCTGTGACTGATATGGTCAAGAAAGAAAATGATAAATTTGCTTAATGTCCAACAAAATCATGTAAGTTTATAGATGATTTATAAATGCTGTGATTTTGGTTGCTACTTGTAGCTAAAGATTTGTATGAACAGCAAACCAAGAGAGGCAGTTTCATGACGAGACCTGATAATGTTTTTTTGTGAAGGAGTTTAATTACTGAGTCAATGAGAGCAATTTACAAGCAGTGTGAAATGTACATTCATTATAATGTTATGATGCTCTTGGCTACAGACTTGTAATCTGTTTTTTGAGTGTTTTGAATATTTTATATTTGATTACTTGTATTTGTTTAGTCTCGGCTCTCGATTGTCTTCTGGTGTCTTGTCGTCATGTCTTTGTCTTTGTTGCGTGATTCCCTGCTTGGTCACTACCTGTTTTGTTGGCCTTCTGTCTCTTTTGCCCATCATAGATGGCAAAACACATGCAGAAATCTCATTCACCCTCTTCATTCACCTATGCAGTGAGTTCTATGTAGAAGACTAACTGCTGAGGTCATCAGAAAGATGCTCAGACAAATCATGACAGATCGACTTACATCAAATTCTTGTGACGATGCTTTGACGCAATACGCTGCAATACCAAGCCTGCTCTTCATGAGGCATGTGCACTACATTTGTATAGCAGT
Source organism: Copadichromis virginalis (assembly GCF_057382275.1). NCBI lineage: Eukaryota > Metazoa > Chordata > Actinopteri > Cichliformes > Cichlidae > Copadichromis > Copadichromis virginalis. Next base: position 14,579,719 of record NC_140639.1, on the reverse strand, counting down.
ACTCACAATAAATTCAATAAGGGCTACACAATTTTAGACACAACAGCAGTCCACATGAGCGTATTATTCAGTCTGTGGTCAATTTGATTTACTTTATGACTGTATTTGTATTGTCTTCTCATTGAAGCTATTTGTTTGCGAGACGATTAAGCAAATCATGACTTCTGAATGGATGAAGCGATCAAACAACAGGACGCAATCATGACAACACAAAGTTTACCGTCTTGTCTTAAAGCAAATCCCCGTTGTCCCTTCCTTAAGAGATGAGGCAATGAATATATGAGAATGACAGCGGAAGAAAAACACACATACACACACACAAAGCCAACCTGATCCTGATTTCTAGCACTGAAGCCAAGAGAGGAACAGCCACTCGGCAGAAGCAGCGGAGAATTGGGTTTGCTCTGTCTGCCTTTGTGGTGCATGTGTGTGAGCTTTGATTAAAGACAGAAGATTCTTTAAGCACATTAGGGCCATTTTGTCCAATTGTTTCACGCCCTCTTCCATATCCACCCGCACAAAAGATACAGACTGCAGCACAAAGCGATGCTCACCCTCTTTACTGTGCTCTATCACACTGAGCAGGCCCAGCGCAGGCAAGGACCAGAGGAATTATGCTCTTGTACTTACTAGTAGCAGCAGAAGCCTCAGTGTAATGTCTTATCGCTTTAAGGGCAGATGAAGTATTGACACACAACGCCAAAAGAAACCAAAGGTACCACGTAGCCTCATGTTACGAGCCAAAAGTTCTATATTCTCAACTAACAGCTCTAATCAGACATTTACATCTGATTAGAAATTCTCACAAGGAAAACTGTAATATATTGTTAATACACTTGGTTGCACCAGCACTGATAGGGTCAGGTATCCTATAGCCTGCAGTGCACTTGTATAAAAAATGTGCAGCGTTAAACCCACAGCATGTGCATTTCATTTGCAATCATTCCCTAAATTCAAAGTCTCGGGGTCTGACGTGGAAACGCAGCGAACAAAACTACATTTCAATATTCACAGAGAAGAGGAAAAATGACTCTGTTAGCATACTCAGTAAGAGAGCTGAACCCCGGCCGGCCAGCCACCATACCCTAGAGTAATAATTAAGAATCCTGTCGCCGAGTTGTCAGTAGTCAATTACACCTCCTGTTCACTCGGGCGCACAATCTGACTGCAAGCAAAACGAAGACACTGGAGCTGTCATCAGAGATGGAGAAAGAAGGAAAATGACTGAAATGAAGATTACTGTGGAGTGGGGATTTTGAGCAGGGTTTAACAGCCTCTGTCAGGAGGTGAGTGCTGAATGCGAGTGACCAAACGCCCTCCCAAACATGAAACCATTATTGCCGATTACACAGAACGGGGACTTTGGTGGTGCATTAATTGAAGCTTTGGCTCGCATCAGTTTCCAATTACTTTTATGCTAGCCTACGGTTAATGCGGTGACAATGGATAGTAGGAAGACGCTCCACAGACGGAGGACTGGATATGAAATGAGGGAGGTTCTTGTTCTCTCTGTGAATATAGTCAGATTTGAGAGGCAGAAAGACTGCAGTGCTGCTTCTTTGCTGATGGCTATGAGAATATTCAGCATACAGAAATGGTTTAGGCCAAACACCAACAGCTTCAGCTCATGATGGCCCAATATCCTGCTGCACCAAACAGCTTCCACTTGAACCACATCCAATCATTTAAGAAAAGAGTCACATTATCTTTTTATTTAGTAGAAATTAAAATTGTTCTAATTTATCTCTGATTAACACAGTTGCACCACACAAGGTTGCTATTATGTAAAAATTGGTTTGAAAAGGTTTTCACCCACTAACTGCAGGTGCAACTGAACAGCAACTTAAAAACAAAGCAAAATTGGTAATGCATGACCTTTGCAGACATATGAGTATAAAAGATATTGTGAAATACAGTCAGCATATCGTAGCATTATAATGGTAATGAAAAAAGTAAAAACTGTTGGTTAGCAAAGTCTTACGAGCTTTATGTTCTTTCTTAAATCACACAAACAGCCAGTTTTAATATATGTATGCACATATAGATAAAAGAAAGTAATGCTTTCCTTTACAAAAAGTTTTAGTTGAGTTTAATCTATCAAAATGCATTATTTCTGGTAACAGTTACAGCTTGAGCTTTAAAGTTTTTACTAGCTCAGCACTTTCTTGTGTTTCAGCCGTGCAGCCTTTACACTACACTAACAAATCAGTGGTTGGAAACAGCATCACAATCCAAGTTTTTGCAACTGTTTACAATTAGTTTGCAAACTGGTTGACGGCAACAGTCAGCGTCAGTCTTCAAATAAGTTCTGGTGTCTCAAGATGGTGATAAAGGGCAATGAAAGGGTGCCAGTTTGCCATCAGTTTGTGACAGAATGGAATCAAGTTAGTAATTCCATGCAATCCGTTTGTAATGATATGGCAATTAAATGTGTTAAATCCACAAAAATTCTTTCCTCTACATAAAAAGAAATTTGTATTAAACAGAAATTGACATTCACTCTTTACGTCCAGAGTTGAGCCAGAACCTCATAGATTTGATACCAAAATTCAGAAACGCCTCCAGAAATGGCGATGTAGTTGCTGCACGAATGCAATTTAACCATAAAATAACACGGGCACTCAGCAAGCTTGATTTTATAAACAGAATACAACCAAGTGGCAACCAATCGAGTTGCTGCGCAGATGAGTTGCGCTCATCTGTTTGCTTATCTGAATTGGACAGCAATTATTTGTTAACCAATCTGAGAGTAACTGCAGTCAGTTTAAATCAGACCACGATTATTTGGGGCAAAGCTGTCTCCCATCACATGACCTGTGCAGTCGCCTTGTATCAGAAAGTGGTTGTCCAGAGGTTTAGTGCTGCACAGTCAACCTCTGGGCAACCAAATGGTAAGTGTTACTAACTGCAATCACCTGCAAGGAGGATGCTGTTTTATACTTTAGTGTCACTGAGCAGTTTGCTACATTTCATCTATAAAAGAAGCAAAATACTGGAAAAAACACCATACAAGTACTTCAAGTCTGATACCTTAAACTTTCCTCAAAATGTAGTTGTTCCTAATACACATAAACTAAGCAGCATTTTGCCCCTTGTGGTCTGAGCCAACCTGTTGTTTGTGTTCTTGTTGACACTCAGTGTACACTTTTCTTACTTGAAATCGTGACTTTTTTCACTTGTACCCAGTCTTCGTGTCTCAAATACACATGAGAAGCAGAAAACCAGGGCTAAGAGGCTGCTAAATACTCACTGGGGATTGTGTGCCTTGCTCATGGGTACACTTACAACACAAGTATAAAACATTTTTCCTCCCTGCCTGCAATATTTCACCACAGCAGAGTTTTCACACTGACCTACTTTTGTTCACTCTTTTCCCACTGAAAGATGAAGTGACTGTAATTATTACCACTGCAGAGGGCCACATTTATTGCCCTAATGTATTATTAGCTGGATTTGCTACAAACAGATTAAACAGAGGCAAGAAAGGCTTAGGTAATTTGATAATTGCTTTCGGCACCTGTGTTTTGTTCTCCTCTCCTCTGTAACCGAGCAGAAAGAATCCCTCAGCAGAGTTTTTAGCTTCGTGGCAAAGGCAAGGGAGGGTTGCAGAGGAGTGGCTCAGCACCCCGCTGTGCGATGCGCTGAAAAGGCTACGCTCTCACGTCTGCTCCACATTTGCCCCTGCTCAGCATGTCTTAGATTCAACCGCATCCAGATTTTTATCACAATATGAATTAAACCTTGATTTTCTGTCCAGTCAGCAAGTGAGCTCCACACCGCTTCCCACTCTGGACAGGCAATCGGCAAAGGTATGCAGAGAACCACAACACAAACTGACTACTTTTTCCTTCCTTTTTTTTTGGTGATGGCCTCAAAATTGCTATAAAGGCTCTTGACAATGATTTATATTTATTTATTTCATTTTTCATCCATCCTCGCATTCAAAGCCTTTCTGTTTCGACCTGGTCTCTGTGGATTCCTGCTTGCAGTAGGGAAAAAAAAAAGAAAATTAAAATCCATCAGCTAATGTGTCGCCTGGTAATGAAATAAGAATCTGACACTCTCTCACATTGAAATGCAAAAGAGGTGTCCTGGTGTTACCCTAGCAATTTATCATAAAAGCCAGTGAATTTCTACTTAATATACATGAGGTACAGTGAATTATTACAGGGCTTGCCATTATAACAAACTTCTCAAAGTGTACAGACAAAAGGGTCAAGTATATTATTTTCCCTTACGTCACTCGGATGGATGATCTAAATGGCTTTCTGAAGTTGGAGAATTTCATACTTTCTTTGAATATGTTTTATACTTTGTCCCATTTTGCACAATGCAACCCTTTTTACCCTCTGTTCCCTTTTTTGCTGGCGAGAAAATGGAAGAGAGAGGGAACAGAGAGGCAAGGCGAAAAATGTCACCTGCTAGTATCTGAGTGCTTTTCCACAGCTCTAATTCATCTCTGCCAGCAACGTGTCTCTGCTGCGTTCCTTTTCTTCCCAAACTGCACTGAAAAGAGTCCACCAATCCGCCCAGTCATCAGCCTCTCTGCTTCTGTTTATAAAACGCAAAAGTTGATATTAAGCACGGAAAAAAATCCCACTTCTTGCAGTAAAAACCCCTCAAAAAACTCTTGTGATTAATCATTTGTTCTTAATCTCGCGATTCCGCCTGTTTAAAATAATCAGCATTTAACAAAGCTTCTGATTGATATATGAGCTTACCACATTCAAAAAGTGGAGTCATTGAGGCACAATGGTGAATAATGCTCAATAATATCAAGTGTGCTGTACTGTGTCGTTTGATTGATGAGTTTTGTCAAGCGATGGCCTAAAACAGTTTATGCGTCTGTCAAATTAATGATAAATGAAAAGAAAAGCTAATATCACCTCAGCCAGGATTCGTGTTCATGTTGCCAACATCCTCCATCGTAGTTGTCGATATGTCCAGCTCATTATAGTAAAATAATGATAATGTTGTAACTTAAAAGAAATCCCATGTATGGCTTGATAAAATCCAACAGCGTCAATGAAGTGTTATTCAGCTATAGTCAATTATACACATTCCTTTATGAATATTTAATTAATAATCAAAGACCACACTTGAGCACTGAGAGGTTAGCTAACTGGAAAAAGGAAAATGCATTATAAGTGACAGGTCTAAGTGTTTTTCCTCCAGACTGAGAACTGTCACATCAACACATAGTGCATGTAGGCACTGTTAATGTATAATTTATATGACAGGTTTTCCGAGGCGGGTGTAATGGCATTATCATATTGGAGAATATCTTTAGTTCTCCCAGGGGGCATCTCAACAAATCACTGTGTCTCAAGCAAACCAGGGCCAAAGATTAATGATAAACATGACAAGGACAAATTAGAATATGCAGAAGTTAGCATGTGCGAGCCACGCAAAATATCCTGGAGCTGAATAAATAGACATGAGTTCTGATCTATTCCCTGTTGTCCCAATTTTATAAATATTCCTATGAATATTCCTGTTTATGAACTACTACAGTATGTGTTTTTAAATGGACAGGGGCTTCAGCTGTCACATGTAATAACACTGCAGACAGAGAGTGAATGATCAGCATTTACACATCCAGTCGTCAGCAGCACTACATCAAAACAGAAACATCAAGGCAGAGTTTAAGGAAGGGAGTTTAAGAACTAATGTTAATGTAAAAAAAAAAAAAAAACTCACAAATTCAGGTGGAAAAAGAGCCACAAACCATAAGTACTAAAGACATGATAGATAGAAAATATGACAAGGAACATTAGGAATGTCAGAGGTACTGTAGGGTGGATGTTTGGTCTCAGTATGGGGAAGGACGCAAAAAACCTAGATTGACATGGACAATTGCACCCCATTTAAAATCGGTGCCTTATTACATCAACAGCCTTGTACATTAGCAAGAAATAGCAGAGCTAATCACCAAAATTGGCCGAGGGAGGCAGGAATATGGTTTATGTACCAAATCCATAAATGCAGTTGGTATTAAATTAGTGGTTGGGGACAATTTTAGAAAAGTGGTAGGGACACAGCTACACCATCCTTCCCATAAATGGCACCCATGAAGGGAACAAAAGCATTGAGATATCATACGTAATGTTAAAAAAGAAGAAAAAAGATCAAAACAAGAGGCAAAACAAAACCTGATGAAGGAAAAGCCATTACAAAGTAAAAGAAGAAACATCTAAAAAATAGTCATGGAAATTCTGCAAAGACAGAAACACACATGGAGGTAGATACCAGGAAAGCACAAAGGAAGAAGAAAAGGACAGCTAAAGTGCACAGCAATGAGCAAACATAGTGAAGTGCTAACATTTTATATTATAGTAAAAGAAGCTGTTCAGCTATGCGCTAAAGTCCAAACACCAAACATTTTGCATTCGTGAGAAAAAATTAGCGCAATACTACCCTCATTTCAGTTTGGGGCTACAGCTAATTGAACTCTGTCCAAATAAATGAAAAATAATGCATGCAGGATGCTAAGAATTACATATTTACCCTTTTGCTTCATCTATGCAAAAACAAAATCTGTTTGCTTTCCAAAAAATATCTGTTTTTATATGGGTGGGCTGAGTTGAGTGGCTGAGTTGAGACATACACCATAACTATACAACACTGCCGTTTACATATGAAGCTAGCAGATATAAAAGATGACCACATAGAAGCAGCACAGGGGCATGCAGGCTCACTATCCTATCAGTTAAAACAGATTTGTATATAGATTCAATAGCATGCATTGTTTCAATCGTTATACCTGTATCTTTGGACAATCCTAGCTGATTCCTCCTGTTCCAGTCTTACGCTGTAAGCTAAGCTAAGCTAGCTACCCTCTGAGCCTTGCCATATCATGAGAGTGATATTGATCTTATATACACTACTACTACTAAAAGCAAGTTAACAGGTAAGTACATTAGTACCAATATTAACTATAACTTATTATTTACATATATTTTTAATTTATTATTTACCACATTCCCTTTTTAAGAGTTGTTTTATCTAATGTATTGAATGAGTTGGCTCTTACAGCGAGACTCTACATCCTTGTGGTTGATTCGATTTATTGTTTCGGATGGGAAGTGTAAATCCCAATAACAATCAATAGTGAGTGTTGAGCCATTAGATCCTCTGAGTGACTGTCACATCCAGTGGAGAAGCCACTCCTCCATCTCCACCTGAGGCCCTGGAGATAGATGGCCCGCCACTCCATGGTGCACTGACTCATTTCTGCCCCGGTACAAAAGTCAGCACTGATTAAAATATCCACACTGGGTCCTTATTTCTATTACAAATTCACTCAGCCAGCCCAGACCCTCTCAATTAAAGTGCTTGAGCCCAGATGAATGGAGATGAGGGGGTGAATGGTAGCTGACAGAATTACAAACGCTCACAGTCACAATTTATCCTCCTGACAATTAGGAGCAATTTGTTTCATGCTAACTCATCCTTAAGGTTTCAGAAGGTCTTATTTGATATCAACAGGAGTGGCTGCAGCTGTCACAATCCCCTAAGTGCCGCTCTCTGTTTTGATTATACACAGTTGACTGCACTTTACAGTACATGTAACGGTTTGCTCAGTCCCGCTCTTACAGCTAAATTAAATGGGTTTGAAATATGTTTATACAGGCGGTGTATGCTAGTCAGGACTCCAGGACTTTGGTTCAGCCTTGTGGATAACGTACCTGAGATCTGTGCGTGTTTTTCTTTTAATAAACCAGATCTCGCTCTGTCTCATAGTAAGACCCCAAATAATTAGATTCACAACAGTAATTATTCTAACACTTTATAAGGCAGGAGATATATGTAAGCTTTCTCAACAACCTTTTAACTCCAGCTATGAAAAGTGAAAAAACGATGGCGACTTTTCAGCGAGAATGTCTTAGGCTCGGGCACAATGGGGAACAGCTCTCAATGACTGAGCCACTCTCTTTAGCGGAACCACTAAACTTCTGTGGCGATATTCTATTGTGCTTTGAAAAAGGGCTTTTGAAATGCATTAGCACTACACACTTTCTGAAGAAAGACGGAGCACGGATTTGAAACACTGCGACGCAACAAAGAAAATAATAAATAAATAAAAACGATATGCAATCTTTTTCTTTTTTAAAGATTCGCCCGGCCCCCTTTGAGATCTCCCTTTCATTGTTTGCTGACGACTTGATACTGCAAAGTTCTATCTATTTTTTTTCTTTTTCCTCTTCTTTTCTTTCTGCCGTAGCAAATTTGTTTTCAGGCTCCATAAAATAGCCTTTTCTTATTTCAAGCAGCAGTGTATGCAGTGGAAAATCTTTCACATAATATATCCTTAAAAGCACATTACTGTGTCCCATACACCGTTAAGAGTTAAGAACACAGTTAATATTTACAGCTGAAAAAAATGGGAGAAAGGGAAAGGATTTTGCCAAGGAATAAAACACCCCCACCCACGTATACACACTCACTCTCAGTGCAGCAGTTGAACAATTGCTATTCACAATCCTATCCTTAATGCCTAAGACCAACATAAAAGAGGGGAGTTTAAGAATATAGGGATAAGCCCTTTCAGCTTTTCTAAGTCTTAAGGCTGGTTTATGCTCCATGAATACTGAGCATCGGCAGCCAGTGCTGTTGCCACTCTAAATAGATATTACAATGATTTGGGAACAATGCATTCGACTGATTCCCTCAGACACAAAAATACATATATGTGTATATATAGTGAATAGGAGGCAAACATTAGCGCGCGCTGACAATACAAGCATTTTTGATGTAGAAGGGTAGAGCAAGATTAATGTCTGAGCGAGAGAAAAGGCGAGATACCACTTTGGGTGTTTGCTGGGAAAGCTGCAGCGGGAAGATGCTTTGAGAGTCTAAATCCCCCCCCGAGTACAATGCAGGGCTGCTGATACAACCAACAGACACGGGGTCACCTCCCCTCAGGGAGACAATGGAAGCACAACAACAAACTGGAGTGAGGAAGCACCGGGGACTGTGGCGGCACAAAGGCATCGAGGGGAAGGCGAAGAGGGGCGAAATAAAGCGGGAAAGAAAAAATGCAACGTGCCGGCGTTTTCCATCATGATTATTATTGCTAATAAGCGTCAAGGGCTGCTGAATGTCAGCAGAAGAAAGTGACCATTCTCCAAGAGTCTCATCCTTTCTGAATATTACAAGCAAGAAAATTAGACTTCGGGGCGAGTCTGCTTCTATGGGAGTGAATGACAACATGTGGAAGCATTTAATATGCTGAAAGATGGTAGCGTTGCGTGATTTTGAGGAGGGCCGACTCGCAGCACAAGAGAGGTGTGGATAAGCGGTCCTCTTTTTTTTGCCACTTAAGCTTTCCAAACGGCCTCAGGGCTCCAGAACAACTCCGACCCTTGTGTCTCCTCTCCCAATCCAAGATTAGCCTGTCTTCTTGTCTTAATCCAGCAGAAACGCTGCATCCTGACTCCAACACCTCTCCACAATTACTGCACTCCATAATCCCCTGCCTGCCTCCATTTTCCCTACTGCTTTAAGAGGGGTAAAGATCAGGGGTGAGCACTCATCCCCGAGCCCTCCCCTGCCTCTCACCATGGCAGTTAAGTGTCTGTGGAAATCATAGAATGAGTAAGCCTTGTGACAGCTTATTAATACTTCTCTCTTCTCTGGGGTTTACCAATGGTCAGTCCTTAAGTATACTGTACTGGATTAAAAGGATTTGCTTGTAGCTCAGGTTGGCTTCGGCAAAGAGGTATTTCAGTGCAATTCTGCCGCTCTGTTCGTACTAAGATGTCACTTGAAGGGTCTTGAGTCACATTGTGCGCTGGCCTGATGGTCTATGAGATATAATGTGGAACATGAGGCTAAGGTCTTTTTCATGGTCACTACCTCCTATGATTTCAAGAGCCACTTGATCCTCTTTGGGGAGCAAAAGCACTCGAGCCCAGGTCTGAAATACAGCAAGCAGACGAAGTGAGCAAGCAGCTCTTTATTCAGCAAACTTTGATAGTTTTTACTGTTGTTCCAAAGAATGACCACCGCAGTTCTCTTCCACTTAAAGCTGCTGTTCACTGCAGTGTACGCAGCTGAGCAACAATGACTGTGGCGCTTACAGAGATGTGCTTAAATGAATCATCCTGCTGGCTTAGCATAGCTTGGCTGCCTCTGTGCTCTGGATGTCTTTAATGCGTCTGTTTGCCTGCAGGCCCTCCGATTCTTTCTTCCCGCTTTCTCTGCTTTCTAGCCTGGATAGATTATATGTTTATATATATATATATTTATTTATTTCAAAACCTAAATGGACTTGAATCGATCAATACTGCATTGTGTGTGTAACGAAAGCTGCACGGGAGGGGGGCACCCAATACGACAGATGTTACAATTCAGATTTTCTTTTCATTCTTTTTCAAGTAAACACAATGGCATATCGAAAGGCATTTCAAAAGCTGTTTTAAATTGATTTAAGTTAGCTCCTTGTCATAAAGCTGTGTGTTCACAAGTATCACAAAGATGACTGGGAATGGAGAAAGAGAGTAAAAGAAAGCTGCCTCCTCCAAGGAGTCTAAGCCATTGTAGGCTTCTACCCAAGCCTTAGATTTAAAAAGGGACCAAGCCTGGACAGATTTGCTCAGAAGTCTTTTCAGAAGATATTTTTTTTTGAGCTGGAGATAGTCATCATGGAGAATAAACAACTTACTTTCAGAGAAGGGAGGAACATGAAAGAATACGGAGGCAAAAATGTCCCACTGGTAACGAAATCAAGGAAAATAGAAGGGCATCAGAATCCTCTGAGCTTCCATATCAAATGTCCCACCCGATGTGGAATTCACAATAAAAAAGACAGCACTTGTGCATAATGTAACGATTGACATGACATATCTACAGCTGAGGAAGTAAAATGGGGAAAGGAGAGAGCCTTTTATGTTCCGAAAATATGATATGATTAGGGCTTTTGATGCTGGAAGCTACTCGTATTTTTTTTCGGCATCAAAAGGTGAGATCATAAGTTTTCCATATTTCTAGTCCCCCATCATATCGTTCAATATCTTCAAAAATTATTACTGCCGCATAACTGAATTAATCGACAGAAGTACAATTGAGTCGGAACCTCAGTTGCCCTAGCTACAGGGACAATACCGGGGCTTTTCATCCAGTCTCATCTGTTCCATTTAGTCGACATGATTTTGGGAGCTTCTAATCCGCCATGCCTCATTCAGACAGAACGGTGACCACAAAATATGCTGCATCCTCAAACTGTGATAGATGGAGGAGGAAGAAGAAAGGACGAGCGAGTTTCTTGGAAGGGAAGGGGAGAGATGCCTTCCACTGTGCAGCGCCGCAGCCTCACAGAGAACAAAACATGCAATTAGAGCAGCAGTACACTGTGAAGTGGTCATTACTAGAGCTAATGAGCGCGCTATCTGTCCACACATTAAAGTGCTCGCTAACGAGGGCTTGTTCATCATCGAACAAACACAAGTCATCGCATAATCCTATCTCCTGTCCTCTCATCCCCACAGCAAGGAGAGAGGCTTATTTGGGCAAGCGACGGACAAAAAAATCCAAACAAGGGCCGAGGATTTGGTTCGGAGAGGGTGACTTCGACTCTTCAAACTTTGTCAGAACATTCATTTCTTGGTAGTTCTGCTGCTTTGCGGGCCTTTAAAACTGTACTTCAGAGAGATTACCAACATTTTACTCTTTAAAAATGTGTTTTAGTGTCTTAGTTGAGTACAAAAGGAGAGTTAAAGACATTTTTTAAATAACTGGTTGAAAACAACTTTAGTCATTGCTCTTTCTACTGACTGGAGAATCTATCTGAAGACCTCAAGGAAGTTTCAGCAACTGAAATGCCACCAGCCACCACAAGAGGGCACTGCAGCCAAGCATTTTTCCCTCTGACGTCTGCTCTTTTTGCTGCTGCTGCTGCTGCTGTGTGGCATCCCTTACTGTAAGCTGATAAAGGAAAGACAACCGATAGTTGCATCAGATAAAAGGGGAAGGGAACGCACTCCATAGGGTTCAGAGATTCTTAAACATTTGTTATCTGTTTGATTCATTCCTGATTGCAAAATATGTCAAATCCTCCCACAGGGTGAGCAACCTCTCGTTCACGTCCCCCCTCCACCCCCTCTGATAAAAGAAAAAAAAAGCACATCACCTCCCCCAACACAACACTTTGTGTCCTTCTATTTAGAAAAGAAAAAGAGGAGTTGGGTGTGTAAAAGAAAGTTTAGTCTGTCACTGTCTCCGAGCAGAAGCGGGAAATTTGTCACAATGAGAGCGAAATCTTTGCCATTCAGCATCCCCAAACAGTAAGTACAGCTTTACTGTACAAAAAAATTCAAGACGGGTATTTTTTAAAAAGAGTGACTGACACAGGACTGAATGCATCTGTATTCAAATAAAAGAATGAAAGAAATAAGGAGATGAATTTGGATTTATTTTTCCTTCCCGCGTGTTTGTTTCCCTCCTGTCTCCACGGGGCAATGTTCTGGCAGTCACAATCGGATGAACAAGTTTTTTCCTCCACCATTGTTGAGCCTCAAACGCTCCGCTGTGACTCATTTCATACCCTGTAATTATGTTGGGGAGAAAACAGACTTTAATTCTCTTTAATTGTGTAAAGCTCAAACAAAAACTGCTGCCTGACACAGAGTGTTTAACCTTGGGCAGCGATATCCCCACATAAACCAGAACTGCTCCACACCTTAAGATGAAAGATAGAGAAACTGGAAATACATAAAAAAATGGGTTTTTTTCTACTTTGGAAACATCTTCTGATTTTAATTTTGATTATCTGAGAAGAAGAATCCAGGTCAATTTGAATTTCTTTTGCTTGACATGATACATTTTAATGAGAATAATACTATTAATAAAACCTAATTGTTATAAGGCACTGTAGCAGGCCCTGTGGAGAAAGCGTATCTGTGGTGCATCTCAAGAGTGCTTCTGATTACTTCCTCCCTATTCATCATTTTGTCGTCTGGCCCCAAGGCATCAATAAACAACTGTCATGGATCCAAGTGAAGGCAAATCAGTCAGCTCTCACTGCACAAAGCCACTAATGCAATTTTATTGTTCATTACTTTATCATAATATTATATCTAGCAGCCAGATTAAGAAGTCTCGTGTTTGATTATCTCGCGAGTTTCTCATAAAACTACATTTCCACGAAGGAGATTTGCATCTCGCAAACCCGCTGCTATCTCAATCTGGGTTTTTTTTTTCTTTTTTTGGTGGCATAATAGCATGCGATATAGTACATCAACTGCACCTTCGCAGTGTGCCGATGTGTTCGCGCGTTGTATGCATAGACAGATAAACACAAACACACAGACACACAGTGTGATGTGTGATCAGAAGCATCAGAGGGTTTAGCTGCAAGTAGCATCGCCCCCGAGGGACTGCTGCTGTGCCTGTGCAAACATGTGGACCTCGCTCTGCCACCTGGGAGCGCAAAAAAAGGGAAGACAATCAAGATCGGCCGGCCAGATAATCTCTGTTTAGGACACTACATGTATTTAGGCTGAAATGTGAGACTGTTTTTGATCTGCACATGTTTGTTCAGCATCTCTATCAGACAGCGACTGGTATTAAGGCGCACTGGCCAGAGAGACTAGGAGAGGGGGTGGGTGGGAAGGAAAACTAGAACTTGCAAACAAGCTGAAGTGGGTGATTTTAAAGTGAGCATGCATATTTGGTCGATTGAGCTCAAATAAATTCACTGTTTAATAGGACTCCAGACAAAATCTGTGCGCAGAACCAATTTCAAAGCGCCCATTTCAGGGTCAGCCTCATCTCAGCTGTGCTGGGCAGCAATCATGCTTCACGCACACAAATGATGCTTAACCACAATTAACCTGAAGGGTGTGCCGTGTACACCAGGACTATTCAATCTCACTTTCATATCACCAAGAAGTTAGAAGTTGAGAGATTGTCTTGGCGCCTCTCTCATCAGGCATCAATAATTGATTGAGGCTTCTGGGACACATTGCACATTGTGTCGTTCAGGGGCGATCGGCAAGCGGACCCTTCGGTGCTTTGCTTGACCCAACCGATCCTCTATTATTCATTACAGCAAAAAGGATCCTGGTGGATGGGTTAAGGAGGTCAGTCCACATTTAGTGCTTCCTCGATGGACGTCCGTGCAGTTTAGATTAAGCATTTCGCGCTACGCTGCCTCTCCCACACATGCCCTGATTTGATATTAATATCAATCTTCTTTTAACACTTTTCTTCATTGAGATTAGTACCTCTCCCTTTTTTCTCCCCCTTTCTGACACTCATTTTGGTCTAATAGGGACACTGTGAAACGTACTTTGCTCTGGAAGAATAAAATCCTAAATTGGTATTTTGGTGAGGCTACACGAGTATGCAGATTAACTCTTCTCCCACACACGAACACACAGAAGATTCATATTTCTTCTTGCAGCCATCAGTTGAAGCAATGTTAGGAATAAATACACAGTTCATCAGCAGTTTCAGTTTTAAGCCCGATTTGAGTATTCTGATTGGTGTTTTTTCTTTACTGACAGCACAAAGATTAGACCAAAGGCCTGCGGCATCGGCCTCGACCACACCATATCAGTCCGCCCTGTCGCACTGCCATTGTTCAACACCGACAGCAGCATCCCACTCAGACACAAGCAGGGTCAAAGTTCAGACCTCCAAACACTTGTGCAGACACTAACAAATGGCATTTAAACGTGACCCTGGGCCCCAAGGCTAAACAATGAGGTGAAACAACATGGTTTCTTCTGTGTAACAATTCTCATGTATGAAAAGTTAGACCTGTGAAATAATGCATAAAGTCATCCATCAAAGGCTAACAAAGCTGAGGCCAAAACGCTGCAAAGAAGACAGCGAGAACAAACCTTTAAGTCTCTTATCAGCCGATGAAGGAAATTACACGGCTGCGACCCTGAAACATTTAATTAGCAGTTTATGTACTATCTAGCTGTATCACATCTCTGCCACCACTTCTCTACAATCACCCTAAATGCCTGGAGCAGTTTGCAGCAGGTTTGATATTGAACACTTCTTTCAAGTCTTTTGTTTCTGCTGGCGTCTGGGTTCTGCCTCTGTCCCATTGTCAAGCCTCAGATATCCTTGTCTGAAAATACCACAGAAGCCGCAACTATTACAACAACTGTGGAGACACAACAAATTAAATTCACCAACTGACAGATTTAGAAGATGTTCCAAAAGGAATATCCCTTTTTTATAGCTTTCCTCTGCGATCACAATCAAAAGTGTGTCCGCTGTGCTGTGTGACTGTGTGAGCGGCTGGTAAATTTGTCTTGCCGGGTCACCTTGAGCATTGCGGTGCACATGGCATGAGGGTCCCGTCACTGTCTGTGGCGCGCTTCGCTGAGTACTTCCTCAAGCGCGACACTCCCACTCCAGCAGGGATTTCCACACACCAACGGTTGAATCTTCCTCTGGGCCTCCATTGCTAACCATTAGCGCTGGATTAGGAGAGCGGGTAAACGGAAAAAGAAGGGCCCCGGGGGCTAGCTATCAGGTGGCTTTCATAACCGACTTCCTCAGATGACCAGTCAGGGCTTCGGGTTTAAACTTGCAAATAAAGCTGTATCAATTCGAGGTGTACAGCTAAAAAAACAACACTCCTCAGGGTGAAAGTGAGCAGCTTTACTCTTGCAGTCTGCCTTTCCACTCAGCATTTTACTCCTATCCTTGACAGTGTCAATACATTAGCAGAGCATAAAAGCAAAGTGGGTGGCAATTGATGGTCATGGTATCGCCCCATTTAACAAGTAAAGAGTCTTCACTGGCTTACTGACACTTGGCTTCGTCTTAATAAAAAAGCAGTTGAGACAGAGCCATAAGATTTTATCACTAGCGACTGGTAAACAACCCGATATAACTCAAGTTCTTCTCAGACTTTTAATCAAGAGACTGAATAACTTAAAGCTTTTTGAAAGAAATCAGTTGGGACAGAGAAAATGATAAAGACTGACTTCAAATATTGAAGGAACCTTCAAAAAAAAAGAAAGCACAAATCGTCGCAAAGACCTTAAAAGTAAGTAGCAGTGAAGCGGTAGTTGGAGCTTTTTATTTCATTGTTTCTTTTAAGGTGTGAGAGCAATGTTTAAGCAATTCTTTTTATCATTATGAAGTAAATGCTTTTTGTGCAACGTAGTAGAGGTAGAATATTGACCCCTAGGAAAATTAAAGTTGAAATGAGCAACCAAAACAATAAAGCTTCTGCTTTCCCCTTTAGCTTTAGCATTTCCCAGATGAAATGACTTATGCTGGAACAACTTTGGAAAGAAGAAGGAATCGTGCTCTTGGAGGAGGCAAATAAGGTGATGGGAGGCAGTCAGAGACTTTATTTAGCCGAGACATGGCACTAAAAGTATAGTGAATAAAAATCTAGAAAAGACCAAAAGATGGTACGTGTCCTGTCACTACCCCCAAATGAGCCAATCGACAGATGAATCGGGAAACATGTGATCCAATTATGTTGGGACTCTGAACAGTAGAGTTCAACTGAGTACTTGTAACTATGTGCAGTCATGTTTGGAATAAAGATGTAAGCATACGTTTCCTTTTTTTTTTTTTTGCTTCATGCGTAACATGAATTTGCGTGACATCTGGTCAGTGATCTGTTGATCTGATGAACTAACACTGATTGTGTTTGTGTTGGCACTGAGTGCAGAGACTTTAGAAGGTTCATTTAGTTATTTTTTCCACATCTGAAGACAGTGGCACTAAAAAAAAGGAGGCTGAATTGAAGGTGGCAGTGCTGGAGATGTTAAGATTTTCGTTGGGAGTGACCAGACTGGACAAGATTAGAAAGAATACATCACAGGGACTGCTCAGGTTTTAGTGGTTTGGAGGCAACTTTAGAGATGGAAAGGCCAAAAGTTTTGAAGCCTAATCTAAGCAGATATTTTAGCAATTTTTAGCTGTGGTTTGTTAAAACTCATGAAAGCTCTTTATATCCTGTGTTATGTGTTCATCATCTAGTTCAAAGGCTGGGTGCAGAGGAGTCAACTTATGGTGGGCTTGCTCTAAGTGTTTGAAACAGCTCTGTTTCACTGTTTAAAAAAGACTTTACGTGTAGTTTGCAATTTATGAATTGTTTACAAATTAAAAAAAACCCTATTCATTTCAGAAAGATCATTTCTTCAAACTACAATGTTCAAGATTTTGCAGATGATAATGCATAAGTGGTTTTCAAACCTGTCGACTGATCAAAAACCCAGGTCCAAGAGCAAAGCTGTTGCTGCAATATCTTCAGCACAGACAGACATTGTGACTACAGGAGCCCGCAGGTCTCGCAGCTAGAGGCCACTGAGGTGCAACCAAGCGAATCTGAACGTTGAGCCTCTATTTGTCAAGGAGACAAAAGTCTGGTTTTCACGCTGAGGTCACAGTTGCATGGAGAAGAAAGCCGGACTCCACCAGGTAAATAGGACGTTATTGTGCCATAACAAAAGCATAGTCTTAACCCTGTGACCTCATCAGCTTTGGGGAATGCTTCTCTATTCTCAGTCAGTCATCAGAAGAGGGAGCTTGGCTCTTTTCAAGACACTGCCCAGATACCACAGGTATTAGTACCCCGAGGGCCCACTGGTACACTTGTAGAATGGGATACAAACACAGCAACTTGTGGCAACACGAGCTTTTACTTTAATGGTTCCAAAAAGGAAGCCGTTAAGACACCTCACCTATTATTGAAGAACATGCATTTATGGAAAGGTTAATTCCTTGATGTGGTAATGGTATTTCTCTGTCACATATCACCAGTTTAAAGAGGAACAATGTGCGGGCTGCAAAGAAAAATCTGCACTCAAAAACTTTGAGCTGCATCCATCTGATTTCTTGTTCCTTTACAGCCCCACATTTCCTTCAAAGCCCATCAAAACGACTTTCAGAAAAATGCAGTATCACTTGTTCTGTGATCACGCTAATCTGAACGCTTTAGCAGATTGAGAGCTTCGAGTGCTGGAAGCAAAGGCAACTCAATCTTAGAATTTAAAAGGCTTTTTTTTTTTTTTGCCTCATACAGCCTGCAGCCAAATGGCACTTGTGTTCTGACACGGCACATAAACACACACAAAAGAAGTTATTAGCGTAGATGCAAATCAAATTACTAGCAGTGTAAACTGCTATTCCTCCCTGCACTTGGGCCTGTAATTACTCTGGCTTATAGGACTATAATGAATGCTAATGACACACTACTGCAAGGCCATCAGCCTAACACTTGTGTGAGGTTGGCTGATTTTCACTTAAGTTACGAAAGCCCATTTTGGTCGACGTAGCTTCTCCTTTGCTCAGTGCGAGATTAAAGAGTACTAAAATTTTAGT
Source organism: Copadichromis virginalis (assembly GCF_057382275.1). NCBI lineage: Eukaryota > Metazoa > Chordata > Actinopteri > Cichliformes > Cichlidae > Copadichromis > Copadichromis virginalis. Next base: position 14,561,410 of record NC_140639.1, on the reverse strand, counting down.
GAGGAACACTTGCCTGGAATATGTTTCAAGAGCAAATCATTTAAAAATTAAAGGCCATAATTGGATGCATTCAACCATATCATATATAAAGCACATTTTTGCATTTCAAAAGGGATTACAAATTCAGCTACACAAAGAGTGCTTGTGGAAATGACAACAGTCGTGAATGCCTCAGAACAAGTATTTGCCAGTGTTCCTCATTGAATCTAATTTCATTGAGCTGATACTCATTTTTGTGGCTGGAAAATCAATATCCAAACAAACAGCAGTGATGCAACTACACTGCAAAGACTGAAACTTGTGCGTGTTAAGTCGTTACATTGCAATGTCCTGCTGAGAAATCTCAGATCCTGGCATTCACGTGGCTGTTACAGCATGTATCCCCAGCCTAAATGTTGTTTTAGATCAAGCCCACACAACCATGCTTAAGTTTCAGTACCTGGTTTCTCCCTTCTGTTTGGTAGTGTTGGTATTAACTAATACTTTAAATACATATGCTAATCCAGGAAGTAAACTGGATGTTAGTAAACAAACAGGTCAATCAGATACTTTTTACTTTAATAAATATTTATAAATAATATGAAAAGGGCTTCTCATTTTTTCCCTAGTAATCCTAAAACGCAGTTGCAATCATGTGGTAAACTAATTCCACTCTTACTGTTTTCATAGGAATTAAGAGAGTAAGTAGTAGTCAAGTGCTGCTAATCAAATGTATGTAATGCACTTGTACTGATCATCAGCCACTGTGACTATCTCTATAACAGTAGACGTTTTAGCAGTTTGCCAGTGTGGTGTGTGTTAACACAAAACCACAATCTTCGCAGGAGAGCATGTCCCAGTAAATTCACTACAAGGTCAGACTGTGCAATGCCTCTTCTTTGTAAAAGGATGTGGCAGCATGGCTTAGGTTTGCAAAGTTGCATCTGAACAAACAGCAAAACTCCTGGAACAATGTCCTCTGGACAGAAATGGAGATCTCTGGCCATAATGCAGAACACACCAAACACAACATATCAACACAAACAATTTAAATCTATAACAAAATGGCTGAAAAATTCAAGAATCAAAGTGTTGCAATGAACAAAGTCAAGTTTCGATTTACTCAAATTAACATTGATCACTTGATTCACTTAAATCAAATAAAGCTTGGAGTTATATTTTTAGTCTTTATACCTGAAGCCATGTAAGGAGAACTGGGTACAAGATGGTGCCCTTTTTCTTGAAAGAAAGTTCTTCACCCAGCAAGGACAAACATATTTTTCCCCGTGTGCATTAATATTTCACTTATCCACCACAGTTTCTTCTGAAATTCTGAAAATACAACTTACTTTTCCAGATGCTACAGAGGTTTCAGCAATATAAAAGAGACAAAAATCACACTAGAGAGAATAATTTAAGCCTTGATTGCAGTTGGAAGGTTGTTGTTGTTTTTTTGTCACATGGTGTTATTTAGGGATGTTACCAGAACCAACGTTTTTGATACCTTGCCATAAGAAAAATCTGAAAATGAATGGTAATTGTTTTTGGTTTGTTTGGGGTTCTGGAACTGACAGGGGCAACATAGACTGACTAGCACGTGTTGTAATCTAGCCTTACATCGTGAAGAAGAAATAGAACCCCAACAACTACAGGAAAAAACTACACATAGAAGATTGTGACTAGGGCAGCTGCTGTGACAGCTTCGGCCTGACTTATTAACAAGAAAAGCAGTGAGAGTTGAGTATGAAAGTACTTTGCATTTTTATCCTTAAGCACACCTAAATAATTTTTCTGTGAGATAACTGGCATTGCTATCAACCATAGGCCAAAATATTTGGAGGGGTTAATGCAATTCAAGTCAATTTAATTAAATTTTATTTATACAGCACCAAATCACAACAGCAGTCGCCTCAAGGCGCTTCAAGTAAGTAAGTAAAATGTATTTATAAAACGCTTTTCACAGATAAAAATCAAAGTTCTTTACAACAAAGAAAATGAAAAGAATGGAAATACAACAAATAATAATGTAAAACAGTAAAATACAACAAATTAATTAAAAGCTTGCCTATATAAAAATGTCTTCAGCTGCTTTTTTAAAGAATCAATGGAGTCTGTACAGCATAAAACCAGTGGAGAGAATTCCACAACCTTGGCGCCACTGCCTGAAAGGCCTGATCACCACGAGTTTTGAATCAAGTGCGTGGGGCCATCAACAGTCTCTGATCTGATGACCTTAGAGCAGTTTCAGCAGGTCAGATATGTACTGTGGGGCTTGACCATGTAGGGCCCTAAAGGTTAAAACTGAAATTTTAAAATGAAACCTAAAACTTACAGGCAACCAGTGAAGGGAGGCCAAAACTGGAGAGATATGAGATCTTCACTTGTTGCCTGTTAAAAGTCGTGCTGCGGCGTTCTGCACAGTCTGAAGACAATTTAAAGATGATTAGTTAAAATAAGTAAAAAGACCATTACAGTAGTCTAAACGTGAAGAAATAAAAGCATGAATAATCATCTCAAGTTCAGCCTTTGACACCATTAGTCTGAGTTTTGAAATATTCCTTAAATGATAAAAACAGCTTTGGACCAGCCGCTGCTCGAGCAACATCGAGCTGTCAAATGTGACACCGAGGTTTCTAAGGCTCGATTTTACATAAGGGTCTAAGAAGCTGATATGCTGACTAATTTCTGGATTCATATGGTCAGGAGCAATAATTAGAGTTTCTGTTTTATCAGAGCTTTATATTGTAAGGTAGACCCTACAATAATACATACCAAGAAAAACCCAACAATCATATCACCCCCTATGAGCAAGCACTTTGGCGACAGTGGGAAGGAAGAAAGAACCAGGCTCAGGGACGGGCGGCCATCTGCCTCGACTGGTTGGGGAGAGAGAAGGAAGACAGAGTAAAAGACATGCTGTGGAAGAGAGACAGAGATTAATAACAAGTATGATTCAATGCAGAGAGGTCCTATTAATGCATAGTGAGTGAGAAAGGAGACTGAAGAAGAAACAATCAATGCATCATGGGAATCCCCCAGCAGCCTACACCTAATGCAGCAAAACTAATGGAGGATTCAGGGTCACCTGATCCAGCCCTAACTATATGCTTTAGTAGAGATAGTGTCTGTCTCTCGAATCTAAACTGGAAGCTGGTTCCATAGAAGAGGGGCCTGAAAACTGAGGGCTCTGCCCCCCATTCTACTTTTAAATACTCCAGGAACAACAAGTAGGCCTGCAGTGTGAGAGCGAAGTGCTCTAATAGGGTGATATGGTACTACGAGGTCATTAACATAAGATGGGGCCTGATTATTTAAGACCTTGTATGTGAGAAGCAGGATTTTGAATTCAATTCTGCATTTAACAGGAAGCCAATAAAGAGAAGCATATTTGGAACATTATATAAATACTTAAGGTCTCAGCAACTTTTGCAGACAAGCTGGGCAAGTCTGTGTGACTGTGGGGATAGTCCCCACAGTCTTCACTAGTGGAGATAGTTACAAAGCTTTCTTCGTTATGAATTAGCGATACATGTTTTTATTGAACATTTGAAGATAAAAAAACAGAAACTCTTGTAGAGGACATCAAGTCAGAGATAGAAACGACAAGGAGCAGGTGCATCTAGTACAGGTAGAGCTGCTGCAAAAACCCACAGAGCTCAGCAGCCAGCGCGACAAATTCTGGATCCTTGGCTTTTAGTTAGCAGTTAGCATTAGCAGCACACGCTGCGTCGGATGTGAAAGGACCTTTATGCTGCGCACCTGTGACTCACAGCAATGGTCCCGGGGCAGCCCTGACCTTGTGTTAAACTAATCCTAAAGTAATAATGGTATTTCTAACCACTGATATACCACAACTTTATCCTTTCAACAGCTGCTGAAAGTTAGGGGACCTAGCTGCTATCGGATATTTATATAAAGATCCTCCAGCTTCAAACTGTATTGAATTCAAACTGTAAGTCCACACACAAATCTTTTTTACGCACACACAAATTCTTTTTACACATACAAATCCTAATTTACAACTACAAAACTGATTTACAAGTAAAAAATATTTATGACCACAATTTGAGCCCACACACATCCATCTTTTATATACAGACCATGGTGTTTAGCTCTCTTAATGCCATACTGAGGTCACACTGGCAGGTAGTTGTGTAACAAATACCTGACTATACTACAGACAAGTTGCATTGTGGGTAAAAAGAAAGTGTTTTGGAAAAAACTGGAGAAGAATGTAGAGTGACGTTGTTTCTAAAACATTACTTTAGACATTTGTTCCATTGTAAGTTCAACTTTATTATAAGGGATAAATAATACAAGTAATTCAATTACATGTTTTGTGATGATTATAAACCACTTTTTTAAATACGAAACTTTATTTAAATGCTTTGACAGTTAAAATATCTCGGCCTTTGCAACATTTCAAAGATCTCGTAACAAAACCTACACATCAGGTATTTTTACACACACATCTTGATGCCTAAACAGCACATTGGATTTGAATATACAGTAACATGTCTTCACCTTGCTCTGCTGACAATATGCTTATTGAATGATATCATCGACTTACTGGTATAACAGCCACCACCTCTGTAGATTTCTTAGCACAAACAGAAAAGCGAGCTGAAGCTCCCCATCAACTGCCTGAATAAGGGATTTCTCTTGACCCGAGTTAAAGGTCACCAGTGCAGAAGAAATGCTGCAGTAGAGGGAATCCAGGGTCTGAAATCTGTGCGGATCACCCAGAGATAAGGAGCGGAGGAGAAAGCGGAGAGGACAAGGAGTCAGTGAGCAATGCATCACAGGCTTGTTGGTGGCACAAGCGCCTCACAGGCGAGAACTGGAAGCTTCCCAGTTTCCTTCTATCGTGTTACTAAGAGCACTGAAGATAGCAGCGGCCGGTCAAGGAGAGGGGCTGAACATCTGAGATAGCGACGGCTAAGATTAATGGTACTGAAAACGTTCAGTTTTACATAAACGTGTCCACTTTTTCTTAGAAAAGATCCACATTTATATACAGTATCGATACAGGTATAACACATTTGTGCTTCTCAGTTGCATTTGTCTGGTATTTTTTGGCTGGTTTGTCACAGCATGTTCCATAAGGCTGTACATAGTATGAGTGATGAGAAATGGTAATCAATCCACTGTCATACAGATAGAGTGATAAATAGGTCCACCTACGTCCAGATGAACAGAATCAACCTTTTGGGGTGTACATAGGTTGCATTTTATTGTACTTTCACTGTCAGTTAATGCAGTGCAGTGGTTAGGACTGCTGCCTCACAGAAAGACAGTCCTGGGTTCAAATCCACCATTCTGTAGGTGCATGTTTTGCATGTTCTTCCTTCGTCTGTGTGGGTTCTCTCCAGGTATTCTGCCTTCCTCACAAAGACATGGAGTTAATTGGTGATTTCTAATCGCCCTTTCTTTTAAAACAACTTTAATTATCTTATTTTCAGATCTTAGAGCGGATTTATGCTTCTGTATTAAATATATACTGTAGGTACATAAGAAAAGAAAAAACCTCCTGAAACCCAATGCTGTAACTTATACTGCTGTAACCTGATGTGGACGTCCCATGAAGTGAAACTGTGTCACACTGAAACAGTTACTGTGATTGCCCCGTTCAGCGTTGTCATTCCTGCTTCTCTGGACATTTTAATTTTTTATATGTACTAGAAGAAAATGGATCAAAAAAGAAAAACTACACTGCAAGCTATTGTTTTGGCAGCAACCTTGCAGAGAAACACCAAGTATAAATACTAGGCATTGGTGGTTTGCACAGGCTACATGATAGGCTCCTCTATGATTCAATGTAGGAGTGTAAAATAAGCTTTAGATCCAACATGTTGAGTTGTGTTTGAACTCAGGTCAAGAAAAAAAAAACATGCTCTCTTTTTGTGACTTATTTTATTATATGAATTCCACATTGGCATTTTGATAATGTCACACCTTGACAAATGGAAAAACTATATGATTTCAATAACTGGCCTAGTTTACCTCAGACAGAGTTGATGGCAGGTTGTGGCAACCTAATATATGTAACAGTGTCTGAAACCAGCTTTATATTTGAGGGTTAAAGATCTTCTTACGGTTATGAAATAGTAATTGAGTTTTTCCTTTTTCGAAGCCACTGCTGAATTAGACAGAAAACGCTCCAGTGAAGTGAAGAAAGATGCAATTGGGGTCATAAAAACGGGCAATTTTCAGTGTAAATTCTGTGGAACAATGGCAGCATTCATCATAAAGAGAAAATATAGTTTCAGTTCTAGCCACAGAGGCAGAGAGAAAGAGACAGCGGTGAATTAAAAAGACATTTCAAGGTAAATACAGCATGGCCAGCATCAGACCCAATCACAAAAAATATATTCTCACATTTTGAACTTCAATTTTTTCTAAAGCATCACTTCTTATGAAACTTGTTCAATTAATTACTGAAAGCACAAAACCTTATTTAATCCAGCCTCATCTTTGTGCTGTGAGTTAACATAATATTGAGCACATTTACCTCGATGAGCATCCAAGGACAGCAGCAGCAGCACATTTCCTCTGTCACAGCTGAGGAACAGGGTGATTTTTCAGATCTCAGTGGACAAAGCATCCGCAGTAAATCTCAGATCAAACAACATGCTGAAAAGTTGGGTCCCAAAATAAAGAGCCACCGTCAAAGAGCCAGCGGGTAGGAAGAGGAAGGGAAGATTGTCTCAAATGAAAGACACTCCATTGAAATCCTATTGAGCTATTTTCAGTGAGAGGCCCCAAAAAAGCGAGAGAAAAGAGTGCACTGGTAAAGGTCAGCGTGAACCCAGATCATAGAACCTGAAACATGGCACACAGATAAAGAGCCCACTGAGAAATATCAATTACGCCTTGACATTTTCCAGGGAGACAAAAGAGGCTTGTATAATAACACAAGAGGGTGGGGCTGTGGCTACTATGTAAAAATGTATGCAACATTAATTCATTTTACATAATAAATATCCTCAAAGATTTTCTCAACTATCAAAATCTATAACAAATGTGGCGACATCACAGCATGATTTCATTTCCCGCTAAAACATGAAATGTATCTGACCTGCCAGTGAATCCAGAAGATTTGGCATATTCCATTTTGAAGAGGAAGTTTGAAGCTTTATGCACACAGAAAGATGTTTTTCCATTCATTACATTCTCACAGTCGCCCTGCAAGTTGCTCATCTCCGACCTACAAAGCCCTAAGTCACCGCAAGTTCATCTTGACAAAATGTTTTTCATGTAGTGAGGAATCTGCACTTCACTGTATGGAACAGTTATTCATCCATTCTCTTCCGCTTCTCTCCTTATCAGGGTCTCAGGGAGGCTGCACCCTATCCCAGCCGCTATAGCGCAATAGGCAGGTTACGGGGTACACTCTGGACAGGTCACCAGGCTGTCACAGGGCTAATAAAGAGAAACAGACAACCATTTGCACCCACATTTACACTTATGGGCAGCAGTGCTACCAAACACCCAAAAGATAAACTGCTTGCATTTGTGCACAGTTCTACATATTTGCACATTGAAGAACATATCCTGGTCAAAAATGGCTTCAAGATTCCTCACAGTGGTGTCCAAACCCAGGCCTCGAGGACGGTGTCCTGCAGGTTTTAGATGTGTCCTTGATCCAACATGTCTTGAAGTTCTCCAGACACCTGGTAATGACCTAATCATTTGATTCAGGTGTGTAGACCCAGGGTGAGATCTAAAACCTGCGGGACACCAGGCCTCGAGGCCTGGAGTTGCCCAAGACATTCCTGTAGTTTAACTAACTGATGTGTCATCTGTCTTCAAGGATAGATAAACCTGGGTATCATCTGCATAGCAACGAAAATAATATGCTATGCCTTCTAATATTGCTGCCTGAAGGATGCATGTAATATAAATAAAATTGGTCCAAGCGCAGAACCCTGTGGAACTTCATAATTAACCTTAGAAGAAACTGAATTGTATTACATACAGCACAGTACCTTTGATACCTACCAGAGTCCACTGTCAGAGGGCGTAACATTGTTCATAATCTCTGGCTAATATGCTGTCAGGTCATGACACCACATCATCCATGAAAATCCAAATGTTACAACCTTTGCCTGTTGGTGGATAACCACTTACAACACAAGTACAACACTGTTTCTTTTCTTGCTTGTAAAATGTTGCCTCGGTGTCTCCTCCAGCTACAACCAAATGACATTTAAGAACTGTGGTGTAATTTTTTTCATAAATTTAGTATCATCTTTGGCCATGGGGCATCTTTATGATGCTGAAATGGCGTGAATGGTGCTTTTTTTTTTTTTGGATCAAAACAAGACTACCTCATTATGCTGGCCATTTGCTCATAAGGCCATCCTCCACCTCTTAGCAGGAGAAAACCGCAAACTTAAACTAGACATGAGCCACCATTAAATAACACAAGGGGGAAAAGATGACTCTGTATTAATTTGGTGTGTCTTTATACCTGGTTTCCATCCTCCTGTTGGTATGTTCACGTCACACGTGGAGCTCCACACTCGATAGATTCTTTAGCAGGACAGCTCTCACAGCTTCCGTTTCTTTGGATCTCTGTTGGTTACGTGCATTTGCCCATGGCTTTCATTTGCATGTTTGTTACATGTATTCACTGGTCTCTTAACGCCACACTGTACTGCATATTTTTCTCATTCATTCATTTGTCATGCACAATATTCTTGACACACTTTCATCCCATTTTGACAGTCAAAAAAGAGCTCATTTATTTAAGGGGAGAAACAAGTTTACTATTAGAAACAACAATAATGAATAAAAAAATAGTTTTTAGTTTGTTTTTTGTCATTTCAAGTACAATTTATTGGTTAAATAACATTAAATATTTAAAGTGAAAGTCCTTCTAGAAGCAGGTCACTGCGCTCAGCATTCATTTGGCTAGTTATCGTGAAGCTCCTACATTTCACAGGTTTTTGTGGTGTACTGCTAATTATGTGACAAGGAATTTCAGGTCATGTTACCAAGTAATGGTAAAGTAATGTAAATCATCCAAATTTACTATACTTCTAGCACTATCTTTAGCATTACTTAGTTCTCACACAGATTTCTTCGAGTGACATTCTCCTCTCATGTAATATTGCTGGTAAAATAAACGTGACTGGGGAAGCAAATTACCTGAAGACACTACAGAGAATCAGATAGCGTGAGTCATCCAGGGCAACAGCATAACTGCATTCAGTGACATATTGAATAAGATAATACCTATTTCAGTACATCACATGGTGCAATTTAATTCGTATTTAACATGACACTTGAGCTCTGAAGGTTGTAATATGATGATTTGGACTCTTTTTCTTCATGAGGTCGTCCCTAGCAACAATGTAACAATTGAAACAATGTGAAATTAACCGTGCATCTTGTATGAAGCCCCCTATCATGTCATGTACTGGGAGGCACCTGAATCTTACATTATTCAACAATACGGAAAATCAAGCCTCTCTACAAGGCTGATATCTTATTCATCTGCTGCTCTGTGCTACCTCAAGTATTTGCTGGCATAATTAGTTGGCATAATCAACCCTGTACAGCTTTGTGGTGATAACAGTGTTGTACAGTGCACATCATTTTATGGTGAATGAATGTAAAGGGGGCACCTCTCATACAGACTCTTATTCCATTCCTGAGCCAAGGTAAATCAGTACAGCGGACAAAAAGATTATCGTATTATTCACATATAAGACTTCCTGCAAACGATTTAAATGGCATGCCGATTCCATCCTGGTACACTGGAGGACTTTGAAGCAATCAATGTGATTATAAATCACAGCTGTAAGGCACTCAAGGCCGTTCTTTTGGTTTCATCGGATGCCGTGGCTGCTCAGTTCAGGGTGTGTCAGGCCGTGACTGCTTGCATTCACTGGAAGTTAACAGCATGAATAGGCAAGGACAAACACGAGGTACAGTAGAGCAGCATGGTCAGGGTAAATAACAACAGACTGAATGTTTAATATTCTGCATCAGCCTCAAGTAACTCAACGACTGGCAAATGTTACAAGCCGGTAAAAGATCCCGTCTCCTCAAAGTTAGCTTAATGTTATAGAACATCTACGGTGATCCTATTAATGAGCTAACAGAAACTGATCCATCATCTAGACTGATTTACTGAGGTGAATGATGGGCAAGCATATGACGTTTAGCTGGAGGTTGGCGAGAGAGGGGTGGGGTGGGGTCACATAATTTAAGCCTGTGTTGGATTTCCTGCATGAAACCTCTTATAAAATATATGAATTAGAGATGCTAAATCAAAATAAAATATTTTCCAGGAAATCAAGATGTTGAAGATCCCAGTTTCAGTTAAGGAAAAATATTAGTCTGGACTATTCAAGCAGATTCCTGCAAAAAAATAACCACGATCTGTTTCCAAACACAACACAATCCTGTTAAGTGGGGAACACGTTCCCTTTGAAACACCATGCACAAAACAAAATGTCCCGATGACCCATGTATGACATAAAACATATCATCGCCTGCATTACTCAAGTGAAAAGTACTTTTACTAACACCAACCCAGAATACAAAAAAATGCCTTCATAGTGCAACACATGCCTGCCGGTACAGAAGCTCTTTAAGATGATTTTGGCACAGATTTTTGTGACCTTTGCACATACATCTGGAGCCTATCTGAGCATCCTTTTTTCTCTTTTTTTGGCTTTCCCCAAAATCAGAATCAAGTCATAGGTAAACCGAGGTAAATGCCACAGGATTACTGACACAAAAAGTCATACGCCTTCAATGGAAATCACACTCTTGTTCGAATGCTGGGTTGAGGAGCTGCTATTCGTAAAACATACAATGTATATAAGAGGAAAGCATTTAACCCTATTTGGTCATCTTTAGCAGATTATGTGACGGGCCTAAATGTCTGCGTGCGTTCAGATCAGCAGCTGACTGAAGCCTCTGAACCCCTTGATGGATTGAGAAGAAGAGAAGATGGTTAATCAGCTCCAAATGTCATATAAAAAACGTTTTCAGACGTTACATTTGCAGCGCACACATGCTGAAAATTCTAATTGCCTGCAGACAAAGTAAATTTCCTGACTTCAAGCATCTCCGAGCTGTCAATGCGAAAGTGAGCAACAAAAACCAATTTCAAATCCTTTGTTTAAAATATGTACCACAACTTTTAAAACAAGGCTATGTTGACTTTGGCAAAAATGTCAATAACATGATGCTAAATACAAATATGTAAACTGTGTAGTATAAGGTTTAACAATCTGGCAACTGATCAGCTAATCTGCAAACTTCAAACATTACATCATCGTCACATGTTACAAGCCCGGCTTCTGGTGTGGTCAAGATATCTGGTTCAAAACAGATACATTATTAAAAGATAATAAAAAGATCAATTTTTGTCAGACGATAGCTGATAGTGTTTCATTTTATTGAACGGCATCTGTCTTTTGTTGGATGAACTACTTAACTAGATGTGATTATTCAAAAGATACTGGAGTGGACTACAACTGTAAATCAGAAAACTACCAGAAACAAAAGTCTGGTTCTACACATTCATGTGCGCATCTGTTTATAAAGATTAGCGGTTTGACAGTGGGAACAGTGGAGAAGCGTGATAGAGTCACTGAAGTGACTAATGCTAGCTCAGCGTCTGCGGCATCTGTTGTTTGTTAGCCTCAGTTTCTGGTCAGACCATGAATTCAACTTTTAATTTGATAGAAGACTTTCAGTTTGCACTGATCTGCTTTAGCTGCCACGTAGGACCTGCTGCTATCCTGTACCAGAATTATACGTTAAAAGCTGTTTTCCAGTACTATCCTAATAATTTTTCAGTAGCATTTTACCCTTTTCTACATGTGCTGTCATTAGGATTTTCAATTGTTTGGAATTATTTTGTCAAACAAGCAACTCAAACTTGGATTAAATAACTTTTTTTAATCGAGAAGCGGAAGATAGACTAGTCAACTATCCCACATCCCTTCAAGAAATAGAGATTAATTTGAAGGTAATCATAAGTGTGAAAATTGCTGTTATCTTCTCACTATTCCTTTGACTGCTAACGGCCTGTCTGGCTCTGAAGTCATCCCGGTAATAAATATTCATATACCTTTCAGGGTCTTTGTTATGTTGACTACCTTCCATCAGTCTGATCTGCTGTGGCACGAGAAACAAATGGTGGAAATAAATTAAGAAAAAAAATCTAAGTAAATATATAAATAATAAAGACAATGAGTGAACGAGGAGGGGAAATTTGGAACATCAAAGGCTCCTCTATCTTTGCAGCATGTAAACAGTGCATGCCTTCAGTGAGTGGAAGAGCCCTTTTTAATGATTCCATGGAAGATTGCCACATCGACAAGCATTCCTGTAATAAATAAAATTAACAAACATTTCTGTAGGGTCTTTTCAAAGGGAAAGAGAGCCCAATGTTTTTTTTTCAGATAAGTGGTCTATACATCCCCTGCTCCTTCCTGATTAGTCTAATCCAGTGAGAAGTGCGTGCAGGGTTTTGATTGAGTCAGCCGTCGAGGACCCCGAGGGGAACCCTCCTGATAAGTGCCTTTACCTTTCACCTCCAGAACCCCACGCACATCGTTTCGCCATATCCCACATCCCTCTAATCTCATTTGGCCCAGGAAGACATGCTCAGGCACAAGAAGCTACGATTAGCATCCTCTTTACCGAGGGATTCCATTGGCTCGGACTGCCAGTGCTGCCCTCGACCTGAGTCGCTGAAGGCACTAAAACAGCCAGGTAGTTCTGTGTGTGTGTGAGAGAGACAGAGTGTGTATGCATTTGCATCCAACCTTCACAACTTGATGTCAGAAGCTGACTTTCTTCTGTTTACTTGCTTTGTAGTCAGTGAGCAGCAATACTCTCCTTTATTTTGTGTCATGAATGAGGCAACAATCAGGCTGCACTAGAGACCAGCCAAAAAAAAAAAAAAAAAAAAAAAATATATATATATATATATATATATATATATATATATATATATACATCAGGAGATTTACCCCATCTTTCCTTTTTTAAATGTGTTGTTTTTGTCTCTGCAATTCGGCTTGGTTGGAAAAAAATCTTTTGAGATACTTATGAACTCAGTAAATCCTCAGTGAGCTACACCCTGTGCAGTGGGACAAATACAGACCACTTCATGCTTTAAACTGTAATCAGCTGCTTTGGCCATACATGTACAGCATATTCATCTTTCTATATTCAACACTCATCACTTTTCATTATAGCAGGAATTGTTCTCTGGTATGACGTATCATCCGGTGGTGTGGCATGTTTCCAAAAGGGTATTTTGTAAAGATTAGCTGAGGAGATTGTTTGGTTAAAGAAGTAACCGTGATTAAAGAAAAGAGTCACATGAGCTCATAACAGTATAGAGGCCTCCACTGAACCGTGCACAGCTTACGCGAATTGAAAAATAAATCCAATGTAACGCAACATACAAGAATAACTGTTAAAAATGAAACAAATAAATGCAGTAATTTCACTGAAAAACGCAACTTTATTTATAAATAATGAAGGAATGAAGAATGCTCATTGGTCATATCAGAGTTTTTTTTATCAACTATGCTTCCATATATGTAACAAACTTACAACCTTTTCCTTCTAAAAAGACCTTCAAGAGTCTTTAAAAATAAAAAACATAAAAATTACATTATATAGAAACTGAGTTTTACCAAGAATTTGCAGTTTTGCAAAAGCAAAGGTTTATATCAAATATCAGAATATTTCAAAATTGTGTCATTTAAGTATAAGTTAGCTTTAACACTCCAGACTCTGCATTTTGTAATTAATGTTATATTTTTCTTATTGATTTAAAGTGTGATGTCTGAAAAGTCATCTCAAATATTAAAAAGCTCACATGCATGACTGGAAAGTTTATATGGCATGAACATTCAGGACAAAGACAACACAATGGCTTAAAAGTATCACAAGAAGCATACACACAACTGTGGAGGTGTGTGATGTCTCATTGTACATCACGACATCAGTGTATATGTAAGGTATCTGAGCATATGCATCGTCATCATTATAATATAATGATAACAAGGATGAATAACTAAAATAAAGCAGGTCACATGGCTCTAAAACAACAGCTCGTCTCAGCTAAACAGTCTATAAATCATGCAGATAAATAAAGAGAGAAAAAGAAGAAAATCAGAGAAACAAAATAAAAGACAGAAAAACGTTTGATGTAGAAATGAACCTGAAACAGTGGATTGCAACCATTAAATCTGAGAGGTAACAAGGTAGGAAAGAGGGAAATGTAAATCCAGGCAGACAAAATTTTTATTATTTTTTTCTGATCTGAGATCTTTATCTGATCTGAGATCATGAATTTTACCTCATTGTGTGTCTCACTCATTGACATATGCAGCATGAAACGGTGGTCAAACGTGATAACTTTTAATAAGTCAAATTAAAAGATTTATACACTGGCATGAATGAGATTTTTTAATGCTCTCATTTGGTGGCAAAAGTGTGCGATCCATGTCTGGGGGCATCTTTGAGTTGAGGAGTTTAAATTATGATTTGATTTAATATGTGGAAAAAATTATTGAGCAGTATTCAAATAAATACAGGAAATATTTTTGCACACAAATCATTTTAACGTAAAATAAGCACGAAATTTATTTCATTCGTTTATTTTAACTTCATTTATTTAAAAATAATTTAAGAAATTTAAAAAAAAATAAGACAGGCAAAAATGAAGTTGTGGCTTTTGAGGGTTCCAGATGTTGCAGAAATTACAGGACGTACAAAATAAAAATGAAAACTATCCGAAAATGAAGGGGTTAACTGAGCGCAGAATAAACTTTCGCGCAAACTGTCCGCTGCACAGACTGAACCTGATGGATGCAGTTCGCTTCTGTGGGTGAAGCATAGCGTCCGTATCCAAGCAATCTGTATCCGATCATCTCCAGAAAACTGACCGCACAGGCCCACGTGCACGTGTGCGCGCCTGCATGTGTATATGTAAACAATAATGCAAAAGAAGAAGAAGAAGAAGAAGAACGCTCGCGCTGTCTCTCCATCAGTCGGGGGGAATAAAGTCTTGGTGTAAATCACTTTTCCGACTGGTGCAGCGCATTAAACAACCGTGCCATGATTCCTTTTCTCTCAGCTCAGCCGCCCCCTCCCATTTTTTTCTTTATCAGCTCGTTCACCATTTCATTTCTTTCAAATGAGAATTCAGGGACCCCCAAATTCAAGCCCCCGCGTCTTCAAACAACAAAACTGTACGGTTTTACTTTTTCTCCCGTCAAAATGGTATCCCAGATTCAATTTTAGATAGACCAGGATTTAGCCAGTGATGACTTCTTCCTTTTTTATTTTTTTAGACAATATTTAATATGCTGAAATGAGATCAGCTTTTACACAGACACACACACTTACTCACAAAAATGCTTTTTTTTTTTTTTTTTATAAAATGTGAAATCTCGCGTTGAAATAAAAATGAATTCAGCTGTGATAAGCCGATCTGTGTCTTGGCATATTTTCCCCTTCTTCTATCATCATCATCATCGTCATCATCACCATCAGAGAAGCAACAACAATGACACTACCATCATCATCTTCATCATCATAATCTTCGACCTCTGTTTTAGAAAATTAGCACGCCTAAATACAAAACCACATCCTCAAAGCCACTTATCAAAGTCCATTTCCTGCTGATGATTTCAGGGTGACATTAAAACACAATAATGTAAATGACCCATGACTTTTAATTAAAAATGTCCACCTCCTCACCTCCTCATCCAATTATTGTTTCGTCTGTTTTACTTCTTTTTTTATATACTTTATGTTGCTGAGAGAAATAAAATAATAATGAAAAGAAGTCAAAGCGCCTGCTTTACTCGGTGTTTCCCCTCCTCATTGACTTTTATCACCAAATGAAGCATATAAATGACCTGAAAGCGCTGGCTGTCGCGTTAAATTAAATAAAATAAAGAACAATTATCCTCTCCTTTTTCCTCTGATCTCGCGCTGAAAAGGAGTCCTGGAGAGATAAGGCAGATTGAATTCTCTCTGTTGTGCTCCAATAAAAACGTCAAGGGGGGGAAGAGAGATTTAAACACACACACACACACACACACACACACACACACACACACACACCCTTTCCCTCTATAATTCCAAATCATAATTTCCCTCCCATTATACCTCTCACATGCCGTTTATCGTTATTTATTTCAGGGCGTTGTAACCGCACTCAATTTCCGTGACTAAGTTGGATAATTACAGGTAGTGAGTGAATCAGTCTCTGTGATGTAAAACTTAAAAATAAAAGAGACTGCAAACAATACTGTCTTAAATATATTTTTAAAAATGAATGATATATATATATATATATATATATATATATATATATACACACACACACACACACACACAGACGGGCCTTTATCCAGCTACTCCTGAAAGTAATTATAATTGTCTCATTTCAAAGTTGAATTAGAGCGCTTTAGGGTTTTGATGTAAAACTTCACATTCGGTTCAATGAAGTATCACCCTAATTTACAGCTCCAGATAAGAAGCAAGTCTGTCATAAAAATCTGCCCCCCTCTCCTCCTTTCCCCTGCCCTCCCTCCTCTTCCTCCCCAGGATGGAATTGCACCTTGGGCAATAGTGCAGAATGGTAACTTCTCCCCACATATGTTCCTGGCAGATAAGTAAACAATTTGGATGTGGAATGATTTTTTTAATTATTACTACAGTATTAATATGGGCAAGCTACACACACTCACACACGTGCGCGCGCGCGGTACGCAAATCCATCAGTCTCCATTAAGAAGAATAGAAGAAGAAACAGACCCCCTTGCACCCGGCGCTGGGTCGAAGTTTTCTTTCTTTCCTGCTTGTTTTTGGGTGAGTTGTAGAGCTGTGCTCACTCTCTGCTGTCTTAATGAGAGCCGGGGCCTTTTTCATTCACAGGTCGCTGCAGGTTTAAACACGTGCAGATGACTCGGCGCTGATAGAGGTTTTAACGAAGTTTTTTGGCTGCAGCAGAAATCGCACACGCAGAGATTTTTTAAACTGCATCACAGTCGAGTGGTAGGCTGCTGTACAACCAACCAAAAAGTCGCAGATTGGGTGAAAAAAAAATGGAGCGAGAGAGAGAAAAAAAATCAGTATTCGCCATTAGTTAAACCTATAATTAAGCAGCTTCTTGAAGTGATTAAGCAGTCAGACGAGTCGGACGGGCGGAATCCCTCCAGGGAGGCCTCTCCTGAACTGTCAAACATCAAAAACCGGTTCATCCCGGTGTCACAAACACACCTTCATCATGCTGCACCGCTGAACATGCCTGAACCCTGCTTCTGCAACACGAAGCAGAGCAATCATCATAATAAAAATAAAAAAAGAAGAAGAAGAAAGAAAGAAAGAAAAAGAAGCAGTTAAGGAATAAAGCTTTGTGGAATGATCAAAGGGCCGGGAACTGACAGCTTTAACTACCGCACACGGGAGAGGGAATCGATGAGGGAAAAGAGGATTGATTTGATGTTATTGTTCTAATGTGCAGACTATCAACAGTATTGATTAGCTCGGGTGTATTTTTTTTAATCTTTAAAAAGATTAAAGTATTTCTTAATTTATAACTTCAATTTTGTATATTTATTTTAATTTAAATTTTAAAATAATTATTAGTTTGTGATCATTAAACCTTTTATATCTATTTAATCGAACTTTTATTTTGGCGGTTTAAACGCCCCCGCAGCACGTGCACATTATAACGCTATCTCTGTGGTCTCAATAACCTACAAATACAGGAAATTGATCTGGTTGAAGACAGATTGTCTTTATTGAAAATGTCTTTGCTCGGCACTTGAACAAAGAGCAGGAGGTATCAACCTTCTAGATACATTATCCTTTCCATAACATGACAGGTTTTAAATTACCATCTTAGATAGAAAATACACATAGAACTCCTTGAATTCAAATAGAAGTTATCCTTAAAAAACAAAAAACAAACTAAAATGACGCGTGTGACTATATTAGCACTGAACCACAGGTAAAAATGCAAAATGAAACATCTGGATGTAAATGATTTTTTTTTCCTCATTTGTGTCTTCTTAAATAGACCGTATAGTTTTATGTGCCAGTTTTCTTTTTTCTTTCCTCTTTTTTTGTGATAAATATAACAATATAACCCGTATGTAATCCAGCCTACATGTCCTGATTTTGACCCTATGTCCAGAACATCGTCATAAAATTGCCAAAAATGTGGACTCCTTAGGCTGATACAGGAAATATGAACGCTAATTGTGCAATCCAATTTTTCAAAATAAAAGTGAAGCCTATCAATAATCAACACAAATCAGCATATCAGCATTGAAATGTACACAATAAATAAAGTTAAAGGCCTCCTTTTCTGGTTGCCATAAACGTTATAACATTTACATTTCTTACAGTTCACAGGGCTCCGTCCTTTACACCAAACTCCAGCTCCTTTGCTCAGGCAGGAACTTGGTGGATTTCTGCAAAAGTTTGTTTTTTCCTCTTTTTTGTGCCATAACAAGTCCAAGGCAGTTAACACTGTTCATGCCTTTTTAATAGGGCGCGCTGTCCATAATATATTTACATGCATTTCAGTATTCAAGTGAATTATAAAGAGCAAATGAGTCTTGAGGGTTACATGGCAGTGGCATGTGCGGATGAATATGGGTCTATCCCAGTCTTGGTCATACCTGGAAAAAGTATGTAGGCCACCGGGGGCTGTAAACTTGACGTTGACCAGGCTGTGCAGTTACACGGGACGACATAGCCCGGGTTTGTGGGCGACGGGTGGGTGTGGGTGTGCTGACTGGGGCACCCAAGGGTGCCGAACGCGCCGTTTTGGTATCCCAGTGAGGATGCGTACGGCAAAGTGCTGGTGCTCAACGTGTGGGGCATCTCGGTCATCTTCTGGATGGCGCTGGAGCTGAACTGACTCGGGTCGAGGAAGGAGTATGGGGCGGATGTCGGCGGCAGAAACGCTCTGGCTTTCTCTGAAGAGCCCAAAAGAGAGTCCGCGGCCGACACAGGAAGTCCCTTCAAGTGATCGGTGTCCCCGAGGTAAGGCAGCGGAAAAACGTACCGGTCCTTCTTGAGCAGGTTTTTGGGTTTGCGCCTGGGTCTGTACTTGTAGTCGGGGTGCTCCTTCATGTGCTGAGCCCGCAGCCTCTTGGCCTCATCGATGTAAGGTCTCTTCTCAGACTCTGACAGCAGCTTCCACTCAGCGCCCAGTCTTTTGCTGATCTCCGAGTTGTGCATTTTGGGATTATCCTGTGCCATTTTCCTCCTCTGGCCCCGGGACCAAACCATGAACGCGTTCATGGGTCTCTTGATATGATCAGCAGGCTTTGACATCTTAAGACTATACTTTTATCCCCAATTTTAATGACGAGGAAAAGTTCTGATCGGAAAGAAGGCAAACTATTCACCTGTCTAGATGCCCGATACCAGTCATGCCCCGCCTGGGATCTTCAGATTCTGGAAAACAAAAGCAAAAGAAAAGAAAAGAAAAATCCAGCGCCCGGTGCGTTTTCCCCGAGTTTAAACACTGGTGCGCCTTCGTTTAAGTCCAGTAACAACTCTGTCAGACCTGCGCCAGGCAATACGGGAAAAAACACATGCGAGACGCACACACGTAAAAAAAATCCACAAAGGTGAAAGCGATGTTCCGCAGTCAGTTTGCTGGAGTCGTAAAAGTATTAGGTGGTTTTTTTTCTGCCACACACGCGCTCTCTCTCTCTCTCTGAGGTTTGTCGTCAAGCACCTGGCTTGGAAATGAGCGGAAGAGCGTGAATACGAGCCAAAAGCGGTGAAGTTCAAAGGCTGGGCTGGTTTGGTTTCTGCACGCAATCTGACATAATCTGCAGGGCGTTCACTCACCAACCTGAGCGCCCAATCAGCACGGAGAGCGGCTATTATAATACCTTCACGAAAAAATATGTACATTACAACATAAACAAAGAGCGGGAGGTAGTAGTAGAAAAAAAAGAAGAAAAATAAGGAAAGGGGTGTGTGTGTGTGTGTGTGGTGTGTGTGGAGGGGGGGTAATACCCAGGATCCCTTCCCGATTCCATTTAATGTAATGAATCGCAACAAACATGGACCTTCAACCTCTTTTCCAGTTAAAACCTGACTTCAATCCAGAGAGGTGACTATACCGTGCAACCAATTTACTGTACAGCTTTACGCACGGACGCCGGGGAGCACTCTGGATGTAAAGTCCCCCAAAAATGCACACGTATCTGTGGGCCTTTAATACATCGGAACCCGGTTTTATTCGCATTTTCACATAATAAAAATAAATAAATAACATTAAAAATAGTCATTATAATAATAAAAGCACGACAGTTCATTTGCAACCGAGAGGTCTTCCACTGTTGCTCAATGACACTTCAGCCGGTTTTAACCTCTGTTATCCCGCTGCTGGTGGGGTAGCTGGGGGGTGTGGACGGGGTCACAAAAACCTCTTACAAGTCCATTTTTTTGTTAGCATTCCCTTAAACCACCTAACTCCCACGAGCACGCACATATGATGATAAACACGGGCGCGCACACGGTTTGGGCCCACGCGTGCCAATGTGTAAAACTAAAACTAGGCATCGGCAGAATTACAAACAGCGAGGAAATATTACATATAGCAATAACTACAAACGTTAAGAGGAGCCGTCATTGTGCGTCTGTAATTGCTGCATTAGTTCACATCGATTTGACAGATTGTTCTTTTTAAAGAGGCGCAGAGTGATCGTTTTAAAATGCAAATGTCAACCAGGACCACTGCCTAATAGCCCTCGGGCTAATGTGCTTGATATATGATACTTTCAGCTGTGATTATTAAGCGAAAGGCAGGCGGATGATTTTTTTCCCCCCTCTACACACACCGTCAAAATGCTGTAAGTGGAGATACAACCCCGGTTAGTTACACTGCTAAGCAGATTTATTTAAGGTTGTCTTTGGCCTCCATCTCTCTCTCTCTCTCTCTCTCTCTCTCTCTCTCTCTGTACATATGTGTATTTTGCGGGCTGCGTATTATCATCTCATCTTCCTCTCTTCTTTGTGTGGCTTAATGTAAACAGATACTCTAAAGATGGTTTTCGGTTCTTTAACATGTCATCACATCACACTCACACGCGTGTTTCTTATACAGAATGACCCGTCTAAAAAACCCGCAGATTTTTGCACACGTCCGCGGGCAATACATTGACTATCGTGACCCAAACCTCGTTTTATTTCGAGACCCAAAATAAAGCAAAGCGTAGTTCGTTTTTCTGTCTGATTTTCCCACATTTCATCCCCATCTCTGTCTCTTTTTCACGCTCTCTCTACGCTCCCTGTCTCCTCGCACACGCATGCGTCAATCGGCAGCTTGGAACAAGAAGATTTCCATCACATCTGTCTTTACAAAAAACAAACCAAAAAAAAAACAACTTGAATATATCGTCTAAAATATGATCGTTTTGGGAGAAAGATCCTCCTCACCCCGACCCAGAGAACAATCAGTTGAGAACGTCTCCGACTTTTTTTTTCTTCCCCCTCCCAGTACATCCGCGATGGCAGGGTGGCAGGAAAAAAGGGGGGAAAGAGGTAGAAAAAAGAGAAAGAAACAGCTCCTACACAATCCTCCCAATCGGCAGGCTATATGACGCTCATCTGCAACCGCGAGGTAGTATGCCGCATGTTTGCACTGTATATTTCGGCTTGCATTGAAGTTTTAAATTGTGCTATGCTATCTATCGCAGAACAGCGCATGCAATTTAACATGTAGGCTGCTGCTGCTGCTGCATGCTCACACCGGCTTCATTTTATGATCAATGAATTAGATAAGAGGAAATTATTTTAGGGGCTGAGCCTCCTATACTCACGAGGGAGAAGTCGGCTATGTTTCTTATTCAAAAACTGATTGTCTAATAAATGCACGCCTGAAAGTTCCCTCGACAATTTACCGGGATAATGAGAAATGCAATAGGGTTTGATTCGTCAAGGACTCAGATGATGATTATTATTTCCATCTTTAGTTTTATTACATGCAGCCGCGGTACATTTTTGCTCTGAGATAATAATAAAAAATGCAGTAAAGAAATTTGGGGGTTTGGGTTTTACACCTGAATGTAAAAAGATGTCCAAACCTAAGTTATTTGGAAATGCCAAAAGATCTGATAACAACATATAAACAGAATTTTAAAAAGTGAAAAAAAAATGCCTGTAACGGAATATATTTGGCTTAGAAATGACTCCCAAAATGAAACACACTATCAGTATTGTACACTGAAAATCAGCCTACTGGGAAGTTTAATGTTGGCTTTTATGGAAATAGAACAAAATTTAAATTTTGAGTCTAATAAATTTAAATCACACCCAAACATAGAGGAGCGCGCGAGACAAACACAGCACACATGCGTGCGCACACACATAAACTAGGATTATCTGAGGACACATGTCCATCCATCTCGCCTTAAAAAGTGAATGGGGAGCGGCCTGACACACGGAGAGCCTATTAGCCAACTTGGGTTCCCGTGGAGAGCATTGAGGTAAGCTCCCCTACCGTAACTGTCCATGGTGCTGAAGCGGTAAGAGGTTTTCTTTACTGCACACTTGCGTCCTCCCCTCAAAAACTCTTAAAAGCTAGGGTTGACATTTCAATGCCTTTTATTGTATTTCCATCCTATTTAGTGATGGTTCTCTGTAAAAATAAAATATTAGAAACCGAGACAACTCACATGGTCTACAACTTTCCTAACTTTTTTCCTTCTTCCCAGCAGAATGTTTTTAAGCCTATTTTTTCCACAGTGTGGAAGAACTACTGCTGAACCATATTTGGAACTAATAAATTGTGGCAACAGAAATTATCTTAGGCACACAAACATTTTTATGTTGTCAGAATATGTCTGCGTGTCCTGTACTGTAGCATCAGTGCAGGATTAAGTCTAACTCGGCCAGTGCATGTTGGATACAGCATGTATTACAGCATCATCTATTATGTTATTATATTGAATCATTGTTCTCAAGATGAATGGCTCATAGGTGGTGACGATCTGCTAATATAAAAGTAGAACCATACAGCAATTAGACAATGCCATTTACAGTTTTGCTTCAATACTTATTCAGTAGTTTGCACAGATAATAGTGAGTTCTCCTTGAAAGTTGTTCTTTCGCTTTAATTTTGCAGAACCTTATATGCACACATCTCTATGAAATGTTCAGTCTGAATGTAAAAGCATTTAACAGTTAAAGCACAAAGTAGAATGTCTTTTTAACCATGTATAGACAAAATGTTCTATCAGCTTCATTTATAGCCTCATATATTGAAAACTGAGTGTTCATGGTCAAGCTGTTTATCCCCAGCAATGGCACAAAAAAATGCATATTCAGACTTTGGCTGTTGATAATTATACGTGCAATGTTAAAGACATAAAACGGGCTTTCTTTCACTCATATAGAAGCGATTCTAAAACTCAAATTCTGCATACAATAGGGCAGATCTTTTTACATTATTCCTTTACAAGTACCATTCACTAACACTGAGAAGCAATCAAAACAGCAATGAGCCGCATTTGAGATGTACTGCCAACATGCAGACTATATTACTAAGCTCAATATATATCTTTGTGGTGAAATTATTTCTCAGGAAGATAGAGAAATCAGACTTAAATAAAATTTGAAAATGACTGAACTTAAGCTGCTCTCTCCTTTATTCTCCAACACTGGATAATGCAGAACGGAGCTGAAAAAAAATTAACGGAGGTTCAAGGCATCAGGTAATAATGAAAGGATAGGGCCAATACTTCAAAGACCAAGAGGTCCACATCACACAATTATACAATACAATTAGGATTAAAGGGGCAAAACAGAGATAACAGGAGATAGGGATAAATTATCACAAAAGGAAAGATGTGACTCTCTCCTGACCTTCATTAAGAGAAAAAAAAACTCATTTAGAGCTGGCCTTCCTTGCAGGGGGATTTCAGCCTTTCACATGAGACTGTGACTCAGTAGATAAGATTTAACCAGCATAAATGAGAATCTGAACTGCTACCAAACAATAATATAAGATGCATATTCAGAAAAAAATTCAATAAGTAGTGATGCATATGTATATACGATTTAAACAACAAATACATCCATTTCAAAGCAGGGTTAACTGGTGTTATGCAAACCTTATTATTTTGACGCTAAACAGTTTATTTAATAATCTAAAATATTTCAATAAGCGGACACGTTGACACTGCTGGCTGTTAACGTGGTGTTCCGGGGTTTTCTAAGAGCTTAAACACATCCAGAATACAAGTCTATGTGGAGTTCAGGTAAAACCAAAAGACTTTAGACATCTTCGTCCCTCAGATCAGGTTAACTGATGAGTATGTTTACTGGGTATGCCAGACCTATCAGGTAACTCTGAAATGGTCACATGATGCCCGGGGGTACTAAAAAATATATCCAGAGTCAGTGGGAAGAACTAACCAAAAGAGCTTTGTTTGGGAAGCTGCCATGTTGCAAGATGCCATAGTTATTCAGCATGTCTTCAGTAGTATCAGAACCTCTGACGCACAACGCTCATATTAGTCTTTAGAATTTCTATCCAGGTCCAGATGTTTTTCTTGTCATTTCAAAACAATAGAGGATAGAAATTAAATAGAAACTGTTAACTACTGACCTGGTTGAAGGTACTAAAGTTATAAGGACAGATGATAAGAACCTAGCCTTCAGGCAAAGACCCAAATAAATCAGTTTATGGTAGCCTGTTGACCAACTCAACAATGTTCAAGAATTAAAGAACTGATCTGAGTTCTCACTTGTTAAACAACTCTACAAGGCCCTAGAGTTAGAGCTTTAGTCTTTCAACATGCCCCCTCACCTTACCCTCAGCTTTCCGCTCTATGCAGCAACTATAGTGTCCAGACATCGTCAGTCTCTGCCCGATGGCCAAGCATCTCCACTGACATTCATGATCATCATCTCCCTGACATCTGCTTATTTTGCCTGGTACTGTGATTGTCTTCTTGCCAATGATGGAGTTCAACTTAAAGCGCACACAGAAAACGAGTAACAGCAACACAGTGACCAGACTATGGAATGTTAGTGAAATTTGCAACTTATAGAAATGGCTGAGTTACACTAACCTTCAGGTGTGTGATTAAAAGAAACAATCTGTGGTAAAGAATACCGCTGAGTAACGTATGAGGTGAAGAGAATTGCTTATGGAAATGAATCCTGTAAACCATTGATCTGACCTTCCTGCAATGGGCAATGAGCAACAATAAAATACATGTATATAGAAATTCTGCTAGAAGAAGGCTTTTACAATCACAACTTCTAAATTCCTGACATACAGTTCTCCTACGACATGTTTTGATTCTGTGAGGTTAGATCTTCTACCATCTGTCCTCACTTCCACACATATCAGACAAATCACCAAGGGAATTTCTTTTGTGTTCCCTGGGTTACCAAACAACTTCTAAGGACTTGGGAGTGAGTTTATGGGATCATGTCTGCCGATCCTTTCTTGCAGATGGCGGATGCAGATGCCACAACAGACTTGTGCTGGATTCATCACGAGGAAACTACAGATATCAAACTGCATGTGAAAAACAGATCTGTCACAACTGTACCACGTCTAGAATTCTTCCTTTTGACCCAGTAAGCCCCGATTTTTTATTTACAATTTAGATTTCTACTACAAAAATGACCAAATGCCACAACTTTATATTGATAAGAGAAACTTGCGATAAAGTTTTAATACAACAAATAATCTTTTCTCCATCAACAGGATAAAGAGTTTTCAAAATCAAAACAAAGCAAAAGTCCAAGTATAGATACTTTAATTGTGGATCTTAAGAAACTGATATTCAGCTTTAGGACCATGTATGAAATACCTTTACAAAATATTCACTGTCAAGTCCTCATCTGTCCTTCCCAATCTTTTGGGAACAGGTGCAGAACTTCAGAAAGAAAAAAACTTCATCCTACGATACCAGAAAAACCTTCACCATAAAATGAAGATGGAGTTCTTTATAGCTCCAACATAGCTTTCATTCCATGTTGAGTTCCAGTGAGTTTGCATCATTTCACATTCAGTTGTTCACTTATTGCTTCTATATTGGAAAGAAAATCAGATATGAGAAAGCTTTACTTTGCTAATGCCAAGCAAAGTTTGAGGTAAAATTAATTACTAAATACCAACATGGTTAACAAGATGATGATGTACAGAACTCATTTCTTTTCTTTTTTTTTTTTTTTTTTGGCCTGTCCCGTTTGGCTCTTTTGCCATCAGAATTGTTGCCGTAATGGTCCATTTGATTCACCTTTTATTGTTTATTTTATTTTCACTTACTGAATACGGGACAGACTTGACTGGGGGAAAGAAGGGGAGAAAGAAAGAGGGAAAGAGAAACAGCTGAGAAGAGGGACGGGGGAGAAGGGCAAAAGACAAAAACCAACAGAATGAGCAGGGAAAAAAAAGCATATATCAATCACCTGGGTCACCTGCTGAGAAAGAAAAAAGAAAGCAAGCAGAAGAGAACAAGAGTAATAGAATAGACATCATCACAATGATATATGGGAATATGACAGTAAATACTAAATGTTAAACATTATTGTGCAGCACATAAGATCAACAGAACACAGTGTGCTTTGAGGTAGGAGCCAAAAAGGGTGTAGTTTGTGGGTGTGATCACCCGTGTGTACACCTGTGAGCATGGACGCGCTTGTTTTTTGTTTTTTTTAAAAGGTTCCTTCATGTAATAATCTGCTAGAGGGTGTGGGGGGGCCACAGCCCCGTCCTCCAGGGCATGAAGCAGGTGTGGAGGAGATCAAAACTCCAGACATCCAGAGGCCCCCAGAACACAAGAGACCAAGGAAGACCAACAGAGGGGCAGCTGCGCCACTGTCCCGGAAAGAGCTGAGGAGAGTCCCAGATGAGGGCTCACTCAGCAGCCGCGGAGCAGAAGCCAGGGGGAGTTGCAGTGACGCGCCCGTGAGCTCCGCCGGCAGCCAGCTGCGCCTGAGTGACCGAGCCCCAGGCCGAGAGGCCGGGGGCACCCCACCTCCGAAGTGGCCCGAGCGAGCCCCAGGCTCCAGGCCCCGATAAGCGGCCGCCAAGGAGTGAGCCGGTGTGTACCTGGACGCCCATCCCCGGACACAAAGAACCACCAACGCACCGATGTCTGAGGGGGTCCGCCACTGGCAGGGAAAGTGGTGGTAGGGGGAGATAGGCCTCCAAACCTTGGAGGGCCTGAGATGTCCCCAGAGAGGTGGCGCCTGACACCCAACCTGACATATAGACACAGACATACAGGCACACACAGATACAAACATCCATTCCCACCCTCATGCTCTCATATGCACTTACTGCACACTCAACCAACGTGGAGACAGACATAAAGAGACGTTGTACACACGATCACACTCCCCAAGCGTACTCTACAAACCGGGTCTAGGTGCCCCCGCCCCTGGAGGGGGGAACTGCACCCAGACCCAGGTGGTGTTTCCCTTTTCCCTGCGGTGGGGGGAGGCAGACCGCCCCGACTCCGCAGCAGCAGGAAGGCTCCACACTCCAGACCGCAGTCGGACGGTCAACTCCTCCTCCTAGTCCTAGCCCCCCTGCTCCAGCAGGTCGCAGAGAACGGTGGTGAGAGAAGACTCCGAACCTCCCTCCACCCGCTCATTGTAGTGTTGATGCATGTGTGTTCTAAGGTGCATTTAAAACCCAGGAGGGCTTGGAGCTACCTGCCAGAGAGCAGCAGGTAAGCGCATGGTCCCTCCTGCTAGCCCTCAATGTCTACGTGTATTTAAAATTGAGAGGTGGGCAACGATGCCAGGGGTGGGGTGTACACCCTGATGGTACTTTGGACTCCGTGTATCGTGCCCACCCCCAAGATCCTATATGTATGTGTAATGAGAGTGTGAGTAATGTGAATGTCTAAGTTGTGGGATAAAATTGAGGCAGAGGCAGCCAGAAGGGGACAGAGGGGGGGGTAGCCTCCTCTGCACCCTGGTGACATACCCCTACTCCAAGGCCCTGCATGTGTGGGTGGTTGTGGTGGAGCGGGAAGAGGGAGGCAGCTGGAGATGGGGAGGGAAGGAAGGGAGGGGCAAGTGACCCCTCCCTGGGGCCAGCTCCCCCGCTGACCCCAGTAGGCACCCCCATACTCCGCGACCCGCCAGGGAAAGGGGGCCCAGGCCCATCCAGACCGGGCCCAGTGCAGCAGCGCCGCCCGGCCCCACAGAGCCCGGGACAGTCCACCCAACCCCACCACAGAGAAAACTGTACCCACCCCACCATCCACTCATCTTCCAGACTACATAAGACAATAAACACCCAGGCTGAGATCTTCCTCCACCTCTCCTGTATCTCCCCCTCCTGCAGAGGCAGCTCCTGAGGAGAGGAAAGCTCCTGCAAGATGTGACAATCTCCCCCACCAGTTGAAGAGCCCCCCAGGTGGCTCGACGCACCGGCGGCACCCTGCTCCAGGGCTGGGCCCCCATGCACCCACCCGCCCACAACCCCGGCAACACACCAACCAGGACCCAAGCCCCCGAGGCCCGGCCCGGGCCCCAGCCCAGAGACGGAGCGCCCCCAGAACCTCACGCCCATCCCGGACCCACCCAGGGGCAGCCAGGCTACCAGGTCAGTAACCCACGTCCGTCAGCACAGACCCTCCCCTAGCCCCGCTGCACGCAGCCGCGAGGAAACAGTCACCGGAGAGCCAACAGAGCCCCTAACCGGACATGACCGCTACCCCGGGTTGAGCCCCCCAAGGAAGATGCCTCCGGGGAACCCCCCGACGCCCTAAGCCTGTCCCTACCCCCACACCAATCACAACAGTGAAGGCGGGACCAAACTATGACCCCCCACCCCCACTAGGTGATGGAGCTGATCAAAGGAGCCCAGAGCAATTGATCTGATGTGGTGGCAGAGGCTGTATCAAGACTAATGTAATCTAATAGATAATTTCTATATTGGTTAGAATTAAGATTATTTTTATTTTTCCAGTTCATGAGGACTGTTTTCTTGGCTATGCATAGGGCAGTGAAAACCATATGGGCGATATTCTTTTCTGAAGTGACATTATCTAAGCTGCCCAACAAACACACTAAGGGGGAAGTTGGAATGTTACATTTCAGACACTTCGATAAGTCTTCACATATCTCGCGCCAAAACTTCTGAACTGGTGGACAGAACCAAAGAGCGTGGATATAATTGTCCGGTGAATTGGTTTGGCAGTGTGAGCAGTTGTTGGTAGACGTAAAGCCCATCTTGAACATCCGATGACCTGTATAGTGCACTCTATGTAATATTTTGTATTGAATTAATTGAAGACTGGGATTTCTAATTAGATGAAAGGTTTTTAAGCAAATCTGAGACCAGAAGTTTAGGTCTAAGTTAACTGATAAATCCGCTTCCCATTTTGCAATAGGAAGTGATATTGATTCCTCTGTTTTAGAAAGCATTCTGTATATTTTGGATAGTAATTTGGGGGGTTTAAGAGTAAGAAATTGAACCACACTTGGTGGTGTTTGTAGTTCAACTTGACCCGGTTTAAATTTCTTTTTTACTATGGATTTAATTTGTTGATATTCTAAAAATCTTTTCTTGTTGATCCCATATTGTGTAACTAGTCCGTCAAATGAAATAAATTCTGTTCCTGCTAGTATATGTTCTAAATATTTGATTCCTTTATCACTCCAATCTGAAAAGTTTATCATATTATTGTTTTGTAATATGTCAGGGTTGTTCCAGATAGGTGTACGTTTGCATGGGATTAATGAAGACGCCGTCAATTTTAGAAACTCCCACCATGCTGTCAGAGAAGAGCTGATGTTGATGCTTTTAAAGCATTCATGTCGTTGGATGTTTGAGCTGATAAATGGTAGGTCTGAGATCTCTAGATTATTGCAGAGTGCTTGTTCTACATCTAGCCAAGGTTCATCTAAGAGGGTATGTTTTAGCCATCCTGAGATAAACTGAAGCCCGTTGGCTAAGAAGTAGTGCTGAAAGTTAGGCAGTTCTAGTCCTCCTTTATCCTTGGTCTTTTGTAGTGTTTTTAAGCTTATACGTGGGGGTTTATTTTTCCAAAGGAATTTGGACATACATGAATCTAGAGATCTGAACCAATCTTGTGGCGGTTTAGTTGGGATCATTGAGAATAAATAATTTATTTTTGGTAAGACCATCATTTTTATAGCGGCAACCCTTCCCATGAGTGATATGGGTAGAGATTTCCATCTAGCCAGATCATCTTCTACCTTCTTTAAAAGTGGGATATGGTTTAATTTAGTTAGATCTGCAAGCTTGGGAGAAACATTAATACCTAAATATTTTATATTTCCCGATTGCAGTGGTGTAGAAGAGGAATTATGGAAGGAGCAATTAATCGGTAGGACTGTAGATTTTGACCAGTTAATTGAGTAATCTGATATTCTTGCAAAAGAGTTTATCAATTCAATCACCCCAGAGATATTGGTTTGTGAATTTTGGAGAAAGAGTAACACATCATCCGCATAAAGGCTGATTTTATGTTCCACGTTCTTGCATTACACTTACACTAACCTTCAGGTGTGTGATTAAAAGAAACAATCTGTGGTAAAGAATACCGCTGAGTAACGTATGAGGTGAAGAGAATTGCTTATGGAAATGAATCCTGTAAACCATTGATCTGACCTTCCTGCAATGGGCAATGAGCAACAATAAAATACATGTATATAGAAATTCTGCTAGAAGAAGGCTTTTACAATCACAACTTCTAAATTCCTGACATACAGTTCTCCTACGACATGTTTTGATTCTGTGAGGTTAGATCTTCTACCATCTGTCCTCACTTCCACACATATCAGACAAATCACCAAGGGAATTTCTTTTGTGTTCCCTGGGTTACCAAACAACTTCTAAGGACTTGGGAGTGAGTTTATGGGATCATGTCTGCCGATCCTTTCTTGCAGATGGCGGATGCAGATGCCACAACAGACTTGTGCTGGATTCATCACGAGGAAACTACAGATATCAAACTGCATGTGAAAAACAGATCTGTCACAACTGTACCACGTCTAGAATTCTTCCTTTTGACCCAGTAAGCCCCGATTTTTTATTTACAATTTAGATTTCTACTACAAAAATGACCAAATGCCACAACTTTATATTGATAAGAGAAACTTGCGATAAAGTTTTAATACAACAAATAATCTTTTCTCCATCAACAGGATAAAGAGTTTTCAAAATCAAAACAAAGCAAAAGTCCAAGTATAGATACTTTAATTGTGGATCTTAAGAAACTGATATTCAGCTTTAGGACCATGTATGAAATACCTTTACAAAATATTCACTGTCAAGTCCTCATCTGTCCTTCCCAATCTTTTGGGAACAGGTGCAGAACTTCAGAAAGAAAAAAACTTCATCCTACGATACCAGAAAAACCTTCACCATAAAATGAAGATGGAGTTCTTTATAGCTCCAACATAGCTTTCATTCCATGTTGAGTTCCAGTGAGCTTGCATCATTTCACATTCAGTTGTTCACTTATTGCTTCTATATTGGAAAGAAAATCAGATATGAGAAAGCTTTACTTTGCTAATGCCAAGCAAAGCTTGAGGTAAAATTAATTACTAAATACCAACATGGTTAACAAGATGATGATGTACAGAACTCATTTCTGACAAGAGCTCCCAAATCACAGCTTTTTTTAGTCACACGACGACATTTTGTATTTGGGGACGTTTTCAAATTAACAGCTGCTTTACAACCTTTTAAGTAAAATATTCGCGATAACACCTCGGACACATTTATTACCTCTCATTATAGCCACGAGCCATATCTCATCAGTGGATGTAATTTGTCTGTTGGAGTGCACGCCCAGCATTGGCATTCAGGCTCTGTCAGACCTTTTTAATTATTGAAAAAATGCTTTTTAATATGGCACTTTATGAAATATAATGTTTTGATTAATTGGATTTGCCGGTTATAATGTAGACTGCCAGGGGTAAAGCAAAGGCAAGCGAGCACATTTTGCTGGTCGACTGCGCTGTAAAAGTGTCTGGCCCAACATATAAAGAGTCAAGTAAAGGCCAGATCATCCTTTACATCCTATAGCCATATTCATAGATTCCTGTTCACCTAGGGCCTGTCGTTTTTTATCTTTCACCACAGGACTGATCTGGGACCTGAACCTCAAGATGTGCTGCAAGGCTGCTGGGAGTCAGGTGATGAATTCAAAACTGAAATTAAAAATTAATATTCCACGTCGTGACTCTTTAACACCACCAAATTCTACATATCAATCAGCCTCTGCTGGTATGTTTTCTCTCTGCTTTGTTTACAGACTTTTGCGTCCTGAATTATGATTCCAAAAAGGCTTTATTGGGGGAAAGAAAAGCACAGCCAGTAAGCTGCACTGTAGGTAATGTAACATGAAAAAAAATCAAATGTGCAATAACGTAGAAGAGACAGCTGAAGAATCCAAGAGCTTTTGAAGCCAGGAAGAGTGACAGAGCGAGAGAGTAATACAATTCTCCAAATCTGTATCAGTGGATGATTAATTAATTTTTGTTGAATGATCTGTCCTAGTCTTATGAGATATCAGTTTCCATTTCTTTTACACTTTTGCAGAAGATCTCAAGAGACTGGTAGTTCAAAAGGAGGTTCAATTTAGAGCTCCCATTGGAAACGGCTTCAAAAAGTCTTTGCCATACATCGGGCTTTGATGTGTTTTAACTGTCATAATCTCAGTTCAGAAATGGGGAAAATAAATGCGGTCCATTGTAAACGCTCTCTTTTTTTTTAATACTTGAGCTACATCTTTCCTGACATTTCTGTCTCTATTTTGATTGAATCACAGCTATCTCCTGACCTACATCAGACTGCAGCAGGAAGGCAGCCTGATGTCAAAGGCGGGTCATTTATTAATCAAAGGAAAGATTGATTTCCTGTCATTTATTCCACTTTTTTTTGAAACTAGCGGTTGTCTTTGGCTGGTTTGGCTGGTGCTGCCCCACACATTATTTTCTAATAAGCGGCGCATTTCGATATACGCATTTGCAGGTAGGTGATAGCTGTTTATTCAAAAGCAAACTGAACTTGAAAAGAGGATATAACCTCGAGTCAGAACTCTGGAGGGGTGGACTAAGATTGAAATTGGTCTGACTCTCCCTCTCTTTTTCAAATTGAGGGGCCATTGTAGTACGTCAAACAAAAGGGTTTTATCAGAGGCTCTTAATGTAACCCCTCCCCTCGCTCTCTTGGCCACCAACTCATTCTTCTCTTCCTCTCTTTTCTCATTCATTTATTCCACTGTGTGTGGAAATAGGCTGGGCAACAATTAATTTCAGAGTGAATTCAGGCAGGATCTATTACCCCTCTCTGCCTCTATTGCTCTAATGGAAATCTATTTCACTTCTCTTTTGTGTCCAATATAATTTAATGCCCATTTTATTAATGGCCTGAAATAATTACGGAAGGCTTTTGTGATTCTTGAGTATGTTTCATTTAATTGTGTAATAAATGTCTAATCAGAGCTCCCATCTGAAGCCATTATGGCATTAAAATTAACAATTACGCCACAAATGTCTTGGTGAATGCGTTGGGGTCTATAGAAATCGTTGCTGATAACAAGACACATATAAATCATTCATGAGAATTTTTTCAGAGAAAAGCGGTCTGAGAGATAGGAGGATGGGAGGGAGAAAAAAGAAGTGGAGGAAGAAAAGAGGAGAAGAAAGAGGCTGAGTTTTCTTTATTCCATTGAAAAACGGGGATGGCCAAAAGATAGGGCATTCTAAAACTGTGTCACCCTCTCCAGTCCCTTTCTTCCCCTGTCTCTCTCTATCTCCCTTTAATTTGCCTTCCTCTTTATTTTTGAAGTGACAGATTTCACTTTGGGAATTCATTAACCGTTAACTTGGGCGATAAAATATCTATCAGGCCCTCTGCCCGGTTCCTTTGCTAAGCTGCGTGGCACTTCGGTTCAACGTTGTGGGTGACCGAAGGCAATTAAAGAGGCTTCACACTCTCTCACTCTGCCAGTGTCACTTTCCCTGTGAAAACAGGAAGGCTGCTCAACGTACCAGCAAGAATTGTTTTCTTAGTAGCCAAGTATACAAATTTCATGGTATGGGGAAACTCCATCTGCCACGAAAAACCCTCATCAGTTCCTCCGTGTCATTTCCGAGCTAATATACTACAATTGGTTTTGGTGAATCTATTTTAATAGCATAAGGTTTTGGCCTTCTTTGTTCTCTATTACCATGATGCACAAAGGACCTCCCCGGGCAGCGGATTGCACCCTGGTCCTAACCAGACTCTTTCAAGTGACAGACTTGAGGAAGGGACTTTGATGTAGATGATGTCTCGTGTTAATAAGAAGGTTGATTTGATTCTCAATTGAACGCACCCCTTTGAATCGAGCAATCTTGGATAAGTTGGTTGATATCACCCATCTCGGTCTCCGTCCCATCTGAGCGCAACAAACCGCAGCTACTGGAGAGCCACTCAGTCACAGAGTTCCAGCACAGAATGAATACAACTGAACAAAATGATTCGATAGCTCAGACAGACTGTTACTATAAGAACTGTATGTGCACTGCAGTTTCATATAAAGCTTCAAAGACTAAAGAAAACCAAAGTAGGCAGTTGTTTTAATCGTTTGCTGCCAACCATTCTTTCTATTTTTAGTGGTTTCATTTTCTGTATTCTCTTTTTACTGCTATTCTTCTTCTTACCATCAATGATCTTTAATGTATAGCTAATAAATATGATTTTAAAGGAGTGAGGCTGCAGCGTGTCCAAAGAAGTTGTTTTGCTAAGTAAAATGGAAACATACATAAACAATGGTGATTTGTAATCATTCCAAAATGTGTTTAAACTTGTAAATCTGTAGAGAAAACATCAAACTGTAATCTTCATTATAGCTGCCAGGCTCAGTTGCAAGCGCGGCTGACAATGTAGCCTATCTGCAGGTCAGAGCTGTGCCTTGTTAAAGGCATTTGGTGGAATATGGAACAAAATACCCAACAAAGAAGGCTGTGAAGTGTTGATGAAATCCTAAAACAAGGAGGAATGGAAGAAGACTTTTCTTTCAAAACTGCCACATTTGTCTCGCTTCCACGGGGCTTACAGAGTGTTGTTAAAACAGGTGGTAAAACAACACAATGGGAAACATGGCCTTGTCCCAACTTGTAGCTAAAAAAAACCCGGACCAAATAAAATTTCTGATTCAACTGTGGCTTTTCACAAGTTTCAGTGAAACTATTTTTTTATTAACATTTTAAAGAACATCCCAGCATTTCTGGAACAAAGTGATCTCGCTACAGGACACATTTCCTTGACCTTTTATTGTCCAATCACAGAATTACTCAGCACAATTCAAGTCAAACCAATAAAATGATTTGAAGTACAAACTGTAAGTAATCAGTGAGATAAAAGGACGTGGCTGCTGTAACCCAGACCCTTTCATTTGTATATTGTTTGCAGTGTGCTGTATGCAAATGAATTTGAAGCAAACAGTAATTAAATTATAATTAGATTTTGAAACATTCACCCTTAAGTTAAGGCTTTAAAGTGTGTCTTAAAGATCTGCCCACATCAGAAGCAATGAGAAGCAGGGCGATTGTGGCTCAAGAGTTGGGAGTTCGCCTTGTAATTGGAAGGTTGCCGGTTCGAGCCC
The DNA here is from genome assembly GCF_057382275.1 of Copadichromis virginalis. Lineage (NCBI taxonomy): Eukaryota > Metazoa > Chordata > Actinopteri > Cichliformes > Cichlidae > Copadichromis > Copadichromis virginalis. The sequence goes on along the minus strand of NC_140639.1, from coordinate 14,525,789 downwards.
CGGCTCGGACAGTCTCGGTAGTTGTGCAAGACACTTCACCTACCGCCTACTGGTGTTGGAAAAATCACTATCATCATTTAATTCTATGTATTCCCATTTTTAAAAACAAATGTATAAGGGAATGAGCGCAAAACAACAGCCACACCGTAAACTGATTCCTGGGGTTGTGGAACTGCTTTGCTGGGTTAGTGATCCAGCTCCATGGGCCTGACCTTGACCACACACTACACCTGAATAATGGTCTATGACCAACAAAAGGAGAAAAGAGGCAGTCTTTGCATCTTTGTCAACTTCCAGCTGAGCACTAACCGGCCCAAAAATAAAAAAGTAAAAATGATTGTGCTGGTTTTTCAATTTGAATCTGACAATTCAAAATAAAATTTGACAAACCTGGAGCATTGGAGAGCACCTTGAGGTTCAGTATCTTGCTCGTGCAGACTGGAGCAGCAGCCAGGGACTGAACTGCTAACCTTCTGAAGGGCTGCTCTACCTCATGAGCTGCAGCTACCCCATTTCAATGCAACATGAGTTCTGTTCTGTGGAATAACAATGCATATACAGAAAACACATGTTGTGTTAGCTTTCCGCCATCTGCAGGGATGCACAGATACTGAATCGCCTAAAAGCCTAAAAAGTTCAAGAAACAAAATGCTTCTGATCTTTTTAGTATGGATTCTTGTTAAGGTTGTCTTGGTATCATGTTTAAACTCATCGAGTAAGTCTAATTTTTCAAGACACAGAGTTAACAATGTGAAAGTGCAAGTTTAACTGCAAACCTAACAACAACCAAAATGAGCTCTGAAGTGCAAAGCTGAATCTAGTCTCCTGGCTGACACACTTGTGATCGGCTCCACTGCCATCCCTTCAACCTCCTAATGTGGACTGTAGCTCTTTAAAATGGGGTTGTTATCTCTGGGCATCCAGTACTGCCATGGCGGGCAACAGTGACAAAGAACACCTCGTACGATCTCTGTATCTCTGCGAATCCAGCCGTGCCTGACAGGCCAGCTGCATTTGACGGCCTGCATGTGAACGCCTTGGAATGTTCGGGATTAAACTTACATTCACCTTTAAATGCAAATGTTGAGCAGACCCTTCCTTATAATAACCAAAGATCTATAGCTGTACTGAACATTTTAATGGTTTTAATATTAAATGACATTCCTGAACATTTACATTAACATTAAGTACTTAAAGTAAATTATCAAGTACAGAAAACTTTAGCAGTTTAAAATGTTTTAAGTAAACAATGGTAAAACACACAGATAAGGGGTAATATACCTCTGACATCAGACACTTAACTAGACTTTCACCTGTGCAACGTAGCGACTAAACAACAATCAGAATGATCTGTTCTTTCTCAAAGTATTCCACAGATTTTTTAAGATGTTGAAAGCGTTTTGTATGAGATCCCCTAAATACTAAACAAAGCACAATTTTTAAAAACTTGAATGCAACCTGCAATGAAGACCCATCATTGCCTAAAAGATGCAAAAAAAAAACAGAACTTTTATATTAAGAGAATTATTTAAGGAACAAAAATAGATTTTTAAAAATATATATCCTATATTTTTCAAAACTTCTCTTGTATTCTGCATGCATTTCTCACCTGTTCAATGAAAAATAAAAACATTTTCAGCAAGTTCTATTAGTCCTACTTTGTACTATTATTGTATGATTTTTGATATAATGAAGTTACATAGAAATAACATGAAAAGTTCATTTTCCATGTTATCATAAAGCAGGAAATGACTTCTCTTTTAGCTTTTGAAGTTTCACCCTTTTGACTTTTCTTCAAAACAATATTTCAATATTACTCTTAACATCTAAATTTTGAAAAATACACTTAAAATAAAAATCTTAATGTGGCTATAACTGCCTGATGCAGTGTAACTTGAACTATAGAAAATATATTGTGTTTGGAACAATCCAATATAAAAGCTTCTTTATTACTGTATTATAATACAATAATAAATAAATTTATAATACAATTTTGATGATTTGTATTAATTTATTTTGCTTTGTAATTGTCATCGTGTCAAAGTTTGTTACTGGCAGATAAAACTTGGAAGATCTTTAATAACAATGCTTCATCATCATTTTTAACAGTCGTAAAAAATCAAAGGTTTGGACAGCTGAGCCTTCATGTCTGTGTTAGCACAACGCAACAATCCTCCCAGGAGTGGACATCCCAGCAAAAGCACCTCCAGGCCAGACTGTGCAATGCTGAAAGAAACTGGAAAAAACCCAAGAGCAACAGCTCAAACTCAACAGGCCTCGGCTATCATGTTAAACGTTAAAATCGTGAAAATTAATATGGCTCGTTTGGAAGGGTAGCCATAAGAAAGCCTCTAGAACTGGTGGTGGGACAGGCTTGCAAAGTTTCATCTGAACAAACCACTTCTGTACTTTGACAAAATGTCCTTTGGACAAACAAGATCAAAGAGGACATGTTTGCACAGAGGCACGCTTGGAGAATACCAAACACAGGATAAGGCTGAAAAATAAAAGAATCAAGGTGCTGCAATGATTCAGTCAAAGTCCAGACCTTACCCTGATTGAAATGCTGTAATTGGACCTTAAGAGAGCTGTGCATAAACAAAAACCTCAATAACTCAATGAAAAGACGCAAAAACGTAAAGAAGACTGGGCCAAAATGTTTGCGTAACAATGTGAGAGGCTGATAAAGAAAATTATTACTTCAAGTTATGTTACTAAATGTGGTTCCGCAAGCCACTGAATCACGTGGTGGACTCCTGAATGTTGATCTAAAACGTGTGCATGCGCCAACTGTTGTTTCTGTATCATGTCCAGCACATGTTTGTATGGTTTTCTGACATACCTGAAAAATGTGCACTGATCCAGCACAACTCTTTCACAACCATTTACAGCCATTCCTCTCAGCCTTTCTTCTTCTTTTGCCCCACCATAAAAATAAAAAAGTATTCCCTCAAGTTGAAAAAACACAAATAACAAAATAGAGCTTATTGCTATTAAATGTGAACTATGCTAACGACTGTGGAAAACTGTGGGTGAATTTGAATGAGGACAAACACTGAGAGACAAACAGCAAAGCAAACACAAATTGCTATCAGCATCTCAGCTTTTTGCTACATTTCTCCTGATTAGGCTTTCCTTCAGCCAGACAGATCTCCTCTTTAATTATGCATTTAACTGATGTGCAAATTAAACTTGGCTTTTTCACAAAGACACTTGTGTTTTTGTGATCACACATCGCACCTTTCCCCCTCCTCTTCTTCCAGCCAATTTAATTCCAAGCTTCAGATTTCATGGCCAATTTTATCTCGCTCACTTTCAAAGAGTCCATCATCAATTCTTCACAACTTTTCATGTCCCCTTTCTCTGCAGATTCACTGCGAAATTGCCCATTCAGGTTAATAAATAACTGTGACTGCTATAAATTTATGGCAACACCCAACACTTTGAACATGCATTTGAAATGCTGACCTCCAGCAGCAATTAGTCTTAGTTTTTGTTTATCCTTTTCAGAAATCACACAGCACTTTTCACTCTTCATTTTACTCTCTTTGTTAGCATTAAATGACTGAATCAGCCTGCGCCCACAGACAACAGCTAGTCAGTTCTTTTCCTTACACACACACACACCAACTTTACATTCAAAAGGTAAACAGTTATAAGAATGCTTCGAGCAGTAAGAAGAGCTTTCAAAAGCAACACTAATGACTGTAAAAAAAAAATTGTTTAATCAGATATTTGAAATTTCATGTTTGTCCCAAAACACAACACGTGATCGGCAACAGCATCGATCGAAGACTGTATATCAAAGATGGATGTAGCTTTGCTGTAACAGCAGCTTAATCAGGCATTTGTTCTAATGGCCATCAGGGGAGCAACTCCTCTGGCTCCAAAAAGGTCACACCGTTTAAAAAAGACCTTACTGTCTACTTCATTATTGGCTTTAATTACAATTTCCATGATGACTTTATTTGCTGTAAATAAGGTCTTACTTAAAATGTAATCAAAAAGAAGTCCAATTATACAGAACTGTATCAGGAACACAACTCGCTTAGCTCGCTTAAACTGTGATTTCAGCAAATATTTTTTTGATTAGTTTATGGTAGCAAGCAAGGCTGTTTGTCAGTCAGATACATTCCTTCCTCATTTCGCCTGTGTTCGCTGTCTGATGTCTCTGAATGCATTTAGTAAACATCTTTGGCAATAACAAGAAGAAGAAAAAGAAGGAAATAATTTATCATGGCAATAATTTGTCAAATATAGGTGTTATTTTATCAAATGTGAGGAAAAAATATATAGCATTATTATTTTATGTATGTATTTAAATATATTTCTTTTATATCTATCATTTATACTGTCATTACATTGTAATAACAAGGTTTCTACCCTCCCATTATTGACAGGACCTTGATGAACATGATACAAAAAAAGTTTTGTTTATGAGGTTTATTTGCCATTTTTGATTTCTCAATCAGATAACTGAACACTGTCACATGTTTGTCTGTCTTTATTACAGACAACTGACTTATTTTGTTTCTTTCGGTAATGCTACCCTATACTTCTGGTCAGAGTAATTAAGATAAAAGCAATATCTTTATGACATTTAGTCACACAGTCTGAGTCCTTTTCTTTGTCTTTAAAGACACCATGGGCTATAATTGGAGACCATTGCACATCATCTCTCGGCTGAGAGGGTAAATGAGGGATCCCTAGACTCCAGGATTACCCTATTATTGAGAAGACGTTCCACTAAGCCTCCACCACTGACACATATTCCTGTTCTATGGCCTATTCACTTTGAAATATGTCTTGTCAGGGAGGCTTACAGAAATCTGCATAATCCTTTTTCATCACAATTAAAGATACCACTGAACAATAAAATTGCTTGCTCTCTGGTTTGTTTCATGTTGCTCTGAGAAAAAAAGGTGAGGAAAAGGCAGCTGGGTGTCGCTGAGAGTTGCAAAATGCTGGGGTGAGTTTTGTGTTGGCATAGAGCACGGAAGGAAGGAGCCTGATAAACATCCAGCCGACCTTTACAAGTTTACAGGAGACCTTGTGAAACAGAAGGCGAAAAGGTTATTCCACTGTGCAATTTGTCGTGAAAAACGGTTTTAAAGAAGAAATGTGTTATAAACTAATGTTATTAAAATGTAGTTGAAAGAAAAATGAAAACCCGGTGGAGAACTCTTTCAAGAGGTTCAACAGAGAATGAAAGATATACTTGAGGTTTTAATTCATGTGAAAATTTGATTAAAATGATTTAGTGGCCCAGTTAATAACCCTGCAGTATTTGTAACTGATGAGAAGGATTTACTGGGTGAATTGGAACATTTTGTTTCCTTTACTTGTCCTTTTGTGTTCTGAAGAAGACTTTATTTGTAGACGTAAATTGCCGCGGATTGAAAAGAAGGAGAGAGTTGTTGTTTTGGTTTGTTTGTTTCTTTTTATTTGTTTGTTTGTAATTATTATTATTATTATTATCATTTAAAATCAATAAAGATACTCTCAATTAAATATTTTTTTTTCCTTCCCACCTGTCTGCAGTAGTCGTATAGTACGAATGACTAAAATTAAAGACAAGACAAACAGGGTATGAACTCAGGATAGGTTCTCTTGAATGTAATCCTCACAGCCATAATCTTTAATTTCCTTCAAGCTATAGTGGTGACTACATGATGCTCTGTGACATAAATGAAATTTGAAATCGTTCAGAGTGACAGATTACTCATATTTAGTCAGAATCCAGTATTTGCTTTGGCACCACTTAAATTCCATTTGTTACAAATGACAGTAATTAACCTAATGTTGAGAAAATATAGCTTATTCATCACAATCTGTCAAAGGCTTCATCAAACCCATGTGATGAAGCACATGTTCTCATTTCAATTATGTTATGAAAGTGCAGGTAGGCTTTGGGGAAAGTATGGAAATTCATCAAATAGAAAGAGATTGAGAGCGACATGAAAACCAACATGGCACATCGATCCCATATGTTCCAGATAAAAGTGGAACGGCTACTTTGCTTAGTTGTTCGCCTCGATCGATCGAAACAATAAAACTAGTGATGAATGATGAGCGGTGAAGAACACTCATCATATCAATAAATTTAAAGGTTATGCTGGGAAACCTTGGGTCCTGGGATTCATTTGGATTCTTAGCAGAACAAGCACTCAGCCCTGAAGGCACTGACACTCCCTAACAGCAACTGTTTCCCCAACAATACGTCCCACCCTACATAATAACCTGATCAGGTGCAGCATAAGTAACATAACAAAGAGCCTGATTCACTGACACCCAAAAATAACTTCGATCAAGTCATCTCTCATAATGCAAGGGCAAAAAGATCAGTCGATCTACAGCTACGCAAGTACGGCAGCATGAGCAGGTGTCTGAAAGTAGCTGTTCGGATCACCAAGAAAGCCTTAAACTAAAGTCAAGATTCTGTACTAAACAGTTTGAGGCAGATACTGTTACACTGTTAACTTTGAGGCTAAATAGTTTTGAAGGAAACACCATGTTGACCACCAGTTTTTCCTAGTTGCAAGGAGGTTGCTGGCCGGTAGCGTGACTGAGCAATAAGGGACTGGCTTGTTCACATTTCTGAAATTGTATTTCTTGTAGAGTTTATTTATGCAAAGTAATGTCATTTTTCACTAGTCACATACTGTGTTTTAGGAGCTCTTACACACGGCCTGCAAGCTTGCATTCTCTGGGGTGTGTATCCATTCACAGCTAAGACTCTCACGAAACACTGAATGTGTCTTGAGGTTGGGTTGCGGTGAGCTATTGAAGTCTGTGCAGGAACTGGTTTGTCTTCCTCCCTGTGTGACAGCAGCGAGTGTATGAAGAAGTCCTTGCACTTAGACTCTGCAGGCCTGACACCAAAACATGACCTTTGACATCCGAATTCTCCTGCTTTCCTGTGACCTGTAATGAAAAATTCAAAACCCGCCTCGGGGTGTCAGCCACGTTTATTCAGGCTGTACTCCTGGCATCCATTCTATGAGTCTATAACCTTTTTAAAGGACTAGTAGCAGTGAAGTTAACAAGTAAGACACAGTCTGCAGACTGCTACAGGATTATTTGAAGTACAGTGCATTGGGGAGGGCACAGGGAGAAGGGCAAGCATAATCTTGCTCAGAATGCCCAAAAGCCCGGGTTTTACATCTGTCGCTTCTTTCATCTCTTGAATCCGTATTCTCCGAGTCCTTACCTACGGTATGAGGTCAGCTGGTGTCATGACAGAAGCACGGGGCCTTCTCTGTTACCACTCCATACTCCTCCACCTTCAACGTGTCTCTCAAAATGTGCCTCTGCAGAGCTCCACAGTGCTTTTGGTATTCTGTTTGCTTGTTACATGGTAAGTCATTGCCATTAGCTTGTGGACCCTCAAAATAAATGTGAATGTATGACCTGCGGTCACACATTATAGGTTTAGTGTTCACATATGCGTTGACATATGTTGCTAGAAGTATAGTTATTATCCCCCTAAGCTTGTTTCAACAAAGTAAACGAAATGATCCTGTGTACATTTTTATTATATGCTCCATCTGTCCTCATGTGAGAAGTTTACTTTGGGATTCCCTGGAATGCCCTGGGAGGCAGATTGAGAAAGACTGATATGAAACGTACGCTGCTGTAATAAATCTATAACAGGCTACGCTGAAGCTAACACAAATAAACTGGGTAAAATACTCTTATCTCCGAGCCTTGAACTTGAACCGGTTACCAGTGGCAGCAATAAGCTGGACTAAGATCAGGAGCAGCAGCACTTAAGAATGTGAATCATCAACTATCTGTCGGAATTTTGAATTCTTCCATAGGTTTCTATGGGCAACTGTGGCAACCCAGTTCCTGCAGTCTGTATGCCGAAGTGTCCTTGGGAGAGATACTGAATCCTTTGATGCTTTACTCAGGATGTGAGCATGTGATAGATAGGCATTTCCAGATCAGCGTCCCTTAGACCTGGAAGCTACATCCATCTATGAGATACAGTCTATCTATCTATCTATCTATATTTATACCTTTATCTATATCTTTCTATCTGTCTGTCTAGTCTATGTATGGGCTGAGTCCAGACAGGATTGTTGTTAAAATTAACATGTTACAATAAATCATCTCCTTGAAGTTTTTCTTGTTTGTTATTAAATTTGATTAGCTGTTATTGCTTTGTGCTCGTATAAAGGATGTGCAGATGTGCGAATATTATAGAAAAATCTCAACTCTTGATTCCTACAGAGAAAGGAAACACTGATTGTTGCTGTGTGGGCATTTTATTAATGGCATAGGTTGAGTCTACTTGTTCCCCAAGAAGGGAAATGCACTCTAAATCAATGAGTGATCATATTATTGCATGGTATAATAAAGTAAGTATTCCTTTTTGTCTCCATTGCCAGAATAAACAGCAATCGATCAACAGAATAGACAATAGAGGTCTGTTCTATTCTGTTCAATTCTGCTGGAGTATCAATGATAAAATTCTTTCTTTGCCATTTCAATTATGTTTTATATAAGAGCATGTGCTATTTAAGAATATAGCTATACTTCTATGCTATGTGTACATGAAAAAGATTTTCTGGCATGCTGGTATGTTATGAATAGCAGGATGCCCTGATGGTTTCAGCCAGCATGCTTTTCTAGCCATTTTGACCCACATCCCTCTCCACAGCACAGTATGTTGTATATGTTGCAAGAGAACACAAACAGATGATTTAAAGGATGTAGCCAGATCATTTTTTTTACTTACAATTTTATGCCACAAATAGTGAGGTCAAAGTTCAAGGCTCAATGTTGTGATGCAACGGTATGTTCCAGCTATACGGATCCTGGATGCAGTGCTACTGTGTACAGGCAGTATTCATTTTGGAACATTGGGAACGTGTAATTGCACTTTACACTGCAAAGTACCAGTGTGAAATCATATCAAATCTGTTATCTGATATATAATAAAGCAGATAAGCTCATAGGTAGGCTGCACTGTTTTTGAAGCACCACACATGGCGAAGACTGTAAAGTGTATTTTGCTCATACTTTTAGCACTGACTATCTCCATTGTCTGTGTTGTTGTGTCAGGACCATTGCTCATGCATTATTTTAGTATGAATGCAGTTTCGGGCACGTGCAAGTACAGATTTAATAGTTACCTTGTAACACAAAGCTTTTCTAACCAACCCTTCAGTCTAACCTCTCTTTGTGAAATCTCAAATAGTACAAACTTTGAAGTTGTAGTATTTCTGCCTGCAATCTGCCACCCTCAGGTCTTGCAAATTGCAGTTCTTGTTTTGTTGTCGACAGTGTAATCCTTGAAAGTAAAGCTAATTATCTTCAGAAGCATGTCTTCCAAATACCAATTTGTAACTGTCTCTGCAGCTGGGTGGTGTCTAGAAGGGATACAGGAGATTTCAGGAGGTAATCTCCACTCGTGCTCTATTCTGAATGGCTGCTGGTGGCTTTGGTTCAGAGGGGATGTGAAACTGAAGAGAGAAAAAAACCACAGTATTTTATTTATCTGCCAGCTAAAGAGAGATTGTCAGAACAGGTGTCAAGGTGTCACAGCTGCTGTCAAGCCCAAAGTGAGTCATGAGTCACAGGCATTGAAATTAAAGTAGAGTCGCAAGTCTGATTAAATTTGAGGAGTCGAGTATGAAGTCCTCTAATTTCTGAGTCTGGGCCATATGGAGCGATTTTACATCAGTTAATGAGAAACCTGAAGCAGTCTATAATGCTTTTGCCACAATATTAGACTTATGGAGTTTAAGAGTATTGAAAAAAAAACACGTGTAAATAAGCCCCATAAGAAGTAACATCAGAAAAGATCATATCCAAAGCCAGGGAAGAGGCTTTGTTATACATAACAAAAAACATTTTTATGTGTCGATCATTTTTATTATGTTTACCTCCCTTAATTTATGCTTAATTTATGCATTATGTGTTCTTGTAATAAGTGACTGCATGTTTGTCTGTACCATTTTATACACACCAGAATTCTGAGATAATTCTGACTTTAATCTCAGAATAAAGTCAGAATTATTTCAGAATTCTGGAAAAGAGAAAAACGTGCCCACGTTTTCCCCCAGTGGCACTAGTCCTCTTCCGTAATAGTAATACTGTTTTTAAATAAAATAAAATTTAGTGTGATTCCAACTTGAAGCTACAAGCTGAATATGTTGGATAATGACAAGGTAGGCCCAGCATAAAACAATCTCCAGTTTTCATCCATCAAGTTGTATTCAAAAAGTCTTTAAACTATTGATTAAGGCAATAAACCCACCAGGAAAGCATTTATTGAGAGAAGAGTCGTTTTCCCAAATCAACAGTCAAACTTCTTTTTCTATTTCCAGGTTTATCCAATCACGTTCCTGACATCCAGTCACCCGATATCCGCCACACCTTATCATCCCCTCTCTCCACACCCTCTCTGTCTTCCTGTGGGCTCACTTCAACATGACTTAGCACAAAATCGAAACTTTAAAATCACTTCATTACGACACGACATCTCGTTAATTCAGTAACATTAATACTTTTTCTCACATAAAACGTTTGCATTTCTCTTATTAAATCATGTTAAATGTTAAAACCAAACTTTCTCTGAATATTTGCTTAGTCATTCACACCAAGCACTGCAGACCTCAGACGAGCTCGTTTATGGCTATGAGCCATGTTTACATTCCCTGCTGGTGCAAAACAAGCCCACACACACACACACACACACACACACACACACACACACCAAATCACAGTAAAAGGTCAGAAGGTCAGGTATTACAACCATTTCATTTCACTTTGGTTAAAAAAAGGCGATTTACTATTAGCAATGCACATACAGATCAACTTTATTATAGCACTCTGTATCATTTAACACGTCAAAAGGATAAATATTACGTCCTTCTATTGCACCTCTGGATGGGGCTGAGCTGAGGGATCTCAATCTCATTGACTCCCTGCTGACTATTAAAAAAGACACAAGCTTAAGGTTTATCAGCATCACTTTTAAGACCCAGAGGCCAGGTCTAGTTTTAAAATACTCCACGGTTCCAGCCTGGACTAACTAACTCAATAGAACGAGTCTCTAAAATCGAGGCTGTGTGCCCATAAATAAGTAATCTCATCTGTTGTTTGTGAAGTGCCTTTGCCACACAGCTATGTGTTGTTGTGGATGATGTGAGGTGTTTTCTCTGACCTGGAAGATTCACAAAGGGAGGTTGTCTGGGTGGATGTGTGGGTTGAACAAGCTTCAGCCTTCTACAAAAGATGGTTTTGCTTGTTTGTTTGTTTTTTGTTTCAAACAGAAAGTTAACGCTACTTTCAACCTTAACCACTCCAAAATCTTAACCGTCTATTGCTGTAACCTTGACATCAAAGTATTTTTGTTTGTCTCCAATGTGAAAATCAATCTTTCTACAAGAAAATAAACAAAACTCTAAACCCACAGCAACAAATTTCAGTGCCTGTACAGTTCTCTCAATCAAAATGTAACCAATGATTGTCGTGAGGTACAATAGGATGAGATCATGATATTACATACTATTATCTAGCATTACTCAAGCTGTTACGATGTTCACTAATAAGGAACTGTATTAAAGTCATATTGACATTATATTTACTTTTTGTTACTTCATCCTAATAGCTGCAGACATGGTTACCTAATGTAATGTTAATTTATAACATACCGCTAGCTAATGCTATGTAGAAGATTTATTTGCAGGATGACCCAGCACTGTAATCCATGGTCAAAGCAATCATACTGAACATTAATCTAACATTTGTGGAAAAAATAGCAACTACTAGGGATACTCTGCCACTGACAGGCAGGTGACTTCAGCTATGGAGCTTTCAACCAGACCTCCAGTCTTTCTTTAAACTGAGTTTTTACCCACTTAATCCTTTAAAGTGAACAGACAAGGAATAATATCTGTGCTGTATATCTTCCAGACCAGGAAGCTTATTCAGCAAGAGCTCCCATGGGTCCTATCAGGCGATAGGGACTGTGACCTATATGACTTTTCAGGTCAGATGACTTGAAGGATAAAACAGGTGCCAATTTACTTACATAATACAAAAAAATAATGACAAAATACAGAACTTGTACAACAACATGTGGCTACCATTTCTAGTTGCAGAATAAATTTTTTTGTTGTTTGTGAAATATGATTCAAGGCCAACAACTGTACTTACTTGGTTAAATATTTGTGGTACTTATTTTTAATGTCACAGCGCAATGTGACAAGATCTTGATCATATCGACAAAATCCAAAAAAAAGGGGTTGTTGACTTTTCTCAGTTGGAAACAGAAGAAGACAAGCGGAGGACCTTGATACTCTTTGTCTGTTTTACACACGACGCTCAGAGCCAATCAAACTCAACTGATGACTTTTGACCTTGATAAAAGGGACGCTGAACCCCTAAGGTCTCATAAGCTTTGTGTTGATGGGTCAGAGAGAGCGTTAGCTTAGCATATAATTAATGCTTAATAACCCCTGGTTGTTTGTCAACACTTTTCCCACTGTCTTTTTCCATGCCTTATAATCTTCAGAGTGCCTGCAGGCACAGCATTCGCTGATAACATCTTAAGCCTCTTGTTCCAATACCCTGGCCTGGCAGTAACAACACTGGCCAGTCACTCATTTACAAGCAAAGATAAATGCACAGTCCTTAATCTGTCTCCAGTTAGGGCTTCAGCAACACAACACAGGCCAGGCCCACGCCTTTCACTCCTCCTCAGGCTTAGCTGCTCCATCATCCCTGCTGCTGCCACGTAGGCTGCCTCCACTCTCACCTCTATCACCTGCCACACAGGTACCGGGTGATAAGCGCACACAGCCACAGAAATCTCTCCCAGTAATTAGGATGAATTTTAAATTTGACAGCTTTTGTGAAAAGCCATTATTTTAGCACTGCTGAAGACTTGCTTTGGAGTTTCTTTCTCTAGAAATATCATCTGGATGAATAAAACTAAGATTATTTGATCCAAACACTGAGTTAAAACACTAATCACTTAGTTGATTTAGCTTCATCAAATTGCCAAACATCATTTCATTCTGTCAGTGGTGCAGATTTGATGTTTTCGTTTCATGTACACTAAAACCTATACATTATTCCACGGGTTAAGGGTAAAAGACATGTTAATAAAGATTTAAAGATTCAAAATTGTACATATTAAAGCTGCATAACACAATCGTGGATGTCTCCCGATACCACCAAACAAAAAACGATTAATTAGTCCTGCAGCCCAAGAAAAGAAAGTGAGAGTCAGGTGACAAGATAGTTTCAAGAACAAGTATATTAAAAAAAACATTATGACATAAAAGTATCTATACAAATATTTGCAATTATTTTCACTGGTATTTAATTTTCAACATTAACATCAACTTACAACAAGGAAAACTTAAGGTAAACCCCTTAACCTGACTCTTAGATAAGTTAATGTTATGAGGGAAAGATAAAGATGAAGAAAATGTGCCGTGGTATATTTGTGGTTAAAATGTGTCAATTATCTAATCACGGTGACCAAGTAATTATATCAATTAACTAAAATATTTTACCCAGAGCTCCATACCACTTTCATGTCTGTGTATTATGTGTAAAGGCTGGGCAAGGGTAGCTTATCATACAAACAGACAGCCTGACTCCATACTAACAATGAGCCAAGCGGCATCTCCAACTACTGACTTGTGTTTACTGTTTCTCTATCCTGCTAATATCAGGTTAGCCATACATTTACAAACAATATGCTAATCTATTTTTTTGTATGTTGAATAAAACTGTTGTTCCTCTAGTCGGTTTATCTCTCATATCCAGAAAAAGCCAAACACTCTTCACCGGACTCGAATTCCTCCTGTGTTTGATCGGTAATATTTCTGTTTCAGTCACTCTTGAGCTCAGGCAATTTAAAGTGTCAGGCAAGCACAACAAAATCACTGTCAGTGCCATATAATTATTGAGAAGAAAATAAAGAAATAATTAAATGTGAGTCAGTTACACAAGCTCATTAAAGCTTATGGTATCCACTCTATTTTCCTTTTGGTTTGAATGAGACAAAGAGAGAACAATATCCCATTAAAGGCTGTTTCCACATCCTATTCATTTGAATTGGTAGTGAAGTGTCAGTGTTTTTCTGTGGATTAAAGTCTGATAGCACTCACAGGAAGAATGATTCCCCCCGTTTGAAGACTTGTGAATACACACAAGGCAAGACAGACAGTGAGAGGCAGAGGAGAACAGACAGAAAGAGAGACTGAGTGAGAACAGATGAGTGGGAAATATAATGGAAGAATGCTTCTAATGCACTGTCTGTAGAGGGTGAATTAGGAGGCAAATGGTGTGATTATTGTGTGATGTGGTAGTGGTAGTGGCGGTGATGGTGGGATCTTGCCAGCCCCAGGATGCAGATAGAAACCACCAGGGGTACAGAAGGGGAGCAGGCAATTGTGATTTATGGGTAGCAGCGGGCTGATAAGGCAGCTCCCTTCATTTAATGCCTTATCGGCTGCGTTAAAGAAAGGCCACAATTTGCAGCATTCTTAAAAGCCCCAGATGTGACTAATCTCTGCAACCTTCCGCACAATCTGTCTCAGGAAAAAAACTATAGATCACTCACTTGTCTTACTGATCTCAGCCTCTTCTCCCTTTAGCATAACCACGGAAACGTGATGGAGAAAAATGTGCGTTTCAGCTCTGAAATAATATGCTAAAGCTGTACAAATAATAAATAAAAATTTAAAAAAATAACACTGCAACACTTAAACCATTAAACTAGAACTTTAATACGAAAAAAATAAATGTTTTTATAATAATTTGCAGATGCACATTATAGATGCTGAAAGAAAATGTGCCTGAATTATGTTTTATATAAGAAGCGTTCAACGTATCAGCACAGATGCAATGCCCTTATGAGCTGCTGTCATTTGTTGACATATGTGCGTACTCAGCTCGGTCGATACGATGCCTGAGAGGAGCTCCCGTGTTGTGGAGAGGCTGGTATTTTGATGGTCGTGACTGTATTAGCCAGTCCAGATGACTGCCTGGCTGTTAGCAGCCGCCTTATTTGTGCTATCAGGTGTTCATGAAGAGTGCCGATCATGTCAGGTCCCAGTTATGTGCAGCTCTTCATTCGTGAGACCTGGGATGTTGACTGGTTTTTGTTCTGTGAGGTCGCTGTGGTCTGCTCTTAGGTCCACCAGCCACATGTTGTTGATGTTGCGTGACATTCTCTTATGTTGATCATGGCTTTTTGGTCATAGTATGCAAAAACTTGTAGATTCAACCTAAACATAATAGGGCACACAAGATTGTCTCAGTCTCCTCTGAATGGATTAAACTTCCAAAAAAACATTTTTCCATGCAAATGGAAACCACGACTTGGTCATAAAACTGCATAAAAACTGCAGTGAAGTTCATGCAAAACTTAAAAACTCAAATGAAATAAAGTTAAATGAAATCATCACTCAGTCCACACACAGAAAACAGAAACTTCTGCTACTTTGTCAACTTCCTGCTTTCACTGTCAGGATGCAGTTCCCAGTGTCGTGCTTCATACACCCACCATCTACTCTGACCTCCACCCTATAATTCATGTCATATGAAAATATAGAACTTTGTCCACTTAAAAAAGGACAAGCAAATTAGAATACAGATAAAATTTTTGGGCAACAGAAAAAATGGTATCTTTAAAAGTGTGCAGAAGAAAAGAAGCAAAACTTCACTTGAGTGGATTAAATATTCTCCTCTAATTCACTGCATGCAGACACTTTATGATTGAATTTCTATTGCAGACTCACACACACACACACACACATACACATCTCCAGTGTCAGTTGTCTCACCAATGTTCTACCAATAAAATGGAAACTCGACATAGCGGCTGATCAATACTAATCACAGAAATAATTACTCACCAGAGCTTAGTATGTTATTGATTTTTAAGGCAGTCGTTTGCATTACTGTCATATCTGATCCTAATAATCTTAAAGGAGTTTTTTCCCCTTCAAGTTTAAGGTCCTTAGTCACGTTGTGTATAATGTATGAATGTCATTGCAAGGTCTAATCAATGCATACTGATGTCTTGAACAGCAGCTATAGTGACTTCTATAAGCAGCCGTATGCTTTTAATGTTTGAACTGCGCATGAATAACATTGCTGTAGATTAACAGTGTCATCTAGGGGAAACTTATTTATACAAGAGAGCAGGTAAGTATTGATCAGTTTGGTCAATACGGCAAATAAACAATACAGACTTTTTCCTGAGCAGTCTCAAATTAACCGGACTAGCCAAAAGAGGCGCCCCCACACTGGTCTGCACTTGTTTTTTCACAGATCAAACTGTGATTTACCATCAGGCTCAGTAAACTGTGGAGTTCTCTTAATAGTTGTGTGCAAATAGGCTGAAGGAACTGAAGCAGTGTTCATCTTCAGGTCACTGATGTGCAACGTGACATTGCCTGGTAATCCCTCCCGTGCCGTCATTCACCTCTGCGGTTAGCACAAGCGGCGACAATCCTCCAAATCTATGGGATTTTTGACTTTAAAACGCTTCTCTTTCTTTAAATTAAGTGCATATATTAATTTGTTCATATGCCTCACTGTGTTCTACAAGTGTAATTAGTCTGGGATACTCAGCAGTAGATTTTTTTCCCCTCCTTCATTCTTAAGTATTCATGAAAGCCAGTGATCTGACAAATGGAATTTTTCAGCACGGTAGCATCTCGCATCTCAAACCTTATTCCAACAGATAATCCTGTTTAAATATCCAGCCTGGTTTACACAGCCCAGGTAGGGAAAGATCTGCAAATTGCTTTTAAACACTTGGACATGCATACTTATGCACGTGTTTAACCTTCTTCTGTCACATACCTACATATAATGAATGCAACACAAACAAAAGTGCACATCTACGTTGGTTTGTGATCAGTTCCTATAGGAAAACAAACAGAAAGGATGCTTGCTGTATTTCCTGTTCCATTTGGGGCTCGGCTTCCACCTGACCTCCGCGCTTCTGTTATATGGAATGTCCTACAAGCTAACAGTATCTGCCCCTGGGCTGCTGCAGCCTTGACTTTGCTGTGTTAGTCTATTCTCAGTTCGCCAGACTAATTCATCACGAGCACGCCGCTAACACCAAGGTCGCTCTCATAATGAGGCGGGTCAGCGTGATAAAAGGTAAAGCTCTGATTGGATCGCAGCAAAGGGCCCAAAGACGACCACCTTACAGGTTCACATTTACCCTTCAACCTCTGCGACTTAACTTAATATGTCCCTGTTGCTGTTACACATACAGTGCACCACCCACCGCAGCGCTGGCAGCCTGCATATTGTTTACTCTCCTCTCTTTGTTGTCACGGTCCATTGGGGAACATCCTACAAGTGAACTGGCATTTGACGGGGGTCTGTATGATGTGGGAGGAGGAGGGGGAGGCGGCAGCCCAGTGCGCTGGGAGTCACCTATTTCCTCGGGAGGCAGGGCCTTTTGGTCTGCTGGTCCGCGCTGCGTGTTTCCTGCCCCCTCCTCTGTCTCTGTCTCCCTGTGTATCCCCACTGCTCCAGCCCGCCTGCACGCCTGACAGACAGACAGATGCTATCTGGCGTGCATCTCCAGCTCTGGGCCTCTATCACTCTCCACAAACAGCCCATTGCTTCCACACAGGCTGCAAATTTCGCCTGCCTCTCTCCCTTTAGATAAGGGCCAATATCAGTGACAGAACATATTTTATGTATGAAATGTAGCTCACAACAAGCAGTCAAGCATTAGGTTTGTTTAAATAGATGATCCTTATCGGCATTCTTTCAACACAGAGTTTTGACATTGTTCTCTGTTTATTTTTCTTTGCACACAATTCTTTTTGCGCTATCTAGCCACACAATTGGCTTTTAGAGAGGCTCCTGTCCAGGGGTTGAATTCATTGCTATTTTAATTATAGCCGCTCAGTGCAGCAGGACCGACTGAGTGAGGAATATTTCCTGCCCGACTGCAGTTGTAGTTCTTCTTCCTAAACCCATCCAGTCAACATTCCAGCGGATTATTTGCCAGGGATTTCTCTTGTCAGAGAAGCGACACTTTTCCCCCTACTGTTGGCTGTTGTTAGCATCAGATATTGGATGATTTCCATTTAGTGCTTAGGTTATGCTTGTCAGTTTGTGCCCAGCATTTTTGTAATGATGGAAATAAGATCTCACATATGCCATGAGTCGAGCTGACATAATAGTTTGGTTTTGGCTTGTGTGAGTGTGTGTGTATGTCTGCATGTTTGAACTGCAACAACAAAAAGATATGTATTTATGTGTTGCAATGAAATAAACTCTATAATAATTATTACTGTTTCTAAAATTCCCAAACATGTCATAAATTATAATGTACAGTGGGGCATCTTTTCTTTTTTATTATTATGTCTCAAGCTTTACCTTGTCATAACAAGCCCTGCCCTCGTACATCCTTTTGGGTTGTCCCCTCTAAACACCCCCCCTAAAAAAGAGCAAAGCCTCACCCCCAACGGCACACACAGAATGGTGGGGGGGGGGGGCATGCAGGTCATTACCATAACAAGCTGGCGTGTTTCTGAAGATACACTTGTTCAGAATAGACGGGGGCAAGAGGGGGGCAGGCCGGGGTGGCAGCGCAGGCCCAGTTTATTTCAATAACAACAGCCAGACACAAGGCCTATCTAGTTGGACTTTGAATGAAACACTTGGGCTCCGATGGAGCGATAAGACACAGATGCTAAAAAAGGAGGACTGCTGGAACGGCCCCTTGACCCTCGCCTTGCTTGTTTTCATGGAGCAAATGAACGTGGTAAATACTGGTAAAAATGGCATATAGTTTAATGAACTGGTTCATGGTTCATGAACTGGTTCATCCTTTAAGCTCAATCTATTAACATAGGAAAATAGTATTAATATCAAGTTAAAAATATTTTTAAGCTACATCCTCTCCACCAATATAGCTTTGTGTAAACCTGAATTGTTAATTACAGAGCAATCATTTTCACATGAATGGCTGTGTTTACTGTGGGGCAACTGATCTATCCCTGGGGAGGACGATGTCAAGTGCTTTACACATAAACAGATGTGTACCCCTCACTCCCACAACCCGTTTCTTTTTTCCCCCTTTTTTTTTTTTACACTCAGGTAATCCTTGAGGTTAAATCTGAGCTAAACTCAACAGTGAAAAAGAACCAGCGTTTTATTATTTGTACAGATAGAGCTCGCACACTTAGATTTAGAAGGCGATGTCCTAAATCTCAGCTTGATTTCCTATGTTAACTGTGGCTTAGCTGTGGCTGGGCTGGATGCAGGAGAGCCTGTTGAGAGTTAGTGGAGTAGTTGTAAATATGTGGTAACACTTTCAGTGGTAATCCTCCTGCACAAAGAATTGCCAGAGATTATGGACCGGTTGTCTGACAGAGAGAATCCTCCGGCACAATCAAATTCCTATGGCTGCTGAGATTTGGAGAGGGCACAATGCTGTACTGCTCGGCTCGCCGGTAATGTGAGGGCAAGCTTCTCCCTCGATGGAGAGCTAAGAAGCAAATATAGCATAAAGTGCATAGTAAGTAAACAGGGGGTGGCTAAAAATATAGCATTATAGCTGGGAATGGTGGCAGGAAAACGGTGTTTGAATTTTTTATTTTCCCCAAGTAAGATGGCAGTTGCGGTCCACTTCACCGGGACAATCTGACCTGGGCCTGTCTTCCCCTGTTGATACCGCCGACCATCTGTGCTGACCCGAGCCGAGAAAGACGTGAGAACCGGCAGCCTCCTCCACCTCCTCCTCCTCCGAGTGCTACACAATCGCCCTCGCTGACACATTTTGAGTGGGGTTTAAGGAAGTGAAGTGAAGAGAGAGTGTGAGGGAGCGAGAAACCCCACCACAGCCCCGAGGATGAATAGAAGATAGAAGCCGTTTCATTTCAAAATCGGCCTCTGCACTTGGCTGAACCTACAATAAAAGTTGATAATTGAGAAGTGAAAGAGTAGGATCAATATGACTGTGAAAAAAAAAATGGAGGCTTGGGCTTATGTTTAATGCAGTTTAACTGATATTTAATATTTTCTGCTTTCTCTCTCTTCTTCTCCTTTTGTCCACATTAAAATACTTCAAAAAGAATTCTAATAAAGTGGAAATTAAAAGGAGCGTAGATTGGGGTTGGAAAGAGAGGCCTCTAATCCCGCTATCTCTTAATAATTCAAAGTCTCTTTTATTTTCTGAATAAAAAGCGGAATTAATCTGGCACTGTGAAGCTGTCCTCTCTTCTCACTGTTTAAATAAATCCCCGTTCGTACATTAGACGCGAGGAGGCCGGCTCTGGCTCCTCGCCAAGCTCTGTGTCAATTCCCTCCTGCCTCCTTCCTTTCTCTCCCAGCCCCTCTTTATTCCCTTTCTTTTGCTTTCTGCCAGGGAGGGACCTGTGAGAGAAGCCATGCCACCAGAGAGCTGCTATCTCCAGAACCTGCTCAGCACACAGGCCTATCACAGGCAGCTAAGACCACTTAGCTCAGGCCGCCAAAAGGCACCCTTATGAAACTTTACCCAGATATTAGGGCACTGTGAAGCCAAAAGATATATTACAAAGGCATTGTGTAAGGCAGTGACCATTTATAGTATTTATATAAGGCTGCCCCAGCTGTCAGAAGAAGCAGAGTTACTATTTTGGAGAAAAAGCGAGGTGAACATTTTATCATTTCAGCCCAAGGAAAACTGAGAATTTTGATTGTGCCTGTAATAAATACAGAAGAGAACAGAGTCATTTCTAATAATGAATTATATCATTATTTGCTTTGTTTCACTCAAGATTTAGTCAGTGTTTCTGTACAAGAGACAATTTCAACAATTCAACAATAAGTCCACTCCACAAATGGATGGCTAAGTCACTCAGCTTTTCATGAGACAAAAGACGAGCCTTTGAAAACTGACACCATGAAATAAAAGGAGCTTAGGCTCCGAGAGCAAAAGCGAGTGAACGCAGCAGACGGAGGAGTGGGGATATAGAAACAGGCCCGAGCATGAGCACAAGGGCCTGCAGGCTCCTTGATTAGCGCTGCCCACTCTATCAGTTTGCAGGCTGTCTTCAGAAACCTCTTGGCAGCAGGCCCCCCCCTCCTCCCCGTGTCCGTGAACTCCTCTTCTGGCGGTGCTGCAGGGTAGGAAGCTGATACAGTTGACACGCCGGCACTCTCTGCATCCCAATGATGCATCTGTAGAGATGAGCGCTGAGGCTGTCCTTGCTCTGATAGACGCCTTTTGTGGTACTCTAGAATCTAAGATCCTCGGCTCGATCCTGGATCAGCCTTCCCTCTCTCCCCTCTGTGGTCAGAGATTTATGGCATCGCTTTCCCACTCTGTCTTCCTCGCTCTCTGCATACGCTCCGGCTCAAACTGCCCACACTTCCAATTGTGACGATACTTTCCTCCGAGACTCCGGCTGAAAGACAGACAATGGCTTTAGACTCTTTGCTTTTTCTTCGGCAGACATTCATCCGGCAAGATGCGCCGTTTGAAAAGCACACCCGTGTCAACCAATTGGCTGTTTATGATTTAACAATATGCTGGAAAATATCAGTATCTTCTCAAGGTGAAGCCTTGGACTTGTGCACCCTATAACCAATACACACATCTAATTTATGTGTTGAAAACACGTTGATTTTGTGAGGCTGTTGGAAATGAGATTGACATGCCCGGTTCTAGGGCCAAGCCTTTCTAAAACCCAACACGATTTTTTTTTTAACTGCTATATTGCTCCTTGCAGAAATCTCTACTTTATATGTTATCAAATGATAAAAAAAAATATCAAGAGAAGGAAATAGAGGAGGCCCAGAGGGAAAGTGTAAAGGTGTGTCTTAAGTTCCCTGAAGGCAACAAAAAGTCATTTTCACTGAGGTGCGTGCTATTTTTATTTATATACCTCCTTTGCTCTGTTTCTTCATACATACTGTTTGTGGGGCTATCATTATACCAGACAGAAAGGTGGGGGTAAAAACCATTTGCATTAGCATCACTGTCTGACTCCAGGCACTAAGCAATGATACTTTATTCCATACCATTCAGAGAGGCCATTATCACTCTCCCCCCTCTGTCCCCTCTTCCAACAGGGAACTCACACACACACACGTACTCGCAATTACACAACGCGCCGCGCACACCATTCCCATCCAACGCTATCACGGATAGCATCTCCCACAACACTGGCACAGAGGTACAGGACGGGTGAGGGAAGTGGAGGGGAGGGACATTTCCGGAGGGGGGTCCTGGCATGTAATTGTCCTGGTGAGCACTCAATAGCACCTTAAACCAAGCAGGCAATCTACAAAGCTGTGCAGTGAAGGAGGGAAAGGCCCCGTGGCTATGGGGACCCTAATAGGAACTTCTTTCTCACAGAGATAAATGGAGAAAGTTCCTTTTATTTATCGGTAGCTGCTGTTTGGGACTGGGGCTATCAAAGCGCAGCAGTGCTATTTATCCCTCCAAAAAGGATTCGTCCGACACAGGGCTGAGGGCGAAAAAGGGAAAGAGAAGGCTAAGGAGGGGGGCGACCACTGGAAATTGGCAGAAACAGAAGGTCGAACTGTTTATCTTTTTATTCCCATGTCTCTCGCTCTCCTTCATTCTTCTCCAACTGTCCTCTCTCGGTTTACCTGTTGTGGTAAGATACACAGCTGCAATAAAAAACTCTTTTGGTAGCTGTTACTGTATGGAAAGCAGACAGGTTTACGGCCACAGAAATTCAGTCAGAGATCAAACCGGCAGGGTTATTCCAATATATTACAGCCAAGGTGAGCAAATAATTAGTTTTCACTCTTCAGATGATGGAAGTTGCAGTGACAGTCAAATTCAAGAGTAAATGAACAAAAAGCTCCACGCCATCCATATCAGGCCAACTCCACTGCTTTGATAGTGAGTATAACATCCTAATGCATATGTTAGGTTATCAAATAAGTGGGCCCTCAAGCGTCAGTCACCTAATTCACTGAAACAACAGTGAGTGAAATATCACACCCCGAGTGCTTGTCCCTTCTGTGTCCTGAGCATTGCATGGAGAATAGCTCCACTGAGAGGCATTCGCTCTGCCGTGGATGAGTGAGCATTGTTCAACAAACGCCTGTCAGCACTCGTGACCCTGCATACATATTCTGTACTGTGCACACAATGCAAAGGGAAGTAAGAGTGTGCTTAGTATAAAGTCTGTTACTGAAAATGCCAGCTAAACACAATAACAGCAAAGCAATGACGCATTCAGGAACAACTGAAGTATCCAATAGTTCGACTGTTTCTTATCTTAACTTCCACAATATCTCAAATATCTCTTAAAACGATGTCCTAAAAAATTTGTTTATTGAACAGTTTCGTAAGTGTATTAACTGCAAGTAAACAATGCACGATTTAACCAAAAATCATTGAATCATCTCAGCACACCCACCCGTGCAACCTGACCGGGCAGCCAGAGAAATTCGCCCCCTTATCGATGCTGGCGCTTCTCCCTCTATAGCCTGTGGCGATAAATCTATGCAAGCTTTGACTGATCAGCAGTTTCGAATAAACTTAGTAGAGTTTTTATCAAGAGTTTAATCGTTTATGAATGTGCAATGAGTGACTATTTCTATATTGAGATCATAAGGACAAAAGGAGACTTTTTTTTGAACATGTTAATCTAGAAGCTTTGCAATGTCAGGAAACAAAACAGGAAAACTTGAACATTTACGACTTTAGCCTGGTTTTTTAAATGCTGTCACGATAGTTTTAAATGATCTACACAGGCAACACAACTGTGCTTGTAGTGATGATATTGAATGTCCGCATCAACTTCAGCAGTCACATTTGTTAAATGCTAACAGCTGGTAAACAGTGCAACAGTGCTAACAAATGTCTGTGAAGGTTCTCAGTCATCCAGGTCATTGTAGTGGCTTCTTTCACTCCTCTTTGAAAGAGGAGTGAACGCCTTAACACCCACTGACGTCAGGAAATCACACGATAGGGTGGGGCTAGGTTTCACAATGAGCTCACCCGAAACCCTGACTGATTGTGACCCACACCCGTTTTCACACCTTGGCTCATGTGATAAAGTAGAGGATGATCAGGGGGTCCTTTTGTCCCTCTTTGGGGGGATACTCCCACGGGGTTTAAATCTGGGACTCTCCACCATTTGACCCTAGAACTGAAGAAGCTTCTCGGATGAGAGGTGAAACGTCTTCAAGCAACTTAAAGAAGTCCAGACACTTTTCTTTCCAAGCTCCTTAGAGTGCTAACAAATGTTAATAAGCAGCTAAAAAAATGCTAACTGTAGTTCTGTAGCACGTTACACAGTCTAGCTTCTTTGTATCGGAATAGTCGCCCCCTGCTGGTCTTTAGAAACAATGCTATTTTATAACCTTGAGGCTACGTCCATCTTTTGTACACTGTGTTCCACACACACTCTTTTCTAAAATTATCTTGACAGTTTGAATATGTCATGTACAACCACTCTGTTCCCTGTATTAAAGGCAGGTTATATTCATAGCACCCACCTGATTATATCAAAACATATCTGAAAAAAAACTAAAACAAAACAAAATACTATTAAATAATACAACTTCTATTTTGACTTAAAGGCCATTTTATAAATTCTGTAAAAGAACCCACAACTTACCGCTTAGTTCGGTCTCTCGCTCTGTTAAGCTAGCATTGCCTAGTGTATCTTCTGAAGTATGAAAAACGTAGCAATTTATCGCAGTATTGTGTATGTACATTTCTGTTGTGGTTAGAAACCCTTACAAAGACACAAATTCTAGACAATCTAACATTTTTATAACAAAAAAGCATCTAAAGCAGACATTATTTGGAAGTCACCTTATGACAGCGATCGATCACCAAACTGATCTGAAATTAAAGTCATCGCTTGTCATTAACATCAGTCTCTTCTCCAGCAAGTGTCCTGGCAAAAGAAGCTCAATTGATGGCTCTCTTTGAAGCCAAGTGTGGTTTAGGAGGTGAAGGAGGACTGGGCAAACCACACACTGGTGATGAATGACTTCACTGATCCATTACTGTCTATTTTAGTCCAGTAATCCAAGTGGGAATGCCCACATCAAAGGCTGGCTCATTCCTAAGAGGAATTCCCCTCATACTTGGACATGCAAATGAGCAGGGTCTCCTCCAGGCCCCCACACCTGATTGAGGCGTGCAACGCTATTGCCAACGACGTGCCATGGGAATTACATACCAAGGGATGGCATCCAATTGGACCAAACTCTCCCTAAGCAATTTGCTTTGGCATTATTCACTGGCATAGTCAGGCATGGCAGCACTTCCTTTATTTCACGGCCATGCCGCAAGATTTCTGGCTGGACCTTGCTTGGAAGCCATATTATGGCTGAGAAAGGAGGAAAAGAGGGATTTGGTTTTTACAAAAGAATAGCACATGGATCTGTGTCAGTGTCTCTGCTCGTTCAGGTTTTGGGGGACGATTCACTTGTTGCCTGAGCTTATGATGAGATGTTCATGATTCTCCTGCTGCTACTGATCCTATTTGAACAAAAACAATTGTCGCTGCTCCGAGTTAAAGCTGCCAAACAAGTTTTTACTTCCATGAAACAAAAGGAACATAAATGTGGAAATCTACAGCTGCTGATACAATGCTAATTCATTTATCTGATTCCACGGTTGAAAACAACAAAATCTGGGCGTGACACAAATACGGTGCATGGGAGAAAGAAATGTAAATATGGAAGTAACCAGACTTGGCCACCTCCAAGTTTTAGTGATTATATTGTCCCACAAAGAGAAGGTGGGATTTTACTGCTGCACTGCAGACAGGACTGAGTGCAACAACATGAAGGTCACTTGGCTCCCTGGACAACCCCTGCCAGTAAAATGGCAAGGGAACAAGGGAAGAATAATAGATATTTCAATGAGTAATTCTTAGCTGAAAAGTGAATTTATGTACATGCAGATGAGGAGAAGAAAAACGGGTCAGTGACTGCAATGGACCCTGGCTGGGGGAGCAGGAGCACAGGTTTAATTCCTGCTCAGCCATGCATTCGCCAGCCAGAACAGCAGACGGCCACTCTCGCTGTGTCTATAGTCGGGGACTGAGGGTCTCTGTACATCGGGGTCACAGGGTGGAAGTCCTCTTCCCTTGTAGATAATGAGATAGCAAATGCCCGGCCCTTTTTCTTGGAGGGTTCTGATACGAGGCTCCGATGCCTCTGCGAGTTCACGCTTTAGCGGGTCTTGCTCGTGCGCCCCAACCATAATTAATTTGTTTTAATTGCCTTGCTGCTCTGGTCGCTGTCCCAACATTATTTCTCCACTCTCTGCAGAGTTAACGCTTAAAAAAATCTCTCTGATCAGTCAGCAATGGGACCGCAGGAACAGTGAGCCTTTTGTGTCCCGAACAAAGTAGACAAAACAACCACAACGTGGGCTTTTGTGCTGTCATCACAGGAATAATGTTTATTACTTTTAGAAAAGAAAGGACAGTGTCATCCAATTAATATTAATGTATTGCAGCATTTAATGTGTTGAATGGTTTCAGCGGTAGTTACCAGGAAATGCCATAGAAATATATTTAACTTGTTCGAAATGACAATATTTAGTATTCATGTAAGTTAATGTTATTCTCAGGCTTTGATCTTTCTCTACCTCTCACTACGTCTCAGGGCACTGAGATTGAATTATCAACACTAATAAATAACCAATTTCTTCTTATTTGGGGCATCACATGTTAAATTTTTATAAATGAACTTCAAATAAGGTTTGAACCCTTTGCTGGGAATCAGCTGTAAAGAGCAATTGAATTTTAGGGAGCTCATTACGCATCTCATTACATTCAATCGGGGTCATTTTAAAAGACAGGCAAGTCACATGTGAGCATACCCCTATGTTTCTTTAATGTTATAATAATTTGGGATGTGCCTGTATTTTATTCTGCAATTCATCTATGCATATGTCATGTGTATTATTGAGCAACGACTGCTGATTGAGCTATTCAAATAAGAGTTAAATAAAAAATTCACTAGCAATTACAGAATTAAATAGATATTTACACTACAAAATGGAATATTATCTGTCTCTCTCTCTTTTTATATATAATATAATAAGAAAAAATCATGTTTTTTATACTGTGTTTACATCCGATGTTCTATTTTAAAGAAATATATTTAAACAAGCAAGAATAAAGTACTTGGTGTCATCTGGTTTCTTTAAAAAATTCAAAATCTCCAGTAATGGAGATAAAACATCACATAATTAAACTTCTTATTAACAGGTTAAAGTACAGTATATCTAAGCAATTTAAATAACGAGTAAAAGAGGAGATAATTTAATTTAAAATGAATTGTAATGTCTAAAGTTTGCCCGCTGGTTGGCACAAAAGTGAAATTTCTATGTGTTTAGTGGTGCAAGCATTACAAACTCAAATGATCAAAGTGACACATGGACGAGTGGCTACATTTCATTGCAGGTGAGTGAGAAATGATGGTGTAATGTCAATGAACACGACTTTTAAAGAAATGCTTGGGATTTAGATTTTTTCTATTATGATCTAACCTTGTTCTTTTGGCAAAATGCCCTTCTTCCTTTTTCCACTAGGCTTCCCCACCCAGAAAGCCCTGCTTGGCAGATTTGTGCCTTTCTTGTGCTCCTTTCATAGAGCAGAGAATGCAGCTGAAAGGCAGGGCAGGCTTCCTCGCTGCCCCGGGACCAGTCCAAATTGTAATCCTATTCCTCTGTTTATCAAAAAGAGGGAGAGAGCAGAGAGAGGGAGGCATTGAGCTGACAGCTTGATTGTGATGCTCCTGTCTGATAACTCAGCTAACCTTATCCATCTATTTCACCTCAACCTTGCAGCCATGTCCCCAACCCCCTTCCACCTGCTTCATCCTCTAGCCTGTGAGAGCTGCACACATACACAAACAGACACACACAGGCTTACCTTTTTGCGCACACTCCCTTTCCCTCCGTCTCTCTTTTTCTCTCTCTCGTTCCCGTAATACACACACACAAATAATCACTGCACACCTCTGACCCCTTTATCGAGTGTCGGTGTTAATCCTCATCTCTCTGCTCAATGCAGAGCACAATCACAGAGACCCGCAGGACCTGCAGTTAGCGCTGTGGTTAAGTAGCCCACGGTGAAGAAGTCTGTGATAAAGGTGGCACAAAGGGTCAGTAGCTGCTAGGAGCATGGGCCTGAGACCAGACACGGCCTTGAGATGGGACAAAGAGGCGGGGTGCAGAGGACTCCCAGAGAAGAGGAGGGATTGAAGAGGAAGTGCAGGACAAAAGGAGAATGTGCATGGCAAGGGTTCAGCTAATACACTGGGATAAGATGTACCTCATGTTCATAAAAAGCTGTCTTCAGTATCTGAAGTTGTTTATGAAAGTGTTGAATGTTTTAAAGGACGGGTTCTTAGAGACTGACACCGTAGGAAAAAATAGCTTTTAAGAAATACGTTCTTACATTTTTTAAAGCCAATCATCAAATGCTCACAGAATTAGCTATTAATTCCTGTTTGAAACAGATGTGGATAAAACCGATCGGATTTGTTTAGATGAAACCTATTCTGCTCATTTCCAGCTCCATATTTTAATGCCTGGACTCCATTTGAGTAGCTCTGCATGATTCAAAGTTGAAAATAATTCTTTTTCATCTTGTATTAAGAAATAGTGCCAACTTTTATTCTGATTGGCTGTCCTTTAAAACTCTGTGACATCATACAGAATTAAGAGGAGAAAAAAAACAGCATGAAATTGAGCACTTAAGATTTTGGATTGGGGTTATTTGTGCATAGACTGACCTTAGTATAAGAAACTTTGGTCATGTTCAACATAAAGACATTAAAGAAAATAACAAAAGCTGAATAGATCCACTACAAAGCCGAAGATAATAAAAAAAAATGATTAAAGGAGGTGTGTTTTTCCTATACATGACTTTACATGACTGAGAAATATACTACCACACCAGAGTATTACTCTTCATACCAAAGAAAGAAAATCTATATGTATATTAATCACACATGTATGGCACACCTTGTCATTGTATCTGACCTTACTTAGACTTCACAGGTTTTATTTCCTTTGCTCCTGCTAGCATTCATTTATGCCTACAAGATGGTTAAATGGGCTAAACTACAATTAAAAGTTCCTGTTACACTTGCCTCCGTCACCTGTTCCTGCAGCTCCCCCTCTGCATTAGTGGAGTTGAAGTAGCATGTACATTAGTCAGCCTGGCAGCCATCACATGTCAGCCAACTTAACAAATGTTTTGTAATTAATATCATCTAATTACTGTATAATGAAAAATTACACACTTCATACTAAATTAAAGATTTTTTTTTACATTGATGGACTGTAGAGTGTTGATAAGTAACATATTTAAATTGAAGCCATTTGCTGGTTTTATGTTAACATCCAGCCACTGTGGTTCAGTAAATCAATCAAGCACAGCACAGGTAGCTTTAATGGTATTTTCCAATGTTCACAAAACATTCATCTTCCCCTCTCATTCCACTGTGGCCTGCGCTGGGGATTGTCCTTGGGACACCCATATGACACGCAGCGACACGCAGCCAGTGCAGAAACACTGGCAGACGCGTGCTCGCACAAACACACAAGCCTGAGCTCACACACTCTAGACAGCTTCACTGTCAGAGATAAATGATGCCTGACACTGTGGCCTGGAGAAATGGGCCGAATGAGCAGCAGTGAGATGAAGATACTTCTCACAAAGGTTCCCTGAGCCAAACAAGTAGTGTCCCCGGGAAACCCGGACGCTGACTTCTGTTGCTCGAGGGCCACGTGTCACTCAAAACATCCTCCAAACAGCCACTCTGAAAGCTGACCAACTTTATCACCCAGGCACAAACTTGTAGATTGACAACTTAATGGCAGGATATGTTCCGCCTAAACTGATGCCTTCATTCAAATACAAATCAGGAACTGTGCATTTTATTCCACGTTAATAGACTTATTACTGCACGTCTCTGATATTCATGAATAATTTTTTATGCTCAATTGTTAGGGCCGATGCATGCTTTTGATTCTTCTGTTGACAAAGACTAATGTGAGTTCAAGATGATACAGAGGACTTTTAATGTGATGTCTGTCTTTTGTGCAGAGAAACAATAACAGCTGTAGCTCAGGGGCTTCTCGGTGTTGTGGGAGCCCCAGACACACACAGGAAGGGAAGGATACACAATGTTCAGAGACTTCCTATCCCCTTTAGGACGATCGGATCAGTCAGTCAGACGGCCCCTCCACGGGCCCCGAGGTCAAGGGCCATGCCAGTCAGACAAGACAACAGAATGTCTCCGTCTCTAAGTGCTCATTGATTGTGTAAAAATGTACGCTAGAAAACTGTTCAAAACCATGTCGCAAAAGCCTTATCACATAATGAAGAAAGAAAGAAGGAAAGAAAGAAAGAACTAAAGCGAGAAAGAAAGAAAGAAAAGACTAAAATATCTATAAAACTGCTCCAAGTGTCTATACTAAAAATATCCACAGAGGGAGGGGGGAATTTAAAAAAAAGTGAAAGTGTGAAAGAAAAAGGAAACAGGCCTTTTACAACTTTGAAGAGAAAGAGGCTGTGGAGTGAACAGCAGAAAATATTTACTCAGGGAATTAGTTCAGGATCATTGTGTGCGTGCAGAGCTTTAGTTCCCTGGCTCCATTTCAAGGCCCAAGTGGCTCAACTGGAGCTCCCTCCAGGGCAGGCCTAATTATCACAGGGCTAGGGCCATTAAAATGCTTAACTAACCTCGTTTCTCCAAAACGCACAGATTAACGCCAGCCTCCAGCAAAGTGTCGGGAATAACCCCGCTGCCTAATACCCTCTTTGATTTTTTTTTCTCTAGTGTGGAGAGGCGAGGCGGAGGACTGGTGTGGTAATAGTTCTGGATGGATAAGAATGCTGAAAGTTAAGGTCCCATCATGCCATCACTACTCCATAAACGCTGCAGAGGTTATACTGTATGCCCTGCATTATGAAGCACAGGTATTACTAAGAAGTGTACCTGAGGCTGTCTGTCATTATTCTGTTTAAACAACAACTCGTACTGCTTATATCTTATAGTCAGTGTCATGCAAAGAAAGTGCTTTTCTGCTCAGTATTAAAAATAAAAAATACAGATACTTAGAGTACAAATTAAGGGATGATGTGCATATTTTTAACAACATTATTACACTCTTATCATGCTGTTCGTATTTATTCATTCTGCTGGTTCGTTGTACTGATTGTGCTCTTATCCAAACTCATTCTAGGGAAAGAAATGTTAATAATTATTAAAAGAAAATTGTGCTCTACAAGCCCTGAAGGGCTAGTGGACAAGTTAAATGCTAAAACGCTACAAAAACAACTCAATTATTTTCCTTATTCTGAACAATGACGTTATCTGAATCCAACAATGTTTTTTATATGTATATATGTGTTAAGAGACGCACTTATGATGCTGCTACTGAATCGTGCTGACAATCCCACTGGGCCAAAAAAAGGCATGTTTGGATCGTGGATCAATTCATTTTATCCATGCAGCTAATAATTCACTCTGATTTTCTTTTGAAAAGGTATGAAAAGCTCTCCGAGCTAACTGCTGGCTGCAGACAGATCAACACAAGTCATACAACCACAGACTGTTGTTTAATAACTGTCTGCAGACCATTTGTAATCATATAAAGGAGTGTTTTGTGGGTCAGTGCAATGAATTTCTGGAAGTTCACCAGAGTTGAACTGAACACAAAGAAACCTGTGTGAATACACATAACCACTGACAGCAAATCCACTGACTTCATGTGACTTTGCAATAACCAGCCATGATACACTAAAGTGAAATACAGCTATTATTAACATTGTTCATTATACAATTGTTTGCATGCTATTAGACATCAAACTGATCAAATTTACACTTTTGACTTCTGAAGAAGTGTCCTAAAACCTATAAATGCTGCTAAAAATATACATATGCACATTTGTATCTGTGGGCAAATTACATGTTTAAGTTTTAACTGATTGGAGTATCTGTGTGCTGTCATTTCAAACCTCTCATCCCAATGTTAAAACCCGGATCTCTGACCAATATTCAAAACATGCATGAAGCTTGGAAAAAGCTGTCTGAAATGCTAATACAGATGATTAAAAAACAAACCTGCACAATGTGATAAACACAAGCACATTAATAGCTAGTTTACTTGTATTCCTCATAAATGACTTGTATAAAAGCAAGACCAGTGTTAGAGTCAAAACTAAGATGCTAAAGTGAATGTTGACAGTCATTGAGAGTCTTTGAGATCGTACAGTGCTGCGAGTCACTGAGAGGACTTGTGCATGGCTTTCTTTTTTTTTGTCTTTCAAAGGAAACCTGGTTAAAGGCATTCAAAGAACACTGAAATGACAATATGAACACAACAATAATAAAAGCAACACAAACAGACCAAGTATTGTGTCACACAGCACAACAGAGCACAGCAAGCAAGCAATTAAAAGATACATATTTGATGTCCCAAGTGAATACCCAAATAAAAAAAGAGACAAAAACACAGGACTAATTTTCAAATGCTTCAAAGCTGACTCGAATTTAAAATTTAAAAAAAAGAAATAATCAGCTCAGGCACTTCCAGGCCAGTACTGACGTTACATCTTTACAGAGGCGCCCGTCAACCGTAACGAGGTTCTGCAGGGGGACGTTTAGACTTAGATGGCTGCAGGCTCATGGCTAAGAGCAAGAAATTTAGAAATAAAACTCAGATCGAAGCAGTGATGCTGAAGCATAATAATACAAACTCATCCTGAATCCATCCATGTACTGCAAAACACGTTTATCTACAGTATCCACCATATACTTATGAGCTCTTAGAAAGTGTCTTAACAGCACACTTTACTTGAGCAGGCAGCCCAAGTATAATAGCAGTCAAGCATCTAAATCAAGTACATTTGTGACTCATTTTAGCATATTCTTGATTGTTTTATCCATCCGAGAACATCAACATCAATTAGTCAGTTTACTAGTGAACAATCCCCTTCATTTTATTCTGAAAGCTTAGTCAGTTGTAACTCACTAGCCTGGGTCCTTTCTGTGTCATGTTCCCCTCTACTTTCACCGCTGTAGAGTTCCATTCACTTCTCCAGAAAGACACCTGTACTTGGACAAACTTCAGCTCCACAATTGTGAACCAGAGCCCGCAGCAGGTGGAGAACTAGTTTAAGTGTAGCTTTACTGAACTCATCGACATTGCACAGCAGAAAAACATCACCAGCTGTCTTTGACAGTGCAGATGGAGTGCGTCCACACAGTTGAAAGACAACTGATCCTCTATTTATCTTTACAAAATACGGAGTATTAACTAATAATCCATTAAAAAATGTGGCTGCTTCTCTTTTCACAAAACATACAAACTAATTGATGATTTTATTCCTTACAACTTTGAACCCATCAATTACAAACTCTTATAGATTTAGCCATCTTCCTAATTTGTCACTTTCTCCAAAGAGTCTGCTAGTTTTGCATTTTTTTTTCTGAAAAATACAAAGTGTAATACAGAATGTAGAATTTTTCTAAGGGCTACTACACTGTCACTGGAAAAATGTGCAGTTCAAGTGTGCTTCATCTGAAGTACTTATTCTGAGTTACACTTAGCGGACTCAGGCAAACCTCGTTAGAATATATCAACTCTATCCAACATACATATCATCAAGTAAGCTAATTTCATTGTTAACGGTTTACAATATTGTATTGAGTTGAATGACCCAGGTTGTGATCTCATACGAAAACATTGGTAAGCAGTGCCACTGACCTCCAGCTCCCTGCATCATCATCAATGAAAGAAGAGTTCATACTCTGCACACAAAAAGTAGCACGTAGCTCCTATTTAAGTCTTTTCAGTTGGTTTTGATCAAAGCTCCCTGTTCATTCAAATAAACCAGCAATGACACACTACAGATAGAAGAGCTGCTTCCATGCTTTATAACCACACTTTCCATAACTGAAGAAAGCATGAGGACATTGGCACAGGAGTTGATAAGTAGTAGAGCACGACACGAACATGATACGCTCATCTTTAACCTGTGAATAAAGAACTTACCACATACTACACGTCTTAGAAACAAGACGTGCCCTTGTTTTTAAAATAAACCGGCAAAAAGCAGTTAATGCAACTTGCTGTATCTATGGCTTAACAAATCTGTTTTGAGCACAATATTCAAAAACAGAGCATGTATCGAACAGGAAACGAGGTCATTTGTATGCACTGTGCCGTATAATGAATATAATTAATCTTGGCAATAAGACCCCGCGCCTATACAGATGCCGATCATGTTTTAGCACTGCTCGAAATGAATTTGTTGTGCTACCCACTTTGTCTTTCAGGCATTGAGGAGACATGAATGAAGTGTCTGATAGCAGGATCACGGTCTTTGTTCACGATAACACGAGGATTCACTGGTTCATTTAAACAACTGTCTAAAAATCAGTGCAATAAAGCTTGATTGTTTTTCAAAAAGCCGTCTTCTTCTTCTTTTTTAAATAAGCGGGGTTTCTTAATCATAAGGGAATCAAATTAAATTAAAATCCAATCTGGATGACTGGAACGATGAGGTTTATCCTCACATCCCACTGTTTTGTCTTAACCCATTGCCCTCTTTTCTATAACCATATCATTTCACTTTTGTTTTGCTTGTATGTGCATATTTTCTAATTTATTGAAATCTATTTTTTTGTCGAAATTACCAAATATTCTTGCTGTTTAGTGCATTATAGGCAGTTTCTTTAAATTGTCCTTTCACAATAACACATTTACAGTCTCTTTCTCTATTTTCTTACTTTGCAGGTGTTTAATTGTTTTGTTTGTTACCGTTCCTTTCTAATCATATGTCACATTATACATTATTCTACCACGCTGTATAAACACACTTTTATAAGCAACAACAGCTGGCGTCTGCCTTCAGGGAACCATCATGCAATTGCAGCTGTGTGGTTGTGCACTGAGAAGACAGTTGGAGAAAACATTGCTCATGTAATTAGGAAGCAGACGGAAACTGGTAGCCAAGTCAACTGGCGCTCACAAATGCTTCCAACTCAAGCACTGTGAGAGAACCTTATGTCACCAACATTAGTATTTTTAGCTCATGTCGCTGATACTTAACTGCTATTTTTACACCTTAATTAGAACACAAAAAGTTTATTTACAATGGAAAAGACTTGCAAGATCCACAGGGCATGTACCTCAGAGAGTCTGTGTTACATACAAATCTTTTAGAAATGCAGAATAATGATACTTTAGCCAATTGTACACTGTAATATCCTAGAAATTATTTCTTATTGAATTATTTTGACCTCACTTTACTTACAAGTTTCATGCAAATCCACAGATTTCTCTGGTATATACTTATTTCAGCATGACGCTGCGCTAAACAATCCGGTCGTTAAGTCTGAAGTCACTAGCCGTGTCTGGGCCTAAACTCCGCTGCAGGTCCATATATCAAACGATCACTATGGCATTACTGAGAGTTGAAAAACTGTCTAATGTCTTTCATCTTTAATAAAATGATCAGCGTTCTGCTCTACCAGGTGTAACAATTGAGTTTAACATCCAGGCATCCATGAAAACGGAATTTATGACATTTAACGGAGTTAGAAGTTAGCAGGAAGTTAGCTCGCTAGCTTCTATCAAAATACAATATAGCATGTCCTGACTGCGGGGTTTTGGAAACAAATTAAAACGTACAGCTCTGTTATCACTTCCAACATAAATGAAGACAGAAAACTAAACAGCAGTGACGTTTGTAGGGTTACTGAAGTTTGGCTAGCTGGTATATAATGATGTGCTACGTGATCGCTAGCGACACAGCTATGTTAGCATAATATAAACAAGCTAACTTTTTTTCCACTCGATAAAAGTTAACGTGAGTGTTCTCGGTGGTCAGGAACAAATGTAATCGCATGGCAGGATGCTGTAAATCAGGGGTGTCAAACTCAAATACACAGCGGGCCAAAATTCAAAACTGGAACAAAGTCGCGGGCTAACGTTAATATTTATTGAAAAAAAAATCTTCCTCTAGATATAAGAATGAATCTTTTCTTATGGACTCAAACAAGTTTTGCTGAAAAACTGAATATGGAACAAGCAAAGCTTAATACTAAACAATATATATATTAGCTGTATAATACCAGTAGGCCAGCTCTAATAGTAATTTGGTATGGCTTCGCGGGCCAAATGCTGTAAATGGACCAAACTTCAGCCAGGAGAACAACTGAGATAATCCATCCATAATATGAGGTTAGTCATTCATATACTGCTGCATGGGCTGGGCTATAGTTACATCCTAAGGTTTTAAAAACTAAGCTTAAATAAATGATTAGCGGTAATAAAAGCCGAGGGAGGTCAACAGTGATCACTGACTGTTTTAGGAGCTTTTTGAGATCAAATAGAAGAAAATACATAACATTAAACATGTTAACAACACAAAAGCCATATTAAACGCAGACTACTTTAGGCCCGGAAGTAGGATTCGTCACGTCATCACTTAACGACCGGATACAGATGATGCTGCAACATCACCTCTTGTTGTATCTATTTATAGTGTTATAATCAGAGGTGGGAAATAATTTGTTGAGCATTTATTTGACTATTTATTTTTCTGACAACTTTTTTACTTCCTATATCTGTACTTTCCTACATCCTTACAAACCAGGCTCATTACTTTTAGTCTAATGTATTTGAGGGGAATTATTATTTCCCATCACTGCGTGCCTTAAAACATCAAACTAAATGGAGGGAACAATAACACATAAAAGAGAATCCTATTGGTTTATCTATCACCGGGGCCTAACAAATACAAAGAGCTGAAAGGGAAAAAAATATGTAATTTATGCATCTATAGCACATTTGTAGCACTATACTCAGGGGGTAAAGTGGGCTGGAACAAACAGCCTTTTTGGTGCAAATGTCCATAAGTTGTGCTCGCGGTACTTCAGCATCTAGCTAGTGCTACTGAAGAGGAGTGAGCATAACGGGAGTAATGTTTCTTAAGTGGCAGGTAATTTTAAATGCAACGTTTCTATCAGCTCAACAAATATCAGCAAACACACAAACTGTGTGCAGTTTGTCACACAGTGTGTCGCTAGCAAAAGGTACACCTGCTGTATTTCCCAACAACAGAAAAGAGTGAGAGATAACTTCACTCAGAGATGGAGAAAGATGTAAGAAAGACAGGACGGGAGAGGAAAAAGAGAGGTTATATTTAAAGGTAAGGACTGCTCAGTGGCATTTTTTTAAAAATCAGATACTGGATCTGAACTTGGGTTTTTTCATTTTGTGAAACGGCCTTGTGAAAACAAACTGACATACTGACTTCGTGTTATTCAAATACTGGCAGTTTAGAGCAGGACAGATTACCTTAATGTACTGAATTTACAGGAAAGCCTTGTGTTGGACTGCAGTTCATGGCCAGCGTTAGGCTACAGTAGAGATTAATTTGACTTTAAGCTGATGATGCTTAGATTCATTCACTGAATTAAGTCTTTATACCAACTGTATACTGTCTAGTATAAGGACAGTATAAATGGTATCCTGTCAATCTAAGGGTTAGCGATAAAGCGTTTGCTTACATCGCGTTGAATTAATTTGTGAAAATCCACAAAGAGCAGTAAACCTCAGAGCCATAAAAGCACCAGCACGGGTCAGCTGATTGCCGCCTCTACAGAAAAGAAAAAATCTACTGGAGCTCACATCAGAAATTATTGTGAGTTGTGATTCTTTTCCCAATGTTGGGCTACTGCAACTGAGATTACAGCTTCCCCACCTGCCATAACCTACTTAAACCCCCCACTGTAATGGCAATACAAAGAAAGTTTATATTCCTGTGTGTTAATATTATTGTATTTATATATCAGTATATTAATATAGCACAAAGTTCAGTTAGCTTTGCACAAAAGAAGCTTGTATGAATGTATTTCAAAGAGCTACTTTTTACTGTCTTACTTTGAGTACAATTCAGAGCGTGTACTTTTTCACTTTTACTTGAGTGAAGAAGTTGAATCAGTACTTGAACTTTTACCAGATTGTTTTTAAGTGCCTGACTTGCACTCTTGCCACCTCTGCATATAGTCCTCTTCATTTTGTTACTAAATTACCTACCAGGAGGATGAGGGACGTCGCTTGTGGAGATTTTTAATATTTCCCCTCACATGTCACCATTTAGTAGCATTTTTCTGATCTGTGTAGAGCAATATTTTATATTATGCTGAAATATCTGCTCTAAAGTGATCAGAAGAACTGTGAACCCCACTGATGTACACACAGTTTTATTGAGACAAACATATGATTCTTTAAATTCTGATGTTATTATTTATTTCATGCTTTTAAAAAATTGTGTGCCTGTTACTGAAGTACAGTAGTCTCCTTTTTCGCCCTTTTGTCAGTTTCACAGACTCATAACCCTTTGTGCCTCTCACCTACTCTATGCTAATGGTAATGCTTGGATTGAAGGAAAATACAGCCCAGTTTGCCTGAATTTAAAAGGCGTGAGCATTGCTAATTATTGTAGCTATTCCACAAATAATCCTTTTAGTGATTTTTTGCTTCAGAAAAAGGGAGAAAAATGTGGTAGTAAATAAATAAAAAAGCAAATAAATAGAGGCTGATTTGAATGCAGCGTCAGGGGAGATGTAGTGCAAAGGCGCGATAATAGCTAAGCTAGCTTATAACATCTTTGTTTTCACTGAGCACTGTGCTGCGGTCTCTGGGGCCACAAGAGGATTTTTGGCAAAGCCGTTCTTCTCAAGGTCCACACTTTGCAAACACTCAAGGAGGCTTCTCTGCGCTATCACTGAATCAGGATCCTCTCACACTCTCATGGCACAGGAGGTGGAGGAGGCTAGTCATATTCATCGACTTTCCCCATGGACGAACGTTAGGGTATCCGACACTTGGGGAAGGCTGAATGGGAAAAAAAAAAACAAAGAAGCCAAATAGTAGTCTTTTTAGGAAGATTAGTTCCACATTTTCAGGCCCTGAATGACGCGCTGCATCCTGGATATTATTCTGCTCCACAAGCAAACAGCACTTGCTGCTAAGATGCTGAGAATTTATTGTGATTTCTTACATCCGCAGTGAATTTATTGTTGTTTCTCAGAATTCCATTCTGCCTTCGTTTTGACACAAATAAATGACTTTGGGACCTTGAAGGTTTAATTTGAAATAGCACATGTCTTGCAGTCGAGACACCGAAATGAAACAATTGCTTTTCCGCTGGTAACCAGACTTGAGGTGACACTTCGGAGGAGAAGTAACGCATAATATTTATCTCCCTGCCCTTGGAGATGTGGTACGCACATCCAATTCATCCATGTCTCCATCAGAGAAGAATGAAAGCATGGTCTCAAAAAAAGGAGTCCTTTTCATTACAGCTACATGGATCATTTATCATGTTGAGTTTGCTCCGTCACATGTCATCGATTACAAGAGTTTTCTTGAAACAGTAGAACACCGCAGTTCAGGTCACAAGCAGAAAGGTGTAACACAACAACTAATCATCTGAAATGTGAGACGACAGCTGGGGTTGCAACAAAAACATCTAAGACACCAAGAGAAGAGCTACAGGCACAGAACAAATGAATATAAATATGACAGGGAAAATATTTGATTTATAGTATTATATATTAATGTACTTTATTACGAAAGGCTCAAAACAACATAAACACAGCCTTCTAACTGCAATTACATCTTCATTTCAAACACATTATCTCTGTATTACTGCACTGCCCACTGCTCCTTTTCATCAAATGACTTTCTTCATTAAACATTAGATATTTACAGCAACATGCAGTTCAAGTTACTGTCACTGCAAGCTTGTATATGACAGCTGGTAAGATACACAGTGCTCCTAAAACACTGAAAGACCTAACATTTGAGATAGAGTAATGTGATTGGAAATTGGGGTGTAGTCTATCATCATCTTCTGGGCACATGGTAGTGTAAAGCTTCATTAGTGCCACATTTTTAAAAAGCATTCTTGGTTTAAATGAGGCCACTATGTTGCCACAGAAGCCGTATTTTCTTTACTTAATGTGTTTGTCATTTATTCTGACAAGTCTTAAGTTAAAGATGCTCACTACAATTTCTCTGTTTTGAGCATAAACACAGAAAAAGCACTCTCAAAAGAATTAAAGTGAGTTTGTGCGAAGTATTTGATGAGCCTCCAAACTCATGACTGTATCACTAGAACCAGCTTTGATCTTAACCTGTACCTGACATATCAGTGCAGCCTTTGAACTTAAAATTCACATCTACACATCGTTACTTAAAGACATGGTAGTTTCGAGTGCGCCATCACACATCAAGTAGTCAGTATAAATGGAACAGTTTCAATTCTGCATAAAGTGTATAGGCACCAAATTTTGAAAAAGGGCCATTATTATTTTTTGTTTTTCTAGTTGGTTAACATCATAAAACCAGAAGCATATCCTGCACATGATCCATTAGAGTTCATAAATTATTTTAATTGGTGAAGTACAGAAAAAATATTATATGTTTTCTTGTTATTGGTTGGCTCACAAACAGTCATATCCATGACAAATGTATTGATTGAGAAATATTACGAGTACTATGAGTATTTTGTCAGTAGTACCGATGACCATAAAAAGTTTGGAAACATGTGAACACATCAGCATAGCAATGACCATAATACCGTATTTTTCTGACCATAAGGCGCACTGGATTATAAGGCGCATTAAGTGAAACAAAACAATCAGATAAGTCAAACTTTACTCATTCTTCTTGCTTCCTCCACTTCCGTACCATTGATTCATTCTCTCGCAGCTGCTCTATTCCCGTGTTGTTGCAGTATATTAATGACTAACTTCGTATTGCGGATGGATTATCTCAGTTGTTCTCCTGACTGAAGTTTGGTCCATTTACAGCATCCTGCCATGCAATTGCATTTGTCCCTAACCATCAGGAACCCTTACGTTAACTTTTATCGAGTGGAAAAAAATTAGCGTTCATCCTCCAGCTTCACTGTGTTTATGTTATGCTAACATAGCTGTGTCGCTAGCGATCACGTAGCACATCATTATATACCAGCTAGCCCAACTTCAGTAACCCTACAAACGTCACTGCTGTTTAGTTTTCTGTCTTCGTTTATGTTGGAAGCGATAGCAGAGCTGTATGTTTAAATTTTTTCAGAAATCTCTCAGTCAGAACATGCTATATCATGTTTTGGTGGAAACTAGCGAGCTAACTTCCTGCTAACTTCTAACTCCGTTGAATTTAATAAATTCTATTTTCATGGATGCTTGAATGTTAAACTTAAGTGTTACACCTGATAAAGCAGCAAAGCTGATCATTTTATTAAAAATGAAAGAATTTAGACAGTTTTTAACTGTCAGTGATGCCGCAGTTTTCGTTTGGCTTTGGGACCTGAAGTGGAGCTTGGACCCAGATTACTCCGTGAGGCTCCTGACTACAGCAGCCGCAATGCTCCGATAATCCATCAAGCGGTGCGGCTCTGTAGCTTACTAAAGTCATACTAAAACATTTTTTGACAGATTTTTGAGCGCTGTGTACCACGTAAAATCGGTTCGAGGTCAATAAGCAGAACCAGAATTCATGCATAGGGTACACCGGATTATAAGACGCACTGTCGATTTTTGAGGAAATTAAAGGATTTTAAGTGCGCCTTATAGTGCAGAAAATACGGTACTGATTTTAACATAATAATGATAGCGAAGCCTTAACCATTTCCTCCTAATTTGGAAGTCAACCTGTAGGACTACTCCCTTCATGATCATGATCAATACCATCTAACAGGAAACACATGATATGCAACACTTCTGGCAAAGTGATATTTGGAGCTATCACATAATTTGCAGTTTCATGAAGTTCTTTCTTTATGATTATTTGCATTCAGATTTTGTCATTGTGGAGA
Source organism: Copadichromis virginalis (assembly GCF_057382275.1). Taxonomy (NCBI): domain Eukaryota; kingdom Metazoa; phylum Chordata; class Actinopteri; order Cichliformes; family Cichlidae; genus Copadichromis; species Copadichromis virginalis. The sequence continues at coordinate 14,483,916 of NC_140639.1, read as the reverse complement.
ATCTTACGTTAACGACCTTCTTAACAGTTTGAATTTAACATTGTTCAATAAATCAGGAGCGAGAATTTGGTGAAATTTTAAGTAGTGTGCATAAAGGTTATGCTGTGAAAATTAGAAAAAAAATGAAACCAACAAATATGACCCTGACCTTGTGCAGTTTGGGTGATCACTGTGTGAAACTTTGATTAAACTGTGACTGGACAGACTGACAAGCTCATTTGTCTTAAAAAAATATTTTTGCCATAATTTGTCTTTAAAAAAAAGCCCAAATTTAAGGCAGATTTTGCACATTTTTTAAGACATTTCCAGAGTTGTTTGTAGAGCTACACTGGCTCGGTTCCGTCTCTTGATGTAATCACGCACTGATTAATGATACTGAAGTCATGGTTCTGTTGGTGAAACACAATATGATGCGTTTCAGGACTCTAGGTTCAATCACGACTGACAGTATTTTGGGCTCATTATTATGTTGCTGCATGAATCTGGGGACCAATCAGATTGATGGCATTAGGCGATCAAAATCTAATCATCCGAAGTCCACAGGCTTACGTTGTCTTATCAGTCTTCTTTAACAGCGCCTGGCCTGGCCAGGACAAAAATCAAACATACAGATTGATACAAAAAGATCATATATAAACTCATATAGTAACCATAGCTTGTTATTACCATTTTCCCCACCAGTACTTAACCATCTAGCTTAATTCAGTGTTACATTTGACATTATATATTAGGGTGAAATGATCAACTGTCCATCTCAGCCTGTTTAGTATTCTGCCCATGAAATGGTTTAAACCTCACCCCCCATCCATCTATCTACCAAAAGATATGAGATAAGTTTTTTTCTTCTCAACAGATGATATTAAGTGCCTCCTATTATCTCAGTAGGTCTGTATCATATTAGAATCTGCAATCGCAGGTCAGAAAGTATACGGTGCTCTTGTCTCGGCCGGTGCTGCCGAATTACTTTCCTGCACACAATGGCTGAATGGGTTGAGGCTTTGTCATTTAAACTGCATAAAGAGCCCAGAAATTGATTTTTATTGTAGATCTTCATATCTAATAAAGCTCTGAGGATCCCCTTTCTTCATTGTCTGAATGGCCAGTGAATGCTTTCAATCTGCCTCTCTGTTTCATGCATAAAAGTGGTAGCTGGAATGATAGGAGAAGAATGAGAGGGAGGGTTGCTGCCATGCCAATGAAAAGCATCCCTTCTCTTTTTCTCCTCTCCTTGGAAACTAAACCTGGGGAGGATGGGAGAGGTGAAGGAGCTGGGGGTAATTGAAAAGTGAAATGTTTTTTCCCTTCCTCTTTAGAAAGAATGTGTCTTTTTCAAAGAGAAAACATAACCAGGACACGCTTCTGCTAAAGAAATACCCTTTAGGAGCGTCCACAGCAGAGAAAGTCTACAAAGATATCAATCTTCTTTCATTGGAGGTCAGCTTCTTTCTCATTACTACAGTTTAGACGTACAATAAAAAAAAAACGCTGTTGTTGGGCGGAATATGTGGTTCGTTTTTCATGAATGCGAGTGTCCTTTCTACTTCAATCTGTTCTTTATTAAAGGAAAACACTACAAACTTCAATAGAATCTGAAGATGCAAAAAATAATAATACACATACGAAAGGTAACAAATTGTAGAAAAATATAACGAAAAGTGAATATTTTGTTAGAGGGTCATCATGCTTAGGCTTCATTGTCTAAAGTATTTCAGAGTTTTTACATGAACAATATATAGACATAAGACACTTTCACAAATGCAGTGAAGCCCTGAACTTTTAAAATATATTAACCAACTTAGATGCATGGAAGAGCGCAAAGGTAAAAAATCTAATTGCACCTGCATGAGAACAGTTTATAGTCTAATGCAGCGGTCCCCAACCTTTTTTGCGCCACGAACCGGTTTATGCCCGACAATATTTTCATGGACCGGCCTTTAAGGTGTCGCGGATAAATACAACAAAATAAAACTAGTACCGGTACCGAAAAAAAGAAAATTTATTCATAACACACGAGTAAACGATAAAAACGATAACAAAATAACGCCGAAAACCGATAAAAATCCTGAAAACTATACATTTCACACCTGAGCCTCAACTCTCGCGGCCCGGTACCAAACGACTCACGGACCGGTACCGGTCCGAGGCCCGGGGGTTGGGGACCGCTGGTCTAGTGTATTCATAGCTGGTGAAACTCTATCTCGTGTCTTGCCTCCTGCAGAATAGATTCGAAAAGCATCTTTGTGTGTGTGTGTGTGTGTGTGTTTCTAATTAGTTAACAATCTTTGCTAAATGTTAACTAATTAGAAACGATAGTTGAGTTTTATTATAGAAAGCTCTCTTTCATAAATAAATAAACATCCTAGAGTAAACCCTTAGATGCAAAATACCAATGAGTTCTCGGACCTCACCCATCTTCAAAATAGTACATGTTTACTGAGGTAGAAATTCCACATTAGCTGTTGTACCTGGCAACAATGGCTCAGTGCGTATATGGGTGTGCAACTTTTAAAAGATGTTACCCAACTTAGATGTATGGAAGAGGACAAAGGTACAAAATCTGACTGCACTTGCATGAGAACAGTGTAGATTATAGTCTAGTGTATTCATAGCTGGTGAAACTCTATCTTGTCTCCTGCAGAATCTATTCGGAAAGCATCTTTATATTGAAAAAAATGACAAAGCATTTCCATGAGTGAGAATGTCAATTATTGTCTGTGAAGGTTCTCAGTCATCCAGGTCATCGTAGTCAAAGGAGCTTGCAAAGAAAAGCGTCTGGACTTCTTTAAGTTGCTTGAAGACGTTTCACCTCTCATCCGAGAAGCTTCTTCAGTTCTAAGGTCAAATGGTGGAGAGTCCCAGATATAAACCTAGTGGGAGTGAAACCCCACAGAGGGACAAAAGGACCCCCTGATGATCCTCTAATCGCCTGAGCCAAGGTGGGAAACTGGGCGTGGGTCCCAATCAGCCAGAGTTTCGGGTGTGTTCATTGTGAAACCTGGCCCCACCTTATCATGCGAATTCCTGAGGTCAGATGGCCCAGGATGTGAGTGGGCGTTAAGGCGTCTGGGAAGGGATCTCAAAACTGGATTATAGATGGCAGAGAGTTGGTGTCGTAAACCCCCGCCTCTGTTCAAAGATGGTCGCTCACAGTGGACATAGATGGCTTCTTTCACTCCTCTTTCAAACCATCTGTCCTCTCTGTCCAAAATGTGAACATTGGCATCCTCGAAAGAGTGTCCTTTATCCTTAAGATGCAGATGGACTGCTGAGTCTTGTCCTGTGGAGGTGGCTCTTCTGTGTTGTGCCATGCGCTTGTGAAGTGGCTGTTTGGTCTCTCCAATGTAGAGGTCTGAGCATTCCTCGCTGCACTGTACAGCATACACCACATTGTTAAGTTTGTGTTTTGGCGTTTTTGTTCTGCCCGGTGGTGTAGGGCAGAACCACCGGGCAGAACATGTTCCCTCTAAGCCTGAAGGGAAAAAGAAGGAACACACACATGTAAAGGAAGCACTCAAAACGTGCGGCTATCCTAAATGGGCGTTCTTAAAGTCAGCAAAGAGGCACAGAAAAGAAGATCAGACACCAGCGAGGGAGGACAGACGCAACAACATTGTCATCCCCTATGTAGCCGGCGTATCAGAGAAACTCAGGAGAGTTTTCTCCAAACATGACATCCCAGTGTATTTCAGACCCAGCAACACGCTCAGACAGAAACTGGTTCACCCGAAAGACAAAAACGCCAAAACACAAACTTAACAATGTGGTGTATGCTGTACAGTGCAGCGAGGAATGCTCAGACCTCTACATTGGAGAGACCAAACAGCCACTTCACAAGCGCATGGCACAACACAGAAGAGCCACCTCCACAGGACAAGACTCAGCAGTCCATCTGCATCTTAAGGATAAAGGACACTCTTTCGAGGATGCCAATGTTCACATTTTGGACAGAGAGGACAGATGGTTTGAAAGAGGAGTGAAAGAAGCCATCTATGTCCACTGTGAGCGACCATCTTTGAACAGAGGCGGGGGTTTACGACACCAACTCTCTTCCATCTATAATCCAGTTTTGAGATCCCATCCCAGACGCCTTAACGCCCACTCACATCCTGGGCCATCTGACCTCAGGAATTCGCATGATAAGGTGGGGCCAGGTTTCACAATGAACACACCCGAAACTCTGGCTGATTGGGACCCACGCCCAGTTTCCCACCTTGGCTCAGGCGATTAGAGGATCATCAGGGGGTCCTTTTGTCCCTCTGTGGGGGGTTACTCCCACTAGGTTTATATCTGGGACTCTCCACCATTTGACCTTAGAACTGAAGAAGCTTCTCGGATGAGAGGTGAAACGTCTTCAAGCAACTTAAAGAAGTCCAGACGCTTTTCTTTGCAAGCTCCTTTGACAATGTCAATTATTGTTAACTAATTAGAAACACAATTCTGGACAAGCTGTGGTCTCGAGTTCATGTGCAAAAACCAAGCAACAACCTTCAAGACTGAAAATAAAGTCACTGTCAAAGAGCCAAAAACTGCCAGTTGAGACTCGTTTCCCACAGACTTCTATTTAACTACGTCCAACTGACAAACATTTTAAGCATAGTTACATCTTACAGGAGTCACAAAGGTAGACCTCTCTGCTGTGTTCGTGCTTTTGTTTTTCATGTCAGTTGACAAATAATCTTACTGTGTGGGTTTGTAAGAGATTTTTCACATTTCATTAGTCTGTAACTAAGCACTAACCAACCAATGCATGTATCTGTGCCTTTACACTTTACAGTTTGGGGATGCAGTTGGTTAAACTTCTGGGTGATTTCATGGTGGCAAACTTTTCCATCCTGAGTGAAAACAGCTATGATGAACAGAAATAGACCAATGCAAAACATTTATAACTATATAATTAAATATATAATTAAATTCAGTTTAGTTCAGTTTTATTTATATAGCACCAAATCACATCAGTCACCTTAAGGTAATTATAGGTAAAGACCACATAATAATGGTAGTTCAAAAAACCGTACATTAAACCTACAGAAATGCCTTGTTAATTAATGTCAGATGATATCAAGTTGACTGCATATTTTAATCTACAATTTCAATCAACAAAACACAATTAAGATTAACAAATATAATAGGTAAATAATTAATAAATACAATTAAATTCCAAGTTTGCACTTATTGGTAGTTTATAATGCATTTTTAAAAATCTGAAGTCGGTCTTAATAAACTGCAGTTACTGTTTATACCGCACGGTTGGTTTTGGAGCATTACACAACATTGTTATATCATGGGCATAAGACAAAGGCGGAAAGTCATCATAGTGTAGATAAAGGATTATTGCATTGGTGTATATCACTTGAGGTAACTTGAGAAGACTTCACTGCAATCATGTTTTCTTTTCTTTATACCAATAATCGCATGCTTGTATGAGCACTCGAACAGGTTTTGCTTGTTGTCATCATTGCTCCTAATCAATCTGTGATTCTAAATCTAAAAAAACTGTCTCAAGCAGTCTGATTTTCACTGTTCAGTGGGATCTCTAAGAAGAATTTCAACCTCAGCCATCTTTAAATAGGTTATAGTTTAGAACACACAGCCAAAGTGTCCAAGACTGTGTGAGAATCATATGGAACATCTTTAATCAAATTTTTGATACGCTGCTGAATCTCATATTGTAATGTAATGTAAAGGTGTGGAAAAGAAGAATTAGGGGTCTCCAAAATCATAAAGAAATACAAATGGGATTGTTGTTTAGTTCCATGGGAATTGTGTGATTATGCAGATCCACTACAATCTTTAAATTATACTACATTTGACAGTGAAATTATTGACTGGAAAACAGACATCACAAGTTATTAATCACAAATAAATATGATTGTGTTAATACAGTAAACAAAATGAAGAACATTTAGGTATTATTATCAGTATTATTATTATTATTGACAAAGTTAAATGCAGTGGTTTCACAGGTCTAGAGATTTATTAGAGAAGAATCTATTTCATAAATAAATAAACACCCTATAGTAAACCCTTAGATGTGATTACAGCAACTGAAATGCCAATGAGTTCTCGGACCTCACCCATCTTCAAAAATAGTACATGTTTATGAAGATGGAAATTCCAGATACATTGTTGTACCTGGTATTAATGGCTCTGTGCGTATATGGGTGTGCAGCTATTGTTTTGAAAAAATGTGAACCCATCCCAGTAAGTGCTAAAGAAATTTAAGCTTGTCAAGACTGAGTTGCAAACAACGCCTTTACGTCATTTAAATGAGTGATTTTAAATATATTTTCTCTTAATTTTTGATCTGTACGTTTTGCCTGCATGATGCAGGAAATAAATTCAATGTAATCACCGGGAAACCTGATTCACATAGTCACAAGGAAGGTGACATCCTGTTTTTACTCTAGTGTGAATAAGCCATAAACTATGGCTGTGTAAAGTGCATTTGACTTTAAATAAGTTTAGTTTAATATTCTGTATATATAGGTTCATGTGACTTATCCTTAAAAAAAACACCCTTAAATTAAGTAAGTACAGCTAAGGAACTTTATTTTTTGAAGACAATGCATATCAGCACTGCCAAACTGCATGCAATGCAGGCGATGAATAAAAAAACCATTGTCCTGATGTTTTTGACTATGTCAATTATATCTGTGTAGATTTTTCAAAACGCTTAAAAATGTTATTGCTCTTTAATCGGAAATGTTGTCGTCTCATTATGTTTGCAAGAAACTAAAATACAGTGTATTTGAACACCAAAGTCATTAAACTGCAGAATTTGTTTGCACATATGTATGTCTGAGCTCCAGCAACATGTTCCACACTGTCCCACACAAACTGACTCTTTGCAACACATTTAGCTTGCAGGGATCTGGCCGCCCTAACTGTATGGTATATTTAGGATGGCGAGCGAGTAGCGATTGGGTGGAGGCATTTATTATTAAGTTGAAATGCGTGAAATCAAGGCAGAAGTGTAATTACCCCATAAGCACACAAGGATTACTTCTGTAGCACAAATACTGAATTTCATGTTTGACTTGACTTAATGACTCTATAAGTTGTAAAACAAAAACTGCCCCCTGTTGCTTGTGTGATAAAGCAGATTAACTTTTGCTGCCTTTGGTGGAACGCAGCCGAACAGCATTTACATTAATAAAAAATGAACATGATCTGTCAAATTAACAGCTCTGCTTTTAAGAAATATAAGAAGGAAAATAAAATGCTCTGATCTGAATGAGATTTGAATGAAAAATTAAAGAAGCACATCCCCCCCCCCCCCCCCCCCCCCCTTCATTTCTGTGCTGCTCTAAACAAATCATCCTCCTCTTGCTTGTTTAAACTAAATGTTATGCAAATGCACACCTCACCTCACTCACAGGGCCGCACACTCCTCCCTCATTTTTCTCATTTTAGGTGATCGCAAACATGTAAACAAAATTTGTTTTCATGCATTTGAATATGATTAATTATCACAGACTAAATCCAGCTGCACTTGTAAAGACTTTTCAGACGAGATTAGGAATTTCAAAGTGACAACCATGATAGATGGGAGCATTCTGTAAGTCGTAGATTAAAGGTCACAGCGATGAACTGAAAAACTCACAAGGCATCATTTAAGTTGAGGCAGATGCAATCAAAGCCGAGCAGCAAATAAACGAGCGCCTCAAACAGGCAAAATGATTATGGAAATGGGTATCTGCACACAACTAAACATATGGCAGTGCCTAATGCCATATAACACTAGGGGCTGGGTTTAATCAAACTTCACCAATTAAAAATACAAATGATATGCAAACATCTGAAAGTCTGAGGAGAAATTGAGGAGGATTGTTATTAATGATAGGGGATGGATCTATCTCCGCTAATTCTGTTAATGTTTCTTGCACTGCTCTCCTTTCTACAGATAAGACTGATCAGCATCACTTGAACTGCTTAAATAAACAGTCCAAGCGGAGAAATGGTGCAATGTCAAAAGTAAATGTAAATCACACATGGCGTTTACAGTAGATGCATTTAGAAAATAAGAAAAGATAAGACTGTTTTATGAAACAGTTACCAGCTGCAGTTTGGATGAAGCTGGTTGTTCCCAATTTGATTCATTTTACATTTATTTTTAAATTTGCACAACTAAAGTACAGACTCAAGTTAAGCTCTGGAACATCTTGCCTTGGTGAAAAATTTATTTTTTCTGAAATCCTGACTACACTAACCAGGAAAATTAATGAGAAACTTTTAGTAAATGCTACAAAAGGATCAAAGGACTCAGTCACACAAGCTAAGAGACCGGTTAGAGACCTATGCGTATTCCCCAACCAGTTGCTGAGTGGTTGCTGGCTGTCATGAAGTGGCATTGGTGGCAGTGAGAGTGCTGCAAAAAGCTGCAGATGCAAGACACTGATATGTCTGCACACACTGATGTTGTGGAGCAAAAGTTGTGCATTGCCGCTCCAACCTACAGATTTCAAAAAGCAAATCTTTCACATTGAAAGTGAATGTTCTCTGTTTCTGGTTTGAATCCAGCTTTCACAGTTTCACTGCGGCTCCAAGTAGTTTACAAGCATTTGTAGACAAATCACACAAATCTTCCAAGCAAACTACTGCCAACCCCAGAAACCTTCTAGCAATGAAAGTAATCACATCAGTGGTTTCATATACTTCTTTGCAACCAATACCAGAAATCTCCAGCAAGCACTCGCCAAGCAGATAAAGAATTTACGCTTTTCCCTAGCAACTGGTGGTTACCAGGTGGTTGACGACAGGTGTCTAAGGTAAGTGTGTAACTGGGTCTTGACTAAAGTCAACCATGCCATCTTTCTGCCTAAACCTATCCACAGTCAGATATAATAAAATACAGGTCAGCACTGTCTTGTAATCACATCTTGATAATGATGTGATTACAATAAAGTTAATTGTGATATGACTTAAATAATTTTTTAAAGAAAATGTACAAGTGATACTGAAATAATAATTTATATTTATGACTATTTTGCTCCATTCCCTGGGGATTATCTGTATTTTGTTGTTCAGATAATCAACAAATTGAATCCTTTCAGCCATAGAAGTCCAGGTGGGGCCTAGGTATCAAATGGGGCCCAACAACAAACTTTTGCCCCTAGGCCCCATTCCTACAAAACTGCCCAAAGAAGTCCTGCGATTAATTAATTCTTCGATCTTAAATATGATCAACCTATCTCTAATAATCAGCTATGTAACACAGGTCTTCAAGCTGGCTGTAGTTAAACCTTTACTCAAAAAGCCATCCCTAGACCCAGCAGTCTTAGCTAATTATAGGCCAATCTCCAACCTTCCTTTCGTATCAAAAATCCTTGAAAGAGTAGTTGTCAAACAGCTAACAGATCATCTGCAGAGGAATGGTTTATTTGAAGAGTTTCAGTCAGGTTTCAGAGCTCATCACAGCACAGAAACAGCTTTAGTGAAGATTACAAATGATCTTCTTATGGCCTCTGACAGTGGACTCATCTCTGTGCTTGTCCTGCTAGACCTCAGTGCAGCATTCGATACTGTTGACCATAATATCCTATTAGAGCGATTAGAACATGCTGTAGGTATTACAGGTACTGTGCTGCAGTGGTTTGTATCATGTCTATCTAATAGACTCCAATTTGTACATGTAAATGGAGAGTCCTCTTCACACACTGAGGTTAATTATGGAGTTCCACAGGGTTCAGTATTAGGACCAATTCTGTTTACATTATACATGCTTCCCCTAGGCAGCATCATTAGAAGACATAGCATAAATTTTCACTGCTATGCAGATGACGCCCAGCTCTATCTGTCCATGAAGCCAGGTAACACACACCAATTAGTTAAACTGCAGGAATGTCTTAAAGACATAAAGACCTGGATGGCCGCTAACTTTTTGCTTCTTAATTCAGATAAAACTGAGGTTATTGTACTCGGCCCTGAAACTCTTAGAAATATGGTATCTAACCAGATTCTTACTCTGGATGGCATTACCTTGGCCTCCAGTAACGCTGTGAGGAACCTTGGAGTCATTTTTGACCAGGACATGTCCTTCAACGCACATATTAAACAAATATGTAGGACTGCTTTCTTCCATTTGCGCAACATCTCTAAAGTTAGAAATATCCTGTCTCCGAGTGACGCTGAAAAACTAGTTCATGCATTTATTACTTCCAGGCTGGACGACTGTAATTCATTATTATCAGGATGTCCAAAAAACTGAAAAGCCTTCAGCTAATCCAAAATGCTACAGCAAGAGTCCTGACAGGGACTGAAAAGAGAGAGCAGATTTCTCCTGTATTGGATTCCCTTCATTGGCTTCCTGTTAAATCCAGAATTGAATTCAAAATCCTGCTCCTCACATACAAGGTCTTAAATAATCAGGCCCCATCTTAATGACCTTGTAGTACCATATCACCCTATTAGAGCACTTTGCTCTCGCTCTGCAGGCCTACTTGTTGTTCCTAGAGTATTTAAAAGTAGAATGGGAGGGAGAGCCTTCAGTTTTCAGGCCCCTCTTCTGTGGAACCAGCTTCCAGTTTGGATTCGGGAGACAGACACTATCTCTACTTTCAAGATTAGGCTTAAAACTTTCCTTTTTGCTAAAGCATATAGTTAGGGCTTGTTACACACCGGCCCGAGGCCGGGGTGCAACACAACAAAAAGATAAACCCTACACATAATAACGACAAAATAAATCACACCGCGGCAGATTGACGAGAATTAGTTAATTTATTTACTGAACAGGTAGCGAGCTTCAGGGTGGGCGATGCCAAAACAACAAACAAATCACACTAGAAAGAAAAACAAAACTACCTTACCTCCCACGATTCCAAAACAACATACAATTCTCTAACCTGTCTCCCTAACCGAAACAGGAGAAAAGAGGGTAATGAAAGAAAACGGCTTCCCACTCCTACAGCTACCAAGCTCAGGTAAACTCTTTTTCAACATTTATATTGCAGCCCCGTACAGTCACACCCCACGACGGTCCCCCAGACACACAGCTCACGGGAAGCCAGGAAGTCTCCTCGCCGGCCCAGTCCAACCCCTTTTGTAGCTGGCCTCTTTCCTTCCTCCACCAATGGGCGGCCTCCACCTGGAAACAAGCATCACTGAATACAAACACAAACAATAACAACACCGTACCGCAGATAATGACCCTGGGTCATAACAGGGCTGGACCAGGTGACCCTGAATCCTCCCTTAGTTATGCTGCAATAGACGTAGGCTGCCGGGGGATTCCCATGATGCATTGAGTTTTTTCCTTTCCAGTCACCTTTCTCACTCACTATGTGTTAATAGACCTCTCTGCATTGAACCATATATTTTATTAATCTCTGTCTCTCTTCCACAGCATGTCTTTATCCTGTTTTCCTTCTCTCACCCCAACCGGTCGCAGCAGATGGCCCCGCCCCTCCCTGAGCCTGGTTCTGCCGGAGGTTTCTTCCTGTTAAAAGGGAGTTTTTCCTTCCCACTGTCGCCAAAATGCTTGCTCATAGGGGGTCATATGATTGTTGGGTTTTTCTCTGTATCTGTGAAGCGCCTTGAGGTGACTTTTTGTTGTGATTTGGCGCTATATAAATAAAATTGAATTGAATTGAAGTATTCTGCAGTTCTAGTTTTAATGAAAGGTCTCCCCCATTTGATCATAATGAGCTTCACTATCTAATTAGCAGTTGTGGAAACACCTTTACTGTAGTAGAACTTGATCATTTTTAATACTGCAGGTAAAAAGGAACAGGCAGTACCAGCAGCATATTAATTATCAAATAAAGAATATCAAGGTTTATTATGATTATCCAGCCTGAGCCCAAGAAGAACGCGGTTTCAGTGTTTCACAGACTATCTGAGTCGTAGATTTTGTGTCAAGAGGCACGCAGCATTTTTCAGGGGAACTCTTTGACATTTGAGAGGCTGTGAATCATGAGTAGTTGCCGTCTCTTCAAAAATGATGCTGGAGGGAGGGAGTGAGGTTATCCTGTGTGGTAAACACAACCCTTCCATCCTCACATCTCTCTCCCTCTCTTATATCTCCCGCTGGGAGGAGCCGAGTCAAGAGGAAGCGAGGTGTCGCATTAGTCAAATGAAATGAATCCATAGTGTGATCAGCTTCACAAAGCAGCGCCACAGTGTGGCTGGAGGAAAAATCATAGGTGATGTCACTCGCAGAACACCTACAAGTAGATGACGTCAAAGCAGATTTAAAAAAATGTGATCATAATCACAGTAATCAGCATGACGAGATTTTATTAAATGTTTAAGCAAGTTTAAGGAAGTTCCTGCATGAGCTCTAAATGGTCCATATGGTGTTCCTGTATCTTACTGTTTATGCATTATTCCTTATTTTTGCCTCCATGAGTTTCCAATAAACATTTAAACAGGAGTGGATATTGCTCCTTCTTAAGGCAAACTGTTGCCTGTCACAGAGTGTGTCAGCATGCAGTCATGGGTATTTGTGAAGAATTTGGATGCCTTAATGACATGCGACTTGATTCCGGCGTCTGCCTCCATATCTGCACTGATGTCAGTATTACTCCTGCAGCAGCAGTGCAAACACACAGACACACACACACAGACAGTATCGAGCTCAATCATTCCTTCCTGAAAAAAACAGCGTTGTTATTCCATCATTGGAACAGTCTGCACACAAACCAAATCCATTTAAAATGCTGAAATACTTTCACCAAAATACAGACTTACGCTATATAGAATTGCATTTGCTTTATGGCCACATGGATTAAGTGAATGTAGGCAAATATGGCTGGAAATACATTAGCTGTTGATCAAATTGTTCTGCATTTTTGGGGGGGCTTTCTCAGTTTTCTAAAAGGGGAAGAAAAAAAAAGTAAAGTCTTTTGTGCTCATAAAGAAATTAAAAATGATTCTATTCTCAGTCATGATCTGTGTTTCCTGATGCGCTATTTCCCTCTGTGTTATTTCTGACTTACTAGAAGCTTGAGTACATTTGAAAATCACAAAGCAAATCTGAATATTTTTACTTTAAGCTCCCCAGCCCAGGAAAAGATGATCCTGCCACTTGTCCATTACAGACATGACACGGGCCTCCCCCACCTACCCATCACCACCCTCTCAGTCCCCCAGGAGAAGGTAGGGATGTAGGGTGTGGAGGAGGGAGGGGGCTTTGAGAGGATTCTTTATGCAGCTCTGTGTATTGCTTTCATGTTGTCCAGCCGGTAACTAAGTTGGGTTGCTGGGGGCAATGGCTAATTCACACCCTCAGATCACGAGCATGAAATGAGAGAGCAGTGAGCGCTAAAGCCCCGAGGTTAACGATAGCTCCGTGGCACCACACACCCAACACCCCCTCCATATAAATCTGGTCAAATGGTTTCATTTTAGATTATCCCCAGAATCTCCTGCACACACTTAACGGAGAGGTAGAAGGTTCACCTGAGATAGTAAGGCTGATTTTGGCAGCGTTACGATGCCCACTTTTGTTTATCGAAGCCACTGCTGCCTTCTTACACACTTAAGTGAAGCATCCGCGCTTTTCTTTGTATTATCCTAATGTGAGCCGCGTGAATGGACTCAGCAGAGCCCACACGCAAGCTATTTTGTCATGATGGATGCTGCTTTTTCTACGGAGATCAGCAAAAATAAAGAAATAAATATTTAAAAGAAGAATACAGCTGTGAAGGACTTTAAAAATCTTTTTACTCCTCAGTTAAACAAGCTTGTGGATGAAGACCGCCCCCCCTCCCCTCACCCCCTTTCTAGCACCACCACCACCCTTTTCCCCAAAACCCCTCTTTAAAGTTATTTCAAATTTCCCAGCATGGCTTTGAGAAATCTGTTTGTTTGAGGGCAGCATTAGATGTGACCAGCGTTTTATTGTGACATAAAACCGCATTTCTTCCTTGGCAGATTAAAAATAAAATCGGTTAATAAGAAAAGCTGTCAGCAGCAGAAAATGGTTGACATAATCCGTTTATCCTCCAAGCAATAAAGATATTGGTCCTTGGGAGTCTATCTTTCCTCTTATGTTATTTCGCCCAAAACATTATCTTCTATGCATTCAGATGGATTAAGAAGTCATACGGGAGATAGAAAGAAAATGACAGATACAAAAAAATATAGAATATCCCTTTCACTCTGCATCACACACATTTACAGGAGGAAACACATATGATCCAGAGTTAAGTTAATAAATGAATTGTTAAAAAAACAGAAGAGCACGAATAGGAAACAGGTCACAAGCAGATACTCTTACTCTAAAAGCATGATGGGAGAAGATAACAGAAACTGGAGGGGTCAATGGAGCAGAAGAGCAGAGTGGATTGACCCCAACCCAACTCAGGCTAGGATGGGAACAGCTTGACTTTATTTAACCGTAGTTGACATGCAGACAGCTGGAACAGAAAATAACAGTCGGGCGGTTTATGTAAAGGAATGAATTCAGAAGGAGACGAAGCACCAATGCAGAAATTTGAACAGAAACGGCATTTACTGTAGGCTTATCCCTCCTAATGCTACATGGCATGAATCATACTCTTACATGAAACTATTTGATTTCAAAACCTATAGCCGGTATGCATTTCATAGCACGTCAGAGCAGTTTATCAGTTTGTCAGACATGATTCGGGGCAGGTATTCACTGTACGACTGTTGTCTTTATCCCACCTGAGAGAAACCAGTTTTTTCAGAATCTCCAGATGAGCTGCTCTCCCGGGACTCACATGACTGACAGATAAAGGCATAAGCAGAGTAAACCTGTGGTCAAAGATGTGAGGCTGGACATGAAATGCTGATTTGGATCTGTGTGAGCCAGTGGGGCCGGCCGTGCCGGGGTGCAGGGGTGGAGGTGGGGGCGGGAGTTTGTGAATGATGAAGGGGGTGGAGACGTCTGTGAGTGGCAGCCAACGTGTGCCGCAGTGTGAGGCTCTGAACTCCGACTCTGTTCTGTTTAATCATGTCGGTTTGGCTGGTAATGAAATTTGATTATGCCTCTAAAGGCGGAGGGGGGTGAGATATATTAATATCTTCCAAGATTATGCATGAAACCGCAGTGTGTAATTTTCCCCTTCTCCTTGTGCACCTGCAAATTGTTAGTAGTTCATCATTAGCATGGAACTTTTGCATTTCCATTCGTCTTTTCTGTGCGAGCTGCGATGTGATTAATGCAGGCCTTGATTCACTAGTTTATCATCAATGTGGTTTTAACTGATCACTACAGATCCATCATGCACTCCACAGGGCCCTGCAGTGTAGATTAACACTCAGCATGCTCAGAAAGGCTATCTACTGATCTGTTTTGGTTAGCTCTCATAGGGGGCGGGGGCACATAACTCACAATGCCATCAGCCCCAGCCCACCACACTCAAAGAGCTGCTATTGTATGTCCAAGAACATGCAGCTATTAAAGTGCCGTCACATTCATTTGCTCAAAAATAAATAAATAAATTCACCCAGCAAAAAATAAATGAAAAATATGCGTGCATAGAAAAAGAGGGCACTTCCCATATGGAAAAGATATATATAAGTCTTATAAAGTTTTTATCTGTCTTGTATGAAACTTGTATGAAAAGCATACAAGAGTGAAAACACATATAAGATCCCTTGAAAAATTATATAATGAAACTTGTATATATGAAATACACTGAACAAAAATATAAACGCAACACTTTTGTTTTTGCTCCCATTCCCCATGGGATGGACGTAGAGACCTAAAATTCATTCCAGATACACAATATAACCATCCCTCCCAAACAGTGGTCACAAATCAGTCCAAATGTGTGGTAGTGGGCACATCTGCTATATTGAAATAATCCATCCCACCTCACAGGTGTGCCACATCAGGATGCTGATCTGACATCATGAGTAGTGCACAGGTGTACCTCAGACTGCCCACAACAAAAGGCCACCCTGGAATGTGCAGTTTTGTCTCACAGCAAAATGCCACAGATGCCACAAGCAATGAGGGAGCGTGCAACTGGCATGCTGACAGCAGGAATGTCAACCAGATCTGTCGCCCGTGCATTGAATGTTCATTTCTCAACCATAAGCCGTCTCTACAGGCGTTTCAGAGAATATGGCAGCACATCCAACCGGCCTCACAACCGCAGACCTCGTGTAACCACACCAGCCCAGGACCTCCACATCCAGCAGGTTCACCTCCAAGATCGTCTGAGACCAGCCACCCAGACAGCTGCTGGAACAATTGGTTTGCACAACCAAACAATTTCTGCACAAACTGTCAGAAACCGTCTCAGGGATGCTCAACTGCATGCCCGTCGTCCTCATCGGGGTCTTGACCTGACTCCAGCTCGTCGCCGTAACAGACTTGTGTGGGCAAATGCTCACATTCGATGGCGTCTGGCACGTTGGAGAGGTGTGCGCTTCACGGATGAATCATGGTTCACATTGTTCAGGGCAGATGGCAGCTGAGAATGTCCCAGTTCTTGCATGGCCAGCATACTCACCGGACATGTCACCCATTGAGCATGTTCGGGATGTGCTTGACCGGCGTATACGACAGCGTGTACCAGTTCCCACGAATATCCAACAACCTCGCACAGCCATTGAAGTGGAGTGGACCAACATTCCACAGGCCACAATTGACAATCTGATAGACTCCATGCGACGATGTGCTGCACTGCATGAGGCAAATGGTGGTCACACCAGATACTGACCGGTTCTGGGTCCCCAGACCCCCAATAGCGCAAAAAACTGCACATTCCAGGGTGGCCTTTTGTTGTGGGCAGTCTGAGGTACACCTGTGCACTACTCATGATGTCAGATCAGCATCCTGATGTGGCACACCTATGAGGTGGGATGGATTATCTCAATATAGCAGACGTGCCCACTACCACACATTTGGACTGATTTGTGACCACTGTTTGGGAGGGATGGTTATATTGTGTATCTGGAATGAATTTTAGGTCTCTACGTCCATCCCATGGGGAATGGGAGCAAAGACAAAAGTGTTGCGTTTATATTTTTGTTCAGTGTATATGAAAGTAATGAGAAAGTGGCCACTTTCATGAGTAAATCATATATGTTTTTACTATTTCCTTTCCATATGGGTTCCTTAAGTAGTCATGATCGAGAAAAGTAAAGTTCCACTGCAGGGTTTCATAATAGTAATTATTGCTGAGTAGAAAAAAGCAAATATTAGGAAGGAAGTGTTGAGCTGTTTGCTGACTAATGAAGGAGAAAGTACTAAAACCAAAGAAACTTTGCAAATGAACTATGAGCTACACAAACAACTTTTATGATACCATTTAGAGGAGAGTGCTGTTAGTATCTGAAAAGGCATCTTTTCTGCTCATTTCAAGCTCTAAATTTCTATTCTTGGACTCTTCTTGAGTAGCTTTGTATGACTCATGGTTTAAAATAATCCTTCTTATATTGAGGCTATGTGGTCCCTCATGTTACCCAGAGTGTGAAACAAGCAGATTTAGCCCTATTTAAGACAGCTGTCTTCTAAATGGTAGTTCCTCTGAACAACAGGTGGGTGGGGCTTCTGTACATGATTTGAATTTTTTACCCACCACTCACATCTTATTCTTGCGATCCTTGTTTTCACTGCCATAGGGAAGAAGAATGTTATGGTCTTCCATTTTTAACTATATATGAGGTTAAAATGTTAGCAGTAGATAGAAATACGAGTAATTGGAGAACGCGTTAAGGAAACTGGCTCTCATTAACACATTAAAAACATGAATATAAAACCAAATATGAGCCCTGCTGAAAGATATATCAACAAATACGATGGTAGTCACTCATGTCAGCGGCCAACATTTATCAGTTTTGCACAGTCCAGCTCAAAAAACTGAACAAAGACACGAAAGACGAAAGAAAACCATCAACCGTCAGTCAACGGCTATAAGCCAAAATGTTTTTTCAACCATATCAGCCAGAATAACATGGTCAGTTGTTTAAGTGTCATCTATTCCCAATACAGTACAAACTTATTAGCAAAACTTAGGCACAGCAGTATCTTGTGAACGAGGTGGAGATTCAATTTACAAAAAAAAAAAAAAGATTTAACCATTTGTTTTACATGAATCAACACTATTCAGAAAAGATGTGTTAAGCCTTAGAAAGGCCATAAAGAACAGACTTCTAAAACATTCTGATAAAATAGGAAGTAAAAAGAAATACTCTATTTATCCTGTTATTAATTATTCTTTTGCAGCAGTTGGAGTACTAAAAAAAGTATTAAAAGACTTAATGCATGAAGTATAAAAGATTACCAGTATTTGTCCTTGTGGCAGCTGAGATGAATCAGTCCGTTAGGGTGCTCTGCTGTCTGTCCAGTAAGTGATACAGAGGGTGGTCAATAAAGCTATGTAATATAATATTATCAATAATATGTCGGTATAACATGCTCAAGCAACATCATGGAGCTACCTAGTGTAAAACAATGAGACAAGCCCAGGCATGTGTGAGAATAAGAACTGCATGTCTGCATGATTTAATTCCACCAAAAGGAAGCTACTATGACAACCTCCAACAAAGCACAGTACTTTGCAAAATATGCAAGAAGGTTATTCCCTCTAACAGTGGAAACAACAACTTGCTTCACTACTTGAGGCAGAAACACATCGAGCACAACCAGGCGGCAAAAGGGATGAAAATGTAAACAAATGACAGCACAGAGCATTGGCGGAACACTTGATAGTTAACCTCAGTTCCACTCCGCATGACAGGAACTGAAAACACTGAATGAAAATTACTGATGGAGTTATATGGTTGAAAAGCAGGGCTTTCAGTAGCAGATTAAAAAGCCAACATTAAACATTCAAGATGTAAAAAATAAAAATAAAAAATTCAAGTTAATGTGTGGCAATATTGTCACATAATAAAATAGCTCCTGCAGGGATACAAGGTTAAGTTTTCAAATGTGCAAATACATACTTTCAGTGTGAATTGTAGCAGAACTAAATAATAAAATTAAATCTAGTTATATGAAAACTGAATGAATAATAGCTGCAATTTGTATCACAAGCAGTTCACTTACAATTACAATTATTTCTATGGTTTTGCTAAATGTTAGACTTTAAAGCTAAAGGCTAAAAGGACTGTTTCTTTGACAAAAGCCTCAAACCATTCAATGAAGTGAGATTCTTATAACAGAGAGAACATCAGTCATATTCAGCTTAAACTAAGTTAACTATGTAAGAGATTAAGTTTGAAATCACCGTGAAAGAGAAAGGATGGACCTTCTAAAAGCAATGACTGTGGTAAAGAAATTAATTTGTAATTGTATGATGGAGTTTATGGAATGCATGAAATTAAATAACTGTCTACAGAAAGAAACAAGGGGACAATATGTGAGCACGGAAGGGCCCCATTTACCTCAGTCCTCACCTTTAAAGTCACGATAAATACAGAGAACGAGCAGATCCAATATAATTGGCTATTGCAGAAAAACCTTGAGCATTTTGTCTCTTAAAGCCAGTCAAATGAATTCACACTTTTGAGTTTGAGGCATTCATCTGCTTCATGTCTGCTTTCTCTTTTATCTCAACCTCATGTGAAAAGGATTTAATTGATTTTAGAAGTTAGATTTTTCAATGTATTTCTGCACAAAACAAACACAATAATGCCATGCCCTCTCCTTACTAATAACTGACCACCGAATGGATGCAGAATTTGAGGAATGCATGTCGACGGGTTCAAAGGGCAAAAACACTAAAGAGGTTACGTGTGAATGTGAGCGAGAATAATTCTACAACAGATTCTTCTCTTTTCCGGCTGGAGGGAGAATATAGCTGTGTTTTTTTGGAGGGAAAGCCTGCTCAGGTAAGGGGTTCCACATGAAAACACAAGCGGCATGAAGAGTTTAATGGGAAATTCAAATATCGCCCATCGTTGCACAGTTGTGACAATGTCAGCGTGGCCGGCGCCGTTTTAAGTGACAACTGCTGATAACCGGGTCTAAGACCAGCATAAATCCATCCGCATTCATTTACCGTGGACTTCCAACTCGTATCAGCCCAGGCTGGAACAGACACGGACTTAGAGCATCAGAAAGTTAATAAGCACTTGGTCCCACTTAACGCTAAGTGCTACCAGATATGCTTTTAATATCTGCTAGTCCAGGTAGTCAGGAGTTTAAGCTATAAAAATGTCACTTTACGTCTGTAATCCTGTCTATTAGTCAGAGGTTTTACGGGCCTACTTGTTAGAGGAATACTGTCGAATAAAGAGAGCAGTGACGAGCCTCGATGTACAGATATTCAGTATGAAAGGATATGAAATATTACTTTACTTTAAAAAAGAAGTATCAGTGCTACTTAAAAACATTCCTTCTTATAAAGACGGCAACATGACATACCCAATAAGAACAGAGAAAGAAACATGGAAATGACTGCAGTTGCCTAACAAATCGCATTTTACTGACAAAATTCGGATTTTGACATATGATATCATGCCGATCTCAGCTAATTTAAATTCTGAAAAACAACCAATCTGCACCCTCAAATTGGCCCAAATTAGTAGGATTTCTGATAATTTCACCTGCTGTCCCATTAACATACTACGATTTTTCCATACTGTATTATTTTGCGATGCCGGAAAAGAGGAAAATGTAATAAAATTCTCTCTCCACCCCACCTGAATAATTTTCACAGAGTCCCTTAATTTATCAAGCTAAGAATCTAATTTGAATCTTAAATAAACACCACACTCAAATATGGACTGCATACAAATACTCTGTGCGTGTTAAATATAATAAAATCTTTCCATCTGCTGGATCAACAAATAAGGCTGACAATGTTTCAGACAAAGCGCCTGTTTCCCTTTGGTTTAAAGAGGATAGAGGGCTAAAATTCCCTTTCTTTCAGCCTAGACACACACAAACAGCAACGCTCCCTCGCTGCCTCTCTCCTCTTCTCCAGCACGCCTCTAATGCGTCCTAATCCCGGCTGAAGACAGACGCGGGTTGTGTGTGTAAGAAATATCTCTTTGCTTTTTCTGCCTCAGTTCATTATTTTTCTTTCTTGTCACTTAGTGTGATAGGTTGGACAGAGGCGCACAGATGAGCACTGAAGACACAGTCACAAGGCCTTAATCTAGTCTTTAATGCGTGACTTCAGAGATGTCATTTATCTTGTGACTGCAGCAGGCGTCCACAAAACTTTATCTCTAATAATATATTGATGGATTAAAGGGGTCAGGCAGGAGACCAGGCAAGAAAAATTGCTTATTGACATCAAAATACAGTGCCCCAAAACCTGATAAACATAGGGACAGGAGAGTGGAAGTCAGAGAGAGAAGGAAAAGAGAGAGATGAGGGAGGGGGAATTGAGTTGGGGTATTGTGAATGTTTGCACCCGGTAATTTCCTTCCTTCACAAGAGCCTCTGGTGGTCTGAGCCCTCGGCTTGATAAAAACCCCAGCCTCTCCTGTTCTCGAGCTAGGCGCTGTGCAGTTGCCGAAAGGAAAAAGCTGGTGACTGCTAGGTCATTTCCACGTTTATCTTGACATAAACTCCCCCACCACCGCCACCCCCCAACACACACGTATACGCGCACACATACACACAACGCTGCACCTTATTAATCACACTTAAGTGCCGTGTGAGACTGGAGCACTCGTGCGAAGGCTACTGAAAGCAGAAACCCGAATGTGTGGCATTATCAGGAAAAGCACTGCTGTACAAACTTGGGAGACCACCGGCAGTCTCCTCCATTTTTGCCATTTCCTCACTGCTTAGAGTGGTGTGTATAGTGTTTTTATCTGAGCAAATACGAGACTCTTTAGTCAGCTTGATTTTAGGGGCGACTTTAAACAGCTATAAGGGACAATCTGTGAAGAGTTTATGAAGCTTTGCCGTCCTTCCAAATATACAAATGACAGATTTATTGTCTGGACATGACTAAAATAAAACAGAAAAGGTGATGTTTTTCTGAACTCTGAGGACGTACATGCGTGACAGTCTTTTTACTGGTTCATTATATTTAGCCGAAATCCAGTCACAAACAGGGTTGAATTATGAATTCTGCGCGCAAATCAAATTACTTATAAAGTAGGCAGCTATAAGAGTCTCTCACCAGCAGTTCACATAAAGTCACACCATTCGCATGCACCTCATAGTCTGCCTCTATACTCTATGTATAATGCACACACTGGCCTGTCTAAATAGCTCTGTATGTACTTTAACTATACAGTAAATTAGTATGAAGCACAACGTCATAGGTGAATCCCCTGCCAGTGACCATGCTAAGTAGACTTTGAATTCCAATTTCGAGAATGCTACTCTTGTAAAAGTCTTTAATTACTCCGATCCTGCTCTTCATTGCGGATTGTGATAAACCAGTAGGCTTATTTAAGAAATCTATCAGCTGAAAGCACGTTTTTCCCCCCCTAAACACTTCATCTTTTGCAGTCCTTGCGTGAAAACTGTGTTTGGCGTCCGAGGCAAGTCGTTCCAATCCCAAATAGAGTCAATTCTAACCCTTCACACACACACACACACTGTCTCCCTCTCTCTCTTCCAGTCCAGGAAAATTAATACACTTTACTATTACAAGATAAAGCTATAGGGACATATTACACCAGGCATATCTGCAAGCCTGTAATACTACAGAGTCAGCATTCAATAAAAGACATTTGCAACCAGGCGTTTCTCACAACAACACTTGCGAAAGATTTAAAAGCTTCTAAATTAGGTGCAGCTCACGCACGAAAGGTGCCTGGTAAGCAGGGTGATACTTACTTAAAATGACAGAGTTGTTTATGAAGGGGGTGCCTCCCTTGCTTCAAGGTGGCATGCAAGAGGAACAGTTTATGATCCACACACTGGGTTATTTAGCCTCAAACAGTGTGCATAATGTTGGGTGACAATCAGCGCACATAACTCACGTCGGGCTTTTAGTGATCTCCCACTTCATAACATCACCCCTTGAATACTGATTGCCTTCTTATCGCGCCATTTATCTGATGCAACTTCTGCCTTGCTGATCCTGAGCTCAGACAGACAGCTTTCTAATTTGCAGCAGTATCAGAAAGTTGTGACAACTGTCGCAGGAGAAAGGTGTTTAACAATCCTTAGAGAGAAGAACAGGAATGTATTTGCAATAACGTGCGTTGCAGCAAGGGAGGGTTTTTTTCCTTTTTCCCCCCCTAACGGTCAGGATGACTGCCCTTGGAGCCATTAAAAATTTAATCCAGCCAGCATTCACACATATAACATATCACCCATTATAACAGCCAGGACAGTGTCTGTGCCAAAGAGGAAAGCTGGCAAAAAGTGAAAGAAAACAGAGAGGATGAGGTCATTTTTCATCCTGTAACAAATCCCAAAGCGTGTCTGCGTTTATCGCTCAGATATTTTTCAAAGAATGCGAGCGTTTGTGTTTCAGATAGGAATTACTTTGCTAAATGTCCTAATGGGCTAACAGATCAGTCACTCTTGTATTTGCTGAGAGATGGCAATAAAGTGTCTGATACGAGTTTGGGTTGCTGTGTGTTTGTCACTTGAAGGACAAGTAATGCTCATCAGTTAATCCCCCACCCCAGACAAAAAGCCAGGGGGGTTGTAAAGCAGGTTTACAAGCAAACTAAAATCGCCTGTATTAAACCTGGTAAATCTGTCTCCTGCTGCAACAATGGCAATAAAACAGGAGAGTTTACCATAGAGCTTCAAGGTTGCACAACACTCAAGCGCCAAATATACTCAGTATTCAGAAGTAACAATGATACTAGTCAAATAGCTGCAGTTGTCCAAGTCACAAAGTCATTGTAAGATGATTACATTCTGGCTAGAATTCACAGCGCTCTGCATCTTTATCGCAATCATTACTCACTCCTAGATGTGCATCACTCCCAAAAGTGCCCTATGAACTGCCCAAACATGAGCGAGATGATCGGGACATTACACCTCAACGCGCTGTGTTGAAATGACCTACAGCATCAAAAAAAGAACAGCATAATACATCTCAAATTCCACCGGGGAGTAATAAAAACCCCAATTTCCATGATGAATAAAACGTTTCTCTTTTTGCTGTTAGTCCTAAACAGAGGGAAGCATGGCCAAAAGGGATGCCACAGTGTAATCTACCTTTGGGCGTTGGTACATTAATTCCATTTTCATATTCAGTGCTCCGCCGTCCCCCCCTCCCCTCCTCAGCGGGCACCGAGGAGGAGGCCGGGGCTACTCTGAGGCCTGGGAATACCCCAGAGCCCGCACGCCAGGGCTACATAATTCTGGCCTGCCTCATTATTTAGCATGTCACCACTATTTTACATGTTAAAGCCCCCGCATCGCCATCTAATTTATTATAAGAATATAGAATGGGCTAGTCTGGAATGGGGTCACTTGCTTGCACGCGGCACAGGAAATAAATTCATACAAAGTCACTCAAGTCAAGGTGAAAAGCTATGTCAGCAAGATGCATTTTGTCATTCTTTGGAACAACAGTATTTGAAAGCAACGAGACTTTTCCTGCGTCCGTCCACGTCTCCTCAGTTTCCCCCTCAGTATTTAACTACTTTAATCTTTACTTTCATACAGGGGAAAACTCAGGTTCCTCTGTGAAAGGAAGAGAAAAACGGAGCAGAGTCCTGCCAAGAATTGAATTGGCTTTGATGAGATTCAGCTGTAATTATTTCTCAGCAATAACAATAAGGACAACAACAACAGAAGACTTAATCCGCCAGTGAGAGGGCCCGATTCTGCTTCCTGGTGACAGTGATTAGGCCTAATCTAGGGGTTTTGGTGTGTTCATTGGAGAAATGCGATTTTAAATGGCAACGTGTTTTGTTTTGTGAGAGTTTTATTTGCAGTCAGTATATACAGTTATAGAACACTGAAGTGAAGTGCAATCCATCTTTTGTGGCACTGATATTCAGCAGAGGGGGGCAGGAAGGCTGCGACTAAAAACGATCTTCATTAACAGTCAATCTGCTGATCGTTACCTCTCGTCTATGAAGTCTCCGATAACAGCTGAAGCTCATCGTTTCCAACCAAGTGCACAACCCAAAGGTTTACCATCACATATGACAGACCAGCATCAAATCTGCACATCTGAAAAGCAGGAAACAGCAAATGTTTGGCTTTTTTTGTTTGTTTTTAACGTTTTATTTTGTGCGATAACAAAAGTCAAATACCAATTTTTATTAAAAAATATGAATTAAAACTGTCTTTTTAAATTTCTCTCATAAAAGGCTGTTTGGTTTGTCAAATACAAACAGACTGTGCTTTTTTTTTGTCTCACTAACAGTTAAAAACGCTTATTTTCTTGCAAACTGATTAATCAGCTAATCATTTAAAGTTTTCTGGCTGAATTTTGTCTTAGAGCATAGTACTTACCTATAAAGCTGCATCAACTTTCTTTACAGATTAATCAACTACTTATTATTCTGTCTATAAAATGACAGCATCATCTTGCAGAGACTTCTTAAATTTTAAATGTCTTTTCTATTGTTTTCTTTTCTGAATGTTTAAAACCTAAGTGAGTAAAATACATTTTGGACAAGCTGGGACCAGCCTTAAGCGTTTTCTAAAACCTTTGTTTTTTTCCATCATAAATATTTTCTACTATTAATCATTTGGATTCAGTCAATCATTGATATGGACTGAGTTCACTGGAAGTTTGCCTTTGTTTTGAGATTAAATACTTGATTTTCTGATCAGCACAAGACTAATCTGAAAATACTTCAATAACTGATTTGGTTTTTGGTTTGCTTTAAACAAAAATGCCCCAGGTCCAGCTTCCTGATTATAAATACTTGGTCCTTGTTCTCTGTTTTATGTGACTCCGAGCATAATATATATGGATTGCTGCTCTTACAAAAAAAAAAAAGCATCTGAAGGCATCACCTCTGGATTCAAGAAATAGTGGGCTTTTTTTCTGAAATTTCAGTAGACTAAAGAAGGATTATATTATTAAAACAATTTATTGTTGTAGATAATATCACGTGTCTTATCCAAAGGAAAAACGAGAGTGAGAAAGCACAAGAAAAGGGAACGGCACCCCAAAATAAATCCACCGGAATCATTCCTGTTAATTGATTCCATTGCAATGGGGGTTTTTTTAAAAAAGAAAAACATTACAATGGAAGGAAAGCACCTACACATTTAGCACAGTGATAATTTTCTTTCAAATGTGCCACAGTACCAGCCCTCAATTCCTCCAAAAACCGACTGAGAAGCAAAGAGGATGGAGTGGAAGTGGGAGAAGGGGAGAAGGAGAAAGGCCAGATGTCAGGGCGCTCCAGGAAGAGGATTGCTAAGCGGTGTGAACATTTTTCAAAAATGATGTTTTGTGCCTCAAACATCTTGCTTACAGCAGCAGGGTCTGATCCAAGCATTATGTGCGAATACATCAGTAGCCCTGGACCCCCCTCTCCACAGGCATACAAGCGCACGCATACACGCACGCACACACACATATAAACACACACATTTCCTAGTAACTGAAGCTCACTCCCCTCCTCCCATCCCCCCGCCTCCCTTCTTCTTCTACAGAAGTAAATTATCAAAACTGTGTTTGAAAGTGAATGAAGGGTGACTCGCTCTCTCTCTCCCTTTCTCTCGCTCTCTTTCCCCTTCCCGCTTTGACATCTCAGTTTTTTTTTCCTTACTTGCCACCGTTTCTGGGCTAGGTGATAACTGCCGGTAATAGGATTAACATTGATTTCTTTTTGCAAGAACAGAGATGTGCCAGTTCCAGCTATTTATTGAACTGCCAGCTTTGAACTATGAAAACTGACTGCAGGAAAAGACCTAATGCAGCATTTTAAAGAAAAGAAAAGCCTCTGTGCAATTCTTTCTCTCTCTCCTTTTTTTTTGTTATTTCTTCCTCCTCTGTCTTCTTCTTTTTGTTGTTGCAGGATAAAAGAGAAAATCGGGTGCCTCTGTTCTAAGCTCTGGTAATGACTTTATTTATTTACTTTGTTGTTGCTTTTTTATTTAGGAAAAAAAAACAACCCACCAGTCAATACAGTTATGATTTGATCTATGAATTCTAGGAGTGTTTGGCCTCCCGTTCACCTTGAAATAAAGATCCATACATGTATTTTCTTTGTCGAGGTAGTGTACCACGAGTAAAACTGTTCGAGTTGGCTTTGATATATTAAAATACAACATGTGAAAATGTAAGTTAATAAAAACCCTGGTTGTAATTTATTTGCTTAAAAAAAAGCAAATTCATGCCATTTCTATAAATGCTCCACATGTTGAATCATTCTATAAAATATGTTTCTATTTCAGTCATTTCCAATAAAGATAAATCATTCATCTTGTGAATTTTTACTAATTGAGTGTGACTCTCTTAATTAGCTCTGAATGTGTTCATTGATTACTGAACCATGTCTATTGATGAGACTACTTAAGCAGCTAACAGCTAAAGCCACACAAGACGAGGCTGTTCTCTAATTAGTGACACAAGTTACTGCTGTGTCATTATACAGCACAGTGTTTGTTCAACCTGTCAGTCATTATCTTATAACATACTGTAGACTGAGAGTAAGTGCACGCATAAATTACCATATCATTTCATAATTTGGGGACCACTGCATGGCACCACATAAAAGCATGTGTTACATCATTAGGTTAATGCATTTGTCAGTGTTAAGAACAAAAGTGACCTATTGTGTTTCTAAACATGTGAGAGAATTAAGAGAATAAAACCAATATTGCAACTAATAGTTAACAGATTCATAATTTTTAGCAAACTTTTTTTTTTTAAATACAGAAATCCTCATTTAAAAATATCAGTAATATGCTTGAAAAATTACTAAAAAAAATAATTTCTGTTGTATGTAAACAGATCATTGTAAACTAAAATTTTATTTAGAAAAAAATTTAAAATTACTTATTGGTACTTAGTATAAGTATAGTATAAGATATGATACAGCTGCTCATCAATGGCTCAACTAATGAGTATAAATTCTAGACAGCATGACACCACAATAACAATAACACAGCTCAAAGTAATATTAAAATTGTCTACTTTGGGTATGCAGACTTAAGGAAAGCATACGCTGATGTAGGCTACAAAAACGGATTTGTACAGATTTGTGAGTGAAGGGTTGTGTTGCGTTATGCTGCCCTGTGTTGCGCATGACAGCAGCACCCCCACACGCATCTCATACTATAACAAGAAACAGCTACCACTGTCACTACCAATCCCCCCCCAATCCAAACCAGACGCCCGTCAGCCAGCTAATGTCCCCTGACAAAACATGCTGGGAATTAAAATAGCTACAAAAAGTGTGTGTGTGTGTGTGTGTGTGTGTGAGTGAGAGAGAGAGAGAGAGAGAGAGAGAGAGAGAGAGAGAGAGCAAGAGGGAGAGAAAGGGAACAGAGAGAGTGAGAGAAAGAACTCAGCTGTGTCATAGCCTATCCCCTCGGGCAATCAAGGAAAAAAAAACACAGTCATTAGCAACTGGTGGTGCTTGCTCCAGCAAATCGCCGTTTGAGCGAAGATTTATGCACACTCTTGGCTGGAAATGATTTATTTATTTTAGCAGAGGCTGTGAGATCATTAACCTCCGCCATGTCTCTGGGGAATGACATCTGCGGCCCCCCACACTGCACAGACAAAAGGCCCCACGCGTCCCTTGGCTTCATGGCTAGGGCGGAGGAAGAAGAGGAGGAGGAGGCCCAGCCGAGGGGTCTGTCTCCAGTGCTGCAGGAAGCTGCCGGAGTACACTCTGGATCTTTTAGGGATGATGAGACTCACTTGTTGACACTATTTTGACAAGTGATTACTTAAACAAACCTAATATATTATTAGATTTAGTAATATTGCAGGAAATGAAAGAGAGTTTAGATTTTAACAACATTATAGCAACATATTAAATCTACACATAAAAATAAAGATTGTAGAAGTATATTTTAAACATTTTATACGCGTTACATTAGACAGGAGTAATTGTGTCAATACCTTTTTTTTTGTAGGAATCTGAGCTTCTCTGTTAATTATTCAGGCAGCTGGTATGGCTGGTATGTTAGTGCACATTAGTCCATGCCTCGCAAAATGTTACTACTAATAATGAAAGATCCTGAAAGAGCGACTTCCACACCTCACTGTAAAAGCAAAATGACAGCACAGTCCAAAGCAGTTTGGAGTCTTGGCTCACTGTGACGATCGCTGCAGTTCTGTTGCTCTCTCTGTTTCTCTGAGTATGTCTCTCCTCTGCTCTGATACACTCTGAGTGCGTCACTTTGAAAGAAGACACTCGGAGCAGAGCGGCACATCGAAGCATATTAAAGGTAAGACAGTGAGACAACAATTCATCATGTTTCTATGAGTGCAATAAAAGCTCTGCAACGTGACAACAACAACCATCATGTGAAGACTCAAGCTGAGCACAGTTCCATGGTTGCCATCTTGGTGTTCTAAAACAGCGGTGCCCA
Source organism: Copadichromis virginalis (assembly GCF_057382275.1). Lineage (NCBI taxonomy): Eukaryota > Metazoa > Chordata > Actinopteri > Cichliformes > Cichlidae > Copadichromis > Copadichromis virginalis. The sequence goes on along the minus strand of NC_140639.1, from coordinate 14,454,596 downwards.
ACCCCCGGCCCACAGACCAGTACCGGTCCGTGAGTCCTTTGGTACTGGGCCGCGAGAGTTGAGGCTCGGGTGTGAAATTTATGGTTTTCAGGGTTATTTTTTATTGTTTTTATCGTTAACTCGGTTTCCCTGGGTCTTTTCCCATGTGTTATGAATGAATCTTCTTTTTTTGGTACCGGTTTTATTTTGTTGTATCTATCCGCGACACCTTAAAGGCCAGTCAGTGAAAACATTGTCGGTCATAAACTGGTCCATGGTGCAAAAAAGGTTGGGGATCACTGTTCTAAAGCATGACGAACAAAGGGTGGATCTGACTGAGAAACCAGGCAACACTGTAAAGTTGTGCTTTATTCTTATTTTTAACGGGAATACTTGATAAATTAGACATTATGTCTTTTTGGGTTCAAACTAGCAATTCATGCCTGAAATTCATCAGGAAAGTCTTTACTGAGGTCAAAGACAAACAGAGCCAAGAGTCATTTTATCATAGACATCTGGATGTGCTTTTGTAAGTTGAGTTGCCCCCTGCAGGCCAGTAGAAAGAATGCAGGTTTAAAACACTTTTTCACTGACAGTTTAACAATTTACCATCACCGAAACTGATGATAGATACAGCCTCTAATAGCATGGGACTCAGTAGTAAGTAGTTACCTCAGGACTGTAAATTTATCTTATCTTATTTATAAAAGTTAGAGTTGCTAAACCTTTCTAAACACTGAGTTTCTAAATGCGCACTCTTAACATCAGACTTTGTGTTTGATGGCCAGTTCTTTGTCGTGTCGCTGAATATACTGTAGCACACATCTCCTAGCATGTAAATCCTGGTTCGTCAGTCAAATCCTTCCAAGGTAAATGCCCACCAAATCATTTATATATTTTATTTTTACTTTTTCAACCTTTTTTGCATCGTTTTACTATGCACTACCATTTTCCTCACTGTTCTCACGTCAAGCAGCATCCATGTGCAAGCACACAAGAGTCATGTAAATGTATGCATTTCTCCCCAATGTATAACATGTACAGCTCTCCCTAATGAGAAATGAGAATCTCAGATACATAAGGAAGCATCAATGATCAACTCAGATGTTCCAATGCATATTTTTAAATGTAAATTTAAACGAAGCTAACAGAACTTGGCCTGTTAATATTAACATTTTTGCAGATGGTTGGTCTCTTGGTGTCATCACAGTCCCAGCGCTTCATGTACATCAATACACTCTTAATGTCATCAACCACTATATTCATGTCTGTCTAATTGGAAAAGTTGAGGTGCAGTGCATCTCCAAACTGATTTCTAGTGGCAGGAGAAATTAGAGAGGTGAAGCAAATGACAGTATAAATCTGAAATTAATCAGGACTCTAAACCCGTGCCTTTTTAGGTATGTGTAATTGAACACTAAGGGCAATCTCACAGGAGCAGCAAGAAGCATCTGCATTAACCCATTGCACTTGGAGTGGAGGATTAATTAAATATTTTTCCCCTGCTCTCGTTCTCCCTTGTGTAACTGCAACGCTTTAATTTCATTTGATTTCATGAGTTTCAACAATCGGAATCACGTTTCTTTGGAAGGCAGAATGAAAACGGCGGTGGAAGACAAGCGGGAGGGAGGTGTAGGTTTGTCAGTTCACTGGAAGTTATGGCTGTGCTGTGGCCTTATCAAGCAAACACTTGAGAGCACAACAAATCAAGAATTTTATTGGGGGGTTATAAACTTGAGCATCCAATGGGAGCTGAAGAGGACAAATTTATGAGAAATGTTAATGGTGGCATAATTTCTTCCCTAGATGGTGAGATTTTATTGAAGTTTATCTAAATATGCACTTTAAACAAATATACAATCTTGTTAATCATAATTGTGTAAGCTCTTGAAACATTTCTGCATTTCTTTCTCTTAGTTTTTCTTAAAAAAAATAACAAAAAAAAGGATTTTCATTGTTGAAAACTGTAATATTCTCGGTGTATAGTCATAAAACCCCGCCAGCTAAAGAAAGAATCAAAACAAAAGTTAAAACTAAGAAACTGAACTTTTCTTTTTCTGCCTATGAGGTAACCGTTTCTGGTTCTGTAAAGAGCTGCAAGACCCCAAAATAAAGAAAAACAAAACAGAGGCATGTTTCAAATTCATGTGACGAGAGTTTTCTAATTTAATAAATGAAGTTGAGAAATATGCAGAATAAGTTAGAAAAAAGGGGGAGAATAATTTGGCATGGCGGGAAGCAGTATTGTATGGTGAGTAGAGGGGGATGAGGGATAAACAAACAAACCTTGACAAGGGCAGCGGTGGAGGATCAGGCTGGGGAGCAGCGCGGTCTGCGGTCGGGTGCAGACAGCCCTGTTTGAGAGGGGGGCTTGCCAAGTACCGACCCTGAACTGCGACACTCTGGTGCTGCCTGGCTGCACTAAGCAGTGGCTGCCAGCACGCACTGATTTATCAGGGGGGCAACGCCAGCCGCCACCTCGCTCTCCCTCGTGCCCTCCCTTTATAAAGAACCTCCCTGACGGCTCTGATAGTGCAATCAGGGCTACGGCAGAGCCAAGGCAATTTCTCCTTCACTCTTTGATAACCCCGTGCCTTATTGAAAGCCAATAGCAATGGCAGCAACAACAACTCAATTGGAAAGAGTTGCTGCATTTTGAAGGGGGAAAAAGGTTATGCCTTGACAAAATGAGGGGGGAGTAAGGGGATGTCTGTCTCACTTTATGTGAAAGGCTCATTGTCCTCCAACAGGTGGCGTGATTCCTAAGTGGCCGCTGTCCCTTAGCTAGCTTGTCAGGGGGACTGTGAAATGCTTCCTTTTTTTTCCATCATTGAAATTCTGGCAGAATGGCTGGAGTTCAACTACTGTGTGACTTTTTGTCCAGATTGACTAACAGAGAGGCCACAGCCATGCTGGCTGCCTGTGAGGCTGTGCAAAGTGCTTACCACTGCCCCAAGCTTAAAGCTAACATGCTAAATCACAATGTCGACATGCTTATATTATGCTAGGTCTAACATACTCATCATCTTAGCTTATAATGTTAGAACACAACCCTTTTAATTGCAATAAATACCTCTCTTTCACTCTCTTTTTTCACCAAAATTCATCACAAGATAGGTGACAATAAATGGGCCCCCATAGAGCTGTAGCCTGAAACTGCAAACTTTGAGGGGTAAACACTGTGATTCTGAAAGTCTTCATTATGGTTTTGATCAAAGGGGTTTGGAAAAATATATATTTAAGGTTTTTTTCACATAAATATCAGAGGCAGGACCATGCACCATGAGCCACCTCCAGCCTCTACTTTGATTTCAGCCATGAAATGAGCAGCAAGGAATTTCAAGCAACAGCTTTTTGATAGTAGACACCTTCGACCACCACGAGCTCCTCCTTCTCATACACACATGCAAGTTTCTGTTGTAATTCAACTCTGCTCCTAATGCCCATTTTATATTGTTAACCCATCAACAGATTTTATGTCCAGTGTTGTTGATGTCATGATGTTACAGTGCGCTCACACAGACGCAGGTTTGTCATCAAAAGCCTAATTAGACAACAGAAAGAAGATGAAGAGGTCATTTCACGACACAAATCAGTGACGCAAATTTAAATCACACTGAAATACAACAAAAGTTCAAACTGTTCTCATAATGTGGGGCCATTGCTGTGAATTCAAAAGCTTTAATATAAAACAACTGTTACCAGTTTGCTTCAGGGTCATGGAGTGGCAGGGTGATTTTCCAGTGTCTGTATTGTTTAAAGCTACTTCAAGTCTATTAGACCTGTAGATGTGAACCTTGTGTTGATGGAGGAGGACATTTATGTATATTAATGACACCAGCACTTTTTCAGACCAAAAATGGGAGTAAAGCAAAATAACTGTGTACTCCATGCAGGAAAAATGACTGATTCATGTCTAAAACATTATAACGGCCTTCCATTCAATGTGTTGGAAAGTTTCACCGAAAAGGCAACAGAAGGCTAGATGATCATAAAAACCATTCCACCTTTCATTCTTACTAACTAGTAGCACCAAAGGAAATACATATCCTTGAAGGACAGCAGTATTAATCCACTATGAAGACTTTTTAGAACAAACTCCCAGCTTAATTTTGGTGCTTTTTGAAGAAAAAATGAGGTGAGGTCACAAGAAATTAGAATTCACTACCTCACAATAATCATTTTTATCAAATATTAATGCAATCCAAACTAAATCTGTAAAGACCAACCTAAATTACCAAGCCAATGTTCTAGCAGGCAAAATGATTTTAAAAATGAGCTTGATTCTTCATGCAACTTTGTTCCTTCTAGAGGTACGGTCTTAGCTTTAAAACTCCTCAACTGAGTCTTAAAGCAAAGGCTATTCACAAATTTCTTAAAATGTTTAGTCCTTGGGTTAAAGAGAATCTCTGTAAAAGAAACACAAAGGCAGTACCCAGAGACTTTATGAATTTAAAAAAACTGACAAGCTCTTTATTAAACAAGTGTTTTGAGGTTAATTTGATCTCAGCACTGAATAAAGCCTTCCTTTCATTGTTTAACAGTGAAAAACAGGGAAATGCTGAAAAACAACAATTCATTTTAACTAGGCAGTTTTCTTTACCACTTTGACATTTCTAAAGCATACATTTTTACTTCAGTATTGTTCAAGCAAGACTCTGCTGACAGCTATATAATACAACAACAACATCTTTATTCTTTTTTCACTTTCAGGTATTCATCTTTGCAGGGCATTCAGCCTTACAAGCAACCCAAGTGTATTTTATGCTTTCAACTAGCCGTTAGATGTAATGTTCATGTAAAGGAGGACTAAAAATAGCTAAAGGAGAAACAGACTAGGGTGATGCTGGAAATTCCTGCTAGCAAAAAGTCTCCGAACAAGAGATAATTTGCAAACGGTAAAAGGTCGCTGGAAGAGCAAAACAGTATCAACAGATGCAGAGACAGAGGACAAAATGTTGCAAAAGCATCAAGAGGATGCAGAGGAGGAGGTTTCAAGGAGTCAACAAGTTCTAAATGATTATGAAATTACATAATTTTCAGGTAGTGTAAATGTTACTAAGGTTAGAAGCAGCGTAGCATCAACAGGTTGCAAAGGCCATACTAGGTTCCAGAACCTGCAGGATATGACTGAGGGTTTAAAAGCTGCAGTATTTCGTGATGTTCACCCATCATTGTGAGTACACCCACGGATCTACAAAACTGGCCTTTTCCTGATATTTCATGTTATGTACTTTCTTACACAGAGGCTTCCTATAGTTTCTGTTCCTTTATATTTGAGATCAAGGTTCTCCTTTGGATACAGAAGACCTAAATCTACACAAAAACTTGAACAAAGACAGAAATAAAAATAAAAAATGTAATTATTTAAACATACCACAGTGTCCAAGGACGGGTCCGACTTTTCATGAATAGGTGGAATAGGTTCAGCTTTGAATGAAGACACCTTTGTGTGGAGCCCTATAATTCCTTTTAAGCAAGCTTTTGCACTTGAGCACACAAGACTGTCTCAGTAGCAAAGGCTGAAGTTGTGTGACACTGTTGTGCTGTGACAACACCACTCAATACAAAGAGTGTGATATGGATCCCAGAGGCTGGGATTCTGTCGTGCGGTTTTTTTAACCACAAGCTCCAGCGTCAGTGACCGTGGTATATTTAGCACAGGTGGTCACAGTAAATTAACACAGGTTAGGTTTTAATTGCAAATGAAAGTGGGGTATAGTGTTTGTCTATCTGCCATTCCAACCTCCCAAAAGGAGATTGCACCTTGCACTGTGATATGTATTTATTTCTAATATCTGGATATACTGCACTACATATTCTAGTAAAGAACAGTAATTCGCTTTAAACAACCATTAGAAAAGACAAGTTTGGTTTGTTTCATCTCAGCATATTTCTCATTAATATAGCCGTTGTTGCTGTGTGGATGCTAACATGCTAAATTTGCAGTGTTCTCCTCTTTTGTAGATATGCTGAGGAATGAGGAGTTGCACAGAAGCAGGGTTACAAATATTTATCTGGTTTGTTTTTATGTGTGACGCTTACTTTTCACTCTTCTGGGGAAACTTTGCAGCTAAATACAAGATTGAATTACCTCGAGGAATAATATTAGTGGAACACCTGTCTACAGATGTTAAATTAAATGGAAGACGAGTTGGAAGACAGAGGGAGGCAGAAATATAAAAGGAAACCTGAACAGTAACATGCCTCAGGATAGTTTCTGTGTTCACACCTCTGATGCTTGGTGTGAAACCTTTTGCTGCCAACAATAGGACCCCACCTAAAGTCAGCCATGAGTCAAAACCGACTGCATCAACTATCCGTACGCTATGAACTGTCAATTGTTCAGATGTTAGACTGGCTATGGAAGTTCCACAAAATTGTGTATCAGTGGCAGCTATGGTTTGCTTTATTACTGATGCTGGAAACTTGTTTATGATACAGAATTCAGTTGCACTTTATGTTTAAAGTGCAACTTTCATGTCGAAATGCTTATATCATGTTGATATTATAGTTCTATTAGTTCCATAATATAATTTTTTTAAAAACATTTAGAGTGAACATCATAATTCTGCAACAGATTTGTGAGGCATATCGAGTCCTGCACTGCATGAATGTCCTTTAACTTTATCTTTTTGGAGTCTCTAGACACAAAACAAGTCCATGTGAACAACACTTTGCAGCTCTGCATGTTTTGGTCACTTACAATTCGGCCACATAGTTAGATTAACAGCTCCTGTACACCAGTGCACTAATATTCTAATTAAACATCGATAGGCCAGTCTGAGATTTATGAACATCGCCTATTAGCTGTACTACAACCAGAGCTATATACGTCCGGTGCGATATCTGGGCTTGCGAGATGTATTTCTGTCTCCTTCATCAGTCTAAGGCATCTGGGTATATAACAACTCAGTATATATATATTTATTTATTTTGTACCAGAAGCATCTAATCCAGGATATCTACTAAGACCCCAATTTGGAATATCAAATTTGATCCAACTGCGAGGTTTTCAGCTCTGCATAGGAACTATTTCCCTGCAGAGTAGATACAGGTATAGATATTGATAAGGGGAGGATATTTTTAAGCACGAGATTTCTATTGCAAGTATTTTAGTTATATAAGGTTTATAGTTATGTAAGGGTTTTTTTTCACATAACAGCACTGTGACAAGCCTCAGTACGGTTCAGTGACTGGGCACTGAGAAATAGATCAGCATTCAAAGTAAGTATTCCTCTATTCCAGCTGTACAGAAGTGCCTAACAACTTGCTTAAACTTTTATAAATCACTACAATATAATAATAATTGTAATAATATAACTTGCTATAAATACATATAACTAGTGTTTATCAATCAACAACTAAAATTTATATGAAAAGATATGCAAGGGATCAAAACAGAAGCCAGTTTTTTGTGGGCAAAATTACAAGGAAGCATCATCCTGCTTCCCATAAACAGCTAATGCTATTTTCTATGATCTCAGGCTTTCTCAGGATTTTTCATCAGAAATTTAAAAAAAAATTTAAATAACTTTCAAAAATAATGGAAGCTCTGTGGGGAAACGTGTGTGATAATTAGACTTTTTGTTCAGCAAGATACTTGATCCCTCTTTTATGGTTTTTAAAATGCTACAGTATGGTCACATGACTTTATGATCATTATGATCCTGAATGTCCTTAAAGATTCTGCAGTCTCATTTAGCTGCTTTCTTTTTAGCAAATAGCATGTCTGGGACATCTAATAGCTTCAAAATTCACAACCGTTTATTTTTAGGTTGTAACACAAAAGGAATAGGGGGTCCTATTCCTCTGTGGGGCAACCTGCATATGGCCAATAAAGCATTCATTCATTCATTCATTCAAAATGCAAAAGTGTCTAAAACTTGTCTTAATCACCAACTAAATCATTTAATCACAGTAGAGTACAAAAAACAGAGCTTAGCTCAGTTATGTCACAGGCTGGGTCTCCGACCCAGCACTCTGAGTTTTCTTTGTATTTTTTGATATGTTATTAGTTTGTTATTTCCTATTTGCCTTTAGTTTAGGCAGTTATTGTTCCTGGGTTTTCTATGTTTTGGGGTTTTCTATTTATTTCATCACGTATTAGGTCTGTTAAGTTGTGTTGTCATTTCCTGTTTTATTCTGACAATGTCATGTGTTCTTTGTTCATTGTATTTAGCTTTCCTCTCCTGGTCCTGTCATTAGGTTTATGTCTGTCAGCTGTTTTCCCCCATGTGTCGCCACTTCCCCTGATCACCTCATGTCTGTATTTAAGCCTTTTGTTTTCTTCATGCCATTGTCAGTTCGTCTGTTTATTCTCACCATAGTCATAGCCTGTTTATTTTTCCACCTCGGTCATAGTTATAGTTTTTGGTCTTAGTACCTTTAGTGTTTTGTTTCTTAGTGTTTTGTCAGTTCAGTGTTTTGTTTCTTAGTGTTTTGCCTGTTTGTTTTGGTCTCTTGGTTCATTTCCTGCCGTCATCGCAATAAAGGTTCACTTTTCTGTTAATCATTACTATTCCTCGTCATCATCTGCTTTTGGGTCCTGTTTCCGCACACATCGGCGCACCCCGCTGTGACAAGTTAGGCTCCTGTTCAACTCTCAAGATCTTACTTGACAAAAAGAGATTTCTTTTACTTTTATGTACAATATTCAGCACAGATATAGCATGTTTACTGCTCAAACCAAATATGAAGTGCAGGATTTTAAGTATTAACAACGTATCATTGATATATCCATCCACCCACATAATCATCCACTCATCCATCCATAATAACTTTTCAGGTAAGATTAACTTGCTTGATTTTGATATTTAATGTTTCATACACTTGTTACAAAACAAGATTTTTTTTTATACAACTACATTAAAATACACTATAAAACCTTTTACATTAAAGTAAAATTTCACAAAAGTAAAGCATATCAATCAGAAAATGAGACATCACATCAAAGGAATGCTGAACATAGTTACTTGGAACGTGAGTCTGGGTTTGAGGTTCTCTGACCCAAATAATTTCAGTGTGTTGTTAGGCTCTGCCTCACCAGGTCCCAGGCTAAGCACTGATCCTCAGTTATTCCACATCTCTCTGAACTTGGCTGTCCTGTGGTGGAGCAGCCGCTATGCAGGTTTGATCGACTTCGGGGGGCCTCAAGGTCGACACACAATGCAATTCTGGGGTGGAAATCTTAGGTCTTATCAGCGTGACCTTCAGTACTGCCACTACCACTGATTTCACAAATGCGGCCATCGTTTGCTTCCAACTCTGAGACACTGCAAACCATGATTTTGTCATTTTTGTTCTAAAAGCAAAAACAGTAACGTTGTCTGTAATTTTGATGTATGATATATTTTCTGATTTATATGACCTTACTTCAGACAGTTCACTCCCACTCTCAGGAGCAACACTAAAGGTGGCGGCGGCAGCAGCAATAGTAGCAATAGTGGGAATGAGACAGTCCCATATTTAGCCTGGTAAAAGCCTCATTCAACACTCAAGGCCTGTTCTTTAGAAAAGAAGAGTGCAGCTATGGTAACTACCCCTCTGTCAAGCGGCTCTTCCATCCATCAGCTGTGACAGCTGCAGATCGACTGCTTCAGCTCATCCTCGCTGTCTTCCTGCAACTTTGTCACAATGTAACAACAATAGTGTGCTTTCATTGTTAATGCAGAATGCAATATTAAGAGTGCAGAGTAAGGACGAATCTCACGACAGACATCGTAAAGGCTTCTGCTGCACTTAAGCAAACCGCAGCGAGATTAATAACGCTATCTGAGGTTGGCACTTCAGCGGCAGAGAAAATGCTGTGTCACCTCAACAGGTGGTTTGCCAGATTAATGTTTCTCCCACAGTTTGACAGTGCAGATGTGCAAAGGCAGACAATTTTCTCATCTGTCTGCGTTTGTGTAGGAGATCAGCTTTTTCTTTCATTTTTGTTGTTGTATGAAACAATGAGTTGCACTGGAGGACAGCCATTATTTCGTCTCTTTTAAACAACTGTGGGTTGTAGGACTCAAAGCATTTCATATCAGCTATTTAAAAATATATATATATTAATCTGCAACTGAAAATGATCACTTGGGCTAAATCTGATATGTTCACTTATGTATTCCCCTTGATAAATAAATGAAACATTAATTTGTTAGTTTGAGAACTGTTCACAATCGTTGTTCTTATAGTAAAATGTTCCTTATTAAACAGGCAGCTGGTCACCTAAACTGTAAAGTTGTAAAATAAACTTAAGAATAAGAACGAAATACCCTCCTGTGTGAATATTATGAAGTAGTCATATTGTTCCCGTTGTCTTGATTTCCAAAGAGCAAACCAATAATTGATGAGCCCCTTAAAAAGTAATTAGGCTATTCATGGAGTCGGTTAGGTATAGCTGTGGACAGGGCTTGATGACTGCAGTGCAGACCAAATCCAGGGCAGCGGCTGAGCTGTTGATTTGCAGAGTGTGGGCCTTGCATTGTGAGGGCTTTATGGTCCCTTTATGGTAGGCCAAGAGACACCTGCATGGGCGATATGTTGCCTGAGACATTTTTCTCTCTCCCACTCTGTGGCTTCTTTGCTTTTGTATCATTAGCCGTGAATCACTTGTCTCACCCCCTCACCCGCCACCATCTTTTTCAACCTCCTTCCACCCCCTAAGAGCCCCCGCACACCACCACACTTCCCTCCCTCTTTAGGGTGCTAAACGGCTTGACAGAAGGGTGCCCAGACCGTTGGCAGTAGCCATCGACTGGAAGGGAGAAGCTGCCAGGAGTCCTTGATGGATAGGCTCATTTTCCAGCCGGCAGCAAGTCTCGGCGAAGCATCCGTGTCATTTGTAATGTCAGCCAACAAAATGTAATCAAACATTCCAGCGGTTTAATCACAGAGGGCTGCTCGAGAGATGATTGTAGTGTCAATATAATGCTATTTCATTATCTGTTTGTATTTTATATTGACAGTGTCAGATAAACAGTGTGGAAAATTAAGATTAAAAATATGGTAATTTCATTTCAATCACCCCGGCTACAGTTGCTGGCCCATTATGCGATTGATTACTTCTGAATTAAATTTGGGGCTGAATGTAAAGTTTAATCTTCTTTCTTCTCTGCAATTCAGCTCCCCAAAGGCCTCTTAGTAAGTAAGTACCCATTTCATTTGATCTTTAATGAAAAGTAATGGCCCAAATGAATTGTATAAATCAGCTGTCGTGTGTACCTAGTTGACATTCTATTTCATTTTTAATCCACTTCTTACACACACACAGCATCGTGACCCAAAACTACAGGCCACGCTGCTTTTGAGGTATTTACTTTTCCAGTACAGGACTATTTTACTTAGCAATTATTTTAGCAATGGTCCTCGTCAAGCCGGTGATATTTTCTCTTCGGTTGTTTTCATTTTAATTCAGTAAAGTCAGAGCAGATTTTATTTTTATGAAAGTAGAAAATAAGGTCAAACACAAGTACTCAGCAAGGTGCTTAGCAAAGAAATTAAGAGGAATGTGTTGTAGCCTAGAGTGGCACTTTAAGGAGAAAATGCAACCTCTAAAGCAGCCGAAGGGTGATAGACATTTTAATTACATGGTAAATTTTGATATTTTTCTCAGTGCCTGGGCAGAACTCTTAAGCGCTGTCGCGTGTGCTCGAGATTTGGCATCAAATTCTCCCCATTTCTGCGGCTATATATGAAGTGACACAACTGTTAACGAGAGCTCAGCAGAAAAAGAAGGGGTTGAAAAAAGGGAGCGCTTCTTTGTGAGTCCCATTCAGCATGATTTGTCCCCCTTTGTAGTCCTAATTATGTGCCAAAGTAGGATAACAGAAGTTCTCAACTCGGCCATTATGCCAGCACAAAAAAAGAGACGCATACAAGAAGCTGATCACTTTGGAATTAGCAAACATGATACTATACGAGCAGGAAAAAAAAATCATTAATACCGTCAGGGATTAGAGGTTCTGATTAAAGGGTAGCTTCTACCGTATGCAAATTAGTGATAGGCATTTATCAGCGCCTGGGCAAGCTGTCTTAGCTGCAAAGCCACATATGTTTTTTAGCTGATTAAAAAACTGCTTGAAGTTGCATGCTTTTTAATGGCGGGGAGTGAGAGAGAGAAGGAGAGAGGGAGCGAGGTTGTGAGGCAACTCATTTCCTTTTGGCCAAATTCCCACAATCGCTCTGAGCATTTGCCTTAATTCCCTGCTTTATTAGCCACATTCTTTTGTATATAATTAAAACATTTCTCAAGTGAGCATGTGCATGCTTGTTTTATTTTCGTGCTATATTTTTCATCAGCAAATATATTGTGTTCCACATGGCTCTCTCTCCCTTTTTTTTTTCTTGCTCTGTATCACATCAGCCTTGATGCCTCTCCCAAGTTTAGAATGGCGAATATAAGGGCAGAATTAGGTGAGAATTTGTCAGCAGTCGGCCATTGTGCGAGGATCTGTGTGTTATTATATTTCCTTTCATATGGAGGTGACCCCCTTTGTGTTAACAAAGAACATGAGGATGAAACTGAGCTCTGTGTGCTTCTCACCCGGCGCTGATAATGCCGTGGTAACCCAGCACCCCCTCTTCTCGTTGAGGGAGCGCTTTAATTTATGCTTTTTCATCTCCCTGGGCACAGGACTGTTAACCTGCTCTGTGCACTACTGATTCAGGGAAGGGAAACCTCTGATCCACACCAGACTGCTGCGTCAAGTCTCTTCTCTTACTCCGCCGGCAGGAAGTTGATGCAAACAGCTAAACATTCCAACCAACCCACCACCCACCCACCCCAAAAAAATACAGAAATAAATAATAAATTACAAAATTACAGCTCTGGAAACAAAATACTTTTGTTTCTTGGACATATATAAAGCAATTGTGGCATGAATTCTTTTGAGTATAGCTGGGTGTCATCAGAGTTTTAATCTAACATATATTTTTACATTATATTTAGTGGTTTGCATTCTTGCCTCACAGCAAGAAGGCCTGACCAAGGCCTTTCTGTGGGGAGTTTGCCTGTACGCCCCGTGTTTGAGTGGCTACTCTGGCTTCCTCCCACAATCCAAAGCCACCCAGTTTGTGGGGTTAGGTTAATTTGCGATTTTAAATTGCCCATCGGTGTGAATTTGAGTGTGAATGGTTGTGTGTCTCTCTGTGTTAGCTGTGCATCAGATTGACACCTGTCTACACCCCGGACAGGCTCTTTAAATACTGCAATAGTCAAAGCTTAGGCTTGAAATAGAGGTGGCACTCCCCTGCAGGTGACACGGAGGAGATATCTGAAACTGCAAGTTTTCACCTTTTTCTTAAACTTCACATCTGTCCTTGTTAAAGTGTGTTTTTATTGTAATATTTGGTGCCATCTGCTTTGATACAGCAGTTCCCCCAATCAAATATAGTATAATATAAACTATAATAATATAGTAAAATTAGTTAGATACAAGATTAAAATGTGGTAATTAAATATTATTATTACTATTAGTAGTTGCAGTAGTATTAGTATTAGTATTAGTAGCACACATCTAGTGCAAGCTTTCTTTTCTTGGACTCTGTTACAGTATCTTTAAATTATATTTCAGAACAATCCTATTTGGCCCCTCAGTTCATCGTGTCTGAAAAAAAGCAATTTTAGCTCCTCCTCCTTTAAGACAACTTTCTTTCAACTAGCTTTGCCTCTCAAACAAAATGTCTGAACAGCAGGGGGTGTGCACACAGCCAGAGATCTACACCTGAGATGATCTTATCAAGAATATACCTTGTCTACAATATCATACAGCTCCAAGAGTTTAAAAAATGCATATGCATCATGATTTTTTTTCCAAAGCAATGATGGCCACAGAATTAAAACTAAAGAGGATTTCAGAAAGGTAACTACCGGATGTAAATATGAAAGTTTGTATGTAGTATCAAGAATGCACTGTCATGTGATGAAAAGCTTCAAGGATTATAACTTCAGAGAAGCAGAAATACATTTTAATGGTATATGAATAGTAAACAAAAATGCATTTATTGACTGAAATGATTTTCCTGTTAGAGCTCATTGATAAGTACAGAAAGAATCCGTGATTAGGCCACATCTCCTGCAAACCAGTGATTCAATAAATTACATTGTGGCAAAGAAGCCATGTAATTGAAATATCTCGATAAGGATAACAGTGACTCTAAATGATACAAAACGATAAAGACAACAAGGAAAACATGCTCGGTCCAAAGAGGGGCTCGTGGTTGCCTTGAACAGTCTAGAAGGGAAGGCCTAAATAGCAAAGCCATAGAAACATGCTGAAAAGATCTATTGTTGCTTTTGAAGACAGCCTCTATTGCTCAAGGACATCTAATTAACAGACAACAGCTGAGTCCATTTCAAATGGTAATATATTTTCTCTTAAATGCATCATTTTCAATGCCTTATTGCTTATTTCAACGGGCATTAGTACCTTTCATTTTGGTAGAGAGGGATTTCATGCTTTATTTACTATACTCTCTATATTGTTAGCACTTGTACAGGCATTTTTCTCTGACCTCTTCAGTATACAATAGTGAATTGGTAGTTTATAAAAGGCATGCTTTTGAGTATGTTTTTCATTTTTGGTTCAGTACATCCTTTTATGGAACTACTTTTACAAATTTTAGATTAGGTCTAGTTTTTCTAAAAGGTAGTAATGAAAATTAAGTTATTTCTAGAAAAATCCGAGTTCATATATTTAAGAGCTAACGCTGTGCTGATACCTTCAGTTGAGAGGTAAAGAATTCTCACTGGTGTGGGACTTCTTTTAGGTAATGCTAGTAAGATATTTGGCTTTCCTAAACCCCGATAAAGCTTTACATAGCATGCACACCAGGTATTAACACCTGGTATTAACACTGATCTTGACAGCTATCCAATCAAGCTGGAATGCCCTGTACAGGTCCACTGAAGGAGAATACCACTTCCTGTAACGGTGAGAGATGCCCGTATCCTGATGCCCAAGGGAAACAGAAAACTGAGTTATCCACATTTTTTTACTATTTTCACTACTATTTTTCACTAGGATACAAGGATTTATCAATAAGAAATTTACAACAGCCACTTCATTAAGTATAGTTGTTCGACTACACTTTAATGAAAATATTTGCAGCCCATTATATCACAAAAACTAAATGCATTTAAGCAAATAGAGATTGTCAATGCAATGAGTTAAAGTTTGTTCTGAGCATCCGAATGGAGAAGAAAGGTGATTTAAGTGACTTTGAATGTGGTATGGGTATTTGTGCCAGAAAGGCAATCTTAGTGTTTGCTGATCTACTGGGATTGTCCCACACGACCAGATTAGAACAAGACCAAATATCCAGTAAGCGGTAGTTCTCTGTGAGAAAATGCCATGTCGATGTCAGACGTCGGAGAAGAATGGCCAGATTTCTTCAAGTTGATAGATGCAGAAGAGCATCTCTTAATATACAACACACTGAATCTTGAAGAAGAAAGGGAGCAGAAAAATAGCAGAAGGTCACACCAGGTACCACTCCTGTTAGCTAAAATTGAGGCTACACTGCACACAGGCTCACCAAGATTGGACTTTGATTGGACCAACATTCTGATGAGTCATGATTTCTGCTTCCACTTTCACATGGTCGGGTCAAAATTTTTTGTGGGTTTTAACGTTTGTGGATCCTCGTATCAACGATTCAGGCTGATGGTTTTAGTGTAATGGTGTAGGGCAGCAGTCCCCAACCCCCGGGCCACAGACCGGTACTGGGCCACGAGAGTATCGGCTCGGGTATAAAATTTATGGTTTTCGGGGTTTTTATCGGTTTTTATCGTTATTATCATTAACTCGGTTTCCCTTGGTCTTTTAATAATAATAAGAATAATGTATACTTAATTGATCCCCGTGGGGAAATTCCTCTCTGCATTTAACCCATTAACTCAGTGAAGCAGTGGGCAGCTACCAATCTAGCACCTGGGGAGCAGTGTGCTCATGGGTACCTCAGGGTAACCTTCCGATCGTGAGGCGACCACTATACCTATTGAGCTATCCCTGCCCGTTTTTTCCGTGTTTTCTCGTGTGTTGTGAATAAATCTTCTTTTTTTGGTACTGGTACTGGTTTTATTTTGTTGTATTTATCCACAACACCTTAAAGGTTGGGGACCGCTGGTGTAGGGAATATTTCTTGGCACACTTTGGGCAGCTTTTCTAGTCCCAACTGAGCATCATTTAAACACCACAGCCTACCGGAGCATTGTTGCTGCTGTTCAGTCTTCAATGACCACAGTGTGCCCATCTTCACTGTGGTCATTGACTTCAAAGTCTTTGAACTTCAAAGATGTCAGGTCTCCAACTAGACTGTGTTTGCAATGGAGTATAAGCTACGCTTAAGGCAGTTCTGAAGTGGGTCTGACCTGGTACTAGCAAGATGTACATAGTAAAGTGAAGTAGGTACACAAGCTTTGGTGGTTTGGCTGAGGAGGAGGAGAGTGACTAAGTATGAGGTTGGATAGTTGTGGATCTCAGTTATAACAGTAATAGATCTCTACAGTGCATTGAAGCCTTCTTGTTGTTGGAGTCTGTTACAGATGACCAATTGTGTTCTAATATTGTCTTTAACTATTTAATATATTTACATCAAATATTCTAATATCTCAAGAACTTCAGCTAGAAGTCATTTTGAATGACTGTGCTGTTTTTTTTATCAAATATTTGAGAACCAATCACTTTTCTAAAACAGGAAGAAAATGTGGCATTATTGGTTGTTAGACACCCTCATCTAGCAAAATGCTAACTTAGACAAAGGTCAATGATGCTAAAGGAGTACCCAGCGCATATAAACATGACAACATGTTAGCATCAGACAACCTTTCAGGGGGTGTACAAATGGCCAGCAATGTTAAACGTTAATTTAACTAGATTACTGCCTATTAAAATTATCTCTTGTGTCTTTTTCCATGCTAATATTTTTTCAAATAATAAATAATTCGATAGTCTCCCCACATTGTCAAATATTCACACACCTGCCACACCAAGACTGTCAACAAATAACCAAGGTTTTCTTCTTTGTAGGTAATTTTTTGTCTATATAAGCACAGAAGTCTAAAAATGTTAAAGGATATAGAGTATGAGATGATTCCTAAGCACAAAAATAATCCAGTTTAAAATTCTGTTACACTACATACGTACATAGTGCAGTTCCAGTTTCACAAAACAGAACAAACTCGTCTGAAGAGCAGGACATAAAAAAGTTGTCAGCTTTGTATTATGAGAGTTGATTAGATATTTTGTGCACCTGAAGCCTTCAGTCTGTTGCTTACTGCCAATTTTAGCACAAATAGAGACACAGACAGAGGTGCTAACTGTTCACTCTGTGCATCTGACATTTTGTCTCTCCCATGGGGAGAATCTAAAATCAATAGCAGCTATGTTAAAGATGCAGCTTACCATCTGACCTGTCCTCCCCTCATCCTCATCACAGGCTTTGTGGCTCGCTCTCCCAACGCCCTCCCTGCACCCCTCCCTACTTAGCCCCGTAAATGATGTGCCCACGTGCTTTTAACAAGACACAAATTGTTTAAGTCAGTCTAGGTGAAGTGAGTCCCTGTGTCCTCAGGCTGACGCAGATTATGTGCAGAGGAGTAACAGGTCAGAGTTCAGACAAAAGACTCGATCCTGCCTCTTTAGTTTCCGAGGAGGGGAATTGAGTGTGCTTAAATGTCTTGGGAGTCGTTTGCCTCTTGATTTTGGAATCAATGAAGGGGGTGAAATAGGAGGGGTGAAGGTTTCTGTAGCAGAAAATGGCATTAGAGTTAATGACCAAGTTTGTCCCAGAGGGGCAGTCCATATTAAAGCTATTTCAACAGTGACAGCACTCGCCACATGACCTGACTGATTAATAACAAAACGGTGCTCAAATAGGAATAACAATAAGTGTCAGTCAGAATGAAAGGAAAACAATTATTCAGCAGCATTTCTGCAATTTTTACAGCTTTTCAAAAAATTGGTGCCACACACAAAATCTTAAAACTTTGCTGCGTCTTCTCCTGAAAAAATCTGTTTGCCTAGATTTAGCTTTTAATGATTTTTTTAAAAACAGATTTTAAATAACATTTCTTCTGAAAGGATAATTGTGCAGGAGTAGGGAAGCAATTGTGATTAGTGGTAGAAATTGACTGATTTTGTAAAAAAATTACCAGTCCAAGATCTACATCTCAGATCTAAAGATACATATAGTAAGCAGAGCTTTTTAAGCACACCAAAAATCAGGATAAAATGTGTTTGAGCATGATTGGTGAGACCGCAACAACACAACAGCAAGAGAAACAAATCATATGATATATTCAAAATGCTTATAATTGAAAATCATGGTCATCACTCATTCACATACTGAAAGATTGTGATTTCTTTTGATAATGGAGGGGAACCAGGCAGCCAAGCAATTGAACCTTTTTAAATGGAAAACCAAAGAAGAGACGGCAACAACAATATGCAGACCTTTAGTCAAAAGAAAGTATTTATACGTCTTCAAAGCCGTCTGAAAAGGGTCTTTATTTAAGAAAAAGTAAAAAAATAGAAAAGTAAATTTATTGCTATAAGAAAGGTCAGAAAACCGAAAAGAAAAATAACTTGTAGACATGAATGTGTTACAGAAGTTCACAAAACCTACATTCCAGGTAGCTACGAGGGTAATAAAAGGTAGTGAAGATTTCTTTTCTTATTTTTTGTCATATATGCATGTCAGAATGGTCCTTTGGGCTGTAGCCACCAGTTGAAAAACTCCTATTATGCAGGGCATTGTTCTGAATGCTGATTGTATCGTGTCTGTGCTGTGCAGTGGCCCCATCTGATATTTACCACCGTGAGTCAGCCGGGGTGACGAGGGGGCAAGGCCAAGTCCCATGTGTCCGGCTGGGGAGCAGATTAAAGTGCTCTGAAAAGCTGCACACTGCTGCCCGTGATGAGAAATATAATAATGTGGACATGGCCTTCCCTTTATGACAGTAACAACACATTCTCCAGAGACCAATCTTTTTTTATCAAATCCAAAGAGGGACAAACAGCGTGCACCCAAAGCCAGAATTGTATGAGAGGATGTATGGAGTATTTATGATGCTTGTGCGTCCTGAAGGTGGTGATCACAAAAGCAGTCAAACAAACTTGTATTACTATCTGCCGTTTTTTATCCAAACGGGTGCATTGTATCTCGTTATTTCTTTCAAAATGAATGAGGCACTAGCCGCACCCTACAGAAAATCCTTGAAGAAATGTGTCAGCAGAAAAAGAAGATGCCCAAATCCACTATGAATAAGAATGATTGCATTTATTGGTTGCAGATACGAAACTAGGAATACTGTAACATAGTGGCAGAAGAAGTATTCAAACCTTTTGGTTACACAATAAACCCAATAAACAGTTATTCAAATTTTACTTAAAGCTGCTAAAATGAATATTTTTATCCTCACACTGGATTAAAGTAGCAACTAGTTGGGGCTGAGAACGGTTCGAAAGGAACACAGAGAGACAACAAATAAACAGGACAAAACGCAACTACAAAAGAGAGAAGGCAAAACAAAAAAAATGATATGCAGTAGTAGCATATGAAAGAGCACATAACTGAAAAAAGAGACTAGAGAAGTGCTCAGCGCACTCACATCGGGGAAGTCCTCCAACAGTCTGAGCTTATACCTGCATAACAGCAGGATTTATGGTTCGAAGCTGGTGTCCATTTACATATATAGAGACAGGGCTATGGAAACATGACTGCAAGCTGTCCTCTAAAATGTCAACATTATATGTGAAGGTAGGATGCTGACCAGTTGCATGGGTCTAACAAACCTCTCTATAGTACCGTCACCTGATGCAGCCCTAATTATAGTTTCAAGCCTCATGGAAGCAGAAAGTGTGCCTTCCTCACAAAATGAAGCTTACAGCTAAACATGTAAGTCAGTAACTTAACATGTTAAAGAAAAGTGTGACTTTTTCTCTCTGAGGAATCATTACAAAGTGATTTATTATTGTAAGGTATACGTTACCATATAAAGTGCCTTCAGTTGACTCGTGTTGTGATTTGGCACTATATAGATAAAACTGAATGCAACTGCACATATTATATAGACGTCTTTTTTTATTTAGACATATTTTTGAGGTTATACTAACTTCAGTATTATTTTATTTTTTCCTATTATTTTACTATTTCCACAGTGTGTCCTGTCCTCCTCCCCTCACCCCCAGTTATTTGCAGCAGATCGCTACTCCTCCTTGAACCTGGTTCTTCTGGAGGCTTCTTCCTGTTAAAAGGGAGTTTTTCCTTCCAACTGTCGCCAAGTGCTTGTTCATAGGGTGTAGTCTGATTGTTGGGGTTTTCTCTGTTTTCTTACCTTACCTTACCTTACAATATAAAGCATCTTGAGATAACTGTAAATAAAACTGAACTGAATTGAAATGAAATGAAATGAAATGAAATGAAAGCTACATAACAAGCAGACCATATTATACGCTGTTAGTTAGTTTAACTGACAATCACTAATAAATAGTTACAAATGGCAAATGGACTGCTTCTTTTAGTGCTTTTCTACTATGGTGGAGCACTAAAACAAAGTGCTTTATACAAAAAAGCCATTCCCATCTAGTGCTCACGCATCTGAAGCATCAGAAAGGAACTTAGGGTTCCGTATCTTGTCCAGGGATACTTCAGCATGCAGAGTGGAGAAGGCAAGGATTAAACCACCACCTTCCAATAAGTGGATGACCTGCTCTACCTCCTGAACTACAGTCACCCCGTTTTAAACAGACTCATACTGGCCTTTTTCTGTCCCCTCAGTAAACACCTTACCGAAGAGTTTAAGGGCTCAGTCGCTACTTTCACGTCAGGTAAATTATGGACATTCTAAGAGTCAGAGAAAGGAGGGTAAATTAGCATGTGAGCTGACTCTGGGGGCACTGCACGCTCATTGGTTAACAGCTTTTGACTGACAACTTGTTAGTCTTCAAAACACCATGAAGCTGTCAGAGAAATCACTTCACAGCTTCGTTACCCAATGGGTGACGTCACGGTGGCTACAGACATCTTTTATCTGCATTGTTAATGTATAGTAAAAATGTAGGTTATGTCTTTACAAGAAGGCAAACGTCATTAGTGTTGGAGTACATTTTAAGCTAGTTTGTCTTTAACTGAAAGAAATCTACAAATTGATGTATGTTACAATTTAAAGCATCTCATACATTGTTTAAAGAAATTCAGTTAACCTTCATCCACACAGATTCCACCGATAACTGAGAATTCTTCATTTTTGACACTCTTGTTATGTCCAACGCTATTACAAACCGTGAATATATGAAGCTGCTAAGTAATCATGTCTGTGTCATTTATTGTCACCTAGAAAAAGCCAATAATTCGTGGCAGCTGTGTGCATCTTTAGTTTCCAACAGTGAATTGTATCCATCGTGTGTGTGTGTGTGTGTGTGTGTGTGTGTGTGTGTGTGTGTTCCTGTCTAGCTATCTTTGTGAAGACCGAAATCTGCATTCTACTATACTTGTGAGAACCAACAGTCACTTGTGAGGACACACTCACCGGACCTCACAAGTTTGAAGGCCTTTTTGAGGCTCAAAATGTGGTTCTAGTGTCAGGGTTACAATTAGGTTATGGTTAGGTATTAGGGTAAGGGTTAGGCAATCATTTTTAATGGTTAGGGTAAGGGGCTAGGGAAACCATTATGTCAATGAAGGTCCCCACTAAGATAGCTGAACGGGCTTGTGTGTGCGTGTGTGTGTGGTTGTCACGCTGTGTGTATATAGTAGTCAGATTAAAAGCCAGGAATCAGACTTGTAATCTGGTTTGATGGAAAACAGTGGATTTACATGGTTATTTGGGTGTGATGTGTTTTTGTGATGAAAATGACAGTTTGGCCAAGCTTTGTGTAACAACTGACAGCTTTTTAAGGCCAACATTTTTAACCTTTGATGAACTGCTGACTCTAGAGGGAGACCAGCAAACACACTACAGATCAGCTCGGGGTTTTTCCCTGTGCCCCCCCCCCCCCCCCCCCCCGCAAGCATTTTAACATATGGAAAAGGAGAATCAGGAATCATTCTTGTTGATGTAGCAAAGTAATATGTGATATGAAAAAAGTACATACTGCAAAATAAAGCATTCTAATTTACAAGAATGGCAGGAGCGCAGTTATTTCTACCCATAATTTTAACTTTGTGTACTCAGACAAGCAGTTTGAATTAGGATCTGCAGCTCTCAATGTACCTAATTCAATCAGGAATGCTTGACGTTGACAGGACATGAAGGTGTTTGGGCATATACACAGTATAAATATAATGACAAATTTTAAATCAAGCAACAGATAGTCTGATCCAAAGAAAGCTATAATCAGAATTGCATGCAGACCTTAAAATAAATATTTAAAATAAAAAATGTTGGTAGAATGTTTCAAAGGAGAACCACTTTTACGTGTCACCATAGATACAAACCCACAAGCACAACAAAACAGGACTCTATAACACAAAACCCATACATCTCTGTGAGATCTCTGCACACTAAACACAAAAGCACTTGATCTTTCTCTCAGATTTCACATTATAAAGCACTGCAAAGTAAATAGCTGCCACATTGAAGGAGTAGAAAAGAGGTATAAATAGATGCTGTTATTCTAAAGCATCTAATGTGAAACAACATAATTTTCCTGACAATGCTTCCCAGCTTCTTTTACACCAAACAGAGCGCTTTAATACAATCCTTTGTCTTGCCTGTCTCTTCTGTTCTATTATTGCAAAGAATTGTTGCTCCAATTCTACAGAGGAACTCACATGCGTGAGATTAAACTGGTCACCATAATCAGGCTACAGATTTTAATTGTAAGAGCTTCTGCTGGCACTGTTTTCTCTCTTTTTCTGTCCTCCTTGACAAAAATCTGACAGTGGCTTTGCATGGCAAACCTGTTTAATGAATGACTAATCCAGGAAGAGCGTATTATGGCAAACTGTCACACACACATTGTACCAATATTAACTTGAATTTACATTATCATCCTCTGGTAATGCTGGAATATTTGGATTTCCATTAATGCATGGCCTTTCTGTGTGAAAAGCAAACAGCAGTGAACTAAATCTGTTTTCCCCCTCTTTTGAGTGGATGCTGGTGTTAACACTGTGCAGAGGAGCTTTCTTTATTGGGATGACAGCTCCGAGGCTTCCCCACTCCTCGCAATCAAGCTCACAAACAAAAGACCCCGCTTGCATTACTCAAAACCTCTTCTAAAGCACCAAAGCCAAACTCCTATTACACCATTGTACTGCTGCTGTAAATCAACAAGAACAATGAGGAGAGGCACAATCACATGGGCCGGCACCATCATCCTTATAAAACATGAACCCAAAGAACAATGAATCAGACACTTGTGTGAAAAAGTACTTTCCTCCTCCGGATACTTATTGTGTTCATCTTCTAGCTCTCAATTCAATTTTTAGATTTTTATTTTCCTATTTCTGACACATGCATCTCAAAGCCAAAAGAAAAACAAAAAAGAGAGCACACACTTTGTTTTTCTGGGTGGGCACCCTACAGTCTGCAAAAGCCACGTCTGCAAAGGATATTTTAAGAATCTTTTAAATTCGTATTCATTAAAATTAACATTTGCTACATTTTCATAATGACTAACCAAGTTAATTGCAAAATCAGATTTTTTTTCTGATACTTCTGTGCTGAAGGTAAAATTCAGTTTGACATCCACATAGTAGTTCAACTAAGCCAATGACTAGCGCTGTTGTCCTCCATTGTAAAAGAGAAAACGAAGCATCACACAAACGTGTTCGGATGTCACATCCATAACCATATAACACACACCCCGTTTTGACTTATTCACCCACTCAAAGTCCCTGCCTGCCCAAGCCTTGACTTCCACCTTTGCTTTTCACCATCAAGTCATAATTCCCAGGGTGCTAACGGTCCTAGACAGGAAAAGAACATGTTAGCTCACAGCTTTGAATTACTTTCATCAATGTATTTGGACCTCATCATCTCCAAATATTTTATCTGTTCAGTTTTTCATGGAATATCAAGGCAACAGGCAACTCTACTCCCCATAAAACTGCCAGTCACTCAACTGTCCAATTACTTCTGGGCCTTCAAAAAAGGGGGACTGTGTATAAAAACAGCTGTAATTCCCTAACAGTTAATACAGTACATTGTTAAAGCCACATAATTAAATCTGAAAATCCTTATTTCAATCACACCGTAATGATAACTTTTAAAATCCACTGTTGTGATGTACAGAAGCAAAACTACAAAGTGTCCAAAAACATATGGACCATGTATCTATTCTCTGTTGTGGCCCCGAAGCGTTACAATGATCTTCCTCTTCACATTAGGCCGTAGTCTTTAAATCCAGGTTAAAAACATTCTTATTTGCTGGCCTTTGATGGTGGTCAACTGACAGTGTTATTTTATTGTTATATATTAACTGTATTTATTATTCTTATTGTACTTCTTATATTTCTGCTGTACAGCCATTTGGTCGGCCATGTGTTGGCGCTATATAAATAAAGTATGGTATGGTACAGTATGTATGCTCTATTATGCACCACCTCAGGCAAAAATTAGGAGGATAACTTTTTTTAAACAATGATAAGTACATAAAACATTATTTTCTCACAGAGTTAAGAAAAACCCTTTGATTCACTGAATTTCCTTCAACTTCAAAACTGCATAAGTGAATAAACGTGAAATGAACTGCACATGCCACAATCTGGGAGTAAGTAAAGCAAAGGAAATAATGTGCTGAAAGACAAAAGGACCTCAAAATGACTGTGGGTCAAGATTCACCTTTATTAGTGTTTTGCTGTAATTACCTGACCTGACATAGTATAATACAATCATTTCTCCCGCACAACCATCATGCTGGGTGGCTGAGAATGGTGTGTGAGCTCCAACTGAAACACAGTCATGACAGCTCTTTTTGTAAAGAACAGACTCAAATCAAGCATTCATGCAGATTGTTTAACAAGTAAAATGCATTCAGGGAATTATGATTTTGCCATTGAAATGACCATTATCTCCAGATACATTATTTTAATATCAAATTCCTCTTTTTCTGTAAAATTTAAAAGACTTCTTGACATCACAACCAAAGATACGTGTCTCCAACCAGTCACTATTCAAGGATCTTTTACAGGTTACTCAAGTAACACAAGTAACTTTAATGTATCCAAATATCCAAAACGCACAAACAGTTTAAATCACTGTCATTTCTAGATTTGATCCAGTTTTGAAGGTTGTTGCATGGTTTTATTTCAGTTCACAAGAAGAAAAAAGGTTTTGCTGTGTTTCAATGGGGAGCAGCTGTATTCATCTCAAACTCAGTGGGTTTTTTTCTGAATTATAAACATCACTGAACATCTTCGAACTACTAAGCAACCGAATCGATTTCTCTGTTGTCGTTCTCAGCAGAGAAGCACAGTGTGTTAAGATAAGATAAGATAAGATAACCTTTATTAGTCCCACACGTGGGAAATTTGTTTTGTCACAGCAGGAAGTGGACAGTGCAAAAGTTATGAGGCAAAAATTAGAATACAATAAGAATAAATACAGTACACAACTGTACAGAATAGAATAAAATAAAGTAAAATACTATATACAGTAGAATAAAATAAAATAAATATACAATAAGATAAAAATAGAATACAAATACAAATACTATATACAACTGAGTAAAATACAACGATGACAGAAAGGATTATTGCACTTAGTATTATTGCATATGTATGGATGTGTGTGCTTGATCAGTTAAAGTCTTTATTATGGAGTCTGACAGCAGTGGGGAGGAAAGACCTGCGAAATCTCTCCGTCCCACACCGTGGGTGCCGCAGTCTCCCACTGAAGGAGCTGCTCAGTGCTGTCACAGTCTGCTGCATGGGGTGGGAGATGTTGTCCATCAGGGATGACAGCTTAGCCGCCGTTCTCCTGTCACTCACCACCTCCACTGGGTCCAGAGGGCATCCTAGAACAGAGCTGGCCCTTCGGATCACCCTGTTCAGTCTCTTCCTGTCCCCAGCAGAGATGCTGCCGCCCCAGCAGACCACGCCATAAAAGATAGCAGAAGCCACAACAGAGTCATAGAATTTCTTCAGGAGTGGGCCCTCCACTCCAAACGACCTGAGTCTCCGCAGCAGGTACAGCCTGCTCTGCCCTTTCCTGTAGAGGGCGTCTGAGTTATGAGTCCAGTCCAGTCTATTGTTCAGATGAACACCAAGGTACCTGTAGCTGTCCACAGCCTCAATGTCCATATCTTGGATGTTCAGTGGTTGCAGTGGAGAATGCTTGTGCCTGCGGAAGTCTACCACCAGTTCCTTGGTTTTACTGGCGTTGATCTGGAGGTAGTTCAGCTGGCACCAGTCCACAAAGTCTTGAGTCAGTCCTCTGTACTCCCTGTCGTCCCCATCAGTGATGAGGCCGACTATTGCAGTTCCAAATGGTTGCATGAAAATACATCTAAATACTGCATTCTGTCAAAACTTCAGTCTTAATATGAGCACGAAGAAACAAAACCGTGTACTTTATGAAAACAGTGTTTTGAAACAGCGCGTGAAAAGTAACGAAAGGTATTGTACTGCAAGGACAAGTTAGAGAAGTTTCTACTGAAGCTTTGTTTGCTTTATTTCTATTGTAAATTTAGCTCTTTCATTCTAACTCATACAGTTCGACCTTAGCACAACAAACTTTTTACACTCTTTTTCTTCTATAGGGGAAGATTCTTTACAAACTGAAACACATATCTTGCTTTAAGTACCTCACTAATAAATAAAATAATTTTTCATACATGAATGCTTTGTGCAATTCTAAACAACCTTTACACTGCACTGATGTTTTCCTGAGGAATCGATGAAGTCTCGAAGGGCGGTGTATAGTTTGAGAAATATTATAAATGACACTCATCCAAACAAAGTCGTTTTGTTGTAAATTTCACAGCTGCTGATCTCTCGCATGTCCATTAGCTACTGAACACCTATAAACTGAAGTCTCGCCATCTAACACCACAAGTAAATTCTCAAACCATGGGAAACATTGCAACAAAATTTGGGTTCAAATACAAAAATAACAGTTATCACATTTCCTTTGGTTCAGTCAAAGCAAACACCCAATGAAATGGTTTTTATGCAACTTCATTTACCTTGGATGTGACATAAGACAAGGTTTCGCTCCATCATCTCCAGAGCTTCAAATCACACTGTGAGTGTGTAATGCACAGCAGTTTTAGTCTAACTTCAGACTTTTATTTTGAAGATTTTTATCAAGAATAACCCAGAGCAAAAAGAAGAGGCACCATGGACATGTCCAGCAATTCATTAGCTAACAGTTAGCTTTAGCGACCACAGCAGAGCCGAACACGATGCAGCCGTGTTTGGTGTATCACCCTTCAGGATCATATCATGTGTTTATTAGCAATAACACACATATATTTAGTAAAACAGCCTTAATAGCTGCCCTCTTTTTAACACATTAGTTTTATATGTTGTGTGTTTCTGTTAGCAACTGTTTTCCTGCGGTTTTCCATAGGCGGTGTTTAGGCTCTGCAAATTGTCTAGCCTAATATATTTATAAATCACAGTATGTTATTGTTCTCTATTGAGAACTAGTAGCTGCAGAAAGCATAGTTAACTGTCAAAAGGGGCATAGTTATCGCCTAATAAATGCATAATAAAGCATGCTAATCTTAAAGAACTAGTGTGTAATGTTGCTATTGATGATGTTAGTGATGTTGATGATAATGATGTTATTTATCATCGTATAAAGCCCTATAATGACTGTTTTACCTTTTAATTAATGTTTCTTTCAAGGGTGTTACTTTTTATTTAGCTTTTCAGAGTCACCCTGTCTATAAAGGATATATGTAAATGGTATATCATCGCTGTATATTATATGGTACTAAAACCCATACAAATATTTGTCATCACCAACATAAACGACTTAGTTAATAATGCTTACACTTAGTTTAGTCTAGTGGCAGCTTTTCACCAGTCACAGATAATGACAAAAAAATGCAGGTATGGAAAGGACGTCCATAAGCCCGAGACAAGCAGATTGCTGCCGGGGAGACGGAAGAGCCAAGCAGCAAATTTTGAATATTACTGACCCAGCACTTGGAAAAGGCAATGCACAACAAGACGAAAAATGAATGCTTTTTAGTCTGAAAATCCTTTCACCCTCTCACATTCAGCAGATCAGATTAAGAGAGAGGTTTAAGAAGATTTTGACACGCACAAAAAAAAACTTCTGAGCCATGGGAGGGGGTGAGTCGAGGAAGGTGGTAGGGAGCAGTTTGTAATTCAGTGGCTTCAGGCAATTCATCACAGAAATTGAGTTTCTAATGCAGCATCTTGTGAATCCCTTTTGCCCTGTCAACGTTTTAATACATTACATTGAGAATGTAAATCATGTTTGAAATTTGGCACAAACTGCACAGCTTCTACTGCACTCTCTCCCACTGTATTGCACATACTAGTCTCACATTATACACGTGTACAGCAAGCACAGAGTGACACAGGCACACATATATGCAGACAGGCTACTGTAGCCAGAGCTCTGCAGACACTAAATATTCTGCAGGCAGAATATACTTTAAGTTGCACAGTTTAGGGATTTTTTTTTTGCCTTAAAGAAAGATAATTTAGTCACAAGATTACATAATTAAAATCTGATATCAAGTTGTGATTTAGCATAAAGCCCTAAAAATAATTATTGGTTCATTAAATTACAATGTCTCTCAAGAAAAGTAAGATTTAGAAAACAATTTGCAAAGTACAGAAATATTATAATAAATGTAGAAAATGAGCAAAGAATTACTCTGAAGCTGTCTGTTTCAGCAGCTAACCCCAATGTTATTGAGGAAACTGGATGATTGAAAACACATTTTCAATCATCAATAATTGCTGCAGGTTCTAACTATGAATAATTATTCGAACACCTTATTGCTGCGCTAATTCTAGCTTTTTCTATTCCATCAATCATTAAACCTGGTTTGTGCTCTAATAATGGATTTTTTTGATGGGCTGGCATCACAGTCATTCTTGTGCTAATACATATATAGAGAGATAGTGAGAGAGATGTGAGATTACTGGGGGAGCTGGAAACCCCAGGATTCTTGTTTCGATAACAAGACACAGTTGAAATTAAGGATAATTAAGGAGAATCAGACAAGGAAAGTAAAACTAAACACAGGAGACAAGAGAGAGTATCAAAATGAAACTGGAAGTAATGTAAGAGAGAAAAACCTAACATTGAGACTAAGTCTACAAAGTATTGTCACAAGATACAAGGCCACACCAGGGAGTCATTGGGGAGTCTAGACTAAATCTGAGCACAAAGAAACATATATAAAGAATAGCAAGAAAACACAGAATACAAAAATAACAAAAAGACTGAGGATGAGGCATACTATGATTACCTACTATGATTTATTCAAGGAAAAACACATAATTCTAACAACTATTAGTACCACGACACATAATACTGCTCAACATCAGCACAGTGTGTCTTCTAGCATTAATAAAGAGGCTGATGGTTGACACCGGTGATGTTCTTCAGTATCATGTCTCATGGGAGCCGCATAGTGCACACATAATCAGTTGATGCTTTGTTTCCCAAAACAAACAGTACATCTGTATTGTGTTGTATTTGTAGACGTCCACTTAAGATATTACTTGTTCCCCATGTAATCCCTAACAATTGGTTATGGTATATCATATATTATAGTGGCGATTTAAATTATCAAGCAAGTTGATCAACTACACTATGTGTTGTGGATTATCCAGTTTGCTGTGTACATGTCACATGGTCTATTTATTAAATGGGAACAACCACCAGAATTTAGGCTGGATATTCAGTCAGAGAGATGTGTGAAGTCCGAATGTCAGGATTACTATCAAGGGATGCTGCCAGAAGGAGAGGTCTAAGCATGAAACACATTGTTTATCTCCCACATAGAAGCCTGCTGTGCTCACTTTTACTCCTAGATGCCTCACTGTTGCACGTACTAAGCAGTTCGCAATTTTTTACTCTGAAGTGGTGCCTAACCTTCCTTTTGAATGAATCGCTCACATCACTATGTGGCAGTTTCAACCGCACAAAAGCTTTTCTTCTTCTTCCTTAATTACAGTGAATTTTAAAAAAAAATGGGGTTGAGAGCCAGCAGCTGCTTTAATCAAACGCTTCAGCTTTAAATTGTGCAGATACAATTGTTCAGCACATAATGCAATAGGTGTGTGATGTTGTGATAGAAAAGATGGCGCAAAAACACTTCATTCACACATAAAAATAGTTGACCCAAAGTTCATTCAATTTTTCGTCAAGTGAGCGACCAGAGGTACTTTGGAAAAATGTCTGCATGTTCAACAAGTTTGTCAGTCAAGAACTTCTCACATTCAGTGGTCATCAACAATCAATACTTACATTTATAGTTCTCTTTCATGAACAAAGTTTAGCCTGGCACTTGACTACATCCTTTAAAGACAGGGCCGCTTCCTTCAATGCTGACTGAAATGCACTGCAGTTCAACCACACTGGATTTTTTTTATTTATATATATACACATATATATATGTGTACATATATGTATGTGTACATATATATGTGTACATATATATGTACACATACATATATATGTACACATACATATATATGTACACATATATATGTATGTGTACATATATATGTATGTGTACATATATATGTATGTGTACACATATATATATATATATATATATATATATATATATATGTGTGTATGTATATATATATATATATATATATATATATATATATATATATATATATATATATATATATGTGTGTATATATATATATATATATATGTATATGTGTGTATATATATATATATATATATATATGTGTATATATATATGTGTATATATATATATATATATATATGTGTATATCCCAGGCCTCTGGTAGAGGACCCGAGCTTGAAGGATAAACCGCCCGCAGGGGCGTGCTGGGTGTTATATATATATATATATATATATATATATATATATATATATATATATATATGTACACACAGTACATTAGTTATGTTGAGATGGGAAAATGACGAGGTTAACATTTATTACCTTTCCAGGAATATCTTTGACAAACTTGTTACTCAAAGTGAACGGATAATTTATCACCTCTGTGCTCAGCTGCAATGCTACTCTGCTACATTTGCTACAGATCAAGCAAACAGTCTATTCTGCATTATGTGCCTTAAAAAGCAATATTTATTTGGCAACATAAAGACATTTCTCTGGCAAATGCTCTGTGGCAAGTCTTGGCAATTTTGTCGACTGCTGCCAATGACAGCAGCATGTTTGCATGCAGAGTTGCTAGAACAACAGTAAGTGTACCTTAAAAACTTCTAATACTCCATATTCATCTATTCATGGATGTAAACCAACCCCACAAGCTCGCTAAAATTTGTGGACCCCAGGTGCATGTAACCAAAAGACAAAAGAATCCAAGAACCAAATCATGTACATATATAGTCAAAGGAAATCCAGTCAGTTAATAATACGCTGATAATATTCAAGGTCTCTACACAATTATAAAATCCTTGAGTGGTGAGTCACATATTTAAAAATGCCCAATCCCAGTTATTGATTATCATCAGTAATCAGAATGTTTGAATAGAAAGACTATGTGAGCAAGGTCTTTATACAAACATGAGTGACTCATTTTCATGAACAGAGCTGCAGTCAGCACACAGTCTTGAATAGAAGCTGTTTGATATACTAAACTCCAGCAGGCCTAATTATCGAGTTATAACTAAATTTAAGCAAAGAAAGGCATTTACACCATGCAGAGTAAATGATTATGCTAGGTAGCACAATATTACACAGTGGAATTAGAATTCTAGAAAAAAGGAAAGTTAGTGGCAACTTTTTAGCAACATTTTTAAAGCATTGAAAAATCAAAAGATCACAATCATTGCATACTTCCTTAAACTAGCAGCTTAATCTGTTTACTTGTCTGTGGTTATATTTACGTATACTTTAGTGCACTGCGACATCACTCTTGATCTGCCACAATCTGTTACTGTTAGGTGTCATCAGACAAATAAGCAAAGATCCATTTTAACCAGCTTTTTTTTTAAGTACTGAATATGAGATGCCCACACTAACCTGCACTGAGTCTTTCAAGATTTCTCATGTTAAATCTGGAGTTTGCTAACCGCTAAAGCAATAAACAGCTGTGTTCCTTATCATTAGATTTATCATACTGTGATGAAAATATGACATATGAGAACTGGTTTAAAAAGGAATGGCTTAAAAAACCCATACAGCTGTTTTCTTAATGGCTTGACCATATTCATGGTGTCATAGGGCGAAAGGCGGAGTATAGCCTCCACACGCCACCAATTCATCACCGTGAGTTAAAGACTCCCAACTAAATTATCTATACTTCATACCCCCTGCACAAAGAGTGATTTTATATAGGAAGTATGTCCTTTCTACACTGCTAACCACAAACTGAGCAGCTACACTTGGCTAGAATGAAAATACTCTTCCTTTAAAATCTTTGATGTCCCCATCATACTGTACATTAGCACCTGGAAGCAGCTCAATAAACCGTTATCATGATGGCCACAAAACTACTGAACTACAACAGCTGTAGCTAAGTTAGAAGTTAGAAAGCAGGGTGATACTGTAGGGCAACATTAAAGGAGCAGAAAGAATCGCACATTTACTTCTGAAAGCATATTTTTCTGCTCTGGTGATTCTGGTCCAAAGTCTGTCTTGCAAACCTTTAGGCTACTACAGCCCCAATTAAACTTAAGTATGACAACAATGCCTCTAACAGTGGATTTCTCCAGTCAGTTATTCTTCATAATGCTCTTTTCCCACTAGCATTTGTGCAAATACAGCACTGCAAGCATGTCTTCTTTGGTGGAGTGTGCCACTCATGCTGCTCCACAAGGTAAAGTGCACAATGAGCACATTTGCTTCAAATACGGTACTATCATTTTCAGAGTGGGGGATCATAATATTCAAATCCGTATTTAACCTTTCAAGGCAGGAGGATTATGCAGCAAAGTCTCCATTCCAAGCGGTTTCCTCGCCCCCTACTCCCCTGCCATAATAATGATCATTATCATCATTGTGTGAAAAGAGGATTATCATATCGTTATATAAACCCAGGAACACCCCTACTATTATGAAGTAATTTCACTCTCATCAGTGGACCGGTACTGTGTATGACAGTCAGCTGAGCTGTCACAGGTGACCATGGCAGTCTTCCATCATTCTCTGAGCAGGCAGAGTCTGCTGCGAGGGGGGATAGAGAGCCAGTGTCCCGTTTGAACCACGAAATAGAAAACGTAAGAAGCTAAAGTCATTGTCTCCAAACATGAACTTTTAAGATCTCTGCTGCAACTTTTTATGTGTGAGCAAGGAAATTATTGCCTTCCCAGTGTGTTGCTATTACATTAAATGACTAAACAATGATTACAGCAGAGTGGCCATTTTGGCTCCACAGTGGGAGAACCGGTACTTACCAGAAAATAAAAGACCATGTTATTATGTGTTAGTAAGTGGTCATAGCAATTATAGAGTTACCACCTGGCTAAAGCCCCCTGCCATGTATTCCAACAGCCCTGCATTCATGAAAATTCTTGAAACAAGATGAAACTCCAGCCTCCTTCACCCTGATGTCCTGATGAAATCTTAGTTAGCATTAGCACTGCTAACAGCTATTATGAAGCGATATCCTGCAATTGCTAAGAAACATCACCTCCTGTTGTTCTTTATTTTCTTGCAATCCTCTTTCAGCCTCTCCTTTTCTCTCTAAATTGCTTCACAATGAGGTGTATGCCTAGAAGCAAGTTGAACAGAACTGCAAGCAAATATATTTTATACTTTTGCTCGAACAACTCAAAGTCTTAGTCTTAGATTTTAGGGGGGGTGGGGTTAACTATGAAAACTCTTGTTTATGTCTGTTGTATTTTATCATTTGATCAGTGTTCTGACTGATTAATATTATGGCTATTAAGGCTTGTTATACTGTCCATCCCAGAAGTTTATCCTTCAGTTTTGGTGAGTAACATTCTATTATGTGTGTCTGTGATTTGCACACATACAGTTTATGAATGCAACTTGCCAACCAAGCTTGCTAGAGTTAGCCGACAATTTAGCTTTTATCTACCCTGGCACCCATAAAAGGTAACTAGTTTTTAAAAAAGTAATGTTAATGTTACAGGTTCAAAATGCAGATTGCAAAACCAATGGATGGCAGCAAGGTGGCTACACCCATGTTTATATGTCAATGGCCCATAGCAGGACCTTAAAAAAGCCTGAGAATTGAGTGTTGATGTTCCTGAAATAAAAAATTCCACTCATATTCTCCATTAGGATTAGGATTAAGAGCCATAACACTGAACCCATTCAAAGCAGTTTCACTAAAGGTTACAACATTGTGAAACAATTGTATGTGTTCCTGTAGAAACCACAAGTCTGAATAAAATCAAGCATGTTTTAACAAAAACATATTTTACCAACAATACCAAGGAAGCAAACTCTTGTATCCACAATCCTAAACTAATAGCAATATCTCTGATCGGTGGCCACTTTTTCAACCCACAAACATGTGGGCTCTTTGCAAGTGCCAAACGTCCAAAACTGCAGTGTTCACAGTCTAAAATGAACCACTGTGTCATATTGATAACCAGGCTATACTTTACTAAACACACACACCACAAAAATGACAAATTATATTATTATTATAAGTTGAATGAAACTGATTCAATTTAAGGTTCTTTACTGTGGAATTTTGGGGATTTACAGTGCATTGTGGGATTAGTAGTTCATTATTAGACTTTCTAAAACGTTAGTGACGAAAATGAATGAGAAATGCACCAAAACCCTTAAAAAAATGGGTGCTTATGGCTGAGCTCTACAGACTTAATTTTTACATTGTCTACATAGTTTGGTGACTGCTAGGTCTATGGTAGCTAACGCTTATTAAAGTACTTTGTGGTTCCACCTGACATGAAACATTATATAGACCTGCAACCTAAACTTATTCTCCAAAAGCCCAAAACCACTATTTGACATACATAATGTTCCATCTCCGTGCAATGTAAGTAGACAACACTATTAGTAGACCTGAGGTTCAGCCTATCCACCCAGTGTCTCAAACTACAAAAATGACTAATGCAAAATTAGTCTGGGTACCAACAGCAGGATGAAATCAGGACACAACTGGTTGTTAGACATGACATACCAGCAGTACGTGGAAAATCAGTGGAACACTAGGCAGCAGGATTTTAATAATGAGAATGATAAACATAGCAGGTATTTGGATATTATAAGCAAATATGAACTGCAGTAAATGGGTCAGTTTTCTTGAGGAAGATGTAGCATTGTCAAAACCTTGTGAAAATTCCTAAATCATTTCAGTGTAATCAGAAACAAAGCTATTTAAATGTAAAACCTTTGCATCTACAGTTATCTAGACCTACCGATGAAAAGCAGTAATGGGAACATTTAACCTTCTCCAAACCCACACCGCAATAATAAAGCTTTGGCTACTGCATATATATTCTTCAAGGCAACTACTTTGCATATGGAAGCAATGTCTTTTCTGAAAGGGACACTAGCACCATATTGTGGATAAAGTCAGCATTACTGGACATTGATTACAAAAACTACCTAAGGCTAGTGACAAACAAACAGACGACTTATTCAAAGGGTGTTTTTCTCTTTCGCATTTCCCGTCTAATTATTTACACTGCGCTGCACGCTGTCATTTTGAAACTCAATAGTGAGGTCACTTCTGTCACTACCACGAACCCCAATGTTTCTGCATCTCCGTGGGTACAGTCTTAAACATATGGACTCTTTTAATTAAATCATACCTTGACTCAGTCCTTCTCAGTCTTACTGACAGCAAGGTCATTAAACTATTAAAGGGAGTCACAGGCAAAATTGTCGTGAGCAGACTGAGGCAGGAAAGGTTAATTAAATGGCCATTGCTTCTCCTTACCTCAAGCAAAGCAGCATTCTTCCATCCCAGACAGGCCAATATGAGAGAATGTGGCTTTTTTTTTATGCTGCACAAGATGTGTGAGCGCAGAGCTATTTTTTTCAGCACCGAGAAGAAAAGAATGGTTTATCTTAAAAAAAAATGTTGTTTTTTTTCTACTCCCACAATGCTGATACAAAGCTGTGACCTCTTCCAGTGAACCCTGCAATACAGTAAAACTAAGGAAACAAAAGCAGTGAGATAGCACCTCTGTATCTGGCGTGGTTAAGGACAAACTGTTTTAGAGTATTTCAGAGATTATTCTAAAACATCCAGATGCTGCATGCGTATGCCTCTCCTATTACTGTTTCGTGAAAAGGTCAAGACTAGCCATTATAAAGTCTATTTCAAATAATTAGCTTTTAATTAGATAGCACACATTGAGAAATTAGCCTTATTTTCACTTTGGTTTGTCCTTGCAAAATTCCAAACACATAAACATGCCTTTCCGGTATGTAGACGGAAAAACAATTCACTGCTTCCCACATGAATAATAACATCTGCAGCTTTAGCACTGATTAGGTTTGTGTACCTCTACCACCAGCTGCAAGACACACAAACATTTACCGTAATTAAATATTACAGTGGGACATAAAGGATGGCGATTCGTCTTCAAAAACATTGAAACATGTAATCCCGGCATTCTTCTCGAGCCTGAAACCTCACCTTCGTTGTCCTGTTAGGATTTTATGGAAGATAACAGGAAGATGCCATCTGTATTGTGGCTACAATCACAGGCCTCTATTATAGCCACCTTTGCATCAGACAATACAGTGTTTTAACTGAAGACAGCTGTGATGATTTTAACAACAGCTGGAAGTGATACTTTACAGATCTCAAGAATTTTATCTGCTTCGTGCCTGATGCTGGAATTCCACAACAACCTTGAATTGTTTTGTCTGTGCGTTATCTTCAAACACTAAACTGGTCTGTATAATAATCTGGACATACAGTAAACAGATTTAAAAACTGTATGTATTGATTTCTAATTTAAAAAAAATCCCAAACCACCAGAAACCAAAAGCATGACTATGTAAAGGTAAACACTAAACAGTCTCTCGCAACTCATTATACAAGATATGACACATAAAAGACTGCAAAACAAGATCCAGTATGTACAATGGAGAAATACAATGTCAGTGGTTTGTTGACTTTTCTAACCAGCTGCAATGTCAGTGACAAAACTCTATTACTAAAAAAAGACTAGAAGAACAAGATTCAGTTTACAGGCATGCTAATAGGTCTGGACTGGAAGCGACTTCTGTGGTTACAAAAGTCCAGTTTTACAGACATTTACACAAAGACTTAGCCTTTCAAATTCATTTATGGCCTTAGCTGCAAGAGTCTTATTTTGTAAGTTTTGGTTCCTTTTGCAATCAAGAGACAATAAAGCAGGGAATGGTAGGGTTGTAAGCTTACAATCCTGCAATCTCCCTCGGTATGACAGTTAAATCCACCCCGAACACGATAATGCAAATGCTCGGATCAAGGCTGGGGACACTGGCTAACCAGTGAGTGAAATCACAAAGTCTATATACATATTTTAGTCAGTCTACATTTGCCAGCAGAGGTAAATTCCAAAAAGACGTCTGGTTTTACAGAAGACGTAGTCCCTCTTAGCCTGTGACCCCCGTAAACATTCTGATGATGAGCTTTTAGGCTACTTGGTTGCTTGTTGTTCAGTCGTATTGAGTACAACATCATGTTGATTTTGTCACTTGGGATCCCCATTAGAGCCTCCCCACTTGAATCTATAAAAAAATGCCAAAGAAAACAAAGTTTAACAGTTAATTACATTTATTAATTGTTTTGTCAATGAAAAATATCTAAATGTTCCAACAGCATGAAGTCAAGTCTTTCTAGAGCTCAATAAACTAAAATGTGCTGATAAATCAGTGTGAATGGTTTTATTGTAATTCAACATTTTTAGTGCTATTTTATTGACCCTTTTGTGGTTGACCACACAAAAATGATAGATGAACAGTTAAGAGCATAATTATTCAGCTGAGTGTTTAGTACTGTTTTTCTGAGGGGTTGAATTGTTCTGTTTTCATGTACCGTATTGTTTTCAAAGTGTGGGCATAGAGAATCTCTGAGAGATTGTGACTTGATTTGAGAATGCGTTTGCTCCTCTTTAACTGCTGTGAGCTTTGCATTCTTAAATACTGAGGCAACGATGTATGCAATACCAAGCAACCATGTGAACAGTAGGAAATTAGTAGCTAAGACGGAAACAGTAGGAGGAATAAAACCCTGAAAGTCAACCTTGCTGCCAGCCAAACAACTCTTCTTGGCTCTGCCATTAGTCATATTTCATCATTTGCCGTTATTGAACTATTAAAGGTTTAATTCATTTTGAAAAGTTGCATCAGAATGCTAATTTCCAGAAATAAGTATTTGTTAGCACACAGCTCTATCATTAATCTTATGTACTTAGAGTTTCCATATTCAGGGGATCGAATGTGAAACACTGAGTAGCAATGGTTTTGCTAAACGTTGCTGTGTAAATGGTGGATCCTTTCTAACAAGCTTTCTTGTGCTATTTAAGCATAGGCAGGAAGGCATGGGACAGCACAGGCAGCTACATTTACTGGCGTGTTACAGGCATGTTTCTGTTCATGCTACACAAAAGTGAAAGGAGTGCACCTCACTGCTACTCAAAGGGGAAAAAAACTTCTCTGCCTGGCTCTGCTAGCTGTTGATGAACTCTCCAGCTTTAAGTTATGAAAAGAGTTGCAGTCTGAAAGCTGCCAAGTCTAGTCTGAGGCCAACTGAATCTCATGTCAATGCTAAACTAACAATGAAGCACCAAGCAGCTGTTTGGCTAACACAGGCCGAGCTGAGGTTCAGGACCAGCAGCACTTTAGCAACAAAACTAAAACAAAACATGCTGAACTGCAGTGCTAATACTCCCTCATTTCTACTGGTGGCAGCAAATACCAAAAGACTGATTAAGCTGGTGTGATTTGTATAAGGTTGGTCAAGCTAAAGAGCTATTTCTAACAGCAGTAACATTAACACAGGCTATCTGTCATATTATACTTCAGTCTGAGAATTGTGTGAGCTTAGCTGAAGGCAAAATAAGTCATTTTAAAAGAAACAAATGTGTTTGACTTTATTTAGCTTGATATGATTGATCTATATCAGTTTCAATGGATGATTGCGTATAGTCAGAAAGGAGTGATAGGACTGCAGGTTCATTTCAATTCAAGTGACTTGATGTTCTTTTTATTTAGATTATTCATTTTCATTCATTTTATTCTTGATTTGTTCTAAATTTACATAAAAAGACCTGATGTATCATAAGTTCACTGGGGGCGATACAACAAAAATGGCAACTTTTAGTAGTGATACAAGTTACCACTAACTGCACAATAGATGATAATGTTAAATAAATAGCAAACTGTGTTGAGACCACTAATAAAAATCAACTGGTGCCAATACAGCTTCAATTTTTACAAGCACCCATGAAGGTTAATGTCCTTCATACACAGTGTGTGATGCTAACACAGACCTAGCAGTTAGAAATGCCCAGATCTACACCTAGCTCATAACTACTGTGGATCCAATGTAAACATAAGGGATATAGAATTGAACACACACCTAGTATTCACTGCCAACCATCTGCCAGACCTTGTAGCAAGAAAACTGCTGTTTTTGGCATCATAAATGAAGTGAACTGTAGCTATAAAACTTGCATGCTATTAGCATATACTAAGACTGCACCTGTGTAGTGTGGGATTTAGTCATTCAGTAAACGAAGGATGCTTAAGGCCATTAAACATACCGACGATGAGTAGTATCACCTTCCTACTGGTTCAGTGAAGCCTTGCAGCTACATGAAGACAACAGTAAAGAGAAAAGCCCAGAGTCCCAGGTGAGGTGTTAGAGCTTGTGCCTGTGTAATTAAAAAGGATGAAAGTGCCGGACTCAATTATGAGATACAGTACA
This sequence comes from Copadichromis virginalis, assembly GCF_057382275.1. Taxonomy (NCBI): domain Eukaryota; kingdom Metazoa; phylum Chordata; class Actinopteri; order Cichliformes; family Cichlidae; genus Copadichromis; species Copadichromis virginalis. Next base: position 14,414,642 of record NC_140639.1, on the reverse strand, counting down.
TTGTTTAAGGCACAATGTCCACCATGCCTATACTCAGAAGATGAAGTTAGCATGGCTTCGTCTTTTGTGCTCACATGGCATGCAAGCATGATCAATGAATTACTTCGTCAGGTAGCGATGCCAAATGGGCACGGAGCTTTAGCACGCAAGAGGTGCAGAAATTGGTTATTTCGTCACTTTTAGTGAAATAAATATTTAATGGATTAAATAACTCCATAGCATGGATACTTCATGTTCCTTTCACAAACCAGTTGGGGGGGTGTTGGTTCATAATGTGAACCAAACTTCCATCACCGCCATCACTCACCACAAGGCTACTGCAAGAAACCCTCAACAAGCTGCATAGTTTTGCTACATTTTTTCAGCCTGTTGATCAGAGGTCAACCTCCTCAATTAAAAGCTTGTTTATCAGCTATGCGCTAACACTAAAAAGAATGTAATGATTTTGTATCGATGTTTTCGTCACATACCAGATAACATCACAGCTTCTGTATGGAGGGAATCTAAAGCATTAAAAACACCCACTGACACAATAAGCATGATATATGCTACAAACTCACTTTCTGATATTTAATTAAAAAAAAAAATAGTTAGCATTAGCTGCACATGATGATAAAGGAACACAAAGAAAGAAAGTTGATAGAGAATACATTTAATACTGAAAATAATATTTTTTTTATTATCGTTTCAGACGAACGTGTTATTGTGACTTGTGACTTGTGATGTTGAGTTTTTAAAAACTCAACATCACTCATTTTATTCTTCCATGATAAGGATTAAATGCAGAACTCAAAGGTGTCCTAGTGCAAATTTAATGGATACCAGCAAGCTAACAAGAAACAGGGTTTTTTTTTTTATGTCAATGATAGAACAGTTTTTTAAAATAATTGCTGTAAAGAGATATAACTAACATGACCTGACAGTTTCTTGACTAAACCTAGGGTTGGATTTCTGACATCAAAGACTTTTAAATTGAGTCGCCCGACTTTTTTTAGTTTTCTAGCTTGGCATCCCCGTTTTTTCCTGCACCAATCGTTTTTTGATCAACTCGGGTGTGAAATTCAGCGACTTGACTCAGGACACTTCACCATGCACACTGTAGGAGACAGGAATCAAACCAGCGAGTTCACAACTTAGAGTTTACATCGATTTTTCAGGTGGACTGCTGAGCAAAAGTATTCCTGTTGGATTAAGAGTCAAACATGTGACTAGAACTTCTTACTCCAGGGGAAATAATTAATCATTATTATAATTACTGTTATAATTCAATATACTGAGCCAATATATGACTTTAAATGGACAAAATAGCTCAAGATGAACGAAGGACAGCATTTGTGTCTTTTGTAATTTCTCATAGAATGTCCACACACAGTTTGGACCAGGCAGTTGTTTTTGTTTGATTAGTATATGCAGAATCTACAAGGACGATGAACAAACACTCTATGAGAGGCATTAAATTCAGCTTTGCAGCAGTCTGTCTGTTACACTATTGTACCAAAAACCTTCAAACTACAGTTTATTTTCTTTACTTTGCTCTGTGCCTCAGTAAAGCAGTGTTGTAGTTATAATGCACCTACAATACAATTCAAAAAAGGTTGGAGACTGCTGCTTTAATTCGTTCATTTCTAAAAGCTGGTCTTGCAACTACATTGTTAAAAAAATATAGTAAGAAAACCTCTGTCGATTCTTAATTGCACTGAAACAAAAACAGTCTGTCTTGGAGGTCATTTAAAGTCCTTTAAAACACAATGAGCCCGTGAAGCAAGCAGAGCTTAGAGTAGGTTTAAAGATTAGGTGGTTCACCATTCTCTGCACCACTCATAATTACACACAATAAAACCTGCCATCCTCCTCTTCCTTTGCCAGGGGATTGTGGTCAGAGGGAGTGGAGTTTAAAAATTGCCTTCATCGCTGCCCTGGCATTACCTATGCAGATCTTTATCTGGAAGGCCAGTGACTCTATTGTGACTATTTTGCTAGCTTTACAATGGCTTTCTGTGCACCCATGCTACCAGGAGATTGGCTAAAATTATATTCTCTTCCTGCTTGGCTAGGTTGCAGCTTAGAAACAAGCTGCTTATGGAAGCCAGTGGAAGATTGCTGATAATAGTAGCTTCACATCCAGTTGACCTTTTTCCCCACTCTTTTTTCACACCTTTGCAATAGCTCAATTGCAGTGACAGGAGGAAACAATCTCTTCTGTAGAGGACACACAACCTGCACCATCTAAGCCAAGGCCCAACTTCTCTGAATGGTAAGGTCTTGGCTCCTTGGAAGCAATACTGTGATTTCAACTAACTAAATGGGATTGCTCAGGCTTACTCATTATTTATGTCTGTCAATTTCCACATCTCTTTGCATCTTATTGCCTAAAGCTGAGATTCCATACCGTCCGGTCTGAGAGCTGCACTGTGCCGGGGGCTGTTTGCCACAAGGCAGCAAAACATCTGAAAATCCTCAATTTTATCTGCGCTTTGTACAACATTTACAAACAACTTTATAAGCAGAGTTACAAAAATATTGTAAAACTTGAAAGCTGTGCTTCAAACCCTAAAATTACCTGGATATTTTGAGTAAATTCTGAGAGCAACAAGCCCTCAAGAAGTTTGCATCAAACTACCTAAACTTTGGTGCTAACATTATCTGACTTCATCTGACTCATTTTACAATATAATATTTGTTATATTATATATACACACATATTCATTCTTGTGAAATTTCTAACCACTAAAAGTGATATGGAATGATGTTTCTATAAGGTCACCTTTATGTGGACGAACATATAAAAACAGGCAGCAGTGGGTTTCACTGTTATAAAGGAATAATACGCTAACAAATTCAGCAATGTAAAGATGCAAAAAAACAACAACTTGCAGCCAATGTCAAACATAAACAATTCAAGTTTTATAAAATTCAAACTGTCTTTGTAAAAAAGTTTTAATGACAAAAAAATACATTCAACACGTTCCAGTCCACCCGCGACCCTGAGTTGAATAAGCGGCTAAGAAAATGGATGAATTGATGGACGGACGGTAAATCTCAAGGATACATAAAATCTGTCTCTGAGAAAAGCAAAAGAAAACATACTTTGGCTTAGATAATGTTTATTCAGTTACTGTATCTCTCCCATTTTATGTATTTTCTCATGCAGAGTAAAAAATGAACAAGGATAAGGTTTCACAGAATTCTGTTTTAGCTTTGGGCAGATAGGATAATTTGTGTCTAAATGTAATGTTTCATTCATAAAAGAAACCTTTAAAAAAAAGTCATTTACATATTTAGGTCATGTAAAGTGTGGCTTCATTAGCTTTGATGAAAAAACGAAATACAATATAAATAAGACACATTAATGTAAATCTTTTTATCTAGTCTAAAACCACCCATCTGGCCACAGTGGGTTAATTTTAAATGTGCATCATACACATTTTATTCTTTTAGTGAAGGATCTCTGCTGGTGTAAACTAAATAATGAGTGGAGACATTACAAGACGTGTGCACTCTGAATCATGTACTGTATATATTATCTATAGTCATTTAAAATAGGAAACATGGGGAGTGGGACTGCCACCAGCCCTCAGCAAAGTAAATGACATGTAAAAATGCTTGGAAGCTCCATTTACGTCAGCTTTAATCCTACTAGCAGCCTTTTGCAAGAAACTTGGGCTTGCAGAACACACCCTGCCTGCTTAGTTTATACAGAAATAAATGATGCGTTGCTGTCATAAAAATGTAGAAAGAAAAAATAACATTCCCATATTTTTCTTAGATTCGGTATTAGATTTCCAGTTCAGTTGAATTCATGCAAACTCTTAAAGAGTTAAACTGAAGTCTCACATTTTCACCCTTTCAGATTTAAAAAAAAAAAAAAAAAAACAAGAATAAAAGTGATCCGAGAGATAGCTCTGGCCCTCATGTGGGGGCCAGTGGTTGCAGGGGATATGTATATCTGCAGATAAAGCCTTCTGTTCCGAAACAGTATTTACCAGGCCTTTTTAGATACACATCAGCTGTGAAGCCATGGGTCCAGCCTTCATTATACTGTGTGAATCTTCCCTCATTTAGCCCGGATAGCATCTTCTTTCTTCCACCTCCAAATACCCCCATCCACATTGCCATTCGCTCTGCACAGCTAGCGAGCAAGATGTTGCCATTGATGGTGGCAAAATAGCTGGAAACAAATGCCTTTGTTCAGTCTTTCTCCGAGACCCCCCCGGTCGTTTTTGACAAACCTCGAAAGAGCCGAGAAATCAAAAAGGTGCTCAAGGAGACGACACAAAGTCAGGAGGGGCGAGGTGCAAAGACCACCGTGCGATAAGGGGGCAGGATAACCTTTGAGAAGTTATCTGGGAAGAAAAAGAAACAATAATATCAAGAAGCGATCTTTCAAAAACTGCATCAACACTGCACACCCCGGAAAAAGCCATCCTCGACTTTAAAGCATCAAACACTAAATTTACGTGCAAGTATGTCAGAAAATGACTGAACTGACTGTGAAATTTAGACCTGACACTTCAACATGCAGTGATTCATGTGAGAAAGCAGAAAAGGCGAGATGTGCTGACCTCTACCGCAGCTGTAATTAGAGACGCTCTGTCCCGATCTCATAGCTGTCATACTGCTGTTTGACAAGAGAAAAATATCCTTTATATCCACATGCACTGACAGATGTTAACAAAATGATCGCTATCTGAGCTTTGCGAGTGTAGTTTACACAATAAAACACAAAAATGTTCCAAAAAATTCCCAATTTTAATGCCAAAATACAAACAGTGTTACAAACACACGACAGTATTATTCAGCTCATGGGTCAGACGACATCCTCTCATTGGCAAGATGCGCCCCGTGACACTCTATTGACATTTTTCCCCTGAGAACACAAGACCCGGGAAGCATAAACATTGGCTTGCGAGGCGTGCACTTGCGCTGATGTTGAGATGGGACCATTCCCATATCAGATTTCCGTCATATTTCTCCGGCTGACTAGACTAAGCACAAGTCAGAGGTATGAGCCGATAAAGGGTGTCTTTCACACAGCAACAACACGTACCAGTGTGCTTATCACCTCAGTTCCTAACATGCAATCACAAGGAGGACAGGAGAAAGATTGTTACATTTGGTGATTTGTTTTTTTTTTTTCTTCTTTTGGTGACTGATAAAAAAAAAAAAAGTGGAATCTGAGCAGGAAAAGCCCGTCTCTGCAGGCACGACATGAGCCGGTGCTAAGGCAGGCCTAGATTTGTTCCCCTATGTCTTAATGTAAATAAAATGCTTTGTTGGGTGGCAACAGCAATAAACACAAAAGGTGCGAGCCGGAGAAGACGCAGCCAAAGCAAATGCTGAAAATTAGATCATGAAATGAAATCAAAAAGAGAATCATTTTATGCTGAAGGTGACAAAGAGAGATGAAAATGTATAGACTGTTGTTATTAATATGAGGCATTAAAGGGCTTTCTTTCCATTCAAATCTGAGCTTTTAGTCTGAAAGCCACTGAAGGTTAAGGCTCGCTTTTATTCCTTTAGCTGTAATGGCAGCAATTAAAAAAAATATATGGTAAACTTTTTAAAGAGCCCTTTCTCCAAGATGAAAAACACTGTGTAGCAAAATGGTAATAATATATTCATCCCTAGGTAAACATCCCTGCCATGTCCTTTATAAACAACAGCGGTGAACAAAATGAAAGTGATAATTTCTCTCCCTTTGAGAATTCTCTTCTTTAATTCTGACAGTAAACTCGTGGCTGTTACGGGGTGTTAAGTAGGATTTAAAACTTGTCAGACAAGACATGTTTGAAATTGCTTTAAATAAGTGCACTGTGTTGCTGTCAACCACAGGCTTAGAGGAAAATATCCCTACAATTGAAGCACTCATCTGGGCTCAGAGAGCTGTGCCCCAGCAACCGGCGCCAATTTCTTCCTCCTGGTTGCCGGCTCTAAGTACTGTGAGCCAGCACCCCCTGCTGGACGAGGGACACGCTGCCACAGTATCAGCTAACATTCAGGTGACGTTCCCATGCTCATCCGTGTCTGGGTGGCTGTCTGTGAGTTAGGTCCTTATGATTTAGAAATCAATAAAAGAAAAAATGTTTTCAGGTGTACAGAAGATGTGTTTTTGACCTCACATAGCTGCTCGCTGAGTCTTTTTTCCTTGTCATTGGTGATATAGTTTTCAAGCAAGTGTCCATGTCTTCTTACACCATTAGCCTCTACTGAACCTGTGTTCTCCGGTGCCAACGGCCAAGTCTATATGAGCGCCTTGCATGCGAGTGCAGTTTTAAAGCGTCTCAAATGCATTTTTCTTATTATAGAAATATCTTTGGAGTATAAATGGAGAGGAGAGTAGACTAATATCAGTGTTTTAATGAGTTCTGATTCTACCCTGAATCATCTGACTCCCGCAGCTTATAAAGCTTCACTGAGATTTGTCCTGAACTTCAATTGAGAAAGAATCAAAGCGTTTTCAAAAATTTACAGTATCACCAACTTCCGTGAGAGTGTAATAATTTCTCCTTCTCGATTCCTGCAAAGACCTAATTGCTGAGTATTCATGTTCACTGTGAAGTCGAAAGACGAGTCTAATATGGGACTACAAACTAATATTTCAGCGCAAGCTAGTATTATTTGGAACATGTAGTAGTTGTGTGTTCATTACTGAAGCACCTCAGATGTTATTTTGTACATTTTGTGATTGCTTTTCTTTTCTCTAAAAAGAACAACAACCCATTCAAATTACAAGTAAAGAATTCTCAGTTTAAGATTTTGTTATTTCCAGCAAATTCTAAGTTTATTCAATTAATCTGTAGCAACGTTTGGTTAAAATATTTTTAGGCAGACGCAAATAATGTTCCTTCTCCAACGTGTGAGTTTTCAGGTTTTCTCTAGATTTTTAAATGGTCGTGAGACAAAAAAGGAAATATTTCACCATTTATTATTTGAGGCAGAAAACAACTAATCGCAAAAATAAATAATAGATTCTTTAATAATGCCGATATTTGTTCCTGAACTAAAGATCCAGTTCTGCTCATTAGAATTCCCTCCAAATGCTCTCTCACTCAAATTTACTGCCGTTTAATCCGCTACAAGCATGAAGCAGGAAGAAGCCATGGCACTGCTGGCACTGCTGAAATTTTCTGCAAACACACATTACAGGAAGGGGTTAAATCAGCTGTTGTCAAGTGCATCACACAACTTTTTGTATTAGTGTAATAACTTTGGCTTCTGCGTCTCAAATTGCTTGTATTTCCCAGTGAAAAGAGGAGGGAAAGAAAGCGCGGGGTTGTGATTTGAGGGACTAAACCTCTGCAGCACCTTGTCCTATGATCTGGCACACTCTCCTGCCAAGACAAGTCTTTATCATACAAAGGGATTAGATTGCCCAGTGTAAGTGCCTTCAAGTTATTAGCACCTTCTTATACAAAGTATAACAGCAAACCCAAAGACATTGATTGCAGGGAACAGTTCAAATATGATTTCCTTATAGCTATTAATATGTATGCCTTAAATAGAAGCACACCGCTAAGCAGCTTATGATATTATGAAAAGAATGTTCCCTCAGGGGCATAATATGCCAGCAGTGACAGTAAGGAGAGATTCGTATTTACCCAGATTGGCTGTACTTACGTCAAGCATTCTCAGAGCTTGTGGGAGGGAAGATGGGGCAGTGGCAACAGCTCGGTTTCGATAAGCACTTACCGTGAATAAAAGACAAGCATGAAAGTGAGGTTTAGCCTCTTTAAAGATTCCCGACCAAATGTAGAGGCAGATAGGGCAGGTGCCTTTGGTTCCGGACGTGATTAGCTGTCTGTGCAGCACTGTTCCCACAGAAATGAGACATAGCAGAGACATTGTCCAAGCTTGTCCAGGTGGGGGACCTGTCATCCCAAACCAGAGCTTAGCAGTGCAGTGCTTGGAGCGAAAGATTAGGACCCAGAAATTCAGATTTTTTTTTTTTTTTTCTCAATGAATGCTTAATTCAAAACTGTTTTTTTCTCTCCCTTCTGCATGCCTCATACCAGCTTTCATTTTATTCTATTCATCTTCACCTCCATATTATATTGATAATTTATACCTTGTCTCTCGTTTTCTCCTGACAGCTTTATAAGCTTCCATGTCGTGCAGACATTTTTAGGTACAAATGTGGTTGACAGACATCACCGTGTGCGCTGGTGAAAATATGACTGTGTGCACTCTTTTAACCGCTTTGTTGAGAGATGCAGTATATTAACACTGATCTGTAAATGTGTATTAATTCTGCCTTATGACCAAAACTAAACCATCTACAGCAGAAATGATCCTTTGAGCTACAACAAGCATGTGTCCTGTGATCACGACAAATCTGATGTAATTATTGTAATATCTGACTTGCCCTGGGTTTGTGATTGCAGAACATGCCAGGAGAAATCCCAGAAATGAAAAATAAAAGAGCAAAATTATCAAAGGGGGTATAATGTGTGACCATTTTGCTCTCTTTCGCTTAGGTGATGTCCAGCCTGCACTACTGAGCTGGTAAGCAGTCGAGCATGAAGGGCAAGTCTTTGGTGAAAGGTGACCAGGTTTGAAAGCCTTGGGATGGGGAACCAGACTCTAACAAATGTGGTGGATTTTCTTTAGGATATACATGTTCTGCTATTACAGCCTAAACTGTGCTGTTTATTATATTTTAAGAATTAAAGTTGAATTATTTCTAGGAAAACGATTTCTCAAACACTATCCCTCTGCGAGGCTTTAAGGGGCAATGAGTCAGATTTACTGCCCCACAGCTCAGCAGATATCTGTGATGGATTGGCAGGATTATTGATCCATACCAATGACTGCTTTGCAAAAAGCAGAGATTTGCGGTTTTCCAGACTCACTTTCCACCCAATACGAGTGGAAATAAAGACGCTTTATGTCTCTCTCCCAACTGTTCAGAGAAAAGACGTTTTTTATCCATAAGTTCCATCATTCATACAGTATCGTACACTGTATTGATTATCACTTCACTTACTCATCGCTACTGTTAAAACATGACTGTACTGTTGACTCACTATTGCTCATGAGGTGCAGCACATATGATAATTTTAACATTCTCTTTGTGTCACACCATAATATGAAGCATCCAGGATGCTGTGTGAGCAGATAGGCAGGCTGAAAAGTACAGTACAATCATTAAAATGCCTGTCATCTTCACAGGTGATGATTCCTCAGAAACAAAATACTTAATATAATGGTAAAATAGGTACGCTCTTGGCTAAATATTAAGTAAATGTAACAATGATAAGGTATAAACTACTTCACTACAGTAGAAACAGTAAATGCCAGAGTGCTACTTGACAAATTCAGGTGCTCTTTGGAATTAAGGACTCCTCAAGGAGACAGACGGGGATTAGAGACGTACTTTGCTATTGCTAACCCCTGTCTTACAGTTATAACGTCTGAAGTGAACAAAAGTGGTAGCAATAAATTTGTTATTTAGTATGGCAGTGATCTCAGAGACATAAAGAAACACCAAACATAAATTTAATGTAAACAAGTCCTGCATTTATGCTTTTTGTGTGAAAGTCACTTTTTAACTACTGAACCAGGTGAAGGTAGGGCATATTTTAACTAGTTTTTCTCTGCTGGTTAACTAGTTTTTCTCATTAGCAATGTTTATGGTCCCAGTAATAACTGTGCTCTAAAACATTTACAAAAGCTCTTAATATATTTAATGGTTAAATTGAAATATAATCTTCAACACTGGAGGATTTTTTAAAAGAAAATAGAAATTCATTTCAAGCCAATCACAGGGCAGCAACTTAACTGAAATATCCAAAAATGCCTACTTAAGGTCAGAAGAGAATAGCCAGAGCATCTTTAAACACAAAACATATTTGAATCTACAGAGGCAGAAGACCACACCACATTAATATTCACACACTGGGTGCCCCTCCTGTCAGCTAAGAATGGGAAACTGAGGCTACAATTCCCAAAAAAAGGATAATAGGATAATAGAAGACTAGAAAAATGCTGATATGATGAGTCTGTTAGGGTCAGAATTTGACACAAACATGAAAGTATGGATTCCCCATGCCTTGTGTCAACTGTTTCAACTGAACCTTCTTGAAATACCACAGTTTACCAGAGTTATGTTGCTGACCACGTCCTCTATGACCACGGTGTACCCATCTTCTGGCAGCTGCTTCCAGCAGCAAGATAACGTGCTGTGTCACAAAGCTCAAATCATCTCAAAATGGTTCAAGTGGCCATTTAAGTGGCCTCAGCAGACACCAGATCTCATTCCAATAAACCACTCTTGGGATATGGTGAAACAGGACATTTGCAATACGGATGCGCAGCTGACAAACCTGCAGCAACCATGTAATGCTATCAACATGTCAATATAAACCAAAAGGAATGTTTCCAGCACCTTATTGAATCTGTGCCATGAGAAATTACGGTAGTTCTGAAGCTAAAGGGAGGTCCAACCCAATGCTTACAAGCAGTACCTAATGAGGTGGCTGGTCATTGTATATAAAATGGACCAAAGGTACAAGCTCTCTATTATTTTCAGCCTTTTACATAAGTTCCTGTCAAAGTATGGTTAATTAAATGCAATTTTATTTATATAGCGACAAGTTAGCATCTCACTCAATGACATTTGGTATTCAGACCAACCTACCTTCCAATTGGTAGGTGGCCTGCTCTACCACCTGGGCTACTGCCACCCCAAAGTAAAGACTATAATAATACATAGAAAACAAAGAAAACTCCAACAATCACACGCCCCCCTGTGATCAAGCTCTTTAAAGGCAATAAAGACAAGAACACACCAAGAAAATTAATGTCACACCTTAATTTTCACACTTACAGTATTACCCAGTGAAGTGATAAAAAAATATAACATTTACATCACTGAAGGACAAAGGCTAAAAACACTGTCCTTTTTTGTCCTTTTTCCTCATAGTCTGCAATAAAACCTCAGCTTGTTGGCAAAATTTCAAACTTCAATGAGCAACAAGGTGTTTGATGTGCCACTAAAACCCAAGCAGGTGAAGGCTAAACTGAAGAAGGTGGTTAAAATGGAAACACAAAGAAAATCAAACAACAGCAGGATTGTGAGCAACAGTGAACAGCAGCAGACGCTATAGTATGATTTTAATGAAGTCAGTTGACAAATGGCTACTGAGTCACTTACTGTGCTCGTGATATGAAACTGGTTTCTGAGTGATCAAGGTCTTTAAAGTAAAACTGCAGGTAAGACTAAAATATGTCATTTAGCTGTCATTTGACTGCATCTTTAACAAGTTTCTGGAACAAATAATGACATTTTAGAATATAGGAAAATAACTCCTGTTTTCTTTGTTTTTATGAGTATAAAACATTAAGAAGCTTAGTTTTTCCTACTTTAAGTCTACTGCCCGGGGAAATGACCTTGGATGCAGCTTAAAGACCACACATTTAATGACTAAAGAAAAATCAGAGATATGTTCCTTAAAGCATTATACTTATTATAGAAAACATGACCTGTGTTCAGATTTTTTAGAGACCAGAGGAGTACGATGTTGTTTAAAACCTGCTCTAACATGATAATATCATAAAAACTACAGAGCATTGGTTCGGTCAGATTACAGTTACAGTTTAGTACAGTGTAGTTTAAGTGTTGTGGTTAGTAGTTTGTTCTTCTGGGAGTGTTGTTAAAATGCCGAGCTTGACTGACATGAAAAAGCACTTTTATATACCTGGAACAAGAAAATGTTTTGTCCCCTTAAATTATTTTTTACCATCAATATGGATACTGGTATGGCCCGAAGTTGTCAGTGTGGCCACTTTGACAGACTGGTTTGCTGACATCAGCTGTAACTGGTCAGTGTCTGCTAGGCCTCACCTTAACTACTTCATTTCACTGACCTGGATGCCTTCACAGTGTTCGGAATTTTGCTTCGTTTTGGAACATTTTCTAATAAATAATATGACTTGCTGTGAATTATAAACAAAGTTTATGCTTCAGTTTTGCTGAAGTTCAATTATTTTCTTAGTCTGCTGTTTAGCGTAGTTTAGTAGATTCAAAAAACATTATGGTCAAAATGCTAATGCTGAGACTTCAAACTAGGCGACTGCCACACAATTGCCACATTATTACAGGTTTTCCTCCAAGTACCGCTTTAAACCCTCCAGACTAAGATATGTGATATATTAAAATTCAGTGGTGGCAGTTTAAAAAAAAAAAAAACTTGCCCTTGCTTGTCCCTTTAACTTCTAATTTGTTGTCATTTTAAAAAGTAGCTCCAATTTTCTAACAGATATTTTCACTTAACTGAAAGCACATTTGGCGAAAGAAATAAGGTTTCATTTATATACATGATATGGTAATGTCACATTTGTGCATGTCCCAGTGAATCTCAGCATGATAACCATTCCACTACACAGTTATTGAATCAACATGGCTGACATGGGCATCAAATGAGCATCTGTTGGGATTTTTTTAGCCTATTTCCAAATACATACCTCCAGGCAGTGGAACAGCATTAGCTTACAGCTGTTGTTATTGGTGGTTTTTTGGTGGGAGGGGGATTCCCCCTATTCGGGTTCAGATAATTCATAATTGCACACATGTACTGATGCATCTTCATTACTTAGGGCTATACAAAAGTTTCCTTGTTTACATCTGTAACCTGTAATTTTATGAAACCATGGTTCAATCCCTATGCTAGCAGTGTCACTCTGTGCTTCATATCTGCTCTTCTAAGTGCTGGTGACCAGCAGCGAGAGCTCCAAGCGTTCAGGCTGATGTGCATACTCGTAACCAATCACATCTGTCACACTCGCAACATTCTCTGGGGTCAGATCAAGGCACATTGATATTTCATGTGACCTATTTCTACCGAGCATGTCGCAAATTATATAAATTTTCACATCACAAATGTAGTCTGCGGCAGAATTAGAGAGGTCATACTTCTTCAATTTTTCATCTCAGATATCAAAATAAATTGCAGACTGGTTGCATGTTGCATTATAAGATGCTGCTCTGTACAGAAAATGCTATAGCAGGCAGGCAGTCACAATGTGACCCTAAGTGTCCTGTTAACTATCCACACAATCACAGTTTTGCGAAGTAGCCCTTCATGGGTCAATTCCTGCTGGCAAATATGGCAAATAACCAAAATATGGTAATATGCGTATTGATATTGGACTAAGCACCTCCTGAACAAGCCCCAACAATGATCTCACCCTGACCCTAATGTTTATCGACTCAATTATCCTTCTATCTCCACATTTGGAGCGTACACTTGGACTACTTATTCGTCCTGCGTAAAAGATGAAAGCAGGTGAAAAGTGTGGCGAGGAAAAAATGAGGGATGTGGAGAGAGAGTCAAAGAGTTTCATTTATAAGAGGAGGGGGGCATTATGAGCACATTTATCCAAAATTGGAAAATAATGAAGAAAGATTAAAGCCCTCCCAGTATTTTAGATGTTCCAAATGGACAACCAGTCCTGTAGTTGACAATGGACCACAGAGAGTTCCAGACACCATTATGTGCCACAAATAAGAGACTGACAATGTGAAAGCCTCTTTGCAAGATAGAGGGAAAGAAACTTGAATCAGGTCTACTTGTTCACATCTCCTTTCATACATCTTGTGTTGTAGTGACAAGACAAGAGATAAGCGCTCACTGTCTCAAATGAAGTAAAAGAGGGAAAAAAAGTGTAAAGAGGCTTTTACATCACCCATTATGGCTGTTATTATATTCCATATTTGCAAGTGCAGCTGCTACAGGCTACTCCTGCTGACCTCTGAGTCCAGAGCCGCACTGTAATATGTGCAGCTAACGCAAACCTATGCAGGGACCTGCTCATTCAGGCCTTGCTGCTGCTGATTAAATTATTTAAAAAGCTGAAATATATGCTTTATTAGTTCCGTTTTTCATCGAGTGTTCTTGAATGAATCGGCTCCTTTGAACTTGGGGCGCAGTTTCAGCTCCACATGACAGGTTGAGCATTTTGTTCAGCGAAGCTAGATGAGAACTACAGCCTCCCATCACCTCCACCTAAGCTGAGAAAATACAGACAACCAGGTCACAGAAATTCTGTCACAAGTTATTGGGCACCTAAGAGTGTGGGAAATCCTATGGCGCAATATTATTCTCTGTAAATCTCAAACTGTGAATAACACAAGCCAAGCAATTTAAGCAGGAAGGTCATAGCAAAGTAAAGCAGGAAAATTGCCACAAAAAAAAAAAAAAAAAAGGCTTTCTGAGAGAGTGAAATAGATGAGAGATGTAGGGAGATGAAAAGTTGACGGGCTACCCAGGCAGGTCTACAAAAAGTAATGAATATCCCTTGGTGTGGAGCGATTTTGAGGAACTGTCATACTGAATGAAGTGAGATAAAAATTATATTTCACCCAGATAAAAAAACCAACCATTACAAAAGCAGAAAGGACATATGTCTGCCTGATGCTGCCCTTAATCCAAGACAAGGCCTGACAGCCTGCGCCATCAAATGTCAGCGCCACTGAAGCATCAAAACAGTGATTATACAACACATATGGCAAAACTAAAATAAAAAAATAACACAATTTAAGAATATAAAGTCTGAATTTTAGGCAACTTTCAATTATCTGATGTCATTTTCACATGAAAAATGGTGGAAAATGGAGCTGAATATGCCCCATTATTCCATGTATTTTTAGGATGGATTCTGAAAACAACTTTTTAAAGAATGAGCTGTATTAAAAAAATAAATCATTAAAAAATGAATCAAAATGCGTGTGCAGGGTTACAGCTTTTATCTGCCTTTATCTCAAATGGCCCAAAATGGTCCACAAGGCTATCAGCTTTGAAATGTGCATCACGGTGTCAATCGGTTGAACACGTCGGGTGCGGGGTGGGGGGGGACCGTCTATGAATTCAGACAAACTTTTCCCCCTCCCCTCACATCCTTTTATCAATTCAGTTTCTTTTGTGCGGCACAGAATGAATTGAGCAGCCATAGATTTTGCCTTGTGTGTACAAAATAACGTGTCCTTCACAAAAGAATACAGTCATGCTTCTCATTCCAAAGTCTTAGTGCTTTTTCCTTGAATAAATCATCCACATCTATGGAATCCTTTTCATTTCACAACACAAGCCCACCTTTCACAGTGAAAAGAAAAGAGTCTGAATTACTTCAAGCTGAAGAGTTACCTTGCATGGAGAGGAATTAAGGACCATTTGCCAATATTGTGGATCAACTATGCTGAGAATAAAAGCAGCATTCTTGTGTTACCTTCTGAGGAATTTCACCACAAAGGACTTCAAACAAGGACCAGCATACAATTCACAGACTGATTTTTACTTGAGGGACCTTGGACTCACAACAAACCGTCTTCAGCAAAGACAAGCATAAAGGGAAGCGTCTGAATACTCGTTGTATTACCCTCTTGGCCTTTGTCAGCAAGAACGTAGGCTGTTTATTGTACGTCAACGGATGACCTCAATCTCATAATTTATCACAGTCGTGCTGGAAAGTGAAAGGCTGTTTCTGGAAACTGTTGTTTTCCATTGTTCAGCCCTTTCGTTAGTTTCTGCATATTTCTGGGCACCTTTACATGCCCCCGTACATTGTACAATGCGTTACTAATACAGAGAAATTCAAAAACTAGAAGGACAATTGGAGAGCAGAGAAAGAGCGCAATCCAGATCTAAAATTTTATGGGATCTCTTTTGTCAGTGATCCCCTCTAGCGAGTTTCGGTCACATCGGACACTTTGCTTTTGCCTACTCGTGTAAATACGCAAACTGATGAACAAATGGTAATGAAAATATCAATTAAAACGGGGATAGCACGCGTTCTTTCTGTAGAGCTTGGAGACGTCAAACTTGGCAAAAGTCATGTGACTATGCAGGTCTGATGTTTGCACATTTCATCGTCAATACTGGAAGTTGGCTGACTATCCCCTGCTGCTCTTAAAAGGTGCCCACACTCCCATCTGAGTGACACTCACTTGAGCTCTGCTCCAGTCTCTAGACCCTCTAACAGCAAGATAAGACTCTTATCACCTCCAAGAGTGAAGATTTGGCCTCAATCCAAGAGAACCAACGGAGCAGGAAAACCACTGTCTAGACACTTAAGGTGAACTAAAAGCAACAATGCTCTGTTTGACAAGAAATACTAAAGGGCTGTCGCTGAGGCACGGCAAGTCGAGGAGGCTGTAGTTCAGACATTGTCATTGTGCAAAAGGGCCTCACCAGATCCCCTTTCCTGCAGTCATTTTTCATCACCAGCTAGCATGAACCTTCTGCAGGACAGGGAAAGAGATGCTGAGGAGTTCTGATACCGCATTAATCCCATCAGACCAAAGGTATCCTGTATGGGTCTCTTACAAACCCACACGTTCAGGTTTAAATCATGACAACAAAACATATTTTTTAAAAAAACTGTCCTTGCATTTGTCAGGGTGATTCTCTTAACTAATTTACTGCCACCTGTCAGTCACTTTAATAGTGTTAACGACACAGCAGGAATGTGTGTCACGGCACCCACGTGTTTGCATATTTGCATGTAAGAACAACAAACAAAATATTTACCCAACAACAAAACAAACTGCACATCCACAGGGCACCTTTAAGATAAAGTAACTCAAATTTGCTGCATTTTCTTTATGTACAACAAAAAATAATACTAGAAAACACTTGCTTTTACTTACTTTCGCCAAGGTAATCTAAAATAATTACTGAATGCAACAAAATAAATAATTGTTACTTAACATAACAGCTTTCCCGACCTGATGTTTCTGTGACTGCTCACACAACTCAGAGAAACAGACTTTTAAACACTACAGAAATTAACGGAACAAACTGCATTTAAGTATTCATGAGTCATGATAAGAGCTAAAGCTTAAAAAACATTGGTACGCCCCTTTAAATATAACTATTATTTATGTATCTAACAGGTTTATGACCCAGTGCAAAATGAATCAACTGTCTCACCCAAAAGTCAAGTTAATTGCCATTCAAACAGTTACCTTTAATGTCAGTGAACAAAAACAACTTTTAAATTATGAGTTCGAGATGCAACAACAAACAGTAATGCTCTGTGCCATCTTGTCTGTACATCAGGGTGTTGTGGTAAGGTTTGTCTTAAAAACAAGGCTGAGCAATGAGAGATGGCAGCAGCTGCGGGCTGGAGCGTGCAGGAACATGAGGCTATGTGTGCTATCTAACACCTTTTATGTAGAAACTCACCTCAAGTTTTCTCTTTTTCTCTCCCCGTGCTTTGTTTAAGTGGTAAAACAATTTAAAAACAACACCCTGATGTGTTTCGGCACAGCAGCCAAATCAGATTACCTAGAAAATAACTTGCTAAACACAGACTGCAATGCTGGGAAGAAAAAGCGTCAAACATTTCCTGCGGTCTTATCATTTTGCAGTGTTTTTTTGTTTTTTTTCTTCAAGTATCACACTACAGTGCTAAAGGCTCGCTTTGAATCATATAAATTAAAGCAGCAATAAACATCAAATGACAACCTCCCTCTTGGCATGTCTGTACGGAAACCTGGCTTTCAGTTTTAAGCAGTTATTCAGCTAATAACTTGTGAAGCTAATGCTTGTGAAGCTCGCACACAAGAATTTCACTCACATGTACTGTACCAATGTACCTGCACATGTGATGTGACAATAAAAAGTGATTTGATTTGATTTAATAAGTAGCAAGGTTTTGTTTCTAGCCAATCCAGTGGAATTAATGCTAACTGAAAACTATCCTATTATTCTGCCAGTCAGTGATTTACTTATATGTGCTTTTTATTCATGTCAGTTTCTTTCACTCTCTTTTCCACTTCTTCTACTGCTTTCAGCAGCTCTTAAAGTACTCAAAGTTGCTCTGGTTGGTCAACCATGCACTATCTCAGCTGATACACCAAGGACCATAAAAGCTCTATTCTCTTGTTGCTTGTTAGTTTCATAAATGATCCTTTATTTTCCTCTTGTGCACAGTGATCAACAGAACCATGCATTATTATAGAGCCTCTACAATGTTAGCAATGACATTTACAGAGGCAATTTAGCAAATTCATTTTTAAGTAGATATTATTTCACTAAGACTTCACTTCATGATTTTCACAGCCAAAAAAAACCCCATTATATCCACTATGAAAGTATGAATATGAAATGTCCAATTTCATGTTAAAACATTGCCGTCATCATACAAACGCTACTGATGCAAACACACCTTTGCCAGCTCATGAGGATATTAAAGACCCCCCCCTCTCTCGACTCGAAGTGCTTATAATGTGTTATTTTTGAATGTTTGAGCTTCACCCTTCAGAATGACGTGCAAACCCATGCGGGCTGTTCTCAAACGCTGAAGGGGAGAAAAGTATATTTTCACTTGCTTTGAATCCGAATTTAAGATGTGCACCTGCAGGTCTGATTTTGTGAAATCACAAGTAGTCTGGCAGCCAAATGTGGTCCAATATATAATGTCAAAGGTTGTTTGAAGCATGTGAGCAGGAGCAAGAATGTTGCTGTGTGACTACTGCGAAAATATGGGAGTATCTTATCGAACTTTTGTATTGGCTATCCATGTTAAGCAGGATATTATTCAAACTGATTGTTTTTGTATGTCTTAAAAATGTGGTAGGGAAGATTGTTGTCTAGTGCATGGTGGGAAAACAAACAAACAAAGCTATCAGCTAATGGGTAAAAAACAGGACATTAGAAATAAAACTGCAATTTTTGTTTTTTAAATTAAAAAATATAGAAAGGATTTTGATTTTGCAGATTCTTTTGTTTACATTTTAATTGCACAAAGGGCATGGAAATGGCTGGAAAAAAAATTTCCTGGCCAAATGTGACCCCTACTGGTCAGTATAACAGATTCCCCACCATCACAGCCTGCTTTTCTTTGCTCCTTTTCACTCCAGAAGTGCTGACACAGTCAAATAAATATTTGAGTTATGTGGCCTGCCCATTCTCACGCTAAAATCTTGGGATACGGTACTCCTATCCTGTCAACGGATTCAAGAATTCGCCGAAATGTGGTTGTTGATTTTTTTTATTATTATTAACTTGACCGAGTCAAACCCAATGCAAGGCAAATCAGAAGGCAAATTGAAGTAGGGTTTTTTATGGAAGTGTTCAAGTTCAGCAATATTTCATGTGGCCAAGCCTTTTCCGAGAGCGTGTGTCAGGGAACGTTGTATTCACCAGCATATGAATGTGTCGCCTCTCATCATTTGATTGAGCCCTGCCAGTCTTGAACGCAAGGGGATTCCACAGTCTGCCAGTGCCATTTACTGCCAGGGCCCTAAAATCCAAATTGACCTAGACACACAGACAGATGGAGAATTTCTTTTAGCAACTAAAATATGAAAATTAGGGAGGCAAGCCAGGAGACACTATGGCAATTTCTACTTTTCTTTTATAACTATTTACTATTTCAATCATGTAGAATAGCTTAAGATGAACACCATAATGTTTAACTAGATGCATCTAACACACAGGATGTAAACCATCAAACTCATTATAAACTAGATGAAAATGACTAAATTCAGCCAGTATGCCAAAACAGGTAAAATGTACACTCAGGGTCTGAATGGTTTTCTTTCCACTGGTGGAGAGAAAACTTGTCAATTTATTTTTTCTGTTAAAACTACCAGGAAAGCAAGAATTCAAATTTAACAGAATAAGAGAAAAGGAAGAAATGTTACTTATAATGTCACAGCGGGTGAAAGACTTCAAAAATGTAACAAGCATTTCCTCTCAACACCTGAAAAACAGCAGTGAACAGTATATTTCAGTGAACAGTGAGGGGCTATCCACATCTGTTTACAATGAATTTAATATGTGAACATGTATGGGGTGAGCTGGACAGTAGTATAGAGGCTGCTGCTGGCTGAGAGATCAAACTCAAGTCTATCGATGCCATCTAGTGGATATAAGGATTTAAACTGTGGCTTCAACTGCAGCTTCATTCTCCATCACATGTGCTATGCAGTTCATACTTCTATTTGAAATTATAATAAAAAGAAATTTACTAGAACTTTGGGGTTTTTTTTAGAAAGGTCTTTTGCAGTCTTTTATTATTTGCCTCTTTTTTTTTTTTGGCAAATTCACCCAAATTTACAAAATGAAGAGCTTAACATACATTTTCATGATCCAGTCACTGGGTTCTTTGTGAATTTCCCAACAATGTCCTTCTTTTCTGGAGGCTAATGTCATGGCCCACTTGTCTGCTGCAGGAATACTGTACCAATGTCACTACTATATTCTCCATATAGAAATGAGATGCATGTTTAACTTATGTAGTTGCTTTTTCTGTTATTAGATGACAGAACAAGCATAAAACAGTGAAGTTAAACACTACATTGTTAGCTAAGTACATGCTGCTTTGCTAAGATACAAATTTCATAGACATGCTATGTGAACATGTACATATGTGAATATAATTACATGTAAAATCATCAATAATCAGACAGTTCATTTTAAAATCTTCAGCTAATTCACATTCATTAAGGATATCAAGCTGTGTAAACCGTTGTCACTCACTGAATGGTGCCAGCTGCAAAGAAACAAAAAAAATAAAGCAAGCAACTCTTACATTGAACAATCCATTAGGATTTTCTGAAAAGTTGCCAGATTTTCACGAGGTGCTTCTTTCAGGTCGCTAAATACTGCTAAATACTTCAAGCAGAAATATTACTCGATATACGCTCAGATCCTTAAAGAACAACGACCCCAAACTGCTCTCAAACGATAGTGTACATAGTTGGTGTAAACTTGTAACATGGTAGCTTCACCTGGTTTGGACTGGACTTCATTCTCATTTATATTTTTGAAGAAGCTCCACAGTAGCCATCTTTGGCTTTGCATGTACAGAGGCAATATCTAATCTTGCCACCTGGTTGCGAGCAGGTGTTCGTCTATTTTTGCTGGCTGGCAAACAGCTTCAAGGTGCATTACCTTTTGGATGTAGCAGCATGTTACAAACTGCCAGGCAATGATGGAAACAAGGGGGAAAAGTACATTTTAAGATAAGAAATACGAAGACCATTTATAACTTAATGATTATTTGAAAATCATTACGTTATATTTCTTTGGATTATTGTTGTCATTTTTGGTTTTTTGCTTTTAATACTTCCTGATTAGTTTGTCAGTTGGCTGAATTAATCAAATAATTGTTACAGATATTTAAATTGTATTGTTTGAAGTAGTTAACTTGCCATGATCCAAAACCAGATCCATTTGACCAAGTAGGACAGCATTTTTTTTTTCCATTCTGACATTCCTAAAAACCAAAATGGCTGAAAAATCAACCACAAGAAGCTAACATTGACCAAGATTTCCAACCCCCACATGTGGTAATCTCATACAGTATGGGTCAAATTTGGAGTTTGTCATTGGATGGCAAGTCGGAGACAGAAAAGGGGAAACAGAGAAAGAAAGTGTGAGAGAGATAACGGGCCACTTGGCTCTTTCATGTGGCAAGATGCAGGAGTAGATGGCAGCAGAGGCAGGTAATAAGATGACAAATGCCCAGAGACACAAATCCACCACTCAAATGTTTCTTTCATTTTCAAAATCAAACCTGCATTACCTTCCAGGCAACCTCAATGGGCAAAGAGATACCTGAGGCCACCTGGATCCCACTCCAAAGAGTTAGCCAAGACAATTTCCCTCAAATCACCTGCTATCTTAATCTGACAGCCAGACTCGATTACAAGGCGTAAAAATTGCTTTTCTTGCCACCAGCAGTGGTTGGGAAATTATCTTAATTGTGTCATGATTATGCCTCAGAGCTCTGGTGAGAGCTTTACGTTGCTCCTTTCAAACACAGGAGCGCTTCATGAGTGTTGAAAGTGCGACTATCAGCTTTCAAGAGGAGACCGGGGAGGGAGGAAAACATTCATCTCCATTTCTTTGCTGCCTGTTCACAAACATGTACACATGTAATCCACGAAAGGGAGGAGAGCTCTGAACCTTGTGATACTGAAAGAGCTCAGCAGAGGAATACTCAACAGTGATTACAAACTACCTTTTTCAGTAGTTTTCAGGAGCATCAATAGGAAGGAGGATTTCCAAAACAATGACCTGATAATGGTGACACCAACAGTGTTTCCTATTAGGATTTACACGACCTCTTAGCACCGATATCGTTCCTCAAATTATCTAACACACATCATCTTTGCCCTACATTTAGTTTCTCTGTCGTCTGCTCTACATTGTGGTGAATATTTCTCATATATGTATATACTGTAGAGGTGGGAATCACCATACATCCCACGATACGATATTATCACAATACTTAACGCACGATACGATATTATTGCAATTTTTTAAAAATATTTTGCGATATTCAGATTCTGTACATAAAGGTAAACTTTATCAATATTCATTTTATCTAATATCAAAGTCTCGCACTCAGTCTTTCTCTCATTTCAGTCAGTTTTATTGTTGACAAACTGAACGGTTTGTATTACAGTCTAGTCCAACTTAGCTATTCTGAACTATGCAATTTATGAAAACTATGCAGCCCCTTCAGCAACTGAAGAATTTGAAAGTAAATTAAAACAAAATATAATTTTACATTAAATAAAAAAGTTTTAAACTTAATTAAAATAAAACATGTCTTAAATTAAAATAAGTAAACTGTCATGTTTATTGCTGCCAAAAAAAAAGTTAAACACATTTGGACAGTGAAGGAATGTCAGGATTCTTGCTCAGAAAAAGGATCAACAAAACCTTTTTTGTAACAAAATATCGATTTCTGCTGTCCCTGTATCGATACATTATTAGCAAACAAAATATCACGATACTACACAGAATCGATTTTTTTCCCCCACCCCTAATATACTGCTCTATCAGCAAATTCAATAACAAACAGCAAACTGAACAAACTAATTTTATAGATTTTATCTTTTCGGTATGATGCTGGCCATCACACTAAATAACATTTTTAGTTTACCTTTCAGGTGTATTTGACAAACACAGGAAGTGACTGAGAATCTTCACAGACAAACACAGGAAGTCCTCCACATCAGTCTGGCAGTGAATTATCTGTTCGCTTATGTCAATAGTTTATTCAACCCTGCTCTTTCTCAACACTTTTCTGTCATATTAGTGGTTCTCAAACTGAGGGGCACGTTGTTTCTGATGGGGCACAGAACCACTGGACATGGAGCCCAGACAACTATATGAAAAACATGAACCGAAACTGTCATGAATGAACACGATAGTGTGTTGGTGCCGTTTTATTGACCTGCATTTAAGTGAAACTGAACACAGTATTTTTTGTTTGTTTTTTTGTTTGTTTTTCTGTTAATGAAGGACAGAATATGAAGCAGCAAGAAAATCGAACATTTTTTAATTGAAGATATTAAGTTTTGATATAATTTTATTTCCATTTTTATTTATTAAAAT
Source organism: Copadichromis virginalis (assembly GCF_057382275.1). NCBI lineage: Eukaryota > Metazoa > Chordata > Actinopteri > Cichliformes > Cichlidae > Copadichromis > Copadichromis virginalis. The sequence goes on along the minus strand of NC_140639.1, from coordinate 14,391,288 downwards.
AAAAATTTATTTACTCTAGATTGTAACCTTGTTGAGCTCCTTTTTGTAACACATTCAACCACTCCCCTGACTTTTAGTTGTATTTTATTTAATTTTTTTATTTAATTTTTATTTATTTTATTTCACTACTTCCTAGTATTTCTTTTCTTTTTTTTACCAACTTGAGCTGTTTTGTGTTGTCATTATATTTTGGGTTTGTTTGTTTGTTTGTTTCTGCTTTCTTAAAGCTTTTTTTTAAATACACTGTGTTCTGGCTTAAATCACAAATTACCGTCAGCATATTACTAAAACCCAACGAAGACGTGTGATACGAACAATAACAAATAAACAGACGTAGTTAAATTCACACTCAGCCACAGGTGTGACCAGGTGACCACAAACTGAGAAGAGATACTTTTACTCACTTTATTGATGTCCCGTCCACTTTTGTGTCTTTCATGAGGAAGGATCCACACTATGTTACGTCCGACGATTTTATTGAAAAAATAAATAAATAAAATAAACTCGATACAGCTGGAAGTTGTCCAAAGCTTTTGTTAGCAAACAGAACGCTGATGTTAGCTAGCTAACAATTCCAGGCTTGTTTCAGGTAACGTGTGACCGCTCCGTCCCAAGACCTTCCCATCCACAGTTATAGACTGACCTCAACTGTAACTATATTATTCTTATTTATTTAATGCTTATGAACTCACCTTGCTACAATTCATCAATTCAACCCTACTCTCGTTTGAGGCCATTTGATTTTTATCAGCCTTTACAACCCAGGGGGCGCTGTTTCACACATTTGCCCAGACTCAGAAAAGAGTAAGGACTACAAAGATGGTTCCATTTCCCACCTGACCCCCTCAGAGTCAGCCCGTTTTTTGCATTAGTTCATACTATGAGGACAAAATTTTGCCCTCATAAAATGAGTGTTTTCCAAACTACAGGCCAAACGTTTTAAATGTGCTCATTTTTTGTTTATTTTTGTCAGAACTCAACATCAAATTTCCAGGTCTGAAGACAACCAGATTCATTTTATGTCACAGTCTGATGACAACACCTGATTTCTGATAAGCATTTTTCTGTAATAACCTTTTGATTTCATCAGTATCACAGGTATCAGTATCACAGGTATTGTAGTTTCAACAGTACAACTACACCAGTTTCATGTCTATGACATTAGAGGAATAGAAACAAGCACTGATACCCTGGAAGTTTGATGTGTTTTATTTTAATAAACTGGAGAAAAGCTAAAAACTGGCATTTGGGGTAAACTTTAAAGGTTTGGATCACCATATGGGATAGCAGCTCAAAACAAGTTATGAAAAGTCTTTTTTATTTATTTTTTATTTTTTTTTTAACCAATAATCAGGCTCATCTTCTGCCTGGATTTTTCTTTTTTGGCTTATTGATAAATCTGTGGCTTAAAATAAATTTTATTATTTGATGAACGTGAAATGTTTTACCTATATTCTGTGACTTTATTTTTGCACTTTTTGTTGAAATTGTTTTTTGTTGTTGTTTGCTTGTTTGTTTTTATGTAACACCATGATGAGCACTAAGTTTTGCATCACCGTTGCTGCCTAGTAAAGATATGCTGTGACATCTCCGGGACCTGAACATCACATTATTTTAACAGGATAAACACCAACAATGAAGGGATTTCTCATTAGGTTATTTATAAAAACATAAATTCTGGTGACTTTAAAACTGTTAAATTTGGTAAAATAAGACCGAAGTAGTGATACAATTCCTGGGATTTTTGCTCTGAATATTAGGAATCATGTTATTGTTCATTAATACAATATCTGACTAACGTTGCACCTAGTTTTAGATCACCACAGACATCAAATTAGAAAAGAGAAAACAATCTCGATGAGTCTCCATGCATGGCATGGGCAGATTATTATATTGATCGTGTTTTCTGTGTGTGAGAGTTCATTGAAAAATTAGAAATTCCACTTGATAAGGGGGGGGGGGGGGATGAAGAAGCACAGAGCATTTTCAATTTTTATTGACTTTTTTGGACAATTTCTTTTCCAGTGTCATCCATAACCGTTCACTTCAATGGTATTTGCATAATCTTTCATTCAATACTAGGAGGATAGAAACCAAGGTAGGCTGATGCTAGATGCTGAATTAGCAGCTGACAAGCTAAATCTGCACTCGAGCAAAGTAAACTAGTAATTGAGGAGGAGAGGTGGGGGGGGGGCGGGACTGTCCCGAGAGTTTGAGGAAACAATAGACATACCTTCCAGTTGTCCATTAAAAATGCACCTCAACATCATCTCTACCTGGTTTGTATCTTTCTAGTTGTAAGGCTGATTAAAAATAAAAAGGGCCATTGCTATTTAACAGAGCAATCTGCATAGCAACTGGAAGACAAAAGGACTGGACACTGACCCAATACAGAGGATGAGTAACACAGGACATCACTAGACAGGTAGTTGGCACACGATGGTCTGCCGTTTTGATCACAAACACACAGTCATTTTATTTTGTAGAGTGACTTACTTTTGAATGTCAAAAAAAGAAAAGAAAAAAAAAGAAAAATGAAAAGAAAAAAAAAATATATAGGTCCAACAGTTAGTGTGAGGTTGGATACGTTGGAGCTCTAGGCCTAGTGTTGCAAGAGGTTTAGTTCTGGCATGATCTCCAAGCATCTGGCAGTTTGAGTAGGTGCCATTCTGCACTGGCTAAAACCACCCCCCGCCCCCTTCCCTACCCTTCCTCCACTCCCACACCCCCTTTGAAAAGTTCACCAATTCATAAGGCTACAAGGTACATGCCACTACTTGACAGTATACACAGAAGCACAGTTACAAGCAAATGGAACGACGTGACGGAGGACAACCACTAGAGTGTGCTTGAGGGCTAATGACTGACAATTTTCACGCAGCTACATGAATAAGGCAGGAGAGGGGTGGGATACTGAAACAGCTGGCCTCGCTGGTCAGGCTTCATGTCTGAATAGGTCACCAGCAGCAATTCAATTGCTTCACCCCACCCTGCGAAGGCAACTAAGATAAGGGCAGCTCAAAAAAAAAAAAAAAATTAAATTAAATTTTTAAAAAAAAATTTAAAAATAAAATAAAAAGAACCTCATGTCTGGCCACCACTGAATTTGGTATAACAGTTCAAACCACAATGAAATGTCTTGTCTAATCAACATTTAAACATCGGTCTTTTACAGACTGTAGACTTCACCGTAACAATGGGTTGTTTTTTTTGTTTGTTTTTTTTAAGCATAAGACAGTATTTAATGCAGAAACAGAGCTCACAAGTCAATTACAGTATCTTAGAACACTTTTAGACTGAATCTGCGAGGCTAGACCGAGATAAGTAGACAGAAGGATGACAGTCTTAGAACTGAAGACTTTTAGGGTCAGCGGTCAGTCCAGGTCAAGAGGGGGTTGGGGAGAATAACGGGGTAGATTGTGTTGGTTAATTTCAGGCCCGTCTGTAGCAGCACGGCTTAGAAGCGCTTTGGTCCCCAGGGTGAGGCCTTGGTTGCCACTGGGGCTCCAAAGCTTGGGAAATCTTCAGAGCTGCTCATATCAGGGGCCTTAAGAGTAGGAAAAAAAAAAAAAATTAAGGAAAATGAGGATTTAAAAAGAAGGGCGTGACCACTTTGCAGATTTTTGACCTTGATATTAGAAGACCCTCACCTTCTCATTGGCAGTAGCCCAGGGAGCCTCCCTCACCACGAAGCCTTTGGATGGGCCACGCTGTTCGTCGGCGGCAGCAGCGCTACTGCCAGAAGGCCTCATATAAGCCATCTTTGCCTCATTTTCCACAACATCTGCCATCTGACACAAAACAAACTGTGTAAGTACCAATTAACTCACATAAAGCACTTTTTGTTTTGGACATTATCTGGAGAGGGAAGCTTACGTATTCCTCTTCCAGGTTGAGGAGATGGTCGATGGCTTCATCCACAAGCTCAGGGCGACCGGTGACTGTCACGAGGTTTGGGTCTGCAGCTCCACTCTGGGGAAACCTGAGATCAACCTGAAGAGTTTAAAAGAGAAGTTAAAGTTTGTAAGAATACAGAAAGTGCAGTATTTGGAATGACCTATTCCACTAATTACAATATCATTCATTTCTGTATGTGTGCACAGCTGTGACTGTGCTGTCTGGCAGGTTTAACCTTTTCCCTTCTGATAGTTTTTTTTGTGTGGGGGGGAGAGGATTTTCCCCCCACACCTCTTTGTCTCTGTCATTATACACAGATTTGTAGAGCAGCTACCTACACCTTCTCGTTTCACCATCCTAACCTTAAACTCATCCATGATCTTGCGAATGCCCTTGCCACGGGCGCCAATGATGCGAGCATGGACCCTGCTGTCCAGGGTGATGTCCTCAGAGATCATCTCTTCCAGCTCATCCACGATGGCCTGAATGGCATCTCGTGCAGCTATGGCTTTGTGCTCATACCCTGTAATAGTAATCTGATCCTATGGAGACACAGCAGAATTAATTTAAAAAAAAAAACACCCTTATACCAAGCATCTGGCCCGATATCGAGCACCATTATCAGGAAGCCCATTTCAATTTAATACCATAAGCCATAGACATACCTGGTTTTCATCATTCTTCTCTGGGAACTGGATGTTAACATCATGCTCAGTGCGGATGTTTGTAATAATGGCACCCTTGCGGCCGATTATCTTGGGGTGATACTTGGGGTCCACAGTGATGGTCAGCTTGAAGCTCCTGAGTGCCTGCAGAGGGTTTGAGAAAAGGTGGCAAAATGTTGGGTTGGAATTTCATAAAGTCTGACAGCTGGCCATTTCCCACTACTACTCAACCTGATGTTTGCCTAAGATAAGACTAATTATTAAGCCCTTTGTTCACTTGAGGATTATGATAAGGGTGCCCTTTGAGCTAATCTGAAAAGATTAGTGCACCATTTGACTATAAATCGTCAACACAGAAATAAAGACACCATAGTTCAGCCTCAACACACATTAAGTGCCACAATTGATGCATTTTAGTAAGCAAATACTAACCCGATCCTCCTGCTCGGCCTGCAGCTCTTTGACGCGCTCCAAGAGGCCCTCTTTGGCGCGGTCGAGAAGACTGGCCAAGCCGGTGATGGCGATTTTATCAGACTGCTGCTCAGGAGCAGGCACTTGAATATTAACCTGGAGAGAGACAGTGATGCCAGATCAAATATCCAGTAAAACATCAAGGCTCCTTCATTCCTATAAAGACATCTACAACACACCTCAAAATCCTCCATCATCTTGCGAATTCCACTTCCTTTCTGTCCAATGATGTAGCGATGAAGCTCAAAAGGCACTTCCACCTCAATAGTTACAGGAACCAGGGCCTAAAGAAGGAAGACAGTTAGCTGTAGTTCTTCAAAAAGTTGCTTTTTAACATTCCTGAGCTTGAATATGAAGTCCAACCTTCAGTGCTTCGATGGCAGCCTCGCACCGCTCTTTGCGTCCAGAAATTATAATCACATCGCACTTCTTGGGCGCGTTGGGATCAACTGGCTCCTTCACTTCACCGTCAGCTTCTCCATTCTCCTGGACAGGAGCCTCAGCAGGAGGTGCAGCTAAAAGAAAATCAGAGTATTCAAAAAAAATAAATAAATAAATGTACATGCCCAAATGCTTTTTGTTGGCTAAAAATATCAACCATCAGTTTCAAAACTAAGTACAATTATTTTATTTATATATAAATAAAGTGTTACTTAAAAATAAATAAAAATATCAATGTTCTCATAATGAAAGTTATATTAAGACAGAAACTAAAGTAATAGACACACTGCAGGTCTTTACTATTTACCTTGTGGGTCCTCGCGTTCTGGGAACTTGATCTGCACGTTGTGATCTCTAGTGATCTGCTGGATCCGTGAGCCCTTAGGACCCATGATTGAACGGTGGAACTTCTGAGGAATTACACACTCCATAGTCACTTGAGCCTCCTGAAAAATAAAAAGAAGAAAAGCTTGTTACATTTCAAAGAGGAGAATAAACAGAAAGACTTCCCTTAACAAAACACTACTAACCAAGTCCTCCACAATCTCCTGCATGCGTTTTTTGGCAGCTTCCACACACTCTTTGGCTCCTTTAAGGGTAACTTTATCACTCTGAGAAGCTGTGCGGGGGAAGCTCACCATAACCCCACCATACTCATCAGCAAGGTCCCTAAGGACTTGGCCACGGCGGGCTACAAAGTAGCGATGATGCTTGGGGTCAACGTTCATAGTGTCCTCAACAACATTGTCCTGTAACACAAAAAATAAAAAATAAAATTAACCGAATTGTTGGTTCATTTCATCCAACTGTTGACAGAACTCATTTGAAATCTTACCAAACTCTTGATGAGTTCCTCCAGCTCTTTCTGTGCATCCCGTACTGCTTCCTCGGTGCCAACCACAGTGATGAGTTCCTGGTCTTTGTCCTCAGGGGTGGGAAAGATGATTCTGGCGCCGGTGCTGTCACGAACCTTACGGATGTTTCCACCACCTTTCCCAATAAGGAATTTGTGGTACTCTGGTTTTGCATGCAGCTCAACAGTGTGACTCTTTGTTTGCTAAGGAAAACAAAATGGATAAAATTAGGCTGACATTTATTACAAGTAGCTTTTAACTACATAAGGTCTTTGTTCAAGTCTTTTTCCAACTGAAATGCATGAACTCCCTGATAATGGGATAATAACTAACCAAATCAAACTTCAGAAACATTTTCTTAGCCATTTGCGAGCGACTAAAAGGATGACCGAAACAAATGCTCAGCATGTGCTAATACAAAAGGAGCTCTTTGCCTTTTTACCTTCTCATTCTCTTCACCCCACAACTTCAAAACAATGAGTTGAACAAAAAGTTCAGCTTTAATTCAGACACATATTTACAAACCTTCTCCTCCGCCAAGGCAAGCAGCTGCTGCTTAGCTTTCTCCACCTCCTCTGCAGGGCCTCTGATGGTGACCTTATCAATCCCTGAGCCCTCTGTGGGAAAGTGAATGTGCACGCCGCCACACTCCTCCATGATGGATCGCACCAAACGTCCCTTCGACCCAATCAAGGAGTTGTGCAGCTTCGAGGGAATGGACACATCCACTTCTGAGATGTTCGCCTGGACAACATGACAATTTATTAAAGCAAACAAGACAAGATTTGAAAACAACCCTAGTTTAAATTAAAAAAAAAATAAAAATAAAAATCCCCACACATGCTAAAATGAGTGCCTACCAGATCCTTCTGAATGGCCAAGATCCGAGTCCGTGCTGCTTCACAGTTTGCCTTCTTCCCAGTGATGACAATCATCTCTGAATTGCTGTTCTCAGCAGGCAGATCAATTTTGGTGTTCGTTTCCTCTCGAATCTACAAAGCAAAAAAATAAAGGAGGTGTCAAATCAAACTTAAAATAAATTAACACGCCGATTTAACGTGAATTCAGAATCGGAAAACGTGCAGTACCTTCTTGATGTTTGACCCTCCTTTTCCAATGATGTTTCTGTGGAACTGCTTGAAGATGGGGACTGAGACAGAATAGCTGTTCTCCACCTGACCAAAGGAATCACTGAAGGTTAACACTTAATGACACTTCAACGCTGCAATAAAATACAAATACACTAGCACAGCATTTTAAACTTCAAGTCAAACTGAGATTTACCATTTCAGCCACTATCTTGTTCATAAACTTTGAACATTTTTCTACTTCAGTTCTTGGGCCCCGAAGTTGAACAATGTCACTTTTCTGTGCTGGGTCAGGGAAGTTAATGATGACCTGGAACAAACATTTAGAGGTAAGGGAGTAAATTTTCCAAGGTTAAAGCAGAGGGAAGAAGAAGGGGAGAGAGAAAAAAAAAAAAAAAAGAAAAAAGAAAAGGGGGGACAACAAAACAAAACAGAGAAACAACCACAATGATGATTTACAGCTCACCTCTGGGAATTTGTCCCGCACTTCCTTAATCTTCTCCCCTTTTTGGCCAATGATGGCCCTGTGAAAACGTTGTTCGATGATCAAGTCCTTTGTACGCTCGTTCTCCTACATGAAACCATGCAATTAGAGACATAACAGGAAATCATTTGCAGAATTTTGCCTCTAAACTGAAGCTTGAACTAACCATGCGTGACGCAAGCTCTAGCAGCTCCTTCTTGGCTTCCTGCACACCCTGGGGATCCCCCTCAATGCGGATCAGGTTGCTCTTTTCATTATCAGGGGGGATGCGGACAGTCACCTTGTGCACCTCTTTGATCCGGTTGACTAAATTAATAAGTAAATGCATTGTTTCAGAAAAATATTCCTTGTTGTTGTTGTTGCAGCATCTGACAGCAATATACTCACTATTAACACCTCCTTTTCCAATCAGGTGACGGTGGAATTTGGGATCCACACTAATCTCTGCGTAGTCCATTCGGCTTACCTATCAAAACAACAAAAATCATGAGGAGCTTGTTGTCTAGCACTTAAGGTTTGCTCATTCTCACTTGATACGACTTCAAATTTAAACATTTAAAAATGTTCAACTTTACAGCAGGAATAAACACATTTACAGCCTTTTACAAAAATTTACAACACAAGTGTATAAATTTCGCTGAAGCTTACAGTTTTCATTACCGTGTGCAAGGCCACAGGGAGGTGACAGGCTTCCCTATCAGCCAATTTCAGGGAGAAACATAGCCTGACAAATTTCTGTGTGACTAAAGATTCAACACACTTACCAAATCTGTAACCATGGCTTCAATCTGGCCTTGCACCATTTGCACATCTTTGATAGGACCCTCCAGGGTGATCTTGTCTTCTCCCTCAGTGAACTCAATGTGCACCTTCATTCAAAATACATGAGACAGAAGTCAAAAGCAGGTTTAAAAAAAATTAAACAAGTACTTTATTTAAGAGCATTTAACACACCTTGGGCATTTGTTGAGTGATCTTTGCCAAGTTCTGGCCCTTCTTCCCAATAATGAAACGATGAAGCCAAGAAGGAGCTGAGACCGAGGAAACAGTGTAACTGTTTGCCTGTAGAAGGAAAAATGCTGTTGTTACTCCTCAATTCTCATATGTTTAAATAACTCTTAACATTACCAGTCTTCACATGGTAAATGTACCTTGGCATAAACTTCAGTGAGAGCCTGACCCAGACGGTCGGGCTCTCCACGAAGGATGACAGTTTCTGAGCTGCTGTCAGAAGGTGGGATCTCAACTGAGACGCCAGTTCTATCCAGAATCTCCTGCAGGGTGTTTCCCTTGGGGCCGATCACATATTTGTGCTGAGACTTCTTCACCTCCACAGCAATAGTGGTGGTGTTCTTTTTCTACAAGACAGACAAGAAGGTGAGGGACTTTGCACAAAGTAAATATTTTCATTTTTTGTTCCATTTATCTGGACAAAGGAACACAATGTGCAGGGCAGGACGATTACTGGTGTCAATCTAGATGATAAACAGCAATACCAGCTATAGAAAAATATGAAAATCTGACTGTTGCTGCAGTCTGGACACAATTTCTCAGTGCTTATTTGCATACCTTGTCTTCATAAACCTTTTTGATCTTAGTCACAGCAAGGGCCACCTGCTCCTTTTCCCCAGTGATGACGATCTCAGTCTTATTCACACTCTGAGGGGGGACATTGATGCGGGCACCAGTCTCTTGCATCATCTCGCCCACTAGCTTATTGTAGGCACCGGTGATGAATGGGTGGTACGCTTTTTCAATGTTCACCCTCTCCACAGCACGCTTGTCCTAAAAAGAGGAAAATTGCTAATGTATCAGATTTGGAAGAGCTATACAACAAACTTTGAACAAATTATATACAGATATCCTTAAAAAGGTGTTGGCGTGAGGTGGTAAATTACCTGCTCAGCAGAGATCAACAGGATCTCATGCTTTGCCTTCTCCAGCCCCTCCTTGGTACCAGAGATCTTGATCTGGTTGCTGAGGTCGTCAGGTCGTGGGATCTGGATTTTGGTGGCAGTCTTGAGCTCCAGCTCCTGAAGCTTCTCCCCGTTTTTGCCAATGACAAAACGATGGTGCTCCTTGGGGATGCCAACACTAGCTGAAGCCTGTTGGTTTAGATTAGAAGGCAAATTTGGTACCACAGTCTGAAACTTATCATTTAAGAAAACCAATAAAGGCAAATCTCTTAACCTGAGTCTGCAGTCGGGACACAATCTCCTTACGGGCCTTCATCACGGCATCCAACTTTCCAGACACCATGATGGAGAGACCCTGATCTTTTGCTAAGGAGAGTTCCAGGTGCGCTCCGGTCTTATGCATGATGTCTACGCAAACCTTTGCTTGGTCTCCTTCCCCAAACTGGTTGATGTCCTTGTACTTGCGCTCCTCCAACGGCACATGGAAAACCTAGGAAAACATAGTTCATGTAAAAAAAAAAAAAAAAAAAAATCTGTGACAAACAGGATTAGCTTGACACAAAGAAAACCTAAAATGTGAGGCAAACAAATGCGTTCAAATAGAACACCACCAGCTCGGGTAATCCTCACCAAGATCTGTAACCAAAATACACAAAAATGTTCCTTCTACTAAAACCCTTCTCATTCTCAAATATAAATGTTTTTCCTTCCGTTTTATATCATACTGAAAACATGCCAATGAATTAAACATTTTATTTAAAAAGGAAAGATAATGATCCATTAATTCACTAGTCACACCCACCCCCCACCCTAAAGTAGACATCTGATTTATTTAAACACTGCAGTAATCAGCACCAAAAAATTTAGACATGGAAACTAATGATTCATCTTTTCTTTGTGTACAACACCCGTCAACCATCGGGTCAACACAGCTAGCTGCCCACACTGACGGAAGCGGGCGACAGCAACCCACTTTTGGACGGCAAGTTATGAAACAGGCAAGTGGGAAGTAAGACTGATGATGTCCCTATCAACCAGCGGAGTGCTTAGACTGCTGAAAGCTTAGAAGAAGAGTAAATAACATGACTAACAACACAGGCTCACGTTAACCTGCACAGGGAAAAAAAATTAAATAAATAAATCTGCAGTGCTAGCATTACTAACGTTAGCCTAACAGATGTATAACAAATGCATTGTTATTTAGGGAGCCAAGTGGCACATGCTTCTGCACTATTTAAATCAAGGCCGTACATCAAATAACACTGACTGTTCTGAATGGTCTTTAAACACAGCATTTGTGTAAACAGCATTATACCTCATCTATTAGATAAGGCTCAAGCTCTCTCCTCCCCAAGTTTAATCAATTAAGTCATTTTCCAGAAGAATCTGGAAAGAACAAGAAAAAAAAATTTGACCCTCCGATGCTTTTTAAAGCTTTGAGTCAGTTTATCTCCTGACTTGCTTACAGAAGCCTAATTTCCACAGATAACCGTTTGAGTCACACAAATCTCCTGCTATTTATGGGTAATCATTTCTTTAATTGATTCTAAATGACTGATAAGGCTTCCTGTGTCACTGTAGCTGTATGTGTCTGTGCTATGGTTGTTTATTTCACCATGTTTACTGCTGCATGTCGCAGAGCATGCCGTCTTCGTACCAACCACTAGTGTCACAGAACATACAGAGACAGTTATTACACGACGAGGAGGAAAACCCTTCTTAAAGGTTCGTCTTTTTACAACATCCAGTGTCGCCCTGTACACAGAAACAGCTGCCATGCCCAGTGGAGAAGAATCCATCATCAGCAGGAAACAGACATTTTAGCTTTGACATACACAACTACAATCCACTTACATGGAAGGATCATATTTGTCATTTGATTATTTAAGTCTCCTATTGCTACACATATCTCTAAATATATAATGCATGTAGTAAACTCTTAATTAATGTCTTTGTCATTTACTTTCAAATCATATAATTAAGATCCTGTGGCAGACTCTTAAAAAAAAAAAAAAAAAAAAAAGTTCTATAACTGCATTACTATTTCAAAGGAGAAGTTGTACCTGGGTGATAATCGAAGACTTGAGAGGACGGATCTTTGATGCCCAGGCGCTGGAAGTTTCCTGGGTCCCCTCAGGTTGGGCCGCCTTCTCGGGGAGAGGTGGGAAGGCTTCCTTGTAGGTAGGAAGGGCTTCCTCATCCTCTCCAGCACTGGGTCCTGCCACAGCAGCTGTGCACATAGGAAAGACATACACCATGAAGCCACTTGTGGCTCGGCTTGCATTTTACAGGCCATAGAGTCTTATGTCCAAATACTCACCACCACCCTGCTCTGGCAAAAGCCCACTGCGGTGCGCATTGAAGGTTTCCTGCGTAAGTACAGCGACTGAGCTCATGGTCGAAATCCCACGTTAACACGGAGTCCGAGTGTGCCACTAAAAGAAGAGCTTACGTCATCTTCACAAGCTTAGTAACAGTACACATAGCAAGAAAATACATATACAAGTCTCAAAGGAGACGTAGTCTGCTCATTTTGAGCTTTTTCTCAAATTCACCTCGTTCATACAAGAGATGTCGTCGGATTTCTTTCTGATTTGTAGAAATTAAGGATGGACAGAGCTGATGCTCGAAATGGAGGTCGCTCAGTTCTCTGTCGTTCTGTTTTTACTTCGTCCTGTGTCAACCGTAGCAGCTAGAATAACCTGCTACAATAACTTTTCTGTGTGCTGAAGTTTGTTTGTTTCCTTTACTCTAGTTCAAAACTGGCTGAGTTAGCTGAAAAGCTTCGACGAGTCAGCTTCTCTCTCCCTCATTCACATTCAGTCATGTTTCATCAGACAAACATTACATAAAAGATTAGTAATCAAGGATGTTTGTTCAGTGTTAAACTTGCACTGCACTTATAACAGCACCATGAGCGTAAATGTGTGAGGTGAACTGGCAGTCTGCAGCCTTATGACTCACACTGAGCTGAAAGGAGACTAGAGCAAATAATTTAGGTGAATGAAGCCAGTTGAATTTTATTTTTCCATGGCTTTTATCTTCAGCCTGTTTTCATTTATTGTATCAATAATTACCAATTCAGCACATTTTTATTCTGATGCATTTTTTTTTCTTTTTTTTTTTTTTTAAATGAATCCCTGTTTCTTTCTCCCAATGATAAATACAACTTATTAATATAACCCTCCTAACCGCAGACACCCAAAGCTAGAATACTGGTATTGTATTGGAAAACATTATACTGGTGCATGCTCGTTACAACACTTCACTATAAGTCTCTGGGTTTTAACTTTTTGGATTGAACCAGTTAGTTAGCCCTGTGTATGTAATTTGCATAACAGCAGTGACAGTGATAGCTATAATGCACTCGTTGTTTAACCAAGAAACTGAGTTTTGCATGCACTCACAGGCAATTTTAGCAAGGCCCTTGTTTCAAGTGGTGAAAGTGTCACAAGCACAGTTTAATGTGCTAAACAAGCTTATCACACACGGACTTTGGGATGTTCACCTTTATCTAATCTACATTTATCAGAGAAAGCCATGTGCGACAGAATAGTCACTCATCACATTCACACGTCAGCACTTTGCTAATGTATGCCGAGTCTAAGTGGGGAGTAACTGAAGAGATTACGTCCTAGCAGAGCGGTGGTGTGGGCGGGGCTGCAGCTACAGCACATTTTGTTTTTCCAACAGGAACTCTGTTCAACCATCTTCTCCAGTTCTATTCTAAGAAATGTAGCCAAGTGACAAGGCTGCAAGGTTAAGAGGATTTTACCCCACTGACCCCTCTGCATGTCCACGCTGGATAGGATTAAAGCAAAAATCCGCCAACATAAAGCTCAGCAGCCCCATCTAGGATCTTTGAACCAATAATTCTTTCCAAGAAAGAAACCACAAGGCCAATCCGCTTATCTATAACAGTTATTTTAAAAAAACAAAATGAAATTATCTTGTTGACGTTTCGGCTTTCTGAATTATAAACGAAGTTGATGATAGAGTTCCATTAAAAACAACAACTGCACTCTGTGTTCCAACTACAGGTCAGTTCGGTTTAACCATCAATGATGAAACTTGATATCAGCCAAAGCCATCACCTCGTTCTTCTTGTTTTGTAGACAAACATCAATTCTAGCCAAAGCACAGGAATGCAAGTTGCTTCAGTGAGGAGTTTCCCCTCCCAAGCGTGACTGAAATTCATCTGAAAGCATAAAGACTACATCCTGACTTTGTTTTGTCATCGATCTGTAAATTGTGGGAAATTTGCTTCCATGTGGCTGTGTGTTTAGCTGCTCTATGAACACCCTTGCAGTGGGGCCTCCTCCTTGTCAGACTGCATAAACTTCTTGTGCCCACTGCTCATTAGCGGCACTATAAATTAAATCTCTTTACGGTTACAACTGATCATTCTTGGCCTGGAAACTTATTTTAAGTGAAGCTGTCAGGTAACTTTGAAGTGTTTCACTGCAAAAAAATTTAAAGCACCAGTGATCCAAATCCAAAGTTATCCATGAGGGGAAGGAAGAAAAAGAAAAAAAAACTGTAACGATCATCTGTAACGAGCGTAGGCGGTCAGTCTGCTGTTTACTTTGATTGTCAATATGATGGGTGTCCATGTCTATTTACTCTGGGTGAGGCTGTAAAACTTTGTGAAAAGAGTCTGATGATAAGGATACTGAGGTGAGTTATTTAGGAGATCCTAACTAAACAGCCAAAATTGTTGGACCTGGACTCTTACCGAATAAACTCCTATAATGTGAGAATGTGATCAAACCGTTTATCAGAGGGAGAGTGATTTTTAAGGACTCATGCTAGCTGCCATAATGTTAACTTAAAACCAGCTACTGTTTAGCAGTCTCATTATCAGCCAAACGGAGATGAGAGGATCGTATATCTAATCTGATAACTAGTAATTACGACGACATTATGAATAAATAAGCATATTTTTGCACATTTGTGTTAGAACCCTGACACAGTTCAGGAGATGGGGCTTGAAGTGAGGAGGTTAAGGAAATGCGGGAGGACAGATACAAAATACATGTACAAAACTTAAAGGCTTATTATGGTTTGAAAAATGTATTTGCGATTGTTAAATTAAACTAGTTGTACCATGTATGTGGCAGCTGTTTATACACAAGTGATTAGGTAGAACAGCACTACTGTATTAAAAATGGAGGCAAAACCTGGCTGCTTCCACAAACCAGGGCCTGCGCCGATGCATTTTTAATGCATTAATTCTAAGTTCATGACAATGTATCATTTTGTTGGAGGCCATAATTACTCACTAATCAGTGAATATTTGAGTAAAACTGTCTAAATAACTTAAAGAAAAAAAAAAAGAAGAAGACGACTTAATGTTATGTTGGCAAAAGTAAGTGCCAATATAAAAACTGTACAAACTTACCAGCTAAATGGTCAGTTACCAGATAATCCGTCCTGTAAAGATGAAAGCTCCCGTCAGCCTGCCAGCTTTTGCCTAGAAAGCAGAAAAAGAAAAAAAAAACAACTGTTAAAAAAAAAATCTGGGACCTCAGTTTAAATCCACAAAGAAAACCATGTTTTCAGATAAACGTCTGTGTATGAGTCTTACACCATGACCTGCATTTAAAATGTAGATCATTAAATTGCACAGTAATAGTGGATACTGATTACAAACAGAGCCAATATAAGGAAAAAGAAAAAACATACTCATGCTTCACAGACATATCCACTCGTCAGGCCTAATTGCACATTTTGTTATAGTTGTGGTTCTGATGAGCCCAGTAAGATAAACACTGTCAACTCATGGCTGAAACCAAATGGTAAATTAAGAAATGTCCAGATAAAGCAGATGCCAAGAAATGCATTAGTGAACAGCAGTAAAGCATAGCTGCCGCTGGAGCTCGCTCTCCTCAACAAGCATCTGGCTTTCATAATCAGGACGCTGCCTTGTCGTACAAAAAGGACAGAGCTGGCAAGTGATGAAGCTGCTGTGTGTGAGCCAGGTAACCAGGCTATCACGCTCTCATGCAAGAGCCTGTAAAAGCACACAGTGAACAATTCGCATTAAATGTCCTTATTGACATGGCTGTGCTGAGGTCTCAGAAACACTTGGGATTCATTTCGCTAGTTTGATGTCACAGATTTCCTCACTTGCTCAACAACCCTTGGAAACAGTCAAATTTTCCACTGAGGTGTGGACAGACTCCCATAGGACGAATGTTATTAACTCAACGAGTGTTGTTTGGGAAGAGGTGTACGATCTGCCAGGCACTTTCTTTGGAAAGCCCAATATTATAAGAAGACGCACTAAAAAGTAGGTTTCTAGCTCCATTTGTTAGCGTTGGCAGAAGTGACAACATGTGGCCTGTTCTCATTAATATTATTAAAGCGACTAGTGATAGAATGGCCGTGTACAGCTGCTGTTAATAAAGCTTAGCACTTATGTTTTTATTTGGAAGACAAATCACAAGCCCAAAACAGTTTCTAATAAAGAGTCCCCCCAAAAAACGCCTGTACATTTATCTAATTGACCATTCACGTGCTGGTGTTACAGGGTGCAGAGGTTTGGCTGCTCATAGAAAAACCATAAGGAAGAGGAAAAAGGAACCGCATTGGCAAGAAGACCTGAGATTTCTTTGTGTGAAGAAACAATAAAGTGGAACTGAAAAGGAATACACTTCTCTGAAAGCAACACCAGCATAAGGCGGTCAGGGCGGAGGAAAACTTTGGCTGACTTGTTGCAAAGCAAATGGGACGACATGTCAGAGGACGGCATCTCAGTGGGTGGGAGTACCAAGCAATAAGGATAAAATTACAAATGCAAGTGAGCCTACCAATGATGTCTTGATGCATGCTCAAACTAATCAGACCCAATCCAACATGGGTATTTGAGGAACGTCTTCAAAATGTCTCAGCTTCTATCTGATCAGTTTATAAACTAAACCAGTGTCAGGAGTATTTCCAAGAGCCTGAAAGCATAGTCTGGACACTATGCAAACGAAAGATACTTTTGTCTGCTTCCTTTTTTCCACAAAGGATCGCCCCAGCAGATAGCTCCACATGGTTGATTTGGCAGAGTTCTTATGTAAACAGGGTAAGTTACATTTGTAGTCGCCATTTATTAATTAACATAAATTGGAAGTCTGATTGCTTCAGATGCCATAATTTACAATATCATTTACAAAATGTTCAGTTTCAGTATGATCCGAAATTATCCACAGTAAAGTCAACAGGCATTTACAAATGCCACACAGAAAGGACTTGTTTTTCTATAGGCTTCTACACAGCCATAAAGTGGTTGTTAGAAATAACAAATGTTTAAGGCATGCTCATGATATCGTCACTTTGGGTATCAGGACACCACTATTATCTTTTTTAAATCATCTGCTGGAGGTAAGCAGGTATAGGACCAGTCTATATGCAATACGGAGAGCACTCCAGAATAGCAACAGGATTCAGGAAACCCTTTTCTTTGAACAAATTTTCCTTGGAAAAGAAAGAACTGGCCTGATATGATACTTGCCCTTGAAAGGCCAGAGGCCTTTTGATTAGCAGTTTGGTTCAACAAATAGCTGCCACAGCACTAAAGCGCAAGTGTGTTTTGGCACAACTTTGGCAATTCCAGAGTAAAAAGTCTGCTCAAAAAAAGAAAAGGAAAGAAAAGGGGGGTCCAGAAACAGGATCGTGACCCAGACGGAGGCCACATATTTACAGTGCTAAGCAATGAGATTCTTTTTATACTTGAAGTTGTCCTGGAGCCGTCACCTCTTCACATGTAACCACAGTATACATCCGTTGCTTGAAATGAAACATGCAAATTCCTCAACTGTCAGGACAAATTACTTTGCCTTCTCCTCCGAGATATCAGCAAATTCTTTCATTTTTTTTTTTTTTTTTACTACACACTATAACACAGTCAATATTAAAACCATACAAGTGAACCGCTTCTTCCAGCAGAGCCTGTGCAATTTAATAATGTTTATTAATGCAATTATACAAGATAAAGAATTTAAGAGGTTGTTTTTTTCTTTAAAAAAAAAAAAAACAAAAAACAAAAAACACAACAACAAGGAAAGAAAAAATGTGTAGCCTAAAACCAAAATAAGAGTGTAAGTGGAGAGCATTCACCAGAGAGACCCCAGAACATTAAATAAACATGCCACGGGTACAGCTGTAGCAACCATTAATTAGACTTATTACTAGTTTAAACCAGTGTAATGCAGCTAAATGACATTTTACGTTACGTATTGGAGACAACTTGTACTAACGAACTGCTAACAAGTTCAGAGTGCCTGGCTCGCCTTTGCTAGTTAAACTCCCATTAGCTTCAGCATGACAACCTTCGAGCCTTTATGACATTATACCCCAATCCCAGATTAAGGATTTAAGAGGCTGGTTAGTGTGACTGCCAGCTAACACGATATCAAGTTAACCAAAAGCTGACAGCTGCCAACGACACATTTTAGTTAATGCTAGCTGCCGTCATTTGGCTAACATTGGTCAACCATTAAAAAAAATGTAAGAGATCGAGACAAACTAACACTGTCCCTACTGTCGGGGTTACTGTAAATATATGGGTCTCCTATCTGAGGTGGGATATTCACCGGGATAATCAGTGAGTCACGGATTACTGAATCCAAACCCTTAGCCGGTTAGCAAACTTGCTAAAAACTTTGAATGCGGCGTGTGACACGTAGCCCCTCAGCTAATGGTGAAGTTAGCTCAACGAGACCCACACACAACTTCAGGCTGTGCCTCAAAACAGCTAACAGCATTAAGATGGCAGCGAATCAACAACTAAAACAGTACCGTAATTCTGAACACATTCTCAACCCGATGTGTTGTCGTTTTTATATGTTTTAGCCAACACTGCTGAGCTCGTTAAAACTAGTTGAACTGAGAGCCTTTAGCTAGCGTGCTAATGTTAGCTTCGAATACAGTTGGTTCTTCTAGCTGGCTAAGTCCACGTAGGCATACAGCTGAGCACGGGAGAAATGACACGGAGTCAGGCCAGAGCACGCTATAACGATCTGGGTTCATGGGAAAACTGTCCGCTTTTAACGAGCACAGCTATGGCATAAAAAACTGAAGTCATGTGTAAAGAGGATATAGTCACGTTCAGGAGGAAACTAAAAAGTACTTACTTATTTTTATGTTCTCGTCTGCCCTGAAGGTGCAGAAGCTGAGATGAAATTCCACTGGCGAGAAGGTGGGATGGAAGCCGGACGGATATATACCAGAACCGCCCACCAATCACGTCCTCCAACGTCACTCCAGAGAGTCTGGTTACAAATAACTTCTTCTCATCTCCAGCAGTATAAGTTCTGAACTTTGATCACACTGAGCAAGAAAATCATGTGATAAAAAACGGGATTAAAGTTGTCCTCTCTTCTAAACAGTTCAAAGTCCCGCTAAAGTAAAATATAAATTAATAAAATGAAATAACAACTACAAATTCATTTGTTATTATCAATATCACATTTAAATATGAAATAAACAGGGCTTTTAAGTAAGTGATCAGTATAACATTTAACTCATAAGTGTTTCTTACATATAAAATAATTGGGGACCTACCAAAGAGGTTTTGACCTTCCCCAAAGGAAAATTGCCATAACTCATTAATATTAATTCACTCAAACATAAAATACACACGTTTTTCGAAGTCTTCTTTATCTCAGGTAGCACAGAGTGGTCCCTTATCTATAGGCTACACCATGTACCCCATTCATGCTTCTACACATAGGGGCCCATTCTCAAAGTGCTATGTGAATCCTGCCTAATTAAGTGCAAGTCTTTGTTATCATTTTTAATTACATTGTTATTACATTTTGTTTATATAATCAGCAACAATGATATACAATCATATATTATAATAATATAATAAATAAGAAGGGAGACACACCAAGAAGGTCCTGGATTCTAATCTTCAGGCCTTTATGTGAAGTTTCCCTGTTCTGCATGAACCTGCATGGATTCTCTTTGGGCACTCTGGTTTCTTCCCACCATCCAAAGACATGCGTAGGTCAACTAACAATTCCAAATATGCGATATAGTTCAATTGTGCAGAAAAAAAATGCATATCAGTTTTTCCATCCATTTTAATTGCAAAGTTGTAACAAAGTAAATGTAAATCACCAGTGTGTGAATGTGAATGGGTGGATGACTGAATATGTAAAGCGCTTTGGAGTCCTTAGGGACTAGTAAAGCACTATACAAATACAGGCCATTTACCATTTCCAAAAGTAGAATGGGAAGCTGAGTTTTCAGCTGTCAGGCCCCTCCTCTGCAGAGCCAGCTCCCAGTTTGGATTCAGGAGACAGACAGCATTTTTATTTTTAAGATTAAGCTCAAACCTTTCCTGTTTGATAAAGATTAGTTAGTGCTAGATTATCTGTGTAGGTTCTCAGTCACCCAGGTCATCTCTTAAGATTAGGGCTTAAAAAGGTGACCCTGAACCATCCCTCAGTTATGCTGCTATAAAGACTCAGCTACTGGGGGACTTCTTATACACTAAGCCTACCTTCTCCACTTCCCTCTTTACATTCCTCCTCCTCCTCCTTCTTTTTTTAAACTTTGTCTTTTTTCCTTCATACAATCCCAAAAACAACTCATATGTAATCATCTGAGTTTTTGTTTTTCTCTCAGATATTATAGGCTCTTGGCCCTACTAAAGCGCCGTGAGATGGCTGTTGTTCAAATGAAATAAATATTAGGCATAAATGAAGGAAATTTCTGCAATTTAAAGAAAAAAACAAACAAAAAAAAAGTAACTGGTGAGAGTTTAATTAATTTTTATTATTATTTTAAATTTTGTGGTTATGATTCTAACCACAGCAGCACGGTAGCACGGTGGTAGCACAGTTGCCTCACAGCAAGAAGGTCCTGAGTTCAGTTCCACCATCAGTGTGGAGTTTGTTCTCCCCGTGTTTGTGTGGGTTCTCCCCGGGTACTCCGGCTTCCTCCTACAGTCCAAAGACATGCAGCTGGTGGGGATAGTTTAATTGATTCATAGGTGTGAATGTCAGAGCGAATGGTTGTCTGTGTCTCTATGTGTTAGCACTGCAACAGACTGGTGATCTGTCCAGGGTGTACCCCGCTGGGATAGGGTGACAGCTGGAATAGGCTCCAGCTTCCCCCGTGACCCTGAAAAAGGATAAGCGAATGGATGGATGAATCTAATGACTTACATGTCTATTCCACGATCTATATTATAATTATGGACAACATATTTCTTTAACGCCCTCCCAGGTCATGCAGGTTGACTCATACTAAGGACACTGATTTTGACAAGCTTGGCAGTCGGCCTTGCTGTTAGGTAAGGTTTAAAGGGTCAAACCGCCTCGACGGTGATGGACATGATCCCCAAGTCAAACAAACAGCAATGACAACATGGAAATTATATAAACCCATGCTTAGGTCTTGTTGAATAACCTGCTGAGGTGACTCATAATAATGAATCAATACCAAAGAACTGGGCTTGGTGTAATTGTTTTAACAGTATCTACCTTAATAATCTTTGTTAAAAAGTCAACAAAACTTGTCTAGTCACATTCTCAAGACTATTGCGCTGGCATCTTTTGCTGAATGTTTAAGCGTCACCTTAAACAAAAGTCACAGAAAGTTTGCATCATTATTTGTTACACGCCATGTGACGTTATAAGCATTTAGACACACCAAGCCATCTCTGACATCACAGAGCCAACACCTGTGAATGTAGAAAAAAGCTGACACTCGTTATAGTCAGTCAGGATCATCTATCATAGTTCTGTACAGTGTCAGGGAGACTGGATATTCCTTATATGGTCATCTCAGGCCCATAGCTCTGGCCGTGAATAGAGAACCCTCGTCCACCTGCGTTTCACGTCTTCTGTTTGGAGGGGGTAACCAATCAGAAGAAAATTGATTTCTATTGACAGGTTGTGATTGGCTGCACCAAGATCCAGTATAAGAACTATGGTGTGATATGTTGCTACTCTAATAGAAATGCTGAATAAAAACAAAGCTGACAATAACAACTGTACATCCTGATTCAGTAATGGCATCTAAGGAAAATTGTGTAATTCAAGACCTGACAAGAAAAGAAAATGTATAGATAAACTTGAATTTCTCTCAGAAAACAAAAACAGGACTGCAGAGGAGCAGCAGCATAGCACAGAGAACTACTACACTGCTGAATTTCCCAAAGATAATCCATAAACAGGGAAAGAGTTAAGAAAACTTTATTGCAGGCTTTTTTCAAAGGTCAGTATCTTAAGTATGCAAAGCTACATCTGGACGAGTGGTTTTGGAAACAGGTGCTATGAACAAATTAAGTTAAGAAACTGATACTGAAAAGCAGTTAGTTTCTGAAATAGGACAGTGTTGTAAAGAACTCTCAAAATTTAAAGCAGTGGAATAATGATTAATGTGGTAAAATGATGAACAATAGTTATATTATTAATTATACACTAATATTTATCTTGCATTCTTAAACCTACTTAACAAATGGCAGATAGTACCACCAGCAGTGTGCACTAAAAGTCTTTAGTGTGCAGAAAAACTGTCCTATCAGTATTTTACTATATTTGATGTTTTTGTTGCATATTACCATTGTTTATAGTTTAATACACTGTTCCTCTCTGTAATCCCAACAGTCTTGTTGTCATCTTTCTGGCTATGCATTTTTCAACTTACCTGGCAATGTTTCGTTTCTTTAGCTTTAGAAGCTGAATAAACATATTACTGCAGATCTTGGCAAATATTTTCACTGTCTAATAGTGTTAGCTGTAAAATCTAAAGCTGTCAGACATTTGTAATGAAATAAGTAAGTAAGTATAGATAATATTCGCTCTGTTCTCTAGCAGAACAGGCAGCAACCTAAAATTTGGCAACAGCACCAATGGTGCTGCCATCCACTGAATTTGTAATCTGCACAGTTGTACCCCAACTTATGTAACAGCTGAAGTCAC
The DNA here is from genome assembly GCF_057382275.1 of Copadichromis virginalis. Taxonomy (NCBI): domain Eukaryota; kingdom Metazoa; phylum Chordata; class Actinopteri; order Cichliformes; family Cichlidae; genus Copadichromis; species Copadichromis virginalis. The sequence goes on along the minus strand of NC_140639.1, from coordinate 14,368,546 downwards.
TCAGCTATCCTTGTAGTGTTTTTTCCAGTTTTATTTCTTGTCAAAGATGTTGAAATTTCCATGTTTTACAGTTTCCAACAGCCTTCAGTATCTGTAAATTTGCCTGTTATATTTTAAGCTGTCTTTCTCACTATCATATGGCTGCTGCTATGGTTTGGTGCTGTGTAAATAAAATTGAATTGAATTGAAAGTCGTTGTTTTGTTTTTTTTAATGTTTTATTCTATACTGAAAGATTCATCCATAGTTTGACCCCACAGATAAAAACACAAAAGATTTTCTCTATTGTCTGAGCTTTACAAAGTGTTAAATTATATTTTCTCCTTAGATTATAACCCATCTCTAGAGAACATCTTCCGTATATTTGCTGGTGACAGGTTATTCTATGTTTCATACACTGTAAAATCTAATATTCTGTTTAATTAAAAATATTAAGTAGGCTGAACTCAATTTTTAATCAATTTGTTATTAGAACTCAATTTAAGTAAGTTACCAGTACTTTTTATGCAAAAACGCTGATCGACTTAATTTATTTGAGTTGTCTTAACTTAGAAAAACTAAGTAAGCTGGAAATGTTGCTTCTCGGTGCAGAAGGATGAAAGATGTGTTTTGAAAATACCACGTCACTACCGTCCTCCTCCCTCTCCGATCAGTCCAGATGTTCATGGTACCAGCCTTTTTTATGGAATATGTTGAGCAAACCTGGAGAAGCTTCAGCTCAAGATATTATTATTGTCATTGCTGTGGATCTTTACCTGATACACTGACTTGGTGAGTAAATGTTTACTCTTATTCAAACTGATTTTGTGGCATCTCTTAGTTTAGCACCAGGTTTATAATCTTGCTAGCTAGTTAGTGTTAGCCTAGTGTTGCTGCTGCTGCTGGGCTCATGTTACTTACAAATTAACACCACAGCCTTAAAAACCTTATATAAAAATATGTCTGTGAAATTTTCTGTTGATTGTTTGAAATAAAAAAAGTGAGATAAGAGCCCAGACAAAATTTTTCGGGAGGTGCAGCCATTAGGGGTGGGGTGTGGGGGGTATTTTCAATCCATAGCCATAACTAACTATATATATAATGTTTAACCTGAGTATCAAAAGACCGCAGGGGGGTTGAAAACGATACAAGAGTTAGCTGTGCTCAGCCTTGACCTCCCGGTCAGCTATCGCGCTGGTGGATAACAAAGCTCTCCGAAAACGTTGAAGCACTTTTGCAAATATGTGATATTTTGATAAATTAAATAGATATTTGAGCAATACACAGCTACATTCTCGCCTGAAAATATCTTAAAAGTTTATTTTGTTACCCAGAAAGGGTAATCTGGGGAAAAGGAGGATCGCATTTGTCCACCGCAGTTGTCAGAGCCTGTGTATGCCTACTTGTGTGTACTTGTCTGGTGGACTTGTGATACGTCGGAGAACAAGTGCTGTTCCAATTCACCTGAGCCTGAGATTGTCTAAATTTGAGTCTGTTCTATACCAAATGCATAAAAAAAATGTTTTGAGAAAGCAATTAAGTTCATGTTCCAAAAAATATGATTGTTTGCTTGCAGGACACCAGGAGAGATGAGTCCTCCGTCACAGATGGTGTGGTCAGTGAAGATGGTCGTCTGCAGGTTCAAGCTCATTGCATCTCCAACCCACATCCACTGCCACTGTACTTAAGGGAATTTAAAGACTTTCTTCTGCACTTACATTTGGTTCACCTCGATCCATGATAGTCATTCAGGCAGTAATGCCTGAATGACTAGCCATCCTTAAAATATTACAACATTCCAACATTCCAGTTCATGTGTTGGAATGAAAAACAAATGTGTTGTTTAAATTAGAGACTGCACTTGTGACAGAACAATAAATATTTTATTTTGATTATATAAGTAATGTAAGTACAAAACAAACTTGTGGTAGGCCTAAACTTGTTTTCTGAATAATTAAATCTGAGACTTTGTTTCATTGTAAGATTATAACAGTGATGGCAATATAATTGTTTGTTGTTCAGCAGAAGATATGTTGGCTGTTATACTTTGTTGTGTTTGAAAATAAAAGTTGGGCTGATTTTAACATCATTACAAAAAGTGTTGTTAATTATTTTTAATCATATTCAGGTTACCACAAATTGTTTTTTTCATTTAGTTGAACTTGAAATGTTTGACAGTAGGTAAACAATAAGTATTATACAGTCAGAAATATCAAGTTATTCTTAATACTGCATACTTGCAATGAATAAGTTGTCCTAACATTCATCTTAAGTAAGCTTTACTTAGTTTGTTTGAGGCAACGAGTTTGCATGTTTTTTTTTTGAGTTCTGGAAACCAAATAGATTTTTACTCTGTACTCAAAGTGAATAAGTTGCCTTAACTTAGTCATCTTAAGTAAACTGTACTCAATTTTTTGAGGCAACGAGTTTGCATAGTTTTTTTGAGTTCTGGGAACTAACGAGTTTGTAGAGTGTACTCAAAATGAGTAACTTAATTATCTTAAGCAAACTCTACTCATTTTTTTTGAGTTCTAGGAACTATTGAGGCTTTACAGTGTACTCATCATGGGTAAGTTGCCCTAGCTTAATCATCTTAAGTAAAACTTTACTCAATTTTTTTTGAGGCAACGAGTTTGCATAGTTTTTTTGAGTTCTGTGAACTAATTAGATTTTACAGTGTACAGTACTTGTGCAGTATGATCTTTAACAAGGCTCATTAATTTGAACAAGTTTGATTTCAAGAATAAAATGTTATTGTGTTCTTGAAACTTTACCTGCTTTACAATTGTCATGGTCCCCGTGCCTTGCTGGCTGACTCTGTGATAGGCAACATGTTTTGGGTTTTTTTTGGTTTTTTTGCTCTCTCTGTCTCTCTCCTCTGCCGGGGTGGTGCACATTACAGGCTCCCGCCCCTGGCCCCTGTGTGTTTGTGTGTGTGTGTGCGTGTGTGCCTGCCCGCCCGCCCGCCCAAGAAATTTAATCTGACATTTATGTCCACTTATATTTATCAGAATATTTGTATCAACCACAAATAAAATGAGAACAGTATCTGATGATCTGCATCAGGGGTGTCAAACAAAAGGCAGAATTGGCACAACAAAGACTCAAATCTGGGCCACTGGAAAGCTTTGGAAAAAAGAAGGAGAAGATAAATTTTGGACTTTTAATTGTAAGTTTTGCAGCTTCTCCTACTAATAATTCATTCATTCATTCATTCATTTATTTATTCATTTTCAGGCACAACAAATACCTATATTGAACATAAAATACACAAAACAAAAAACAAAACTTGCCTGAAAAAGGAGTGGGACGAAGAAAACTTATTAAATCCCACCCCTATACTCACTCATCAACAAAAAAAAACAATAAACTTCCCGCAGCTACGCCCATCATTGCATACAGACCCATCAACAGCCCCGGGCAGATACAAGCATCTAAGCGGCAGCTCGCAACCAACAATTAGAGCCTTCATAACTGAATACAGAATATATAAATTATAAATTGCATTACCACAGGTAACAGGCAGTAATAACTACAAGTAACAGACACACATACATATACATACATATATATCTACACACACAAGTACATATATGTACATACATACGCACACTTTATTTTTTATTTTTTATTTTGGAATCCATACCAGCAATGGTAAGAGGACAGACATTACAGAGCACACTAAAACCCATCATTGAGTATACTGTGACCAGACCAACTGTTTGTAGAGAAATTTAAATCTATGAATATTTTTGCATTGTTTCAGTTGTAAACTCAGACTGTTCCAGATTTTCACACCACATACAGACACACAAAAGCCTTTACGGGTTGTTCGAGTTCTGGGTAATTTGAATTCTCCAAAGCCTCTCACATTATAAACCTTTTCTCGAATTTCAAATCTAGTTTGTAAATTTGCCGGTAAAAGTTTAGTAAAAGCTTTATACAAAATTATGGATGTATTGTAATTAACCAGATCCTGGAATTTAAGTAACTTTGCCTGAAGAAAGAATTTGTGAGTATGATCTAGATAACCAGCCTTGTGAATAATACGCAGTGCTCGTTTCTGTACTGTGACTAATGGATTAGTTGTATTTTTATATGTATTTCCCCACACTTCCACACAATATGTAAGATATGGAAGAACCAGGGTACAGTACAGAGTACGAAGTGCATCTTTATCAAGGAATTGTTTCACTTTGTTCAAAACTGCGAGGCTTCTGGAAATTTTGGTTTTTATGTGTCTGACGTGGGGTTTCCATGAAATTTTGTTATCAATTATAACTCCCAAAAATTTGTTTTCACTCACATTATCAATTGGTACACCTTCAATGATAATTGGTAATTCTATATTATATTTTAAATTACCAAAAAACATTGCTTTAGTTTTATTTATATTTAATGATAATTTATTTATGACCTTCCCCATAGCCATTCATACTAATCAATAAACAATTAAATGTCAGAAAAGTCCTGTTTTTATAATCTACTATGAAAAAAATCAGTTTTTGTTTATTTTTAGAATGGACCAATAGTAAAAAAAAAAAAAAATACACATTTCTTTCATTTACTACAGCAGCATTTCTTTGTCATTTAGAAAAACTACACCTTTTCTTTTTCTAAATGTGTAGTTGGACTTCCTTACACTGACAGAAGTGTGGCCCACTGCCTCAGGTTAATTTGACATCCCAGCTCACATAGAGTTTTGAATCCAATACTGACCCCTGTGGGACTCCACAAGCAATGTTCAATCATTTTAACACTATTGAGTTCCTGTTTCTCTTTATTCTTTATACTTTATTCTAGTTGCTCCATGATTCTTCGCCGTGGAACTACTTCCACAGTTTTTATCCGATTTTCGCCATTCAAACTTTAAAAAAAATTTCTGCTCTTTCTGCTAATGCCGAAATATGACTTTTGGTACTCATTACTTCTATACTTTTTGAGATATTGAATTTTTCATGCAATTTTTTTGCCCATTGACATGAATGGACCACATCATCAGTGTGGTCACTGATTTTGCTTGCCGGGTTGAGCTGTGTTTTAGCTCAGTGAGATGAGCAGCCGTTCTCAGAGCAGGAGGCCTGGGTTCAAATCCTGCTTATGGCAACAATTTTTTCAGTTCACAGTTAAACTTTTTTTTTAACCGTTTTCAATACAAATTTCAGCTTCTCACCCCTTTTCAGTAGAATTTTCTGTTTTTTCACCCCTTTTCAGCTCCCAGCTTTTTCAGCAGAAACCTCTTTTCAGCACAAGTTCTGCTGATTAACCAGCTTGTGGCAAACTTTCCTTTCAGGAGATAGTTTAACTTTTTCACATCTTTTCAGTGCAAATTTAGGCTTCTTCACTGCTTTTTAGCAGAATTTTTGGCTTTCACCGCTTTTCAGCAAAAATTCCAGATTCTTTAGCTGTTTTCGGCACAAACTTCAGCTTCTTCAGCTCTTTTCAGCAGATTGTTCTCCTCCTTCTGCTGTTTTCAGATTCCACTGCAAGGCATTCACACAATTTTTTCTAGTGCTGTCTTATCTCCACAAATTGTTGCCTTAGCTTTCCACCTAGTCTAGTGCCACCCCTCTAACACCATACCTTTCCACTTTATTCATTAAAGCCTGGTGATCAGTTGTGTCAAAATCTTCCTTTAAGCTGATAAAAGCTCCAGCTGCATACTTTCTTTGATTGATACAATTTTAGTTAATGCAATGGATCTTGATCTGTAATATTTTGTGCTTAGTTATAAATGTATTCAGTCTGTCAATGAAAAGAGTTTATTTCAGTATTTTAAATATTTGTATGAGTAGAGAATTTGTGGCGTCTGTCTCTGGATTTATACAAAGGGCTAACTGCTCTCACTAATATCATAAAGAGTTGAAAAAACAAACCAAATGTTTAGAGGTCTTAGTTCACAGGGTTACCCAAAAATAAACTGGCATCATAATTTGAAAGTTTGGTCATGTTTAATATCTGTTACACACAGTTAATTTTTATGTTTTATTGTTTTCAATTTATGCTCATTTTTTTTTAAATAATATCACGTATAAAGAAACAGCACAAACTGTATCTTCAAACAAATCCGAGGCTTCAGATCTACCAGACTAATTTCATCACACATGACGGGCACTGTGATGAGGCCCAGGGCTTCTTGCAGATAATGAACACAGATCAAAAGACAGTGTGGAACATGGGAAAGTCATCCAGTTCAGATTGCATTCTTTGTCTTTCTATTAGCAGATCATTTTTATCTTTCCATTTAATGTTTTGCATCAAATAAAATGTTGTTTTAAATGAACAAAAATCAGAAAAACATCATCAAAACTTCTCTCCAAAAAGAAGCAAGGATGAATGACGGCCTCTTGTTGAGACATTAAGCAGATACAGTTATGTCTACGACTATTTATACAGTGACACAGTTTTTGTCAATCTGGTTTTATACATAGTCTCTCATTTTCAGAGACTCAGAAGTATTTGGACAAATAGCGTAATTTTAAATAATGATGTGACCCCAGCAAACACTCAAGACACTCAGCATGCTTGTGACCGTGTGTTTATTTACAAAATGTGCATCTCTGCGTCCCTCAGTCCCTTTATCCTTTCCCTCAAAGAGATGCTGCTGTAGCAAATCCCTCTATCCCTTCAGTACTATTCAGACTTCCAGCTGTCTTCACCTGTCCTTCCTTCCTCCAGGTCCCGACGTCACTGAAATAGGGACAGTGTAATTACGGAATTGCTTCCAGCTGCCCTGCCAGGCTCCCTGGCACTGCCCCTTGAGCCCACTGGACCACCCAACCTCTGCAGTGGAGCCGCGAACCACACCTCCGCCACAAATACTTTCTAATAATTGTGGTCAACTACTCTCTGAAGTCTACAACATTTCCAGATGCCATGGTGATCATCTTGACCTGGCTTGTATAAACAAAATAGCTTCATTTGCATTCAGGTTTTCAATTATGAATTTGAAATTCAGGGAAACTGATAATTATGGCCAGGACTGTAGCTGGTTATATGCAAAGGTCATAGTGGTTCAGCTGTCAGTTGTCATCGCTCCAATGAAAAGCACCAGTTCTCTTTGGGCACTGTCTGCTTTAAAATACTAAAAATACTAAAGTCCTGCAATAAAACACAACATATAATAGCAGAGAATTTATCTTAGATAAAAATTAATTATTTTAAACATGAAAAGTGTCTTATGTTATTTGAATGTCTGTGTTTGTTAAGACTTGAAATACCAGGTGATAGATACACATTTTCATATTACGAAAATAATTTGCACATTACATTCAAATACAGTTATGTGGAAAAGTTTTCACAGGGCTGTCTGCAGTAAAGTCGTGAATCATTAACCTGCAAAACCACCTTCAGCAGCAACTAATCATTTTCTGTATGTGTTTATCAGTCATATCACTGTTCCTCTTTGAAATGATGCTTCAGGTCGTTCAGGTTAGGTTTGTGGCCATTCGTTTATGGACAGCTCTCTTAAGGTTCTGCCACAGCATTTGACACCCTAATTTTTTTCTTTTTCTGGTCTTCAGAAAAAGGTGTAGCCAAGCTTTATGTTGCAGACAGATCCGTTCTAGAATATTTTAGTGTTGTGATGAACTAGTCTGAATCTAAATGCAAAGATCAGACTCAAAGATCAGCGACGATTGGCAGCTTTACAGAGTTCATTGAATGGTAGTGAGTTATTAACGGGCAACAGGTAAGTGACGGGGAAGAGTAGCTTCACTACAGGGATGCAGAGGAGCTCTGCTGCAGGGCGGAGAGGGTGTTAACTGCAGCCCAGGCGGGAGGAATTGATTATTGCGGAGCTTATGAATATTTCAGACAGTCTTACTTGTTAGGATGGTAAATTGAAGCTTTGGAGGAACACTTTGTCAGCAGGAGAAAATCAAGGGGTGTCAGAGAGGTGGGGGGGGGATCAGGTAGGTTGTGAATGGCTAATACCTTTCCTTTGCAAGTAGCAGAGAAAACAAGCAAGAGCAGGCAAAATTTGCCGGAGGTGTCCACAGTCCACAAGTGAGTTGTGTACCAAACAAACAGGGTTCCAGGAATGAGTCTGGACTGAAAAGGGAGATAGAGAAACAGGTTTAACAGGCAAAGAGCACTGAAACAAACTAGTAACAGAAGAGGGCTTCCTATCACTATGTTGGCAAGAGGACTGGGGAACCCTTTAGCTTTAATATAGCCAACAATTGATTTCTATATTCAGAATAGCTATGGGACGGATGGCTCAAACAGGAACTTTCCTCCCAGTCGGGGAGGGGAATCAGCAGGTACACAGAAGAGTTCATGGATGACTCAGTGACTCCGAAGTGCCCGGGTCCTGTGGCTGCAGAACAAGCCCAGATGTCAGCACCACCGTGCTATGAGTTGGTCTGAGGTGTTGATAGGTTGTATTTTGTTTTGGCTTAAATTACATGTCGTGCATTATAGCCAAGTGTCTCCACTGTGATTCTACCTGTCCAAAGGACATCGTTTCAGAAGTCTAACTGACGTCTGTAGCGTCTGACATGTAGCTCTTTGGTTTTCTGCAGTTTCTCTGAGCTGCAGGTGAATTTGCTGAGTCGTCCATTCCTGGGGGGGACTACCAAGTGCCATGAGTGTTTTCCACTTGTAAATGGTCTGACCTGACTGCTCCAGACCAGCAAACTGCCAAAACCTCTGCCTTCATAGAGGTGCTCCCGCTTACTGATGATCAGTTAATCGATTGCATTCGATTAGTAACCCATAGCCTCGCCTTATCCCCATCATTCCTCATTCCAAACAGGATTTCTATTATCAATACTTGTACTTCAGCATAAACATTATTTCTGCGGTGTGTTGGTACACATTTTGGTTTATGAGAAACACACATTCAGTCGAAATGCGTGCATATACATCAGATTTAATTATAGAACCTATCAAAGCATTTTTAAAGCATGATGCAACGTTGTTTGGGATTTTTTGAGAGAGAACAGTAGGGGGAGCGCCTCCACAATAAAAAAAAAAGTCCTCCTCCTTACCTCACATAGTTTTTGTCTTTAAAATGGGCTTACCGGACATTGGACCGCAGTGCAAAGTGCCCATTGTCCTGATGTAATTCAGATCTGAGGTATTTAAAGACTTATAGATCAGACTGGATGGTTAAATAGGATAACACACACACACACACACACACACACACACATTCACACACAATGTGTTCGGAGAACTGTGTTACTAAATTTGTACCACTTAGAAGTTTACAGTGAAGTCTATTTACATCACCTACGGGTCAGACTTTAGCCCAAACTTAAATAATGGCAGTTTCGCTTTGTGGGTCAAATCAGACCAAACTAATGATATAAAACACTTCTTATTATCGACTTTGACTCTTGGCGCAAATCCCCATTTACTTTTTGCAACATTACTCTCGTAAAAGAAATATTCCGACTGGTGAGTTCCTTCTTCTCCATCCGTGAAAGCCATTTAAAGTAGAAGAAAGTATATCTTGGCTCTCCTGCCTACGACCCTTAGCCACATTTGAACCAATGGCAGGACAGACGGCTCTGCTGTAGCCAATGATAAACCGCTGTTGAGTGCGCACTCGTTTGGCTGACGACGACCATGGAGCGGAGTAGTGTCCTCTTCGGCGTTTCAAACTTTTAGCGTTTAGTTTCTTTTCGGGCAGAACGGTAAGTTTAAAACCGCTTTTGAGCAAATTTCCTTTTTTGTTTTCTCGTGTGGCGACTTTTTCGGATCTAATTCTCGGTTAAGATAATTAACTTAGCTTCGGTTCTCGACCGTACACTGGAATCCACTGAGCTGAGTTTCTCATCAAGAAAACAAACCTCACCTTAAACATTCCTCATGCTTTTCCCGAAAGCTTTTCTGGCTTTAAGTGTTGCTGTAAACGCGGTTTACGTCTTGGTGGGACTTTTGGGCCCCGCATGAAGGGCAAAATCGGTGCGCCGTCGGTTCTTTTCGTATGTTAGGCCGTCTTTTGTGCCAACCTGCACTTCTGCTTGAGGTTAAATATAAATGGTTTGGGTCATTATTACTTTAGTCTTCTGTATGTAAGCGTAATGCGGTCCATTTCCTATGAATGAGCCTCAGGTGTGCGTAAACGGCTTCGCAACTTCGCAGTTAAAGGAAGCTGTTTGGACTGTTTTTGTTTTTTGTTTTTTTATGCCCAAATAGTTTGTCCTTAGAACAAAGAAAATATTTGATCAGTGGAAGTTTTGTGTTAATATTTGTTGCTTTCTGAATTTGCAGGAGCGTTTCCCTGAGCTGGAATGGGGGAGATAGAGGGTTCATACAGGGTCCTGCAGACCCCTGGCACAAGACTGGGAGCCCAGTTCAATGCTGGGATCAGCACTCTGGAGCCGGGCCAGAGTCTCAGTGGTAACATGGTCAACAGGAGAATAAGCCAAGGCAGAGGAATACAGATCCGTGTGCAGGGGCTGGACGACTCTCAGGAGTTCTTTGATATAGAAGTAGGTTCTACTGTGTGTGGTTCGTGCATCCTCGTTTGTTTACTTAAAATATGTCTCCGGATTGCTCCATCTTACCTTGGAGGCCTTGGTCGCCCTGGTTTGTGTGTGTCTGTGTGTCTTGGTGACAGCTGCCACATGGCTTTGGTGCTGAAATCCCTTCCTCTTTAAGGCTTCTTATTGGGGCAACTTAGTGTAACTCAGCAGGGCGCCTCTTGGTTTCTTGGCTGTGATTTCTGCTCCAGGTCCAAGTGGTAGCAGTTCTCTTTACTGTCCCTAAAGCTTGACTTCCAAAGGAGTAGGTATTAAAAGTTAGGAGTCTGGTCTTTCTGGGTTGTTTTTATAATTCTTTTTTTCGGGGGGGGATTTACGAAGTCTAAATTTTACAGAAGCATTTGGTTACTCACACAGTCATCACACACAGTGTATAAATCCTAGCCAAATATTCTTGCTTTTGTTTTCTTCTATTCATTGGAATTACTTTAGAGAAGTTGATCCCATTTAAATACTCGCTGTTGAACAAACTTTGAGATCCATGCTGTGACTCTGCTTTGCCATGTCTGCTTGCCAAGTTGCAGCAGGAGTCACCGAGAAGGCCAATAGGAAGCAATAAGGAAGCCACTCTATCAGAGCATGCTTCCTGGCTTTTTATGTGAAGGGGAAAACAAATCGAAGTAGAGTCTGTACAATGATTAAATGCTCAATTCAGTGGCTGGTTGATGGTGAAGTGTAATAAAAAGACCTGGCAGCTGCTAATTGTGTTCGAATAGGTTTGTATATTTATACTTTCCTGTGTGTATCCTAAATCCTTGTGTAGCCACAAGAGTTGCAGTTCAGGAGTACTGCTGAGGCAGACGTTTCATAATCTTATGCACCATATGTTGTCTCAAAGTCTTAAGCTAATAGCGCGTAACGGGCATATGTTAGACTTGCATGGAAGCAGACTTGTGTGCTGTTCAGTCTGAAGAAAATTTAATTGGTCTCAAGAAAATGTGGTTCTCTGAGTTCTGACAGGCTGACTGAGGTCTGAGTTCAGCGCGGCTCCGCACGTGGTGTTGATAGGAGGTGGCAGACCGAAATACATGGCTGCAAAAAGAGAATGACGGCAGTGCTGTTGTCAAGCAGACTGGAGTTTACCAGGAACAAGATGGCCTCTGAGAGGCTCTGTTGTTCACTGCTTAATATTTCTGTTCATTCATTGTGAGGAGTCGTGGGCTGGTGGGTGAATAGTTTTTATCCTTGTGTATTGAATGGCTGCTCAGCTAAACGCATCAGAAATGTGCGCTCAGTTTGTGCCTATCTGTCCAGTCACTTCAAAGAGAACTGATTGAGCCAGCACAACTTTTCCTATGCTTTTAATTATATATTTTTTTTTTCTCCCTCGTGGAGTCCGTGTGCAAAAATAGATACAAAATTGCAGTGTGGAATGTTTGCCATGGTTGTGGCCTTCAAGTAACTGCCTCCCCTCATTGTGGCGTTTTGGTTGCTCAGCTGCCCAAATATCTTGTGTACAGTCTCCATCACCTGCCATTTACTGCCCCTCTTACTGTACAGTGAAGCAAAAATACACTTCACTCAAAATTACACACAGGAAAGCCACAAGGGATTCATCCATTGTGCAAATTTTCTTGATATAGATGTTCTTGTTTTCTGCTTTGTTTTGTGTGGTTTCTCTGAGTCAGGGGGGATAAATGTATGGGAACATTTTTGGAGTATTTCTGCTTTGCGTTGTGCTTTTAAAATGTAGATGCCGCATAATTTATAGATTTTGACGTCTTTTGATTACAATATTCTGCTGATATATTGGTGCATTCCTAGAATAACAGCTGTCATTCTCCATATTTATTTCTTTACCGTTACATCACATCTTTCATTACGTGTGATAACTCTGAACTGTAAAATCATATTGCGTGCGAAGGTGTTTGTATTTCTGGCCATATAATGTCTTTAGCCTGGACCTAAGACAGTCCAATCAGATCAGTCTTTGATCTGCTGGCCTTCCTCTGCTGCAGTTACCTGACATGGGTCATCATCAGCAGACATTTGCTTGCACGACTCTTGTCCACAGACCCCTCCCACAGCCACCCAGCACAGGAGAAAGCTCAGCCTTGTGGTTTCTGGACAGGGAGGCTGGGCCAGCGGGGCAGGGGAAACACAGGCCTCTTTTATCCAGCACAGCCAGCCCCTTTGCTGGCCTTAACTTCCAGCTTAAAACTTGCAAAAAAAAAGGGCAGAGAGTGGGTTGCGGAACCTAGCTGTGTGAAAATGCGTTTATAGTCAGGGTGCTGGTGGGAGGGAATCCAGGCAGGCTTTGCTTTAGTGTTAGCAAACAAGCACATAAATAGCAAGGTTGACAACCAAGAGGGGCAGTTCAGAGGGAGCAGTCATGGCTAGTACAAAGTTTGAGCCGAGGTGGTGGGGGAAGGGGACACGGTCAGGAGTGAAGCCCTGTCGAAAGTTGGGCCGAGGAATTCCAAACCCCCCTGGCCTGTCCCTGAAATCACATTTGGACTAACTAGATAACTCAAACAGTGTAATTCAACCGTGATGTGTGCTTTAAAGTCCTGTTTCATCTGTGAGCCGTTCTTGCAACGATGCAGTCGGTGTGAAATGCAACAAAGTGTTTAATTATCCTTTAAAATGGATGATTTACACTAAAGTTAACAATACACAATTTTCCTCTGGCCCAGAGTGTTATTTATTCAGATTGTCATTTCTTTAGAGACATTTTTACATGGATTTTTAATGAATAATTGTTTTGTGTGTTGAACAATTTAGATGAATAAATGGCACTACAATCCAGAGGGGTAAAAAAAAAACTTATTTAAATTGTGTGGAAGTTTCTGGCATTAACAAGAGATTGCAAGATCGAGACACATGGCACTCTTGTAGAGGAAAAACTGTTCAAAACCTTATTTTGGGAGCAGAAAAAGCAAAGATTTTTAAGAGTTTTTTTTCCCCATCTGATCTCACTAATGATTCTATGCATGCAGTTTTTATGTTGCGTGATGTTTGAAATTAAAGTCAACTTAGATAATGGTTTGAAATGGATAGCTAAATAAGTTCCTGGAAGTGTTGTACGATGGTTGTCCAGTGGAAAGACTTTCTTCCAAAGGGAATTTGGATAAAGTAATGTCAGAGTGGTGTATCTCAGTTTGTTATCTGTGGCGTCGGTTACGCGGACATGCTCACAAAAGCAGTAATCTTGTTCTTCATACCAAACACAGGCTGAGAAGCATTCGGCTCTCATCCCCACAAAGCACTCACGCTACCCCACTGTGTACTGAAGTGGCTAAACTATCTAATGCCTGTGCCTTGAAGGACTTCTTGTTAAATACCTCAAACAACTCCTCTCTGCTCTTACTGTTATGGTAATCTTTCCTGCTGCAGGGAGTAATTTACCACCACCTAAAGAGGATCCACCTACTGAATTTTTTTCTTCTCCTTTTTCTCCCCTCATGTTTTAAATGCCAAGCAGAGGCTGTAAATTCTGGGTTATACAGGTGACTTGAGCAGAAGGCACTCTGTAAAACATCTGATCCCGATTACCACCTTCCACAGTTGATTTGCCAACAAACAACATGACTGCCAGCTGTCCACGGGCGTGTCCTAAAGCCAGGCAGCGAGAAGAAGGGAAATTGCCATTCAGTTATAAAATCCATCGAAGAACCTGTTTAACGTCAAAATGTATACCACCGTGAAAAATGACAGTGTACCTCCCACTGTGGCAAATGCAAGCCCCAACACACCCCTGCTGTCAGTGGGAGGTTCTGCTAGAGCCCTCTGCCTTTCACCGTGATCTTTAAACAGTGTTTAACCTGTCATGCAAGGTACAACAAATCCCTGCATTTTTGAATTGCACCTGTATTTTTTTCCATTTCCCCCCCTTGAAATTCTCTGTGCATGAGGAAGGCAGTCCTCTCCCTTAGCAGGCTGTTTTTTAAGCTTTTACTTGTACTCACCCCTGCTCCCAGCGCACATACACACAAACAAGGGGAGATTTGTCTTCCAGAGAAACATCTGTTTGCCATAATCCCCCGCTGCTTTTGGAGCTTGATTGGGTGACCCATTGACCTGCCTTAATGTTGGTGTGGAGATGAGACTGTGGTCCACACCACAAGTAGGGTGTGAACAAACTCTGCATGATCTCGCTGTCACATCACAGATGTGACTTTACTTAAGATGCCAGGAGGGCTTCTGCGGTGCCGCCCATTGGTTTATGATACATTAGTGGCAAAGAAGAACTGATAAATTACATTTAAAGGTGGAGTTAAACAGCAAAGTAAATTTGGATTATTTTTAATCAGTTTGGCCAATTTTGGTAGTAGATTTTCATGCTTTCAAAAGATATTTATATCTAGAAACGGGGCTGGATATGCCCATGCCATTTAGTTTCAACTCAGTTTTCTGTGTCAGAGGCTTTCACGGGTCGGTACAATTGTTTTCTTATCTATGACTCTGAGAACTCAAATAGTGTTTCTTTTAAAGGCTTTCATATGACTCAGGTGTGCAAAAGCTCCACCACCATGATACTGATGTCACAGTGTTGCAATGTTCAACTGTCAGGAAAAATAAGCCAGCACTGATAAAGGAGCTGATAAGCTCGGAGGCAAACAATTCAAATGGATTGGACAGTTTGGAACCAGTTTAGATTCCAGGCCCTTCCAAAAGAATGAGTCATGTGATTCAACAGCTAAAATATGGATTTATTGGCAACCGCGACTAAAAGTCAATTTCATTTTTAAGCCGTTTAACTCTGATGTCTGTGTAGTGTAAAACTTCATTCGTACTGTGGTTGCTTCTTGGAGTTGTCTGAACTTGAAGACTGCTTTTGTACCAAAATGTTTGCTTTTGGTACATTATTGGCCAATTTATATTTGTAGTTTATAAACTTTTAAATTCAGGCATTTTTCATAACATCTACTTTTATCTTTCTTTTTTTTTTGTTGTTCCACTGTAAAATACTTCAGCTGTACTTAAACTGCTGCAGGGTTGCCAACATTTAAGTGTGTGCCCACAAAGTAAACAGTGACTTCAGAGAGATAAGCCAAATTGGACAGCATAAGAGGAAGTTGGTTGAGGGGAAAATATTATCTGCGGGCTACATGGAATTTCACTGCAGTGATGCTGGAAAGAACTTTCTTAGGGGGGGAATGATGTGCAGTAGCTGTACCCTTTCCTCTTTGCTAGCTGCCTGGCTTCACCTGGCAGCTAGCAAAGAGGCTAGCTGGGTCAATGAGAAAATGCTATCCCTCCCTGTCTGACTGTAAAAGATAATGCTACATGTCAAAGTTTGATCTTACTGTGCTCTTAAAACACACGTTCACAATTCCAGCAGAGGGTTAATGAGTAACACAATGACAAAGTGCCAAGAAAAAGAAGATGGCATTAAATAGTTTGCTCATGGCTACTGCATTGAGAACATAATCCTCAGCAGGTCAAACCTGCCAACTGCTTCTGGGTTTCTTGTCGAACTAGCGGCCTCAGTTCTGTTTGATTAAACCTAAACATTAATCGTGTGGTGATTAGGCTGATTGTAGCTGTTTGACAGTGTGGTTTCAAACTTTGTTTGCTGGTTAGACTGAATTTCCCCCGACTTGTAACAGGATGAGGTGTACATGGTAAACCTCAAGAACACTGAGAAGAAATGAGGATTAGTGTATGGAAACATTGTCTAACCACAGGGAAGATTTGGTTTTGCTCTAATAACTTTGTTAATGAAGCACTCACTGAATGAGTCAAATTGACAAAATACCTCAAAGCGTTCCTTACATTTGGCTCCCGAGTCATTGCGCAAAAAATCTCGCTGACGTTGTCTGGATCGTATGTTTGGCCTGCACTCAAAGGCAGCCCAGACAAAGTATTTTAACACACCATTTTTTGTTCTCCGTTTGAGGTCAGCTGGAATCAGATACCTTGAATGTGTGGAAAAAGGGGGAATTTTACAAGAGATTCCTAAATTTATGGATGTTGTGTCAGTAGGTTTCACCTGCAATTTATAGATTTTCTGAATGCAGAACATGTGATTGTATCAAAGTAATGAAAAGACCGACTACAGTAAATCTCCTGGCATGCTTTGAGTTGTAATCCTTTACTTTAGCCAATGCAAAGCAGTACTTTTTATAAGGCTTTTAAAAATACTATTTTACATTACAACCAGATGTTTCAGGCTATAATTTTCTCAAAAAATCGCAAGCTAGGATTCCAAACCTCAAGTGCAGTGTGTTCTTCATACATAGTAATTAGTTCTTCATTTAGTGAAAGCAAACCCCAGAGCATTGAGATGGTAAACTTGTGCAGAATTCCCGCATGCACACTTCTCAGGCCCAGATAAACGGCGAAATACAGTAAGTTCAGACACTCATCCAAGTCGAGAAAAAGTATTTAAATCGACAGATGGAACATACGCAACCATAAAACACACAATGGAGTGGATCATTTACAGCTGCGAATATTTTCTGCACCACACAGGCAGACGGCATTTATTCAGCGCTCGCTTTGAACACAAGCGTGTCCTCGTTCTCTTCGGGCTTAGTTGAAATTAGTTTTTGATGATGCTCTCCATCTGTGGAATCTTTGTGAATATTTTGTCTTTTAAAGCAATGCACTTTCGCTTCTCATAAGATCTATTGTCACAGAACTTCTGAAATCTTTGTGTTGACATAGTGATGAAATTCTTCTGCTTTTCTTCTTTTTCTTTCAGCCAAAGGCTCTTGGACAGATCCTTCTCTCTGAGGTTTTCCACAGAGGCAACCTCATAGAGAGTGATTACTTTGGCCTCGAGTTTCAGAACATGCAGATGAACTGGGTACGTACATCTCCATTTCCTGTTTGAAGCGGACACATTGGACATGGAGGAGCTGACTTGTGCACTGATTGGTTGAGGCAAACTTTTTAAAATGCTTGATGACAACAGGATGGGCATTCGGGGAACAACATGGACTTATAAGTCATTAGTTGCTCTTCTTCAGCAATGCAAACAGTGAGGTAGTGTTTTCTCTGGACTTGAGTAGTATATTACTTTGGAATATTTTTAACTTGTCTGGCAGCAGTGCTCATATACACATGTCAGACTTTCCATTGTTTTACTCTTCCAGAAACATAAGTGGAATTCAAGACCACCTAGCAGTTTTTGTAAAGCAGCAGAGAGGAGTTATGGAGCCCACTATATATCTTCTTCAAAGAGAATGAGGCCAGTGTTGTTTAATAAGACGCACCGGCCTCTTTGCTCATGTACGCTCAGCTTTCCGAGGACTGAAAACTATACAGTGTTTAAATATACACTACGTTTGCTGCTCTGCAGTCTGGTTTTTAAAGGAGCTTCTTCCATTAACAAACTAAATCTTTTACGCATAGTGAATTTTTACTGAGCGTATGAAGGAAGCTTGGCTGCAGCTGATGTCATGAACTATCGGTGACCCAGCAGGGCACACACTGAGATTCTTTTGGGAGTAGCTGCTGTGTCCTCATCAGTTATTTCATCGTTCAGGAAGCTCTTACTCAGAAGAATAATAATATATTGAGAGTTTAACAAATAATTGGAAAATGTTTTCATGATTAATCATCCGAGTCATGAATCATTCGCTTTGTTAAAGCTTCCCAGCTGTGAGGACTGAATTCGGTACTCATAAAACCAAAAACTAATTTGAATTGGGCTAATCTGTCCCACGGGGTCACCCCCTGTGTGCACCTCTGCTGTTTCTATATCACTCCAGAGGTCCTGTTCAGTCTCGTTGATCTTGAGGCTCTGTGTTGCTCACCTGATCTCCTCTACATCCATTAAACTTGCATTTAATGGCTGTAATGGAAATGTGTGGAAGTCAATGAGAGGCACTTCATGTGAATAGCATTGGTTTGATTGTTTTACTTCTGCTTATATAGAATCTTCTCCACCAGATGCCAAAGGGTGTTAAAGCAGAGCTAAACAAGTCCTGTGACTTATGGGGAGAGGGTTAATAGCGTCAATCTTCCTCATGCACTGCAGACTCTTCCACGAACATCTTGTGGACTGCAGTTTGATCACCAGCGATGATCCTGGGCATGAAAGTAGAGTTGTTGTTGTTGTTTGCTGTCTGCACAACATTTGAGAACTTGGATGAAATCCAAAATGTACAACTTTTCAAACAGGAGTGACTTCAGAAAGGTAGCAGAACCTGAAAAGGTCTCCAGGTGAACAAGGTGACTTTGAAGGGAAAATGGTCAAAGTGGCGTTCAGATATTGTTTAAGGAGTAGTCTCCCCCAAATTTCATGATGGCACTACATATCTGAAGTTTCTAAATCCTGCTTGGTTTGGCAGATTTTTACACTGGATGGCCTTCCTTAAGCAACAATAAGGGGTTTATGTCTCCTCTCAAAATCAATCTGGGCATATTTTGCTTGTTAGACAAATGTGTAAACCACTGCACCATGGGATTTTAAATGACGTACCAAAAAAAGCTGTGAAAACAGTCCAAAATCCTCAGATATTCAGTGCTGCAGAGTAAGATGAGAATAAGCCTCAAATTGGCACATTTGAAAAGCTCGTGTGTTTGAAGGGTTTGCTTATTACATGTTTGGTAAATCAATACTTGGAATACTTGCATTCTACTCATTTCGTTGGGTTTCCCATAGATATGGTTTCAGTACTTTGCCTCTGATTATTTCTACACATGCATTTGTACACTTCCAGAACCAATCAGCGAGTCTGCTGATGTAATCCTGCCCACGTATCGAGCGACACACCCATCACTGATTGCGTAGTGGTTGTGTAGTTGGCTTGACGCTAACTTTAATGTTGTCCTTATAGTTGATGTCCCCAATGTTTTCTAAATTTCAGTGACATTCCTCGACCAGCCCATTGCTACTAGTCAGTCTTTGTGGGTAGTTTTTTTTTTAAAGTTCAAGTGTAGCTATGGGATATCCAGGTCAAATGCAGGTTTTTATTTATGTATTTATTTGTTTTTAAACTTAAAACAACATCAGATGATAGCTGATGGTTTCAGGAATGTTTTGGCAAATGTAATCCCTCTTTTATGCTCTACACTGACCATTTACCAAAGCCTGCTCAAGTGTGGTTAGCCAGTAGAATTGGAGTAGAAGCAGAAACCAGAAAGCTTTTTTTCATTTTTAATAGAAATTTATATACAAACTGGCACATGTGTGACTAGGAATTGAGTAGAATTCAGGCAGCAATCAGCTGATACCAATTTCTCAGTATGTCTGTCTGGATCGAGCGCATTCCTCCCTCAATCAGCCCCAGATGTACGGCTTGAGCAGCCTCCTACACTGAAGCCAGTGTTTTGCCAACAGCATTGTGACATCTCTCTTCTGTTTCAAATGGGGCTGAAGCAGCAAACAGTCGCTGTGTTACAAGGGAGTCACTGAAGTTATCCTGCCACCATCTGTCAAAGTTATAGTTCACATTATGTTCTATTATTTTTATTTATTTTTTTCTCTTTAGGTTTGGCTGGAACCCACAAAACCCATTTCAAAACAAGTCAGAAGTAAGTGAGGCTGATTCTTAGCTCTGAATCCACCTAATAAAGTGTTTTGGGCATTGATAATCTGCTTGTGCGTTTACAGGACCAGCAAATACGCTTTTTAGACTGTCAGTGAAATTCTTTCCCCCCGATCCGGGTCAGCTGCAGGAGGAGTACACCCGGTCAGTGACTGTAATTTCCTTTTGAATATCACTTTTATCTCTACCTGTATGAGGAGCTGGAGGAACATGGTTTCGGTTTTTCTTCCCCCTTTTTTTCCTTTTTTTTTTTTTTAAAATAGAAGCTCTGTTATGCTTTGTCTTCTTTAAAATTACTTTTTCTGCAGTTAAAAACTTTGTGATCGTTGTTTTTCCAAGAGTTATTTGTTTAAATGGCACTTAAGGTTCCTAAAGATGCTTAATCCATGATGAGCTTAGTTTGTGCTTATTTACTTCTCATGAACATAAATAGATGGACACTTAGCTTATGACTGTGTGTGTGTGTGTGTGTGTGTGTGTGTGCGCACACATGCTTTTTTCCCCCCCTCTCCTTTAGGTATTTATTCTCCCTGCAAATGAAAAGGGATCTGATGGAGGGCAGGTTGATCTGCACAGAAAATACTGGTGCCCTGCTGGCCTCTCACCTTGTCCAATGTAAGTTCTTTCTGTTTTTGTTAAAGCCGACAGTGTTATCGGACTAAATTAAATTATGCAGTAGTAAGAGCACTTGTAAAATCTCTAGTAACTGGTTTGCTCGATTTGTTTCAGAACATAATCCTGTTCACAGAAACCACAGATCTTAAAAGGTTCTTTTCAGTATTTTCTTATACTCTGTAAAAAAAAAAAAAAATCCCAGGGTTCAGTGTGTTATACCTCCTCTTAAAGGTTTTTAAAAATGGTAAAATGGTATTAAGAGACCAGATGAGAAAGCGCAAATGTCTAGATTCAAAAAGCAATTCTTATGGTAATTTGCAGCAAATTGTGTAGGGAATCATTTGTGAGCTATAATCTAAAGTAACAGCAAATCTACAGGTCAGAAAAGAATAGAAACAATCTGTTAAAACCTGAAATGAGCGTAGTCTCGCTTCGTTTTCTCTCCATAAATCACAGCGGAGATCGGCGACTACGATGACACAGCAGACAGGGAATACCTGAGGATAAACAAGCTGTTACCTTACCAAGAGAAAGTACAAGAACGGATCATGGAGCTCCATCGCAGGCACCTGTAAGTTTTGTCTAAGTGAAATCTTTCTCCCTCTTTTCCAAATTGCTCTAACCGTCTGACTCCTGTAGTTCGGTTTATGGCTGCTTTCCTTTCTCGCATTCCTCGCGCACTCAGAATACTTGAATCTGACCTGTAAACATAAACAGGGATGCGAGCCTTGTTCCTGATGTCATTACCAAAATTAAAGTCAGCCAGACTTTCAGCTTCTTCAGACGGTCATGTAGCGACTTTCACGGTAGACCAGCCGCCTGCAGATTGTTCTGATGCAGCTGCTGACTGTGCACTTCTGAGAATAAATGCAGTTCATTATTTTCTCCAGATGACCACATGTTGAGGCGATTTGAAACAAGTTAACTGTGACATCGAAGTCGCTTCCAGGCATTGCCATCATATTGTGGGTTTGTTAGATTGGCCTGCAGTGAGGATGCAGGGGAAATGCAAACGATCACTGTGATACCATGATTGGTATGGATGATAAGAAGCTGAATTTTCATACTGGTAGATGAAAAATAGCACGGGTTTATTTCACTGGCAGATGAGATGCAAGCTTCAAATTAAACAAATGATTTTAGCTTTTCCTCTTAAAAGTGCACACGCACAGCACGTACTGTAGTACTGGCTCATTTATTTAGACCTTTTCTTCTTGTGGAGCTTTGCATGAGTCACAGCAAAAAGGTTTTGTTTCTTTTATCTTGTACTGGGTTACCCTACAGTCGATCGTCTATCTGAAACGAACCATTTTAGCTCCTTTCCCCCTGCTTCAACCCAGCAGTCGGTGATCATAGCTCACCGCTGGCGACACATGTTGTCGTTATCAGCGTGTGCGTGTTCTAATATTGAAACATGCTGAGAAGTATGCTTTGTGCAAGCCTGTTATCGCACAATTTTTCCAGCAGATGGACTCTGGCTGTGTTTTTTATAATGCGCTCTGTGCTGTCTGCAGCACATGTTGCAGAATCCGCATCAAGGCTGTGTGACTGTTTGTGAAACGCATTTCTGCAAAGTAAACAAAACCAAAGCAGTGAGCCCCAAAAATCCAGATGCATCTTGTATGGAATGTACCATTGGCCTATATAAGACATGGGATGCATAGCCTTGTTGGTTTGACAGGCAGGGGTTATACTCAGCTGCAAACAGACAGCTGCAGTCACCACAGGCAAGCAGTCATTATGTTGTATTGTCTCTTTCCAAGTCTGCCTAAAGACGGAGCGTGCAGACGGAGCCTTGCGCTCTCTGCTTGATGACTACATTTACGTCACTCAGATCGAAGTGGTCCCTCGCTGATGTGGAAACTGTAACACCCGCATCAGCCTGTTAAGTGTTGCTTCTTTCAGACATCTGAGTTTCTGCATTACTGTGTCTCCCTGGTTTTATTCAGACATGCATAAACCATTCTGAAAAGAGTCACTGTGAGTGTTCAGCATTTGACTAAACACTCCAGCATGTTGAGTATAAAGTTTCTTGGTTATTTTGTCCCGTTCTCTAAATGGGTTCCAGCTATTTGGGCATAAAAATGTGTTTAAATGTCACTTCCTAAGCTTTACATAAAACCATCCCATGTGATTACTCATGTTTGGCTGTCTGTAGCCATTCTTCCACTGCACTGTAGCCCTGCACTTTTCTACAAAACATCTGATAGAGGAGCATGTTTGAGGCTTCACTGCTACGTTTGGGAATGTGTTGTCCCTGCTGCATGCGTTACCCAGACAGCCCCACAGAGTATTTCCAGCAGTGCAAACTCCTCTCAAGCATGCCAGTTCCTGCTGTGTGCCACTAGTAAATGTGGGGAGGAGAAAAAAGAAACACATATTCACCCGAAATAGCTTAAAATTCATGTGTGAAAACAATTTGTTAGTGTGACCGCCCTCAACCAGCCTTGTACGACTATAAAGAAATAAGACCCTTATGTAGGAAGATGCTGGAGACTTATTCAACATGTTTATTTGTTCAGGTGTTTGTTTCTGGATGAGCTCGAATAAATAGTCATTTCCTGAAAACTGATCTTGAAACTTTAGCACCCAGGCGCAGTGCACTTTTTTTCTTTTTCTTTTAATGATGTTTAACACGGTTTACTGTAATGAGGTCAATGAAGTGTGACTATTGAGTGTTCTTGCTAAACAAACCACAGTGAGGGTTTTTCCCAGTTTTCAGCGTGTTACAAAACCTCTCACTCCACTTTTCCCATCATTGGCTCCCATGCTAAAGCAGTGCTATCCTGTGGCCAATGGGGACTCTTTTCAACCCAGTGTGTTAGGCAGCTCTAAAGACTTTTGCTAATCTTCCCTTGGTTGCCAGCGTGGAAGCACAAGCAACGAGCTCCCTGGCCTAATCCTTTGCTCTGGCCGGTCTATTAGCCATAAGGCCAGTAGGGCAGGGGAGGGCCCTAAGGAGATTTAACTGCTTAACAGATGAACAAAATTAGAAGACTGTGATGATTGGATGGATATGTCTTTCTAACATGCTGTTTGGTTGTAATCACACCATTTTTAGATAACTAAAATCCTCGAAATTATAAGGGATTTAAGGTCGTGCTGCTCGCTCTAAAGTTCATGCTGTCGTGCTCGGTTTCAATTTTATGTGGTAACTTTATTTTTTATTCTTTAACTGTACGTATTTATAGTGTAGTGTTAAACCGAACACTTTGAATGCTGTAGATGATTATTGCCCAACTTGATGAGAAATAATTTAATAAATTAATGGGGTAGACAGTTAATTTGATTAAGGGAAGATGTCACCTTACGGTCTTGTGATTCACATGTTGGTGTGTTTATACAAGTGATCTAGAGCAACTCAAAGCTGCTAAATTACAAACACTACATGAGATACTACAAAATGATTTAATTTTTTTAATCATTTCACTACACGGATGGGAAGATTTTTAAAAAGCAGCGTTTTAAGCCCTCTGGCACTAGGCTTTTTATTTTAAACACCCAAGTTTAATCGGTAACAGCCAGAAAGCTAAAAATGGTGTTCCCAAGGACTGAAACTACGTGGGAACACTGTTAACACAAAACGACTTCACATTCATATCAGTAAATTTGACATTTACAGTATAACTTCCGCCTGATCAAAATTGTACATTTGGATTGAATGACAGCGTCACGGCTGAGTCGGTGACTGTGATTCTATTGACAATGCGCTGAAATTATTATTATTATTATTATTATTATTTTTAGCTCATCTCCCAATTTTGTTGCAACAAATGCGATTGAGCTGCTTGGCTGTAATCTGTAGTGTAAGCACTGACTGTGATTAACAGAGGCATTGTCTTTGTGCTAAACAAGCCATAATGGGGTGTAATTGGCATCTAGCTTGTTCAGTGCTAATGCAATTATTTGGGAGGTCTCAGTTCCTTCACTGAAACACATCAGTAATTTTTATTTACTGAATTTGGCAGGAAACAAATCTGTGACGGGCCCTACTCTACATTAGGCCCATCATAGTATCTTTCTCCTGTTTGTTAAATCTGCTGTGTATAAAGCCAGCACGTTACACAGAACGTAGAGCCAAAAAAAGGGTTTGTTTATGTGCACATAAATCTGAACCTGTCAGGAACCCTTCCACCTGTGCACTGTAAGAACAGCATGTAGAGGACCTGCTGTTACAGTGAGTATTAATAACTTCTGTTATGTTGTTGATACCAGGGGGCAGACTCCTGCTGAATCAGACTTCCAGATCCTAGAGATCGCCCGTAAACTGGAAATGTACGGCGTCCGCTTCCACCCAGCAGCTGATCGCGAAGGCACCAAGATCAACCTCTCTGTCGCTCACATGGGCCTGCAGGTTTTTCAGGTGACTGCTGCTCTAAATCCAAATGTCTTCCTTGTGCATATATCCTAACAGTGTTACTGATGATTGTCTGTCTTTTATTCCACCTGTATTTCTCTCTCAGGGCCACACAAAAATAAATACCTTCAATTGGTCCAAGATTCGCAAACTGAGCTTCAAAAGAAAACGTTTCCTGATCAAGCTTCACCCAGAAGTCCATGTAAGTGTTATCAGTGTCCTTCAATCTTAGATTTCATATACACTGAGACTGAGACCAGATGGCTGTATGCATTCTGCTTTTTATTAATCTTTGTTTTAGGGCCCCCATCAGGACACTCTTGAATTTTTGATGGGCAGTCGAGACCAGTGCAAAGTCTTCTGGAAGATCTGCGTTGAGTACCACTCATTCTTCCGACTGTTTGACCACCCACAGCCCAAATCCAAAGCTGTCCTTTTCACTAGAGGCTCCTCTTTCAGATACAGGTATTGACTAAAGACATAAAAATAATGCCATGTGTCACTGTTACTGGTTTAGTACATTGAAGTGGTTTAATTAAAACTCTTTCTGCCAGCGGAAGGACCCAGAAGCAGCTTGTGGAATATGTCAGGGAAAATGGAGCAAAGCGGACCCCTTACCAGAGGTATGTGTGTGTTTGCGTTTAGACACACAATTTATCACAAAGAGAAGCCGTTTCTTTCTAATTCTTCTTAAGCATCCACTGGAAGAGAAATCTGCATAAAATCATAACGGTAATTGTTACAAGATGACATGGAGATCTTATTTTCTTTCAGAAGGAACAGTAAAGTAAGAATGTCAGCTCGATCCCTCGCAACCGATGTGCCAAAACAGGTAAATACTGCAACATGTGGTGATAATACAGCCATAGATTTGGTTAATGGATAAGCTAACACGGATCTTTTTCTCCCTTTATCTCTTTCTGCTGTCCTCTCTGGTTTTGTTTTGTTTTTTTGTTTTTTGTGTCTCTCTTCTGTGTTGCTTTGTTTGTTTTCAGAGCTTTTCATTCAATGACAGTCTCAGGTTCCCGGGCTCGTCTTCCTCCGCAGCCGTGACTTTCCAGTCAATGCACATCCCTAGCGTTTTCCCGCTAACAGAACGCCAACCTCAGCCCCAGCCTTTGACCGCACTGAGTCAGTCTCCAGCACCTTCTCAGCAGCAGCAGCTTCAGTCCCCTCTGCAAGCCACCAGACCCCCCAGCCCTCCGAAGGAAGAGCCCATCAAGCCTACTTCCCCGTCACCCTACGCTTTTCAAGGTGCCCCCAGCAATCAGGCAGCAGGACACTGCAGCCCCTTGTTTGTGTGTTCAGAGAGTGGCACTGCTCAGTCACAGCCCTCCAAAAATGGCAATGAGGATAATGAGCGTGGGGCCAAGTGGGGTGGAGGGAAGAGGACGGGGTTTTTTACACCTGAGGCTTTTGAGGCAGAGCTTTTGCGTACTAAACAGAACCCCATGTTCTCATTGTCCAGCTCACCACTGCAGGTTACTGAGGAGTTCATTGATGACGATCCCACTGAGATTTCCTTCTATGCCGGGGGTGTTGAGGCCTACTCTTATGGGCTGGAGGATAAAGTAGATAACTTTGATTTAATGGAGGAACTTGAGCTTAGCAAAAACCGGCTCTTTAGTGTGGGAATTGAAGATCTGAATGGGAACCCCAATCCCTTCCCTGACAGTATTGTAGGTCACTCTGAGACTAGTTCTTTGGTTAACAACCGCTCAGAGTGCAGCTCCTTGGATAACCTGGGGCTCAGCTCTGCAGGGGAGTCCATGTCAGCGGGCTACGGAGGCGCTGACACCTCCTCGCTTCGCCTGCCTGGGTCTGACATCCAGTCGGAGGCCAGCTCCATGGTCAACTTCCCAGCGTACTCTGTGCGCTCGGAGAGCAGCTCCGCGGTGCAGTTCAGTGACCTGGTGGAGCAGCTGGAGCAGCTCAGCTACCCGCCCACTGCCACAGAGGGTTCAGGGAACGGTAGCTCAGATTCAGACTCCGACTGGGGCTCTGACAGCGTCCTTCCCCCTGAGCAGAACCTATTTTATAGCAATCCTTTGACGGGAAACAGTGGAATCGAGGGGTTCCTCCTGCAGTGTCACAATCTGCAGGCTCTGACACTAGCAGACCCCTCTGGATCCCCACATGTTAAAATGTAAAGCACTTGAAGACAGTCTAGGGCTGTCCAAATGTAGAGATGACATTATATTACCGGAATTATGCTTCAGCGGGAAATCTGTGTGGTAACCGGAAACTCCTCTTAACCCTACACCATAACCTTCCACATCAGTCTCTGCGGGCTGCATTTCTCAAGAGGTGCACGTCTGGTTATGTGAAAGGTTAAGAGGAGTTTTTGGCTACATGGCAGATTTCCTACTGAAGCATAATTCGGCACATTTCACCATTGAACCAGCACTTAAAAGATGTTTGTAGTTGTTGAAAAAGATGGGTTCTTCTTCATCATCATCGCCATCACCTGAACTTTGAGGCTTCTCAGTGAAGACACCACATCATTTCACTTTGACCTTCCCCATACACAACTTTAGTTGCAGGCAGTGCTATAATCTTAGCTTTTATTTCCTGCCTTGTCTGGTTGAGGAGGTTCTTTTATTTTTAACATCATTCCTATCTTCTCATGGAATTTGGCTCTTATTTTTACGAGAGCCTCGAATGCCATCTCTTTTACAGTTGTCTTCTCTGTAACATTTAGCCTTTTAAGAGAAAATATTGAAATGCATTTTGGAAAAAAGCATTTATTTTGGAAGCTTTATCTTTTTAAGACACAACATGACTCCTGTTAAAACGCTAATGTACGCATTAGCATAGGACAAGTTATCCAAATTACCTTCCACTTGAATAGTGAGTGTTTAATGGAAAAGTTATTCTTCTGTGTGTAAAGTTGATCACTTGAGATGATGGTTTCAGATAATTTAAGCTTGTAAGTAATGCAGAATTTTTAATAATTTTCTACTTTTTAAAAAAAAATTCTGTCCTGACCTACAGGTTGGAATAAAAATGAGCTAAATGTACTTAAAGTACTTAACAAGCATTTAACTTCTTAACTACTTGTTTGTTTTTAAAAATAATATCTGGCACTTACTGGGCAGTGTAGAGTTTTCTGGTAGATGGTAATCTGTGTCTAATCTCAGGGTTGAAAAATGAAACCAATATTAGTCCCTGTTCAAATGAATATTAAAGCCCCCCTTTTTAAAAAAAAAAAAAACACCATTAAGTCTTTTTTTTTTTTTTCCCTGCCCCACTTGTACCTTGCTGCCACCTGCTGGCGAAAGTCAGCATTGTTCACATCCCAAAATCCCCAGCTGTGGTAGTTTTCTTTTGTTTTGATAGGTTTAGAATGTCTATATAATTATATTTTTAGAAAGCCAACACCAGCTAACATTTTAACTCAGCTCAACATGAAAAAAAAAAAGAATGTAAACGGTGTACTGATGAGCCATTAAGTGCGCCGTTAGCACCACTTTCTACAGAATGAATGTATCACCTGTTTGTATGTAAGGCTTTAGTGTTTTAAACTTCTTGATTAACAAATGAAAGCAGAGCAATGAAGCACCTTTTCAAACATTTGATCAGACCTAAAAACTTACAGGAAATCCTTTTGATAACTTTTTTAGGAAACAGGGTTGTTTTTGGTTTTTTTTGCACATTTCTAAGTAATTTTATAGGAAAAATCCAGGCATGTCGGGTTATTAACACATCAGTGTGGACAGAATATTTCCCTGTAATGTTTGCTCGACTGAGATATATCTGGTGTAAGGATTTGTAAGGGCTGATTCTACATTTAACCCAACTAAGATGACGATGATACAAGCTTTGATTTTCATCTCTTTAATGTGCCCGAACTCAATTCTACTTGATTTTTCTGTACATTTTACAGAATCTCCTTTGTTGTGTGCAGCACTTGCACCTCAATGCAGTTTTTTTTTGTCTTTATTTTTTTGTAATCAGTAGACATCAGATGGGTAAATCTCATCTGTCCTCATTGTCATTTTGAAGGATGGGCAAAACACACCCAAAGTGTTTCTGCAGACTCTGCAGTCACGGGTGTGGACGGGTGTTTCTGTGTCACCATGGAGTAATCGTATTTTGCTTCAGAGTTTTCTGATCTGGAGGATTTGTCTTGATGGCTCTTTATTTTTATTTTTTTCTACCATGTGATTCTTCCCACTTAACTAAAGTTTTCATTAACGACTAGCTGACAATTATAACCAGCTAACCTGCACTTAGACACAAAGTAATCACACCTTAATCCTGAACATGTATATTTTTACTAATCATAAACAGCCTGTACTTAATGTTTTGTATGTTTTTACTTTAAAGAATAAAGTAATCACTTTTGGGTACCATGAATGTCAGACTTAAAATTCTTTAAAGTTGCAGATTAAACTCAAAGGAGTAGTAATGGTGGAACACAAACCCTTTTGGTGTTGGATATTAGCTTAATGGTCAAGAACGTGGAGGATGAAGTTTACGTATGTTGCATATAATATATCTGCTGCTGTATCCTGACGGTGTTTTAGTTGCAGGAACAACTACAAATCAGTTTTTTATTGCGCACAAATCTGTCATTCAGCCAAAATGTTTGCATTGACTCATTAATATCCTACACTGACACCACTCCCTGGTGTGTTCAGAGTGTATCGCATGACACTCCAGGGATCCTGCTAACGTTATTAGAGGAAGAATTCGATATACAGCAGTTTTCCGTCATATTTGAGGCAACAGACGCACATGCTGTTGGGGGTTGGGTCGGACTTGTACACAAGATTCCTCAACCTAATTCCAGCTGTGTGTGTGTGCTCGCGCTCTCTGTTTGGACGGGCCTTGTGCCAAGTCATTCCACAGCAAACCCCCCATCCTCCCGCTGTGGAGCCCGACGTCCGCTCCCTCTCCTCCCCTCGTGTCAGTCCCTGTGGTGGGGGCACTTCAAATAAACTATAAACAACTGTTTGCCCTCCAGACAGGCCGCATTCCTGATAACTCTTTGCATGAGCAATTATTTCCGGGTCGAGTAGTGAGTCGTGGAGCGGTCTTTTTTTTTTTCTTTTTTTTTTTTTTTCCTCCTCCCAGCCTCCCCCCCTTCCCTCTCTAATAGAAGTGGAAGAACAGCTGTGGTGACCCATGACTCTGTTAAGATAATGACCTGGCGTTTCATCTGCTTGTTTTGTCTCCTGATTTTCTGTGCAGAACAAAAGCAGCAGAGCCGGTTCTCTGCCGTGAATCGAGCCTGTGTAGCTTACTGTTTGTCTTCCTCGTAGAGGGCGTTTGAAACCAGGGCAGGGGGGGGGGAAATGTGGGAACTATTACTTGCCTTTGTTGCCTTCCCTTTATTTGTGGCTTGTGTGTGATGAACTTGGATTTGTTAGAATCTGTGGCTTTGTTTTTTCTTTAATAGGAAATGAGATAATTTAGGGGTGGAAAAAATGGTTTGGATGAAGATCAATTTTAATAGTTGCGTACGGTTTCTGAAGGAGGTCAACTACACGCAGAGGTCTTGGTTGTCTTAAGCTCTGCCCTGAAAAGCTCATGTTTAATCTGTATAATTAGTTTTTTAACCCGTCTTTGTTTTTATCCTTTTACTGAAATCTGACACAATATAAGGTGATATAAAGATAAGCATTTTATAATTTTAATTTTCCCTCTTCCACAGATTCAGTGGTGGACAGCCCTCAGCTCTCCCCCGTCGCCTCTAAAGGTCCCCTCTGCCTGTCGCCCTCCTTCCAGATGTCGAACCTCAGCCTGCCGGGCCAGACCCCGTCGCCCCTGCAAAGCCCCATCCTGAGCGAGGTGGGCAGCAATGCCAGGCTAGAGGAGGAGGAGGAAGGCAGGAGGAAGGTACACCTCTTACATGCCAATCCTTCCAACAACCTGCCTCACAACCCTAAAGCACAGAGTACACACTCACTCACTCACTCAGTCCCTCTAATTAACAATGGGATGGGAGGTTTTTTTTGGGGGGGTTGTTCTGTTTGTTTTGTTTGTTTTTTCAGTGGAGGGAAAGTTAGTTTTGCTTAAAAGTTTTGAGTTTTCTTTTTGACAGCACGAGTGTTAACTGATGTCTCTCACCGCAGCGATATCCCACCGATAAGGCCTATTTCATTGCCAAAGAGATTCTGACCACAGAGCGAACATACCTGAAGGACCTCGAGGTCATCACTGTGGTAAGTTTTTCTTTTGAAACTTTAAGGACATTTGGACAAAATCAATAAAAAATATATAAACAAAAGCTGTAGGAGCAAAAATGGGTAATCAATCTGAAATTGTGCAGTTCTGCTGTGTCATGCATGTATGAACTTCTATTAACATGATATCATTTTGCACAATACATGCACATGCAGTGTTTCCATGTGTAAAATTGAGTTTTAACTCAGTGTGTTGCATATTGATGATGCTAATTGTTTTGGATGTTTTTCTTGGGGTTTTTATATTACTGGGTAATTCAACCTTCAGTCCTTAAGATGTGAAACTGGCATCAAACCCTATAATTTATATTTTCTGAAGTCCGAGAGAGAGAGAGAGAGAGAGAGACGAGATTTGCTTTTGGGAAGGACGCTGTGAAGAAGAGTTGGGACACTTTTCTTCAGCATCAGCAAGCGTTAAACCAGACTTGCCGTTTTCATTCACACCCATGTACTAACGGGACTTTTGCGTTTGGCTATTCCCAGTGGTTCCGTAGTGCTGTGATCAAAGAAAACGCCATGCCCGAAGGCCTGATGACCCTCCTGTTCTCCAACATCGACCCCATCTACGAGTTCCACCGAGGTTTCCTGAAGGAATTGGACCAGAGACTGGCTCTCTGGTAGGTGCTTCTGGTTGTGGGTGTTCAATGTACCTTGGAAGTTGGATTTTGTAACTGGGGAGTGACGTCATTGCAATTTAAAAAGTTCTGTGTTTGAGAGTGAGAGAAACACCATTTCATCAGGCAGGAGCTTCACTAATAAGAAACTCCGTACATGTTTTTGTTTGTTTTTTCCTAAGGGAGGGGCGTTCAAATGCTCATGTCAAAGGAGACTACCAGAGGATTGGCGACGTGATGCTGAAGAACATGTGTGCCCTTAAGGTAGGACAACTTCAGTCAGTTTAACATGTTTATTTATTCTTTCACAATTGGCTGACAAACAGTGACCAGAGTCTCGTTTGGTCTCCAGGAATTCACCAGTTATCTACAGAAACACGATGAAGTGTTAACAGAGCTGGAGAAGGCCTCCAAGAGGCTGAAGAAGCTGGAGACAGTCTACAAAGAGTTTGAATTGCAGAAGGTCTGCTACCTGCCCCTCAACACATTCCTGCTCAAGCCCATCCAGCGACTCATGCACTACAAGCTAATCCTGGAGAGACTGTGCAAGCATTATTCCCCTGCCCACCGCGATTATGACGACTGCAAGGGTGAGTTTTCTAAAGCTTCTTTTACGTCATGACGGTGATGATAATACCCCACCATCTCACAGCATCAGTCCTTTGTAACATTCGAATGCATCAACTAGTAGTAAGCAAGGGAACTGCAAATGGTAGCATGCAGCAAGAGCACATTGTCCCTCTGGTGAAGACCGCTTACTTTCACCCAATCAAGTATTCACAAGTTTATTCACTGCATATGCATTATATAATATGTAGTACATTTGTATAATATGAATTATGAAAATGTACAGTTTATAAGGTGGGGAAAGCTGCAGTCAGCTGACACTAAAGACGCTTGGATGAGTGACAAACGTTTCTCCCACTGAAAACGCTACGACTAACGCTATTAATCTGGAAATGCTTCAGTATATTTACTATCTTTGAGTGTTATCACAAGCAGGTTTGTAGTGAAATAGTCTAGTTTTATTCATTCTTTGAGACAAGATTAATACATCATATTAATGTGTAAGAGAAATATTAAAACTTTCAAAGGAAACGGTATTCATGTGGAAAATCATTTCCACTTGGTCGTCACTGTAGCAGGAATGTGATAAGTCTGCCATGTATCATCTTCTGGTTATTCATTTGTCTTCCCATACAGAGGCTCTGAAGGAAGTGGCGGAGATAGCCACTCAGCTTCAAAGCAGTCTTATCCGGCTGGAGAATTTCCAGAAGCTCACAGAGCTGCAGAGAGACCTGATCGGCATCGAGAACTTGACTGCACCAGGCAGGGTGGGTGCAGTGGCACAGAGCGAAGTGCAGGAAATAAGTGCATACAATCTAACAAGGTTGTCTTTTTTTTATTTTATTTTATTTTTTTTACAGGAGTTCATTCGAGAGGGGTGCTTGTACAAGCTCACCAAAAAGGGGCTACAGCAGAGGATGTTTTTCCTGGTTAGTTAAAAACAAAATCTACTTCCATTTAACGTCTAAAGCTTCTAATCATTGTTAGCACTTTTTAATCTTTGCCTTCATGTCTTTTCAGTTCTCTGACATGCTCCTTTACACAAGCAAAGGTGTTACAGCAACCAATCAGTTCAAAGTCCATGGACAGCTGCCCCTTCATGGCATGATAGTGAGTCTGCAGTCTCTTCTCTTAACCTCTGCCATCCTGTTTTAACCATTAAAGCTCCCAATAAGACTCTGTAGTTAGGTTTACACAAAAGCTAACATCTCATAATCAGGTACTCCAATTCTTCTGACACACAAAGTGTTGAGAAGGGAGGGTGAGGGTCTCCTAACTTTACATGTCTCTGCTTTGCTTCTGGCTGCAGCTCATAGTGTTGGATGCACCGGTAAGTCCTCTGAGCTCTGCCAGCTTGGATGCCCAAACCGACCCTTCTTTCCTCCCATGCCCATGTAGAAAAAGCAAAAAGCTCATCTCAAGACAATAGACTCCATATAAAAAGAAATGGAAGTAGCCTCAGCTTTTGAAACATGAAGCAAATGTTTAAAGCCTAAACTTGCATTCTTTCTAATGGCCAGCAGGGGGCAGTGATTCTGATTCCAAAAAGAAGTAATGCTGCATAGAAATCTGAGAAAATGAGCCTGCTTCTCACTTATGACAGCATTACACACTCCTGTGTACCTAATACACATGTTTACTAAATTATCAGCTATTTTACTTGAACTGAGACTTGAAGAATAATTCAGTGTGATGACTTTGTGATGGAGAAGTTTCTGCTGGTTTCTCAGTCAGATCCACCCCTCCATCATCTGTACAGGTTCAAAACACTGAGGTGGTGACTGCCAAAATGATCACAAATCAATGGGTGATGTCTTAATGGCTACATCCATTTTTTTTTTTTTTTTTTAAATTAAATATACAGTGTTTACTCAAGACACACAGACATGTCGGCCTCTGCCTGTCATAACTACTCATAATTCTATACAAATAAATACAAGGGTGAACTATCAGCAGGGCACGGTGATGTGTGTTTTGACTTACACATGGATATCATTAGGATATGAAAGATAAGATGACCACACCACAGTTTACCTCCAGACACATAGATGCTTCAGTAGAGGCTCTTTCCCAGGTCTCGCTGTGACTCCAGACGTTTTACATTTGTTCTCCCTTTCTGCTCCTGATCTGAAACCATTCATGGTGAAGAACATTATTTGGATTTCACCCGTTTCCTCCATCTAGCTTGCATTTTTGCTTTCTTTTAATAGTTTCCTTTTTCTGCTTATAGGTAGAAGAAAGTGAAAATGAATGGTCGGTGCCTCACTGCTTCACCATTTACTCTGCTCAGAGGACCATTGTGGTGGCTGCCAGGTAAGACTAGGAAGGGGAGAAGTTGGAGTAGTGGCATGTGACTGTGCATGCAGTGAACAGCACATTTGTGTGTATCATGTACTTCCAGTCCCATGTAATTATTACCATCACAAATAAACATCAAATAAATGCAAGTAAATCTAATGCAGATCCAAACAGGTGTTCTAAGTGAACCTTCAGCAAACACCAGGTGCCTGAATCCAGTCAAATACTGCTCCTTTTATTGGCACGAGTGATAAATATGTGTGTTCACTGTAATATAAACATCATTACCTGAGCCATCCACTGTAAACTTCCATCAGTATAAGAGTCATGTTTCTGGTTTGCCTTGACCTGCCCTTGTTAGTATAGTAGTCTGAATACTTGGTGGGTTTTTCCTCAAAGTAAAGTGGCTTATGTTATTTTTGGCCTGTCAGACTTCATTGGCCACATCACCACATTCTTACATCTCTAAAGTTCTTATGGTCTTGATTTAAAATCTCTACAAATTCAGGCCAAAAGCACAGAAACGAAGAACCCTGTTATAATAAACTGGAAGTATCCCAATAATGGGTTACATCATCCTCAGTTCTCTCTAAAAATGTGTCCGCAACGCCGTAATTTGTCTGTTTGTGATTTCAGCTCTAAAGTGGAGATGGGAAAGTGGATTGAGGATCTGAACTTGGCTATCGACATGGCCAAGAAGTCTCAAGAGAAATCCAGCATCTTTCTTGACGCTGGACTCAGCGATCGCTCCAACCGTAAGTTTTCTTTTAAACTCGATACCTACACAGCCTTGAGTGTAAATGTGTGTTTTTGTGGCTATTTTGAGTTTTTTCTCAGCTTAGTGAGCAGAAAATCCCGTTTGGACACAAACACCCCAAACGTACTGTTAATCCCTCCCCCTCCTCTCCTCTACACAACTTCCTGTCCTCCATCCTCCCCCCTTAGGGTCGTCCGACGAGGTTTCTCTGGAGCAGGAGTCTGAGGATGACATGAACTCCTCCCGCACTTCACTGGACAAGCAGACGCACCACCGTGCCAACACAACCATGCATGTGTGCTGGCATCGCAACACCAGTGTGTCTATGTCTGACCACAGCCTGGCTGTGGAGGTACTCCTCCCCTGCCCCAAATTACATGCAAACACTGCCATTTACATACACCAGCATGCACACGACACACACCAACAGCACGTACATCAAACCTCCCATCTTCATACCAGCATCAGTGGAGTGAGCGGAAATGGCTTTGCATTCTGTTTTCTTCTGAACCCTTTAACGCCTTTTTAAATGCTCATTTTTTCCACCTTTTTCCATTTTAAGTTCTTTAAGGCTCTAACAGTCAATTTCTCCTTGATAGATCATCTTCTGTTCTTTATGTGCATGCAAGAACCTTCCTCTGACACTGGCTTTTCACCCCACAGACCTGAAGGATTTCCTAACATGCTCTTCTTTCCACTTCTCAGAGCTAACATGCTAACACTTTTTTCTGCACCCTCTTGTTCCTTTTTTCCCCACCTCTCTCTCTCTCTCTTCAACCTCCTCCAGTCTTCGGTTCTCCGGCTATCTCACTAGAACTTCCTCCTCGCTATCTCCTCGGTCAGGGCCAAAGACCAAATACCATCACACATGTTTGCTGGTACCGAAACCAGAACCTCTCTCTCACTGATTACCTCCGCATGAACCAGGTACTCGATCCACTGACCCGAAAGAGAATACTGAGCTACACAGTGACCGTGTTCCCTCCCTAAAGTCATAAAGAGTTAGAATTGATGAAGAGTGATGTTGGAATTCCAAGAAATACAAACATCTTATTTGTCAATTTATTGCTAGAATTGCTACTTTGTGTCCCAGGAGAGGCATTCAAAACAAATTAAAGTCTCCATTTCAGTTTGGATCTTCCTACCAAAACAAATAATGTTAAATAGAAGAATTATTAGAAGTAAAGCACGCAAAAATGAAGGCAACACGAGCATTTAGATAATGAAGAACGGAAAATGCATATATTTTAAATACCAGATTGAGAAGTTGGAAGCAGAGCGAAGGAGCCAGGTTACCTCAGGCTGTGGAGCTTGAGACTCTTTATTCAAGGGTTGTGTTTGAGCCTCACATTGGGTAATGAAATTTTAAGCACTTTGGTCAGGAAAACTAGAAAAGTGTTTTAGCATTTTAAAAATGCCAGATATTTATTTCAGTCTCCAAGTGTCAGAAAGAAAAACAGCTCCACGGCTAATCTCCCTGTTGGGTAGACTCCTTAGTGTACTGAATAGAATTATATAAAAATTTAACAGAAGCATGAAAGCAAAAATGGTTTGTTTTTTTAAGGTTTGGGTTTTGTAAATCAAAATCTGAATCAGAGTTTAAGCAAGAACTGATATGCTCATGCTTGTATCTCTCAGTTGGACTAAGATGGTGGCGGTTTCAAATTTTTAGATGCAAATCAGAGCTGAGGGCTGTGTGTTGGCAAGCCAGAGTTTACTGTGCCAGGAAGGTCTCTCTTTACCTGGTTAAATCACCATGGTAATGGTGAACAAACTGAAT
Source organism: Copadichromis virginalis (assembly GCF_057382275.1). Lineage (NCBI taxonomy): Eukaryota > Metazoa > Chordata > Actinopteri > Cichliformes > Cichlidae > Copadichromis > Copadichromis virginalis. Next base: position 14,331,451 of record NC_140639.1, on the reverse strand, counting down.
AGTCTTCTTGGCAGCTAACGCAGAAGCACATTAGCAAAAACAGCCGAGTTACAACCACTTGTTGATGAAACGCAGGGTTAGTGAGGCCGTGTATCACATGGACGTGCATGAGCAAAACAAAACTACTGTTATAATTACTACAGATCAAACTCCACCTTCAGAGCGCCAGCATGCATTAACTCTTTCACCTTAGAATTAACACACAAACATGCATTATCTACAGATCACATGAATGAAACTTTAAACTCCAGCATTAAATCCATTTAATTTTAGCAATCATCAGTGTCTAACCTTGTTCCTTTCTCCTCTTTCCTCTGTAGAACCAGCTCTCGGGTTACCTCCTGAGGAAGTTCAAGAACAGTAACGGTTGGCAGAAACTCTGGGTCGTTTTCACCAACTTCTGCTTGTTCTTCTATAAGACACATCAGGTCAGCCCTCATAGATCTGTGACAAAGATCGAGCCCACGTAAAAGCACGTCACTGAGGTGTCTGTCGATGTCTCGTTTGCAGGACGACTTCCCGCTGGCTAGCCTTCCACTGCTCGGCTACACGGTCAGCACGCCCGAGGAATCGGACAGCATTCACAAGGAGTACGTCTTCAAACTTCAGTTCAAGTCTCACGTATACTTTTTCAGAGCAGAGAGCGAGTACACCTTTGAAAGGTAAGTTGATTCAGGTCAGTTGATTCCTCCAACCGTGCAGTTCTTCATCCATCAGATTACAGTAGCATGTCTGCTCTTCACAGATGGATGGAGGTGATCAAAAGTGCAGCCAGCACTGCAGGCAGGATGAGCCTCCTCATACCTAAAGGAGGTCCCATGGAGATCAACGGAAACTGAAATGAGCGTCGTGTATCTGGAGGCTGGGCCTCTGGGGCATCAGAGACTTGTCGGTGTCATTTCTATGTGAAATAGACATTTAAACATTAACAAATGAAAGATACTGCCAGTTTCAAGTGTTAACATTTTTCTTCTTGATTCTAATGGTCTCTGCATTTTGCTTGATTAATGATGTAAATGGTAACATTTGTCCCACTATACAGGATATAATGAAAGGGAGAGGTGTACATTATGAGCTTTTTTTTTTTTTTTTTTCCTGCATATGTTGTGCTCTTGTTTCTTTGATCGCATAGACTGATGGGAGATGCTGTTTTTATGGGACCAACACAAAGGGCTTAAATTCAGGTTTTCTGAAGGACTGAAGCTTTACTGGGTACAGTACTGTACCGGGACTGACTGGGATACAGATGAAATACAGTATGTGGGGAATGAAGGTACTGCAAATTGTATGTGCTCTCTAAACTGTACTTTGAAAGCGCTGAGGGCATTAGTGAGGAAGAGGTGAACGGGAAGGTAATGAGATGCTGAGGCAAGTGGGAGACTCGATGATTTGGGAAGTTTTAGGGAATTCACGCTGCTGCGAGGAAGCGGATTTGTTGTGGGCAGTATTTTTCTATACTCTGAGGCCAGACCTGATTGCTTTATTTGCTCTGAGTGGGAGAATGCAATCAGTGTTTGAAACTTTTAAAAGGGAGCTGTTGTGTTTTATGCACCTGGTTAGTTAGGCAGCGTTAAGGTCAGTCTGGTGCTACGTTTCTCTCTTTTAATATCTCATGTTTCCTGTTTTTATGACCCATAGGGATTTACTACTTGAGGACATGCTGCGCAACAATTTTTTTTTTCTAGTGTTTACTTTGTGAAATTTGCAGATTTTCCTTCTAAAAGCTAAAGAGAACATATTTTTAAGTAATTGTTTGAGGATGACTTGCCACATGTCAGACTTTTACACAAACGGGAGCTGCACAGATAGTAGTGTAGTGTTTTACATGAATCCATGGTATTATTTGGTTTATATATTTTTAAGAAGACTGGAATCTTGTCGCTCTGTGTGTGTGATGTGTTTATTTTTTTTATTTTTTTGTGTGTGTGTGTTTGTGGTGAAGCCAAGCGTGCAGTCCTACTTGCACCTCCCTCCCCCTCCCCGCCTCTGGAGCTTAAAGAGAAAGTGATGATGGAGGTAATCTCCGAACCATCAGGCATTCTGTGCGAGTAAGAGGCAGACTCTGCTGCACACTTAACATCCAGTATGTTATTCCTATTTATTGTGTAGGATGTCGTCAGGGCCAGGCTCCTGAATACACTCATGTAGTCTTCATGTTATTCCATTTAAAAACCTAACAAATAAAGCATAATTTGAATCAGACTTCTTGTGGCTTTGTGCTTACATTGGTGCCCGTTTACTACTTTACGTTTAAGACGTCAGTTAGATGTTTTTGGTTCAGTGGACCTAAACTTATTTACTGTCATGTGTATATAGTTTCAATGGTGAATGCTCAACTTAAAAATACCTGAATGATTTTTCTTTTTTAATCTTTATTTAACCAGGAAGTTTTAATCTCTTTTGCAAGCGGTCTTGCTGTCAAGATAAGCAGCATGGACCAAAGTACACATTGCATTTTCAAAGCAACTGAATTTACTTTTTCTGAAAATGTTAATTTCTTTGAAGTTCACATCACTGCAATAAACAGCCACCTGAGCTTCATATTCATATGGCTGAGAAATCCTGTGTAAGTATGAGAGCATGCACAATCTGTACAGATGTCTCAAACCAAGGTGGAGCTTTGGCTCTACATTTTAAAAAAACAAAGTCACCATTCTGCTGTTAAAACCCTCTTTCAAAAACCAGCCGTTAAGAAGGAAGAAAGGCTTTAAAGAAGGAAGAAGATGGCCACAATTATTTATTTTAGATGCAGGACGAACTCCGGGGCTGCCCCAAGGCTGAATACAAGATAAATTTGAATTATTTTTAACACTGCATCATGCAAATCTACTGCAATACCCCCAAGAAATTAGCATAATAGTTCCCCTTTGTGATAATCTCTAGACAAGTTGCACAAAATCTTCACTTCCTATAAAAGTCAGCCCGTCTTTATGCAACACTAACATTTGACCAGACTAGCTTCTGAAAGCATTGAAAGAAATTCTTCATTTATCTCTGAAATTACTTTATTAAATAGAGTGGAACTTATCTAATAATGGTTTTCTTGTAGGGTCTAAGTACATTTTAATATCTCAGATCTGTTGCTTTACATAATGAACATTAGATAAAACCTTAAGGTCACATATGACTACTCGTAAAAATTGAATATAAAAACAGGAGGCATTTAACTGTACATAAAACCTGACAAAAAGCATCTAAAGTGTTGGGATGAGAAGAGACTGAAACGTCCAGAAATGAGTAGAGGTTTCACTTGCATGTTGCCTAGTTAAGTGCACATTATCCACAAGTAACCAAACAGAAAAATGTGTCAAGTTTCACTGAGTAATTTCAAAATACAGGTATCATTTATAGAACTGACATAATTTATATGTACAAAACAAAATGTTTTGGTCTTGATTTGAGACAGTCAGAAAATAAACACACAAAATTAAAACTAGCGTGCCAAACTAGTTCCCCACACGGCATGTATTTTCTCATATTAACTGCTGGATCTTATGCCAGACTTGGCTGAGCGAGACGACTTTGAAACGTGCAGAATTTCATAGTTTGGATTTCAAGGAACGAGCCACATCCCCCATTAATCAAATTAAGCATTTGCTCATGTATAGATAGGATGATGAGGTTAAACAACATATTTAAGAAAATGCCAAAGAGGAATAGTGAGCTGGAACACTAAATAAATGTGTTATTGCATTATTTAAAAAAAAAAAAAGTGTAGCCTTTGCTGTACAGTCAGGTGTAAAGTAGTGTTGACGAGACTGCTGCTCACTTGAGAAATAGCATCAGATCTGCACAGCTTGCATAACCTGAACCACAACGACGGTAAAATGTACACACTTTGTGCTGGACATTTTGAAGATAAGAGAAATCAGCCTTCTCCCTGTTCAGGGTGAGACTCGCAGTTTGGGGAGTTGTTTTTTTTTTTTTTTTTTTTTTTTTTTTTTTATGTCTCATGTATTACAGAGGATCTGCAGAAAATAATGCCAGTCAGTCATAAACAAAGCAGGGCATTCCTCAGGCTTGTCCAAACAGCACTGAGCAGTGGGTGTGGTGTCTTCCCCAGAAATGCTGATACTGCTCGTCTGCCAAGCTGATGTGTTCAAACATTTTTCTGCTGGGGAGTGGTGAAGGCGTGTCTCCTTTACTTTTCAGACAACAATGTGCCTCCACTTCAGAAGGGTCTTTGTGGCTGTCAGTAATGATGACTGCAGCTTTTAACAGTTAAACTCTACAGCCCAAAGACTTTAGAATTAGTTCTTGTTTGATTACCTTTGTCGCTAAGTTTTTTTTTCATTTTCTTCACTTCACAAGCTTTATCTGCATTAACACAGAGTTCTAAGATTACAGCTTTTGATTTCTGCCTTGATAAACTGAGTAAAGTGGTGCACCGTGTTGCTTTCTTTATCACGGCTAACTCTTATCTGTGCTGGACGACTGTGTCACAGAGGGTTCCCATAAAAAAGTGACCTCCCTCATTTGAAGTACATTATGAAAAAGGCGGACACCGTGTGACTTTGAGCTTATCTCCTCCTGTGAAATGTACAACAACAGCTGTGAGTCCACCACCACCCAGCCCCTATTTGGTTTAAAGGAATCATTTACTTTTGTAAGAAATGTGTGCCAACCTGTTTTCTTGCTGAGCTGGACAAGACGCTTGACGTGAACCAAGCTTTGTTTGTCGTAGCCAGAAACAAATCAGATTTAGTCCCATTACTGGAAATACTCCAGTCGATGACGATACTGCCTGCCACTTCTGGCTGTGAGATCTCTAGACAAATAACCAAATCAACACTTTGTGCACTCAATTAAAGATTAGAATGACTTTGTAGTATTGTACTGACAATCTGATATATAGTTTTATGTGAAAATGGCTCTAGTGAGTGCTAATGTTATCTTGGACACGGCAAGGCTAGCCCTTTCTCAGACTAAGTCAAACAGGCACAAGTGTTATCAACTTCCAGATAAATATTTAATATCAAATATCAAACTCCTTCAGCCTTCAGTGCAATAAAAGTGTTAAAAGGCCCGAGAAAGAGAGATCCCATTTCTCTCATATTGCCTTCTCTAAACTGGTTTCTTTAAAATCCAGAACTGAATGTCAAGTCTTCTCTTCACATACAAAGTCCTGAATGATCATGTAGCATCATATTATCCCAACATAGATCTTTGCCCTTTGACTGCAGGCTTACTTGTGGCTTGTAGATATTTGTAAAAGTACAATCGGAGGCAGAGCCTTCGGTTTTCAGGCCCCTCTTCACTGGAACAAGCCCCCACTTTCGATTCAGGAGGCAGACACCTACTAGCCTTCAAACTTTCCTTTTTGATGAAGCATAGAGGTAAGTTTGGATCAGGTGACCATAAACCCTGAGTATTTGTGTTCCACTCACCTCTTTTAACTCCTCATGCATTTATATCCCACTGTTGCGTGTCATTAACACGCATGTGTGATGCTGTCTTTAATACGCTGTCAGAAAGTCACGCGATTTAATGGTGGCTATTAAATGGGTTTGGCTTTGTTGTGAAAGAAAAATCGTGTGCAGTAAAAGATTACGTCACATAATACAGCAAAAAAAAAAATTTGAAATACTGCTTTCATCATGTCCATTTTCATTTTCTAATCTGAGACAGAGGGCTTTTTTTATTAACATTTTACTGTTGAACTGCCTCTAATCTCTTCACAACCTGCTTTCAGTTAATTAAATACCGCTCTCATGTTCCATTATGATCCCACACTTGATTTAACCACGCACGTTTTGTTTTCATTTAAACTACATTAAATGCTTCATTGCTTTCAACAAATCAGAACTACTTAAGTTTAAATTACAATTTGTCTTGTAGACACACCTTTAATAAAAACAGTTGCTGATTAACAGCTGAGACACAACTGGGTCGTGTCCTGTATGTGTGTCTTTTATATGAGGTGGGTCGGGGGCAGAGGGGCGGTGCTTGCGTTGCTACAGCTTATCTCCGCCTTTCACTCCACAATAAGTTCCCTTAGAAGGAAAGCCTGCCTGCAGACTGTAAGTGGAAAGCATTTTTTACACTCAGCGTGGCAGTAACTCATTAAAAGTGAAAACATTTTCTACTCCGCGAGATTAAAATGCAGCACACTTAAGATGTCGGGTTTTTTTTACCTTCTCGACATAGTACTTCGGGTAAGTGCGCTTGGATGATGTTTGATGTCCGCACACCTTTAAGGATTCATACACAACTTTTCAGGTATAGTGCCAAGCTTCTCCTTGAAGTGTCCATCCTGGGTTTTCGACAGACTTTGATTGCGTTTGGATCCTGGAGCTTTATCTAGGCTATCAAAAGATATTCACAAACTAATCCCCGTGTTTGTTCTGCAGGATAATCTCCACAAGTCTTCCTTTCTCTTAGCAGAGAGACGGGGCAGAAGGAGAAGGTTCGAAGAGGGGGCGTCCACTGGGGAGAAGCGGCCGCTGAGCGAGGCGGTGGAGGCGGTGAGGTGAGGAGCGCACTCAGAGGAGGGTGACGGGGGCATGGAGATGTTGCGTCGCTCCTCTGTGTTTGCCTCTGAAGTGTTTGACCGCTCGCCCACCGACAAGGAGCTGGTGTCCCAAGCCAAAGCACTGTGCAGGGAATACATCCACTCCAGGCTGAACCGTGCCGGGATCGGCTGGTCCAAGCCTGAACACGGACTGGCTGCGTCAGGTGGGACACTGGGAGAGATATCTTCGGTCCTGCTGTGGCTGGGTAAGTTTTCGGGAAACGTTCGTGCGTTTTTTGCGCACAATAGTACACTTAATTCAAACAGAGACCCGCGATCACCCTCAAATGTGTGTTTAATATTCAAGAATGTATCGTATTCCTGCTAAATCCTAATATGGTTTCCGGGAGCGCTGAGTTCACCTTTCACGTTTTTGTGCAGCCAAATGCCACAATATTCTATATTCTATTGAATATATCTATATTTTAATCGTTTAAACGGTCAGATTGGGGTTTATGATAAAGATATGTCTTTATTTTATATTTATACTTATAAATAAATAAACACGTAAACGACTTTATCGGAGAACACCTTTATTATTTAGAGAATCATGACGTGATTCCCAGGAATCCCCATAATAAAGCTAAGGTCACCGTTTAGTTTGCGTAATATTTTCCTTTCTGGATGCTGGCCCAGTATAAAAACTGGTGTGGTGGATTTTCTTCCTCTGGGAGGATTCACTTTACCATGCGTGCGGAACTTCCCACCTCCAGATAATTCACTGGAAGTTCATGTTGAAACTCGGCTGCTCAGCTTTGAAAATCCTGGAGGGGGTACACTGTTGCTGAATAGTGAAACTGAACAAAACCACTTGTGCCCTTCTAAGACTAGAGTTACAAAACACTTCGACAATAATGAGACTTTTTTCATAAATAGTTCACCTTTTTTGATAGCAGACTAATATCTGGCAAAATAACAGAAAAACTCCAAGCAAGGAGGACCAGTCTAGCCATGTTCTGACCAAACTCACTTAATTCCAGCATCTTAAAAGCTCACTAACTGATATGTCATATCTGGTTTGTTTAATCTCAACAAAAACTATGTTGTGTAAAAACATTTATGTCACGGAGTTTTTTGGGCTGGGTCAGAGACTCCAGCATGTTATTGGTATCTTTGGAAAGTTTAGCTCTTTTCCTCTGCTTTGAGTCTTTCTACAGTGCTCAGTTAATAGTTTCACTAAAGTGTTTACTGTTAAAAGGGTTCCATTAAGATTCAGAGAGATGATAAACCCGTGTTTTATCACCGGGCAGTGTCCCTTTGTTTCTTAGTCAGATCCGGTGCGTGGCTGTCATACCCTGATTTAAAATACAAAGATGGGAACAGCCAAGAGGTAAAATGAATGTATGTAACAGATAGAAACAGCTTCTGGGTTAGAAAAGTGAGACCAGCACAGAAGTGCTTTAAACCTGATTCTTTTGAACAGTCGTCTGGTTCTATAGAAATCTATGAGAAAATGTCTCCGCTGCTCTCTGCACCTGTGACTTCAACAAACACTTTCCTGATGTGTTTATGAATTCAATCCCTAGTTTCAATTCTTACTAAATACAACATGATGCTCATTAGGTAAATTATGATCCACACTGGAGTCCAAAGGGGCAGTAAAGCGTGATATCCTTTAGGGCATGGCTGTGTTGTGATTGTCACTTATAAATGGTGACGGTGAAAATGCTAAAGTTGAGGCTTCACAACTTCACCAAAGAAGTTCTGAAAACTCAAAAACTGACTGACTGGCTTAATAGGGGGTTGCCTGCGAGATAGTCCAAGCTCAGCTCAACGCTGAGTTGTTGCCTGTTAATATAAATTTTATATTAATTGTAAATTTCTTTCAATTTTCCTTATTTCTTTGATAGAAGAGGTTGAGTCTGTAGATTAGATTTTTTTACAGTGTCTTAATTGCAGTAAAATATCTTTCTGTGAGTATTAAGGAATGACATACGGGACACTTTACTGCATGCACCAAGATGGTTTCACACCTCAGGTGAGCAGGCCATTTTCAGTACCAGCCTCCTGACGACCGGTCAAACCAGCTGCTTCTTATAAACACGTGACTTCCTGTTTTGATGTAGCTACACTCCCAATATATTTGTCATCATTATTATTTGAAAACAGTTCCATGGAAGCAGGCCCTGTTGAGAAGTCTTAACCAACCAATTAGCCCGCATTAGCAGAATGTAGGCTAACCAGCAGTTTATTGGTGATATCAAAATCACTGTATGAGTAATTAAAGAACATTATTATTGTTTCCTTTCAATTAGGCCGCATAATTTAAACTAGTTTAGTTTTTTTTTTGGCCAGAAGTAGATTTGCATTCAGTGAGGTCAATTTCAGCCATTTTCAGGAACGACATGATTAAGGAAATGGGTATCTTTACATTGGGTTCAACTTCACAGTGACATTGTCCATGTTTAATATACGGTCTTTGCTCTTTGACCAAGCCAGGGTGTCTAACTGAGCAAAAGTGCTTCCCCAGTAAATCAAAACAATTGACAACATTTTTCCAATTAGATTAAATACAAAGTATTTTGTAAAATGCAAAGTATTTTATTCAGTAATATCTCTCAAAAGTCATATCTTTTATACAGCATTATCTAAGGTGGTCAAAATTGCCTTTACTAGCCATATGACTAGCTACTGGACGAGATAGCTGTGGCTTATAATGTGTAATAGTTACTTTTAAAAGCCACACAGCTTTGTTTTGAGAGTTTTTTTTAAAGTGAGAGCTTTGACTGAGTTTGCTTTCTCTTGTTTTGGACAGGCGATGAGTTGGAGTACCTTCGTCCCAATGTGTACCGTAACGTCGCCCGCCAGCTGAACATCACAGTGGCATCGGAGAGCGTGGTGTCCGACGCCTTCCTGGCTGTCGCTGCAGACATTTTCTCCACAGGTAGGTCAAACTCTGGAAAATCAAGCCATGCAGATCTGCATCACAGGAACTAACGTTGGTGCTTTCTTAACTGGTCTAACCTGTACTAAGTGAACTTCAAAATGAAAAAAGGGAACGTATTTTGGTTATCACTGGGAAGGAGGAAGCCTGAGACAGACAAAATAAAGATGTACTGAAAGTTTAGAGAACTGAGTTACTTTACAAATTACAAATGGCTAAAACGTTTTGTATAAGTGATAATGCCGCCCGTTGTCGTGTAAACACTTCTTATTTAGGCTCACCACAGGATTCTCTATTAGTGAGAGACATTTTTAGGGCTGCCATTATCCCCCTCAAATGAAAGGAGCTGGAGGGAAAACATTCAGTCCATATTAGGTTAACACGATGGTGGAGCGAGTGATTGTTACAGACAGTTTGGACCCCACCCAAGGAGTTCAGACATGAGTCCCAGCTGGGTAATTCTTCAGGGAATTTTTAACAAAGCAGTCTGATGAAAAGGTAAAGAACAGTTGGCTGGAGACGAGAGAAAATCCAGTCAGTCTGGTCCTCAGTAATGTTCAGAGTTACTTAGTAATTCAAACGTAGCGAACTTAAAGATTATCTGCCTTAATTCTCACAGTTCACAACTGATTATGATAACTTACAAAGGGAATTCAATACCACGAGCAAAAAAGGGGGAAAAAAAAAAAGGTCTCACGTCTCAGTCTCATGTTGAAAACTTGCGTATCAGTGAATACAGTGTAAACATGGACAAACCGCAGTGCCGACAGAAGAAGAGAACAAAGAGGAAGTCCTGAGCAACAGCAGATTATGACCACAAACTTGTGTAATCTGCACGAGCACAGTTAGAAATGTCATTTGGCTTTCCGCACGACAAAGATAAACTACAGCGGCAATATGTTCAGGCATCGTAACGCAACCCGCGCAACGGTGTAGCTGTAGTCATTTAGTCATGTAGTCGACACACACACAGACTACACTGTTACAATTTCCATTTCCTGTAGTACTAAGTACATATTAATTATATAAAAGTAAACATAGATAATAATATAATAATATATGTTTTACACCCCTTCTGATGTTGTGTGTCTTATTGTAAAAGTAGCCACAAGTGAAAGCCTTATTTAACTCCAGCTGATTTTCTCATTCACAGCACCTAAAACTTACATAGTGTTGTTTTTGTAGCAGCAGGGAGATCATACTCGAGTATGGCTTGAATGTTGTTGTTTTTTTTTGGTTGACTTCCTATCGAGTATCGAGTACAGCTTAATTTCCACTATATTTTACCTTCATACCTTCATGTCCTTTTCAAACATTTAAAATCTTTCTGAACAGTTCAAAAAAACTACATTCCTGACCTATCAGATGTTGATAGCAGTATGAAATATGCAGAAACTTTAGAGTATCATCCTGCAAGTTTCCAGATTTCCTCTTCAAAGAGATCAGACGACAGTTAGAGGAGATTGATGAAGCCGAGGCTCGGTTTGTATGTGTTGGACATATAAACACGACAAAAATAGTCCGAAGCACTGACTGTAAATGGTGTGGCGGCAGAAAGCTCTACTGAGCGTGCAAGCTTGGTTGGAGAAATGATGTGCTCACTAATCTAGCGAGGCATTCTGCCTGCCTGCCGTCCCAGGTCTGGTGTTTGGATTTTCCCCGTTGCAGGCCTCCTGCTGAGATTGGATAATTTGTTCATCCACCTTTAAAGAAAGCTGCTGACAGACACATTTGCTGAATTAAATCCTACTGCAGTTATTCAAGTGGAGAGCAGGGTCTCTCCACTTATGAAATAATGACTTTCAGTATGTGCTCACACATCAGACACCAGGACATTGATGCTTCCATAGGTTTAAGTAAAGATGTGGTTTCTTTTTCTCTCATAAGGTGTGACATGGGGAAAGGTGGTTTCCTTGTACGCTGTAGCGGGAGCCTTGGCGGTGGACTGTGTACGCCATGGTCATCCAGCAATGGTCCATACCATTGTCGACTGCATGGGGGAGTTTGTCCGCAAGAGCCTGACTTCCTGGTTAAAAAAGAGAGGAGGCTGGGTAAGGACGACTTATTATTACTTGTTTGTATGTTTCCGTAAGCGTGTGTTAGTCTGTATAAATGTACGACTATGTGGCAGCTATGAGACAAGTAACTGAAAATGACAGCCGGCATCTGTGGGTTCGGTTAAGTGTCAGTAAGAGCTCATAAAACCAAAGAAGAGAGGAAGCCATCAGCTAGTCTAGTCTGTTAAGTTAATGCAGTTCCCCACAATGACTATAACTTTAACCAACCACAGCCTGCTTACGTGTCGTGGTTTCTCTTTGCTGCTCTTTTCAGTCTTCTTTTTCCCCCGGGCAAAACAGATGACTGCCCCTCCCTGATCCCGATTCTACTGAAGCTCTCTTCCTGATAAAAGGGAGTTCTTCCTTCTTACTGTCACCAGTTGCTTGCTCATTTATAATCATCTGATTGTTGCATTCTTTCTCTGACGTTGTAACGACTTTTTCTTCCAATACCAACCTATGTTACATATTCAGGTATCTGTGTATGTACATTAGGAAACTCTCCCTCCACATATGATGAGAAATATTTTATTCTTTGTAAAAATGTACTGATCTGAGACGGTGAACGTGTAGAAGGGATTTATGGTTGCTGTAAAAATAGTGTGGCGCTCACCTGCCCCTTTTCCCACGCTATGTGTGATTTACTTACATGCAGTCAGAAACTTTGCTTTAGGCTGTTCGAGCAGGGTTGAAATTGAAACTGGAGCTTTGTGTGGACATGTAACTTCAGAGTCCCGCTTTTCAGTTTTGCGCTTTGAGTTGACGTGAGGCGATTTTTCTTTTCTTTTCACACAGCCTTTGTGATACATTCCAGTTCATCACCTGCAGGTCTTTTCTATTTGTCAGACACCGACAAATGTTAATGAACGGTTGCATGTTTTCAGAAGCTTTCTGAAGATTTACCGAGCTCAGGGTTTTCACTCACAGCTCTTCCTTTTTTGAACTTTTTGGCATCCAGGTCAACTATAGTGGATACATAAGTTCAGTTACTCCTAAGGCCCTAGCAGAGTAATCTCAACTGATCACATTAATTGTGGGCATAAAGCAGTTTTAAATGAAAACATTTTTGTTGGTCAAATAAACTTCAGAATTCCCTTAACCCTTTCACACATAGTGGTCACTACAGTGGACAGCTATTCAAAGGCTATTTTCTTGTATTTGTGTCAGTTTTGATGGTATACGTGCACATAAACCACCACACTGGACACTGATGTGTCATCCCATACCCTGCCACCCACTGGGCGTTTAATGTTACTATAGATGTATGACGTGTTTCATTGTAATTGTTATTTAACCCTGTCATGCATGAATTATGACAACCTCAATCGGGATTTTTCTCTTAAGTTTCTTCTTTTCTTTTCATGCCTAAAGATGAATAAAAATACTTAAGAAAAAAATGCTGATTGAGGTTGTCATAATTCATGCATGAAAATGTTAAAGCTTGCCGAAAGTCTGTCTGACTTTTGATTTGAACCTTTTTTGATTTTAACCTTGATTTTTCTGTGTGTGTGTGTGTGTCTTTTGTTTTTTTTCTGTTTTATACGATCTGCTTTGAGCAAATTGCCCCTTGACGAATTTGGCTCAATTGAAGTTAAACCAAAAAGATTGTATTTACTACTTTAAATTAAATTCATTTCAAAAATAACATTTTTATTTTATTTAGCTGTGATGAAGTTCGTCACAACAGCAGCAGAGGCTGGGAGGAAACAAATCAGTGAAGCTAACTATATTTCATTGTTATTAATCCTCTCAGTGCTTGTCGGCCTAAAACAGCATGCTCCACCTGTAATTGGTGTGTCATATCGTGTTACAGCCACCCAGATCAGAATCGCAATATCCTTTTGTTTTAAATTAACTAGAATTCTTTGTTTACAAAAAAAGGAAAAACCTGGAACAAATGGTTCAGTTAGAAAGGGGATGTTCTTCTGCAGAATTGTGTCTATAGGAATAGCCTATCTGATAAAGTCCTGGACAAACAGTGTGTGAAATGGAACGATGCCTGACAACGTGCCTCTGTCCGCGTTCTGCTCTGCTGGAAAGAGCACATTAATGCCTTTCCAGCAGAGCGAACCACAGGCCCGTGCGCTCTGAAACATGGCACCCGAGCCTGTTTTGTTCAGAGAGAAGTGGAGTGTGACGAAATGGAGAGCGATGCATTGTATAACTGACCTCCTGAGTACAAATGAGCGACCTGTTTTTCACTCTAACCCAGAGACGTCTGCTCTGACAGATGATGTCAGTGTGCGGGGAAAACTTAAATAACGTTGTGTGACTGGGAGAAGCGGCAGGAGCTGAAGGAGGAGAAGTGTTTAGTGTCAGAGCTGACACTAAACTGCACTCTGTGGTATTTCATTGTCTGTAAAAGTCTGAGTAGATGGCCTCGTATTGTAAGCAGTGCTCAGAATTAAGTGTGGGCTCTGGCTTTAAAATGGCATTCTTGTGGGCTAGCTGCATATCTGCAGATTGTCAGATTAGTGGAAAATGAAGGACACATGTTGAAATTGTAAGGTCGTCTTGTGTCTGTTAAACCCTGTGAGAACCAAGTCATCATTCACGAAGAGAAACTCTAACCATCTGTTTTGGAAAAACCCCCAAAAGGACTCTTTGGGGAAAAAAAGTAAAAATAGCTTTTGATGTGTGTCAGTCAGAAGGTTTACTTTCTTCTATTCTATTTATTTTTGTCCCCTGATTACCAAGACTTGGGAGAACAGCTTTCAAAAATAACATACTCTCACAGCCCGGGACAGTGCAACTTAGACTTCAGAGGGTTAAAACAATAGACTGTAAATAAACGATGGACATAGCCATGGTGACATCATGATATGTGAAATTCTGCTTTGAAAGAAAGCTTACCAGCCACTGACAGCTTTGATTTTTTTTGAGCTAGAGGTGTATTGTGCCAGGTTATTGATTAAAGTTAGTTAGCTGATTAGCAATCAACTGAAAAACAAGCCAGCTTTATAGCACTAGAAATGCTGTTTATAGCCTTCTCCAAAACAGTTTGGTCCTCTATGGACAGTGTTTAATTTAAACTCTTAACTTTCCTCTGCCTTATTTCAACTGTCTCATCCTCATGATATTATCCCTCAGTGTGTGAGTGTGTTGTCTCTCCTTTGTGTTTTGTCAGTATGTTGTCTTATGGACTTTGTATTTTTGGGACTGCTTATCAAACTCTCTTAAAGGTGTGTTTTGTGTTTAGCGCTCCCTCCCTTAGAGTTGGCTCCTGGGTTCTAAACCTGCATCATATGACAAGTATTTTATTAGTCCATCCATCCATCCATCCATCCATCCATTCGCTTCCGCTTATCCTTTTCAGGGTCGCGGGGGGCGCTGGAGCCTATCCCAGCTGTCATAGGGCGAAAGGCGGGGTACACCCTGGATTTTATTAGTCTGCTACTTAAAATTAATAAGCAGGTATTTGTGTCTTTGCTTTGCACCCATACAGACAGTGAGGTCAAGTGCACTGCAACTTAAGAAAAGACCAGAAACTACAGCAATGCTGTAAAAGCACACAAAACACAATGAACGTTAAACAAAACATAATAGAAAAAGGGAGTGTTATTGTTTCCCCAGAAACATTTCCATGGTGTTTTGTTAGATTTTGTTGTTTTCTGTTGTATTTCCTTTGTGTTTTGTGTGGTTTTGCAGCATTTTCCTATTTGCTGGTAGTTTTTTGAGTTGCAGTCTGTTTGACCTTTCAGGGCTACCGTACACACAGTATATGGATGCAGCTTGTTAAAAGCTAGCTTTAGCTAATAACTTAGCACTACAGTTTTTTATTCAAATACGGTCTCTTCTAGCTTCAAAATATTTACATGGTGGCTTCAAAATGCCAAAACAAATGGTTGATGTTATGGTTGCTACATTCATTCTTTATATACAGTTTATGACTCACAGAATATGGATCTGGAAGACACAAATATCTACTTGTTAGAGTTAAGTAACACAAAAAATACTTACATTTGACTCACCTAAGCAGTAGCACAAACTTCACAAACAGCTCAAATTGAGACATGTCACATGTTGAGTGGGCCGGATTAGTGATAAAGTGATTATAACCATACAACAGGTGAATTCTGTAAAAATAAATAAATCTTTTGTACAGTTGTTATAAAGGGGGGAAATTGGCTCAAACTGTTTTCTGTAGCAGGTGGTGAAGATGTTGATTTCTCCTGAAAAGTTGGATATCTTGGTTGGTTTTTATTTTCAGCCACAAAGGTTGCCACTTGTGTGAAACTTACTTATCTTTATTCCTCTGTCTCCCTGCAGGTGGATGTAACAAAGTGCGTGGTGAGCACTGACCCAAACTTCTGTTCGCACTGGCTGGTGTCTGCTGTCTGTGCCTTTGGACACTACCTGAAGACGGTCGTGCTACACCTCCTCCGCGAGAAGTGAAAGAAAAAGAGACACAGTGGATTGTGAGCACACTGCCCGGCACTGCACACCACCAACACCACTAAAGCACCCACTGCTTTGGAATATGTTTACACTTATTTGCACTGAGCCTCGTTGATGAACACCCACCCATTTCACAGACAGCGAACTTTCCTCGCGTCTTTGGCTTCCCCTTGTCTATTTATTATTAATGGTTATATAATGGCACACATCGGATGCAAACGTATAAAAACTGCATCTGTGAGCAAGTTTAGCTTTTCATTTTTCATCAAACTGCACAGCTTCCAGTCTTGGTGCCTGTTTTGCAGGGATTTGGCTGCTCCTAGTGGTACCAAATGGTAACTACTAGCCCTATACACAGAGAAGTCAACTCAGGATAATCTGCGAGATCCTGTGGCCATTCATGAGAACTTGGTATTAGAGGAAATCTACACTTTTCGCCTGGGCTGTAATAGTTCATGCTAGATAAAGAGAAAATTCAACATATTTTTGACCAACTAAGGACTGTACAAAATTCCTTGATATCGAGGGATCAGAAAAAACATGGTTTGTGTATTTGTTTTTCTTTTGACTTTGCAGTCTGAAATGCTCAGAACAGCACATTCTCTGTTTCAGGCCTTTATTGTTCTTATCATGATTGGCAGCAGCTTTGACATTTTCTCTCCATTCCTACAGTCACTCTTCAACATTGTTCTGAAAGCATTTAAAGTGACAGTTCGTCCCAATGTCAGATTGACAGATTTTCCTCTGGCCCTCTTATGCTGTATGTCAGTCTACATTATTCAGGCGTGAGTTGCTGTTTTTGGAGGTGACAGGTTTATATATGTCTGCTTTCTCTTGAAAATAATAAAAATTAAATGACAACGGCCCTTTGATGCTCAAAGCATTGAAAACTCAGCAGCAATGCCTCTTACGCTAAATCATCAGCCCTGTTTCACCATTTTCTTTTTACTAAATAAAATTTTACCATAGCTAATTCCAGCGATACAGTTAACAAATGTTAACTGTAAAAAAACAAACAAAAAACAGTAACCTTTTAGAAAGAAAGTCAGTCTCTCATCAAACTACTGACAACAAGGTTTGCAGATAGTTTTTATTTATTTTTTAAATGAGTAACCCTGTCATGATTTCTGCAAAACGATGCATGGTGTGCTGTTATCTGTAAAATGGCAAATGTGACCTTGACCTTGATGAAACAAATTTGGATGGAAACCCATTAGGTGATCATTGTGTTTAAGTGTGATTACATTCTGATCAATACTCCAGGAGGAGTAATCCTCACCGTGGCATAAGCTTGTTGGTTCTACAGTTGGATGAAACAGGTGGCATTGATCCAAACTCTAGAAGGATCAATAAGACCATAGACCAGAGGGAATCAATGCAGTTTTGGTTTTGGGGTGAAATGTACCTTTGTTATAAAAAGGGTAGACCATACATTTATTCTACCTGGTGAATCCATAGTAAACATTAAGATTACAAATGTTGAAGCTGAGATTAAGCTTTATCCCAAGTTATTTATGAATACTTTTTTATTAGGATATAAAATTAGAACATTTTAGTTTTTTAATGGGCTTCGATGCTTACACCAAGTCTCTATGTACAGCAGCTTAATTCATCTTCAGTGGTCACTGTGAGGGAGTTTGTTATATTGCTGTACTGAAACTGCAGTGAGTTGCAACATGTTTTTTTCTGAGCACTTTCATTTCGTGAGTAGAATTTATTCCATGAATAATTTCACTGTTTGTATGGCATGTTAAATACATAAATGTTTGTGAATGGTCTTTGACTTTAAATATGCAGACATAAATAAAATATTCTTAAAGCAATCTGTAAAGTCTGGAGCCATTAATGATGATTTTCAGCTGTTTTCCAAAGGATGAGCACTTGTAAACCCTGAATAAATGATTCCTCATTACAAAGTATTAATTAGTGGTCTATGTGCATGAAATGAAAACACCTGTATTTACAGGTGGGTTTTTTTTCAGTGTTTATGTTTCAGTCTTTTTTGTTTCATATCCCAGGACTGATCTCTAGTTGCACATCATTTACTGAATTGTTTTCAAATGTAAACTTACTGTTGTATGTGTAGGCTGCAAAGAAACTGCATAAACACTGAAGGCTATTGTTACCGCTGAACCACATTCAGTGGGTCAAAATAGCATGCATCTTTGCAAGCAGTTATTTGTGTTAAACTGTGAAATATCTCTTATAATAAATAAAGTCTGATTTTGGGGTCTTCATTCACAGGGAAACCTTTCAGAAAATAATTTGGCCTCATTTGACTTGATGTAAGCTGTTTACAGCCCATTTACCTACACTCTTCTACACTACTACAATTTTCATCATTTATAAGTCTATATTTTCTAACAGTTGGGTTTATTTTTTAATTAGTTTCCATATAAACCTCTAAAGACCGTGTCTCTTCAGATGTTTTGACATTCAGTGGTTATATACAGCAGGGAAATAAGGGTCTCTCCTGAACGCACCTTTGGTGTTTATTTGTGTACGTGAACGCACCATGAAACCGCTTTCCACGGGATGGATACGTCACGCACTCCCGATTGGTCTTAAAGCCGCCTCGCCAGATTCGATTGGATATTGACAGAAACGTCCCGGCTGTTTCCGGATTCCGCAGCAGGTTTCTCTTCCCATTGGTCCAGCGTGTCCGAGTGCAGAGAACAACAAACAAGATCGGGTGAAGACCGTCGGGATGGATGCAGGTAAGCGAGATTTTACAGGAAAATATGATATTTTACTCCCTTAGCAATCTCGTTAGAAGTTATAATGACTACAGCATCACTCTTTAACACCTGGCGGTGGCACTTCTGCTCTGCCGCTTTGGGATCAGCGTCGCCAGCTGGCAGCCTGCCTCGGTGACGCTAGCTGCTAAAGTGATGACTAAAGCTAACTGCTAATTATCGTTAGCTTGCTGCTACTGTTGCTAAATCTGCGGGATTCCCGCTTTGACAACTTGTGGTGTCATCACAAAACATTTATTAAGGTGTCGTTTCTTGTGATGCCATATGTTGTTCTAAATAGTTTGTCCTCTATACATCTTTGGACTTTTTAGCTAACGTTTTGTTACGCCCAAGATGAGCATCCCTGCTGATGCGCTGTCACCATCACATCGGTTATCAAGCTGCTGTTAGCCTGACTCTTGTTAGTTATGTGGGCAACACGTATTTTTAAAGCTCGGTGGGAATATTAAGGCATGTTAAGATATTTTCTAGTGTCTGATAACAGGTTTAATGGGAGTTTTATGCTGTTTTTAATAAGAACTCGATCATTTATTGATGTTTGTTACTGTTTTACTGAAGTTTATCTTGTCTTTGAGCGCAGTGTTTCCAGCTGCAGTGAGAAGCCTGAATCTAGCCTGTTATTGTGGTTGGACATTGACCATCCTCATCAAGTCTTTAGGGACAAAAATTAAATTTTATGTTTTTTTGTTATTCAGTTATTGAAAGTCCCTTAACAGTTCCTTGTATCTGCTCGTTTAATGTTTTTAGCTTTTAATGATAGAAACTCCCTCAGCAGCATTGTTAGCACTTGCTCCAAAATCACGCGGGTTAGGCAGAGAAATTTGTGCTCACTTATTATTAAACATCATGACCAAGTTTTATCTCTTGTGTTCAGGAAGTAACAGGTCGTTACTACCTTGTAACCCACTGTAGAACAAGTAGAGATATTTAAAATCCTTCATTGTATCAGCTATTAAATCCCTTAACTTTTGCAGTGGTCATTTAGAATAACTTGGTTTTATGATTGCTAATTTTTATACACATTTCTTTGTCAATCTATTATGTATTTTTTGTCCATCTTCTTCACTATTGCTATTTTGCAAGTAGGTTGTGTAGGTAAGTTGCAAATGAATTGCTTTTTTTGGATCAGTAAAATTATCTGACTCTGAGTTTAAAGTACGAGCACGGAAGAATCATTTTCAGACTGATGGATGAGTGTTTTTCACTGACTCGAGTGGCATGGCCTTTCAAAATAAAGTCCTCTCAATATAAAAGTGATCTCTCCATACCTGTCTTTCAAATATTGATTGACTTGCTGTCTCCAACTTTGTTTCACATTTAAAATGAAGCACCAGAGGCTTACAGGATCCAGATGGTACTTGCTCTTTGCTCCTAGCTCCCAGCAAGGCTGCTACTTCCAGAGTTTAATTCAGCTTCATACATTTTCTTGGTGGTTACTAGCTGCTCATGACTCAAAAGGCAGTTTTCTGGTTGTTTTAGAGGGTGTGCTAGATTATGCTTAGATAGGCTGGTTCAGATTGGGGTTAACTAAACAGGAAAAAACTTAATTGAGAATAATTTTTTTAGGGAATTTCGCTGTGCGTGTTATGTAAGCAGTGAGCAATCGTAAGAAGCAAATAGACAGTCGTTAACCACATTAACCTGACTCTAAACAAATACAGGTTATCCTGGTCTTGTGGCAGTGTTTTTCTTTCTTTCGACTGTTTCTTTTAGGAGTCCTCATGTTAGATAATCTACCTCCATCTCACACTATGTCTTCCATCCACTTCTGTCACACCAATCATCTCCATGTCCTCTCTCACTACATCCATAAATCACATCTTTTGTCTTCTTCCTTTTTTCAGCCTTCTACATCTTTTGCCCACATATCTGTTGTCTCTCAACTGCACATGTCAAAAACCTTCACAGCCTTACTTTTACAGTTTGTCTCCCAACTGTGACATGTACGCTGCCCTTCTGATGTATGTGTTCCTAATCTCATCCATCCTGGTCACGCCCAATGAAAATCTAGCGTCTTCACATCTTCAGCTCTGCCACCTCCAGATCACCGGCCTGTTTTTTCATCAGTGCCACAGTCTCAAAACCATGCATCTCAGCAGGTCTCACTACCATCTTCTTAACCTTCCCTTTTGTTCTTTCTGCTACCCATTTGACATAAACCACTTCAGACACTTCTCCACCCACTCCGTCCTGCATGCACTCCCTTCACTTCTCTTGTGCACTGTCCATTGCTTTGGATTGCTGATCCTGTGCATGGCAGGCAGTCTGCAGAAGATTATATGTTGACTTAGAGAAGTTACTACAAACAAGAGGTTTTTTCCTGTAAAAATGGAGATTTTCCTTTCCGCTGTCACCAAGTGCTAAATCATAGTGGGTCGCCTGATTGCTGAGATTTTCTGTGTTATTGTGTGGTCTTTACCTTACAGTTTCACGTGCCTTGAGGCAAGTGTTGTTGGGATTTAGGTGCTATATAAATTGAATTGAATGGTTTGGATATTAAGTGCTTAAAGGCAGGACACTGCAACAAATGGGAACACTTGATTTAATCAGTTTCTTAAAAGCCCCCAAATTTTTGTTCCTGGATGTGGTTTAGAGTTCACTCCAGCAACTAATGGATACTCCATCTGAACTCCCTGAGAGATAGGTTCATGTTTATCAGCTGCAATAATTGGCCTGTGATAATGCTGGTGATCACCTGACATTTATTGACAAGTCTGAATATGGTCCTCACTCACATGCACTGCACAGCAAGAGATAAACCACCTCAGCTGTCAGCGTGTAAGCTGCCCGAGTTGAGTTGTGAAAACAGCTTTATCTTCCCTCAGACTCCTCCTCCTTTTTTTTTTTTTTTTGCAGCTACCTTGACATACGACACACTTCGATTTGTTGAGTTTGAAGATTTTCCCGAGACCTCGGAGCCTGTGTGGATCTTGGGCAAAGAATACAATGCACTCACAGGTGGGACTTGAATCTTCTCGCATGAAAATTTCAATACCTACGAATAGAGCTGGGCGATAGAACGATAACGATATGTATCGCGATATAACTTTTACTCGATAGAGAAATTTAACTATCGCGATAGACTTCACCGCTCTTGTCCTCTTAAAAAAAAAAAAAAAAAAAAAAGGTCAGCCAATCCAAATTAAGTAGCGCAGAGCCGAACCAATCACAGCCGCAGCATCACGTCGCGTGACTTGTTATGTACAGCACAAGTGCCAAGCCGCACGTGTGTTTGTTTGGGAAACAGCCAGCGGGTAATGGAGCCAGCGTGTAATGGAGGAAATGAGTGTGCCGACTAGAAAAATCAACCGAGCGTGACCGAAGAGAAAACAGATGATGGTTCCAACGCCGGAGAGATTGTCGAACGGAAGAGCCATAGAAGTTCCGTAGTGTGAAGGTATTTCGGCTATTTCAAGTCTGACAAAAAACAGAGTAGCGTGCACTGTAAATTGTGCCGAAAGCAAGTCTGGAAATACAATAAACTGGTGCATGCGTCACACTGTGCGCCACGTTATTGTTTCGGTGAAATGAATTTCTACAATACTGTTACTGTTAATTCTACTCTCTGCAGTGTTTAAATGCTTACATATACACACAGTTACTGTCCCTCCACACATACGACTCGGTTCTGCTTCTATGCCCCAGCTTTGTTTACTTTTTCCCACCGAGGCTTCTAGACTTCTGATTGGCCAACATTTCTGCACGGTTAGGAATCTAGCGCCACCTGCTGCTTTGGCATGTTCATAGCAGCGTTTTCCTTCATTTCTGCCTTTATGTGTGGACGGGATTATTTTTTAAAACGAAAACGGAAAATCTCAGTTTTCAAAAATACCCGTGTACGCGTGGACGTAGCCTCAGTCTCTGACTGGAAGCGCTAATTCGTCATTCGGCTTTTGTCAGACTAAAGTAACTGTTAAAACTGTTTGAAAAGCTAAGCTATACAACAAGGAGAGATTGAGAATTTCCTTTTAGTTCTCAGTTTATTTGATATTGACAAAAGTTAGTCAGTTTTGTCTGTTCTTCTGTAAAACAAACTAAGATTTATTTTTAGAATTAATATTTTGTTTCTAAGTGGAATTGACAATTTAGTCTGTTTCGTTTGTTCCATTTTGAAACTTAAACGCTTTAGCGACTGCCTTTTGTGTAGTTTGTAATATTTGCCTTTATTTATCTGAAAAAGTCTCATGTTCCTTAAGTACATCTACCCTGTTGAACTTATTATGGGAAATAAATATTTAAATAAAAACAAGCTGCTGATTATTTCACATTTTACTTGTGAGCAACGGCACATTTAAATCTTACAAATATAGTTATTTGGCTTATATCGTGATAGATATCGTTATCGCCTGAAATGAAAAAAACATATCGTGATATGAAAAAATCTCGTATCGCCCAGCTCTACCTACGAAACACATCACAAAGTCAGCCACTCTGTTTTGTCATTATGATGTGGATATGTTGTAATATGCCGATGTCTGTATTGTAGAGAAAGATGAGATTTTATCAGATGTCACTTCACGCCTGTGGTTCACATACAGAAAAAACTTCCCACCGATTGGTCAGTTCTGGTCTTTTGTCACACATTTCTAATGTGACCTCTGGCTATCAAAAGGCGTTATGGGTGACCCATGAATCTGTTACAGGGGGGACCGGACCAACATCAGACACGGGGTGGGGATGTATGTTACGGTGTGGCCAGATGATTCTGGGCGAGGCCTTGGTGTGCAGACATTTAGGAAGAGGTAAGGCGGACTTTATCTCTGCGTGGCACCAACAGCCCGTCTCCAGTGAATTGAAACGAGGCTTGTTTTTGACAGATTTCATAACTGACCTTTTTGTTTTCAGATTGGAGATGGGCCAAAGGCCAGAAACAAAGAGAGGAGTACATCAGTCTTCTCAACGCCTTCATCGACAAAAAAGACAGCTATTATTCCATCCATCAAATTGGTAAGTAGTGAGCTTCAAACCATTCCAGTTACACCAAGGCTTGAGTGAAAGACTTCACAGGAAATTCTTCTTCTGTTCTTATTAAATGCTGCAGCTCAAATGGGAGTTGGAGAGGGAAAGCCTATTGGCCAGTGGTATGGACCAAACACAGTTGCCCAGGTTCTAAAGTAAGTACAGGAAAGTACCACAAGGGTCCATTGTGGACTTCATGCAAACACACAAAGCCAAAATGAGCAAGAAATCCCCGCATTTTGAAAGCTGGAACAAAGGAATTACTGGCTCTGTGCTCTGTAAATTAAAGATTAAAGCTGTGCTGTGCAGCATTTTTGTGAGCAAACAACAGTTTTTGTGTTCAGCATTTCTCTTAAGCACACATTATTTGTGTCTTTAAGGCCTTAAACATTTTTAGTGCATTTCTGCTGCTCTCAAGTTTATGGGGTAATTCTTGACTTGCTACTTGTTGGTCTTTAATCCATTAGCATTTTCTGGACTATAGTTTTTCTGCTCATCGGTCAGCCATTTATTTTCATTTTTCAGACATTTATCACTACTGCAGGAAAATCGAAAAGAATCCTGGTAAGAACAGGAAAAAAAAAGCTGAGTAAAAACCCCCAATGAAATATCCCACTCTGATATCACTTAGTGTGCAGCATACCAGTGTGGCATTTTTATTATTTGCAATTCAAATTCCTTTAAGTTGACTTTTATATGTAACACCAGCTAAAATAGTTCCTTACAATTAGTTCTAGGAAAAAAATACATTTTTCAGTAAACATCTAAATTTAAATGTAAATTTCTTATTTTTTTTTACCCCCCCCCCCCCCCCCCCCCCCCAATAGTTTTCTTACGGAGAATGGCAAGCTGCACATAAATACTAGCAGTCTCCCAATGGATGCTGATTGGTTGGTTAATCATTTCTAACATGAAGTACCCCTTTGGTGTACATTTTCCAAACAAATAAACATACTGCCGGTCACCAGGTCTACCCGTTGATGTCTGAACTTGACCTTGAGTTCAAGGTCACCAGTATTTGTACTGGTTTGAGATTTTTCATAGATGCACCTGCCTTTCAAAGTCCTACATCGACTTGTTTTGGAGATATCTCATTCACAACTTTGGTGTCCACGCCACTTGCCCAGCGGGGTGACGTCTATACCCCATAACCCTTTTATGTCTGAGGGGTAACTCATATGGATGTAAAAGAAAGCGCTGATTCGGATTGTCAAAAGTGTTGCTGTCAGGAGTTTGCTGCTAAAGTGAATTACGGTGCTGTGACATCACATATAGTCTCAGAATCGTATTTCACGCTAATCAAAACCCAAAACACAAAAACGTTAGAAACACGGAACCACCATGTTTTGAAACTTGATGAAAAATTTCCTGTTTGCCCCATGAAATTTACACCTCCATCAGACTGGCTCACAAACCTCCCAGTGGACCAGGAAGTCCAGAGGGTGGGCAGTTCTCTAGTGTTTTGGAGCGCTGGGGTAAAATTAAAACGTGTGACTGTGCTGTTTTGCTTTCAGGAAGCTGGCGGTGTTTGATACGTGGAGCAAAGTAGTTGTACACGTGGCGATGGACAACACTGTGGTCATCGAGGAGATCAGTGAGTGCAGCTGTGTTGCAACTGTGGACTGTTTACACAGTTCCTGTTTGACCAAATCTAACAGTTTCTGTGTGTAAACATCTACAGATTGATATGAGTCTCTGCAAAGAAACCAAGTTCATCCAAAGACAGAGTTATGCTGCTACTTAATTTACCAGTAGCAGCATAACTCTACACAGACCTAATTTGTATCTGGTGTAGTTTTCCTTCACTGTAATGTACTGGCAGCATGGTCGACAGTAATCTGAGTAATTTTCTGGTTTTTGTGATCATTTTTCTGTAGAGCGCCTTTGCATGCCCTGGCTGGATGCTGCAGGAGCCTATGGAGAATCGGAGGGAGTTGGGGAGCTTAATGGATGCCTGGAGGGAGCGTGTGCCATGGCTGAGGAGGAGACGGCGCTCTGGAGACCTCTGGTACTGCTCATCCCCCTCAGGCTGGGCCTGAGCGATATAAATGATGCCTACATTGATACCCTCAAGGTGAGAAACTAGCATGTACAGCATAATGACACAACTAATTCTGTGAGTAGTTATGGCCACTGTATCATGAAAAATGAGCACTGTCAGTGCAGATGTGATTTGCAAAATGGGAAAAATGACAGATAACCACAAAGAAATGGCATAATGACGAACTGTAGAATGTGAGGCATTTAGAAATCAGAAATCCAATACTGTTAAGGAGAATCACACATGAAGGAAGTAGCAGCGTAGAGACCTTAGAAATCAATGACACTGAGCCCAGACTACAGCTGATATAACTGTTGGTGAATTAAAGTGGGCTCAGGCAAAACTATTCTAAACTACAAGGCAAGGGAAATGACAACCAATGAGAGCAAATGATACAGTTGACTGACACGCAACAGCTTGGTACACACATTTACAGACGGTTACCTAGGCAACTGGAGCCTGGAGCAAGTGTGACCAACCACCAGTCAGAAAGTCATGCAGGATGTCTGTCTTTGGATGCTCTTTTATGTTAGTGACCAGGAAAATAACTATTTAAAAGTTACGACAGTCTGAGCATGTAGTGTCCTCGGCTTTTCAGTCAGATAATGGATGTAGTCTCCGTGTGCCTGACTTTTATCCGTACTAAAACTCTAAAAGGGTTGTGGGTAGTGCAGATGCCTGTTTGGGAACAAGATAAATAATTCATCAGCAGTGCCAAGATACAAAAGTATTCAAAAGCAGCTTCTGCTAATTTAAATCTCTATCCACTTCCAGAATTACAAGCCACTTCCACAGATTCAATAATCTCAGTGCTGTAGAATTTATGTACGGCCTCCCACTGCCCGCTTCTCAATCCCAGCGTCTAACACATGGAGTAAAAAGCACATCTCTGTTCAGCTGAAACGGAAATAAAAAGCTTCATTATTAATTTAATGACCCCTCATGACTGACAGCATTATGGGATCAACAATGCAAGAACGGTACCTGAATAAAACTCCCGTTAAGTTATCATAGATTTTAATTTAGGGAAAGGGATTTTAAGGAGACATTCAGTGCCAGCATGGTGTATATATATATATATATATAAGCCAAATTCAGCCACAGCTGGGGTGAGATAAACCCTCTTGTCTCTTTTCACAGCAATGCTTCATGCTGCCTCAGTCCCTTGGTGTTATTGGGGGAAAACCCAACAGTGCCCATTACTTCATTGGTTATGTCGGTATGTCTAGTCTCTGTGTTTGTGAAATAAACTGTGCATTCTAAACAGCTCATGTTCATCATGTGATTCTTTTTTTTCCTTCTCTTCTTAAACACCTTCATTAAGTTACCCGCTTGGGTCTGAACACGTGTTTTTGTCCCCAGGAGAAGAACTCATCTATTTAGACCCACACACCACACAGCCTGCAGTGGAGCCGTCTGAAGACAGTCAGGTCCCCGATGAGACGTACCACTGCCAGCACCCACCCTGTCGCATGCACATCTGTGAACTGGACCCATCCATCGCAGCGGTAGGACTGCCAGGGAGAGTTTGACAGTGCAGAGCTCTTAGAACAGTCTTCGTCTCTTAGACCAGCGGTCCCCAACCTTTTTTTGCGCCACGGAGCAGTTTATGTCTGACAGTATTTTCCTCCGTACAGTAAAGAGGATAATAAAGGGGAAAACAGATTACCCACTTACTAAAGAAAAAGATCCATAGCTGAACCTTCCATTAGGTTAACAAATGTTAACAGATCTCATCCCAAGTTTGTCCAGCATTTGTTGGAAAGTATGAAAGAGCCTGATAAGGTAGTGGAGGCATGTAAAGAGCTAGTGGAATAACGATGGGCTTGGAAAAAATGTCATACTGTGTCCAGATGCTGCCAAAGACCTTTCAGAAGTGCCTCCGGCTGATACAACAATCAACAGAACAACATATCGGATGACACACAGGCTGTTGTGTGCAGATATGAATATTAATAGTTAGACATAAATGTGTTTTCTGTGCTCTTCCAGGGTTTCTTCTGCAGAACAGAGGATGAGTTTGATGACTGGTGTATGCGCATAAGAAGGGTGTGTCTCTCTCTGTCTGTAACATTAATTTTTGTTTATTACAACTTAATAAAGGCATCGCTGTGTTTTTGGAATATCGCAAAAATAATTGTCCTTGTCTTGTAGCTGTCCTGCAACAGAGGGACCCTGCCTATGTTCGAACTCGTAGACAGCCAGCCCTCTCATATGGTCAGCGTGGACACCCTTAACCTTACTCCTGGTAAATATACTGCAAATTATTTTCTTAAATATGCTAAAAACGAATTCAACTCTGTGAGGGGAGTGTTGTAGCTACTCTTTAGCTCTTTCTTTTGGGAGAAAAAAAAGCAAGAGGACGTTTTGGTAAGAAAAGTTAGTTTTTGATGGGCGTTAACAAAAAACCCCCCAAACAAAAAATGTTTGTTTTTTTGTTTTTTTACCCCCCTTTAAGAGGGGGGCCAGTGGCAATAATGCTACACTGATTGGTCGTAAAGCTCACCAAACAAGAAAATGCATGACAGCAAGGAAGATGTGTGAATCCCCCCTAAAGATAAATAAAACACTGTTTCTGGAGTCTTAACTCACAGAGTTAATAAACATTAATTTAAAATTTTCTTTAAAATTTTCCTTTGCAGATTTCTCAGACTCAGACAGGTTGGAGCGATTCTTCGATTCAGAGGACGAGGAATTTGAAATCCTTTCCCTGTGACGAACATAACGAACAATGATTTGCTGTTCTCGATGGCGGACGGAAGATTCACCGTGTCTTCTCTGAATCAGAAGGGAAGCCTGAGTGAAGGAACGTGAACTGGAAAACTCTTGAGCCAGTCCAGCTCCAGTGGTGTAGTCAGTGTGTGGCACACAGCCTCCGAATGCTCCATCATTGAGACTGCCTGAGGGAGGGGAGGGAAGGGGTGTGGAGGGGAGCTGTAGCAGGAGCTCAGGATAAATTCTGTATGCACATCTTCACATACACGTGTTTCCATTTAAGTCTTAACACTTTTAAATGTTTCTTCTGAAGTGATATGGTGCCTTTCCCTGACTCCATTAGTAAAATTGCCATAACAGTTTTATGTTGTGTAGAAACACGGTGCGGTCATGATGCCCACGGCTTACGCGGTTTGTCACTAATAACTGACGTCTGTAACAGCCTGTAACGAAACCAAATTTAGTCAAATCTGAAGACAAGTTGTCTTAGTTGTATCCTCGCCAAGTCTGAAACATATACACTCATCCATTGGAAGATTATTTATTTAATCAAAGCAGTATATAGGCAGGTGACAGAACAATAGTTATGTAAAAGAATGAAAAAAGCAAAAATAAAAAGAGCTGAATTTCAATTTGTATAGCTCTCTTGACTTGTACAAGTGTGGGACGTAATATTTTACTCAAGTAAACGTGTGGGATGAAGTTTGTGGGGTGCAGGAGAGGACTTTAGTTTTGAAGAGTTTCACTCCAGAGCTCTCCGAGCGGCAGGTTCTGTGCTTTGTTGATGGCATTGAGGCTGTGGGCTGTGATGTCTTTGTGAACATTTTCAATATTCTGTGCTGCATCGATCACCTGAGGAAGAAAATTTCGATAATTAGAACAAATCGGCGACTTTAGTCTTTTTCCAGATAGTTTAACGTTAATAAGATGCAACGAAGAGACTGTGGAGGTGCTTTCACACAGGAGGCAGCATTGGAGTGCTTGCAGACACCGCTGCCACAGTTCAGCAAATATAAACTTGGATTGCACTAAAGTAGAAAGAAGACATCCAGCAGACAGAGTGGAAAAGTTCATATCAGAACCACAGGAGGAAAAGACTTCCTTGGAAACGGGTTTCCATCCAAATAGATGCGGCTGTGGAGTTTAACGGTGGTGAAGCTTTGCCTGTTTAGCTCTTTGCTCTGCAGCTCGCTGATTCTAGTAGTGAGCACAGCTCGGTGCATGATACGTCCTGTGTGAAAGCCCCATAAGAGAACCTCGGACTGCTTTCATAACTTTGTAAAAATGAAAACTATCCAAGAATTCACATTCTGAATTCTTATTTCTAGAACAATAAATAACACTAGGCCCAAGATAAAGTAAGATAAAGCATACTCTCATTGTTCACAGTATTTATTCACTTCAGTCATTGCAGTGCAAGTCAAGCTTTATACTCTCACCAACACCTGTCAGTGTGGAGTGGACCTGATGAAGACAGGTGGAGTAAAATAACCCTGGAGGTGGTAACATGATACATTACTGTATGTGATGGCACAGACTGATCAGGAAAAGGAAGCCAGTGCAACTATAAAGACATGAAGAAAAGCTGTTGGTGTCGCAGCCACGAAATAGAGTTTAGGCGGTGCTTTGCAGCTGACAGGTGGCACCTGATCACACAGATATCGGCCCGATGCATCCCCGTTTTAAACATCCTGTCGGAATAAATCTTCCATTCAGGCTTCCCTCATACCTGCCAGTTTACTGTCTGATCCTTCATCAGCTGTTCAAACCGCTGTTGCACTGTTCTTTGGAAGACGCTCGTCTCGTATCTCTCTTGCCCAAACTGTCCTCTGAGAGCAGCCTCGGCCGGGTTCAGCTGCAGAAACATTACGAGGTCTGGCTTTGGCAGTCCCACATCAGGCTGCATGCACCAGTCCAGGCGGAAGCCCTGAAGAAGACAAAAAACCTCTATCTGTCACGCTCGACTGCATGTTGCAATACCGAACTGATGGATGGAGTTTGAAAAGCAGAATAAATGCACTTACCGGCTTAGCGCTGGTGAAAGCAACTCCAGAGAAAGCATACCTGTCTACAACCAGAGTGATGCCTTGCTCCAGCTTCTTCTTCATTAAAGGCCTGTGGATTAGAATCTGTTAGGCTGTGTAAAGACTTAAAGGAAATGAAACAAATGTCAGCACATTTGATACAACCAGCAGTGTTTGCTGTCGTGTTTGCCAATCAGTCCATTTGCACTTAAAAAACTGGAGAAGGAACCAATGCAAATAATTAAAAAAAAGCGTGAAACTGAACTCACCACTATGCACTTTTAAGGACCTGTGATTTATAACATTCATAGCATGAAGTAAAAAAAAAATGAACATGGCTTATCTAATTGTACTAAACTTGCTGTAAAAAAATAAATCAGCTGATTCTGAGGTGGGAAGCACTAACTGATTTTTTTCATAGAATGATTTTACTTTTTAGGAAACCTTAAAAATGTGATATTGATTTAGGAAATATTTAGTTGTGCATCAATAAACAGAGTCCGTTCAGCCATAAGGCTCAAAGCCTGTGTTACAGGGTCTCAAACCATTTTAATTCACGTGCCACAGGCAGCCCAGTTTGATCTCAAGAGGATCAAACTGCTACAATTATCTGCAAATCATGACTTTTCTTTTAGTAAGTGTACATTATTTAAAAAAAACAAATTCACACGTAATAAGCTATTGATTCATAAAATTCACAATGAACTTTCTGGGGTGTCCTATAAAAACTAACATCTGAGTTTTTCTACACAAAAAAAAAAATGCTACTGAAATAAATTAAACAAAGCCATCAATACAAATCACTGGGTTTCTGCTTTGTTAGCGTTTTGCTCAGAATTTGTCCCTTCATTTTTTTAAAAGAAAGACAAGATCAGAAATCTTTGCTCCGTCTTCATCCACCCGTTTGTCTGCTTTAGGTTTTACACCTGACATTAAAACACTCGTCCAGCTGCTGATCACACTGTTGGGTTTTATTAGCCTGGTGTCTCCAGTTGAGCCAGACCATTAGTGTTTAGGCAAAGACATTTTGTTTTACACATATGCAGGTGTTACATTCTGTAAAATGCATTATATATGATTAAAATAATTTAACTGCAATAAGTATACACCTTTCATATAAATATATTCTATAACTTAACTATTTTCTTTAGCCCACATAATCATATATTTCAGTTACATAAAACATGTGAATTTTGATTTTATGTAGTGTATAGCCTATATAATAAAAATTAATGTAGCCCAATAACTATAAAAACCAGAAAGCTACAGAACATGGGGCGGTTCATTTACAATCACAAGTCTAACTTACGTTTCATAGTCATTTTTATATCAGAAATAATCTGATTGTTTTGTGCTTGAATGTAAACAAAATGCCAGAAATCTGCACTGTCATCAACACATTTATCACCAAACATTTAAACCTAATATTTCATGTTTTATTAGGTTAACCCTCTGGGGTCCAGGGTATAACTGCCATTTTTTAATAACAGCTTGATCTTTTTTTGCCTTGCTTAGTTTGGTGTCATTATTTTCAGCACAACCTCACATGTCTGAATTTACAGTTATTTTTTCATTGCTATACTGTAATAATACATGTGATCTGAAATCACAAAAAAATATGAAATCAGAGTCAGCAAAAGTTTATTTTTTACTGTAAAAACCACAAACATGTTTAGTTAATTATTTTCATAACTTGAAATGCAAATTAAATTGTACATTTTAAAAACCTATGCACAAATTTTGTAAACAAAGACATTTACAGAACAATCAGATGCCACACAAATTGATTGTGCCAGTGAAGTAGTCTGTCTGCCACAAAACACCACAGGCCTGCAGGCCTGACAATATGCAGTATATTCAGTTTTAGAATTTATATTCAGTGTTAATTGTAGCTAGGCTCAAGGTGTTAATGCTAGCTTCTTTTAATAAACAACACTGTCATATGCAAATTTGTGGTGGCAAGAGGTGGCACCCCTGTAGATCCGCCCCTGTTTAAGACTGCATGAAGTAAACCTAAAGCACTGAAAAGTCCAAACATGGACTGCTTCCCATTTTCTCTGTATCATTCCTCCTGTAGTGCCTGTCATCAGAGTAACTTGGGAACGTGTCACTTCCTACATGTTAGCTCGAGGATCAGTCCACTGACACTGATTTGCAGCCAATAGGAAGCCGACCTCATTAAAGGTACTGAAAACACCTGAGATTTTTTTTTTTACACAGATTTTCATTGGCACATATGTTCACACTAACGTAGAGAGTCTTACACCATCTCCCAGCGGTTTGCAGAGAACAACAAGTGCACCGTGTGGTCCTCCAAATCACTCTTGTTCTCCAGGTAAGCCCCAATCAGCTGTCCGATCGTCGTGGTCCTGTCTGCAT
Organism: Copadichromis virginalis; assembly: GCF_057382275.1. NCBI lineage: Eukaryota > Metazoa > Chordata > Actinopteri > Cichliformes > Cichlidae > Copadichromis > Copadichromis virginalis. Next base: position 14,298,727 of record NC_140639.1, on the reverse strand, counting down.
GAAGAAAACCGCCCCGGGACAACACGTCAGACACGTTAAAGCCAGAGGAGAACTTTAAGCTCCTTCGGTGAAAAACGGAAAGCATTCTCACCGGGGAATCTCATCATCTCAGCCGGCCTGCCGCTCTGCTGCAGAGCTTGAACCAGCTTGCTGCACTGCGTGGTCTTCCCGGCCCTGTCCACCCCCTCCAGCACGATGAGCGCTCCTCTCTTACCCGCCATCTCCGACCACTGTCCGTCAGTGCTGCGGTGAACGTTGCAGAAACCACGAACAAACTGAAGCCAAGCCCTAGAAACAGACCTGTTCCCTATCACCATTTGCCGCCTTTTCCTAAAACAAAACGTCAACAAGGAAACACAATGACGCACTTCCTGTTTCACTTCGTCACGTTTCAGCCAGCCCATTAGCTCTCCGACTGCTGCCCTCTACTGTTTACCCATCATCCCCCTTCACAGATCATTTAGATTTTGCCTACAACACCGTGTAAATACTCCGTCAGTCTGTTTGAATTAGAATATCCAAGAAAAGCAAAAATGCAGGAAAGAAAACTCCTACAACTGCTCCAATATCTATGGAAAACTGCTCTCTAATTCCTTGGCTGTACTTAGAACTTCATACACTTAATCACAAGCAACAGTTATGCTGAATAAAACACGTTTTATTAGCACAGGGCAATTTACTGGCTGATTCACCTGTGAGTGTGCAGTGTCCCGAAGTTCGCTCTCAGATTGAAATCTCAACAAATCACAACAGCAATCTCCTTGAGATGCTTCATATTGGAGATTGATTTATATAAGGTAATAATACGGCGAAATAAGATGACAACCCCTCCTATAAGAGTTGGCGTTAACTCTCCAGGTATCTGATAGTCTGGATGTCGTTTTAAAAGATATTCCCAGATTTGGTGTTTTGATAATGGTGCTGGATAGCAAATAGACACAAAATGTCCCATAACTGTTTAGTTGTTTTTTAGAGCTGGAGGTCATAAAGACTATATATTTTTATTGTTTGCTATCCCTTTTTTGTCCCTTTGTGTCCGGTGGCACCCTGGAAGGGAACACTCCCATCAGGATGAAGGTGATCACTTAAAACTAATTCCAGCTAAATACCCACAGGTCCTGTAAAAGGTGATATTCAACACCTTTCTTTTTCTGATAGTATGGAGGGAAATAATCTGTTTCACTCCCTTTGACACGATGAATGAAATTAATCATTAATTCCTAGTTAAATAATTAGATATATATATATATATATATATATATATATATATATATTAAATTATAGCCTATTGATACGTTGGTTTGTTCTGTGAATGAACACAGCAAAAACAAAAGACCATAAAGCAGATGGGAGGGGGTGGAATAGGTTGTTTCCCATTAACAGAGACTGTCATGACAAGTTACTGTATTGTTAAAAATGTACTTAACTGCAATATATGTATGTATTTAACTTTAATATTTAACTGCACAACCACATGAGCACCAGATTTCATCCTTATGGGAAAATGATCTTTACAGCATTAGACACGTGTTACACTTTGCTCTTGTGACAGTGTTTCAGAGCATCTTTCAGTGCTGCCAGCACCATATCGACGTTCTCCCTGCTGCTGTTACATCCCATCAGTCCCACGCGGAGCACCTGGAAAACGACAAAAACATCCAATGTAAAACACACAGGCAGGAACAAATGTGTTTGGATGATGCATATTGGCACTCGATCATCATTTTCTCCTACCAAACCAACTGATGGTCCGAGCCCCCCAGAAATCTCCAGATTGTGTGTTTTCATTATGAAGCTTGTGATCTCTTTCCAGTCATATCCATAAGGAGCAACAATTGTAGTGACTGTTGGTAGCCTCAGACGCTGTAACAAACAGCTCATTATTTAATCTTATATAAGAAAGAGCTGCAAGCTTGATGTAAATTCCCATACAGATTATTATGATTATTCTAAAAACTTACCTTTTCTTTGACAAAAAGCTTGAGACCCATGCTCTCCAGGCCAGCATGGAAATATTCGGCTACCTTCAGATGTCGTTCCCATGAATTCTCCAAACCCTTAAAAAAATTGAATTATAGAATTAAAGCTAAAAAATTCACAGACAATTCGCAGACACTAGGGAGCTGCAAGTCCTTTACTCATCAACCATATCTCAATTTTCAGAGTACTGATCACAAAAGTGTGCTCTACAGCTGTGCTGTGAAGCTGCATGTTCAGCTAAATTCTAATGCTGGATGACATGAATATTTAACAGGGGAAAGTGTTTCATGTTCACTCTTAGACTAGTGTGTTAGCACTTTTCATATTAGCATTAGGCACACAATACCAAGTCTGGTGGGAATGTCACGTTGTTGGTATTCCAATCAAAGCAGTGGATAAATTAAATTTTGGCCTGATAACTGTTGGAGACTGTAGAAATATAACGATCCTAAAGTTGGTAGGATTAATTCTCTGAACATGATCATCAGTACAAGGCTGAAATATTTTAGCCTGCACAAAAGCCAAACATTTGTTCACTCATTAATTAATTATCTATTAATGAATTCATACACTACCGTGTGGCTGTTTTGACAAATTGCCCCTGACATCAACACTCTTGGGATCACTTAACCAAGTAAACCCCTCCACCATGGATCTAGAAAGCTGTGGTGGTTTGGGCATCTAACTACAAAAGCCACTTCCCTCTCCTCACCTGAGGAGGTGGCTGAGGGCTGTCTGATCATACCTGCTTAGACTCCTGTCCTGCAACTCAGACTGAGATAAGCAGGATAATAGATATTTTTCCCCCTCTATGGGATTCCCAAGACAGTTACTGAACCACATAGGATCCAGCTGCTTAACTGGAGCTTAACTGTATGGGCCATAAGAAGTGCTCAACTGGTGGGAGGTGTCTGCAGATTTCCTCAACAAACTGAGTTCTGCATCTGCAAAGTTCTGACTGCTGCAGCTGGACTAATTATTCTCTCTTTTTTGATTCAAGAAAAGTGAGGGGTCTATATTTCGCATTCACTCTGCAACTCATCTGTTTAATAAAAGTCAGGATTTTAATTGAAAATGTGACATTTGCTTAGTGACACCAAATGTTTTAGCTGCAGTGCTTTTATCTCAGGTTTCCACAGAGGAGATACGCTCTGTTTCCATTACTGTATTCTGTGCTTCATTAGTTAATTGCATAAAATGTTAAAACTGCAGGCTCATGTCTCACCTCTTCAACAAGGACAGACAAACTTTCCCTCAGAGAGTAAAAAGCAGTGACAGGACCTGTGTGGTGATATCTATGAAAAGAGACAAAGCAATACCAAATGATCTTAGTAATAGGTTAAAAGTGAGCCTGAAACACGGTCCAGTCTGCAGAGAAAGTCTTACACTCTTGATGGCTTTCCATCACATCCCCAGTAGTTTGCCAGCCAACTCAAATCCAAGTAAAATGACACAGGCTTTGTCCTTCGGCTGAAGATTTTTTGGCTGTGGATAAATTTACCTTTAAATACTTATGGTACCCTATTATTCTGAATGAATAAAAATGATAAAAATGTGCAGTTCTTACCATGCTCTCTCACTGAAGGAAATCGGTGCTGTACCTGGTGGAGCATTCAGAACCTTTTGGGAGCCTGTATACAGGATATCTATCTCTAAAAGTACAAACATCGACAGAAAAATCCACATATATTATTTCATAAAATAAAGACTGGAAACATCTGGCAGGATTTTTCAGTGCACCTTGCTGGTCCATGTAAACAGGGGCTCCTCCAATTGATGCCACAGAGTCAACAAGAAACAGGCAGTTATACCTGCAAGCAAATCACAAAACACCTATATCATCTGTCTAGCTGCAGATGTGGTGATGGCAAAGTGCTGTGTCTTACTTATGGCACAGCTGTCCGATGCCATCTAAAGGATGCAAGACTCCCGTAGAAGATTCTCCGTGTGCCACAAAGAGCAGCGCAGGTCTGTGTTTGGATAAAGCCTGCGGTGAGATAACAGTGTGATTACACAAGTGGCAGCAGTGACAGAAATGATTAAAGTAGCCTGATAACTGGAGCATCAGGAAACAATACCTTTTCCATCTCTTCAATAGTGAAGCAGCCACCAGGAGGAGCCACTATAGTGTTTACTCTCGCACCTGCAGGTTTGATACACATGCGTTTTTCTTAATTAACTGTTTTTTTAATTACACCAATGAAAGCCACCTTAAAAAGACAGCAGCAGTAATACTCTGTATTTTTATCATCAAATCCTGTGGAAAGACCTATGGGAGATTATTTAATTATGTTCCACAATGCTCCGTTATTTTCCTAAAAGTCAGTATAATGCACTGCCTGACATGTTCGTTACTGTGGACATGCTGCAAATACTAGAGCAGCTAATGAGTATTCACCATAGACTGCATATATGGCTCATGGTTCCCTTATTGTATGACCTCAGTAAAAACCTTTCTCAGGAGATTATAGGTTCAGCTGCTAGCACAACATTAAGTTAATGTTTTAAACAGCTATGATGGCGTCTGTGAAAATGTTCAGCTTGACTTGCAGTGTGCTTTGGTGTCATGCATGTTGTGCCTGTCACAATTTGTGTAACCTGGAACTCACACAATGGCCCGGGTGGAGGCACAGTTGCGTGAGAGAGACAGTTTCTTAGGCGATTTCAGAGATTAGCAGATGGCACACATCAACTTTGCTGTACATTTGGAAAAGGCGTAAGGCGAAAGTATTCCACAGCAAAAGCTCTTTTTGAACAGTGCCCATCTGTTGTAGGAAATTATATTTTTGAATTTGGTTATCTTCCAGGATTTGTTAGGTACAAATGATACAATGAGCCTTACCTATCCTCTCTGCCATCTCAGCTGCTCTCTCCCCCCAGATTCCATTCACAGCTACAAGCACGCTTTCCCCGGGCTCCACTGCATTGAAGATGGCGCACTCCATAGCACTGTGGCCGGTGCCACTCACAGCTAGAGTCATTTTGTTTTGAGTCTGGAACATATACTGGATCCCACTCTTGATGTCGTTCATTATCTGTAATTGAAAAAGTTTGGTGTAACGAGTAGTGATCTATCTGATGTTAGAACCATTCCCAATCTTTGTCTAGCACAGACAGCATGCAACCCAAATATAGATCCTAGTCATTGGTGTTAAACCTCTGAAGTTACCTCGAATATCTCTGGATGCATGTGTCCAATGACAGGGTTAGCACCAGCCTCCAAGATCCGTGAAGGGACGTTTGAAGGTCCCGGTCCAAACATGTGACGATAGGGAACAGTCAGAGGTTTCTGCAGGCATTTTGGTGGCGGTACAGAGATGGACGACATCTTCCCAGCAGTGTAACAAGCAAAACAAAACCGCAAAGAGCCGTGGAACCAGAGAAACCACACCTCAGCTTAACACACCTCTCTTTCTGACCAGTGAGCACCACAGGTCAGAAGACCATCATAACATGTTCTGCTTTTATCTTTCTCTTCTTATGTCAACACTTGTTGGTCTCTCTGTGTAATGAGCTCGTGTAGTTTGATTTGTTCTCATTTTTCAAGATAAGCAAGTGATCCTGCATGTCCCGAGATGTTAATCATTGACCACCAACTGAGTCTCAGGTTTAACTATTAAACTGCAGTGTTCCTAAAACATTAACAGAGTTTGTTTGCTAAAAAAAATTCACTTTGTAAGATGATATTTTAAATGCATTAATGAACCTTAATTAAATCTATTACTTCTCGGGTCATTAAGAACCCAACAATTCTCTCATAAGGAAATAGTTGATGAGGAGAAACTCATTTTTAACAGGATGAAATCTCCTGTTAAAACAAGACTCACAGTGGACAGCCTTCTACTTTTAAATATCCTAGGAACCACAATCAAATCAGCAGTCTGTGAGTAAAGTGCTCTATTGGGAGAGTATGGCCCTTTAAGATTTGTCATTATTCAAGACCTTGTATGTGAGGAGATTCTGGATTTAACAGGGAGCCAATGAAAGGAAGCCCATATGGGAGAAATATGCTCTCACTTTACTCCCTGTCAGTCCTTTCACTGCAACATTTTGGATCATCTGAAGGCTTTTCAGGGAGCTTTTAGGACAACCTGATAATAATGAATTACAGCAGTCCAGCATAGAATTAATAAATGCATGAGCTAGTTTTTCAGCGTCACTCTGAGAAAGGATGTTTCTAATTTTAGAGATAGTGCACAGATGAAAGCTTTTGCTTGAGTATTCTTTTGAAGTAAATATGCGGCATCGTAATTACATTTTTCTGTGCAGTTAAAATGCTAAAGTTCAGCAGAAGTTTTAGTTTTTTAAATGACCCTTAGGCCAGTTTTTGTTTTCCATTATTATGAGGTCAATAACTTTTTAACCATCACTCAGTGAGAATCAGTGGTGAATTGAATATTTGAGGTTTATTATGACAGCTTGTCATTGTGCTTCACAGTTGGGCCTGATTTGTCTTCTGAGGGATGAGGAGATGCTTCCCCAGAGGTTCGGCGCAGAAGCTGCCATCTTCGTACACGAGCCGTCCCCTCAGGATGGTGGCGCGCACGGCCCCTTGCAGTTTGAGGCCAAGGTAAGGAGTCAGCTGATTGCACAGTCACAAACAGCAAACTGTTATACAAACAACACTCGTCAACTCATCATACAGTGTTTATGTTAAAATTTTCTCAGTGATTGTATTTACCTTGTTTTTATGATGTATGTTTTCTTCTTGAATCTGTGAAACACAGCAAAGGATGAAAGACATCTGCCTCAGGATATGATGACTGTTTATGGTTTCTTACCTCAAACTCTCTCTCTGGGTCCCACACGACCAAGTCGGCATCATAACTGGGGGCAAGGCAGCCCTTCCGGCTGTCGAGGCAACACAGCTGAGCTGTTTTTTGGCTCAGGAGCCTCACAACATCAAGGAGCTGAAAACCTCGTTTACTGGCTGAACTCCAGAACAGAGACAAGCCTGAAAACGATGAGAGTAATAAAGAAGATCACTGAGAACTGAACTGAGACTAATCAAATCAGAGTTTTTCCACTCCTTAATTCTATTTGTCCTTTAATAATAAGATTGTATGAGGCGAAACACTGCGTATCACTGTCACGAGACGTGTTGGTGTCACACTTTGACCGCTCTCTCACTGAGGCAGAACAGTAAATGATTGCTTTAAACTGGAACTCGTTCATGTTTACCTTCCTGTGAACTTTGACTGACTGTCAGTGATTGTCAAAAGCATTATGGGGATATGTGGGGGCAGGGGGCAGCTAATCCAACCCAAAAGAAAAGAAGCATATCCCTGTAATATTCCACGGATTAGAATTCATTTGTAATCCATCCATCCATTTTCTTCTGCTTATCTCATTCAGGGTCGGGGGGTTGGAGCCTAACCCAGCTGTCATACAGTGAGAGGCAGATTACACCCTGGACAGGTCACCAGTCTGTCAGAGGGCTAACACACAGAGACATCATCTCTTCTATTCATATCAAGTGGTTGATTCTCACTAGAGCGTTCACTATTATACGAGGTACTATAAAAGTGCTGAAAGTGCTGTGATTATAATTGTATTGTCTGAAACACTACGTTATGTTGCAGTAGTTGAGTAGAATAGTTTCTCCATCTGCAGTTACTATTGATGCGAATGCCTGTTAACAATTCACATTACTGTCATCCAAATACAGTTTTGGCATTTGGTCTTTCCATTGCACCAAACAAATACTTGGAAAGCTGCAGCAAGACCTCCTCAGGATACAGAACAGATCACGCATCTGACATGACATTAATTATGGAGGAGAGAGGCTTGCTGAGGCAGCAGTAACTGCAGGCAGGTGGCATCAACTTTGCCGGTATGATATGCAGAAGGGGTTGATGTAGGCTGCTGAGGTCCTGGGACCGTGGCAGACATTAAGGTCTGCCTGGCTTTTTGATAGTTGCTACTGAATATTAAATATTCTGCATTTGTGTTTGGACGAGTCAGTACCAAACTGTAAAGAAGAAATCCCTCCCCAAGCCTGTGTGAAGTCTCCACTGTCCAGTTTCTTCAAGTCGGTGGTGCAGGGGGAGTGGTCTGAGACCACCATGTCAATCTGTCCAGCTTTCAGCGCAGACCATAGCTGCTCCTGGTGGGGAAAAAAAAAATTCAGTCAGAGAGTAGCTTTTTGTTGTTGTTTGCTGAAAATAGTCAACTTTGTGTCTTCTGTACATATGATTGTTTACTCGGTTAACAGATCCTCTGATGGGTGGGCAGCACTTAAATTGCGTGGCCCCTGCAGGTATGTCTTCTGCACACAGGCTGAGATAGTGGTGGGTGGTCTCCACAGTCAGAGGAGCTCCAGCCTGCCGTGCTTCCTCAATCAGTTTCAGTGGCTTTGCAGAAGACAAGTGAACTATGTGGCAGCGAACCCTGGAGCAGGGATATTATAAGAAACATCAGTGTCTCCCTTTGGTTGATTTTCTTATGGAATGACTCTATTTTTTCCTGCTACAAACAGAACCTATACAAATATATGAACTATGATATTATGGTTATTCGTTAACATGATGATTTTCTCACCTGTACTGCAGGCAAAGCTCTGTGACAACACGAATAGCTTCGGTTTCCATGACGTCTGGCCTGGACCGCAAGAAGGTGGAGTACTGGCAAGGGTCTAACATGGGGTTGGGTAAGAAAATATCAGTGTTTATTAGTGTAAAAACAAATAAAAAGGATAAAGGATGAATGAATTTTGGACACTGACTACATTATATTTTTAAGTATTTTCATAAAACACTGTAATGATTGTTACCACCAGTCTCTCCTTTTCCTTCCCAAACGTCCCTCTCTGCATGAAACTGGAGGAGACAGGAGAAAAAGGCTTATTTTTTTATTTCATCTGGCAATGTTCTGTGTGCAAACTAAAGGCAAATCACACACAGAGTAAGAGAACTTAATGTTACGTAAGATGTTTTGGTTTGTAAATTACCAGCAGGACGCTTCCTGTGCCTTGCAGCTGCTTCATGGCTGTATGTAGATCGCTGTCATTTACATGGGGGAACTCATCCACCCCGCTATGGATGAGAAAACACTTGAAGCCAGCCACTCCAGCCTGGATCATTGGACGTAGATGGAGCTGCAAGGAGACATTCATGGAGCGTTTTCTTTAGTCTTGATTTTTTGTGTTTGCTTTTTTACAACCTGGCCTGTTTGTAGAGTTCATCATGCTAAAGCTGTGCACACATTACCTGATTGCCAGGGACCACGCCTCCCCAGAAGGCTACATCCACAAAACACTTCCCTGTTGCCTCCCGCAGCTTCTCGTGAAAATTTCCAAGAGTTGTGGTGGGAGGGATGCTGTTTCTGTGTGAATAACAAAGGCCTGATGAGAGCTTCATGTCTACTGTTTAAAAATAATCTTTCTAAAATGGTCCCAGGCCAAAGCCAAAAATCTTTTCAGCCATAGAATAAAACATAAAACTGATAAAGAAGACATGTTACGTTACTATTACTTTTTTCATTATTTGTGCTATATTTAACCCGTCAGGCAAGACTGCATCGTTATGTTTTGTTTTCTAGCTTTAAACTTTTTCCAGTTACCCTAAACTCATTCACTGTAAGTATAATTCTTAGAATAAAGTGTTGCTCACAAATAAAAATTTCAGCCTTGACATTTTAAACCAAGCCATTGACGTACAGTGCTTCTCAGATTCATTTTGATGTTTGCCTGAGGAAAACAACATTTATTTTGCAGTCTGTTTACCCTGCACGCTCTGCCAGTGACCTTGTCTGATCAGACTGCAGGGACTGATTTCTGAATTGGTGAAGTCTCCAACTTACAGCGGCATGTCCACAATCGTCGTCACCCCTCCGGCTGCTGCAGCTCTGGTGGCGGTCCAGAAACCCTCCCAGGAGGTACGGCCTGGTTCATTCACGTGAACGTGGCAGTCTACAATGCCTGGCATCACCACGCTGTCACCCACATCCAGCACCTTCCAACCACAGAAAAGTTTTTTAAACAATGCAATGAATCAAGCATCTGAGAGAAATAAGATCTTCAGGAGTGTTAAATCAGTGAATTACAATTTTACAGACAGGCGAATTATCCTGAGCAGTGTTCTGAGAAGTGAGACCCAGCTTACCTGACAGGCCACATCCTCAGAAAAGCTGCAGCTCGAGACTATTTCATGTATCTTCCCATCCTTTATAACTACAACTGCAGGACGTACTTTGTCACCATCCAGCACCCTCGTACTCCTCACAGCACTGACTGTTGATCCGAGTTCCATGTTTCTTTTTTATTGACTGTTATTGAGTTGAGTACCCTAGACTCTCACTAATATTCCTCTGAACTCTAGATAAAATCTGAGCAGCTCAGTTGCCCTATGTGGAGGCACAACCCTCTACTGAACGGGCTTATTGACCTTTGTTTGGCCACGTGACATGCAAGGCCAGTCATGCACGGTTTGTATGAAATTTCACAAGTAGGACCATAAAATATACTGATTCTAGAGGACATATGACAAATTGTGAGCATGTTGAGTGGTGTCTGATACTGCATGTACTAATACTGATACTTTTTCTTTTAAAGGCATTTTCATACTTCATGTTTGAGACAGATTTTTTTCAGCTCCATTTAAATATTTCATTTAACATATTTCAGGGGGCTTATTTGAATGTCTGAATATAGTATAGTAATAGATATGATGACCAATATCACTTTTAAAATTAATTCAATTAAACTTTATTTATATAACGAAAACCACAACAGGAGTCATCTCAAGGCACTTTATACTGTAAGGTAAAAGGGCTACAATAATCTATTATTTGTTTGATCGTATTTTACAATGAAACGGATTTAACTTAAAAATGTAGATTTACACTTTTTTTTTAAACCGAATCAGTTTTGAGCACACATCTGCGCCGATTCTGACAAGTATTTAAAAAAAATAAAAATCTCGTGCGCAAATCCGACAGATGTGATCCTCCTCACCTGTCATCACTGCAGCCTGCTGCTGGCTTTGGCTGTCTGTGGGCGTGGGGTGAGTGTGAGGGATGGAGGCTGACAGGATTCAGCCTCCATCCCTTCATCCTCCCGGCGATGCGCTGTGCGTTATGACGCCAGGCCGTTTGACGAGCGCATTACGTGGGGCTGTCAGAGCAGCACAGCAGCCGCGTTATGTAATGCATCGGGTGTTGCTGCACGGATCTCAAGATCTGGAGGAAAACTGACGGATGGCTGATTTGGTAACAAATAACCGCGTGCCGGCGTTTGACTGAGCTTACAACTACAATGCTAACTGTAAACTGTAGGAGTGCAGTGTGATAGAGCCTGACTGGGACATCGGTGCCCATCCCTGAGGTGCACAGACGTCTGGAGCCTGCGGAAGCTGCACATCTTTTTTTTTCTTTTCTTTAGCCGGCCGCTGGCGCGTCTCTGTTCAACGTGTTCTCTTATCTCAGTGGAAATAAACCAATGCGGGTTTGGCTGAGGGAAGAAACAACATCGTCTTTTGTTCTTTATTGCGTTGGTTTGAGCCAACAGCCGCTGAGCTGTGGTATAAACAATGGCGGGTCCCGAGCAGTCCCAGCAGCAGCAGGTAGAGGAGAAGGCAGAGCACATAGATGATGCTGAGATGGCTCTGCAAGGCATTAACATGCTGCTCAACAACGGCTTCAAGGAAAGCGACGAGCTGTTCAGGAGATACAGGTAATTATTTTGCGCATTAATCGCTGCAATCTTGCTGAAGTCTACAATTTAGTGACATTTTTTAAGTCTGAAACACTATATACACAGTACAGTATGTCCCTATGGATCCACATATACCTCAAACGGAAGAATATTTTTTAAAGAACTTTACTATCTTTGAGGATCTGTCTGATTTATGTCACCACCTTTAAAATGGAAGTCATAGCACTAGAGTTGAAATTAAGAAACCAGGTGACAGATATAACAAGTTAAGAAATCAAAGAAAATGTTAAACGATGTCAGTTACTTTATTACTGTATTTTCTATCATGAAAGTATTTGGTGATTTTGTAGTACATTGTAATAAATGTAAATCAGTTTAAATGTATTTTAACTTATTGGTCGAGATAAAACATTTTGGGATTTCAGCTTTAGCTCTGAAGAGTCGTGAAGGATAAAGGATATTTTTTCTGGCACAACAGATTAATGATACTTGTTTGTTGCAGCCCTACGTGGCCTCGCTAAATGTATGCACTGAGACACTTGCATTTTTCTCCTTGCATGTCAGACAGATAGTCCTTGGCAGCGGTCATGACAGCTTAAGATGAGACTTGTTTCTGCTCTGTTTGTGCCAACAGAAAAAGTTACTGTCTGCAGCTCCTTTTAAAAATGTTCATCTTGGTTTTGCAGGACACCCCAAAAATACACAAAAAGCATAATAAAGATTTTTTTTCTTGTTCTCTGGTTTTTTGTTTCTTCACAGGGGCCAGAGCCCATTGATGAGCTTTGGGGCCAGTTTTGTCAGCTTTCTGGTGAGTTTTCTTAGCCAGTAGTCCAAAAAAGTTGGTAGAAAAAATAGCAATGCACTGAAAGAGGTGTGAAAGATGCAAGAGCAGAGTTAAAATAATGGCCATCCCATCGCAGTTCACCCAGGTATTAGGACCTCATTGTCACCACTACATCCTCTCCTTTGATTTGCTTTTAAATCCATTAACATAATGGATGCTTCCTCCTCTCAAGATCAGCATCACTCTTGCAGTGAAGCACATTACTGAAATGCTTCAATAATGGCAGAAGGAGATTTTTCACAGCATGGTTGTCACACACACACACACTCACAGACACTGCTGTGTCACTCCCACTCGTGTCGACACTCGCACAGCATGATGTCATCCTCTGTCCCCAGATGCTAAATGGCCCTGAAGGCTGTTGGGGGTGCTGACATCTGACCAATCATTGCAGGCACTCACACATGCCCAGTGGCATTTAATGCATCATGCATAATATTATTACAAGCTAGTATAAAACCACAAAATTAATTTCTTATGTCAATGTAAGAAATTATTCTTGTTTTATATTTAGCATTTCACCCTGTGTGTGTATTCTGCTGGGCTGCATCTTTTCAGCCATCCCAAACACAGCTGCACAGATGTCACCGTGTTCCTCCATTCATTATTTTGTAGAAAGAGCCCTTTGTCCTTTCCTGCTTTTAAAGCTATTACATAATGCTCCTTCACTCTTAGATTGTAAGCTAGCTAATGCATAAAAATGCCTTACAAAACAATACAAATTCATATCAAGATAGTACTAATGTGAAGCAATGAAATATCACCAGACAAGGACTTTTTTCCTGCCTTTCACTGCAGAATGCCATGATGACATTTGAGGAGGAGAAGATGCAGACTGCCTGTGATGATCTGAGGACCACTGAGAAACTGTGTGAGAGCGACAGCGCTGGAGTCATAGAGACAATCAGGAACAAGATTAAAAAGAGTGTAAGTGCAACGCTATTAAAAAAAAGGAAGAATTCAAAGTGTATATTATAGGACTTTCTGGAGGGCGCTGAAAAAAAACTGTAGACAAAACTGATAAGAGAGCTTCCATTACATTTGGGGCTGAACTGAAATCCAGAGATACTGTTAGTACAGATTTAGATGGATTCCACTGTTGCTGGCATCTTCTTGTATCACGGCCGGTACAGGCTGCAATCCAGATAACTATGTTAGGATCCTCAGCTTTAGGCGTAATGATGCAGGCAGCAATGAGATCATGCCAAACTCACTCGCAGATTCAATTAGTACTCCTGGGAAATTTAATCAACAAACTGGGTGAGGAGTGGAGGGTCATTCAGGAAACTCCCCGTCCCTCATGCCTGCCAACCGCTGGGGAAACGAGATGCATGCTGGCAACTAAAGACGTGTGCCTGTGTGTGCGTGTTACAGATGGACTCTCAACGGTCCGGCGTTGTTGTCGTGGACCGCCTGCAGAGACAGATAATCGTCGCCGACTGCCAAGTATACCTTGCTGTGCTCTCTTTTGTCAAACAGGAACTCTCAGGTAATAAACAAAGAACCATCACAAGCCGGTATGATCTGAATCTGCATCATTCATGAAGTAAACCAGTGTGTGGGAAAGTGGGGGGTTAGATTGCTGTTGGTCTATCATGACTAGGTTTGCTTGATTGTTGAACTTGTACTTGACATTATAATTCTGATTATTTTGCATGATTCATTAACTTAACGAACCTGTGGGATGTTCTTGAACTTTAAATTTAACTCAAGTGAAAAGCTAAGAGAGGTGCAAGTGGTGACAGACACAGGGTTGGATGTTAGTGCCCTCAGAGGAAGAATCTTGTTGTTTTGGTTAGTAAAGCCTGTCCTGCAAGTGCAGTAGATGGTCCATGCTTGTCCACGACCTTCAGTGTAAGTGTCTTACACCGGAGGTCAGGCAGCAGACTCACCTGCCTTGGCGAATCTGTATAATAGCATAGATCAGAGTGATGGAGATTTGTCACCAAACACCCACTTACTCATATGAGTTTTGTTTTAAAAAGTGTTAAGCGATTAATGAAATAATAACACAGAAATTCAGCTCAATGGTTCTCAGGTGATCCTCATTTCTTATGTAATTTGCCGCCTGAAAGATGTGAGAGTGCAAATGTCTGATTCTGTCAAGATTAGACGTTCAAAGATCTGTAGCACGGAGTCTGTGTAATATCCATGTGAGACTGTGTGAGATAGTGCAAGTAACTGGAGAGTTCACAGTGATTAAATTGTCATCTTTTGTCCTGTTCTCCTGCACACTCTACCAGCTTCTTCTGATTCTCAGCATTTTTGTTACAGATCATACACCAGCAGTGTATTTCCAGTATTTCCAGCAGTGAGAATCTTGCTACAGCAAACTAAATGAAGTATAGTTGTTTCTGGTCTGAAATTGACACAATTTGGCACTTAATAAAGTTAAATATTGAGTAAATGGTAAGAATTTATAGTCAGGCCTAAGACTTACTTTCATGGATGGGTTGTTGCAATCAGTTAGATAAATTAGCAATAAATTCAAAACCATAACAGAAGATTTAGAGTTTTTTATAGTTGTCTTCTGGGTTTCTGGGTTTGTTCTTCCACCTCAGCATGTCGGTGCAGAGCGTCCTCCAAAATATCTTATTTCCTGTTTCCACTGACAGCGTATATCAAAGGAGGCTGGATTCTCCGTAAGGCTTGGAAAATGTACAATAAGTGCCACAGCGACATCAGCCAGCTGCAGGACGCCTATCAGCGGAGGTCCTCTGGGAACCAGGACTCCCTCTCAGCAGACAACGCCAACCACAATACACCCGTGGAGAATGGTGTCACAGCCGAAGCCCTGGACCGCCTCAAGGGCTCAGTCAGCTTCGGTTACGGCCTCTTCCACCTGTGCATCTCCATGGTACCGCCACACCTGCTCAAGATTATCAACCTGCTGGGTTTCCCTGGGGACCGACTCCAGGGCCTCTCCTCCCTTATGTATGCAAGCGAGAGCAAGGACATGAAGGCCCCTCTAGCTACGTGAGTGAGCGGAGGTCTTACCGTTTATTACATCAGGCTCATTTCTACAGCAGGAACTCAGAGCAGAAGTTTTATATGTGAGCAGCTCCCTAATCTGCTGTTTCAGACCCTCTAATTCCATTGCAGAAAAGGACGATCCATAAAACTAAACTGAGGTGACATATTTTGTTAGTTTAAACAACATAAATATTAACAACAATAAAGGGAACAGAGATGGTTGATGGTTGATATCTGATGGTGACATTTCAGTGTAAAAATACTGCTATTTGAGCAATGCAGCTGCTGTTCTTCATCATCTTTTAGAAATGTTTTGTGCAACAAGCAAACAGTGCAGTTTTTCATCGGCACTCAGAAGTACCTTCATCTAAGCATGTACCCTTTCCCTTTTTAAAAAAAACAATCCTGAAGAGGTCCAGTGGAGGCAGTTACTGTTACTCAAACAGCATGCAAAGATGCCTGCATCCCTAAAATGGCCCACAAGTTCCTGCGGTAGAAAATGACCTTTAGGATAATAATATTATTATTAATAATAATAATAATAAACAAATTAGGAATTGCTGAGTGGTTCTTAATGGTTCTGTTTAAGCTTAATTACTTGTTAATTATAGCATATAGTAAAAGATCGTCACATACGAGTTCTTCTTTTCCCCCTCTTCTAAATTTAAAACAGTCTCACCAACGGTCATTTAACAGCTATTTTGTGGTTTTTGATTACATAACATAGAGCTTGTTAGCCAATCAGGGTCCTATCTTCACCCTGGAAAAAGCAGCTGATAATAGAGTCTCACTAATAGGTTTATTTGAGAGCTGCGTGTCAGCTTTGGGAATTAATTTTTAATCTCAAATTTTAAGCCACATTGACAAGACGTTTATAAGCTTAATTCCATTTCAGAGATTTAGACTGAAGTAGTGAGAACTGTTATCTGACCACCCTGGGCTCAATCTCCTGTTTTGTTGCTCAGGTTGGCCCTCTTGTGGTACCACACCGTAGTGCTGCCTTTCTTTGCTCTGGAGGGCTCGGATACGCATGCAGGGCTGCTGGAAGCTAAAGCTATTCTGCAGAGAAAGTCGGTGGTTTACCCCAACTCCTCTCTTTTCATGTTCTTTAAAGGACGAGTCCAAAGGCTAGAGGTATGTAACCTTTCGGTAATGGTCAGCGACAGATCAGTCAGCAAGTCCATATTAGCTGCAGATAGTTTATTTGTGTTGCGCTCCATGAGAAATACACAGTAGACAAAACATTCTTCACTGTAGTAGAGTATGAAAAATATCATTCACCTCTCTGTGTTTTCAGCACATGCACTTAATATGCATGTCAGACATTAACTCACCAGCATCTAATCAACCACCTACTGATCCATCACCCAGCGCATGCATGTAGTCTGTCTAACATGATTACCGTTACCTGTTGGTGTGTGTGCTCTCTCCTCTGTCCCCAGTGCCATATCAACAGTGCTTTGGCCTGTTTCCATGATGCATTAGAACTTGCATCAGACCAAAGAGAGATCCAGCATGTGTGTCTCTATGAGATTGGTACGTGTTTCCTCATCAGGTTAGTCGTGACATACTGGCTGTTGGCGCAGACTGCAGTGATAGATTAATTGCACTCTGCCTGCTTTTCCTTGAAACAGGCTGGTGTAGCATGATAGAGCTGAACTTTGAGGATGCATACAGGGCATTCGAAAGACTGAAGAATGAGTCTCGCTGGTCACAGTGCTACTATGCGTATTTGACCGGAGGTAGGTCTGGCATACACTAACAAGCGACACTGTTAGGATGCTGTTCCTTTTGGTTTAGCTCCTAAATGGTCCTCTTTGTGTGTTTTTTCAGTGTGTCAGGGTGCTTCAGGAGACCTGGATGGAGCAAGTGGAGTTTTCAAAGACGTGCAGAAGCTCTTCAAGAGAAAAAACAACCAGATTGAGCAGTTTGCTGTGAAAAGGGTGGGCACTCTGATGACACCTTTTTATCTTTTCTTTCTTTTAAACAGAGTAGAGCTAGTGACGCTTCACTGCACAGCTGAAGTCAACTGTGACATTTTCACAGGACAGAAGTTACATCTAGTACCTGATTTAATTCATGGATGGTACAAAACATGAACATAGCCATCACGACTAATGAGTAGCCACATTATTCTTAGCCAGCGAGCATGCCCTGGATAAGCCTCATTTCTATAATGATCATATTTTACAAGCTGGACGTGTATTCAAAATGTTTTATTCAAAATGACTGTGAGCCTGTGAGGACGGTGTTTATTGAGGTCAAAGGAGAAAAGAGCCAACACCCATTTTCCTATAGTCTTAAATACAACTTAGAATAGAATACAATAGAATAGAAGGACTACTTTACTGTCATTCAGCATTCATTCATTTAAAACAGTGCAGGAACAGTGTTTCTGCCACCCTGAGCACCACCTGCTGGACAGTAGAAAGAATGCAAGACTAAGGCGACTTGCTTTCACTTTTCAGACTCAGAGGTTAAAACCATGTTTATAAAATTTCGTTTCTATGGATTTTTTCAGCACCCTGGTGGCTTGTGAAGGTACTGCATGTGGACAGAAAGGCATTATTTATAATAAACTAATAACTTAATGCTCATAAAATAAACCTAGTGTATATAAGTTAAATAATCACTTCTCTGGTCTTAGACCTCCAAAAATATTTTGTTTTTTATTTTGAGTTTAAATCATGGAAGCGAGATCGCGGATACAAGCGGCGGAAATGAGCTTCCTCCGAAGGGTGGTGGTCCTCTCCCTTAGAGATAGGGTGAGAAGTTCGGCCATCCGGGAGGGGCTCAGAGTAGAGCCGCTGCTCCTCCACATCGAAAGGAGCCAGCTGAGGTGGTTTGGGCACCTGACAAGGATGCCCCCTGGGCGCCTCCTGGGGTTGGTGTTCCGGGCATGTCCCACCAGGAGGAGGACCCGGGGCAGACCCAGGACACGCTGGAGAGATTATATCTCTCGGCTGGCCTGGGAACGCCTTGGTGTTCCCCCGGATAAGCTGGAGGAGGTGGCTGGGGAGAGGGAGGTCTGGGCCTCTCTGCTTAGGCTGCTGCCCCCGCGACCCGGCCCCGGATAAAGCGGATGAAGATGGATGGATGGATGGATGGATGGATGGATGGATGGATCATGGAAGCTCTCAGGTGGAAAAACATAAGCTGTCAAGAGAGAGTTAGCCTCAACAATCAACTCAACAGAGGACAAAAATGAATCCTTTTAAACGAAAAGAAGGAAATATTTAATCTTACTCTAGTTTGTTGATCAGAGTTTAAAGGTTTGGGTTTCACATTGGGTTGAAGCTTTCTTCAGTTTAGAAATGGAACTGTTTCCTCTTCTTTCTGGCAGCTATTCCCCCACAGACACATTTTAACAGCACAATCAACCATTAAAATTGTAATTAAAAGCAGTAACATTAGCCTTTCAAGTTTGTTTTAATCATTTGAGAGTTACATTAAAAAAGCCTTTTTATGTAGCAATCCTGTGTAGTTCTACGTACAATAATGACTGGGAGTGTCCAATAGGACTTTCTATTAAAACCAAAAGAAATCAGTTTCTGTGCCAAGTAAGTGTTTGTGGTGGTAAGTGGTGACCTCTGGTGAAATATCTGACTCTTCCACCGTACGACAGCCTCTCTAATGTTTTTCTATGTTTTCTGTCTCCTGCCTGCAGGCTGAGAGACTGAGAAAGATGTCGCCCTCCAGAGAGCTATGCATTCTTGGCGTAATCGAAGTTGTTTATCTGTGGAAAGCACTGCAGAACTGCTCCTCATCTAAACTGCAGATAATGAATCAGGGTGAGTGTAGCCCATACAATTCAGATCAGCATTATCTTTGTCATCATCTATCCTGTGTAATCATTTCCTGTTTTGGGGGGGGGGGGTTCAGTATTGCAGACTATAGATGACACTTCGTGCAGAGGCCTGAAACACCTCCTTCTCGGTGCCATTCATAAATGTCATGGAAATATGAGAGACGCTGTTCAGGTATCAATCCGCAGCGACACACTGAGAGGCTTTGCAGTGGATCCACACTGGCAGATTTACTCATTTTGCTCTTTTTTGTGGCCTTCCAGTCATTCCAGCTGGCTGCTAGAGATGAGTACGGACGACAGATCAACTCATACGTTCAGCCGTATGCCGTCTATGAGCTGGGATGTGTACTCCTTGCAAAGCCAGAGGTCAGCTTGCTGGTCACAGCTTTTAGATTTTTTTTTATTTGTCTGAGATGTTGGATATTGTTGCGACTACGTGCCTAATTATAACCCCATGGTTTTTGTGCTGCTATTCAGACGGTGGGAAAAGGTAGATCACTGCTACTTCAAGCAAAGGTAAAATAATAAATTATAAGTTATTTGAATTAGAATGAACTCATTTGCAGTTTTCTCAAAAAAACCCCCCATTTTAATACATGTCTATATTATGTTTTAGGAGGATTTTACAGGCTACGACTTTGAGAACCGGCTTCATGTTCGCATCCATTCAGCCCTGGCCTCTTTGAAGGAAGTAGTGCCTGTGTGACTCCAGACAACTATGAGCATCAATGGCTGAATTTATAAGCCGTTCAGAGTAACTGTTTGATGTATTAGTGAAGGATTTGGGGAAATACATGTTTGTTACCCCACCCAGTCAGACTGACAACCAAGTGTCATCATAAAAATAGCTAGTGTGGCTATTACTAGCAGGCTTAAAACTATGCCTAAAGTTTTCAAAGTTATACTTTTATAGATGTATATTGTTAGCCAGCAAGTTAGCCACCAAAACCTATGTTGTTGCTGCATGGTGCAAGAAATATTAAAAACTTTAGGGCAGATTATTTTCATTGTATGATGAGGTGACTCATATACATCAAGCTAAAATCTAAATAAGAAATTCTGGGAGCTTTACGAATGTGTTTCTTTTAGTTTACATCCAGCTACGATAGCTGTTTTCACCTCCAAGGCATCCATGTCCTGTTTCTGGATATGATCCACGTAGATGAAACTAAATGAGTCCTTATCCCTGGGGAAAAATAACAAACAAACTCATTTCCTCCAATCTTTAACTGTTCCTTTAAGTGTTTTTCTCATGCATATGTGTAAGCTAGCTTGTAACAGTGTACCTCATTAACTTGTGTATTTGGATGACTTTAATGAAGCCTCTCCCTTCAGTGAGCAGTTTACTCAGCACACAACCTCTTAATGAGAGTGGAATTCCCTCAATAATAGTTTTAAAACGGATAAGATACAGTTAATATTGCTTTTACATTTGTGCCATCTCACTCCAACTATAAAAAAGAAAATGCTAAATTAAATTCAGTTGTTTGTTTGTTTTTTACCACATAACATATTGTGAACAGGAGTGAGTAAAATTTAATATTTGATATATTTAATACATTCTTATACAGACAGATGACAAATTAATGGAAAGAGAGCAGTGGTGTTTCTATCGTGTCACCTTTCGGAATTTTTTTTAAAAAAATCAGCAGTTTTGAATAAAAAAGCAACAAAGCTGAATTTTAGTAACCGACGGTTCAGCACTATGACATCAGCAACGGCCTCTCTGCGGCTATGTTCCTCGCAAGTGGGCCCTGAGGGGATCCAAGAGATCTGTTATGCTGTGGAAGGTTATTTTGATGTCTTGGTTTTGATTCACTTGTTCTCTTAGAGATATGAATCACTGCAACTACTTCAAAAAACTGCTCAAATAAACCCTAGATTTTTGCATTTCAGTACGGCTTTATCCTATAATGGAACAGTTTAATCCTTAAAGGCGATTCCAGGGTGACAGTGCCTCCATCTATAAGACATGAGGGTCACAGAGTTGATCGATAAGTACAAATATCATGCGAATCCCATCGTATGGCCTCATTAATTACTAATATTGGCTTTTCCTTTAATTTGTCACCTGTCTGTAAATTATTAAATAGCTTGCTAATGTTTCAACTGTCACTTCAGTGTTAAAATCGTGCTTTTGGTGACTAAATTTTAGTAATCTGCCTGTGGACTTTGAACAAAACGGACACTGAAACAAGTCATACCGTGTCACACAGTTTCATTACTATTCACAGTGGAAATAAACTAGCAAACTAACATGGGAATAGTTAAATAACGTCACTGGTCACCTAATCTTACAGCGGCTCAAGTAGCTGGAACTTTAACAAATGAGACGACCACACTTCACAATGCCCTCATGGTGTTGCTATGTGAAGACACTGGGCGTGGCTCCTGTGCACTATGCATGGCATGGCAGGGTAACAGTGGCTTTAAGACTGTACTGAAGTCAAATGTACCTGTGTGTCCAGTCCTGCATATATATATATGACGGTATTATAATACAGTACCTTCTGTGCTGTCATGTTACCTCTTGAAAGGTGCTGCTAAATGTCAGCGTAATAAACATATATTACTAGTGACTTCTTTTGTTAGTGTTTTAGTGATTGAAGCTTTTGAATTAGTTCTTAATAGTGGCAAGTTTATATATTACATAAGAGGAGGTGCACTTTTTACAAGCAGTATTTATGCTGTTTTTAGTTTGACTGCTGTGATGGCTGGCGTTAGCAGCTGAATTGACTCAGTATGATCTTGTATTGGACAAAGAACATTGGTGAGAGTGGTTTTGACAACCTTTTTAACCAGTTTAACACTGTACATATGAAAACTTCTGTGCAGAGAACTGCCTTTTATGAACAAGCACTCCGAGGCTTTTGTTATCCGAGCAATACAAGCAAATGAAGGGTATCATATAGTCATTTAAAAAGGCTTTCCACACTGACTCTGTGTTTTTCATCACATCACATTGTAAAATTAAAGGTTTATTTTGCTGACATACCTGGTAAGACAGTGCTAGTCATCCCTTGTGGCTGTGATGGATATAACATGTGGTAAATGTTGAGCAGTTGAATGCACCCAGTACTTCTGTCACCGAAAGATTTTCTTTTGTCACGAGATTATGTTGGAATTAAAGTTACAAGTCAGGATGATGGTGTTCAAATGTGTCACTGAACAATAAACTGTTCTCCATTAATCCAGGTAAACAGTGTGTGTTTTTCTCTTCCCTCTGGACTGAAATTGCACCTTCGAAAAGTGATGTTGCACCGATGACTTTTGGTAGACACACAATAACTGCACTTTCAAGAAAATGTCTGTGAAACTGTTTGTTATGCTGTCAAGTTTCTATGTATTCCCATTGAATTTATCTTTACTAACTCCAGCGTCCTCCCACGGTCCAAAATATGCATGCTAGGTGAACTGACTTGATTAATGCTCTATTAATGTAGTTGAGCAAATCCCAGATAGTTGATTCAGTAGTTCTGGCAAAACATGAAGTGGGAAAAGCATTTCATTACTCATTCAAGTCATTTATTCAGTCATTATATCAACTTTTTGGGATTAGGTGAATTAGTTATTCTAAATTGGCCTAAAAGTGCTAAATGAGTTTATGGTTTGAATAGTCAGTATGACCAGAAACATATTATATAAATGGCAATACATTACATTCATTAAAATTTTAATTCCATTCATGTGCACTCTTATAAATATCTCGCAGTCCTATTGGATCACAGGCTCCCTGAACACCGATATTCTCTGCAAGTAGGGGCAGAGCCGCCTCTTCTTCCTGCAGAGGCAGAGGTCCTTTGGTGTGTGATGAGATGCTGCGTATATTTAATCACACCGTTGTGGCCTGTGCTGTGTTTTATCCTGCTGTATGTATGTATCTATCTATGCACTTTCATTTTTTATATCTCAAAGTAAGCGTGCAGAATACGACAAGCTGGATTTTTACCACACCTTCATCACAATGACAGCCGAGCACAGTCACGATAATAATGTGAACTCGCTGAAAATATGCAGTGATGGAAAATTATTCAAATGTGCTCATCAAACCCCAACAATCAAATGGGGATGGTGGGATGGAAACACTCCCTTTTTAAGAAACCTTCGGCAGCATGAGGCTCAAGGACGGTGCAAATGGTTGGGGATGAAAGAAAAGGCAAAAAAAGAAAAAATAATCAAGGGCATACGAGGACAGGACAAACCACATGGTGGGAGGAAGAGGACCAACGTTACTGACATGCAGTAGTGATAAATTAACACACTGAGAGTAAAAGACAGAAGTGGAGCAGAAGTGCTCAGTGCATGATGGGAAGTTAATTAGCAGTTGTGTCCTATAAAAGCATAACTAAAGGATGGATCAGGGTTGGCTGATCCAGCTGTAGCCATAAGATTGATCAAAAGCAAAGTCATAAGTTTAATGTTAAAGAGAACATGTCTGGTTACACAGGAGAGGGACAGGAAAGCTGAAGGCTCAGCCTCCCATTAGACTTTTGGAAGCTCAAAGAATCAAAGTAAACAACTCTCTGCTGCCACACAGCTCATAACTGTTATTCACTCCCCGTCCTGATACTCTTATATCATTTACTATAAACAATAACGGTACACTATTATTGCAATCTAGACCACAGCTTAAAAGTTCATAGAGAATTAGAAAGGTCTTATTTCCTGACAATAGTGAAATTCTTTTTTATGTTTTACTAATCAGAAGTATAAAGAACGATTATAAACAATTAATTGTAACATTTATCATAAATCACGAATGAGATTTAGTGGAATGTCTACAAAGGTGTACTGTTAACAACAGAATGATCATGAGACACTGTGGTAAAGTTTAACAGGTTTATTTGCAGATAGTTATGAATACAGGATAAACGATGTGGGCTCCAGGAGACGGGGCAGAGGTGCCGCAGGTTGTCTGAAGGCACACTCAGGCACTGTCACAGAAGATTGGAAGGCAGAGGGGCATCACCTGAAAAAGATAAGCACATGGACAACAACACGGACAGAGGAGAGAGAGAAAAAAGCAGGCAGAGAAAAGAGGGCTCGGGGACCATGATATCTACAGAGGCCCATTTTCAGCATTTATACCTGTTGTTTCAGTGGTACATTGGGTTACCCGCTGTCAGTTTTCTCATGTTAAATCCAAACTTGTCAATCAAGAAATCTTTTTCCAAAGACATCAGCACAAACCAAAATCATTTTGCAGATTAACAACGGTAAATTTGCGAGGTTTGTGATGGATCATCCCATTTTTCCTTTATAATCACATTAAATCAAATTTGCATCTGGTTTATATCCATGTGATGTGTTCATACAGGAGTAATTGATACTAAAAAAGTGCCCATGTGTAACTGTGTAGACATTTCCTAACACATCATGAGTGATTTTCCATAAATGATTCATTAAAAAGACATCTGTGAAAACATTACTGATAAACTTTATGTAATATTACGTTAAAGCAAATGTAAAGTCATAACTGAGACAAGAATGTTTCAATCTGACCACAAACTTTTGAGCAGTACTGTGTATTGTGTACATGTGTCTGACTTTATCTGATCCGGATTATTTTAGTTGTGTCTATCATCAAAAACTGAGTTGAAGTGTTTAAGGTCTGATGGGAAACTCTCCCTAACAAGTCCACTTTATGGCTGCGTGCTCATTTTGTCCTATTAGTGGCTCATAGGTGTCTAACTAGTCCACTTTATGCATACGTCCTAGTGTATCACGCTTATCAGTGGCTCATGGTTGCTTAAGGCCTATGTCTGTACTTGACCACAGAGGCAGAGCATCATTCGATCCTGCCAGCTGCCGATCTAGGGAGCATTTCAAGGATGACACACTCCACTTTCTCTGCAGCAAGACAGCTCATAACTTTTTAACTGTGTTTCCCTGTCCTCATACTTCCACGACAGCTACACTACAGCTCAAAAGTTTGAAGTCAATTAGAAACATCTTACTTTTCTAAAATACTAAAAGTGTTTTTTATATTTTGTAAATTAGTCTGAAATACAAAGAAATATCAATGTTTAAAACTCATACTGATCACAAATAACATAATATCATAATAATATCACAATAATATCACAATAACCATGCGATCTGTCCATACAGGAGTGATTGATACTAAAAATGGGCCCATGCATAAGTAAACACATTTAAATCATATCATATTCAAATCACATCATATTAAATCTCAACGTTTTAGTTACCAAACCTTTTTCCAAAGACATCAGCGTCTTTCCAACTAATTTAAAATTAAATTTGCAATGTTCACTTTTTAAACATCCCATTTTTTCTTATTAATGTAATTAAAACAAATTGGCACATTTGTATAACAACAGCTGGGCCTGCAGATCTGTAATATAATTGTAGTTAACCACGGCTTAGGTACTTTGATCTGCAGTGACCTCGGGCGTCTGGATACCTATTTTTTATTTTCACAGGTGCAGAGCCTTTTCTACAAAATTACAAATAAACTGCATTTTTTAAAAGTTCCATTAGCATTAACAGAGATTGACAAGTAACTAAAGATTTAACAGCGTGATTTGTAGAGAAAAAAGAAAATAACCCATTTCAACATTTTCAGTTCAGATCAAAATTATTGTTCTGATTAAGGAAACAGTAAATTTTGCCACATTATTGTCCTGATCCTCCATTTTTCTTTTTCCAGTGTGATTACTCCAAATTCAACTTTAAATGCATAAATAAATAAAAGCAGACACACACCCAGATGTTTAAACCTTCTGGGTTGTTTTCTTTTTATCAGTTTAACACATGGATTGATTTTCACTTCTTACAGTAAGAATCCTCCAACAACCTTTTGAAAGAAACATTTTTTTGTCTTTCCTCAATTTTGAGACCAACTGAACCCACAAACCTGTAGCTCCAGACCCCAAACTAACCAAATTTAATGTTTCCTTAATCAGCACAGTAATTTTAACTCTTGGTGTGTGATGTCTACTCACAGTTTTGATGCTTGCTTCTTCGACTTGATCCACGATTAGCTCGACACCATCTCTCTGCTGTTTTCTCTCTCCTCGTGCTTCTCCTTCATGCGTCCTGTCCTCGGATATAATCCAACAAGCTGCCTCCTTGTTTCCTCTTTGACTTGTGTTAAGTTAAGAGTTAAGAGAAATCCAGAAAAGTTTGCCTGCTTCAAAAGCTCTTCCAGCTGCCTGTCTTGTTGTCCTCCTTTAAATGTTTTCTTTTGCATTTTTGTATTTGTATTTTTCTGACTTCATATTGCCATGATAACATAACACAGAGCATTATGGTAGATTAATTCAGGGGGTTCTGTCCTTCTGCAGAACTGTCGGTGATGTCATGGGGAGCAGAAATCTAAAATTGTGTTAATGAGATTTATCTTTAAACAGAGCAGGAATTTAACTACAAACCCTCATAGTCCCCATCAGGATTGGTCATTGTGCTCTGCAGTAATGGTCACAGTGGCTGGTTTAAGTTTGTCCCATAGAAATCCTTGATAATTTTCAGGGTGCATGAGTGTTAGATTGTATCTCCATCTCTTCCTAAGCAAGTTGCAAACATGTAGGCGGCATTCATCCACAAGATTTTAGTTTGTTTGAGCTGAAATTCAGTTTTTCATATTCTAGTTTTTTTCTTCAATCAACAGGCAGCTTAAATATCCTGAATGACAATTGGTCATTATCACATACATGTGTTTTTTTTTTAACATGATTTCATTTGGATGACTTCACATACACTAAATTAAAATCCATGTCAAATAGACAGGGTGGGCCATTTATATGGATACACCGTAATAACATGGGAATGGTTGGTGATATTAGAGTCCTGTTTGTGGAACATTAGTATATATGAGGGGGCAAACTCCTCAAGATGGGTGGTGACCATGGTGGCCATTTAGAAGTCGGCCATCTTGGATACAACTTTTGTTTTTTCAATAGGAAGAGGGCCATGTGACACATCAAACTTATTGTTAATGTCACAAGAAAAACAATTGTGTGCTTGGTTTCAACGTAACTTTTCACCGCAGGGCTGTTTGAGCACTGTGGTAGAAATGTATATGTACTAGCTCGGCAAAGTAGTAGAAAAAAGAAAAAGAACATTTTATTCTTTATTCAAAATATTTTTGTAATTATGATATCTCTTTAACCTACACCCACTACACATTTTTTTAGACCATCACTGGTTTCTTCCCGAAGATCTGGAAGCTGATTGACAATAACACCACTGCTATTGTGAGAGTGGCGCTCAGGATTGCAGCTCTGGAGCTTACATTACATTACATTAAGATGAACTATATGGTGAATGGATGGGCCCCGAAAAGCGCTATATAAATGCAATCCATTATTTTTTAAAACATTTTTTTCTCCTTTTGGCACCTTTTTTTACCTTATTTTTGAAATTTTAACCCCTTACTTATGTGCCATGGCTTTCTCAGTGATCCTAGGATAAAATCTAAAAGCATCAAACTACAAATGACAAAGGCCTCAGAGGAATCCCTTAAATCACTTGAATCTTTCTACTTCTTTTATCACTTCCTGTAATGAAAGTCTTATGCAATCAAATTTAATAAATCACATAACAAATCTATTTTGCTACATTTAAATCTAGCTAATAGATGCAATTAATGAATGTATTTTATCAATGTAAACATCTATGTATGTATGCTATCTACTTAAGAACATTTTGCATTTATAAAATCAGCTAAGCACACTGTATACACACACACACTGTATATTTGACCAGTGACTATTTATTGTCTTCACTAATGAGGAATTTATTGATAAATGTATTCATTGTGATAATGAAACATAACCTGTCATCAATATTGGAGACTGAAAGGACTGCTATAAAAGGGTGTTTTGTTTGTTTGTTTTTGTTTCCACAATTCAGCTTGTAAAATAGCACCAAGGTTGATACGTGATATGTTTATATAGTCTAAAAGTGACTGATTCTTAAATAAAGTCCCGATTTCTGGGAGCTTTTGATCTGGCTGCAAGCATTTGTGTCATCGTACAGTAGGTAAGTGCAGGGAAGAAGTGATTAAAATCCTTTAGGGTTCTCATTTATTACACTTTATTACACAAGAAAACACATTGAACATATAGAGGCTACCTTTTGCTTTTAACTACAGAGTTTAACTTATCTGAAACCATTAAGACAGGAAACATGAGCTCAAATGTGAAATTCTACATGTTTATGTATAACCTGGAGCAAATGGTAGCTTTAATATGAGATAAGAAGGTTTTTGTGTTTGACTCAGGCAGCATGAATTACTTACATAGAACTGTTAGCAGAGCTGAAGTTTCTCATCCTGGTTTAGTTGTGTATAAATTTGGACTCTGGCTTCACTGGACACTTAGAGTCTGGATAAAAAACTTCCTGATGCTGAGTGAACAGTTGATCTCTGGAATTTTGCTGGTTAATAAAAGTACAGGACAAAGGTTAAATGACTTGTCTGAGACAATCTGCCTCGAGTGATTTCCACCATGTAATAAATACACTTGCTCGTGCCAAATGGCATAGATAGCTAGATAGCTAGCTAGATAGAAGAAACTATTAGCTTTGGCTAATAACATACTTTCCGGCTCAAAATTAAAACCCTGAATCATCACTACTGGTGTGAACTAAAGGGTGTCATCTTTTTCTTTTCAATCCATTAAGTACCACATTTTGTAGACTGAGCAAGAAAGGCAGTAAGCTCTTCGTTGTGACCCCAGAAATTTTCATTTATCACCTGCTAGCATACAGCTGACACTGCTCGACATCTTGCAGTGTAGTGTAAGAGTCCCGCCACAAGGAGGCACTGCAGGCCTTTCAAACCAACAGTTGCTGTTTCCAAAGCGGCGCCAACCATCACCACCGATCATCGTATGGATGTCTGTTTGTGTTGATACACAACTTAAAGCCAGCGCTGTTCAGGCATCACATTACAGGGGTTGAAAAAAACAACCTTTGCACTGACTTATAGAAGTACTACAACCCCACCTTCTTCTTAAAAAAATATTTTGCAGTTCTCGATTTTAGAAGTATTGATAGGATTAGGGTAAACACTTGCGATTGTGTGTTTTTAATCAAATATGTTTTATTATTAATATTGAAATGAGTTTTAATCAGGTTAGTTCTTGTCAGTTCAGGTCAGGTCAGTTCTTGTTGTTGGGTCATTTCTTAGTTACACCGTAGCATGTGACAATATTTAAAAGCTACACTTTAGCTGTGGTGTGTCAAACTTATTTTACATTGCGGGCTGAACACAGCCCACTATGACCTTAAGTGGGCCGCACCAGTCAGTCAGTATAAAGAAGTTACATGTTTGACTGTTTTTTCACAGGACAAAGAAAACGCTGCTGTGACAAAGAAAGAAATCTGTCAGCACAACTCTTTGGGCTACATTGTAAGAAATAAACGTGTTAACTTACAGAAAAAGTTCTGGTAGCTCAGACTGTCCAGTTTTTTTCTTTCTTTCTTTCTTTGTTGTTTTTAAACTCTACTCGTAAAAACAAAGAAAACATCCTAAAACAAAACAGAAATTTCGATTGTAGAAGGCAAGAAACAGAAACTGTTTATTTATAATTGTTTATTTCTTAATTACTTTGTTTAGTATGAAAGGCCATAAGTGAGGGTAGGAAAAGCTTAAAACGTGAAACTATAAAAATACAGTTGTGCAGTAGGCAGCAGACCAAAGAAGTTAAGTAAGCTGCTATAGGCTCTGTTAGGTATTTTAGTACCATGGTAGCATTTACTGGATATTGTTTTATAGTGACATTATGCAGGAAAACTCTGTCATTCAATAAGGCCCCTTTGTTTTAGTTATTTTTCTCTTTGACCCAAGAATTGATGTGTGAGAATCACAGGCTGGTACAAGGTTGAAATACCACAGAGATCACTCCCTCAGCTACATTAGTTTCTTAATCTTTTAGACGCCTGTTGAAGGCCAAATGGTTTGTTTCAGATTTCACTAATGTAAGAACTCTTTGTTTTGTGCCTTGAAAATATGTCGCTGAGATAATCACAATTGTAGCTGAACTGATACACTACACAAAGGATGCTTCTTCACCCAAGGGCAGGAAGACGCTGCCTTATCTTGGTCTGTACTGGTTTAAACTGATAAATCTGCTGTCTCATGAATTTTACCCTCTATATAAACTGTTGTACTTGTGAATAAAGTTGAGTCACTTTGGGAAGACAATCTAAAGCAGTCTCTGTTTTCTTGTTCTCCCAAGCTGCTCCCGAGCTCGTACTAACACGCTGAATGGCATGCTTGAATATTACTTGAGAATATATTTGACTGTGTTACAGACTAAGGGACATTCTCTGCTGATAGGTGAAGGTACATTCTCTGCTGATAGACGTCCACGCCTCGAAGGAAGTCGATCCACGGATTAGGCCCTGGAAACCGTTTCCTTCAATTTTGGTGTCAGAAGTGGGATCCTGACGAAGGTAGGCACTCGTCTTTTATTTTATAAGACTGTGTTATGCCTTTCTCAGTGATCCACATAGAAACGGGATACGCTGACGAGGCCTTCTTCAGTGGCCCACATAGTAACAAGTGGGATACGCTGAGGAGCCTTCGTTAGTGGCCCACATAGAAACACAGGAAGTTGCCTGTTGTTTTGTAAATAAAAGCAGAAAGGACACAGGAAGTTGCCTGCTGTCATAAACTAAGAAGTTGCTCACCAGCAGAAAGGACACAGGAAGTTGCCTGGGGTCATAAAACGAGAAGTTGCTCGTTAGAAAGTGAGAAGTTGCTCACTAAAAACATAAAATTGCTAGCAAAAAAAATCAAGTAACCTCAGGTGTGCCACAGCAAAAATAAAAACTAACTTAAATCCTTCAAAGTGTCTAAACCCCTCTGGAAATCACTGACCATGGGTCAGAATAATTCAAAGACCTTAGACGGGTCCGATAAAAAATCAAAATTAACTGTAAAACCGAAAAAAATAAAATATAAAAATAGCGGCTCAGTACGACTCCCACTTCCGGTTACGTTTAACCCACGCTCGCGAATCAATGAAGACTTCCATGATTACGTATCCAGAACATGCGGAAGTGCTTACGTGACTGATTTCGTCTCGAACTTAGGAAATATCATGTGCCATACCATCCTCAGAGTTCAGGAGTTGTAGAAAGAATGAATAGGACCATAAAAAATCGCCTGACTAAAGCAATGATAGAAACAGGAATGACCTGGATCAAACTACTTCCTCAAATCCTCTGCGAGATTAGAATGACTCCATCCGCAGCAACCAAATTATCTCCATTTGAAATAATCATGGGGACCGTTTCCAACACCATGGTCAGCCTCCAGAGGGGCACCGCTATTGGAAGGGGACATAGACACTGCATTGTCTGACTATGTTCATAACCTGGTAGAAACACTGAATAATAACTATCAGAAAGTTTGTCTCTCTCAGCCTCTCCCTTCCATAGATCCAACCCATCCGTGGAAACCAGGAGATGCGGTGTTGGTAAAGTCGCTAAAACCAAGGGCACTCGGGGAGGCCGCGTGTTCCAGCCCCCAGACTGTACTTGCAGTGACGAGAACCAGCATCCTAACAGACGGACAACCTCAGTGGATTCATGCCAGCAGGGTTAAGACCAGCCCCACCAAACCACCTCAGGCGTCGGATCAAGCAGACGACATCTCCGGCGAGCCAGCGCCCGGATCCAATCCACCTACACACACGCAATCACTGATTAACACACAACGCCTGAAAGAGCCACAGCAAGGTACTCGAACATCCAGCAGGAATAAAAAGCCGAAAGTACCGCATGATGTCTAACCTGATAAAGATAGACTCGTTTCATCCTGATAATGGAGAAAATGAAATGCCCATTGTCATCACACGACGCTTATACGGGGTCTCTCGAACCTGGGACCAGGCCAGGAGACGACTGAAGAACTGTGTTTTTTATATATTTAGGTTATTAATCATATCTACTGCATTAACCTTAGGATTTTTATTTACTATTTCGTATTGTAAACTGCAACCCTGTTCACATTTCTGCAAGCCACATTTTGCTGACAATACCTCATGCTCCACTTGGCAAGACACCCACCTAGTACACTCGTCACGTTCTCTAAAATCAGTAGAAAGCAACACAGACACCACCAATAAACCATTTTATGCACCCCCTAGAACAGGAACTAACACCTGGTATGAAAATGCCAGAATAGCCGCTCGTGATTTAGGAAACAGTAACTGTTATGTCTGTTCAAAGGGTAATCCAGAACAGGTTATAGTGGGATATCCAATTTCAGGTTTTCCCTTAACAAAGATGCTATTCAAAAATGATAAAAAGGGGCCCTTAACAGTAACCCTGATTGAAGCGGTGCGAGTAGAACTAAGTCCTTTAGATTGTTTATTCATATACACAGGACAAGTCTCTAGTAAGGATGTTAGCATGATTGACAACCCTATCCACCCCTGCAACCCAATGAAGCGCCCCGAAGACCGCACTGAACCTCTTTCGCCCCCAACACAGGTGCGCCATCACCCAAATATCTTGATGACATGCATACACTGACCAAAACTTGAAAACATGAATTATGACGCACAAAACTATACATTCTTTTCTGACTCTCCAGGAGCACGCTGTAACGAAACATGGCTAGCAGCGAGTGTTGACAGGACACAATATAGACATATGTTTTCTTATATATATGCATATATAAGTACGCATTCAGATAACTCAACAATCCTGCATTCGCCCAACACACTAAACGACTCGTACTGGGGAGGCATATTAAAAGGCTTTACAGCTTCGCGCCTGACCAGACCAATCCCACATGCTTATTGGATGTGCAATAATACTCTTAGATTAGCCTTACCTGTTAATTGGACCGGCACCTGTGGTCTAGTAACTTTAGCTCAAGAACTACTGATACAACAAACCTCGGATCTGCCTGTATCCAGCAGACGGACGAAACGCGCCGCTTATTCACATAACGTTTACATAGATGCTATAGGAGTTCCACGCGGGATACCAAATGAATTAAAGGCACAAGGAGAAATATCAGCAGGGTTCGCCTCAATACTACCGTGGATACAGGTAAACAAAAATGTAGGCTGGATCAATTATGTTTATTACAATCAGCAAAGACACACCAATCTGACCAATACGGCCCTTAAAGCCCTAGGAGAACAGATGTCTGCTACCTCCTTAATGACCATGCAAAATAGAATGGCCTTAGATATGCTGTTAGCTGAGAAAGGAGGTGTTTGTGCTATGTTTGAAGATGTTTGCTGTACTTTCATTCCCAATAATACCGCCCCTGACGGTTCATTCACACAAGCTATGAATAAACTTGAAGCATTGCAGATAGAACTAAGAGCCAATACAGGTCACGGTCAGTGGCTAGACAAGTGGATGCAGGACACGTTTGGAAAATGGAAGGAACTAATTGTAGCCTTTGTAACAGTTGTAGCATGTATTATTTTGTTTTTGATGATTATTGCCTGTTGTGTGATACCCTGTGTACGCTCAATGATAACCCATATAGCTACCAGTACAGCTACTTCAATGTATTTGCAATTGGCACAAATTGATCCTGAGGATGTGCCAGATGTTACCAATGATGTTCCTGATGTGTATATTGAACATTAGGTTGTGAACTATTACATTTTATGATTTGCTTTTTATATTATGTTATTACATTTGTGATTTTGCCTTTCCCTCTAGTTAATATTTCTTTTATGATTTTATATCATGCACTTCTATGCTCATTTAAATTCTTGTTTGCTCTGTACCTGTTGCTTTCCTATGTATTAGTGACAGTTATCTGTTTGCATATTTAGTACTTGCTTTGGTCCTATTTCTATTATCCTCCTCCTATACTCTATTTTACTTGTTAAGCACCTTGGCATACCCTTGGTTTTTAAGTGTGCTTTATAAATAAAGTTTATTATTATTATTATTATTTTTCCTTTCTATTTGAGTTATTATTTTAAAAAAATAATAATAAAAAAAGAGTGGAACTGTTAGGTATTTTAGTACCATGGTAGCATTTACTGGATATTGTTTTATAGTGACATTATGCAGGAAAACTCTGTCATTCAATAAGACCCCTTTGTTTTAGTTATTTTTCTCTTTGACCCAAGAATTGATGTGTGAGAATCACAGGCTGGTACAAGGTTGAAATACCACAGAGATCACTCCCTCAGCTACATTAGTTTCTTAATCTTTTAGACGCCTGTTGAAGGCCAAATGGTTTGTTTCAGATTTCACTAATGTAAGAACTCTTTGTTTTGTGCCTTGAAAATATGTCGCTGAGATAATCACAATTGTAGCTGAACTGATACACTACACAAAGGATGCTTCTTCACCCAAGGGCAGGAAGACGCTGCCTTATCTTGGTCTGTACTGGTTTAAACTGATAAATCTGCTGTCTCATGAATTTTACCCTCTATATAAACTGTTGTACTTGTGAATAAAGTTGAGTCACTTTGGGAAGACAATCTAAAGCAGTCTCTGTTTTCTTGTTCTCCCAAGCTGCTCCCGAGCTCGTACTAACACGCTGAATGGCATGCTTGAATATTACTTGAGAATATATTTGACTGTGTTACAGACTAAGGGACATTCTCTGCTGATAGGTGAAGGTACATTCTCTGCTGATAGACGTCCACGCCTCGAAGGAAGTCGATCCACGGATTAGGCCCTGGAAACCGTTTCCTTCAGGCTCAGGCTGCTGAGGTTCCAATTATGCCCTGTTCATTTCTTCCTTTTTATATGCCAGTGCCTTTTCTCACTGCCCAGAGTTTGTATAATGTCCTGTTTGTTGTTCATGGTCTCTAATTTCTCCTTTTGTTTTTCTCTCTTTGGTTTCCTCTCACCCTCCAAACCAGTCACTGCCTCTCCTTGAGCCTGGTTCTGCTGCAGGTCTCGTCCTGTTAAAAGGGCATTTTTCCTTCCCAGTGTTGCCAGGTGCTGCCCGTGGGGGACTATCCTGTGACCTATCCTGGGACTATCCTTACAGTAAAGACAACTGTGGTTGTGAACTGGTGGTATATAAATACCTGTCAAATCTCAGTGTACTCCTTGTAGTAAAAGGCACTTGTAGCTGCCTTTATTAGCAGTAGATTGTTGTTCACACACTGAAGAAGTGTTCAGACACTGTGCGTAAATGTACATAAAGTACACACACTTGCTTCAATCAATGGAGTGACTGACAGCCAAAGAAAAGGCAAATGTTTAAGGAAAAGCTTGCCTATGAAAATATGAACATCAATACAAACAAAAGTAATGTGTCATTATCCATCCACTCTGTTTTTGCTGACCATGACCTCCTTTTACATGATCTCAAATTCATCTCTAAATTTAATATTCAAGCCATGATATTATTGTTTCCAAGTGTGATGAGGGTGGGAGGTTTTCTCCACACGATCTGATAGGTACACACCAAGAGCATCTCTTTAAGAAAGCATGTCTGTCACACAAGGTTTGAGGCAACAGCTCACTCTACCAATAAATTATTCAGGCTCCTGTGCCACTGAGTTTAGACATGGCAGAACAGAGCTGGAAGGCTGGGCAGAAACAATTGTGGGAATTTTATCATTTTTATTCTTCTATATCATTTTTATTCAGCTTTGAGTAGTGGCATTTTTTGAAAACATTTATTAAACATGTAGTTTTAATCATGTTATTACACATATTGCAAAATGTGCTCATAAAGAGATGATCTATTGTGAAAGATGACAGAGTGCAGAAAAAGGTCAATCCATAACACGCTTACAAACACAGACATCACGTAGACTCATTCCTTGGGTAGAGGTGAGATATGTTTTTCTTGTAACTGCAGTTTGTACCTGCAAAAGCAACAGTTTTGTACAGGATGTGCTCATGATGTTCCAGAGATAAGAGTGGAAAAAAGGACGACGACAGGAAACACATGGAGCGGAAGCTTCTTAAAATGTGTTAAAGGTTGTCAACAAAAGGTGTGGTGACTGTCATTAACTGTAACTTATGCATGTTATGTATCTGCTTGACGCAAGAAGGGGCGTAAACCCTGACATTTAAAAGCCATTTGAAGTGTGCTTTCTAGTGGAGATCTATGCTGATAATGTAGTGGTGTGTATCTTCCCATGTGTTTAATAAAATCATTGTTTGGACTCACTTGGACCAGTGGTCCTTTGTCTCACACCTCAATCGCGAATCGGGACACAATACACGACTCCTGTGTTTTCCTCTAGTGGACACTAGTGTGCCAAAGTAATCATAAAAACATCCCACTTTAAAAAAAAAAAAAACGTACACACAGCAGGGAGTGTCTGCCGAGTTTAGCATGTGGTGATTCATGGGAGTGACATCATCCTGTTTTATTCACGTCTGTGATTCACGCCACTTACATTTTCTGTGTGCCGTTTGAAGCATGTTCGTTCTGCGAGGAGATTAGACAGTGAAATCTTAATGCTGATGAATTAAATAAAACATTTGCATGAGAGAGAAGTGGATGAGACAGAGAGAGCCCAAGAGGGATTTTATATGGGGCGCCGTTTGTAAACTGAAACATCGTTTAAATGTGTGTGAGAGAGAGAGCAGTAGGACTGGTAGGACTGCGCAAAGAGCAAGGTCACAAAATTGCATTGTGTTTCACTGAGGCTGAAACCTGAGCAGTTAAAGTATCCTTCCACCAGACAAAGAGTTCCTGTTGACTGCCTTTTACTGCCTAAACCTTTTTGCAAATTGCTGCAAATTATTTTCAGGAAGAAAAAAAAGAATTTGTTCAGAAAGCTGCTCCTCAGATGCCAAATAATAAAATTCATTTTTTAAAATATACACATAAGATTTTTTACACTGGCTGTCAGTGAAAATAAAATGTATTGATCTGTTAGCATCGAGCTTTACAGGCACTAAATCTTCATTGTCCAGTAGCAGGATCCTGTCATCTTTTTTTTGCCAGTGATGTAGGGTGTCTACACATTCCCCTAACAAATAAAAGCTCCCCGGTTTGATCCCAGGAGGAGGCACAAGTCTCTTTCAAGGCTGTGTCGACTCAAATATGCAAAGTTACCTGCTGTGGCGACGCCGTGTGAATAAAGGAGCAGCTGAAAGAAGCTTCTTCTTCTTCTCTCATCTCTGTTATCAACCTGATGCTTAAGTATATCCACAAAACATCTCTCTCCAGGTACTTTATCTGCTCTTTTTTCTCTGTTTCTGATTAAATAGTTCTGCTTTAGTCGATATGATTTAGTTTCTCAGTGAAATTACTTAATTATTCTTTATTATTAGTGGTCGATGAAAATAAATTATATGAAGAAGATTCAAATTCGTCATAAGAACACTAGTAAAGGTTATTAAAGGCATTCTTATGGACTCAGGGGCCTCTTATTTACCACTTTTAGTACCAATTCAGACGAAAACTGAGGTTATTGTAGACAGTCCTAAAATTCTTAGAAATATGGTTTCTGGGCAGATACCTCCAGCAGCACTGAGGGGAATCTTGGAGTCATTTTTGACCACAATATGTCCTTCAATGTACACATTAAGCAAAAATAACTGCTCTCTGTCAACAGTGCTAAATTGTAAACATCCAGTCACTATAACTGCATTTAAAATTCTTCTTCTCACATGCAAAATGTTGAATAATAAGGCCACATCTTATCTTAAACCTTATATTATGTTATAGAGCACTTCACGCTCAGACTGCAGGCTTATTTGTGGATATTTAAAAGTAGAATGGGAGGTACAGGCTTCAGCTGTCAGACCCCCTTTCCTGACAACTCTTAACTAAGAGGATCCAGCTGTGTGGTGTGTGGCGTAAATGCTTTCAAATGTAATAAATAAGGCACTTGTAGAAAAAAATGCTGCTGTGCATATTAAATGGAGTATTTATTTGTCAAATAGGCATACTGTCACTCCTTAATGTAGTCAGTAAATTTGAAAAAATAGAGCTAGAATGATGAGTTTTTGAATTTTCATTCATTCCATCTGATGGAAATTGTGTGTTTATCTGAGTATCTCTCTGAAGCCGACAGTGTTTTTCTGCCTGTAAAAATGGTCCTCTCTCTCAAGGAAAATTTAACTGAAATTTTATTGATCAGTGAAAAACATAATATGACATCAGTGCTTCTTACTGCCATGAGTCAAAATCTCTATATTTTGGGAAAATGCAATTAATATAATTATAAAGCTGAGACTCATTAAGTTCACTTCATGGAACTGAGTCATGGTTGTCAAAAAGTGTCTTAACCTGTGCTTTTCCTGTTTCAGATGTTCTAATCCACAGAACACGGGTGGAATTAAGGTATGACAAATCGTCCAGAAATGATAGTTTTCACATATTTTCATTTTTTTCAAGAAGCTACATAAAAGTGGAAACTAAAGTGTGGGTTGCATGTCTTAAAAGAATACATACATAGGTGCATGTGCATTTAGCTGCTTCCTTTTCAAAAGGAAGGTCAAAAAACAAACTGCACGTATTGTTTGTTTAGCAATCAACGTTTATTATTTGCTCCAGTAAAATACAGCGACACACTTTAAAACTGCAATGCGGAAACAAAAATCGTTGTCATAAATAAACACATCTCAAGAAAAATAAAAAATGTGGGTCTTATATTGTTGTTTTTTGCCGTTCCCGAGGCCTGGCTCTACTCTAAGAAGCTGTATTGGATGTTTCAGTGAACACTCAGTTTCCATGCGCGGCGACCTGCTTTGTGCCACTTGTCTCCTCTCGGCTTGATGTCCCTGATCTGACCTACTAAACCTTACAAGTACAACACCGTTTGTGTGTCCTCACATGCACTGCTTCCAAAACAATCCTCCAAGTAATCCAGGCTGATTTTACCCCTTGAGAAAAACACTAATTCCCCCGCTATCCGCGAGTTTTACCTTTAATAAAAGGGTTTTCTCTATTACAGCTTTCATAAGAGGTCATAAGCGGGATACTAATCCCACTCCCTGCCTCCGCCTCTCCCTCTCTCTCTCTTCCCACTACTGCATTGATGCTGTTACCTCCCTCGGTGATGATGTCACTGGCTCAGTGGAGCTCGAGCATCCTTGCCAAAGACAGGGAGACAACAGAGCCGTTTTGATCGCTTCGGCCGAACATCCCAAGCTGCCTTTCCGTTTTCCTTGAGTCCCCACTGGCAGTCACGGGTGGAGGAAGAGGAGGTACAGGTACAAGGCACCAGCAGGCGGTGACTTCCTCAGCCCTTCATGGAGAAGGGAAGCTGTTAGCAGGGGCAGTGCCAGACCTGGAGGAGAGCAGCGGAGGTGGTGGTGGTGTCCGCGGAGCTGGACAATAAAACAGACGAGCACGAGAAATAGAGCCAATTCACGTTATTGGCATTGTCGAGGTAGGGCGGCTTTTTTTCAGTGTTTCCATTGTCACAGTGCTGATGCAGTTTTAATGAAGCAGCCTTTATTTACTTAGTGTTAAATCTCCTGGGGAGAGATGGGCTTAGGGTGCGGCCATTGAAGAGGCTGTCATTGTCGGGAAAAAGGCAGCCTAGAGCGATACAGAGGCATTAAAGCTGCTGTCTGACACCAGCTATGTGCTGTTATTTAACTGCGTCTATTTATAATAAAGAGGCTTTTATTTGTGTGAGCAGGACGGCAGCAATAAATGCACTGTCATTGGGGGAAAGGTGAGGTAGACGTGTGCGCGAAAGTGTTGTGTCATAACGCCAAAAGCTGCTGAAATGACGCAATAAATGATGTTTTTTTATCAAGTCAAAATGGTCAGTTTAAGCTTAATAACGACAGTGTCCATGACTTGCGTTTTATGGACCTGCTGCCATCCTGAAAAACAAAGTTGTTTGTTTTTTAAAAGCATTTAATAAATTCACAGTTACCTAATCAATAAGGAAAATTTGCCTAAAGTCTTGTCAAAAACATTATGTGCATTACTTTAGTCTTTGTCACTGGGAAAATGGTGGCCGCCCAGCTGAGCTCCATCATCAGCTGATTGGTGTGTGAGCAGATTATGACCATGGATGTTATGTGGAAAGGGGAAAAAAAGAAGTGGAAATATATTTTCACAAGATGCACAAGTTGCACTGTGACATGATTAATATTTTCCATTTCAGATAACAAAACCAGAGCCGATTTATGGCACACCTTGTACACCATTCGCTCCTTTTCATTTATTAATCCTGATTTTTAGCCTGCAGTCA
Source organism: Copadichromis virginalis (assembly GCF_057382275.1). Classification (NCBI taxonomy): domain Eukaryota; kingdom Metazoa; phylum Chordata; class Actinopteri; order Cichliformes; family Cichlidae; genus Copadichromis; species Copadichromis virginalis. The sequence goes on along the minus strand of NC_140639.1, from coordinate 14,258,375 downwards.
GTTCACACCTGTTTTGCTGTTGTACTATGTTCCCTGCATACATCTTGCCAGTGAATCTGTTCAGGTGCCAGCTGGAGAGGGTGTACCAGGAATCGGGGTGACACAGCAGATTTACATTCAGTGATGAAAGACAATCTGAGTCACGAACACGCTCTGAGTATTGGTACCAAATCTGACGTGATCCCAAATCTTAGGCATCAGTTGAGTAAAAGAAATGACAGACTCTCTTATTAATATTCATAGCTGTACCTGATGCAGCATCACTGAAATCTAATTGTATCATAGTCAAGCTTATTGATAACCACATTAAAAATTTTGATGATGAGTCATGTTTGTACTTGATCCACCCACCACACACTAAAATCTATTGAATGTAATTTTTTTGCCTTTTGAGTGACTGCGTAACGAGTCGTTGGTGAAATGGAGCTGCTGAATGGAGCCAGACCCTGGATTTGTGGCTGGTTTCAGTGCCATTGTCATCCAGAGAAACAGCCTGACATTTAGCTGCTGCTGCACTTCTTTTGTTACAGCTTGCTTTATTATCCATTACTCCCCTGGCTGTAGCTGACCATGCATGGTCTTTTCATGTTACAGCCACTCAGCCCTGCCCTATGCTATTGTCCCAGTCTCATCAACCGCAAGATGCAATATTCCAACTTTACAATTTCTAACAAAATAATGCAAAAATAAGACAACATTTGTAATATTATGCAAACAGAGCACATGCTAGAAAAGTCTGCTATGGCATGACGATCACTTATGAACTGATGGATGTTTATAAAACCAGTAAATCTAGTAATAAGGACAGTCGTTCCCGACCTTTTTCATATAACATGCCTCTGTAGGCCTGGGAAATGGACTCAAGTATCCCTTCTTCACAATGTTAAAATTAGAACTGTACTTTTACTAAACTGTATAATAGTTGATATTAAACATGACCAACAATTGAAATAATGAGGTCATCAGGCATTCAAGAAATTCATGTGAGCAGAAAGCTTGATTTTTTTAGATTGATCTGTCATATCGAGGCCCCACCCATTTGCTTTTCACATGCTCTTTTTGCGAGGGGCAGCCAATCAGAAGAATGCTGGCTTATTAGGATACTGGATAAACGTTGATGATTGAGTGATCCCACTCCCTCCGCTGAAAAGTAGTTAAAATACTTTTAGTTGTTTTAACCCTTTAGACATTTTTTATCTAATTTTAAGCTTTCAGCTCCCCATTTATCAGTCGTGTAAGCTGGCCTAACTTTTTGTCTGTGGTTAAGCTTTTTGTCCATTTGACAGTTCATCACTGCATTTTATGTGGTATTAAACATGAACAAAGTTTCAGATAATTGATCGGTGTATGTACAAGTAATCCCTTTGAGCCCACAGCTGTAAACAGTCAGCTTCTTTACCCTTAGATCCTGATGATGTCATCGTGAAGGGATTTGAATTTGAAATATGGCAGAAAATATACTACTAACTATACTCTATGTTTCAGTCTTCCTTCTCTACTCTTTAGTGACTTTATGACTATAACTTATATATTCAGATCACGTATGCATTCCTTTTGCCGTCCTGTTTCTACTGCTTATCCATTACTTTGAATTAGCTGTTAAAATGCTGCTTAAGTTGATTAAGTTGCAGTTTCTGGGTTTCTTGGGGAGTGGTTTGCACATTAGTTTTTAGTTTAGTATTGGCAGCAACTCAGTTGTAATTCATATTCTCCTCCTTTCAACAGACTTGCAGACCGGCATTACAGAAAGCACCCCAAGGTGCTAAGAAGACAGCACCATGGCAGGGGCCTCTGTGAAGGTGGCGGTGCGGGTCCGCCCCTTCAATTCTAGGGAGATTGAGAAAGATAGCAAACTGATCATTCAGATGTCTGGAAACACCACTAGTAAGTACTCTAACTAGGATTTTTTCATAGAACTGTGGTTTTACTGAAAAAAGTGCATGTTTTTTTATTATCTTCGAGGCTGACTTATACAGTGAAGTAAAACTGTAATTAAGTCTGACAGATGTTTGCTTAACCTGGGGGAGGCTTCTTCTTCCACAAGGCATTAAGCACAAGGTTTTCCAGCTGTAGCTCACCTCGACCTTTAACCTTTCTGTGCGGTTGGATTACTGAACCATTAATTTCCTCTGTACATGTAAGGCGTATTTCAAGACACATCAAATTAGCAACATTTTATAGAGACTCAGACTCAGTTTCTGTGGGAGCAAACCTTTTTCCTGCCTCAGACAAAATGTGATCTAACTGAACTTGTTTGAGACAATATGTAATTACTGCAGGGTCCACCTTTTCAGCAGCTAAACCGAGCAAGCAGTGAAGGATTTAGCACATCACCAGCTTTGCAAATCAGTTGAACATCACGTGTTAGGCGACATAAGCTTCTCATTTATTTTGTAGAAGTCCTGCTATTTATGAATACAGATTAAAAATTATTCCTTCTTCACCATTTTATAATTAATCTTTCTGTTCAAGTATATGCAGTGAACAATTTTGTTATAATCCAAAACCAGCCACATTAATTTTCCTAGGAAACCTGCTCTGTAAGTTTCCTTCACTTTTAAAAAAACATGTACTTAAGAGTAGCACACATTCATAGATTTAACAGAGGACTGAGCGAAGAGACTGGAAAGACACTCGATATGTAGTCTGCTTAGCAAGGTAAAGCCGTTTGTCAATAATTGATGAGACTTCCTAAAATATTTACCGTTTGGCCTAATTTAGGCATCTCCCTCCTCCCTGCTCATGTCACGGGTGACTACATAACGAGCTGGGTGGCCTTTCTGGGCCGTCATATTTTTATGTGGGATGGTGTTTAAGAACTCGTTTGAAATTTTTTACTGTACAGTAGGAGTGATGTTACTTCGTTTGGCTTCCTTCTCTGTTTCTATGGCAGTGAACAATAAGTGTTTGCCTACTTCAGCAGTGTAAACATAGACCAGAGGTACCGGAGTCCATTGGGAATAAACTGGCAGCGTGTGGAGTGATAAAAAGTCCTTGAAGATGTACTGTTTTAAGCCATCTGTGAATTTGATTTTTAATCACACAAATCCCTTTTTTATGTTTTTATCCATGACATTATCCACACACATGTAAATTTAAAACACTTCACGAACACTGCCATCATTGTGTAACACTGTTTAATGCTTGTCTTAAAAAGTGCTTTACAGTAAATTGCTTTGCAAAGATCACAAAAATCAACTAGTCGAACGAATACCAGGGTCTCACACTTAAGCTAGAAATCATTTAAACCAAGAAATAATCAGGTTTATAACTTTCATGAGGAGGTTTATTCCATAGGTTTTGGCCCACAAATTCTCTGTCTCCTTGAGATTTCAACGGCACCTCTGGTTCAGATAAAACAATCGTGGTGATAGCTTTGGTCTTGGTTCTAATACAGCGATCTACTTTAATCTAGTATAACACAGGTTACTGAAAAAGGTATAGTCAGACCTGCATGTGGGCAAATATGGAAGCATTTGTGTTTGATTTGTCTAATTCTGATCAGAAATTTAAGACGACCTTCTAACAAAGTGGCTGCTGCTATGAGCTAGATCTGATGTCCAGCCCACAGGAGCTGCAGCTTGAAATAATGCACTGCTCAAAAACCAAAGCAAGTGCTAATAAATTAGATGAATGCAATATGAGTTTTTGTAGCAGAGGCTTGCTTCTGTTGTTCTCCAGCAGAAAGAAATAATGGGGGATTTTCAGCCACCTGCCCTATAAAGTTTATTAAAACCACAGTGGGGCTTGCAATAAATATATGCAGTATGCTTTCTGAATTTCATATTGTGTTGATGCGTTAATCTGGAAAAAGATACACATTAATTCATTTATTCTTACATATTAAAAGGAAGTCACCACTTTATGTCATATATAGGTGTGAATTTATCATATTTCTCTTTCAGTTATTTTTCCTAAAACCCAGACATTAAACATCCTGTCAACACTTTTAAGAAGCTTCACGTTTTTCAGATGCACAAAGCTGCTTTCAGTGAGACTGCCGGTCTTTCAGTGGAGCAGATTGTTCTCTTCCAAACTGAGTCAATAGCTCTGGATGTGGGCTGGAGGATGTGAGCAGGCTGATGTCATGAAAAAGCCCATTGGTTGCAGTGTCTGGAGGGGATAGAGAATCGGGGTATAAATGCCCCCTTGTCTCTGTGTAGTCTGGGTTGAAGAAAGGGAAAAGACGAAGGAGTTCTGGATTTTGTGTGTGTGTGTCTCTCGCTTCTTTGTGCTCCCTGACATTCATGTGTGGGTCAATAGCCCAGTTCCCACAAAGCAGGAGAATGGCAGTAATCTTGTTGTCTGATAGAAGTTCCCTCCCACGCCGACCTTAATTAAGATGCAGGGGAAAGACCTGAAGGAATAAGGGGCCTCGCTTTAGAAGACTACTTGCTGCAAATACTCTGTAGATTTCTGTTAATTTTGCTGCAGAAAAGTTATGAAGACATCAAAATTTTCACCATCGCAACATAACAGTTAGTAATATATGCAAAAGCAAGAAATCTAATCAGGTATATGAGTGTAGATGCATTACTTTAACATGCATTTGGTGGTTTCTTTCACATGTGTTCATGCATTATATCCCATTTGGACTACATTCTAAAAAAAATTGCAGTTTCTCATTCAAGTAGCATGAGCTTAGCAGTGCGCTGCACTAAGGATATGAATTGCATATTGGAATTGGCTGCAGCCTAAACCTTGATGCTCTTTCATAGGCAGCAGGAAGTGAATAGAGTAGTTTAAAAGCCTGTGGGAAAACAGCCATGATTCTCACTTGGTTTATGACCTTGTTAACCACTGTTATGGTGACTTTATGGTCTGATTGCTATTTTAAATTGTTCTTTAGTGCATCATAATGGTGATCTAAATCATCATCTCCATTAGAGTAAAATAGACACCAAAGCAGGGTATTCTTTAAAGCCTCAGCTCAGCCCACAAGCGTTGTCCCTTGTTTCAAAGACGATAACGACAAACTTGAACTTAAAAACAGGGGTGAAATTCCCAGTATTCCCCATTCTATTTATTATTCAACATTGTGACTTTTTCCGGTAACAGTATATCTAACATCTAACGTCTTTTTGAGAGAAATTGTGGATTCATGCCTTTTCTTCATCTGTGTAGTAAAAACCCTCATTACCATAATGATTACTGCTCTTTTATGTAAAAGTGCGTCATGCAAAGACTCATTTGACAGTCAGACTTCATAAACTCAGATATAAATCAGCAAACAGCTGCTGCGGCTGAATATAGTATCTACGTGGCTTTCCTCCAGTCCCTGTCAGTGAGTTCATATCCCCTCTTTCAGACCTGCTGACGCAACCACATTTCGTCTTCTATTGACTGGGGCAGGTCAGCCGTGACAGTCCTGAGCAGCATCACTCAGTCACAATTATGAAGACCTAGCAGCTATGACAAAGACAAACATGGAATGTGCAGTAAAAGGATACTGAAAACATGACAGAAGGGCAACTGAAATTAACCTCGAGCAGATAATCGCTGCTATAATTAGGAAAAAGACGAGGAACGTGGGCGTTCCTGACAGATACAGTGATGAGTGGAGGCATTTGATAAAGTGGGAAACTTTAAAACTGGGCCACCTGATCAGCATGAGCAGTACTATTTTCAGTCACGGTTACGTAAAAAGATTATTTGATGTTATTAGGGAAATATTAGGAAAATATAAAACATGGAATGCTCAAAATTGGAATACAGTGTAGTGGTATTCTTTCATAATACACAGCTATAAGAATACATTGTTGCGAGTACATTTTAAGGTGGTAAACATTTGCAAAAAGATTAAACAAAAACAGTAAACAGTAATTAATTTTTTTGCCCAATAAGTCCTTCATTTTAAAATTCATAGAATAAATGTTTATAAAGACATATAGATTCAACATTGTAAATATAGACTGTTAATGCAAATCATACACTGTTGTTTTAATAAATCAAATTACATTAACTTAAAATATTTTGTTATCACATGCCGGTTTTTACAGTTCAGTTAATTACCTCCATGCAAAAACTGAATTAGAAACAGCTTTTATTGAGGTATTTGGGTATTTAGAACACTGAAAAAAAAAAGATCAGCAGTTTCTCCGTCTTCATACATTTTTAATATTTGATTACCAAGATATCTTATGTGTATAGTAAAGATGAATGGCAGTGGCCCTGGTGTATACTTTATGTTGATAAATGTATCGATTGGGCTTTTACTTCAAAACACTCCAGACGTGGTGACAAAGACGGAAGAAAATGAACTGCTCGCTTTTCTCGTCTAATTGTCTGCACTTAATGATGGGTCATCAATTAAATCTACAGCTAAAAATTAAAAAGTGCTTCCATCATAAAAAGGGAAGATAGATGGCAAAAGTGGATACGGCAAGGGTTGAAGGAGGTCTCCTCTGTGTGCTTGAAATGACGCAGAAACTGTCCTATGGTGGAGAGATAAGCGATGATCACTGGATGAGATACCTCAGCTATTGATCTTAAACACTCAGTCCTGCTCCCGTGTCTCACTGCAGCCCTCATATATGGTCGGTTACTAAATTAGTTTCAACAATTACTCAGTCAGAAATTCTCTTTTTGTTTGTGGCTACTTTCAGAAAAACGTTTCATTGCAAATAAAAACCTTACATGCATTTAACAAGCTTGGTTAGGATAGTATAAAAGAAGTCTGTACCCGTGCAGTCCGCAAAGGCGGTACCCGGTACTTCCGCTCTGATGGTAATTCGTACTGCCAGTCACCACCACTCCAAAGTAATTACCTTATCTGAATGCAAGACACTCTTGTATTCTGTGCTTAAGTAGGGATGCAGAGGGCTCATCTTGTATGAATCACAGCGCTGTTGAAGATGAGTACGTTTAGAGAGGATGTCATATAGCGAAGGCTTCTGGGCAATAATGAAATCTTGGTTTTTTGTGTTTTTTTTAATTTTAGGGGTTTGATAAAGCAGCACGGTGGCACGGTGGTTAGCACTGTTGCCGCACAGCAAGAAGGTCCTGAGTTCAATTCCAACACCAGGCCGGGGTCTTTCTGTGTGGAGTTTGCATGTTCTCCCCGTGTTTGCGTGGGTTCCCTCCGGGTACTCCGGCTTCCTCCCACCGTCCAAAGACATGCAGCTTGTGGGGATAGGTTAATTGGATAATCCAAATTTCCACTAGGTGTGAATGTGTGAGTGAATGTGAGTGCGAATGGTTGTCTGTCCATGTGTGTTGGCCCTGTGACAGACTGGCGACCTGTCCAGGGTGTACCCCGCCTCTCGCCCTATGACAGCTGGGATAGGCTCCAGTGCCCCCCACGACCCTGAAAAGGATAAGCGGAAGCGAATGGATGGATGGTTTGATAAAGTAGTTCATGTCTCCTTTCAGTTATTTACCGAGTGAGTGAATCCAGAGTTTGTAAAAGCAGATCAGCGTTTTCTGTCAGAATGGACAGTTTCCTGATTGTGTAATACACCCCTAACTGGGTGTATTTACTATACACCCAGTTAAAAGCAATAAGTAATGTGACTACTAATACTGCTTAGTGAAATATGTCAGAAAAGGAAATTACTGCATAATAAAAGATGCAACACAGAATAAGCTGCAGTGAAGCAGCACAAACTCCTTCGCTGCTACGTAGGAACTGTCTTTTGTTTCGGTAACCCTAACCCTTTTTTAAAATTTGTAGCCCTTTTTTAACCCTTATTTAAATAAGAAGTAAATGTAGAGAGATTAGTAATCTCCTTTGGGAGAGCATCCTGTTTCAGATAGGCAGCATTAGCAGAGCATGTTTTCCGATGGTGGGAGAAGCCGGAGATTCTGGAGAATATCCGCACAGACGGGCACAACATGTTTGTGTGACAGAAGCAGCACAGGCAGCAGTGCTAAACATTAATAATAATTAGTGAGCAGTCTAGATTTGTGATGGTCAGCAGCAAGATACGATGATGATAAGATGAATGAGGATTATTTTTTAACTTTCAGCCAGGTTTACCTTTAACCAAAACTAAGCAGGCCAAAAATCCTAAAACATTGTGGAAAGGTGAAAAATGGACAAAAGAAGAACATATTTCTTTAAAACTCAATATTTTAAGTGTATTGACGTTGATTGAAGATCCTCTCTTCAAATGTCCTTATGGTTCTCGAAATTGTTTCTGTTAGCAGCGAATACAGACTACACTGCTTGGATAAGTATGGCAAATATGAGGACTGTAGTACATCTATGTTCATATCTGGCCTTCTTCCAGAGTACCAGGATGAGTCACGGCCAGTAAGTGAAGTCTCATCTCTTAGTCATGGCGAGGATTAGATCTGAAATCTGAAACCCAAGTCAGCCACACTGGCCTATATTTCATAGCTGGGAACAGTAGCAGTGTAGAGAGGAAATAAAACTGTGTACACTTACTTGAGCTCGTACTTAGCTCTGGGCCTTTTCCTCTTTTATCGACCGCATCTGCATTAGTAGAGAAAATGGTCTGGAGCCCAGGGAGCAGGGAGGAAGCATCATGTTGGCACCAAGACCAAATGAGATATGTGGGCACACCAACATGTGGAGTAGTATTCATGCCAAAAACAAAAAACAAACTAATCTCGATTTCATTGTGTCTGCTGAGTTTGGACAAATCAGGGTGAAACTGTTTGATGCACAGCAAAAAAAAAAAATCTCAAGAAATACTCTTTATTAGATGTTTTTGCAGAAAAAAGATAATTTGTGTATCTAATATTTTACGTTGTGTTTATATTGTAATGTCTACGAATGAAAAACAAGCACAATAATATTATCAAAAGGTTTTACGTGTAACTTGAAATATTGTTTTCCCCAAAAATGTGTTTTTCCACAAGTTAAATCTATAAAAAGCTGTAATTAGTCCTTTGGTTCGAAGTGCAAAACCTTTTCCACTCAAAATACTTTAAATACTCTATGCTTTATTTTTGAAACCAGTGTATCATCATCATGTCGATCAGGCCTCGGGGCAGACATCCTTAACATGACGTTAGATTAGCCATCAGTACGATATGATTTAATTATAAATCACTGTTTAACTGGATTTTCTTGAGTTGTCGTCATTCTGGGGATCAGACTGTTAGTGCTTATTCCAAAATCAAATTTTGGCTGCAGAGATGTCTGCCTTCTCTTGAATGTAATGAAAATGTAAAAATCTGGTGTATTTTGGTGCTCAAAACTTGAAAAAAAAAATGCATTTAAATAACTCAACATCTCTTATTAAAAATATTGAAATACTTATTTTTAAAAAAAATCACAGCTTTTGATGTGAACAGTGTCATGTAGGAACTATCCTTTCCACCATCTTCAATGACCAACATCAGCTGAGAGGAAACTCCATTAATATTTAAACCTGGCCTGTCTTCATGAGAAGATGCATGTTTCCTACTTCCTGCACAAAATCTTCACAATAAGGTTTTGGCACTTTTTTTGAGTAACTACATCATGAAACATTGAGTATTTCAGATGTATTTTTTCTTTGTTTATTCCGTTATATTTAACAGAAACCAGGCATCTCTGCAGTCAATATCTCGAAAACTGGGCAACCTTCACCAAAACAGTCTGGATGAAAAAAAAAGCAATTCAATCTGGAGGGAAAAAATGATTTAGGGCGAATTGTCCCTTTAATCTGGGATGAAGTTATACACTATAACTTCGCTATAACAGTGAATACACTGTTTAATGGGGAGAAGGCATTTCCTGTTTGAGTACCGAGATGGATGCTTAAATAGCTCATGGAGGATTTGTGATTTACAGAACAGCTGGCAGACACAGGAAGACATAAAAGCATATAGACACTTCACTGGCCTTCTGGGAAGACTGAAAGTTATAACACTGACAAAGGTGGAATTTATTGGAGGGCTACCAAAGGTCAGTGGAGCCTGACAGATTACAGCTAAAAGCGGCTGGTTGTTTCAAGCTGTATGCTGTTGAAAGATGAGCTGAGCGCAAGGTGTCCTAGAAAAGTCCTGACAGGTAACAAAATAACTGGCCTTTTTGCCTGTTTCTCAACTGGTTTACCTCATTGACTGGCTGACGGTGTGTGACCTCAGCCTTTGATTTAACAAATATTGGATTTTATACTTTGACATGGTCTCCAATGCCTTCTGTTTGGTCCTCTTCTGGATGAAGTGTTCCAATGTGATGCGTTTCTGTAATGAATTTATGTAGGCCAAGCCCAATAACTTAATCCCAAAGGTAGCTGTTGGTGCAGAAAGGAGAGGTGACTGAAACCTTTCCAGCTCTACTAGCACAACATGATACTAACCCAGCTCAGATCCAGTTTCACATGGGTGGTTCTCACCCTCCCTCTGACCCATGTTCCTTGTCCTGTCTTTCAGCCATCATCAACCCTAAGCAGGCCAAAGACAACAAGAGCTTCAACTTTGATTACTCCTACTGGTCTCACACTTCGGTAAGTCATCCGTGCACCCCCGGAGCCCAAACACAACGCATCCACATATTTTCATCAGTTTTGGATATATTTGTTCAAGCCTTACAAGACATTTTTAGTCTTAAATGACCAATTATTGATCTCTGTCCACAGCCCGAAGATGTCAATTATGCATCGCAGAAGCAAGTGTACAAAGACATCGGAGAGGAAATGTTGCTTCATGCCTTTGAAGGCTACAACGTCTGCATCTTTGCATATGGTCAGACGGGTGCAGGCAAGTCCTACACCATGATGGGGAAACAGGATGTGAAGGATCAGCAAGGAATTATTCCCCTGGTACTGACACACTTTGATTAATTTAACAGGGCACATAATAAATTAAATAATTTATCTTTTTGCGGATTATTATGTTTTCCTCTTCCAGCTGTGTGAAGACCTTTTTACAAAGATAAATGATAATACAGACAACAGCATGTCCTACTCTGTAGAGGTGAGTGTGGGCGCCCCTCCTGTTTATACAGTGGATTCAGACCTCACATCTGTTATAAATGTTCAATCAACTGTCAATTTGAAACAGGTAAGCTACATGGAAATCTACTGTGAGCGTGTGCGGGACTTGCTGAACCCAAAAAACAAAGGGCACCTGCGTGTGCGAGAGCATCCTCTAATGGGACCTTATGTGGAGGACCTGTCCAAGCTGGCTGTCACCTCCTACAATGACATCCAGGACCTGATGGATTCTGGCAACAAGGCTAGGTAATGTAGTCAACTATTTCTCGAGTCTCAGGAAAAGGCAGTGAACCACAGGAGGAGTGCTAAGTTAGCACGTTAGCTTAGCAAGTAGCGTAAACTGCCATAAACTGTGTGAGTGCAACACTAAGGACACATATACCCAGTGTTGCCAACTTAGCGACTTTGTCGCTATATTTAGCGAGTTTTCGGATCCCTTAGCGAATTTTTTTCTAAAAAAAAGTCGCTAAAAAAAGACGTGAAAGCCCGTATTGCTTTTACTCTCAACAAGCAGCGGGTGCTGTAACGCAGTCAGTTCTTCTTTTACTCTTTTACTCTTATGCTGTTTTGTGGATCACAAGGTTTAAAACTACTTATAAACACACACACACAAAGTAACTCCACCAGAGTGCCTATTTCGGGTCACTTTTGCCGGTCCAAGCCCGGGTAAAGGAGCAGGGTTGGAATTGTGACATTAAAAAAAAACAATAATTGCTAAAAGAAATTTAATTTGTAGTTCTAAATAAACTCTAAATGCATTTAGGACGTTTTTTACTCACTTTATGTCTCTTCCACGATGTTATTTCTCTCTCCAACAACATAGGTTACAATTAGATAAGCATGACCAATTATGCAAATTAGGCGATGACGTCATTTAGCGACTTCTAGCGACTTTTAGGACAACCAATAGCGATTTTCCTTACTGAGGAGTTGGCAACACTGCATATACCTGCCAATTAACAACAAAATAGAAGCACAAACTTGTTAAGCGAGCTGTTCCTCACAGCAGGGCTTATTATTCAACAGATATTTACATAAAAATGTTCCAAAAGGTACAAAGACCACAAACAGGGTTGGAAGATGCAGTTCAGTAGCGACTCCAGTTAATAGAAATTAAAGCAATAAGTTATATAACAGTTTACCTCATGGACAGTTGTTATGGAGGCTGGTTTTCTGGACACATGTTTCTGTTGTGATATTGCATTTTAACATTGCAGTCTATGTGGATTAACTCACTTTTGAAGGAAGTTTAAAGTGGCTGTTTGGGGAACTGCAAATTCTATTTAGCTCTATTTTAGCTCCAGAGGAAATGAAATGAATGAAAGGGCTAATTAAAGAGAGACTCCATTGAATTAGTCACTTTCTTTCTCTCTTAAAGTAACTGCAGGATATGAGGTTTGCAATAAGGAATGAATGAAACTCTAATGAAATGTATGTTTGTGGTGCACTATAAAAATGTCAGATGCATTGCTTAGCAGGCTCCAGGTTTTTCCATTTATAATTCTAGATTGGTTATGATTGTGAGATATTAAACGTCTCTCTTGTTCTTAGACTCTGAGGTTTTTGATTTTGGCTGTAGAATTGGTTGAAATTCCCTCCAAAAATGATTTTAGGGCTTAAGGAAAAACCTAAACATCGTGGCTTTTTGTGCTTTAGTTTTGACCCCTTTTTAAAAATCTGTCTTGCATAGAAGGATGGCTACATCCACTCGGACCATCTATGAATACATACAGTGAAAACAGAAGGGAAATGAAGGGAACGTTTACAGTCAATATCAATTTAAATATTTATATATAAATATTAAAACGACAATAGACACAGGAAAAAAATGAATGATCAAAATAAAACAGGAAGCATGAAGATGGGAAGTGTCATAAGGTTTGGGGGATAAAACACAAGCACAGTGACCATGACGTTTACCTAAACATAGCTGCTGTTACACTAAATATACTTTTTTTTTAAAATACGCTTTATATATAACTACCTATTTCTACTTTGAATAGTGTTTTATGAGTGTGTCATATAAAAAAACATTTTCATTAAATTATACTTAAACCCACATCCTGCTGGCTAAAATCTGAACTGTACAAAGTAATTAAAATTCATTGTCTCTGTGCAGGACTGTGGCTGCCACCAACATGAATGAGACAAGCAGTCGCTCGCACGCCGTCTTCAACATCATATTCACCCAGAAACGCCACGACACAGAGATGGATAACACTACCGAGAAGGTAGAGGATTTTTATCTGATCCTCACTGAATTTGTTTAACATCGAGTTGCTGTCTTGGTTTATCTGCCCTCTGACTGATGACGCTGATTTAAGTCTTGATGGGACGTGGAAATCAATGACTCCTTGAAGGTCATGAGGATAATTCTTAAGCTGTTTTTTTTTAATAAGGCCTGTCTCTATAATAAAGATGAATGCCTATTGATTCTTTTTTTGTGTTGTTGAAAGCCCATGTGTTGCATCTTATTAATTGGATTCTACTGATTTGGTGTGTGCTGTTTTAGGTCAGTAAAATCAGTTTGGTGGATTTGGCTGGCAGTGAGAGGGCCGATTCTACCGGAGCCAAAGGGACCAGGCTAAAGGTGAAAACACTACAAAAAAAAATCTTAAATCATGTTTATTTATCTGACTAAATCCATGTTAAAGCAGTCTGTGCTTACTGTCATCGTAATCCTTATCTGCCTACTGTTCTGTCACAGGAAGGAGCAAATATCAACAAATCTCTAACCACGCTGGGGAAAGTCATCTCTGCTTTGGCAGAAATGGTCTGTATTAACCATTTGTTGTATTTTTTAAGGTGAAGTCGATTTTGTGTTGGATAAAAATTACAGTTTCCACTGTCTCATTTCATTTTAGGGCTCTGGGCCGAATAAGGTGAGTGATTCACATGTTATTATCCTAATTCATTATTTATTTGAACCTATAGTAAACACAGAAAAAATTAATTCATGCTGACTTTTTGTGTGTCTTTTATTTATAAACAGAATAAAAAGAAGAAAAAGGCAGAAAGCTTCATTCCATACCGAGATTCAGTTTTGACTTGGCTACTGAGAGAAAATTTGGGTATGAACACCGTTTTTCAAAGGCATTGAATGTCTCTAATATTTCTAACATCACTGTGATATGTAAAAGAATCCCTCCAGAAAATCGTGCGTCTGAACCCCAAAAGCTAATCACTTTTACATTTTAATGCAAACCACAACTTTTCTGTTAAATGTAAGATTTATGTTGTACTTATGTAATTGTACTATATGTAATCAAATGACATTTTTTGGGTGTAGCAAAATCTAAATTTTAACTTGTTCAGACAGAGTGTTTTCCTATTTTCCTGACACCACATTCATGCAGAACTAGTGACAATCAAGTACACATTCTGAACTCAAAGCATAAATTTACATCTGTTCTTCTCTGTCAGGGGGAAATTCTCGAACTGCGATGGTTGCTGCTCTGAGTCCAGCTGATATCAACTACGATGAGACCCTTAGCACGCTCAGGTAAACAGAGCAGACAGCACATTTTGTGCTGCAGATTTTTCCTCCCACACAGCTGGTGAATGTTGCTTTGAAGGACACCGGTGTTGGTGAAACGCAGGCATTGTGTAATCCACGTTTCCCTCAGAGGTTTGCCTCACTTTCACACTTCAAACATCCTTCACGGGTTGCAGCTGCAGCTCCGGGCTGCAGAGACGGGGATGTCGGGGGAATTATGAATGTGTATATATGTGTGTGTTTCTCCTCACACACCTGTGTCTCAGTGATCTTTTGCATTCCCAGGTATGCTGACCGTGCCAAACAGATTCGCTGTAACGCTGTCATTAACGAGGATCCCAACAACCGATTGGTGCGTGAGCTGAAGGAGGAGGTGTCTCGCCTGAAAGAGCTCCTCTTTGCTCAAGGCCTGGGTGACATCATTGAGAGTAAGGGACCATTCATTGGATTTATGTGCCCATTATCTGTAGATTGAATTTTAAATTGTTCATAATGGTCTTGGACCCTTTTTTTAAGAGTCAGCCTCAGCTCAGCCCACTCACAAACAAATTTGTTCTCCCTGTGCTCACAGAAGCCGTGATGTACTCACAGACATGTTGATCTGTTCAAATAGGCCAAGAAGCAAATTAAGAACCAGCCAGGGCAATAAAATC
Organism: Copadichromis virginalis; assembly: GCF_057382275.1. Classification (NCBI taxonomy): domain Eukaryota; kingdom Metazoa; phylum Chordata; class Actinopteri; order Cichliformes; family Cichlidae; genus Copadichromis; species Copadichromis virginalis. The sequence continues at coordinate 14,243,334 of NC_140639.1, read as the reverse complement.
AGTGGGAAGAAGTTAATGAAAATGAATAGATAGCAAGTGGTTTCAGACAGCAGTAGGACCAAACTTGGCACGAATGCATTATTCTCCCATTTGTGTCTAAAAACAGGCTGGAAAAAATGGTGTAGGCGTTGTTTCTAGCATTAGCATCTGAAGCTAACACATCATACCAGCTATGTGAGAGGAAATGTTTTGCCTCCACTCCTGTCCTTAGACAGGCAGGGTGCTCTTACATAAATAACACAGCACAAGTTATACATCTCCTTATATTGGGAAGTGAATTCATCTTGATTAGGTATCATCTCAGTAGCACTTTTTTATGTCAGAAACCATTACAGATACCACAGCCTCAGTTATCCACAAGCACTGATATCATATTCCCTTTCTTAGGCACCTGAACAGTTTATAGTGTGTTTGGTGGAACACAAAACTTTTGGATGAGCTGTACAGCAAACCATATATTTGTTCAAATCATTTAAAAATGGTTGAAAAAAACAAATATGGTCAAGAGTTCCAGCTCAGTAATGTAAAACAGCATCAGCAGGAGAATCCTAGCAGCCTGTTTGCACAAAGACACAAAGTTGAACAGTTGATTTATAGTAGAAAAATTATCTATAGAGGGTGAAACTGTTTTGTAACTGGCTGTAAACATTTTTGAATATATGAATATTTTAACATGGGATTGATTCATTTTTGGAGCCAGCCTCAGGGTGACATTAAAGGAACTGCAGTTTTTGATACTTCGTTAGAGGTTGATGCTCACTCATGACTCACCTCTCCTATGCATTAGCTTAGACTATATTACACTTGTTTTTCCCAAAATGTAATCCACTAATTTTGGTTAATTTATATAATTATATCTATATAAGTTATAAAGTATATATAATTTTGGCCAGAACATATAGTATTAGCTCATTGCATCTCTAATCTTGATACCACTTTTACTGCAGTACTGCAAACAGATGTATTAGATGGATGTTATATTATTTTGAAACCATGCACAGTTCCTTTCCCAGAGAAAGATCAGGATTAATGTTTGGAGCGCATAGAGCATATTAAGACTGCAGTGCTCAGGTGTTCACCAATAGCTAAATGAACATTTTTACCTGTGGAGAATTTAACTAAAGGTGTTGTGCTGTCTCTCTGTCTCTTCTCCCAGCATATCGAGCGTCTGGTGCTGATATCGAGGGTTTGAAATGTGTGTTCTCTGTTTCTTGCTTTCTGGCTTTGCAGCTTAGAATCGCAGCTGATTAATGTGGCAGTGTTAAAGTGGTTTTTCAATGTTCTCTGCAGCACCAAAGGAACTGTTCTGATTGTTTTACATGATTTTTAGTGAAACGCGAGAAGCTAATGTTAATGAAATACAAACAGCATGTTTTCCATCCCTATTCAGGCTTTGCTATATTATGGTGCTGTAGAGATCTGAGTATGACTTTATAGATGCACTGATAGGTCAGCGGAGCAATATAGTATGGAAGCTTGTGCACCATAATGGGATTCATTTCATCTTTAATTTCCCTGACGTAGAAATTGTGACATCCATTTCCTCTGGCAGGTCTGTGTGTGTACGACGCGCTTTATTTTTCCGGCAAGAAAACACACATATCACATAAAAAGATTTAATGACACATGCAATACAGTGCAGTAAAGAATTAAATCCCCTAATATATTCTAAGCAATATATTCACAAAGCATTTAAAAAATAGATAACGATGTAATAAAAATCTGAATAAACCTCAATAAACAAACTTAAAAGTTTGGATGTTGTGAGAAAACAGAATGCAATAATTTGCAAATCTCATAAACATATTTTTATTTTCAATTAACAAAATAAAACAGTCTAAGAAAAAGATGACCTCATCTTGAACTTGATGGCAGCAGCACAATCAAAAACGTTGGGATAGGGTGATTTCCCACTGTGTAGCATCCCCTCTGCACTCTTAACAGGAAAACGTTCCTTCCTTGTCTGATTGAGGATTATAGTCCTGTTATTAACCTGTTGCCAGTTAACCTTATTAGCAGCAATATTTCCCTTAATTTTTTCCTCTTAATTGTTTCTTCCTTCCAAATATTCTCATGAAAGAGTAAAAAGTCTCAGTTTAAATATTTAGTGTTCTGGGGTTAATGGAATATGCGTTTATGAGATTTGAAAATCATGCTGCCTTTATCTCCATTTCAAACATTATTCCAAGTGGGGTTTTTTTTGTATTTTATAATGAATAAATTAAAGAAAACGTACAGTATAGTTGGTCAATAGTAGCAATATAATTTGAACAGAAGTAAGCTATGTATTTTTAAAAATTATAGTACAGCTCAGTATGTTTATTAAGGTCTTTTTAAAGACCACACTGGCAGCAGCACATATAAAAAAATGTTTTTATCCTGTTTTAGCTATAAAGCTATATAAAAGTGGACCAGGTGATATAACACCTTTCCTGTGTTAGATCCCTAAGTTCTCAAGTTCCCTGAAAAAGGTCATTTGTAAAAAATAGAACTTTTAAGAGAAAGAAAATGTCTCTACTTTAAAAAGATATTTGGATAATTACCTTGTTACATTTCCCTTTACAGTTTACGAATCATCAGTCTGTCAACGCCTGTTGGCAGGCAGGATAACAGGGCACAGAGGAACGATAAGATGAGGGTGATGATGTAGTCTTCAGACATATAATCACTTACATAATAGTGGATCTTTTAGGTCTTCTGCACTTTTCATGCCATAGATTTTTACAGTCTTTCCATAATACACAACTTAATTAACCGCAGAGGCAATATTATGTGATCAATCTTGGCGAGCCGAAGCCTGTCCAGATGGATGGGTGTGATACACTTGGCCAGTTTATTGCTCTGTGTTGCCATAGCAGCAGCAGCAAGGTTGTTATTATTGCTTTCTGCTCAGGCCTTTCAGGTGCCACGATAAATCCAAGATAAAGCTCTGAACAGAAAAATATAAGGGGCCCTTTTTTATGTGTTACTTTAATAATAGATTTACCCAGAAATTTCATTCAAAGCTAATCAGACAAACTCATCGCTGTGTCTGATCCTCTACCAGAGAAATGGATTTCTGCTTCCAGTAATTTGTTTGACATTAATAATTTCAGCAAAGCATGCTGAGCAGTAAATGCATCTTGCTGCTTTTAGATAATAATCTTAATTGAGAGTTCTGGCTTTCTAATGTTCTGTGCAGAAAATAAGACGCCATTAAAAATGAGTCATCGTGTTTGCGCACACAGGCTCAGCTCACGTACTTTGTTGTTTTCCATAACTGGTGACAGTTTTTAATTTTTTGGTAGAGATGCTTGAATGGGAATGAGTAATGGAAATCTTTTCTCATGCTGCTCGAACAGTTTCTCAATGGTTCTGCATTAGGGCTGCCACAAACGATTATTTTGATAGTCGACTAGTCACCGATTATTTATGCGATTAGTCGACTAATCAGATCATCATCCACTGGACGTAAAACTACAGCTTATTGCACCAGCAGCATCTGCTCTTATATAACTATCATTAGCTTACAGCTTTAAGCTTTTAAGGTGCTAACTAAAAATAAAGACAAGATGATAGTTTATTCAATTTTAATGAAATTTGCAGATTGTTTCGGTGAAGTTTAATAAACTCCTTGCTATCTAAAATATAACAGGACAACGGAGTATATTCTCCAGCATCTCACACTTTTGATAATCAGCTGTCTGCTTGACGTTTATTCAGCTGTGTAAAAACTATAACTTTAATCTCAGCCAAACCGATTTACTCAGGAACAAATAAAATACAAAAAAAAAAAAAAAGCCAAACAACAACATTTTTAATTTATCTAAGTGACTCATATATATTTAACCTGAGTAGCGAAAGACGGTGGTGGGTTTGAAAACAATTTGCCGGGAGTCCGGTGTTCTCACCGCGCTAGTGACCTAGCCCCCGGCTAGCTATCGAGCTAGTGGGTAACAGACGTCTCCGAAAACGTCGGAGCGCTTTTGAAAATATGTGGTGTCCTGATAAACTGAGCCGATATTTGAGGTTTACACAGCTACATTCTCGGCTGAAAATATGTTAAACGTTTATTTTGTGACCCAGAAAGAATAATAAGAGTAATATTAAAACTAACTAGCTGCCGCCATTGTTGGAAACTGAGCTGGGCCGCGCTATGAATTCTGGGACACAGCTGCTTCTTCTTCTTCTTCTTCTTCGGGGTTTAACGGCAGCTGGCATCCTTGTACATGCAGTGCTGCCATCTTCTGTTTCAGTCCGTTATTACACTCTTAAATCCTGCTACTTATTCCTGCGTCTTTTGGGATCTTACAAAGCTTCAAACGACGCGTCGACTATTAAATCAGTCGTCGACGATTTTGATAGTCGACGTAATCGTGACTAGTCGACAAATCGTGGCAGCCCTATTCTGCATATCACGCTGTGCTTGAAGTTTTGTATGGTAGCTACATTTTCGTTGAGTCGTCTTGTGGCTGGATGGCCTCCTTGTTGCATCATTTGAGTTGTCTGTGGCTTTCTGCTGGTGCTGCCCTTGCTTCTGTGCTACCAGTTCAAATTTCTCTCTGTAAGTTAGATTTGTTTCAAGACACGTGTCTTCTTTCTTTTCTATTCTCTTCTCTTCCTTTTCTGTCTGCATTTCTCCGTTCTTTTACTCCCTGTTATCGATTACCCCAATCCCCGCTTCCTGTCCCCACTCCCCACGCCCCGTCCCACCCTGGCAGACATATCCGATTACAAGAACAATAACAATAAAGGCCAAGCTGTGAATCAAAGGGATGATCTCTCCACAGTGACCAATGCCATGACGGGGATGAGCCCCTCTCCATCTCTCTCAGCCTTGTCCAGTCGGGCCGGATCTATTGCCAGTCTGCACGATCGCATCATGTTCAGCCCAGGCAGCGAGGAGGCCATCGAGAGGCTGAAGGTGAGCACAAAACCCAGTTTAACCCCCACCCCAGTCTTACACAGTCAGGAAATAAAACTTCAGTGAGATTCACCAAGCATTTGTTGAGGTTCAGAGTCTTTCTAATTGTGGGCAGATTCAATAAAAAAGTTCAAAAAACCAAATTGGTCTTTTATACTTTTTGCCTTTCTGAGCATTTCCAGTAGATTATAACCAAAAACCTGATTTCCTAAAAACAAATGGGTCTTCAGAAATTCCCAGAGCCCAACAAAATGACCACCAACAGGCTTCCCACGCGCATATTTCTGACCAAAACCCAGACTAAGGCCATTACACACTGAGCATATTGTGAAAATTCTGAATTTTATCGATGCAAACACAGTACACGTTGCATTTTTGCAAAGAATTTGTGGGACGTGTACTCACAGCCCACCACAATGCAACTCAATTCATCAAAGAACAGCAGAACTGGCAACCAGTTCTATTCACAGGTTCACACCGAGCACATGTGACAGACGTGAAAAAGGCTCGAGACGCCGTGGCATCTGTCACACGTGCTCGGTGTGAACCTCATCTGTGAAGAGAATGGGGCTCCACTGGGACACCTACCAATTCTGGTGTTCCCTGGTGAATGCCAATCAAGCTTTTTATGAGCAGTGTAGTTATAATTAAAATGATGCACCAAGGAGGACAAGCAGAGCAGGGTCACCCCAGGCCCCCCTTTATCTGTGTCCCTGGCTCTTTCGGCCATTTTAATACTCAATGAAGCTCTACGTTATGGCACAAAGACATTATATTCACACCCTTTTTTACATGCCAACATAAGGTCATCTAATGAAATCACAGATATGGGTCATTTAATTTCTGCTACTTAAAAAAGTAAGCAATTAAGTAAGCTAATAAAATACTGGAATTCTATTGCTTCATTGCTGAATTTGGATGTTTCTTTGCATTAAGTCCAGATATAGTTATTATTTAAATGATTATCACCACACTTTTTTATTTTTTAACGTCAGGAAACAGAGAAAATCATCGCTGAGCTCAATGAGACCTGGGAAGAGAAACTTCGCAGAACAGAAGCCATTAGAATGGAAAGGTAAGACAACCAGATGCTTAGTTTTATTTTAATTTATTTTATTGCATTGTTTAAATTCCTCTTTAAGATTAAACTTTGGAAATACTAAAGATGCCAAAACAGGAACAACATCCTAATAATTCAAGAAAAGAGAAACACAGGAGGATTACAACACACATACAAAAACTTAAATGCTGTAAGATGAGAGAGGTAATATTCAAAGGAAAAAAAGGACAATTTCCTGAATTAAAATTTCTAAATTTCCAAGATTACAGTTGTTCATTTGCAGGAAAATATATTTCTTTAAAAAACAAACTTTTTTTTGTTTTTATGAAAGTTTTATAAAAGTTTTATAAAAAATAAAGAAGTTCTCTAAGGTTAGTAGTAAATATTCAAAGTTTCAAGGACATTAAAGATATTAAAGTCAAAACCTGCAAAAACTAAAGATAAAAAAGCATAAGAAACCTTGGTGTTCTGAGATTAAAGTCACAGGCTGGATAATCTCACCTACACCACAGCGGCCATCAGGAAACGCTGTGTTAACGTTGTGATTCTGGGCTCAAATCAGGAATAACGTCATATTGCACCAAATGCAACCTACTACAGGCTAAGCTATAATCAACAAGAAAACCAAACTGATGTGGCATGTCCTCAGGTTACAGGATTGTAGAAGCAGTGACGTCTAGCTGTGGTTCTGTGATCAGATTGAGCTAATCTGGCAAAGTAACTGTTTGGCCAAAAATAAAAGCTTTCGGTGATCTGAGTATAGAGCAATTGGTGCCACTTCCAGAATAATATTGGGTCTATGCTTTATTTAGGAACATTTCTCATTGAATCAATGTTTAAAAAAAGTATATTTACATTAAAAAAAATATCTCACTTGGTATGCTGATGATATTCGTCAACAGAGAGGCCCTGCTGGCCGAAATGGGTGTAGCAATGCGAGAAGATGGTGGAACAGTTGGTGTGTTCTCTCCAAAGAAGGTAAAAGATGTATTCTACTTCTCCAAAACCACTGTGATATAATCCTTACCGCTTCGATTATTCACTGCTGTGCTTGTTTATTTACCCCCAAAGCCCACTGATAGCCCTAGAAAGCCCGAGCCCGTGTTTATCGACACAGTCGGGCTGTTTTCCCCCAACGAGGTTTGTAGCTCTGAAGTGTTTAAAGTGTCTCCTCTGATGAGTGCTCGAGCCTCGTCGAGGCAGATCAGACGAGAGTTTCACTGTTTCATTAAGTGTTATCCTAAATCTACTTCATTGCTCACTTCAAACACTCCCTCACTGCACCGAAGGCAGCCATGGGTGTAAACATGGGGGAAAAGATAATAGCAGTGCCCTAATTTCAGTGATTTATGGCTGCTTGCCTGCAGCCCCAAAACATCTGACTTCATTAAACACTCCATGCTGGGACGCTGTGGGGAGTGACTGCATGGTTTTAACTATTGCTGATTGTTTGATGTTTCTTACTGGGAGAGCTTGTATTTCAGACCACCTGTTGTGCACAGCTGACATATGTTATAATGTAAATAACATATGGATGTTGAATGACTCATGCATATTGCTTACCGAAAGTTAACAGTGAAATATTCCCCGTTCTGTGTCAGACGCCTCATTTGGTGAACCTCAACGAGGACCCTCTGATGTCTGAGTGCCTGCTGTACTATATCAAAGACGGGATCACCAGGTTAGAGGCTGACATTTTACAGCGTAATAAGAGGAAGGTGGTTCTCACCCTGAGAGGACAAAACCACTGCAGGGGAGACCAGGAGAAAATGCGATGTAAACAAATGTGATTTATGTAGAAAGTAAAGTCTGCTGAAGCTGTCATGATGACCTTTATTTAATTAAAACCCCACTTGGATCCTTTTTATTATTAGATGCCTCCCATATTATTGCGAATGACTCATAAAAAGTGTGGGGTCAGCTTATGATGAGGGCACACCAGAAAAAGTTTAAGAACTGCTGTATTAGAACGATACTGATTAAAAAAAGGACATTGTTTTTATGCTAATCTAACTTCAAGAGACAACAGGCCTGCATTGTAAACATGTTCTCATCACATGGCGTCATATAATGTTGTGTCAGATGCCTGTGCCTCACTGGCACTAAATGTTCTCCGCCAGCGGCCCAAATGTGGCTACATAGGCCACCGAGAGATAGTGATCCCCATTTAGAGACCCACATTTTCCACAGAAGGTTGGTCACAGGTTTATCAGCCAGGAGATTGTGGTTTGTCGCCCATTTTGACCCTTGTATTGTATTTAGTACTTGTTTTTTTTCACTACATACACTGATTTATATCATAAATGAATATATTCATATACATAAACTGTATATGAAAGATGGACATGCCATAAAGCTGTAATGGTTTTAATAGGCAGTAAGTGGATGAGAATTCCTGTAGTTGTTAAAAAGAAAAGGCGTATTTCTTGGTCCCTGTCCTCAGTGAACACCTTCCTGATGAGATTATGGGCTTAGATGCTAGCTTCAATTAGCCACTATGTGATTGTACTCTGTCACACTGATGTGATTTCAAAAGGAGAAGTAGCAGAAGTGTCGCTCTTCAGAAATCACCGCCTGGTTACTAAAAGAAATTCACTCAGCTTGATGTGAGCAGCTTCCTGCCAGAATTCTTTTTTTTTCTATGGATTCATCAGCCAAAGTAAAGGTATGGCTGGCTAATGATGTAGCCCAGCTAAGGAGGAGGCCATCAGTGATTACTTCCTGTGACACTGTCACCACCATGAGCCTCTTGTCACGGTGGATGGATGCTTTCTTCTGCACAGTGATACGATCTGATGGTGTAGCTTTGAACTGTTCACAGTAACGTTTGTGAATTTTTAAAGTAACCAGGTCATGATTTCCGAAAACAAACATTGTTACTGTGTTTTGGGATTGGGGTTTGGTTTCAGGTGCTTTCAGCACATCTGTATAGCCCAACAATTTAGATGAATAAAAAGCACGACATGCAGGAGGAAAAAGACTACATTTGATTTTGAGGTGAACTGTCCCTTTAAATGAAAAAGGACTAAATGTTACATAGATGAAGTGTGTTATTAACTTGCTTTTATATATATTCATACTAACTTTTATGTATTTTAGGGTCGGTCGTTTAGATGCCAGCAGTCGCCAGGATATAGTCCTCAGTGGTCACTTCATAAAGGACGAGCACTGCACCTTCACTAGTTCTACTGGCCCAATGGGAGAAAGTGAGACTTGTATCTGTGCACATCAAAGTTAAATATTGCTGTAATGTTGTCAGCAAAGCCTCATATGGAATTTTCTTTTCCTGAGCAGCAGTAATCCTTGAGCCTTGTGAAGGAGCTGAGACATACGTTAATGGAAAGAGGGTGACAGAACCCACTGTTCTGAAATCAGGTAGGTGCAACCTGTGCCATAACTAGCACAAACATTATATGCATAGATGTTGTACTTGTACTCTCTGATCTGATGTGATGCCCTTGCAGGAAATCGCATCATCCTGGGGAAGAGCCACGTCTTCCGTTTTAACCACCCTGTACAGGCCCGGGCTGACAGGGATAAGAACCCATGTGCCGAAACCCCTGTTGAGCCTGTGGACTGGGCCTTCGCTCAGAGGGAGCTGTTGGAGAAACAGGGCATTGACATGAAGCAAGAAATGGAACAGAGGTACGCCTTCAGGAATAAAGATACAGTAAAAGTCCATTTCTGGAACTTAAGGTAACAGTTAGTATAAAAAAAGGACCAGGTTTGCACCAATTCTTCTAGATTTTGCTATACCTATTGCAAGGTGCAATAAGGAAACAGTTTGTCCCAATGCACAGATAAACTGAATAAAATGTGTATTTTTATTCTTAGAGTAGATTTGAATGATTGATTGTCGTTCCTATCTTTCCTGTTTTACGTCAGAAATCAATCCCTGTCTATAAATAGTTCTGTCGTCTCCTCAGCCTGCTCATTTTTGTTTGCTCTGTTTGTTCCTGCCACATTTTTGTGCTTTGGATTACGTTGTTTCCACATGTTTTGGATCTTCTTTTTTTCTTTTGGACTTTGTTCTAATTTGGGCTCAGCAGTTAAGCTTGTGTCTTAATTTAACAGTCTTCGAGGGTACCACTCCAGAGACCCGCAGCTATTTCTAAAACTGCATTCAGTTACTTTTTAATATTTTCTGAGTCTGAGACTTCTGAGCAATTTATGAGCCAGTCTTCATGTATTAGAGAAAAAGCATCAGATAAAGCAGTGAGGTTAAAAACAGTGTAACCATGGACTCTTACATGGTGTGCATAATCTATATAGCTTTATCCCCACTGTTGCTACTGGCTGCTTTGTAACCCACCTCCAATCCAGTTCCTCATTTTCATGCTCAAATCAAAGTCATATATATCTACTGTCATTAAAGTCTGATCTTTTCTGTGCTGGGGTCCTGCATTCAGGAAAGGTGGAGAAGTCAGGACATAACTTCCATATCTCCAAATGTAGATGACTACAGATGGAGTGAGAATTTGCTTTTGTGGTCCTGTGACCGAAGTTGCCACTTTACCCAAGCCTGAGGCTTCTTTCTCAGTATCAATGGCTTAAAAACACACAGTGAGGTAGGGCATCACCCACCTACATCAAGTCTTTTTTGTTCACTTTGTTTTTTTGTCCTCAGGCTGCAGGAGCTGGAAGATCAGTATCGCAAAGAAAGAGAGGAGGCCAGCAACCTTCTAGAGCAGCAAAGACTGGTATGGTAATGAGAGTTCAGCTTTGACTGCTATCAGCAGTAATCATTAAAGTAAAACCAACAAAAAAATCTATCTGAACTGTCTTACACACAGATGTAGCTGCAGTTTGTATATTTCAGTATTGGTATCTACTGTTTATATTATATAAACTGTATTATCAGTGAGCAGATTTACAGAAAATACCAAATAAAAAAATTACGATGGTGTTTTCAGATCAAATGTGAAGCAAAGTTCACCTTACTGGAATTTCTAGGCAATTTTGCAACTCACAAATATTACTTAGCAGGAGAAAGAACCGATACCTGGGATTACATAACAGACACATTTGCACAGTATGCACAGTTGTACGCCGCGACACATTTTTCCGCGCTTTAAGTCTAAATGCAGTTTTTTGGGGCCTTTCATTTCACCAGTTATTAATGATTAATTCAACGTGAATGGCTTGTTCATGTATTTAAAACTTTAATTATAAATTATTAGGATTATGAAAGCAAGCTGGAGGCTCTTCAGAAGCAAGTGGACCGTTATAACCCAGAAGGCCCTGAAGAAGAGGAGGAACCGGAAGAAGAAGGTAAAAACAATTAATACAAAGACACATTTATAAATCTATATTAGGGATAATCATACCTTCATCGAGTCCTCTTTCTGGCCTACAGTGCAGTGGACGGAGAGGGAAAGAGAGCTGGCTGTGTGGAGTTTCCGTAAATGGCGATGCTACCAGTTCACCTCGCTGCGTGATCTCTTATGGGGAAATGCCATCTTCCTGAAGGAGGCTAATGCGATCAGTGTCGAACTTAAGAAGAAGGTTAGAAATGTCATTTAGACTGATGAATATATCCACAGGTCTACGCTGTGAAATAGCTCTTTGAGCATACTCGTTCTTCCCCTGCAGGTGCAGTTCCAGTTTGTGTTGCTGACAGACACTCTTTACTCCCCCCTGCCTCCTGACCTGTTGCCCCCAGAGGCAACTAAAGACAGAGAGAAGCGACAATTCCCACGTACTATCGTGGCAGTGGAGGTGCAAGATCAGAAGAATGGAGCAACTCACTATTGGACATTAGAAAAACTAAGGTGGCTGAACATGCACGCAAGTCTTTGATGAACAAAATCTTAAACTTATCTTGGTAATCAAAAATTCATTAAGTGTCGCACTGAAACTCTTGTTTTAGTGCTCTTCAGTTTGTAAGTCAGTTTCTTTTATTGCAAACATTCGCTTCAATAATTGCACTTCCAAATTAAAAATATCTACCAACCTAATATCGAACAGCAATAAAAAAAGAGCCATGCTTCAGTGTCTTCCTCAGTGCTATTTTATTTCTTCCAAGCTGTTTACTTTTACTCATTAACACCCTGCTCTGTTTCTTTTTTATGTCTTCATTGTTGGTGCTTTCTGCAGGCAGAGGCTAGATCTGATGAGAGAAATGTATGATCGTGCTGCTGATGTGCCCAACAGTACTGTGGAGGACTGTGAAAATGTGATGACGGGAGGTGACCCCTTTTACGATCGCTTCCCCTGGTTCCGCCTGGTTGGCAGGTAAATACTGAGTCCAACACATCGGGACAGGAATAAGAAATACAGAGGCCAAAAAGACCAGTATTAGCCATAGCTATCAGAAATTTAGGATATAGGGAGGCTGCTGTCCACTTTTCCACTTGCAGGACGTCGTTCCTGAGAGTTAAAGTTCCAGGCACTTGGGTTGGAAATGCGGCTTTACTGTGTGTGGAGTGTACTCCGAAATGATGGGGACACCTGCATTAATTATCTGCAGCTCATTCAGTCTGGTGTCCCTACTTGTCAAACTTTGTATTTCAGCCACTATAAAACCTGCCAGTACAAACTGAAGTAACTGTATCAAATACATTTGATAACAATACATCCCAGCTAATGACAGAGCTTTCTACATCAATGGGAAAATCATCTATGCAAGATTTGAGAAAAACATTTCGTCAGCCCTCCTACTCAAAACCTGTTGTTTCTTTCTCTTCCACCTTGGCACATGGCCTCCCAGTGTCTCTCTTTCGCTCTCGCTCTCTCACTTGCACCTGTTATGTAATATTAAGCGTCTCACTCCAGCCTTTAATGTTATTCAGCTCCTGCAAGACATGGAAACATTGGAAACTGTGCCCTTGAGCTGTTCTTTTTCAGGTTTTCAATCTGTCTGTCCATATTATAAAGGTGAAAGCAGGTGTATATTTATCCAGATGCACAACATTTGATGTTTTCAATGCTTTTAATAGTTTACTGCTATTTTATACTATATCCTTTACACTTGCAGTTTAAAAAATTTAAAAAATGTAGCTGCTGTCGAGAACTGATGGGTTGAATTAATGCATAACTATATACAAGCTCACTTTGTACATATGTGGCTGATGTGATAACTCAAAGTGACTGGCCATTTTCAAATGAAATCTGTATGACGTTTAATTTCTGTCATTACCTTTAGATGCAATTAAGCAAGCCCGTGAGCAAATGATCTTATTTCACACACATAAATATTCACTGCCAAAGCTCAGTTGCAGCATATAGAGTACCATTACAGTAATCCAGTGATTGCTGGGAGTAAATCCAACTGTAACAAGTGCCTGTTAACAGGTTGGTCACCAGAATTCATTTTGTGAGCAAATATGGTGTCAAACAGCACTGTCTACAGCAGGAGTGGGGGCACTCCAGGGCTCAGTGGCCGGTGTCCTGCAGGTTATAGATATCACCCTGGGTCAACACACCTGAATCAAATGATTAGTTCATTATCAGCCTCTGGAGAACTTCAAGACATGTTGAGGAGGTAATTTAGCCATTTAAATCAGCTGTGCTGGATAAAGGACACATCTAAAACCTGGACACTGGCCCTTGAGGACTGGAGTTGGACTCCCTCGGTCTATAGAACTGAAGCTGTCATTTAAGGAGGTTCTTTGCATGTGATCCCTTAAAAAGTGATCAATCATGGGACAGAGCTCCTTTGATGATTGGCTCACTTGGCATGATTAACTTTGGTTCCTTCCCCTGCTCACTTTTTTTTAACAGTTTAGATTACAGTTACCTGCAAGAGCGCGCATTCCTTGAATTGCCTTCTTTACATTTTATTCATCTTAGCCTCTTCTTTTAATACGCATGTGTAAAAATCTGTACTTAAAACAGTAAATTTGAATTCCCCTGACACTCACCAAGCAGAAACTTACATGTGCGGTTAAATCTGCGCATGAGGACTGGGCAAATTACAGTGAATACCTGTGTAGGTGAAATAATACTTGTTTTTGACATCTATATCCCACGATCAGCACAACATTTGTAGCTTTCTGCAGTCTCCCATCTGTCTTCTCTTTCTCTGCTCTTTGCTCAACACTGAAACAAACAATAAAAGCTGTTTCTGACTCAGAGGGAAGAAGGTTTTCTCCTGTGGATCAGTGCGTCCCTTCTCTCTAACTGTACTAACCTAGTTCCCATGTCTCTGGCTGCACCAGAAATCCCATTTTCAACACATGCATGAGCGAGCGCATGAGTGACCCCACCCCATCCCCGACCCTTTCCACCTCTGAAATTACTGAGCTGGCTGACTCGCAGCGGGAGGGTCGCGGGGAGGAGGAGGAGTTGGAGGATTTGGACGACCTGGACGATGATATCTTTTTGGACGACCCGAGCTCCGAGCTCGGGGTAGAGGATGATGATGATGATGATGATGATGATGATGAGAGAGAGCTCTGCCGAGGCTCCAGCGAAGGCCTGGATCCCTTTTACGACCGCTCACCATTATTCAGTGTAGTGGGAAGGTTGGTGAGGTTTCAGGAGCATGCTGATGGAGGAAACTAGCTCTTTCACGCTGAGATGCAAGGTCCCTTTCCCTTGGCAAACATCAGGGTAGATGGAACAGTATTCTTGGAAAAGCAGTGAATAATAGCGTGTATATCTTCACATAGCCCTCCTTGAGTTGTGGGCTGGGTATGCATAAATACACAAAATATAACCATAGTGTGCTTTGTTATTTTATGTGGCAAACATGAGGTGTGATCTTAAAGTGATTCTCTCCATAAAAATTAAAAAGCAAAGCATACCTAAGTTGATTTTTGCCAAACACCCCTGTAAGGTTATCTCTTTGTGCACCTCTGGATAGCTTCCAGCATGACAGCAATGTTTATATGACCAAGACTGTCTTTATTTGGCCCAAAACCACAGTTCAGCTTGTTCTCAGATGCCACTGGATGTTAAAGTAAAACTGTGCATTTCCAGTCAGTGCACTGTATTTTGTGAATTTGACATTTTGAAGCTACATTATTTGCATTTTGGCAGCTGCTATGTTGTTTATTTGGACCCCATAGTGATCATATCGGAGGTTGTAATGCTTGAATTCATCAAAATTGGTACAGAAATTTATTGGATGGTCTTTATCACAGAGGTCAACATTAAAATAGCATTTTAACATGGGAGTCAGTAGGGATTGACTTGCTTTTGGAATCAGGATAAGTGGTTACTAGTGGAACCGCAGGCTTGGCCCTTGGATGCTGGCTCATGTTTTCAGCCCTGCAGCATCTCCTAATCCAGGAGACTGACTTAGTTCTTGGACACTCTTCCACTGAAAAAAGCTCTTTGGTCGTTGGGTTGTAGATAGAGATCCAGCTCTCTTTATTAAGGATAATCCTGAACATGAACGTAGTGACCTAATTTTCATAAAGTCCATGGCAAATCTTCAGGTGAAAGTGGTCATCCATCAGCCATCCAAAGAGTGATTCAAATAGACGCTACACTGCCAGCACTCTAAGGTTACACAAGGAGATGACCTTGAAGGGGAAATTAGTCAAACTGAAGTCTTCTCCAAATTACTGTCCACCTCAGAGATCTGCTGGTTCAGTGTTAACACTGGCATGAAGCATTTCAGTTGGAAAGCTGCAACCGAAATTTGGAAAACAACTTTTCCTACATTTTTTTTTAATTGTGGTATTTCCTTTTACTGATTTCCTTAAACACTTGCTTACACTTGCTCAAAGTCAAACCAGACCCTTTAGTGTCTTGCCTTAGCTGTCACAGTATCTCTAAATCTTGAGCTGAAAATGTTGAGTACCACACCATGCGGACACTGGAGTAGACATTTCTGGACTTTAAGGTCCATCTTTTCCTTTTTATCTTTAATCTCTCTTTCAACTAAATGCTTATTTTTCTTTGCTTTTGGAGTGGGGGTATACAGTGGCTCGATGCGTCTCACTCTTACTTAAGTTCTTCTTAAATTCAGTCCAGAGTGGGTCCATGTACGCTTCTTGTTTCTATGCAGTGCTGACGCTGAACGGCTGTTTGAGGTGTATGTCAAATCATAGTGGCTTATAAAAAAGAAAAAGGACTTTTGACTCCCCAAAGCACTGATGCAGCTCAAGAAGTAGATAGAGGTCTGATGTGCATAGTAAGAGGAACAAACAGCGAAATGTTCTCACCGTGCTGTGAAACCTGAATACAGTTGAAAGAATCTGAAAATTTTTGAGCTAAGTGGTGTTCGAACAAAGACTCAAAATCTCAAGATGAAAGAGCTGGTTTCTGCAGCAGCTGTCTCTTTTAGGCATGCCAGAGCACAAGTCTTTTCATTTTGACCTTTTTTTTTTTTTTGTCGGTTTTTACGTGAATACGTCTGATGATGAACTCGTACCCCTATTTTGTACAAATTACCACTCCGGCCCAGGAGGTGCACTTTGATTTCTGATGTCATTCGTTGGTTTTTGATGTAGCATACAGTCTATGAAGCTGTTGGCAGTTTTGATTCAAGCTGAGCCATGTTCCGTATGATGATTTCTGTTCCATTTGCTTTTGATTCCTTTTGAGTCAAAAAGTTGAAAGCATTTTTGTTCACCTTTTTTGTCCTGAGCATGCCTTATTTGCACCTCACCAATCTTGTCATAAGCCTGTCCTTTTTTACGCTGTCCACCCTTAAATGTCTATCCCTATTGGCTTGTGAAAAATGTGGATCAGTTATCCTATTATTTTTAAGAAAAGCATTTCTAATGCAGCTGTTCCCAAATTTCTATTCTCAAAGAAACATAGTCTGTAGCAAAGTGCTTTAAGTTCTCAGTTTGGCTTTATACATTATATAGAGTCATTGTCATGATAGCATGTGATCATAAAGCAATGCATTAAAATGAATTCATTGCTTACGACGAAAACATCTGCTATCCAGCAAAGTCTTGAGCTGGGTTCTAATTTTTAAAGTTAATAAAAAGAATTGAAAGTTTAGCCTTACATACATGCTCCTTAGCCTCACTATCCTTCATCAGTACAACTCAAAAGTTTAGGGTTATTGCATGTGACCCATTATTGACCTGATTATATAGTCATTATTGGATGATAAGGATAAGCCCACTCCAAAGCAATAGTAAAGGGCAGCCATGGCCGTCGCAAGAGCAGTCCCAGCTTCTGTTTGGTTGCTTTGCAGTTCTGTGTTCTGTTGTCCAGTCCAGTGATTTTTATCAAATGTGGCACATCTCCTTGGTCTGGTTCTTGTTAATGCTTTTTTTTCCCCTTTTATTCTCTCTTTGGCTTCCCATGCAGGGCTTTTGTTTATCTGAGTAATCTGCTGTACCCGGTTCCGCTCGTCCATCGCGTGGCCATTGTCAGTGAGAAGGGAGAGGTAAAGGGCTTCCTTAGGGTGGCAGTACAGGCCATATCAGGTAAGGCTCAAATCCTCAGACTCACGATCGTTGAAGCGATTGACGGGACAAGCTGTGTGTGATTTCTGGAGGGAGTGAGGTGAAGGTTCTTTGTGTTTCCCTCCAGCTGATGAGGAGGCTCCCGACTACGGCTCCGGAGTGAGGCAGTCGGGCACTGCCAAAATCTCCTTTGAGGATCAGCAGTATGAAAAGGTAGTGAAAAACACACTATAGTTATTACAGTTAGTTTTCACAGTGTAGGATTTACTTCTGTATACAGTTGCCGTCACAATTTTTGTGATTTTAGGTGTTTACAAAAAGAGTTGAATTACACGCTGTTCTAAGGCTTCTTAACATTTGTAACATTTTTGTAGAACTCGATGTACCCTCTCAATAGATTTAGGGTTTTCTGGCCATACAAACATGCTGGTCAGTGGCTTTGACCAATCACTTATCTCGAATGTAAAGAAAGGATCCTGCCATCATACAGCGCTGTGTCACCAGTGTAGACGTTTACTTCACTCAGATGGCACCAAACTGTTACTTTTGCTAATATTCCTGCCTTCTCTCCAACTGATAGATGTATTTTGTATTTTTTTTTCAATTTTAGAAGAACTTCTTTTACCATTTAAGTTTCCTTTGATGCATTTTCTGTATTTATAGAAACAGCCTCCAAGTACAAGGCCCAAACTCTGAATCATCTCCAGACCTTTTATCCACTTATTTTATGAAGAAATTACCAAGAAATAACCCATACCCGTCATTAAAATTGCCTTTGAGAGAATTCCAACTACATCTGAAATATGTGACTATATTTAGAAATGTGTTATTTCTCTACAATGAATGCAATAGTGGCGTTCAAATGAAGAGGGAAATGCAAAATAAAGCCCTCGTTATCATATACAATAAGTGAAAAATGTTTTGGTAGACAACTAAATGAGTAAATGATGTAACTGTTTAAAAATCTGAGGACTGTTCACCACTCTGCTGTGCTCCTGTAGTTCCAGTCAGAGTCCTGCTCTGTAGGACTGTCCCACACTGGGATTTCTCAGGAGGAGCTTCGGATCGTGGAGGGAGAAGGGCAGAACGCAGAAATGGGGCCGTCAGCTGATGAAGTCAACAACAACACATGTGCGGGTAATCGTATTTTACGAGTGAATGGACACATGTTCTGCGTGTTTGCTTGTGTCTGTATGTGTGTGTATGTGTGTGTGTGGTCTCCTTTTTGGCTCAGCAGACTGAAAATTCACAGGAAAGACTTTAAAAGAAATTATGTTAGATAGGCTTGGATTTAGAGGGCAGACAATGGCAAACGGTGGCTCATGTGGAAGACGTATAAATTAGCCCAAATGCTTGTCTCCAATTTCTTGGTAACTCCAGTCCATTCCTGGTCTGTTCCAGTAGAATTTATTGACAGTCAGCTCAGCATCTACCTGGAATGCAACCTACCCAACAAAAACATTAAAAAGAAGTGTCTAAACATCACTGAGATCTGTTAATGAGTAAAAATGTGAAAAACTTGTCTTTTGAAGTCTTTGAAAACACATTTCTTTACTCCTAAAGAAAATTTACTACTAAATGTGGTTGAAATCTAAAAGTGGTTGAAGTCCTCACCGACCTCCCCTCAGACAACCAGGAGATTTGAACCCAGATGCTTCTTGCTCTTTTTTTATTAACACTAATGAGATCATCTAATGGTCAGAATGATGCTGTAAAGTATTCTGCGCCAGACATTTTACAAATAAAAAAGATGCAAAAAACAATCAAAAAAGCAAAAACACCCACTAAATCTAATAAAAACACACAAAGGAGTAAAAGGAGAGGCCTTTTTAAACAGCAGGGATTTATATAACATCCATACAGTGTTATACAATCTTGCAGTGTCTTTCACCTCACGTACATGTATGCAGTATTTACCAAAGTCAAAGTGTAGAATGAACAGTGTCTGAATTTCTTGATCAATAAAATAGATCACTCTAAGTAGATTGATGATTTATTCATTGCCTTTAGATCAAAAAACTAGAATATCAACACTGAAAAGTCAAGACCCTTGCTACTGGGAAACCTTTAGGTTGTCCAATATCCTCGAATAACAAAGCTTAATCTTTAAAAATTAAACATGAAGGTCACGCCCACCAACCAGATTTAGGTTAGGAAAGAACTTTCATGGATGTCTAGTCTAGTTTCCAACCTGCGTTTATTTTTCTTTTTTCCTTTTTCTTTTTTGTGGTTCCTTGCAGCTGGATCAGATGAGGTGGAGAATCCACTGAAGCCTGGTTTGGATGGAGCACTCGATACAACTCTGGAACATCTCAGGATCGGTAATATTTTTACCTTCAGAGTGACTGTCCTGCAGGCCTCCAGCATCTCTGCGGAATATGCCGACATCTTCTGCCAGTTCAAGTAAATTGCTCTTCACAATATTTCCGCTGGAGATTTGTGATCGTTGGTGTTCTTTTTACTGTTTTACATGCAAACTTTGCATTGATTACTTTGTCTTTAGCTTCATCCACCGCCATGATGAGGCCTTCTCCACTGAACCCCTAAAAAACACAGGCCGCGGCCCTCCTCTCGGCTTCTACCATGTGCAGAACGTAAGAAGAGTCGGCTTGTGTCCTGCACAGCTTTATGCATTGTTCTGTATTTAAGAGTTTAGGCACTAAAATGGACTGTTTTTGTTTTTGTAGATTGCTGTTGAGGTTACTAGATCATTCGTGGACTACATCAAGACTCAGCCAATTGTGTTTGAAGTCTTTGGCCACTACCAGAAGCAGCCTTTTCTTCCTCTTTGTAAAGATGTCATGAGGTACTGTGTTTGCTTATAGCATTTACTGCATTTATACACATACTATGATGAATATGCTTGCAATTCTTTATATTCATACGTAACTGTGTGTTGTGACACCCAGTCCACTACGCCCCTGCAGGAGACAGTTTCCACGAGTGATGCCTCTCTCCAAACCAGGTAAATAAGATGCTCTGCTCGTGTCTTATCATTTATTTTTGTTGTATTGCTGTGGTACTCGTCTGCTTGCAAGTCGTATCATCTCAGCTTCATGTTGTTGGGTGCGAGCAGTGGATCCTGACGCCTCGTCGGACCGGGAGAAATCGCTGGAGCTCATCCGATACTTGGTCCCAGATGTGTTCAATGGGTCACTGGTGGACTCGCTGTCAGGCCACGCTCTGTCTGCCGCTGGCTTAGCTGCTTCCTTCCTGCTGGAAGGAAACGAGCAAGCTCAGCTGCCAGCTCCACCCATCTCTATCTGTTCAGTTATTAAAGCTCAGAAGCCGGGTTGGTCACTGATCGGTCAGATCCAAGAGAATCCTGCAAGTGGAAACCCTTTTTTTATATCGAGTGTTTTTCTTGGTGTGACTTAAATGAGCCAAGTGCATTTTAAAAGCACTAAAAGTATCTCTTCTAGCTCTAAGGTTTTGTGACTGAGTCGCCTCATAGATGAAGCACTAACACAAATATTCAGTGTCAGTTACTAGTTGCTACTTGCTGTGTAGTAAAACTCAAGTTAATCGATATAAAAGGGGAGTTTTCATGTGTCAGGATTCTGCAGTTGGATTGGCTCTCTTGTACTGTGTGTTCACTGTTATGTGGTGCGTTCTCCTTGCAGTTCCCTCTTTGAGCTCCTCTTGATTGGATCACAGTGCCTTTCTTCTATATTAGTCTGCCACGAATGAAACTCTCTCCGATGGGAATGTTAACTATAATGTACATTGTGGTGCATATGCATGTATAACACACCTGAGATTTATCAATCCCTGGGAGTAAATTCACATGTTATAATAGGAAAGCAATCAATCCAAGGAGGTAGAAAACAAACAGATGAAGAATTAAATGCAGCAAAAAGGCAACCATTTTACAGGCTACAAATTTGTCTCACCTACTTTTAACCTGTAACAGTACAGATATTTAAAGCAGTATATGTCTATCTGTAGTGTCACATCAGTTTTGAGCTGGCTACATTTTTAAAAACATTTTAATGAACAGCTAAAAACTAAAACCTGAACAATATTGGTGTTAGTTATCCACCAGATTGTTATTTCAGTTATTCCATTGGCTAAGAATTATATTGCATCTCTAAAAGTGACACTTGAAGCACCTTTAATATATATAAATACATAGTAACTCCCACAATGCATCACATTATACTGTATTTATTCTTATAAAATTGATTTCTGCTTCAGCTTGGGACAAATTTAAGGGATGCATGGATTTTTTTTCTTTACCTCTGAACTGCTTTTGGGCACCAGTGGAAATTAAAGGATTTCTTTAACTCTTAGTCAGTCTTATTAACATTATAGACTTACTGTACAAAAATGTTACTATTATCCATCAGGCGACCAAGCTTTTATAGAGATTAAGATGTCTGGCATTGTAAATATCCCCACTTGGTCACCTGAACGTTAAAGTGCTTTATAAAGACATACATATGCATTCTCTCACCTAAAGGATGGTTCAGACTTTTATTTCTTTACACAGAGCGATCGAAAATGTGCTAAATGAAAAAAAAGCTTCTTGTACAGTACTGAGTGGGTGCTCCTTCCCTGAATCACTGATTTCCTTTCTTCTCCCGTTTCTCTTTCCTTTGTAGGGTAGGTAGCTGTTCTCCCCGCTGTTAGCTGCTAGCCTGCACTAGGTTTACCCCTATTGTGCCTTCTTGTATAATCCTCTTTCTAATCTTTTTCAACGCAGTACCTGCCACCAAACTGACGGCCATGACCCGTCCACAGGCAGGACCCTGTCACTGTAAATATGACCTCATGGTTTTCTTCGAGATTTGCGAGCTGGAGGCGAACGGGGAGTGAGTATCCCGAGTCAGCAGAAAATTGGGAGAATTTGATGGGCCACAGAAATCTCTGAGACTCTCTTTTTTCTGTCATTCAGCTACATCCCTGCAGTAGTGGACCACAGAGGAGGAATGCCCTGCCATGGCACATTTCTTCTGCACCAGGTATCTTAGTCAGGCTGGGAGCAAATATGTTGCAGTCAAATCAACTGTCATCAAAGGATCTTTTATGCCTGAAGATATTCGCATTTGCCCTCTCATAGCTCTGCTCTGAGAGGGCAAATGCAATTCTACCCAGAATGACGCACATCAAAATCGTCTCCAATTTGGTCTTAGTAATTGTAGACAGCCTGTTCAGTGGATGTGTCACGCTCTGCAACCTTTGAAAAATGTCTTAAAAGCATATTCTGTGTGCTCACTCTATCTTTGTTCCTTCTTCAGGGCCTCCAGAGGAGAATCACCGTTACTATTGTACATGAATCTGGAAATGACATAGAATGGAAGGAAGTCCGTGAGCTTGTTGTGGGTAAGACTGATGTTCAGCTTCTCTAAAGCTGAATACATTTTACCAATAGTCTGTATGAGCTGTTCTCACTGAGGCATTTCTGCTTTCCCAGGACGTCTGCGCAACACGCCCGAATCTGATGAGACCATCATTGATCCTAATATTCTATCTCTCAACATTTTATCTGTTGGATATGTCAGGCCCCTGCACGATGACAGGTATGTACTATGCTTAATGTTTGAAGCAAATATTTTTCATTTAAATAGCAAACTACTGTGTTCCCATAGCTTTTTGAATTATATGGCAGCTCAGCTGAATTTGGAAACCACTTTACGGTTCTGATGTTTGTGAGTCTTATCTGAGAGTGCGCGTTACTGCTGCGGCAGCTCCTGCACTGGAACACGACACACGGCAAATGCATGGCACATATGGGGTGACCAGGTGTCCTCAAACTTCATTTTATTAACCCGTTCTCCCACATTTTGATTAGCTCATGTTTACCAGAGTCAACAGATGCTTGCAGGAAATATGTGGCTTGAAAATAAGTGCGCTGATTTATGAAGTTACCATAAAACCTAAAATGATTTGGAAACAGAATAGCAACTGAAACAGAAGCTAACAGTTTTAATGCTTTCTGGAAAAGACAAATGAAATAAACAAGTATGTAAAGACCATTAAAACAAGCCTTTGCTTCCATTTGTGCTCGTAAAAAGTAAACCATATTTGTTCTTCAATTACAAGTGAGATTTATGAAATAATTTATAGCCCACAAAATCTTTAATGACATCTAATCTGCTGGGATCTGGTCACCCTAAGCATATAAGTTGTAAAAAGCATGGCAGCAGAGTCACAGCTTGAATGTTATGTAAGGAAACTCTGCAAATTCCCTTTGTGTTCTTATCGTTATCACTGTAACTGCATGACTATGCTGTAGATCCCTCTTTCTGACAACAGCAGGTCAGATCCAGAGTCACTTTCTTTGAGTTATTTAAGAATCTCTTTAAAGCTACACTTACCACACCAGTAGCTCTGAAGTCACTCGTCCATGCTGGCTGCGCGACCCTCCTTGGTGTTAATATATGCTGCTGTTGGTTGTCTCATTGCACCTACATGTTGCATCTCACTGTGTTCATCACCTCTCATTTAAATCCTCTCATCACTGACCCCAGTGTAGGTTTAAAAAGTGTTTTTTATTAACCGTGCACCTTAATTTTACTCTGTGTAAACAGATCAGTATAAAATAGAAATGCATGCCCTTCTAACTTTTCCACTGCCATGCATTTCTTTACTTAAATATAAAATCACTAACACACCTTTAACTATTTTGTTGTTGTTTTCTACTCAGTGCAGAGTCATTCATTTGACATGCAGCATTTCATCATTTTATTAAATCACCTGATTGACCTTCACTTTTCTAATGACCCTGGAAATGATGTTTCTGGGCGTGATGTACAACTGGAGCCTAGTTTATAAAGAAAAACAGAAGAACAGAGAAGGTGTATTGTTCCCTTAATGAGTAATAGCATAACTAACACAAAGTTCACAGGAAAGAGGTTAGAATGAGCTGTGGTGAATGTATAACAGAAAAATATGTTCTGACTTTTATACATGCAACTTTTTGTACAGACACTCATTTTATGCATCATTTCCTTGCCTCCTTTTCTTGCATTTTATCACAGATGCAAACCAAGGAGGTAAGAGAGGAGTTGAGCCAACATTTAACAGAATGAGAGGCTGCAGAGACATCATTTTAAAGTGATTTTAATTCAAAGTGTAGTGCAGAAGCAGTATCTGGCCATTGCTTTGTTACAGCCTGCCACTGGTATTATTTGATAGCGGTACACATTGTGAGAAGAGTGTAGAGATATCATGCATTTTTTTTGATAATCCTCTCCACACTAATGGAGACAGGCAGAAAGAAAAAATGAATACAAAAGAGTAATTACTTCTCCTGTTATGGTTTTTACATACCTTTCAAGCTCAAAAGACTTCCATAAATTACATAAATGTATGTGCTTCCTCATCCTTCCTCTCCTCTGTGTGTTTTATAAATTGAGACATCCTTCAGGATTGATTTAATGTGGAGTGTCTGGCAAAGGATGGAGGAGAGAGGAGTCGAGGAAGTGCAAAACAGAGAAATGTAAAAAGCCCAGTTTGCACAGCTTAATGTTAGCATCCCACCAGTAGAGGGCAGTAGGTTTCTTTTTTACAGCTGATGAGAATTTAGGATTAAACAGCAATTGATTTGTAGATGGACCATTCGGTTAATAAATCAAGTAATTGCTGCCATAAAAGATGTTATTAACTCTTTTTTTGCTTCTTTATTAATATCTAAAATTACTTAACTCTCGTCCTTGTATAAATCTTATGGTAGTAACTCTTATGTAGTAGTAGACCTCCGTGAGTATATTTACAATATAAGAAATATGAATGATGATATTGTAATTATTCACATAAAAAGTCCTGAAAATTATAGCGCATCCTGACCCTGCTTTTTTTTTCTCATTGCTTAATCTCTCTTGCTTCCCGTATCGCCAAGAAATCTAACAACATCAGCAGCAGCATCATCCAGATTTGGGTTTACTGCGTTTTAATGTAAAGCAACCGAGAGCTCCATACTGTACTAACCTCTAACCTCTGCTGGATCAGCCTTTCTTTAACCCTAATTGTTTGTCGTGTTATGGGCTCAGTAGCCAAAACTTAAGCTTAATGGCTAAGCGCCAGATCAAGCTGCAGTCCAGTGTGGTCAGAAACTAACATCACAGTATATGATGCTAACATTTTTCTCCCTCCAGTCCACTAACGGAATGTTGTTTTTTGCTTTTGCAGACAGTTTCTTGATTCGGACATGCCTAGGTATATTATTTGCCTCTGTTTTCATGCTCTTAAGTTACACGAACGCCTCATCTTTCTAACGTCCTCCATACCCTGTCATCTCTTTTGTGATTTTGTTACCTTCTCTCTGACTCTGTCATTGCTGTCAGCATTTCAATTGTGCCTCTTTGCTTCTCTGGCTGTGTTGGATGTGTGTTTGAGCTTCTGTCAGGCCGATGACGGACGGGATCTGCATGGCTCTGCTTTGTTTCGCGTGGACTGTCCTTGGCCGTGTCTCTGCTGGAGGTGTCGTGGGGCCAGTATCAAACTCTCGGTTTCCACTTCAGCTGATGAGGCAGATTTTAGAACACGAATGTTTACTCTGTCTTTAGCCTGTTTGTTTACAAATGCTCCTTTATTTGCAGATTACATTGAGAAGGCAGTAAAGTAAAACTGTGAAGAAGGTGCATTTGTACTGGTTACCAGTAGAGGGTGGTAGGAATCCATCACAGAAACATAGCCTAATTCTACAAAGGCAAACTGATATTTAAAAGAGGCTAAAAATAGGTTATTTTCTGCTTTTGTCTCTCAACACTGTTTCTTATGTTCATTTTTTTGGCCTTTACAGTGAAGGAATATTTTGAATCCATGGATATGATTTTGTTAGTCACCTCTAATCCCAAGAGTCAGAGTGTTTCCCATCAAAGCTACAGAATATTAACAGGAACACTGTTCGCTCGCTATTTCTCAAGTGCTGCAATATGGATCACATCATTTACAGTACGCGCTCTGGCACGATACTCCAGTGCAGCTATTAAAATGTATTCCAGTGAACCATTACCTCACCAGTAGCACTTTACACAAAATTGCTGCAATGTTGTGAATATTTTTAAATCCTACTCGTACCTCAGCGGAACTCTGCCAAACACCAGAAACAAATGGTTCCTCACATGTTATGCCAGGAGCATGACTTCAGTGCTGGCTCCCACTTTTTTAGGAGGCAGTAAAGTGCAGAGAAGCACATGTTGGAGGGGTGCAGGGAGGAAATTGCTTCGTTGTAGTGTAAGCGAACAGGTTCCTACTACTGGGGGAAAAAGTGTGCATGTGTGAAGGTGTGAATT
Organism: Copadichromis virginalis; assembly: GCF_057382275.1. Lineage (NCBI taxonomy): Eukaryota > Metazoa > Chordata > Actinopteri > Cichliformes > Cichlidae > Copadichromis > Copadichromis virginalis. Next base: position 14,216,814 of record NC_140639.1, on the reverse strand, counting down.
TGTATGAACTTGCTAATTGCTGGCAACAGAAAAGGCACCTCTCCTTTATTCACGCGAGCTCTACGCATAGATGTTTGCTTTCTTCTTAGTGACACTCTGTTCACTTTCCCACAAGGTCACCTCAGTCCAAGGCCAGTGGGCCCAACATCTGAACCTCATGAAGAGTCCGTACGGCCTCTTTTCATGGCTTACAGAAACATTAGTTTCCTTTTACAGTTCTTGCTTGGATTATCTTTTTTAGATTTAAGGCAGCACCGGGCTACTGGCCAGAATAATAAGTGACTTCAGTGTGTGATTATTTCCCCTCGAGGGACACGAGGAAAAATTGTGTACATTAGTGTATGGAGTAAATCATCGGAGGAATAGAAAGCAGCATTGTTGTGCTTGAAGAATGGTCCCGTGCTGTTATTTGACCTTCTCTAACGTACAGTAAATCAGCCGTCCTCACAGAACCTCCTCGCTCTATCTGATGAGCTTTGATGAGTTATCAGTGTGAAAAAAAGGCAAACAGCATCCCAGCCACACAAGCACACAAGCACAACATACTTCCTGACTCTCACTGTCTATTCTTTTGCTGATTTTCTCTTTCTCACAGCATTTCCCTGGGAGTTGACCATAGGTATTTCACTGCCCTGTCCCTCATGTTTACCTGCTCGTGCCTCATCCCTCCATTGCCTTTCTTTCTGTACCAATATTCATCTCTGCTCTCTTTGCTTTTCTGTGATGTTTTATACAAAGCAAACATAACTCAGTCTGTTTGTTGCATGCAAAATGATCATATAAGAGCTTTTGTTTTATTGAAAACTAGAGAAATATTTACTAAAATGTTTATATATTGCACAAGTGGATCAGTAAATTGATTTGCTTCTGTTTATAAATCATGATATTAGGGCACATTTTTCTGCTTAAATTGTTTATTATTGGAAATTTTTGGGATTTATCCAGTTTTTTATGTTTACATCTGCAGAGTAAACTTTAGCATGGGTTAAGCTCTGGCAGCTAATCTGTTGTTTTAGTAGAGGAACTTGAGTTTCGACTGCTGATTCAGTTTCTTGGCTTCTTGTCTCATCGGACCACCTCAGAACTTTCTTCCGGTTTGAGGCTGCTTGGGATAGCTCAATGCACAACTCCCTGCTCCTAAACCGAGTCACTCCATACGGGGAGAAGATCTATATGACCCTCTCAGCCTACTTGGAGGTACTGTACACTGCCTGCATTCATAAGAAGGAGAAATAGCTCTTACAGGATCAGAGGTGACGTGTGAGTTACTCTAGAGGAACAATGTTGGAAATGTCTCCTGTTTTATGAATTGCAGATGGAGAACTGCACGCAGCCTGCAGTTATTACCAAAGATATCTGCATGGTGTTTTACTCTAGGGACACAAAGCTCTCAGCTTCCCGATCAATCCGTAACCTTTTCGGTACTGGTAGCCTAAGAGCTGCAGATGGGTGAGGCATCTTAATCTTTAAAATCATCATTTAGCTAATTTGTTCTCTCTGATGATGTTCTATAAAATGTTAAATGCCCTCTCACTCCTGTTTTTTTAGAAACCGTGTAACTGGAGTTTATGAGGTCAGCCTGTGTCACCAGGCAGATGCAGGAAGCCCTGGTAAGAGGCAAGAAAAAAAAATGGTACAGTTTTGCATTTAGCTCAGTCGTCCTGAACTTCTAACATTGCACCCATCCCTCACCAGGAATGCAAAGGAGACGCAGGCGGGTGCTGGACACCTCCGTGGCCTACGTCCGTGGGGAAGAGAACCTGGCTGGATGGAGGCCACGTAGTGACAGCCTCATTCTGGACCACCAGTGGGAGCTGGAGAAACTCAGCCTCCTCCAAGATGTAAGATTTGTTTAATTTTTACTGTCTCTGTTCTTTCGCTCCGGTTGAGTTAAGCCTCGTGAATTCTATACTGGGCTTTGGTGCAGCTTTGCAGTTCATCCACTGCCAGAGACAAGTTTAGAGAGACAAGTTGTTGCTTAATTGAGCCTTCAAAGAGTAACTGAGATGAATGTCATTCAAATTGTACATTTTCCTTGACAAAAAATGCTGTCACTAATTAATGCTGGTTACGTGTCAGTGAGGGGATATTGAGATTTTCCTAGGGCAAGTGAGAGACATAACGTCTCCCTTATCTCCTGGGTCTCCTCCTGGTTAGACACGCCGGAAGACCCTCAAAGAACTACCTCGTCTGGCTCCTTTCACCCACTTTCACCCAGAAGAAGCTCATTTTCACCACTTTCTGTCACTACCCACAGCTCATGGCCATGTGTGAAAATGGGAATCATCCAATAAACTGACAGTTCCGACTCCGTGCTCAGATTTGCCCTTAGTAAAATGGACCATTGCCACTCTTACCTCACTCCAGATTATTCACCAATACATTTGTCATTCTTCTGCTTCCACTTGTGAGCAGCACCCCAGCTTTCTAATCAATGGATAAGAAGAATTTGCCATCAGAAAAATATGAATAAAGCCAGCTGAGTCCTAGGGTTTATATTGCCCCATTCAGTTTTCTAATGTATGATATTAGAAGTGCCACAGAGAGCCGGCTCTGCTCCGTGCTTCTGATGGAAACCAGACTGGAATTTATCAAATAAACAGCTTTCCTTCCTAATTACCTCTTCAGGCAGGGGGCATTGTTTGCTGTTAGTGACTGATGTTTTTCTGCTAGGTGGAAAAAACCAAACATTACCTCCTTCTGAGGGAGAAACTAGAGTCCACGCTGCTCATGGGCCAGGAGACCCTTCAATCCTGTGTCACCGATGAGCTGAATGAGTCTCCTCAGCCCACTGAGATGGACCCCGAGGTCAGCTGCAACGAAATCACCACTGAGAGGCAGAGGGAGCTCGCTGCTAAGGTCAGCCGTCTTTACCCTGTCAATAATTTATTTCAGGTTTGACTTTATTGTAATGGGTTCTGTTCATATAAACGTTCCTGTCAAGCAGAAATGTAGTGCTTATCATGTCACACGTGATTTTGTTATATAACCCGACATTTTAAGCTCTCTCTCCTTTTTCCGTACAGTGTTTGCGGCTGCTCACTCACTCCTTCAACAGAGAATACAGCCATGTGTGTGTGAGCGCCAGTGAAAGCAAGGTCAGGCTTTAGGGGTTTAAACACACACACACACAGAAAATCAGATTTCTGTTTTTGTCGACTGAGTCCTCACATTTGCTCCGCTGTGGATCCGTGTGACTGTGTTCATTACAGATCTCTGAGATGTCCATCACAACGTTAAGAGAGTCCACTTCAATCTCTGCTCTTAACACAATCACCCCCTCCTCTACATGCCCTTCACTTGTTGAGGGCTGCTACAGCAATGCTGGACTCAGGTCAGTGCTCAGATTGACATGGTTGTTGTTCATAATTATCAGAGCAGAGTGTTGACATTGGCTGCAGTTCACTTCCAGGGTGCTCTCAAGATGTTCCTCAAAGACATCTAAAATAAGTATTAACATCTCCTGCTGAAAAAACAAAAAAATATATTTAAAATGAATAAATAAAGTCGTAGTTCCAGAAACTCTTGACCTTAAGGTTTCCGCTTTTATACCAGACCCGCATGTAATAAGACAGAGATATAGAGCTGACAGAGTTGAACTCTCTCTCTTTTAAGGTGTTTGACATGTTTCATGTGCTTATCATCAGGAACAGAATCAGCAAATAGGTCTATTATTTTGAAATTCTCTGGTATTAACAGTATTTGGGTCTTGTAAGGCACAGAGAGCTCCTTTGTTGCTAGAGCTCAGATATTCTCTATTTTTACTGCAGACCCCCTGTCCCTCGCTCTCGTGTGGTTAGCTCCGGTCCTGATGCACAGCAGGACGCAGAGGCCAAGAAGTCCATCAACGGAGCCTCTGAAACTAAACCTCAGACCCGGAAGTTTGTCCCAGATATCCAGGAGATTCGAGTCAGGTGAGGAGGAAGAAGTCATTTCAGAACATTTTATTATTTGAGCTTTACTTCAGACCCAAACATGCTATTATATCATCTTTATCTTTCAGTCCCATCGTGTCGAAGAAGGGTTACTTGCATTTCCTGGAGCCGCTCACCAATGGATGGGTGAAGCGCTATGTTGTCGTGCGGCGGCCGTACGTCTACATCTACAACACGGAAAGAGACGCAGTGGAGCGAGCTATTCTCAACCTCTCCTCTGCCCAGGTGGAGTACAGCGAGGACCAGCAGGCAATGTTAAAGGTTGGTGAACCAGACTCCTCCATCAACAGTTTTATTAAGTTATTTTTTTAATGAACTTCACTTTAAGTCAGATCAACCCAACAGGTTTAAGTTACACACATCGCACAGTAAGTGAAAGTTAAGGTGCGCACTTTCAATTTAATAAAAATAGCAAGTTAAGGAAGCAGGTAGAGTAGAAAGTAGAAAGTTGAGTGAGAATCATTCAAAACGTTGCATTAAGCTTGCTGCATTAAGCTTTCGTGGCTCTTTCCACAGACCCCAAACACATTTGCTGTGTGCACAGAACATCGTGGAATATTGCTTCAAGCCACAAATGACAAAGACATGCATGACTGGCTGTATGCTTTTAACCCGCTCCTTGCTGGAACTATCAGGTAAGTTAAAAAAAATCTCAAGGTGGAAAAAAAATTCTAACTGCAAACAAAATCTATTTTTAATGGACATTTTCTCATCTATCTCTCAGGTCAAAGTTGTCAAGAAGACGAGCCGGACAGATGAGGATGTGAAACAAGACATTTTAAAAAATGTCATGAGAGCAACTCAAAGACTATGATGTACATAGATCCTTGTCTCTATCCCGTTTCTCCTGCTGAGCTCCGTCTCCACCGCTACAGTCACCAACAACCATCTCTCTCCCCCGTACGTTCTCTGTTTATCACTAGTGTCCTCAGCACCTAAAGCACCCATTTCCTGTCAGGCCTATTCTGCAATGTGAGTCTCTTAGTCTGAAGAACCTCTTCAAAAACCTGTCACTGTACTGTACTGGAGTTTGTTCATAACTGGACGAGAGAAGAAAATGGAGGGAGTAGCAACAGTTTCTTATCTCAGATTACATGCGTATGGTAATGTACTGTAGTTGTTGTCGGTGACACATCAAGCCTTATACATCAGTTCTTAAAAAAAAAAAAAAAAAAAAAGCAGTGACAGGCATGTTTTCCTAAAGCTGCAAGGATCACATTGCTACATTTGCATCAGTAAATAGAAAAACTCTTCTACAGCTATATATAAAGGTCTAAACTGATTTGCATACAACATGCAGCTAAAAAATACGAAGGGACAGTCACGTGTCTCTCTCTTAGGAATATTTCTCTCTTCTTTCTGGTCCATAAATCCTGATATCCAGTAAGCTGCTTCCTCTTCCTAAAACTTCTAGAAACCTTAGCACACACAGCCTGGCACGGGAATGGCATCTCATCATAAACTTTATGTCGCTGTAGTAAATTCATATTGTTTTTAGCCACTCGTAGGAGCACTGAGGTTACCTGCATTCCCACAAGAAGTAATCAGATGTCATGACATTAATTCTCCCATTTTAATCTCTACCTGTATTTTATTTGTTTTAAAATGTGATATATTTAGATATTTAACAGTTTTATTATTTATTTCTGCGTGTATTTATTTAAAAAAAAAAAGCATTTATATTTCTAAAGTAGTAGTACAGTGCAATTTCTGCACACTGCACTTTTTAATGAGTTCTTTAAATGTTTAAATGATACAACCTTTTCCCCTCGTAATGAATATTACTGAAACAATTTAATAACTCACAGCTTCTTTATGCTGAAAATTACTTGAATAAATGCAATCTGATAAGCGATTAGCATAGTCACACCTTAGACCCAGCTAACGTGCATTTAAAATGCCCAGTAATTAGGTAGATGATATAAGTAGGTGGCCAGTTCATCCTCTGCTGCACAAAGCTACCTTATTCAATCAAAAGAAAAAGATGAAATCTTCTTCACAGTACAGAATATGAAGCTGTTTTTTTTCCTGAATGATATGTATATTGATTGAATGTAGTGCCTCTCTTTTCAGGCATACTGCACACTACAGTATGCCTCTGCACCGGTTGCTTTGAAACTACATCCTTCATGCTGCTAAAATACTGTTCTGGGAGTGTCTGCAGGTCATATCATCACTTTCCTGCCTTCCATCATCATCATCGTCATTTCAAGTCCAAGCAGAAGGTTTCATTTATGATATCATAAAGTGTGGAATTTCCATAACACAAAGCATACTCAGAGAAACATATTTCAGGATTTTCACTCATACAAATGGCCATATTAAAAGGAACCCTGACTATGACCACATGTATAGTTTATTATATTAACATTAAAATCACGTAAAACTTAAAAGGGATGCCAATAAATCCACTGTAGATGTGTTAGTAATAAAGATTTGAACTCAAATGCTACCTTGGTTAGAAACACTGAACACGTACAAACTGCTGAGCTGATTGAATGGTCAGATTTTCACCTTTTCTGTAAACAGAGTCGTGATCTTTGGTTTGCTTTCAGAGCAGAGGGTTTACTGTCAGCAGCAGCTATTGTTTCCCATTTTTCAGGTTTCTTCAAGCTATTTTGAATCACTACCCAAAAACATTTGGATGCCTATAAAAAGATTGCTGGAACAGCATTTAGTTTCAATGATCATTTCCAGCAGTATTTGTCAGCTTTTTTAGTGACTAAATGCATTAAATGCATTAGTGCTGAGAATGCAGCCACAGGTTCTTTCTCCTTTTCTCAGCAGCAGGAGATTAATGATCATGTCTCTTGTTTCCTTACTGCTGGAAATTACAATCAAAAGTAGCAGGGATACTGTTTATGGTTTGTATACTGCAGGTTGTTAAAAAGAGCATTTAATTTACGTCACTGACCCAGAATGCATTGCATACTAATAGTACTTGCAACAGTTTTGTTGAATGTTGGCTATTTAAAGCATATTAAGGCCCACAAGTTAAATAGTCGGGGCTCCTTTTACACAGTTTTAGTCCTGTTGGCAAATTTTTGATGAAAATGCAACCATGCCTCTCGTTTAAAAACCCTCAACAGATAAAGCGTGTGAGCTGTTGTGAGAAGTTGGACTGATGAGCGTGCCTCAGGTCATCCAGCCTAGAGAGCATGCTCAGTGAGAGCATGACATGTCATTTGAGAGTAAGTGAGAGTAAAATTAAACATAACTCCAGTTCAGTATGTTCTTAGTTTGGCTGCTGATGTAATACCTTCATTAACGTCTAATAAGAAGTATCTTTCCAGAGGTTTTAAAGTATTCTGTGTGCTATGGAAATCATCAGTTCATCGACAGTTGAGACAAATCAAACAACCAGAATATTTTTTTGTAACAAACAGATTAAAGTGTACTTCAGGCCACCATATCTCAAACATGTTTTTGTCGCATCTCATTTCCTAAAATTCAACGTGGTCAGAAAAAAGAATGCGTGTCCCCGGGTTTGCTCCAGTCTGGTCTCCATGGTGACTTTTTTCCTCATGTTTTAATTGGGCCTTTTAATGTACATCACATTTGAGCCAACCAAAGTTTTGTTGTTGCAGTCACAAAAATGTAACACTGAATGTAAACTGATCTTTGAAAATACTTACTCTGCTGAAATAATCGTTTTGAATTGTCTTCACATTCCGGTTCCTTATTGATTGTACGTAGGTCAATATCAGGGAACCTTTTGGAGGCTGTGGGACATAGCTGAAACAGTCTGTCCACTAATGTATGGGAGGGTGGTGGTTCACTGTGTCCCAGCTGGGCATCATGTACAGAGTAATGCTGTAGGTTACCTTACTGTCGAGTTTTCAGTATCACCGTCATGCTCTTGGCAGCCTTCACTTAATCTACTTTTTCTAAACCCTCCCCTTTTCAAGGAACATCATTTCCATTTTTGTGCTTCCATATCTTTTTCACACCATTACTTTTCTTTCTCTTCAGATATTTTTTTGCATTGTATATAAACATGATTGCTGTGAACACTGTATTATAAAGTTGCACCCATTTACAAATGGGCCGTAGTTCAGTCGATGTCTCTGAGTGTTGGAGTTTTAGCGTCAGCTGTTTGTGTACACTAAACACATTGTCATATATGAAATAAACATGGAAAATATGCAACACAAAAATGACTTCTCTCTTTTTTTGTTAAAGACAATACAACTTTTGATTTTGGCTTGTCAGTTGGGCAATCACAGATATTGTTATGATGTTGATAATGTTTATCCGGAAGACCCAAACTCAAAAACCCCAAATCAGACTTTAACGTACCCAAAGAGCTCTGCCATCAAAGTCCATCTGGCAGACTTTGCAACTAAGACATAGATGCATCACTTTAGTCTGTCATGACATCAGTTACAGCTAACGGTTCCTCCTTCTGCATTGCTTGGCTTATCAGCTATTTAACAGGTAACTATGCTCAGCATAGAAATGTGTCACATGTCAGTCCTTATCTTGAAGTGACTCTAAGCCCAAGCCAGCTGTATTAGTGTTAGAATTATGAAGGTGAGAACTGTATGTTGGTGTTGTATGTTTTAATAGTACTCAGCAGAGTACAAATCACACATACCTTTCGTGCATTACACTGGAAAAAATTGAGGCCTGCAGTTTGTGAGCTGTGAGCCCATAAAGTCATCAGGAAAGCATTTACTGAGTTCACAGGTTAAGTAGCCAAGGCGGTTTTTCACACACTTCTATATGACTGAAAATCTTTGAACATAAAATGTGGGTTAAAACATTTCAGCAGCTTCATACGGAGGAGGATTAGGGCCGTTGGGGGGGAAAAAAGTGGGCACGTCTTTTTTTTCTTCTTTTCCTGAATTCTGAGGGGAAAAAAGTCAGAATTCTGACTTTAATCTCAGAATTCAGACTTTTTTCTCAGTTTTTCTTTCCAGTGGCCCTAATCCTCTTCCATAGCTTCATTATTAGGGAACCTGCATCAATCTTTTATATACAGTTCACGTCATTTGTGAAAAACATTTCTGAAAATGACCCCATCATTTCCTCCATATTATGTAGTTGTAATAAAGTATAATTCATATAAAGAAAATTAGTTCATATCTATATTTAAAAATGTTTCTTAAAGTTTATATCGGACCCGAGAATCCATTACTGGCCAGGCTCAGGGACAAGACGGAGACAAAGAATCCTGAACTGAAATCGTTGGGAGATTTCCACAACAGCTTCCAAAGCGAACAAAATATCTTAAAATGTTTGTTTTCTAAAATAACTTTTAACTGTAAAAAGAAACAACTTTTTTTTTTTTTTTTACTGAATCAGCCTTTTTATGTTGGAGTTAAATAAAGTTAAATAAAGCAGTTAAATAAAGGTACACTGTCTGTTTTTTTGAGCTCATGAAAAGTTGTATTTAGAGATATGTAGTCCTCAGCCACGCTAAAAAAAATTACAGACAAATTATGGATAATTATAAATTAAAAGTCCCAAATGAATACAGACTATTAAGAATGAATTAATCGCAGAACAACTACGATCAGAGAAATAAAATACTCCTGGCACTTTCAGCTCCCTGGCTGTTGCTAAGCAGCAGACGCCAATGTTGCCATGTCTGTGTGTCAACGTTTTTTAGGAGCTGTTTCTAAAATAATTCTCTTCTTATTTTACTTACTTACTGTTAACATAAGTCTTCATCTTCTGGATTTAAGTTAATGAATTATTATTCTTTTTTCAACATGGTACCTGCCGGACTTCAAACGAAAATAAAACTAACCCTTCTGAGTCTTCCCCAAGTTGTGAGGTGACAAATCTCTGAATAATTTTTGCTTTTTAGTAATTAATTATATTTACAAAATAAAGAATAAAATACTGAAGAACATGACAGTAACGCTCAATTCTTCTACATAATAAATTAATATTTCTTGTGCGTTTTCTTCGAGATATTAAACTGTGGGGTTTCCTTTAACAAATCTGGCAACCCCGTCTGGGACGTGACAGAAACATGCTAGCTGGCTGATGATTGACCCGTATAGTTGTAAATCCATTTAGGAAATCTTCACATCAGCTTACAAGGTCAGATACAAAGCTTTGGCTGTCCCTGGAGGATTCAGTTCCTTTATCAATTTAAGCTTAAAGGCGGAATCACAGTTAAGTACGATGTTATAGCGAAACTAAGTTAGCTAAAAATTAGCTAGCTGCAGGCTAAAGTGAGAGCTGTCACAGAAAGTTAGCGCTAGCTGGATAATGAAGAGCTCGAGCTGACTGACAGTGTCCCTAAAGATATCTGTGGTTCTTTTAATACGTTTTCTGTGTGCTGGTTGACTAGAACAGTGTTGTGAACAGGGCGCTATCAGCTGGATGTTACGTTTGCTGACTACTGACAAGACACTGGACAACTATGACCATTAAAAAAATCTTTTTTAAGACTGTGTGTTCACTGAACTTATAGCACTATAGAGGGTCTGCTAATAAGTGCGCATTTCATAAATTTGTGAAGCTGTACGTGACTAACACTGCGTGATGAAGCAATCCAAACCGTGTGCGTGGCACAGGCACTAGAATTGGCAAGCATTCAGTTTGTGATGCAGAAAATCCATGAAAAGGTTTTAGATAAGTTTTACACTGCTGGAAATGCAGCGAATGGGACACAAGGTAGGCAGTCATTTAAGCTGTTTATCACAGAGAATATCCAATAACTACGTTTCAGTTTCCTTTTTAATGTGCAGCTGTCACTTTAGAAATAAACAGCATCTCTTTGATGAGAAATCCATTTAAATCCATTAAAAAGCAAAGAAGCAGATGAACTGTGAAATAAACAAAAGTTGCATATTCAACAACACGTCTCTGTTTTCCATATCCTGTCAGTCTGTCTCTACAGATTGCAGATCGCAGCCAGAGGAACAAAATCTTGTATTTTATGCAAAATAACAATAATGTGTAAATCTTTGTATAATTAAAACAACTTACTGAAATAGATAAATACTTTAGTCTTTATTTATAATCCAGTTTTATAGACTAATGCTAATCACCACCAAAATATTTTGTAGTGACTGCAATTTTTACACTTTTGGTGGGCGGATTCAGGGTAAGGGTCTAAACTCATTCAGTCACATTTTGATGTGTGACTGAACAAAAAACTGGATCCCAGATATCAGAATAAAGTAAATAAAATGACACACACACAAAGTATCAGCATCTGCCGTCAGTGAATGTCATCTTATTTGCAGACAGACTGATGCTAGTTATAATCTAGTTATAATCTAATTTATCTATTCAGAATTCCAGATAAATGAAATAAATGTCCTTTCCTCTCCAAGGGTATTATGGCCAAAAAGCTTGATGATGTCCCGCTGGTACAGGGTCCGACCTTCAGTGAACGTAATTTTCATCACTTTTCTGAGATGAATCTAGACAGGTAAGAAAATAATGTTGATATATATCAAGTTACTTGTACAGCAGCTGTGATGCTGTAACTTAGGACTGCTGAATTAATATTGATTTATCATAGTTACTGAGGTTATAGGTAGGTTTTAGAAAATTTGTGTATTTTCTTTAAATATTTTTCTTATTTTAAGAATGGTCAGAAACCAAAGTAATTGATTGCAATTTAAGTAATCGAAATTTCACTTTTTTATGAGTTGATCTTGTTAGTAGATCGTTTATTAATATGTTATGACGCATATACTTCCCATAGGACAATGCACAAAGTGTGATGAGAATATTTTGTATATTTCAGGATCTACATGGATTACAATGCTACTACCCCTCCAGAACCAGAGGTGATTCAGGCCATTTCTGAAGCCCTCCAGGATGCCTGGGGAAACCCAAGTAGCAACTATATAGCAGGTGAGGAAGGCTTGAAGCTGTGTCAAAACTAACAGGTTTAAAATTATTGTTATTATTTTTCCATGTGTATTGAATAAAGTTTTGTGAGAATTTTTTTTAAAATTCCATATTGTATGCGCAAATCCCAGCCTAGTGACAAGAATTGGACATTACTGCTCTAACTCTGTATTCCTGTGTGAAATATGACAAGGTCACTCTACCAAATAAATGCAATAGAAACTGTTAAATGTATGTTGTGTAACTGGAGGAGGGAATACAATCACAGCAGCTTGTGTGGATTAAACTTGTGGCTTTCTCTGAGTGCTGAATGTGAAGTTTTTACTGTTCTAAGTGAGTTTCACTGTCAAAAGAGAATGCTACATTTAAATGTTTCAATCATTTATATTTTCAGGTGCTAAAGCTAAGGCTATCATCAATCAGTCCAGAGAAAATGTGGCAAGAATGGTTGGAGGGAAAGCAGAGGACATCATTTTTACCTCAGGCGGAACTGAGGTGGGCAGGGCTCTTTTTTGACGCAAATAAGTTATATGAGTAATTTATGATCCTGGGACATTACAAACTGGTCATTTACAGTAAAGATTTTGTCTTTCAGGCCAATAACCTGGTGTTGCACACCGCTGTAGAGCACTTCAGGAAGCACTGCAGGGCTGCAGAACAAGGTGCAGGACACCAGAATGGATGCACGGGCCTTCCTCACATCATTACTTCTAATGTGGAGCATGACTCAGTCAAACTAGTTGCTCAGCACCTTGAAAAGGAAGGAAAAGCAGGTAGGAAGCCACTCTGTGTAGCTTTTATTAAAATAAAAGATTAATAAAGAAATATTTCCTGTATTACAAAGGACAGTCTATGCTTTTCTTTATTTTACTTTAAAGAGAAATCTGTCAATAACATGCTTCAGATTTTCTGTGGGCAATCAAGATGTCTAAAATAAATATCAAGACAATTAAAGGTCTTAAATTATTTTATATCCCATTTGCTGCCAATAACATTAATGTCATAATCTTTTTTTTAATGAAGATGTAGTACCTTCTATGTGCCAACACGTAAGATTGCTAACCCAATGGAAAACTTTCATTTAATTCCGCTTTTTTACATTTTAATTATTAATTATTGAGTTTCTGAAAAGGTCTTGAAAAGTACTGATTTCCATTTTTAAATAGTGCCGGATCCTTGATACTCTTCCAGTCATGGTTCATGTTAAATGTTGTCAAAGAAAAAGTGGATTCAGCATATAAACTGTTAAAGCACTGCCTCCTGGTGGTGAAAGTTTTGGTTTAATTCTGTGGAGGGCAATTACAAAAAGTACCTTTAAACAAATCAAGATTTGCATAACCTAATGTAGGCTCCTTGCCTTTAATTACTCTCTTTGTTTTTTGTTTTTTTCCATAGACGTGACTTTTGTGCCCGTCTCTAAGGTGACAGCCCGGGTCGAGGTGGAGGATATCATTGCCGCTGTGCGCCCCAACACTTGTCTCATCTCTGTTATGCTGGCCAACAATGAGACGGGAGTCATTATGGTAAGATGAGAGAGAGGCTAGAAAATCAGCCGAGTTTCTGCTAGTACTAATCTATCCATTCATCAATTTTTTTCCACTTACCCAGTTCAGGGTCGTGGACGGGCTGGAGCCTATCCCTGCCATACTAATGTTAGAGAAACCATTTTTGGGTTCTTAAATTAGACGATTAACACGTAGGATAGTGTCTTGCTTTAAAGGAGCTTATTTTCTTATTAACTCATTACTTATAATTGCAATGTGTCTATGAGTCTATGCAGCTCTGTTTACAGCTGAATGCTGAACCACCTTCTTGTTGACAGCCGCTTCAGGAGATCTGCCAAAGAATAAAGTCTCTGAACAAGCAGCGTGAGCGCCTCAGGATCCTGCTCCACACAGATGCTGCTCAGGCCTTGGGGAAAATCCGAGTTGATGTCAGTGATCTGGGAGTGGATTACCTCACCATAGTGGGACACAAGGTCAGGATCTGCTGTGTGGGACATCTTAAGAGCTTTTTATAGCAAGACTAAAATGTTATTGAGAGGTTTTGTTGTGTTTCTAGTTCTATGCCCCTCGCATTGGTGCTTTGTACGTGAACGGCCCTGGGACCAAAACTCCATTGTATCCGATGCTTTTTGGTGGAGGACAGGAGAGGAACTTTAGACCAGGGTGATGATCTTTACTGTAAAATACTGAATAAGAATGAAACACTGGTATTAATGAAATAAGTGCAGTTCTAATTTATAAGTGTCTCCTTTCTGTCTTTGTTATTATTACAGCACAGAAAACACACCGATGATTGCTGGTCTTGGAAAGGTGCATTTCCTTCACTAAATGTACAGTACTGGAATGATTTCTAGGACTTTTCTAATGTTTCTCTTGAAGCATAAACCATTTATTTTCTCAATATTTTCTCAGTTAGAGGCCCTCAAAGTACAAAGGGATTGTTTAAAATAATTTTTCCAGCATTTTTTGTTTAATCAAAATTCATAAGTGAAGGACATATCCACATGACATTTTCTGGCCAATAATGGTTTAAACTGATGTATGAAACCTTGTATTTCAGTAGTTGCATGTTATAAATGCTTTATACATACAGCACTATTAAGTGGTACCACAGTTTCTTTACAATAGAACTGCAGTGGACAAATAACATGAACAAACACATGATATTATTTTGGTTTGTTGTACTGAATGTCTGCATTAATTACTATGGTTAAAAGCAGTCAAAGTTCGATGACTAAAAATGGTTATTGCTTGTGGTGGAGATGGAAGATTAATCAGTAATGCTCTAAATATAAATAATGTGACACTTTCCAGCATTTAAAAAGCTTTCAAATACAGTGATTTATTGTGGGTGAATGTTTATTGATACATTGTTTACCACAGAATCTGTTGTGTTAGCATTATAATCATGGGCAAAGCAAAACACTTATTATTGCTACAAATACTTGAGTTGCATAATATAAATATTGTACTACAAGTATACTCACCAATCATTTAATTAGAAACACCATAGAGGTTCTCTTTGTCTCAGCTCTGAGTGTCAGGGGGTCCAAATAAAGTTGAAAACATAGCCACTTATCCAACTGTGGTCATGGGGAGGTCTGAACTGGTCCAGCTTAGAGCCAACACTTGGACAAACCCAGCAAGTATTGCTGAAACAGTGACTTTACTTCCCTAGTTTACTGATGAAAACTAAATCGCCATTGTTTCCACAGCAGTGGTCAGATCGTCACTTACAAAGCAAAAAAAAATATCTGTTGAAGAAAACAAATGCACATGTGTTTGTTTTTTAAAATACATTTAATTGACAAGTGATTTGGTTAGTAAAAGGGTGTGAACAGACAAACAAAGCCAAAGCAGACTAAGGCTAGTGTTAAATCACACTTCAAAAAGTAACTATAAACAAGGGGACTATAGGGACAGAGCCATATTACCAAACAAGTAGATGGAACAAGTTGGTGAGGAATCGGAGGATGATTTTGAACTGATGTGCCAGCTGAGGCGGGAGCCGAAACCACAACGATGCAGTGACCATAAAACAGACAAAGAGAGAGTAAGAAATAGAGGTGTTGGGTAGACACTAGAGGATGGGTGTTATGAACGATACCCATCCCTAGGTACACACTGAATCCAATGTTTTTGGACTGTAGGAGGAAGCTGGATTACCCAGAGAGGACCCTAAAATCCATGAACATGAGGATTACACAGAGAGAGACCAGGAGATTCAAATCTGGAGCCCTGTTCCTCCAAAATGACAGTTTTAACCACTGCGCCACCCTGAAGCAGGTGTTTATTAAAGGTTTCTGGAGCTGTAACCTCTAGAATCGACACTCAGACCATGATTTATCGCTAGTAAGAGGTCAACGGTGTGCCAGAAAGAAGAAGACTTCCCCTACTGCTATTAGTCCACCTGAACTAAACCAAAAGGCAGATTGGTTCATGAATTCATGTTATTTTACACTTTATATTGTTTTATATTCTTTATATTGGCAGACAGAAGACTGCCTGAGAAACCTCCTGTGTTTGCCTGAACACCATTTTTACATTCTATGTGAACATTTTTGGCTTTTTTTGCCAGACAGAAAACTAGGGGGAACAACATGCAGGAAACGCTTTGGGGTGGAATCGAAGTCAGACCCTTGCAGTCTTTTTGGCATATGGGTCACATATGCCCATATGCTTATGTGGCCTGCTGCCAAGTGATTGTCCTTTTTTGCTTTATTGAATAGTAAGCAGGTGTGGAGGTGTTTCTAATAAAGTGCTTGGTAATTAAATAGCTGTAACAGTGTGCCTCTTTTAAAGCTACCTATTTATTATTTGTGTGTCTATTAGGCTGCAGAGCTGGTGACCTCTAATCTGTCAGATTATGAGAGTCATATGCAAAGAATTAAACTTTACTTAGAAGAACGACTGCAGGTGAGCTTGAGTCTGATGTGCACCTTAGTTTTGTTTGTTTGCATTGTGATGAGTAGTCTTGAAATTGTGGTTTTGACGGTCTTTCTCCTCCTTCTCTGTAAAATGTACTCCTTTGCGTTTCTTTCATTCTTCCAAAGGCCGTGTTTGCAGGCCGGATCCGCTTCAACAGCCATTTCCTCGGCTCTGATATCCTCCCTAACACATGTAACGTGTCCATCCTGGGCCCAAGATTACAAGGTGATGTCATGACTCTTCTCTGTCCTATGTCTGTTTTGGCTTGCTGGTCCCAACAGTGTCCTCTAACCCTACACCAATGTTTGTCAGAGGCAGGTCATGACCTGCACGAGGCTATTTGTAAACTACAAAGGCTTTGAATGATTAATCTCTCCCCCTCGTGCTTTAGGCTGGAGAGTATTGTCAAACTGCAGGAGGCTGCTAGCCAGCGTCGGCGCCGCCTGCCACTCAGACAGTGGAAACAGGTAAAAGAGTCCCTCTTTTAAGCTGTTATGCTTTTGTCCACACACTGTATTGTTTGCTGTTAGATAACACTCCCCTCCTGCTCTCCTCCTGTTTATATCCATCAGACCTTCCCACATCCTTCTGAGCTGTGGCGTCCCCTCAGAGGTGGCAGCTAACGCTATGAGGCTGAGCGTTGGCAGGGAGACGACTGAAGCAGATGTGGATGCAGTTGTGGAGGACCTGAGGGAAACCGTGCAACTGTTGGAAGAAATGAACTGATGGCTTTCATTTGCACAAAGTTATTCTGCAGGTCAAATAAGAATGCACAGAGCTAAACATGCGCCATCTGTGTTTATCGACACTTTAACCGATTATGTAAAATGCATGAAATATTTCATATAAATAATAAAAATGGAAAACTCAAAGTGACCTTAGGGGTGATGTTATGTAGGAGTGTACTCGGCTCCCATCACGTCATGTGAGGAGCTCTTCAGCTAATTGGAGTCGGGGAACATGTATGAGTGTTATGAAATAAAATATTTACATGCACTTTTAATATTTTCTCAAGTCAACGATGAAATGTTTCATGTGGGTTATAATATTCTACATGTACCAGCTGCTTAGTCGCCCTTCTCTTTGATTAATTTTTAAAATAGTTGTAAAAAATGACTCTCATTGTAATCCACCATGCCTTGGCTCGGACTTCTCCCATTACTTAAGTTTCCGTGCTGCCTCAGCTCCCCCATCTCCAGTGAAGTGTGTGTGCATGTGCCAGCATATGGTCACTGCCACTCAAAGAGAGAGCAGGAGGCCACGAGTGCTGCGCCTCCACCCGTCTTTCATTACCTTTCTTTCTCACCGGCTCTGACCCCCTCCTCTCTCCCCAACAGCTATGCTGGCCAGCTGGCTCCCGCTCGAGTGTCGCTTTCCCGGCTCAGGAGGAGCCAACGAGTACACGAGGGTTTTTTTGTTGTTGTGTGGGACTTTGTGCGTGTGAGATGGTGTTTTACTGGAAGGGAAAGAGCTCCAGGGAGCTTGTTCAGCCTGTGCCATAACCCACTGATAGCAGCGAGGCATGGTGCTTCATCGGACCATCCAGGCAGCTCGAGCGGGAGATCTCGCAGCCCTGAAGGAGCTCGCCTCTTCTGGTCACCTCTCTCCAGGCATCACTGATGCTCAGGGTGCTGGCCCGGTGCACCACGCAGCCAGGTGTGGACGCCTGGACTGCCTGCAGTTCCTGGTGAGCGAGCTTGGGCTGGGTGCTGATCCCCGGGCCTCGAACAAGGCCACACCAGCACATGATGCTGCAGCTACTGGCAACATCCGGGAGCTGCAGTGGCTTGTGCAAGAAGGAGGCTGCAACATTGAGGTAAATATATCCACTCATAGGAATCTTGGCACAAAAAGTTAGAGAGTGAAACCCATCCTGAGAGCTTAAGGAATTAACTTGACTTCCACTGGCTTGAGTACATTTATTAATGTATTCCTTTCGCAGGTAGTTACACCTGTAAAGGCTAAACCAAGAAGTAATTGTTAGAAAATTCTTTTTTTTTAAACTGCAGTGTTTATTGAACCTTTTGATAAATTACATTTATTAAAAGTTTTTTGGGGGAAAATCACAGTGATGATGTAGAGTTCTCAAAAACTCACTTGGCATTACAGAGTTATGATAAATTAACAAATTATTACATTGTAAATGATTAAAACACAATTTAAAGAGATATCAGCTGAAGTGGAATAAGGGCCGGACTGTACTAGTGTGTAATACCAATTTTTACCACAAGATAGTGGAAGTATGTCATTCGAACCTTTATTTTAGTAGGTAAGTCACTAAGTCACTTCCTGCAAAGGAAAGGAAAGGAAACCTCCTGATAAATTAAGAATAAGGCTAAAAAGAAGTGTCAGAAGTTAAAAGAATAGCAGCAAAGATGCAGAAACTGATAAAAATAAATAAATAACAGCCATTGGAAAAAACAAACTCTGCCCCCTGGTGGTGAAAGTTTTAGTTAAATTCTGTAAAAGGCGATTGCAAAATGTGAGAAATACGTCATCATCTTATTCATTAAAGATTTGAGAGTTCTGTTTTTCAGGTATTTCAGTAAGCTAAATGTTTTCAGTATTCCACTATTCCAAATTTCAGATTTTGTTTAAAACAGAAACATGAAAGTAACAAAGGATGAAAAAGAACTGACTATGATGATTTAATTGTTAGTTGTTGTTTTTTAAAGTATTACACGGTCATCAATTCATCTAAAATTTGGTTAAATGTATTTTAGAAGACGTAACATACAAGGATAGTCTGAAGGCAATAACTGAAAACTATAATTAATGGAATTAGAAGACTTTAGAATATCTGTTATATGCAAAAGAAGCAGAATAGGAATAATAAACACACATTAAAAACATACTCTTAATGACTCCACTTGGTTATTTTAGCTATTAAAATCATTTTGTTCCTTGAGGGTCGAAAAATAAAGGAAAAAAAGTAATAACAGTAACAGCATAGGGAAAGGAATTAATTACAGTAGTTAAAGTAGTTTAAAAAATTCTCTAAAAGCTTAAACCTATTCTGATGTATTACTGACTGATTACATCATATGGTTTTGACTTAGCTGACATCCATTATGGTAATGTATCACATGTCCAGTAATTATGCCCAGATGGTTGCAGGAAGTATAACAGAGTAGAAGCAGAGTAAAGTTTATTTACATTGTTTTTCAAAACTGAATGTGCAAGATCAGATTTTTAAGCTTCTATTTTACTTACTGATTATCGGAAATCTCTTAGATAAGAATCTCTCCTGCAGCTTTTCGTATAAAAAACAGAAAGCATTTACGGTTCAGTCTAAGGAGCTCGGAAAGTAAGGGACTTAGGCTACTATGACCTGAATGACTGAGAACCTGTGCACACACAATTACTCTTTACTTGTTTTATGTTACTTCATTTTTTTTAATCTGTTGCTAAAATGATAATCAAAAATCATTTACCTCCCCTGAGCCTGTAGAGGAGCAGGTTTTCAGTTTTGTCCACATCAGATCTCTGCGAATGTTTCCAGGATAGAGATGCTGCCGGTGCCACGGCCCTTCACCTCGCGGCTCGGTTCAGTTGTGTGGAGGTCATTAAGTGGCTGCTTTCTGTTGGCGGTGTGGCCAAGGTGGAGACAAACTGTGGAGCTGTGCCTGCTCACTACGCCGCAGCCAACGGGGACCTCACCTGTCTGAAACTGCTCATTCAGGAAGCACCTGGGTGAGTTCACAGCCCTAATTTCACTTCCTAATATTACAGGCTCTGTTTGCCTGCCTGAGGATGTTTGTACAAAGATAATCATCTGCATCCACACTTTTCAAAGCCATCCAGTGGGCCGAATTGGACCCTCTTACTAGATTAATATTAACTGACTTTGCGTTTCCATTTTTCCATTTGTTTTTAGTAAGTAAGTTTAGTAAGTATTTTGTTTTTGGAAGTATGTGCAAAGAGTTGCAAGTTTGTGAAACTTCAAGTAGCGCTGTTAGGAAGAAACTTAAAATGTTAAAAATTTAAAAGTTAGAAATGTTATACTTTAGAATAATTTTTGATGATACTTCTGATCTGCTTTATTTTCCATGGCACTATAGTAACTGACGGACCCAAACAAAGCATAATAGCACCTGAGCCGCTGCTATTGGAAGTTCTTAAGCACTGATTAAGTGCAAGTTTAAAAAGTGGTGTTTCAGACTCATTCTTCTATCAGGCAGGTATTAAATTTAGAAACTTTTGCTCTTTTAAAGCATTGAAAACACTACTTCTCTTTGCCACTGAGCGATCACCACAGATCTATAAACATACCATCCACATAAAACGAGATTAGCGGTTATACGATGGCCAGAGACCGTGGAACAACAGTCATAAAGTGAGCGAGTCCTAAGTTAAACGTTTTTCAGTTTTGAGTGATGCAGCTTCCAGTGGAAGTGAAGGATAACGCTGATTGACATGTGACAGCGTCGGTTACCTTTACAACTAGAGCTTAAACTGTCCAGCATTGACCAACTGTTAACTACACAGCAACTACACAGCAATGCATGAAGGATTTTCTTTATGCACAGAACTACCCATAAGGAGTCCTAACAGCACTTGGGTACAGAGCCTAAAAAAGGCGGGCGTTAGCTTGGATCATGCCTCCATTAGGAAGATAAAGTATTTGTAGACATTATGAGCAACTAATCTCAATCCGTCAAACATTTCATTTCAGTTTGTAAAGTTTCTTCTTTTTTGTCCTTAGCAGTGAAGTTATATTTTTCACTGCCCATCCCCATTTATTTAACCTGCATGAAACAACACATGAAGGACACCTTAAGAGCATGCTGGGTAAAGAATCTACAATGAACTTCTTCACGATGTTGTACTTTCAGATGCATGTCCGCAACATCCACAATCACATTATTTAGCAGTCTGCTGTAAGTATAGTTCTCTGAGAACTGCTGTTCTCTTTTCTATAGATAAATTCTCCTCCCTAAAATCGCATCTTTTTTTCACCTCATGATATGTTATCAGTTGAGACCAAGGTAATGGGATAAGACAAAGGTGATTTTAGGTATATTTTTTACTGTTTCACTGCAGCCCTAGATGGCAGATTAGTTCTTTTAAGAACTTACTTTGTAGAGTAGGGCTGGGTATCGTCACTGATTTCTAGAATCGATTCGATTCTGATTCACAAGGTTCCGAATCGATTCGATTCAATTTGATTCAAATCGATTCAATTTGAATCTGGGAAATTTTGCTGCTGGTTCAGTCAATATTGTTTGGAGAGGGATAAAACCTGCAGCTTCAGAATCAGTGCAAAAAGGAGGTAAACACAAAGCGCGGACCTGCTGAAACATCAGAATCAGCGAGCTGTCAGCTTTCAGCCGCGACCGTGTCCGTGCCGTCGGGTGAGAAAAGCGACATCTCACTGATTCTTATGCGTTAGTGCGTCCACGCTTTGTGTTTACGTCTTTGTGCAGAATCCGTGTACCTGCTCTCATTTACTGTTTTAGCTGTTTGGTGGTGGTTGAAATTTTGTGACTTGTAACCTGAGATTCTGGCGTTTCAGGCAAAATAAATTTATAATAAAAAAATCGATTCAGGATTTTAATGAATCGATATCACGTTATCCAAGCTAGAATCGATATAAATCGATAAATCGATAATCAAAAAACAACCCCTATTTAAGAGTGATGTCCCACTTGATCTTACACTGACTCACTTCCAAACCCTTAAAAAAATCTTATCAATAAATATCTGTGTCACCAGAAAACAAAGTAACAGCAAATTACTGGATAAAAAGTATTATTATTATTACTACTATTGCGCTGTTATTTCTCTTCAGCGTAATAAAGTTGGTGCAGAAATTTGTAGTCCCCAGATTATGACTGCAACTGCTGTTGGTCTGGCTTTTCCTCTACTGCCACCATGACACCGACATTTGTTGTCTGCATCCCCACAGAATTATCCTCAAAGGTGCTGGAGGGTCAGTCCAAAACGCTTTGGTGACTTTTCTGCCATCATCTGGTCAAGTTTGATGTTTGTTTGAAGTTCAGGAGATTTTGACCAAGCTCGTGATATTGTCAGCAGCCACTCTTTACCTGCACAGTTTTATCCCTGTTCATACAGATGCTAAAGGACAAAAGGTCAAGTATAGAAAAAAAAGTCTTTACCACTCTAAATGACAAAAATAGAATTACACATGATAACACAGGGAAACAGGTTCTAATACAAAAGTTAGTTCAGTCATCTGCAATTCTTAATGAGCATAACTTTTTCGATTATGGCATGAGGTCACATTTACAGACATCTGAGATGATTAAAGGATGTACGGTATTGGGTTGCGCTCATCAAAAGGAACAAGTAAGTAAACATAAGCACCAGCCCTCACTTCTTCCTCCAATTAAACTTTTCCATCTCCTAAACCCGAGACAGCGGCACAGATAATGGCGCGTGTGGCTCTTCCTGCCTTATACTCTTGTTACAATAGAGTCTGACTGTAATTTGCATGATGCATGGCAGAGTTTAGAGCATCACAAGTAACCATCAGTGACCTGTGAATAATACATGGCTACATGTTGTCCATCACATTCGGCCTGCAGTTGTTAAAGAGCCGTGTGCACACCAGTGGAAACGCTGCTTTGAGGACCAAAAAAGATTTAAATTAAAGAAGAAATTTCCCCTGTGACATAATTTAACATTATTGCTTATATTAGATTTTTGCATAATTTCCACATCGATGTCCAGTGTGATGTGTATCCATAGATACACGCATGGTGTGCTCATTATTTTTGGTGTTATTTTTAATATGTTTTACCCACATTCAGCAACTAAATATTTATTTAATCATTTCCAGAATTAAAAACATACTTCAATTATCTGTGCTTTCATATTTCATTAAGATATTGCTCTGTTAGAACACATCAGACCATGTTGGCCATGAATACCAGATTTTTCTCTCTTTACAAAAACCTTACACATTATAACAATTTCTAACTTAACTACTAACAAAACATTTTTAACAATAGCAACTATAATGAAATAAGCAAACCTATATGTATCTTTGAACTAATTGAAACTGAACTGAAAAGAAAGAAACAATTTAAACCAAATAAAAATAAAAACAGATGAAATTATAAGCCATAAACTCTATTTAACTTGTATGTTTAATGAGAAAATGCTCACAGTTAAAAAAGCTGAAACGGTACAACTCTGATATTTTAGTGGAAAAAGCACTGTAGGTTTTTTCAGGTATTTTATTAATGGATCTGAGTAACTGTGGTAACTCTAACTAATACGATACAACAAAATGATTTGTTAACCGGAACAAAAATTGGAACTAGACTTATAAAAGAGACAAAAATGAACTGTTAAAATAAAAATAAAAAGGATATGTCCTTAGTTTTAATCACTGACAGTGGTTAAATTTGCTATACCAACAAACAAGAGAAGGCTTTGGTGCATATTTTTAAAGAGACTGGTTATTTCCATGGCCTGAAGTGTTGGATCTGTAGTGGAATATCTCTTTTTAACTTCTTAAATCTGCCTGTGCTCATATATTTTTTTAATGGCTAACCTCCATCACCTGTTTGTGCACAGGTGTGTGAACCACCAGACGGCTACCGGTGCTACTCCGCTGTACCTGGCCTGCCAAGAAGGGCACCTGCATGTTGTCGAGTACCTTGTGAAGGACTGCAGGGCTGATGTGCACCTGAGGGCCTATGATGGCATGACCTGCCTGCATGCTGCTGCTCACATGGGCCACCAAACTGTGGCGTTGTGGCTGGTAAGTGAAGAAGCATAAATCTATGAAGCTGTTTTTTACATTTGATGCTTTCTTTGATCCGTATTTAATTAACTCTGAACAGGTGACCTGCACTGATATCAACCTGTCCTGTCAGGACATAGATGGCGCAACTGCTCTGCACTTTGCTGCCAGCAGGGGACACTATTGCATCTTGGAGAAGCTACTACACATGGGTTCAAAGGTCATGAAAGATTACTGGGGAGGGACCCCACTTCATGATGCTGCAGAGAATGGAGAGCTGGAGGTCAGAGCTAACTTTTTTCCACATTTTTTATATCTTATGTTTTGTGTTATGCCTGAATAAACTCAATTGTATTAATAAAACTTGTCTCGTTTGATCTCTCAGTGCTGTAAGATCCTGCTGGCCCATCAAGCCAACCCCTCAGATCAAGATATTGATGGGTTCACAGCAGCAGATTTGGCAGAGTACAACGGACACGCTGAATGTGCCAGATATCTCCGTGCCATGGAGAGAAACGTAAGATGTTTGTCACCTGCAGTATATTTTATTTTGCACGTTTTCCCTTGTTTGTTTCCTCTCTTTGTGTCGTGGCACAGCTGTTTGCCTTGGCATGAAAATCAAAGCTCGAGTACGGTCAAACATCTGGAAGATCTTGGAAGCTCAGTGAATCATTTTCTTAATTTGTAACATGTATTTCATTCAGGTCAAGCCTATCATTCTCCTGAGCTGTTCTCTTCCACTCAACCTGATTACATTGCTCTCAGTTCAAGAGGTCTGAGAAAGTGGAGGATGAAGGCTTTAGGGCATTACAGGAGATGATGGCGTGAGTACTGTGGCGGGGGGGGGGGGTATTCTTCTTTCTTTGTTTTCCACAGATGAGTCTGTCAGGCTAGCTCTTTTGGTTCGTGTGGAATGCAGCGCACTCCTCGATGCGATTGATCAATATTTTAGAGCTGACACCTTGTTTTTGCTGGTGTTGCCTGTTCAAGTCAGACGTCACTGCAGGAAGCACTTACCTGCATTAGGGTTAATCAACTCAGAATACTTTGATGTAAGTCATTCCTCCTGACATGCACAGAATCAGGTGATTTTTTTCAAATAACTTTGGCATATTTCATGAAGACAAGAACAATTTGAGTTACTGACTCATAACGTCACATGAGTAGGCTGAAATTTCATAGCTTTTAATTTGCATTCTGTAATTCACAATTCATTTTAATTCAGTTTTATTTATACAGTGCCAAATCACAACAACACTTGCCCCAAGGTTCTTTATATTGTACGGTATGTATATAATATAAATATATAATAACAGAAAGAAAAAAAGAGAAAACTAAACAATTATATGACCCCCTAGGAGCAAGTGCTTTGGTGACAGTGAGAAGGGAAAAAACTCCCTTTTTACAAGAAGAAATTTCCAGCAGAACCAGGCTCAGAGCAGGGTGGCCATCTGCTATGACTGGTTTGGGTGAGGGGAGGAAGACAGGCCAATAGGATCCATGAATAAGTCAGCGGAGAAGAGCAGCACTCATACATGAAGAGGATGATGATAGGGAAGTAGTGAGGCTTAAGAAATAATCCTCCCATGAACAAAGGGAAGCTAATTAGCGCAGGGCTGCTGTGGCGTCCGACACAGCCCGAGCCACCGCCAACTAAGGGCCTATCAGTTACTTCTCTCCAGCGGCTCAGGTGGAGGGCCCGCGGGTGAAAATGCTGAGCCCGTTATGGGATCCACAAGCTTAAGTTTCAGCGTTTTCACCATTCTGATGCCTGGAGCCGGCAACTCTATCCCTTTGTGGAGCTGGAGAGCAGGATGTCATTGGCATCAAACACACATTTGACTGTCAGTCATGTTTTTTTCCAAGAGGCTTGGAAGTGCTATGATTGTCACCTCTGGATGCTGTGTAATGATGGTAGCAGACTGAATGGTATATCGTGTTTCTTGGCACTTTATGAATTGGATACACTAACAGAGACTCAGTGTGAAGTAAAAGGTCATCTGACAGACAACCGACCAAACAGTCACTCGATTTAAATCTTTATAACATTTACAGGATAGAATATGTAATGATTTAAATCCAGCTGTGGCAGAGATAAGGTGTGCAGGTAGACGTGCCTTAATTACATTTCTGGAGGTGTTTTACGTTTGTAACGTAGATCGCGGGTTTCATCGGTTCTTAAGTGTCAGTTGGATAATCTCATTTCCGAGAAGTGACCTGAATGTAGCGGGACAGTGACCGCTGCAGATCTGGACTCGCTGCCATGTTTGGATCACTCACAGCGAGGTCAGACTCGTTCAGCGCTGTCATCTACTCTTCCCTCATCTCGCATCTCAGCAACAGCTGCAATCAAATAAACAGTGTGCGGTGTGAGGTTTACTTCACACGCACACGCGCGTGCACACACACAGAGCGATCAGGCCAAAGATACTGGTGTTTGAGATTTTTGTTATTTTTAGAAACCTTGGAAAGAGCATTCATCAGTCATCACTTTGGTTTTTAAGACACACGTCTAAAGTTTTACATTTCTTTTGAGAAATAAAACACATGTAATCTAATAACTTTAAAGAGAATTTAATGAATTTTGTTGGGCTCATCACATCACTTTATCCTCTTGCACAACAGAGCTGTGAGTCTGTCCGACTCATAATGTTTGGGTGCAAAATGTGATATTTATTAGGAAACTAGTGCAGAGATATTTTACAGCTCTATAAAATATGGACTATATGGACAAAGTGCTGAACACATTTAACCTACCGGAGCAGCTCAGTCATGGAAGTACATGCAACGAAGCTCCTGGTGCACAGTTTTTGTTCTGATGTTAATGGTCAGAGATAGTTTGGAGCACTGCAGTTACTAAATCTCAAACCTCGCTCTGTGACTCACATGGTCTGACACTTCATGGCTGAACTGCTATGGTTCTTATTTGTAAAGCCAGAGTACATTACCAGGTGCTTCATTTTATACATCAATGGGCTAAAGAGGTGTGGCCCAATACCTTTTGTCAGTATAAAGTGTATCACTCATTATATCCTGTGTATCATGACTTTCTTTTGCTATTATATATCTGGTTTTAGACTGCAAAAAAATTTTGAACCCTGAATTTATTTTTCAGTTTTATGTGCGCTTTCATATACGCTATAAAAGGTGCTGTATGGGACATTTTGCTGGCTAGTTTTGGGTCCACGGGCGCCTTCAGAGCAGTGGTTCTCAAAGTTTGGAGGGCCTGATACCCCTTAGAGAAGGACGGCATCATAGTGCCAGAGTGTAAAATATTGTTGTTTTGTTATATCCCTTTTTTGACTATGAGATCGATATGATTGGTCCGTCACTCCCAACTTCTTTCAGTGTGATTGGTTACTGATGTGAAGGTCTATGTTTTAACTAAGTAGTATCTTTGAACCCAATTTAAAGTGAGAGAAAGAAAAACGCAACATTAAGTAGAAAAAAGGCAAAACCAATTCCAATTAGAAGTTCTATAAACTGCATCAGTTTTATGTCTGTGATGTAAACTTCTATATATGGTGTCGTATTGTGATGACCAAGTTACAGCACATGAAAGGTCGAATTCTTTCCCTACATTTTGATACCATGTTCACCTTCTATTCCTTCTGAGTCAAAATAATTTTCTAATGTAGTCATATCTGTGTTCACGTGTGATACTTTGAAATATAATGAAGCTGTTGTACAGAGGAAAGTCGGCTGAGTCTGAGGGGTTCGGGTGGGAGCATTTTTGATTGATGAATGAGCTCTTCTATTCAATCGTCCCAGGTGGAAAAACAAAATCACCTGATTACCCACGCGCATGTCTCTGCTCCAGGTGCTTTGACAAGTCTTCCGCTGATACCTCCCTGCGTGTAACAGCATGACCGCTGGTTTGTCAATGCATTAGTGACATTACCAGCCATCCTATCCGGTCCCTCAATTATTAACAGCATTCTCCGATCAGAGTTTATTGTTTATTACCTGGCGGCCCTTGGCCACTGTTAAGAGACGCTGATGATGGTGTCAAACAAGTGGACGGTGATCTTAAGATAGCACGCCCCAATACCTGGCTGCACAAGTCGGTGTGAGTCATACCACGAAGTGTGCGCCGAGAGAACTGCTCGAGGTCAAGGTCGGTGAGTTTTAGTTTGGTCTGTTTGTCAAAGTGCAATCGTTTTTTTTATTGTGCTCATGTGATTTTGTTTGTGCGTGTAAACTGTATGAGTGGTGATCTTTAATGTTATGTGCTTCTGTCTTTGTTGCTCTGTGCCAGGAACTACAGTTGAAAAGCCTCTGTAGTTAAATTTGGGCACATTTACACGATGGACCCAAGTGCTCGTTAATTAATGAGCATTGTCCCTCACCATATTATAAGCTCTCTTTCTTGTTTTTATACTCGCGCCTTATTTTTC
The DNA here is from genome assembly GCF_057382275.1 of Copadichromis virginalis. Classification (NCBI taxonomy): domain Eukaryota; kingdom Metazoa; phylum Chordata; class Actinopteri; order Cichliformes; family Cichlidae; genus Copadichromis; species Copadichromis virginalis. The sequence continues at coordinate 14,188,511 of NC_140639.1, read as the reverse complement.
TTTGAGCTGAAGGAAAGTGAGCGGACAGGCTGAGTAATTAATTTTGTGAAATGAATGGAAAGTTTTGTATGTTCCGTTTGAGAGGCCCGAACTGGCAGATGTTTTGGCAGCATTTTGCCTATTTTCTGATCAGTTATAGCCTGTTACGGTTAGGCATGAGTAACGCTCCAGGCTCATGACCTTACTTTATTTTGTCATTGTTGATTTTTGCAAATTGGATGTGTTTTCTTTAATCTTGCAGTTTCCAGACATGTCCAATAGTAGTTACAATATTTCAGCACTAAGTAGACAACTACTTTCAGTTATTACTTTTGTAGCTGCAGCAGATGCAAAAAAAAAAAGAAAATGCTGTAGATGTTCCCAAAAACAGTATATCTGTCAGTTGGTAGTCTCGCAAGCATTTACCTCCATGGAGGAAACCTGAGAGTATATTGCCATGTGAGTGGACATGTATTTACACTATAGCGGTCTGTGTATAATGTGCAGCCGCTGTATACATTCCCTGTTGCAATTTATCACTGTGAATATTTCACGTGGAAGCAGGTTGTTTGAATGATTGATTCCAGAGTGCAGAATTACAAGACATGTTTCTTAAACACAAACTGTGTTTCTGAAATAATTAAACTCTCCCGTGGTTCGACCCACAGGGACCGCAGATTACTGGAGCTGCATGTCTGACAATGAGACAGCATTGAGTAGCTGTTTCTTAACTCCCTGGCTCCTAATCTGTAGCGATCAGAGCCTTTGTGGTCTTCGACAAAAAGGAGAGCAGATCCAGGCCAAAAGCAGGGTTAGGCTATCTGAATATGCGTGGCAGTAGTGATGGGGGAGTGATGAAAACCAAATGCTCTCTGGCCACTGCATCTAATTAAACACACACATGCAGGGTTCATCGTAGTTTTTAGGACACTGAACTGTTACGAAAAAGGTCACAAAGGAATCGGGCTCCCCCTTCCCATTTCCCAGCCCGCTTGTTGTTTATCTATTTATGGATTGCACAACTTCTGGGAAGATTATTCCTCCGCCCGAGCTGTGTCACAGCATATTTCGTGTTGCTCGACATCAAAGTGCTGCGTGAGAGGAAATGGCACGGACCACCTCATGGACGTAACGCACAACAGCGTGCAGCAGCATATTAGGCCTGGCTTTGAAGTTTTGGCTACTAATAATGTCCTCTGAGAGGTGAATTTGATATGTATTCTGTATGGAGTGCATTAGGACAATGCAGGTTCATTAAAGGCGACCTAAATGCTTCCATACATCCGACAGCCTGCCTGGAGCGGTGTGAAATGCTGCCACCTATTCAGCCGTGCATGTGCTTGTTTTCTTCTTTGGTTTGGTGCGAGTCTTCAGGCTGTGAAATGTTTCATGTGCTCATTTGTACATCATAATCAGAAACTTCCTTTTTTATTCTAATTAAAAACCTAGCAGACTTATATCCTTGATAGCCTGTAAAAAACAACAAAAAACAACAACAACAACAACAACCATATTTAACCTAAAACAACTGACACTTTTGACACTTTCTGGCACAGAACCTGCTCCCATATTGAAATCATCTCGTGTGACTGGTTACACTGCCTGAATCTACATTTTTAATACTTTAAAGGCTCCCAAAACCTGCTGTAATCTGGGATTTCCTGTTTGTGCCTAAACGTGACATATTTACCTGTTAAGTAGTTTGTATTATGGACAAAAGTATTGAGCCACACCTCTTAATCTTTGAATTCAGTCGCATTGCCACAGGTGTATAAAATCAAGCACGCAGCCATCCAATCTGCCTGTACAAACATTTGGATCTTTGTAAAGAGCTCACTGAATTCAAGCATGGTGCTGTAATTGTGCTGAGGCACATAGAGAGTAAAAGTTGCCAGTGCTCTTCTGACTCAATAACTGCAGAGCTCCAGACTTCCAAACCTCCTCTGGCATTAATGTCAGCATAAAAACAGTGTACAAAGAGTTCCTGCAGGGGTAATGGAGGTGATGTAGCATAGGTCCCCAGTACTTTTGTCCAAATAGTGTATGATTTAAGAACAAACTGAAAGAAAAAACACACCTGAAAATCATCTTTTCCCCTATCTACAAATGATGAATGGAAACTGTTGTAAATGTAAGATTTGACTATACTAACAAAGAGAAGAAATTATGTCCTCTCTGTGGTTGGTTTGATGTACTCCTGTAAATTAAGATTAAAGACTACAGTCGTACTTTACACACAACTATCACACAGAAGTAATAACAAAAGCAGTCTGAGACTGCATAGCTTCCCTCCACATCATGGATGAATCGAGTCCCTGGATCCAGTTGGTGTCATTTTGTTGTGAACATCAAGGCCATTTCCCCCAGCTTTTCCTCTTTCAGTTTAAGATATACTTTTATCTATCTTAAAAGTTGAAAAATTACAAAAAAAAGAACCTAAAACAAAATAAAATAATGTCCTTTTTTAACAGTTTTTCCAGTTCAGGGGGCTCGTGTGGCACTGAATCCTATCCCAGCTGTCACTTGGGGAAAAGCAGCCATACATTACATTCATACCTACCTACGGCCAGTTTAGAATCAGCAACCTGACTGAACACGCCTGTCTCCGGACTGTGGGAGGAAGCCAGAATAGAAACAAAGACCCCAAGCAGGCACAGAGAGCCATCTCCATGTAACATAGGTCAACAAATTCAATAAAGCAAAACGAGCACAGCAAATGTGAGGTGAAATTAAGATGGCTCAGTGTACACACAGGGTCAAGTGTAGAAGGACAATCCACACTAAAATGTGTATGTTGGTACGTGTTTGTGAAGATATGATGCAGAAAGTACAATTTTGCCTCATTTCGCAATATTAAAAAAATCCTTGCAAAAATTCCTGGATCGAGATCAACTCCAAAAGTGAATTACTTCTAAGTTGGGCAAAGCTCCATTTCTATTAAACTTCTCATGCAAAAGTTCTGTGTGTAACTTTTTAAGTCAGGCAATCTGAACCAATCACATAACCTCCTTGATGGAGATCTCTTTTCATCTGTTTCTGTGGTGTTCGCTCAAACGAAATCTTACTCCATAATGAGGTCACACGTAACTAGACAAACCAGGCTCGTTGCATGAAAAGCACTTGTGACGTCATGCAACGGCCACCAAACTGCAGTTCAGTGTGATGGTGGGAAACCTGCAGCAGTTCAGGTGAGGTGAAGAGAGAAGTCTCTGAAAATGGATCATCTTACAGCAGGCATGATGTCACCTGATTTAGATGACAGGAAAGATATAACGCAGTAAGCACTTCTTTGATCCTCATCATTTTCTAAGACAAAAATGTGAGTGTTTAAAATAGAACTCTGACTGAGCACGTGCCTTATTTTATTAACATTAACATCAGTCATTTCAAATTAATACTTATCAAACTCCGTATGTATCTCGGTTTTTTAAAAAGTAGGAAAATAATTTCAATCAAAGGCCGCTGTTGTCATTCATGGAGTCTGGGCAGTGGCAGATGTCAAATGGCTGCAAAAGTCAACCTTTTTTAGTTTAAACCTGAGAGTAACATAGCTGAAGAGGTAAATAAAATGTACATAAACAATTGTTTGCTGTAAAGAAGTCAGCATGTGTGTCCAATAGTTGTATTTTCACATGATAGCATCAATAACCAGCATATAGTCCTCCTCTCCTTTTTTATTCAACTCAGTTTCATGCTCACACATGTAAGCATGATTCATAATTACAGGCTCAATACAATGGCCAGCGTACAGCTGCATCCAGCCGAATAGCTACATCGGTTAGCTGGAGACGCTGATTGACTGGTGCTTCCTCTGTGATCAGGGTCAGAACTTTTGGGTCATTTTCAGAGCTGATACTTTATTGCTTAGCTAGAGAGCATCTATGTTTTCCTGTCTTTCACAATTCTTAAAGCATTTTCACTCAATATCTAAGGGCGTTTGCATGGCTCATGGGAGAAAATTATCGTCACGGTGTTTAGCTTTAGTCATTGCTTATAACCAGCAGCATTTATGAGCCATAAATAAGTAAATCAAATACAGCAGGAGGGAAGTGCCGAAAACACAGCTGCAGCTCTTTTGGAAGTTTCCCGCTCCTTCCCCCTCTTCTTATCGACAGTAAAGCTGAACAATATTGCTTCACTTGTTTCCTTTTGATGGGAAATTACAACCAAAAGCAGCACAGTGTGCTTTTTGCTTTACTTTTTTTTCATTATTCAGAAACTGTGAGCCGTTTGAAACGACGACAGCTCTGGAAACCATTGCACACACAAAGGAATGGAGGCTTTCCTGAGTCAAAACATGCATTAAACATTTAGGGATTTTAAAATCATGAAAAAGTGTGCTTCAGCTGAAAAGAAATTTGGAGCATATTAAGGCCAGCAAGTTGTAATATTCAGGGTTCATTAGACCTGTAAGTAATGTATAATTCCATTGATAGCACTGTCAAGCTAAAAATCACAAAGGCTTCACAACAAAATGCAAAAAAGTTACCCAAAAGCAAGTTTTAAAACTTTTTAAAAGAAACAGCTGAGTCCACAGATCTCAGGCTCAGACAGAAAGAGGTTCAGAGTCTAGGGGTCACTGTTGCAAAAGCTCTGTCTCCTTTAATTATTAGCTGGCAGGCCGTAATCACCTGATCCTAGGGACCTGCTGGCGATGTATGGATGTAACGGTTATCTGATAACCAGAATCTTAAAATAAATCCTAAAGTCAGTGGAGAACCAGTGCTGCAGAATTAACCATGGTGTGACATGTGAACAGCTAAAACTGCAGAACTGCAGGAGGTAACGGTAACGATGGGTCATTTCAAATCCTAACAATCCAATTGCAATGAAATGAAGGCATGAATAACAATCCCCAATTCAGAGCATAACACAATAGACCTCAACTTGGTAAGCAAGGTAAAAGCTGAAACAGCAGTCACACCAAGCTTCCTGATCCTGATTAGCAAAAGTGGCAAGGGGAACTAGAATTTGCATTACAGTTTTTAATAGAGTCAAAGCACGTATGTAAGATGTGTGACTGGGGCTTAAATGAGATACAAAACTGGATTCCATATGTGCAGCAGTGATAAGAAATTTCTTTAACAGTAATCAAAATGTGCTGAAGAGGGAGCAGCAGAAACAATAAAGTCCCCAAACAGGAGCCTTGTGGCACACCATAGGCAAAAGAAGTGAAGAGGACCTGGACTTAGAAACAGCCACAGAAAAGGAGCATTCAGAGAATTTGAAGAAAGATCAGATGTAAATAGTGGAGCAGCACGTTGGCACGGTGGTTAGCACTGTTGCTGCACAGCAAGTGTCTGTGTGGAGTTTGCATGTTCTCCCCCGTGTTTGCGTGGGTTCCCTCCGGGTACTCCGGCTTCCTCCCACCGTCCAAAGTCATGCAGCTTGTGGGGATAGGTTAATTGGATAATCCAAATTGCTACTAGGTGTGAATGTGCGAGTGAATGTGACTGTGAATGGTTGTCGGTCCCTGTGTGTTGGCCCTGCCACAGACTGGTGACCTGTCCAGGGTGTACCCCGCCTCTCGCCCTATGACAGCTGGGATAGGCTCCAGCGACCCCCGCGACCCTGAAAAGGATAAGCGGATGGATGGATGGATGGATCAGATGTAAATAAAACATCTTGCAAATGAGAATCATTTTGTGGTTGTGACATATCTTCCAAGTATGAAATAATTGTACAAAAGCAGCTAAAGGAAGCTGCAGTTCTGTAAGTGCAAGTATAAGGACAAACAAGTATTTGTAAAGTTTGTGCATCATTCTGCTTCCTTGTTGAAGGAACTTGTGTTTTGTTTTTTTAGTAACCCGTATATTGAAGTTTGTAGATTGCCGGTTAATTTTCGATTGTCTTTGGTGTTTGTTGTCTTATTTCTGTTTGTTTGTTTGTTTGTTTTGCTTTTTTGAATTATGAATAAATTTTAAAAAATCATTTATTCAAACTGAATATAGGAGATGCTTCTTTATTATTCCACGTTTTTTTCCTTTTTTTAATCCTTATTACCTCTTTTTGTCACACTCTGTTTCCACGTTTTCCAAGGTGATTATAATTATAGTGCAGTAAAGTGCAGTAAAGTCTTATTCTAAATATTTTAAATGTTTGCAGGCCTACAGTGTAGATAAGCCCATTGAGGTTCCCACTCCAGCAGAGGAGGTGAAAGTAAAGCCAGCCCTGGTGTTGCCGCACAGCAGGGAAGACTACTACGGGAGCCTGAGTGACACATGCACAGACAGTCACAGCAGTAACTCACACATGGACAGTTTAAAGGTAATCGCAGTTTAGTTTTTATGATGCTTTCTGGTTTTTTTGTGGTTTCTTAGAGCACGCCAGTGAGTCCTTTTATTTGTTTACAATAGCAGCATGAGAATGAGGAGTCTCCACAAGCAAGATGCCCTCAGTCCCTGCTTGCACCTTCTTTACCTTCTGGTTCATCTACACCTGCCCAGCCTCAGAGGACTGCCGTCAGTAGAATAGAGCAGGTTGAAATCGCAACATCTGGTGAGAGAAACATCTGTGGAGCTTATTTAATTGCTCTTATTGCAAAGCAAGGCAAAAATTTATTGCACAATTTCATGGTAACAGTGAGTCATTTCAAATATTAATCTGCTTTAAAATGACTGGGAAAATGACTGCTCATGACTTGTACTGCAGTTATTAGATGTTTCAACCAACCCAAGGCCGCTGGGAGTGAGAGAACTGTCTGTACTGATAAGACAATGTTGCCTGATGCAAACCTCCTGGCTGAAAGAAAACTTCTTGGCGACATGAAGTCCATTAAATCTTTGAAACAGTCAGGAATATCGGGAGTTTTCACTGGACAAGCGGTAAGTATTCTAGGCTTCCTTATTTTAAATATCCTGTCATCAGATTCACTTCCTTTCTTTGGATAAAAAGCTGATAGCTAGAACTCTGCCGCTTCATGTATCTCTGAAGAATAAGATGGTGGTCCTACCTACTGAGGAGGCCAACCTGTCAGACATTGATTATCTGGTGCCCACCCATGATGAGAGAGGCTGTCCCATAGCAGAATGGAAGAGGCAAGTCATGGTGAGACAGCTGCAGGCCAGGCTGCTGGATGAGGAGGATCAGAGGAGAAAGGTAATGTTGTCTGAGAGATGAATTAGGGCACAATTTAGTACTTTCAATCAAGAAGTCATTGTGTACAAATCGGATCTTCAAGGTGCTTTTCATGTAGGACTAAATCAGAGAATTTCGGGAGTAAACCAAGATTGATGTGACTTTTTAGACTAGCAGTTCCAGAGAAAAGGGAAATGAGCCTGATTGCCATTTAATTGTTGGCTTTTAAGTAGAAACAAAAGACTGTAGCCCCAATCCAACCTTTTAAAATTTATCAAACAGTTAGTCGATAACACTTTAGTGTATGTCCTGTATTTAAAAAGTGTCAGTTTTTGCTTCTAATGGTACTTCTAAGCCCTTTTAGATTATACAGAATGCAACTGCATGCAAAACAGTCATTATGTTGTGTGGATCTTTACGTATTAGATCCTTTATAAAATCCTGTGTGTTATAGGTTGGTATAAGTTGTGTTTAATATTTCAGCTTCTGTAACAGGAAGTAACCCAACCGTTGGGTTACACTTGTAGGTACTCGTGCACACACTTTCCCCATTTCTTTTACATTTAAATCCCAAAGGCAAAGGCCTTTCTGGTTTCTTGGAATAGTCATTTAAAAATGAACAAATATTTGGGAAAATATTTGGAGTGTTTCTTGGAAAAGATGGAGCACATAAAATGAATAACTTCATCGACAGACAACTTTGAATTTCCGCCTGCTGGCTGAGCAAAAGAAGCTATCTCCACTTCTGGGTGGAGAAAGCTTTATTTTCTCGCATTAAAGACAAAACGGCTTTTAGTCAAGAAATGACCACCACAATAATCTATAATAATCAACCGTAGTAAGGTCTGCTATTTGAGGTAAAGCCTAATTTAAACAAAACCTCCCCTAAACAAATGGTTACAGTCTAAACATAATGAGAAAAGCAAAAATTGCAGCTCGTTCTTTGTGTTGCTTCTCTAAATCTGCATTACTGAAAATCTGAAAAACACTTGGAAATTCAGTCCCCATTTACTTTTAATTGCTCATAACAAATCACTGAACACATAGCACATTGTGAGTCAAGTCATATTTCTGAGGTTTGGATGAGGTCTGTGTTGCAGTTTTAATGTATCATTACTCTTTTTCTTGCATGCCAAAACCCTCTGAAATGTTTAAAAAATGTAAAAATTACATCCTGCGTGTTTATCTGGTGTTTGCCTCTTCTTTTACAGGAAAACGGGAACAGATTTGCCAAAGTCAGCTGGAGGTACTCCCAAGCCCACAATGCCATCCTGGGGCCCTCTGGTGAGCTGCTGACTGAGGGTGATCTCATCTATCTGGAGCAGCAGATTGCCAACGTCTCCCTGCAGAGGAACTGTGAAGGCTACGAGTTGGAGTTGGCTCGTCTAGCTGAGGAGCTCAGGCACATCCTGCCGGCCCCCATAGTGAACATCACCGTCAACACGCAGTTTGGGAACTTCACAAATCAAGTTCCCTTACCTGTGTGGTGCGGCCGTATCTTGGGGATCGTAAAGAGCATGTCTCTACTCATGACCAACCTGACGGACCAGCCCTACTGCAAGATGCCCAATACAGAGCTTATCACAGTGTTTTCTCAGACGTCAGACAGAAAGAACTCCACTAGGGGACGCAGGGAGATGATCGAGGATGAAATCCATCAGTTTGGAGTGTCTGTGAGGACTCTGAAGTCAAATTTTGAAACGCAGAACTTGTCGTTGTTAGCTGAACCTTCAGAAGCTCACATGTTAACCTCTTCCACACAGTTTGAGGCCCCAGAGTCAGGAAAGCAGGTTAAAGGGCTGAATCCAGCTGCAGAAATAGATCAAAACAGTGACTCTGGTATTGACTATGATACAAATGTTCCTGATGTTCAAGAGACCATTAGTCTTAGAAAGGAGAGGATAGTTGTTCTGTTTTTAGGCCACTGGAAGAAATCTGCTTACACTGTGGCAATGAAGAGCAAGGATGCAGCAGAGAGGAAGATAAGTGGAGGAAACCCAGACATGGGTGACAGATCTGGTCATAGGAGTAGCATCGAGAGTGCTCAGTCAGAGATGATGAATAGTTCCCTGGGACACTTCTTCAAGCAAAGAGGTGCTGTCAACAAGATGCTGGGAAACTGGAGAAATATGATTTCCAGTGTCCCTTCAAGGCAGATAAGAAGGTAGGATGGGGTGACTTTCCCTTCCTATTGAAAACTGAAACTGTTCACATCTTTAAGTAACTTAATCAGAGATTTGCGTGGATGTTTGTGTGTCAGATCATATTGTAATTTTCACCTCACATCAGAATCATGGAGTTAAGAACAATATCTGTTTTCTTTTAATGCATATATGCTGTTCCTCCATAGTAGATGTTTATATATTTACCCAACATGCGAAAGGTCACTGGTTTGAGATCAGGAGGAAACACAAATACCTTTAGGGTTGCGGGTTGCATCGTCAAGATTTGCCAACTCAAATTATCTGTAAATTATCTGTGGTGACCCCTTGTAAATAAGGGATCAGCTGTAAGAAGCTTTATACTGTATAAATGATACACGAGAAGTGTGGTTAACGCTCAAGCAACCAAGCTAATTTAGCAACTAGAATTACAGAGGGGTTCATTATAACCCTATTATACGTTATATAGCAAAGTATAATGGGTGTGTGTGTGTGTGGGGGGGGGGGGGGGGGGGGGGGGGGGGCGGTAATTCTGTCTTGGGCAGGCCTGGCAACGAAGCTCGAGAGAGAGAACACCAAATGGCCAGGCATTAGCCTAAGGGGCCAAAGAGGCAAAATGGGCCAGCCTTCTTGTGGGCTCACCAGCTGCAAGAGATACCATAGGGGTTGGGTGCAATGTGCCTGTTGAAACTAGCTCTTGGGACATGGATTGTCAACTCTCTGATGGGAAAGGAGTCTGATACATTGGGGTTTTCCCAGCTGAGCTTGGAGAAGGCGGTCAAACATATCCCTTGGAGGTTCTTCCTTTTTCAGGGTTCTTCAGATTTATGGCCCCATTGCTGGCGATAAGTCTGACTCATTTCCGTTAGGTGTTGGACTTTGCTAGGGATGCCCTTTGACACAATTTTGGAGTGATTCTCCCTGACCTGGAAATGTCTCACTGATTGCCTGGATAAGCTGGAGAAGGTAGCTGGGGAGAGGGTGGTCTGGGGCTTTGGTTCCCATCCCTTCCCCTGTCTCGACTTAAACTAAATTTAAGCCTGAAACCAAATAAAAAATATTTTTCAACATAAATACCAAATATCAGGCTTGGATTCTGCTTTTTTTTTTATTTATAGGACATTTATAGGACAGTAAATCAGAATTAGAATACCTTATTAATCACTAAGCAAATTATGTCAATAAGTGTCTATAAGTTTTGTACCAGTACTCAGAAAATACATTTATATTAATGCTACACAATTACATAATTTTGGGCTTGGTAAACTATGGACATATGGTATCTCCTTGTTCATGCTTGGTGAATGACAGATAGTCAAATACATTGTTGTGTAACCTGCAGTGTTATCAACAGGCTCCAAAGGCAGAAAGCCCTCTACTCGCCAGAGCAGTTCTTACCCCGTCTGGATGGTGTTCCTGTAGAGTATGACAACCTGACCCTAGATCTCTTCATGCTGGGCTACTTTCACATCTTGGAGCTGGACCTGCCAGTCGATGAACGGAAAATGAGGCATCTTCTGTGCTTCGAGGTATTCGACCATGTGGGGAGCTTCCCCTGGGAGATGGTCAGGGACTTTCATAAGGCCGTCATTCAGGACATTGAGGCTGGGAACCGTGAGTGGAAGGACGGCTTCGAGGACATTAAAATAAAGTTCTTTGGGAATACCTTGAGTCAGCCTGAATGCTCTACAGAAACAGTAAAACACAGCCTCCCAGAGGTTAGACAGGTCCCTAAAGTCATTGTGCAGACGCCTACGCCAGATGAGGGGACACTCTACACTGGAACTGACATTTCCAGTTTTAGTAATGAAGAAATTTGTAAATATATTGACCGTAGTTTTGCTTTTTGGAAAGAGAAGGAGGCAGAGATTTTTGATTTCGAGTAGTCACTTGTGTCATATTTTTAGATAACATCGGGGCTGGCTATCAAACTAATTAATGAACTAAACATTTCCATCATCAGTTATGAAGTAAAGTTGGCACAGATATCTTAAACCTAATTGTCGGAAGTCTTGTTTACTTAATGTTTCATCGTAAATTTCTTTGTCTGAATTATAATTTTGTTATTTTTTTTTACTGTTTATAAAAAATATATATGCTTTTAAGAGTAGAATATTTAGGTACCGTGGTAATAGTATTGAAACTCAGTCAAATAATTGTCAATATCATCAAGTTTCAGACGATACCCAGCCCTGTTAAAAAAGAGTGCTAAAAGTGTTTTTGTTCAGTTCTTTGTTAAGAGAGCATTTTGTGGTAAATATTTGCAACAAAGCCTCAGAGTGATCCATGGTCTGAGAGAAACCAATTCTGACATTCTTACAAATAAATCTTAACATAGAGCTCAATTGATTTTCATTGTTTTCATATTCATTTCACTGATCTTATCCTTCATTAAAAATCTTACTTTTTAAATGTTTTTTTCTTGTTTCTGAGACTCATAAAAACATGGACCTGGAATCTCCTAGAACAGCTTTGAAAAGTTCTTACTTACCATGTTTTGAGCCTTGGTGATGCACCTCAGTTCATCCTTAAACAAACAATATTTGTTTCTTCCGATTGGGTTACGTGTAAACACAAGGTTTGACCACCAGGTGGGTGGGTCTATGCTCGCAGACAGATTTGCGGGGCTTAAAGTCATGCCATTTTCTCAGATGCCACTGTTTTTACCGGTTAAGCACAAGTTATCCCAGGTGAGACTGAATCTGCCACACCAATAACGGACACATTTGAGAGGAATGAGACCCTTTTTCATTGATTTCATTCATGTTTTGCGTTTTAATTGTTTTTTTTTTACTTCTGGTTTTGTAGCCTGGTTATGTTTAGGCACAAATATGTTTCAAAATTTCTGGTAAAACAAGTCTCTTCACATTTAAAAATGATCATTTGAGAGTGACCTGTCTTGTTAACGCTGTAACCCATTGTGTCAGGGCACAGACTTCATAGGACACTTTCTGTGTAAATGAGGACCATCACTGGCTTTGATAAAACAGGATTAACTGACCGCTTGAAAATAAAAATGTGCTAGATGACCGTACAGCACACACTTGAACTCCTGAACAAGGAACAGTTGTGGCAGCATTATTGTTACTCAGTTGTCAGCTGTCACATTTCCAATTGTTGGTCCTCTTTTGCCGCTCCCAGGCCTGTTAAGAAAATCCAAAATCTGCCTTTAACAGCAGCTGCAGGTCCCATACATGTTGTTTGGAATCTGACTTCAGCACAGCGTCACTGTCAGCCCTAAAAATAACTAAGACGACAGAAGGCAGTCCCCCTCCAGTGACTTAGCAAAAGCTTTTTGCCATGCTACCCGCTCCATATTGATCTAAACAGCCGCTGCAATCCCCATTTTTACTAGGAGGATGAAAAGTTTTTTTCTGTTCCAGCTTATGTGGTGAGTATGTTGTTAATTCTGTATTTAGTTTTTATTAGATGACAGGAAATGTTATTTGTTGTTGATTTCAAGACATATTTTGACCTAACTATAATATCATAGGCCAAAGGTACTCTGTGGTCAGCACATTAAAACTCTGATTTGACTGTTATTGTCAAATAAGAACAAATGTTTTCTATTTACTCTACAACTATCATGTAAGAGATGTCATCCAACTCCTATTCAGTGTTTAGAAGCTGTCATTTCTCCATATGATGCTGCTACTTCATATATATGTTTACCACATAATCCGGTTCATGGTGCTAAATTTCGATAGTTTTTGGATTTTGAACTTCATGGTGAGGTTCTTGCTGATAATTAATATCATTTTTTTCTTGCATTTATTTGCTTTCTCTACACTTTTAGGTAATTGCTAATCTCAGTTGTTTATTGCACCAGCTGAAAGAAGATCTGAGCTACATTTTGAAGTTGATAATGGTGCGTAATGTGGATGACCTGGACTTCTGCCTGTCCTCCCATCCTCAGAGCATGCTCGAGGGCTTGCGTTCACTCTGTTCTCACCCCAAACTTGTGGATGTGACTTTGAGCGCGGGAGGGCGAGATTTCCCCTGTCACCGTGGTGTACTGGCGCTTTGTAGCATGTACTTTCACTGCATGTTCTCAGGGGATTTTGTAGAGAGCATTGCAGCACGTGTGGAGCTTCATGATGTGGATCCTGAGATCCTTAGCTGCTTGCTTGACTTTGCCTACACAGGCAAACTGACTATCAACCAGAAAAATGTGGAGGGGTTGATCTGTACCTCCAGCAAGCTCCAATTCCAGACAGTGCGAGCCGTGTGCAGCCGATACCTCCAGCATCAGATTGATGAAACAAACTGCCTGGGAATCCTGGAGTTTGGGGACATTCATGGCTGTCCTGAGGTGGTTGCCAAAGCATGGGCCTTCCTCCTGGAGAACTTTGAGGCTGTACAACAGGGTGATGAGTTTCTGTTGCTGGGAAAAGATTGGCTGATCTCATGCCTGTCTGATGAAAGACTACAAATCCGGTCAGAGTGCGCTCGTGTGGAGGCTATCCTGAAATGGGTTAGGCACCACAGGGAGTCTCGACTCTGCTATCTCCCTGAGCTCCTTAGCTTGTCCCGTCTCTCTCTGCTCAGCCTGGACTACCTGGCTGACACCCTGCTGAAGGACAGTCTGCTGCAGGCCTCTCCCAGCTGTACAGAGGCTGTGGAAAAGATTTACAGAGAGGTTAGTGAGTTTCTACACTTTTTCTCTTCTTGTTCTGCTACGAGTTATATTACAAAAATAATGTTACTTTCTAGAAAATGGATTTAGCACCTGAACATGTGGACCGATTCAACTCCCAGAGCCCACAACCAAACCTAGAAGAAGTTCTCTTTGTCATGGGAGGTCATTCAATGGATAATGAGGACGACTCTGATGAAGAGGAGGACCGAGACCCAAGACTGGAAAGACTACAGCCCAGAAACTGTGCCTTCTACAACACAAAGACCAGTAAAAAAAAAAAACAACAACAACAAAAACTCTTTCTCCCCCATTTAAAATTTCAAGTTTGTTTAAGTTCAGATTCCATTTTAATTTTCAAATTTGTTGGAAAATGTCTGTGGGATTCCTCAAACCAGTTTGGCACATTCTGTAGGTCGTTAAATACAGTGTTGACAGAAAAATGGCCCTTCAGAAATGTGGTCTGGATGTGACAAAATTGGATCATCTTCTCAATTCCTGAACTGAGCATTTTTATTGCTCAGCCTGGAAGAAGGCATTTATGTTATGTTTTGCACATGGAAAAAGTTTTTGTAAAGCCATTTTAAGCTTCCTTTTTATGTGGAGGGGCAAAAGCTGGCCAGGAGTTAACGACCTGCCAAAAAGCTTTTTGTATTTACTGTTTCAGCTCAGCAAGCAAGAACCTATCCGACCTTGTTTGGCAATATTATAGCTTTACTTAATTTCACTCCAATCCATTTGTCATTTGCACACTGTATTTGTGAATAATTCATCAATTGGTCCGTGAAATATTCTCAACTTCAAGTCATTTTCTCTGCAGAACGGTGGCATGAGCTCCCTAATTTCCCGAATCCCAACAAGTGGGGTTACTCTATGGTCTCTTTGAACAATGATGTGTATGTGTCAGGTGAGTCAAGTATACTCCACACTTTTAATCAGAATAGACAGGTTGCACCTCAAACAGTCCTGGAGCTCAGTGATTTCCTGGTCCAGGTCTGGGGAGATCCCCCAGGACACAATCTCACACAATCTACCTGAGTACTATTTTGCAGCAAAATGGACCAGCCTGCCACATCATGTTTTTAGTCAGATTTTTGGTCTGTCTTTGAGTCCTTGGTTGATCATTTTCATTTCCATGAAACAATGTGCCATCCTTTCATTTCTAACACGATACCCATTCCATATCAGTATAGCTATCCAACATGATGTTTTTTCCCCATTGAGAGCTGATGTGTTTCCAATGTGTTTCTTTCATTTTTTAGAACACTGTTGAAAAAACTCTTAGGTTAAATGACAAATGATAGAAAGTCAAGAGTGCAGCTCTCCAGTTACTTTTGTGAGGAATCTAAAACAATCACAGACTTTTGACAAACTGATCCTTTTTGCCTCACAGGGGGCTCGCGAGGTTCGAATACCAATACCTGGTCGACCACAGAGACCTGGAAGTACATCACAAGAGAGGGGAGATGGGTTACTGTGGCACCTATGCTCCGACCTCGGACTAACCACACATCAGCAACGCTCAACGGGGAGATTTATGTCATCGGAGGTAAGAAAATAAATATCGGTTTTGCATGTGGTGCCTTAAACCTGCAGCAAAAATCACAGAAGATAATCACCACTCTAGCTGCTTGCTTCAGCTTCTCTGAGGTTTTCTTTAAGAATGTTTTAGTATTTCTCCATTGTTGTGGAATATTGTTGGTATGGCCAACTTTTTGCAGTTGCTGAAACTCTCTATAACCCTCCAGCAACCAAATTATTTTATAATGACCAAGTTGGGTCATTTATGACAGGAAGGCTTTAATAAATGGCTATGTTTGTCTTTTTCATACCATTTCCTTTATCTGTGACAGGTATTCAAAAAGTCTTTCTATCATGTTTAAGCAAAAAGGCTTTAATACTTCTGCAAATTAAAACAAATCAGTTCTTTGGAAATGTGACATATTCCATATATTTCCATTGTAACTTTCAGTGTTAAGTGTCTGACTAAATCTTGGTCTGTTAGCCAAGGTTCTATGTAGTGATTAGGAGTGGAAAATTACAATAAAATCAAAGCCTGCAGCACTAAAAAATGTAAATATATTTACCAAAACATTCTATTATGTGAGCTACACCAGTTTTACTTAAAAACACCACAGTGGCTCATAGAAATATCTGGCTGGGATACTAAATAAGTCATTTTGTCACTTGAATGTTAAATGTGACTATCGATCGTTAATTTTTCCTCTTAGGCACAACGTCAGACCGAGTTGAAGTTGAGCACTACGACCCTTATAACGACACCTGGGCTATGACTTGCCCCGCCTTAAAGTATGTGACAAACTTCACCGCCACAGCTTGTCAGGGGAAGCTTTATGTAATTGGGTCATGTGCAGTGAAATACAATGCACTGACCATGCAGTGCTACAACCCTGTCATAGGTAAGGATGCCCTGAGTACCATCCTGAGCACTGTTCACAGTACTTCTATAATGCATGCAGTCCTATTGGTGGATGTTTTGGCATCTTCATTTTAGCCACTTTAAATAATATGTTATATTACTTTTTTGTAGCAGTAATTTCTTCAGTGTCAGATGCATATTATCCAAATTAGAATCTCTTGAGGTATATATGGATGGGTAAAAATTTAGCTATTTTAAATTTGCATAATTTTTTCCAACATTAATGATCCCTCATAATATTGCAAGCATTTTTCTGTTAAACATGGGAGCAAAATACATTTTACTCCCACAAACGTCACAGTATAAAAAGTCAAAAATCTTTTCTGTTCAGCATCATTTTTCTGTGAGCATCAGTATTATGAGACGTATCATAGTTTCAAACGTAAAATCTCTGTTACGTAAAGGAAGAGAAACAAGCACTGGTACCCAGGATATTCAATCTCTTTTCTAATAATTTACTGGGAAAAAAACCTTTATGGTCTTTTTTGTTGAGCTTTTGTTTCTCAGTTTTTATCTTTTCTTTGTGTCTCTTGTCACATTTTTTCTTTTGGTGTAACATTGTTTACTTTATAGCATTTATTTTATTAAAACTGAATGAAGTGCCATAATGTTCCCATAAAGTGCCATTTACTTTGGATATTTGTTTGTGCTTTAATCTAATAATTAACATATTTGTTATATTTTTCTTCATAGATAGCTGGATCAGCGTATGTTCACCATTTATCCCAAAGTATTTGTCCTCTCCTCGTTCTGTTTGCGTGGATGGAACTATATATCTGGTTGCTGACAACACTAAAAAAGTCTATGCTTATGATCCAGAGGCAAATATATGGCAGAAGGTGGGTTTAGTTATCACTGCAGACAGCAAGCTTAATACATTAAATAGTCCCTTTGCACGAATTCATCCTACCAGACGTTTAAGTAATACCTTTGGTTTTTGCTCTCTTCAGGTCCAGCTTCTACACATGCTCCACGAGAATGGCGGCCTTGTATCACTTGATGGGAAGCTCTTTGTTACCGGAGGCCATTGGAAAGGTATGGAGGGGGACTATGGGGTCGAAGTGGAGGTTTACAACCGAGCATCCAACATCTGGGAAGTGGAGTCCTCCCTGCCAAGACTTTGGTTCTACAGTGGAGTCTGCACCATCTTCTTAGACCCAAACCAGTGGCCTGAGCTTGAGTCAACATAAAGTCCTCCTCAAGGCCAAAGAGTTAATAGAGATGTGTTCCTCTCATACAAATGCCTACGCTGCAAAAGGAATGCTTATCCCTGGATGTCATTGTGCCTGAGAATAGCACATTACATGACCTTCAGGTATTCTTGGATGTTTTTTAGGGCTGTGCTCTACTGCTCAGCAGGTGTTTATTTATACTTTGTATCATGTGTTTGAGACCTGAATTTCTTTGTGTTACTGTATGGTGCACATGAATCATTAAATGTTTGCAGAACTAGCTTGTGGGCTTCTATTTTTAGAGTTTTTGTCTGTAGTCATTTAAAATCTGCTAATTATGTTCCTGAAAACTGGTTAAAGATTTTATAGCATAAAAATATTTTAGACCATTGTATAAGGGATCATTTGAAAGCTCAGGCTCTAATTTAATTGAAATGTAACAGGATTTATCCTATGTATAAAAACAGTGTACCGCACCAAAAAAATGAAACGAGTGGGGTTTAATTTTCCAAGTTTTAAATGTATTTCTGTTTATTAAGTGTCCACAATAAGAGGAAAATGCATGAATTTGTATTAAGTAAGGTGCCTTTACCTTTATCCTATATCTGTTACCCGCCCCCCAAAGACCCTTCAGATATCAGAGTTGGTTTCTTCCACCTATCCAGTGACTTTAGTGACTTTAAAGTAAACAAGTAAACTTGAAAGTAAGTAAAATGTTTATATACATATACACACATACATATATAGTGTTTCTGTTCACCTTCAGTGCTTTGATCATTAACCCCTTGGAATCCTGTTGCCTGGCTCCTGGTCTCTGCGCTGCCATGAAAACGGACAAGCAAGCGTTCTGCTTCTATGACAACGGTCCCGGAAGCGCGTGGTCACCATAACAACTGGCCTGGGATTGAGCTACATGTCTTCAGTCTTCTTAGCTTAAAAGTTTCCTGTCCGTGATTTTTGTTTCAGCTTTTGAAGTTTCTCCTCACGCAGTCGCAAACTAAGACATCTGGTGTTTTCATCTTATTATTTAAGGACATGCTTGGTTTTTGCGCTTTTTTTCACTCAATTTTTAATAACTGTCGGACGAAAAGTGTACCAGAGTAAAGCTAACTAACCACCGAGCCCAAACGTTCAGTAGACTAGCAAACCTTTTATAGCTGAAGCTGGGCCGCGATGACTTCTCCACAGGAGGAAGGTGCACACTCACCCAGACTGGAGGCAGTGATTCAGGTTGGTAACTCTTGATAAAGATAAGGAAAAGTTTATATTATTGGAGTCATTTTAAATATTATTTTCAGAGTTTTTCCTGCATGGGTTTACCGCCCTCTACAAGATGTTTGTCAAAAGCAAAGGAAAATCATCATTAATAAAGATATATTTATTTAACAGTTTGTATTGTTGGCGAGTCATTTGAACGTCATTCATTTAATGCTTCTTTTCATCTTAATTTCTCAAAGGACCACGAAGCTTAGGTAAAGACACACTGTATAAGATGGCATGGACTTACTTGCTTAGCTGTCATTTAAAACTCATTTAGAGTCAAGAACAGGTTGATTTTATTCTAGTTTACATCTATGTGTACTTTGAAGTTTCAGTTTTAGGAAAATATAAGTCTAGTATAAAAAGCAAAGTGGTTTAAAACTGATACAAGTTCTCCCGTTAATTAATTTTTTTTAAGATATAACGAAAATAAAATAAACCTATTACATCACCACTGAGTATTACTAATAATATAATTGGTACCCAAATACCATTATAAATAATATCGGTCAGACAGGCTGATATCAGTGGGAAATAGTACTTTAGACTGCAGCTAGTAGTGGCTTGGTATCACCATATGAAATATCTTTTATTCTTATCCATGACCCAAAATGTGTAAGGTAGCTTAAAATTATGTCAGCCATCACAACAATATAATACCATTTATATATAATGTTACAGACACATAAACAAATAAATACAAATACATTTTGTCGTGACTCTTAAGACTTATGCTGTACTGGGATACTCTGAATTTGTGGTGTTCTTGCTTTTAAGACAAAAAAATTTCCTGTGTTATGCCAGCTAAAAAATTAAAGGCGACCTATAATAAAATAGGTTTAACAGCTGGAATAAAAATTAATAACTCATAATTAGGGCTGCCACGATTAGTCGACTAGTCACGATTGCATCGACTATTAAAATCGTTGACGACTGATTTAATAGTCGACGGTCATTTGAAGCTTTGTAAGATCCCAAAAGAGGCAGCAATGAGTAGTAGGATTTAAGAGTGTAATAACGGAGTGAAACAGAAGATGGCAGCACTGCATGTACAAGGATGCCAGCTGCCGTTAAACCCCGAAGTAGAAGCTGTGTCCCATAATTCATAGCTCGGCCTGGAAAAGTTGTCAACAATGGCAGCAGCTAGTTAGTTTTAATATTACTCTTATTATTCTTTTTGGGTCACAAAATAAAGTTTAACATATTTTCAGGCGAGAATGGAGCTGTGTAAACCTCAAATATCTTCTCAGTTTATCAAGACACCGCATATTTGCAAAAGCACTCCAACGTTTTCAGAGACGTCTGTTACCCACCAGCGCTAGCCGGGGGCAAGGTTCACTAGAGCCGGTGAGAACACCGGACTTCCGGCAAATCGTTTTCAAACCCACCGCCGTCTTTAGCTACTCAGGTTAAATATATATAAGTCACTTAGATAACTTAAAAATTTTATTGTTTGTCTTTTTTTAGTATTTTATTTGTTCCTGAGTAAATCGGTTTGGCTGAGATTAAAGTTATAGTTTTTACACAGCTGAATAAATGTCAAGCAGACAGCTGATTATCAGAAGCCTGAGATGCTCGAGAATACTCCGGTGTCCTGTTATATTTTAGATAGCAAGGAGTTTATTAACCTTCACCGAAACAATCTGCAAATGTCATTAACATTTAATAAACTATCATCTTGTCTTTATTTTTAGTTAGCACAGCGGTCCCCAACCCCCGGGCCTCGGACCGGTTCCGGTCCGTGAGTCGTTTGGTACCGGGCTGCGAGAGTTGAGGCTCAGGTGTGAAATGTATAGTTTTCAGGGTTTTTATCGGTTTTCAGCGTTATTTTGTTATCGTTTTTATCGTTTACTCGGTTTTCCTGGGTCTTTTCACACGTGTTGTGAATAAACCTTTTTTTACCGGTACTAGTTTTATTTTGTTGTATTTATCCGTGACACCTTAAAGGCCGGTCCATGAAAATATTGTCGGGCATAAGGTCCGTGTCGCAAAAAAGGTTGGGGACCGCTGAGTTAGCACATACCTTAAACACTTAAACACTTAGGGCTGTAAGCTAATGATAGTTATATAAGAGCAGATGCATGCTGGTGCAATAAGCTGTACGTTTTACGTCCAATGGATGCATGATCTGATTAGTCGACTAATTGCAAAAATAATCGGTGACTAGTTGACTACAAAAATAATCGTTTGTGGCAGCCCTACTCATAATATATAACTCATTATCAGTTGTCAAGATAAGTAAAGGAGCCAAGGTAAAAGTCTAAAGGCAGTGCAATATACTTTTTGTAATAAATACATAAATATAAAAAATAATATATATAACACAGCACAGAGCACAATAATTTAAAATCTAAATAAAAGAAAATAAGTAAAAATGAATGAATTAATAAGTGAATAAGCAGTAACAAAACCTTTGTAAATCAAATGAAAGCTGAACATATTAAAATAAAGATAATTAGAGTAAAGTGTAAGACTGAAGTAGTACTCCCATAGTGTAATCTCTAGGGTAAAGTGTTGTGTGTTGGTGTAATTGTAGAAACTGGAGGAGTCCCTCCTTCAGTCTGATGGCAGCTCAGGAGAGAGAAGTCTGACACTTCAAGAGGAGGGACAAGAATCCATGGCCACACCTGTACCTGTCTCCTCTCGCATCCGTCAGATCATCACCCGCAATCTAGCCGAGGATCCAGCAGGTACTGAAAAAAACTTTAAATGGCTAGTTTGTAGATTAACTTAACATTACTGGATATCTGAAAGGTGAATTACAACCCTTTCTTCTGATAATCCCTCTGACTGACTCTGACTCTTCTACACTCAACAAAAATATAAACGCAACACCTTTGTTACTGCTCCCATTCCCCATGGGATGGACGTAGAGACCTAAAATTCAGTCCAGATACACAATATAACCATCCCTCCCAAACAGTGGTCACAAATCAGTCCAAATGTGTGGTAGTGGGCACATCTGCCATATTGAGATAATCCATCCCACCTCTCAGGTGTGCCACATCAGGATGCTGATCTGACATCATGAGTAGTGCACAGGTGTACCTCAGACTGCCCACAACAAAAGGCCACCCTGGAATGTGCAGTTTTTTGCGCTATTGGGGGTCTGGGGACCCAGAACCGGTCAGTATCTGGTGTGACCACCATTTGCCTCATGCAGTGCAACACATCGTCGCATGGAGTCTATCAGATTGTCAATTGTGGCCTGTGGAATGTTGGTCCACTCCACTTCAATGGCTGTGCGAGGTTGTTGGATATTCGTGGGAACTGGTACACGCTGTCGTATACGCCGGTCAAGCACATCCCGAACATGCTCAATGGGTGACATGTCCGGTGAGTATGCTGGCCATGCAAGAACTGGGACATTCTCAGCTGCCATCTGCCCTGAACAATGTGAACCATGATTCATCCGTGAAGCGCACACCTCTCCAACGTGCCAGACGCCATCGAATGTGAGCATTTGCCCACACAAGTCTGTTACGGCGACGAGCTGGAGTCAGGTCAAGACCCCGATGAGGACGACGGGCATGCAGTTGAGCGTCCCTGAGACGGTTTCTGACAGTTTGTGCAGAAATTGTTTGGTTGTGCAAACCAATTGTTCCAGCAGCTGTCTGGGTGGCTGGTCTCAGACGATCTTGGAGGTGAACCTGCTGGATGTGGAGGTCCTGGGCTGGTGTGGTTACACGAGGTCTGCGGTTGTGAGGCCGGTTGGATGTGCTGCCATATTCTCTGAAACGCCTGTGGAGACGGCTTATGGTTGAGAAATGAACATTCAATGCATGGGCGACAGATCTGGTTGACATTCCTGCTGTCAGCATGCCAATTGCACGCTCCCTCATTGCTTGTGGCATCTGTGGCATTTTGCTGTGAGACAAAACTGCACATTCCAGGGTGGCCTTTTGTTGTGGGCAGTCTGAGGTACACCTGTGCACTACTCATGATGTCAGATCAGCATCCTGATGTGGCACACCTGTGAGGTGGGATGGATTATCTCAATATGGCAGATGTGCCCACTACCACACATTTGGACTGATTTGTGACCACTGTTTGGGAGGGATGGTTATATTGTGAATCTGGAATGAATTTTAGGTCTCTACGTCCATCCCATGGGGAATGGGAGCAGTAACAAAGGTGTTGCGTTTATATTTTTGTTGAGTGTATATGTCTGATCTGTTTCCTTGTCTCAGGCAAGAGTTCAGAGTTCAGTGCACTGGAGGAGAGGAGGGATCTAAGGGGGCGACTGTCTCCCAGCCAGATGGACCAGGACCAGCTGGTAGTCAAACAGTCCGGTCTCACAGAGAGGGTAGGAGTGACGAATTCTCAAGGTCAACAGTAGCTTTCCTGCCAAAGGCTACTATCACAAATTTTGTTTTCTTTTTTGTTGTTATTATTTCTTATTTGTCAGGGACCAGGCACAAAACATGGAACTCATAAAAAAAGAAAACCATGTATGCAACCCCTGGTCCAATACACACAGTTAAAAACAAGTTATAAAATAAACATATCCAATATACAAGAAAAGTAATCAAATGATCAGAAATAAGAACCATAAAACCATGAAAAACAACTGGTGCTCATCAGTTTGCCAAGGGTCATAAGGTCATTTACAAAAAATTTGAAGCAAATCATTTTACAGTGAGAAAGATTATTCACAAGAGGAGTGGATGTCACCTCGAGGTCAGATTGTACAATGCTCAGAGAAACGTAAAAAAATGGGAGCTACATCTCAGATTCTACAGGCCTCAGTTAGTGTGTTAAATGGTAGGTTTCATGACAGTACACTCAGAAAAAGACTGAAACTGATGGCTTGCCTGGAAGGGCTGCTGGGAGAAAGTCTCTTCTCTCTCAGGTTAGGTTTGCAAAGCTGCAACCAAACAAACCTTCTGGAACACTTCTCTTTGGACAGATGAAACCAACGTCAAGATATGTGGTCATGAACAGCACCACACAAACACAACATATGAACACCTGCTGTCAAGCACGGTGGTGGAGGGGTGTTGACTTGGGCTTGTTTTGCAACCATAGGACCACCCTGCGAAGTCGTCTCTGTGACAGTTAAAGTTTCATGCAAAAGGAGAATGATTTCATGTACAGCAGAAAATATAAGACATATAAGACAAATATAAGAAAAGAATCGAGGAGATTTAAGAGAGCTGTCCATAAAAAAGCAAATCTCAGTTAAGTGAAATGAATATTGTAAAAAAATAAAAGTACCCACACACACACACACACACACACACACACACATATATATATATACATGTATATAGTTGATATCAAGCACACTAGAGCATTGACTGCAAAAAGCTTCGTAGGTTTGAAATGGGATATGTTTACTGTGAGCGTCAGTGTAGCGCTGTTTTTTCCAGTAGGGAAGCCTGTTTGGGGGCTGAACAAACTAACATTGAAGGAAGACTGAAACTCCACTTAATGTATGGTAGTAAAAATCTAAGGAGCGGAAAGGGCAGCATACACATGCTCAGACTAAATTAATTTGACTTTGCACATGTATGTATATCATACTTTTTTTAATGAGTTGCTGTAGAATTACAGTTTACATATTAAGGTAATTACTGTATAAGCAACCATTGTGTGTGTGTGTGTGTTTGTTAGTGTAAATAAGAGTGGGGAGCGTAGTTCATGAAGGGTTTCCTTGTAGTCTGTTCAGGTAGACCTCCTGTGCTCACGAGGACGCGTGTCTCCCTCCGCGGCCCCCCATGGTTGCCCCTCCATGTTTTGGGGGAAAATTGTGAAGGTCACTGGCCTCCTCCCCGAGGACCGTTGAAGAAAAACCTAATTTTTCATAGTGCACAAAGCAGCCATTTATGATCACACTGCCCTCATTCTGCTGCTTAAATCTAATGATCTCGCACTGCTTGCTTTGCTCTTGGAATTCATTTTAAAACCGTGGCTATAAATAAAACGTATTTAGGTTGGCTTGTTTATTTTGTGAATATTTTTAGAAGTGTGAAAAGGCACTAAACAGACGAAACTAAAGCACAGCTTGTGGATATTTGATGCTCAAACCCAAAGAGTAGCAATTTGAATCTGAATATTTTGTTTGGTGGTGACTCATAAGTCAAGAGGTTCATTATGAAACTCCTGTCAAGACTCATTTATTATGCTGAAAGCTCTTGTCTTCATATTATTTCCTCTATGTAAAAGCAGCTTGATTTTTTTGGCAGCTTTGCTTTTATGTGATGGTAATGCAGTTTGCTCATCAGTACCCGAGAGCCAAAAATGCTTCCTTGACTTTGACGCTAACATTCAGGCCAGCAGCCTTTCATTCACACAGATTTCTCCATCAGCACTTACAGCTGAAGGGCTCATATCACTGAATGTATCACATACATTGCATCCAAGTAACCTCCGTTTAATTAATCAGTGTATTGTACCTATGTCAGTATGTCTCATTTGCCCCATATATAGCAGCCAGAGAATATCACTGTGTCAAAAATATGATTGGTCAGTAATTCAGAATTGCTTATTGGCTTTCAGTGTTAACATTGATTATCAGTGATATTTTCCAGCCTTGAGCATTTGTAGCTGTTCCATGAGACCTTGTGTGAAACATTTTAAGTCAGCATTTGTCCGAGGTGCCCTCAGCTTGAACCTTCTTTCCTCTGTAATTTGCATTGACTACTGTGATTGAAATTTCTCTTGATAATTTCCACATTGTTCATAAACCTGCACTCTGCATTTTTTGGTGGGATAAATGTACAGGCCCACCTGGAGTATAGGGTTTCTAGTGCTAGTTTTTGATCAGCTAGTTTTTGATCAGCAACACACTCTGGAGAGCTTCTCAGTTGGGGGTTGGGGGCAGTTTTCACCCTGCCATCCAACAGCTACAGTCTCACAGCTGGAATATGTCCCCTGCAGTCCTAGGGGCTAAAATAACAACAACCTTAGCCCATTTTATGCCATAACTTTGTGATCAGGCTGATGCATTGTGACTAGTACGAGAAAAAAAAAGTTTCTCCAAGGACGCTAGTCTTCCTGTCTCCATTTCTGTGTAATTGTCGCTTAGTATTTTTCTAGCAGTGAGGAATCCCAAGATCAGACGACAGACTCGATCTCTCCAGTGTGTCCTGGGTCTGAGAGTCTCAGAGTCTTCCTCCTGTGGGACATGGCGAAAACACCTCACCTGGGAGGTGCTCAGGAAGCATCTTAATCAGATGCTTAGCCCTCTTTGGGTTGTCTCTTTTTTAAAGTAAAGGGGGAAATGCTGTACTCTAAGCCTCTCCTGAATGACTGAACTCCCGAGGAAGTATTTGAGATTTTCTGTCTCTGAAGAGGCCACCTTTCCAATATACACATATCCATATCCACACATACACAATATCCACAGTGGTAGGCCAAAACTTAAATAACTCCAGAGTTGAATACCAAAAGGTAATAGGTGGTATAAACACAAAAGTAATAGTTGACAAATCTCAAATACACCAATTTATTTGGCCATGCCAACAAACAGAAACTAGCATTTCTACTTAAGTACAGAATGTCTTTACCTCTGATTGTTTTTAAAAGAATCACATCATAATTACCTCACTACAACAGGTACTTTAGTTACATCCATGCAGATGATGTGCCGATCCATCTGTCAGTCTCTTGTTCCTGTCTCCTTGACTCGTGTACCCCATGACACATGAACTTCTCCACTTGAATAGGAACTCGTCCTAAGCCACTGTGGGTATTCCACCCTTTTCTGGCCTCAGACATAGAGGTGCTAATCCTCATTCCAGCCACTTCACATTTGGCATCAAACCACTGCCTTCATAGATTGATGAAGTCACATCACACGTCGATAAAAATAAAAGATGTGACCCTGAAACCAACCAATCTTGAAATTGCACCTTGAATTTCTGTCCATAGTTATCGTCAGAATCAGTGTTAAAGGGCAGTTCTGCCAGAGTCCATCAGCCACTGGAACAAAGATGAACTAAATGAACTAAAGGAACCAAGCTCTCACTGCACTGCCCCCTGCCCCCGAAAAAATGAAAAACAACCAAACAAACAAGTTAAACTGCCAAATATATATATATTAAGCAATACAATTATAACTAATATATGCAAATTATTATTTAAAATATCATCACATGGTTTAATGAGCATTTCGTTTTCATTTCATTTTCTTGTAATTATTTCAAGGTTGAGGCTTTAAAGGGTTAACAATTGTCCTAATAATGCATACCGTCGAAGCACCACTCACAGGACACCGTGGGGGGCTTCAAGCTGAGGTCAAATCCCTTGTCCAAATTCACAAATACGAGTCAACAAGTTGGGCAAACTCATAAGCATCCTCAAGTATGATTCTTGAGTAAATAAGGAGCTGGTCCAGACTTCTCTTACCAGGAATAAAAGTGCATCAAATAAAGTTTTAAAAGCTTTTTTTTTTTTTTTTTTTACTGAAGTTCTACTTCTGTTACACAACATTCCAACTTCATTCATTGCTCAATCCAGTGTGCCAGCATTTGCCTAATTGCACCAGAGTAATAAAAATGGCAAAAACGAGAGAATTTCACCCACCTATATCTTGAAACCACACGTGAAAAACAAGTGCCACAATCTGTTTCGTTTCCCCTGTAGATTTAAGGGTTCTTTGAGTGCCGTGTCTCTATATCATAATGTTTGTGGCCCAAGTCAGTTGAACAAAGTGTGTGACAATTCAAAAACATACATTTTGCCAAGCTTTCCTTAAGGCTCTGAGCTGACAGAAGACTGCTGGTGAAGTCACACCTGGACTCTTAAAGCCTTCCTCTGTGTCTCTGTTAAGTCACTCTTCGTGATCCCTGTTGACCCCAGAAAATTGCACCTGAACCAGGATAAACCTTGACCTAGTTTGTGCGTTGGATGGCTTCAGGAGGTTGGAGAACATGTTGGGGTGAATTCTGAACCTTCTGTGTTGCTTTTGGAGGCCTGCTAATGTGCATTTTCTCAGACACGGACATCCATACCTTACTCCTGAACACTTAGAGATTGCCTGCACAGTACTGCGGTGTGGCAGTCAGTTGGATAAAGATAACTCATGCTGAATGATTTCTGACACCAACTGCCATTTGCCAGTGCCCTGTGGAATTTTAAATCCCCCGGGTCTCTCCGTAAGAACCCTGTCAAAGAGATAAAGTCTGTTTTTAAGGATTGTATTACTGTCTTCTTTTACTGTTCTACCCCCCTCTGTCCCTAGTTTGTTTTTCCTGCTGGCACAAACCCATTCATTTATGCTGCAATTTGAATGGAAAACAGCCAGAAAGTCAGACTGTCTCAAAATTGTAAAAATTAATTACTTTCCCCAGAGAAAGAAAATGCTTAAAAGCCCTCCTGAAGACTGAATTTTTTGATGAAAGTATTCCATTAAACCTCGTAGCCTTTGACATTTCTTCTGCTTCTCATGTTACCTAACTTTAAAGTCAGACATAAAGCCTACTTTTCAGCTCTTTTTCACATGTCAGAGATCTCTAATCAGATGTGAAGTCTGTACTGATTGAGTTTATGTATGTATGTGTAGGTTTTGAATTGCATTGTCCTTGCTGGACACATTTGTGTTAAGCAGTGCATGACCAGCCGCGTGTTTGTGAGCACTAAGCTTGCATTATGAGTTTGCCATTTTTACACAGATCACTTGTATCCCTTACAGGCCATCACAGC
The DNA here is from genome assembly GCF_057382275.1 of Copadichromis virginalis. Lineage (NCBI taxonomy): Eukaryota > Metazoa > Chordata > Actinopteri > Cichliformes > Cichlidae > Copadichromis > Copadichromis virginalis. The sequence continues at coordinate 14,160,137 of NC_140639.1, read as the reverse complement.
AGCTGTCCCCATGACCCAAAAGTTCACTCTATGGTAACATGCTCTCAGCAGTCCCTCCTCTTTTCCTTCCATTCTCCTTGTTTGTTATCCCACATTGTGTAATTACTGTCAGTGATGATACATAAACAGCTTTCACAATCAGCTGGGGCTCTTTCACAGAGTCAGCACTCAGGGGGTAATTTGAGGGGAGGGAGGAGCGGGTGAGCTGTTCAAGTAGGACAGTAAGTTTTTGGGCAGCTTGGGGGCGATGGACATCCGCTCCAGCTGTGTTTAGGAATCTGACAGATAGTGCACTCCATTAATTCCCTTTATTAAGCCTCTGGGTCCAGGCCAAGCCAGAGAAAACGATTGCAGCTGTAACCCTTCACATGCTGGCTGGAGTGCGCACTCACGGCCAGATGTCGCCCTGGGTGAACCACAGATAGAAAGAAAAGAAGACTGAGGTTGTGAAATAGTTCCTGGATAAGGCAGAAAATTTATATCTTTGTTGAAAAACAGGTATGAATTCACAATGTCATATAGCAGAAAACGAGAGAATACGCTTCCCAAGATACTTTATCAGATAGATAGTTATCAGATACCCAAATGTAATTACATTAGGTCAGTGAGAAGATATTGCAATCCTGAGATGCTAACTGAATGGGCTGGATTCTGATCTTATACCACATGAGCAAGGCAGCAAGTTTTGGCACAAACACCAAAGACTTCACAAGGGCCTTGAAAATGATTCTCTTGTTGCTTGCTGGCAGATGAATCAAAGCAAGATTATCCCTTGATGTTGTCTGAAATATTTATCAAAAGAGACAATACAAGGAGTGGCAGAAATCATAAATATCAAGAAGTATAAAAACTCTAATTCAAAGCACATTTTAAGGGCCTGAAAAGTCTTACACTTTGGAGCCATAAGCAAGGCTCAAGAAACAGATACTTGGAAATTAAAAAGAAGAAAAGAAAAGGACTCAAAGCGACCATATGGAGGAATAAAGTATACCATGACATAAAGGCTGGTTTTTGTATAAATTGCATTTTCGGCATTATTGCAGAATGGCAGTAGATGACCTCAAAGAGCAGAGCTATGTTAGGATTGGGCTCAGCTCACTTTAGGGAATCATGAAAGCTGATCGAGGGTGATTGTGTTCTGAAGCAGATCATAAATAGCATGGGTGTTAAGCGAGCGCAATTCTGGGCCCACGGTAAGCCCTGTAAGCCCCGAGTTAGTGCAGAGGGAGGACTGGGATTACTTGCTTCTCTCTTTGGCTTTACAGTCACCACCGTATGCGTGTGTTGTGAAGGACAATGAGTTCAAGCTCACTTGGAGATGTGAGTGATGAGAGTTAATGATGCAAGCAGAGCAACGGAATAGATGGTGGTGTAGGAGGGTTAAGCAGTGGTGGGGTTCTCCACACCAGGCTGTTATGGCACCCTCCTGGGAGCTTCCTGCAAGGAGCATGGTTAATCCGGAGCAGCCCCTGGCCTCCTGCTTTACAGCTGACTGGGGACAAACTATAAAAAAGCGTCATCTCTGTATTTTGTGGAGTAAGGGCGAGGCGCTGGCAAGAAGCCCATGTGCTGCAGCCATGTATGAAAAAGCACAAACAACCCTCGGTGTCAGGGTAGGGTGGGGCCCTTGAGGAGTTACCAGGGTAGCCTGGTCATTGGGTGCATCAGGTAGTTGGGTGGTAGGGATGGTGCAGGCTAAACAGGCACAGATGCTGATGGAAATTAATTTCTTGTGCTTTATAAATAAAAGACAGTTTGACTAAATTAAAGAAAATCTGTATTTCCCTGACCTTCAAGCTCTAAGGGGCTGTATCCATGCAAATCTAGTTTTAATGGTCACATATTTTATTTTTTAGAAAGTCAATGAAGTCCAGAGAATAGAAGCTAGTCCTGATAAAGCTGTAGCTGTGTTCTACATTAGAGCTTGTGATATGAGTGTTCTAATAGTGTACTGCAGCTTTAGGTGTGTATAAATTCTCAGTCCCATTTAATCCAGGGTTCAGACATGATCATCATTTCAAGCTCATCTAGCAACTTGAACTAATGCTCTAATACTATGCTAATTCCAGTTTCAGACACAGTGAGTTTTCTTGGAATGTACTTATCATGTACATATCATTCCAATAAGTACAATTATTTACATCTTTACTACAGATTTGCCTGCAAAACACTGTTTAAACTGCTGTGAGAGGACAATCCGCGACCATCTTTGCAATTACTGAATATGCATATGGAGAAGATGAATATAGTCACCATGATGCTGCCCATTGACTTTAATGTAGTCATTTTGAACACTGAATGTCAGAATTTTGGCCATTGCATCTTGGTTTTGTGAAACTAGAAATTATCATGTTTAGATGACAAGGGTAAATCACAGGGTAATAAAAAAGCTAGAATTTCATAGACAAGAACTAAGCCACAAACTTCTAGGACAGACTGAACATGACAAACCCGGTTAAGGGATCCAGTTTAGTAAGTCAAATTAGCAGCTGTTGGTGTGGCAGCTTTTGGCTGTAGCTACCTGTGTTGGTGCACCAATCAATCTGCACAGAATGAGACTAGCAACAACGTAGCAACGAGTGATTATGGAAAAATTAGTCCAACTCAATGATTTGTAGCAGTGATAGGGAAAATAACTATTAGCAGCTTAAAGTAGGTGCCCCCAAGAAAATGTTTCTCATCTATAAGGGAAGTGATTAAATGAGGTAGTAAAAACATTAAAGAATTATCCATGCAACTGGATCCTGATGTAATAAAACCCAAATGTTTAACTGAAATGAAGAGCTGCTGTGCTGGTTGAGGAGCCAAAGAGTTGGGTTGACTGGGAATCTGGAACATCAATTTTTGTGGTTTTTATTATTGTTATTGTCATGAAAGAACAAAACAATATTAGCAAACTAAATCTGCTTATTGTAGCAGGCTGTAAAATTTTTATTTCTGCTGTTAAGTTGAACATATTAACATGGCATCTATGAGGGTTGACTCACTTTTGGGCCCTCAAGTGGCCACTGCAGTTTTCTTCATTTTTCAGGTATTACTCACCATAATTGGTTGTTGGGACATTGCTACAAATCTCTACGTGTTAGTGCATAGAGTGGTTCAGTACTGTTGTAGAATAAAAGAAATGCAAGGCTCAAATTATACATGGATCCTTATGCGCGTGCATAGACAAGAGGCATGAAGATTTATCGCCCATCTATTGTAGCGCCTGAATTTACCAGGATCCTTTATCTGAATCCTGCATTCTGCACCGTGTATATTGAAGTAATGGATATTTTTTGTTGTTGTTGTTTGTTTATGTTTCTTTTTCTCACAGTGTTGGATTTCTTTTTGATGTGGCTACGAGAGTTACAGTTTCAGCATCACATGGCACCGAATATACATGGCGCTCATATCCTGTAGTATTTATAAAGTGCATGCTTGTTAGTAAGTCAGTGTTATTGCTTTAGTTGTGCCAAAATACTTGAAAAGATGCATAATCACCAATGCTCCACACACAGCTGTTTCCAGGAGTCCCTTTAAACACAGCTGCTGCAGTGCTGTGCGTTTCAAACACTCCGCCCATGTTGTTCCTCCCTTCTCAGTCCCTAAAGCTGTCACCTCAACAACGGGCAGTAAAAGACGTTTTTGTGCTCCCCATGTCCTCAGAGAAAAACACCAAAAGCACAGAGCCAAGTGCGTGATGACCGTAAGTGTAGTTTGTAGTATAAATTTCTGAAAAGGGCATTTGAAAATGTGTTAATAATGGTGGCAAAGTGGCTGGGTCCAGTGTTGAACACTGAGACTATTGTCTTGGCTCTCTTGGAGCCTGCTGGAGAGATTAAGCACCAAGAGAAGAGATGAGGTACAGAAGAGAAGAGGGAGGGAGTGGGTCGCAGGGTTGATTTGACGAGCTTGGATGGTGGTTTGGAGCGTATTGCAGGGGAGGGGGGGCTCGCTCGCTTGCTCTCACTCTCTTCATCTCTTTTTAAATGAGAAGTCGGCAAGGGCAGCTAGAGGCACGCAGTGTGTTGTAGTGCTCTAGGGCCATGTGGTTTGTATTAGTGAGGACAGGGTGTCTGGCACCAGCATAGAGAGTGGGTGGTGCACAGGGAGTTTAGGTTGTATGGGGTTGAGAGGTTACAGGACATTTGGATTTCAGATACGGGAGAGAAAATGAGATTCCACAATGAGGAAGACCAGGACAGTATTGATATTATCACCCCTTACTCTGTCTTTAGCTTAATACTGCTGCTCTTTAGATTTTTAAAGCCAATCAAAATTTGACATTTTTGGTTTGGAATGTATTTCAATGAGCTAAAATACTTTGAATACTTTGAAATACTTTACTGAAAACAGTAATACTCGAAACCACAGAAACTGCGTAATGGTGATTGAGTCTAAGACAGCATGGCAGAGCTGGGTACTGGTATGAGTCTAGACAATGCCGATGAAGATGAAGCAGATGGAGACTTAGATGAGGCTCTTTGAACGACCAGGTTGAGGAAGACATGAAGAGGAGGTGGAGAGAGGTGCAGGGAACAGAGGCTGATTGGCTTGTTTGAGGCAGATAAGAAAATATCAGAACACAACAAAAGAAATGAGTTGACACCATAGGAAAATGGGAAATTATGTCACGGTTTGCCCTGGCAGACCGTGGGGATGTGTGGAAGGAGGACCCGAAACCTGGACTCTTTAGTGAAGACAGTGCGTTTATTTACAGTGAGGTAAATAACAGATGCATACAAAATTCCCGTTGCTTCCTAGACTCCCGTGTGTGTGTTCCCCTCCGTGCTGTCCTTCTGGTTCCTCGTTCCGCCTGCAGGAAAATAACAGAAGCAGCCGTCAACACTGACCCCCGCGGGCATACACGATCTGCACTACCGTACACTGACGCACACTAACTTGGGATGTAACGCAATGATCCCACACCGGTGGGAGCTCCAACACTCTCCTAAATAGCTCCCCCGACGAGCCCTGATCAGCAGCAGGTGTGTGGCAGGGACTTCAGGTGTGGCCAGTCCTCCAGCAGGGCCACACCCATTAGGCCTGCAAGTGCCTGTCATCCATCCTACAGCCACACACATATACACACACACACACCCTGCCTACACATACAATAAGTGGAACACAGACATGACAGCATTGTGCAGAAGACACACACATCACAAAATAATAATAATAATAATTATAATAATTATAGTCCACCCCGAGTCCCCGGAACCGGGTCCGTGACAAATTATGTGAATATTTTATACAGTAGCTACTGATTATATAAGATAGACCTGCATTCATCTATTTTCTGCCACATATCTGAGTCCAGGTTGCAGAGACAGCAGTCTAACCGGAGGTGTCCAGACCTCCTTCTCCCCAGTTACCTCCTTAAGCTGTCCAGGAGGGAAACTGACACATTCCCAAAGCAGGAAAGAGACATAATCCAGGATTGCTTCCCAGTTGGACGCCTGAAACACCTTAACTGGAACTTTAGGTTATGATAGAGCAATGAAAGCCCAAGCTCCATCCATATTACTGCACTGTTCCTTCTGCTCCATTCTTCCCCCACTCACTAACAAAACACCTGAGATACCTGAACTTTACTGCTTCTGTGTCTGCAGTAAACAGGAATACAAGAGTAATAGTCTATAAAATAAATAAATATTAAGGTAGCCTTTTGTTGCACTTTGCAAAAACTCCTGTCTTTATGAATAGTGGGTGATTTTACAGTGAGTACCATACAGCAGAGAGAGTTCAAGGCTTCTCTGAAACTCTGTAAATAAAATAAAGTTTAGGTTTTATAGAGAAAAGACTTCTGAAACTTCTCAAAGTCCTTCTGATAAACTGGTAAATGAATTCAAAGGCCATGTGTGATGTGCACAATAATGTGCATCCTTCTAAGGCTCTGTTGCTTTGTTGTATTTGTTTGTTGCTCTACTCCAGCTTGATCAGATACTGATGTTGCAGCCAGCGGTGGACTCAGACCAGCACAGTGTATCAACAGAAGCCATGCAACCACAGAACAAGGAGAGAGCCTATAGGCAAAAACTGCTGGCCTATCAGGAAGCCCAACAGAGACAAGTCCAACTTGTTCAGAAGCTGCAGACCAAGGTAGCTAGAAATGGATCTCACAGTTTAGACACCTCTACACGTATGCCTTGAAGCTTCCTAACCATCCGTCTTGCATTTGTCTTATATAAGGTGATTCAGTATAAGAAGAGATGTGGGGAACTTGAAGAGCAAGTTCTGGAGAAGACTTCGGAAGCTGAAAAGATGGTGTTGGTGTGTTTTTACGACAGTATTAGAATCAGTACTGCTTCGGTATAAATTAAAAATTTAAGTTTTATAAGCCTACTAGAGTCATCTAGAGGTTCATTTGCTCCTTACACCCAACTGACTGTTAAGCTGATGATGCATGTTTAAAACAATCTTATTAAGCTCTTTGTTTTTTATAAATTTCAAATGCAAATGATCTCGCCTGATAAAGAAGGAATGTGGCACAATGCCGGGTGATATTGATAAAGTCAGTCTTAATTATTATCACAATTGCATTACAGTCAAATAATTAAAAAAGTAATGTTTTACATTTTTGCCCTTTTTAATCTCACACAAAATAATTATTCAAAATTAATTTAAATATAATTTAAAACTATTAGCTATTATAACTCAATCTGGAATTTATTTTAGAATCACGTTTAGGTTTTCAGACAAATGAGCATATTGTAAATGTATTGGGTTTGAGCAAATATTGGTATTTTACCTATACCATTTTACTACTCAATATACAGTATCACCATTACTAATGAGTTCACTGTTTAATAAGCAGTAGACTCTGTTTTTGTGTGATCTTTGACAGCTGTTAACTTGGGCAAAGTTAGATTTTTGATGCTTCTCTGCTCTGTGGACTTGCTTTCAGAAAGTACCACTTTTTTAGTTCCATTTATATAAAAGATGTATGTAGCCTCTGTGACCCACTGGTTTTTCACACTGAAGCTTTAGTGTTAGCATTTGTCTGCTCCGTGTTGCTTGTCTTGGATGCAGGAGTAACCTTATTTAGAATTTTATTAGCTAGCACTAACAAGCTTTGTAAACAAGCCATGTCCAGAAATTGTACAGATGCACAAACACAACATCTTCTAATTAGTGATAAGTAATATAAATAAAACACTACAATTTCCCTCACCAAAAGTTAAGCACAATCTTCCTGGGTGGTCTGTACCAAGAAAACCCTATTAAAATGATTTTTTAAAAATGGCTGAGGTTAAGTGTACTGATTTCACTGAGGCCTGAGGGCAATGATTGGCTAAAGCCGCCCGTGTGGGAACACCTATAAATCAAAGATACCAGGCTGTAAATTTTAGCTCAGTTTTGGTACTAACCTCAAGTGGCCATTAGAGGAACTGCATTTATTGGCATTGTCTTTTACCCCTGGAAAATGTCAAACACTAAATGTACTGCATTATATAGTGTATAAGCTGTTTTAGACACACAGGTAAACTTTATTATGTCCCACTTTTATTCAAATGCACTTAAATGTATCAGATTGCAAAGCCCACGCAGAGACTTTTGATTAGTACACTGTAATTATGGTGATTTTTGTATATGGCCTCATGGTTATCAGGATGCCCGTAGTAGTTTTGTGTGTTTGTTCAGCTGCAGGGCCACCTAGACAAAGTCGAGTACCTGCAGCGGGTTGAGCAGGATCTCAACGTAGCTATCCAGAATAAGTCAGCTCAGCTGGAAGAGGAACAGAAAAGGTGAGTGGTGGGCACTATGCAGTGGAGGTACCCATGTTACACAGGCAATAAAAAAACTGTGTCTTCTACTCATAATTAATACATAACACTGTAAAAAGTGCACAAAGTAAAAATCCATAAATCAGAAAAGCTGTATCAGAAGGGAGGGATGCAAGAAATTTGCTTCTGTTTTCTTTTTCTGTTTCGTCTTGAGAAGCAGAAATCAAGTTGAAATATTTCTGAGAAATGTTTGGATCAGAGATATTCCCAGTAGTCGCTCGAGCTTCCCTGCAGTTCTTCCTTTCCCCGTGCTGCAAGGGAGAGGCTGAAACCTGCCCTTGGCAAATGACCTCGGCATCCAATTTGTCAGAGAAAATTAGTGGGACTGTTTTGACTCTGTTCTCCAGAACATTTTAATAATGCTCCACATTAAACGTGGGCCAACCTCTGGAGCCGAGGCCAGATTTTAATGCCCAGTGATTTATACAATTATGGAGCTTTATTTGAAATACCCGTGGTGCAAAGTCTGCCAGCAATCAGTCATTTTTATTGCCTAAATATCTCACTTATTGCAGAGTTACCAAGCTCTGTTCACTTTAGCACTTTGTGTAATATAAGTATAGTGTAGAGATAAGTCCCACAGCTACCACTTACAAGTCCTCATTATTGAATCCCTCTTTCCTCACATGTCAGTTCCCTTTTAACTCGATATCATCCCATTCATGCAAACAAGGGTTTGGCTGCCTCTCAGACAGATAACCAAGCAAAACAATGTAGCGTGCTTTACTGTAAGAGGGTGTGTGTTGAGTGTGAGAATGATGTAAACATTTGGTAAATGACTCTACAGGCAGATCTGGTTGATATTAAATCTTATTCAACACAGATATTGTAAAACTGTCACACATGTTTACCCTGTAAGCGCAGCTAGCAAGTGTGGATCTAAAAGAAATATATGTTTGAGTGATAATGCTGACTATAAGAAGTTTGGGTTCTGTGACAGGGTTTATAGGAGGCTGTCAACACGGCTATTTGTCACTTTGTCATACGATGGGTTTTTTCCAGGAGTGCCAGCCTCAGCCAAGTGAATTCCATGCTGCGGGAACAGCTGGACCAGGTGGGCACTGTCAACAAGGGGCTAACCGAGAGCTTATGGAAGGCCCGTGAAGATGCCGAGTCGTGTGATACTCGTTTGCGGAGAGAGCAAGAGGTGAGAAAAACCTCAGGAATGAGGTGCTTGAGGCAGAAAGGCAACGGGGTTCATCCCTTTCTGTATAGAGATTGTGCAATTAAACTCCTGTTGAGTTCACATGGGGTGGGAATTCCATTCATAGCCAGTTTTGTCAATTCATTCTCATTCCCTGTTCATTTCACTGCTATGATTTTTGAGTTGTTGTTTCCTGTGAAAACATTCCAACTGCTGAGGGGGAGGAAAATTTTGTGCAAACAATCTGGCGTTCGTGCTGTAAATGGGCTACATCTGTTGATTCAGGGAAATCCAATTATTTGTATGTTTGCCAGCGTGAGTCCAGGAGTTCTATTATTGCATCTGCTTGGGATCACAATAAAATTAAAGGTTGCTATAAGCAGCCCACACCACCTTAACGCCAGGTTCTACTCCGGTTTGCTGCTTGTCTCTGCAGACGTGTGCCTCCCGGTTGAGTCGGGAACAGGCTCATGTCAGAGCGCTGTGGCGCCAGGCCGCCTCCCTGCGGAGCAGTTTCACCCAGCTAAGGACGTTCACTGACAGGTGAGTGTGGCGTGCTGCCAGAATCCCTCCGGCAAGTCAGAATTCCACAAAACCCCCACCTTCTCCTGTGAGTCTCACAACTGTGACAACAATCCACCTCTCTCAGCCACACATCAAAGTGGAGCAGGTCAACAAGGTCATTGGCCCCTGCTTATTGTTTCTCACTGTGGGGAAATACTGCTCAAGGTGCCTGCACTCACTGTTAAAATCATCCATCAGGACGAAGCCTAAGCTGTTGTCTTCAGGGAGACTTGGCTTCTATAGTGCTGAACCACTGTATTGTAGAGTACTTTGCTTTTATAGTCAGTGCTCAGTTCATAGACAGCTTTGTCATGTCAGATGCTGAGCTGCAACTTAAACTTAAGACACTTCAAAGAGAGCTCAGTTCTCAGAGCTTAATCATGAGAGGCATTCATCATCTTTTAAAAAAAAAATTAGGATAAAAGTTTGCAACTGAATGTAACCATCATCCGCTTTTCTTATGCTTTAAATAATTTCAAATGTCATAACACATTCTGCAATCCTTATTTTCAACAGAACTCTGTCTGATATGCGTACCGAGTGTGTCGCAGCTAGCCGGCAGCTGCACGCTGCCTGTATGAATTTAGAGGCCAGAGTAACACAAGGAAGCCCCTGTGGTGGTGTGGAGATGTCCGCTCTGGAGAGGCAGCTGAAGGACAAGCTGAAAGAGGCTATGCAGCTTCAGGCTCAGTGCGATGCAGAGAAAGTCAAACTCAATTCCAGGTAAAGGCCTCCCCAAGTACAAATGTCAAGATTAAAGTCAACGTGTCAAGATTAAGTACAAGATGGTAAAGTTAAAGTCAACATCTCAGAATTAATGTCGGGATGTCAATATTAATATCAAGAACAAAGTCGAGATGTTTAGATAAAAGTCAAGATGATGAAAACGAGGTGAAATCTACTGAGTTAACTTTATTCTTGAAATGTAAAGTGTAATATTGACTTTTTACTTTTTCTCTCAAAGCTTTAACTTTATTCTCAAAATGCCAAAACTCTTCTTCCTCTAACTTTTATTTTTTCAGCTCAGCTTTATTCCTGACATTTCAACTTTTTATTGACTTTATTCTCAAAAAGCAACATACCTAAAAGAAATCTACCATGTCTGTCTTTTAACTTAATGTGGTTCTTGTGTTCCTTTGTGAAAATGTCCTATGGTTACCTTCATTTTGTTTAACAACCATCCACCGCTGGTTTCAGACTGAATATAGTAACTGAGTAACTCAATCTGTGGGTTAGACTAACTGCTCTGGGCCGTCACTATTCCATTTTCATAAACTGAAACAGGAATACTGGCTTCAAGGTCATGTGCAGTGCGATTGGTTGATCATTTAGGAAATTCTTATTTTTCTATGCCTGAATGAAAAGACAAGTATAATCCTTTTGATGAAACCCCAAACCTTTATATATGGAGTAAATCTAGTTCTTTTATCTAGTAATGGGAATCAAGTCTTTTGTGCCATCTCTTGTAGACTATGAGCAGAACATGATAGCATTGATGGTCTAGAGGGAGGAGTACATCCCAGTCTCTTTCTGTCTTCTCCTTGATGTCTCCTGAACTCTCCTGAACCCTCTTTTCATGGTCTATCTAGAATCCTGGAACTGACCGACACAATGAAGCACCTCCAAAGCCAGAACAGTGAGAAAGATATCAGCCTCAACACCATGCAGATCAGTCTGGACAGGATGGTAGGACCTTGGGAATATATGGTAGGAGGTGACAGATAGCTAAATTGGCTCTAGTCTGGACCTGAGGCTTGATAAAGTCCATAACTTCCTAGTCTAGAGGGCTGCAGTCTGGGGAATGTCAGACTTACTCCATGTACGCTGCTTATCTGACTTAAATGGTTTCCTGCTCAGGAGACAAGGCGAACCGAGGATAAAGCAGAGATGGAAATACTCCACACAGAGATCCAAGCCCTCCAAAAGATTTTACACCATGTTCACCAGGTCGGAACAAAACAAAGTAGTGAATTAGATTGTGAAGCTGTTATGCAATGAAGTCAATAATGCCTTTTATTTTTACTATAATTTCTTTATAGTTAGTGAGCAGTGAGGGGGACGGCTGTGGCCCTGAGAGTGTGTCATCCTCGCCTCTTCATGGCCGTTCTCCTCTTAGGAACGCTACTGTGATATCAGTACAGAATGCTCTCTCCAAACACCAGAAACAAACACAGGTATAACAGTTATCTAACACACAGTCTGTGCGCTTCTTCTAATTTATATCTGCAAAAGTCAAACTTTTGGGCATATACTTGTAGTATGTAATTTCAAAGAAACAACAATCTCCCCACTTTGTAATAACAGTTTTGTGTTTATAAACACACGTAACACATGTGTTTATGTGTTAAGAGTGTGTTTGCCTTGCAGGTTTGTGTCTTTGATTACATGCTTTAACATTACCTAGTCCTCTTATCCACAATGAACTTTAAATAGTTTAAATAGTTTATTGCCTATAAATGGAATGAGCTACACAAAACTGTGAGGACATTAACTACTACTATAAGCTACTATGAAGTGATTTTTTTTTTCATTTTTTTACTTTTTCTGTGATCATTATTTGTCATATTTGTCAACTTAAAAAAGTTAAAACTTAAAAAAAAGTTTAAAAAGTTAAAAAGTTAAAAAAGTTCCTACCTCAGCTGGACTGATCAGAATCAGCTGATTTGTTTTTAGGGTGTTTAATAAAGACATGAAAAACTTTCATACCTTCACATTCTGAATATTTTCCAAGTAACAGGGCCACAAAGCACATAACGGAAACTTCGCAGGTTCAGAGTCAGTTCATTTTTGCAGCATTTTTGAGCCATTGTAGCTTTACAAATCCAGGAGAATGTGAAATTTTCAGGGCTGAAAAACACATTTAAGATCTGTTGATGCAACGTGGAAATGTAGTACTTTTACATCCTCTGCAAGTGTCACAGTCTAAACTCAGAATCGTGGGTTTGAATCCTTTGGCTTAAAGCGCCTTAAAGTGACTGTTGTTGTGACTTGGCGACTTGTTGTAATGTGGCGTTGTATGGGTAGAATTTAATGAATTGTATTGGCGATTCTAAATCAGCTTCAGGTATGAATGAGTGTGAATGGTTGTCTGTGTCTCTCTCATTGTTTCTTCTCATGTAACTCTGTGTTATGTGAATTTTTATGTTGCAGCCTTTCAAGCATAAAAAGCTCAATCACTCACACTGACATATAACCTGCAGGAGCTACGTGCACGTTTGGGGGCTGCTCTGGAGCAAGTGGATACACTGCGCGAACACCAGCAAGAGAGGGACGCTGAGAGGAGAGAGTTGGAGCAGAAGATTCAGGATGTGAGGCGGGAAAGTCAGGAGGATAAAAAAGCTCTGGAAGAAAGCCTCAGGGACAGCAACAGATATCACCGCTCACTGGAGCTCATCTCCAGGTACATCCTCACCAAGTACTTCTACTTCTTTTTCTTGACTACACTTTGATTTTGGCATTTAGAAAGCTATTGAACATGCTTTGTCTCTTTCATGTCCACTGCTTATTTCTTTCACCACATCACACAGTGAAAAAAGCAGCCTGGAGAAGCTGCTGTCGGGGCTTCAGCAGGAAGTGGACTCCCAGCGTGCTGAGATGGAGGTACTACGGAGCTCCTCGCTAGAACTTCAGAGACAGAGGGATCTCCTGAGGCAGCAAAGGGAGGATCTAGAGATGCAGCTGGCACGCCAGAACACGGAGGCCCAAAGAGGGTACAGCAAGATCACAGAGAATGACCATTACACAAAGCACATCCTGACAGGCGTGATTGTTTTCAAGCCCCATTTGTTTAGAGTTCAGATCAGTAACACATGTCATTCTCCAGCCGGCAATGCACCCACATGACATTTGGATGAAAATGTAAATGATTTACATAGCATTACTGAACTCATGCATGAGGGATACTTTTCTTTCCCATTTTCAGGGTTTCTTGGGCTAAAAAATTTGATTAGCTGAGAATTGGAGAAGGACATGCAATTGAACAAAAAACAAGAAAAACAGAAAAAAGAAAACTCGGCACTTATGCCAACATTTCATCATTTTTTTTTAAAGTACAGATGGATTACTGTTAAAGGGATCGTGTGTGAGACCAGCAGAACAGTGGTGGGGAGTTAAACATGTGATATAATTTCTGTTTCAGTGAGAGGAGTTTGCAGGAGCTCGAAGGGAAGCACTCGGATCTGCGCAGGGAGCTTGTGATGGTGAAGGAGGCTCTGAGCCAAATCACCCTGCAGAAGGAGGTGTTGGAGGATGACAAGGCCAGCCTCACTCTGGCTCTCTCCAAGGTTAACAACTCAGCTCCTCAGCGCAAGTTTTGCAAAGTTTCTCTGAGATCTGTCATAATTCTTTTAATATTATTTGAATCACTCTGCAGATTGAGTCTCAGAGTGCTGCGCAGGAACTGGCCTTCAACAAACTCCAGAATCAGGAGGCGGCGCTGAAAGATTCTCTCGACAAAATGGCCGCCCTTAGTGAAGGCTTAGCAAAAGACAAGGTGGAGCTCAGTCGTATTCTGCTGGAGGTCAGTAGCCATGCAGTTCCCCCATAACATACAAAAAAAGTAGAGAGCACGAGGTGAGATGACTAACTTGCTCTGCTGTGTGCTGCACTGTGAGTCACAGATCTGTCATCAGGTGCTCCCAAACTTACAGTATATAAATCATATAACTAATATATAAAGACTATAGGGTTGATTTTGATCAAGAGCATATTATTTGATATTATTGACTTGGAAAATTTCTCTTGGTCTCACAAAGTCATATAGCTCTACTCTATACCTGCAGTTTTTGTATCCTGGTGATTGCTGAAATTAAAGTTAATTAAGAAAATAAATAAGTGCCCAGAGGTGTAACCAAGCAGACTTGCTACTAGAAGGAAAGGAAGTAAAGGCAAGGCAAGGCAAGGCAAGTTTATTTGTATAGCACAATTCAACAACAAGGTGATTCAAATGAAGTAAAATGAAATATCCTGGCTTCCCTTCCAGACAGAAGGAGAGAAGAGGGAGCTCTGTGAACGTAGACGGGAAGCCGAGGCGGAGCGGGCAGCAGCCAGAGAGGATGCAGCGCGGGCACAAAAGGAGATGATGGATCTGCTCGCCGAGAAGCAAGCCCTGGAGAGCTCCCACAGCCACTTGCAGGATCTCTGCCAGAAGCTAGAAGCAGAGCTGAGTCTCCTGCAGAAGGAGAAAGCTCAGGCCCTGGAGAAGCGCTCGCAGGTCAGGCCGCTCACGCTCCTCCCTACTCCCGACGCCTTGGAGAATTGGCTGATGTTATTAACAGCTTTCAGCAGGTTCACGGAGCTTGTTGTCACATTAAAATGCATAGGAGGTCCTGGATGCATCTGCTGTGTTTTTTCCTCTCACATTTGATATGCAGCGCTCCACTGTGTGTTTTATATGTAACTTGGGACATAACAAGCAGAGGACCTTGGTGAACAAATGTGAACTGGAAAAGATAAATAGACAGACATATAATATCCAGCAGGAGTTTTGGTGAAAGCAGCAATAAATTAACACCTAAAGTATTTCCATTCTTCCTCAGCAGATCCAGATCCCCCTGTTCCGTCCTCTAAAGAATGAAAAGAATCCTCTCCTGCTGTATTATCTGTTCTGAATGTGAAACTGGGATATCCATGTTGATCTGAGCAAAAATATAACAAACCTAAAAAATCTGACAAATTCCATCCAAACATTTTTAGATAGCTTATCTGTAAAAATAAATCAAACTTGGATGAAGCAAACCCTGTAGCGGCATGCATCGCACTGAGCTCATGTTTCATCCCCATATTGGGGGCCTACACACATCCATAACATTGGTGTAATTCATCCACTTGAATATTTACCTAAGGAGAGGCTGAAAGACATTGTGTGCTAATATTTAGTTAGTGTGAGTTCATTTTTTTTGTTTGGTCCAAAATCAAATTATAGTGATTGTTGCTTTTCAAACAATCTTCCGCAGTGAAATATTAGAAGTAGCAGGGGTTGGTTAAATATAGTGTGCTAGTGTGTCAGTAACTGGTACAGTATATTAGGGTCATTCTGAGTACTTACTGATAAGACTAATCACACCTTAAACACTGGTCAGCACCAATTAATAGTTTCAATACACTGCACCAACTTATTGTCTCTGATGTAGAGGAACACAAACAGCCATTGATGCAATGCATGTTTGACCGGTTTTCTAATAATTCACTGGTGGAAACTTCAAAAGTGTCTTTTAAGTTAAACTTCAAGACTCAGCATGTGGAATAGGTGGCTACTCAGAACAAGTTACAGCACTGGAAAGACTTCATATGGAATCACCCGACTAGTGTCGTGTGAAAAAGCAAGTTTAGTACAGCCAGTTAATATCTAGCTTGTAGAACCACCTTTATATAAGCAATAAGTTGATTGTTTTTTTTGTATGATATTTTCAGTCTTTCGCATGGTTGTGGATGAATTTTGGCCCGCTCTTCTTTACAGGGTTGCTTCAGTTCATTGTGGTTTGCAGGTGTTTAAATATGCGCAGCTCTCTTATGGTCTTGAAGCCTGGACTTTGAGTTTGTCATTGGAAAACCGTGATTCCTTTTTTTCTCCCACTCTGTTGTACATTTGCTGCAGTTCTTGGGGTCATTGTCCTGTTGCATGAGCCAGTTTGGGCCAAGCTTGGGCTTTCATACAGATGGACTCACATTTTACTCTAAAAAACTTTGGCATGCAGAGGAGTTCGTGGTTGATTCTTTGACTGCAAAGTGCATCACATCATCAGCCCTCCTTCATTGTGTTGACAGTTGATATGAGATTTTTGTGCTGTGTTATTTTTCTCCAAAAGGGGTGGTGTCTTATGGTCAAACATCTCCCCTTTGGTTGTGTCTGTCAAAAGATGCAAGTTTGTGAACAAATTGTGGTGTCACATTGGTTGTAGAGAAGAGGCTTCTTCTTGCCAACCCTTCCAAATAAGCCATACTTGTTCTTTTTTTGCCCCCCTTGTACTTCGATGAGTCTTTACACACTAACTAAGGCTGTAGAGAGATGAGACAGTCTGACATTGGGGTGAATTCACACTTCTGGGAAGGCTTTGGTTGTGTGTTAACACACACTGTAATGCTCCAGATCAGACAAAATTTGTACTTTTATAAAAGCTGTTGACACTTAATAGTGATCTACTAATTAAGTGCATCTTTTTAACATATGGCTAGTACCTACCCTTTTAATTCCTACAGAAGCTGTGAGAGTGGAACCCTGTGAAGCTTCTTTCTCCATATGTATATATTGTATGTATTATATTTTGTATAAAAAAAAAAAATGTAAGGTTGGACCCGGGAAGCTTTATTCACAGTAAGACAAGAAAAGATGGGCGTGTGTTACTCAGGTGGCTGCTAACAGCGGTAATGGAGCTCTGGGAGAATCTTTGAAATGGGAGAGAATCAGTTAATGAAGTCCAGAGCTGTGAGGTTGCCTGAGATTGCTTAATGATTCTCAGCTTAGAAATCTTACTTTGTCCGGGGAGAAGGGTGAGACAAGGGAGGGGTAGCTGGTAGGCAGGCTGGCAAATACTTGTTTCCAAAGAAAGTCAGAAAACATGAATGCAGATGAAGAACAAATCCGACTGTGGTCTTTTGACTCCACTATAGGCAGCAGGGAGGTTTCAAAAGCAGTAAAGCAGGAACTCCAGGAGGTAAACTGGGAAGCAGATCAAACGCAAGAGTTACTTTGCGAAACTTGCAGAAATCTCAGTTACACGAGGTTGGCCGATTTACCACCAAAGTGGAGGCGACAATCTGGTGGAGACACTGCCACAGCCGGTCCTTAAGTACCTAGTACTGATGAAGGTAATGAGTTGCATGTGTGCAGAAACAAACCCGAGAAACGACAGCTCTGCCCAGCTCTTCACCTGAGAGCAAGACAGAGAGAGAGAGAGAGAGAGAAACCGACAGCATATACTCATATGAACTGAAAGCTCTTGTGCTTATTATAGAAGCAAATCAATATGCTTTTAAATTAAAATAAAAAACAAACCTTCCCTCAAAATGATTCAGTCCATTCTTCAACTTATTTTCTTTGCAAACTTAAAACAAAGGATGTGTGAGACATTTATTATTTATTTTTGGAACCATTTTGTTAGTTCCATTATTTCACGGTTGAATCATGTTTCAGTGCAGTTACTATACTGTTACGGGGTGCTGTGTCTCCTAATGAATGTTTATGGAGGCAGGAGGTCTGTCTAAATTTAAAATCATTAGAGCCAAATTTTTTAGTGGTTTAGTATTTATTTCTGCTAGAAATTTCATGTTTCACAGGGTTCACCCACCTAAAAGGTTCATTGTCCTCCCCAAAAGACACATCACTGTAGTTTCCAGGTCTGAAATCTTAAACCAAAGAAATTATTTAAACTCGCAATCTTTGTAATGGCCTCCAGGGGGCCACAGCTCTAGTTCCAAAAAAAAAAGACTCCATATATAGATGTCTGTGTGAAAATAGCCGTCAGCTCCTCTACTCTGTGACCTCAGGGAACAATTTACTAATTGATTGCTTTTTTTTAGGCCATATTCAATCAAACATGAACTTTATTTGACAAATTGTGATGAGTTTTGGAGTCGGAAAAGGGGATTATCCAGGGTATAATCATGAGATAGTCCTCTGTTTCACAGTCAGATCTGCCCCTCATTTCAAGACACTAAGATGGCAACAGGACTTCACTAACCACTGGTTGAAGTCATGGTGTCCCTCTCTCCACTCCTCTGCTACCCTGTGTCTTCTTCAGTTTGGATATTGCTGAAATACAAGTTGTTCAAAAGGCATCTCTGAACCACATCAGCTAATTTGCTTTCAGATGGAAAGGAGCAGCAGCGCTAAACTCAAGGGCTATGTTGGTTGCCCTGTTTAAAGGCTGACCCAGACACCCTTCAGATGAACCTCACCCCGCCCCCCACATAGCAAGCAGGTCTGGCCCGGATCTGGTATCAAGCCGGCACTGCTGGCTGACTTCTGGCACGATAAGACATATGTCATCCAGATATGGGTCAGGTCTGGCAATGTAGCCACTGTTTGTGCGATGGAATGCCATATCTGGCCGATTGTGGTTTGGTTTATGTGGCCCAGGCTCATAGAAAACAGGTCTGGCCCGGATCCGGCATCAAACTGGCACTTCTGACTGACCGGTGTCATGGCAGGGTGTATGTCAACCAGATGTGGGCCAGGTCTGGCAATGATGGCACTATTTATGTTCCTATTTTCCTATTTTAGTTAGAAGATCCAAATGTCTTGTTGCAATACTATACTGCTATGGTAGCCAAAGTTTCAAATGCAGGTTTGACAGGTTTGTGAGTGGGCACTTTATCCAAAACCTATTGAGGGTTTACTCATGTTTACCACTGGGTGGTTGTAGCTCAGGAGGTAGAGCAGGTCACCTACTGATCGGAAGGTTAGTGGTTCGATCCCTGGCTCCTCCAGTCTGCATGCCAAGAGTGTGAATGTGTATGAATTTAGTTAGGAAGCACTCGGTTTAGAGAAAATGGGTGAATGTAGCATGTTGTATAGAACACTTTCAGTAATCTTGAGTAGTGAAAAGCGCTACATAAGAATCAGTCCATTCACTGTCTGAACAGAGTTTTGTCATGTTACTTTTGAACTATTATGCACATGTTGTTATTACATGGCTTGATTAAGGTACACATTAGGCTGACATCTGGGGCCAGAGCTGAAACTTCTGGGCAATGACAGGGCCACCAGTGTGTCTGCAACTGGTCTTGTGCTGGCCCATGTGTGGGCCACCTCTGGCAAACCTGATCTGGGCCACCGAAGGGCCGTCATTCTTTGCGGTATGTGGGCCATGTGTAAGCACATTGTGTGGGCCAGATCCAATCCATACCAATGTTGCTATGTGGGCCCTTATATCCATGGTTTTTCTTTATTTCATTCCTTCAGTTGCCACCATAGCTGGACTGGCCATCGGGCATACCGGGCATTTGCCCGGTGGGCCGCTGGCGATATTTTGATTTTATGGGCCGATGGATTTTTTTTTTTTTTTTTTTTTTAGGAAGGGTATATATAATGAAAGGTGTTGGATTGGCCAATTGGTTATGATCGACTCTGGGCTGGACCAATTACAGCCGAGGAGGCCGGATGCACCCTCCCCCTTGTTTAGCAATCAGGTGATTTTCGCACATTGCATGCCAGGAACTCATGGCAAAACAATCCAAGTACCGCATCAAATGCAAGCATTTGCAGCACCACAAAACGTTCATTCTCCGGTTCCAATACCTTCTTGCTTTTTCTTTGCCGCACAAAAAAGGAATGTACAAAACAAAAGGAGAACAATGCCGGTCCGTACAAAGACAGACTCGACGAAAAGACCAAGAAAAGATACGAGGAAAAAATCAAAGGAGTGAAAGGGTCAGACCCTTACGAGCACACAGAGGGACAAAAGACGTTAGCGTGCTGCCCAACTTTCACCACGCTCATATTTATAATTATACGGTTCTTGGAGTGAGTGCATACACTCATGAAGTTTAGTAACTTCAGGTCACTGCAACAAGCCCAGGTACAGTTTACCGACGGATGGGTACAGGACCTTGAAATGCACCGTGTAGAAAGTAAAGACCATCGTACATATCATAAGTTTACCAGTCTCACAAATCGTCGTCATAAATACACATTCATTAACCGTTTATTAATATAACCTTTGAGCTCAACCGTAATTAATTAGTAATGGAAATAATTTCTGGTAGCATTACAGAAATGTAGCAGTGACAATAATATTGTATGTTGTAATCGCAATGGACAATTAGTGATACAAAACAACTGTTTTATCCTGTGAATAAAAGTATATGTTTTTGTCAATGTACCATAATAACAGAAGCGAAACACAATATTGTGTCAGGACAATTTACTATTTATTCATAATAAATAAAGGAGCATAGCGCGACAATTTCTGTTCAGCGCCAGACTTATTTGTAACCTATATCACCAATTATGTTAAGAAAAATGACGTATTAACTACTACAAAACTCTGACCTTTGTGGGAATGCTTGGAGCAGACTAACATGTGAGCTGGAGTGTTCTGAGACGTTATATTTGGTATATCCAGACCATCTGTCGGCTCTTACTTTGGAAACATGGCTTAAAAAATTTCTCTTCAACGACGTAATCCAATAAAAAAAACAAAAAAACGATCTCTTTACCCGTCGGCTTCCCGTGGCTGTCATGCGACCGGCTATTGCAGTTAATAATACAACAGCTTCTTGCCATTTTTTGTGTTTCTTTTTATCGCTGTATAACTGAGTTCAATTGAAAGCCTGCGTGCGCTAGTACCTCTTGCCACAAGTTCCCAGAATCCTTTGCGGTTTTACCCCAGAATGACGTCACATTTTCAATCTTTATCCTGGTGGGCCGGTCTCTAGTCAAAATGCCCGGGCCGATTTTTTGTCCCAGTCCAGCCTTGGTTGCCACACGCAGGTCGTGGCCATAGGTGAGGGTATCCATCTGTCTCCCACTTGTCACGAACAAGACTCTGGCTGAAAATAATCAAAAATGTATTTGTCATAAGTCTGTTGTGAATTGCAAATGCAATATTTTAATGTTTATAATGATGTTGTGTAAAGAAATGTTTTTTTTTTCTGCCTGTGCTCATCTCCAGGTCAAAAGGCAGTTGCAATCTGTGACAGAGGAGCTGTGTGCGTGCAAGAAGGAGCTTGAGACACAGACCGCAGCCATAAAGAGAGCTACCCATGACAGGGAGGAGTTGGCCAAGGACAAGGCAGCTCTGGATGTCAAGCTAAATTCCGCTGACCGAAAGGCCTGTGGTTTCACGCAGGAGCTGGTTGCATTGAGGTCTGTGTGTGTGTTTGTGCGTATTTGTTTGTGTGGTTGGACCTCTGAAATGTTTGGGACCAATTTGATATTTAAAACCAGCTTCACCAGTTTGTTTTTTAGCATTTGCATTCAGCATAAATTGGAGTTAGGCTTGTATCAGTAATGTTTAGTTTGAGAGTGCAAGGAATGAATGTAAGTGAGCACAGTGTCCTCAAAAGCATGGGTGTATCTCTGTGTGTTTGTTTAAATAAATCCAACTGCCGTCGGGTATTTACGGTCATTTTGACTTTTTTAAACAAATTTTACTTTCTAAAGCGTAGCGAGTCTCGTGTAACAAGAGTCTTTAAGTAACATGGTTTTATTTGGAAACTACGCTTGTGATGGATTATTGGGTTTTATGACCTTCTACACCTAAAAGGTTCAAAAGTCTTTTTTCAGCACTCAAACCGTTTTACCACTGTGTTGCAGAGCAGAGAAGGAGTCCCTGGAGACGGCCCTGTTCGAGAGCCAGGAGCTTGCCTCGTCTCTGGAGGCCGAGCGCTCCAGGTTGGAGGGGGAGAGGCGCGGCTTGCTTTCAGCTAACGAGGCCTTGACGCGTGAGTAGCCCTCTCCCTCAGAGACCCCACTGTTCTCTTTGCCAAGCCCCCCGGCCGTGAAGCCTTTCCAGCAACCCACAAGAGATCCATATTTCAGCTGTGAGCTCTGCAACAGCTGGGCTGCAGCATCACTGGAGCTGCTTTCTCAGCTGACCAGGGTCTCACCACTCTGCACAAACATACGCATGAATCAGATAAGCAGGGGTTAAAGTGAACTGAAACGATCCAGAACAGCCCTGCGGCAGCTTTAGTTGATCAGTGGTTATATCTGATAGGCAGTTTAATACATATTATTATAAATTAAGTTAATTTTCTCTGTGCCGCAGTCTGGCTTTGCTTACAGTTGATGCCATGGAGACACTTGCTCAACAAATCAGAAAATAATATTATCCCATGGTCACGCCTGCATACTTCACACACATCCTTTTAGACTCCCCTGCAGATGTGGTATTTTTCTTTTCTTGCTATAAAACAAGTACCACAGGACGGGAGTGAGTATAATTTTTTTTTTCTTTTAAGTGGCAGGTAAACCTAAATTAAACTATTCAAACTTCATCAAAAACAAAAAACCTGCTGTAACTGAAAAATGTTATGTTTGGGAACGTCACTCTCAGAGATAGGAAGGTTATTTTGAAGAGTAAACATGCCTCAACAAGAGATATTTGACAAACACATTTAAAGCTTGCATGTAATGTTACCACTTTTTTCAGAGATAGTGTAAAAGGTCTTAAATTGAACGATAATGAGTTTCTGTTTCTTAAAGGTTTTATTTAAGTTTCTGTGCGTTTAACAGCTGCAGTTCAAACTGGTTAGTTTGACTTACCGTGGTAAAGCGTGGCGCTTGTGGTGTCCATGGTCAGTGTTTGGTTAGGTATTGGGTAACAGTTAAGTTTGAATTTAAGCTAAAGAAGATGTTTAGTATCATTTGCCAAGTTCCACTTTTATGCTAGCTTTATGTAACATCCACTTACGCTGCATTTCGTATTGTATTAGTTTGTCCTTTCTGTCCACTGCACCTCAAGATCTTTGGGTCTACAAATGAGTGCCATTAAGCTAGCATGTTCTTTGATAAAAACTCTGAATAAAATATTGCTGCTTCTGTAACATCAGTGGTTTTTAAAGTTTGTCTGCAACTGAGGTACATGGATGTATTTACCTGTGCAGGTGAAGCTGCTCAGATGCGAGCAGATGCTGAACGGCAATGTGCACAAGCAAAAGAAGAAAGAAGTAAGTTGGAGGAAAAGCTGGCTCAAGTTGAGAGGAGTACCCTGCTGACTTTGACCAGCAAACAGCAAATTCACAGAGAGCAGCTCGAAGCAGAACGTCAGCAGAAGGTGCACTTTGAATTTGCTGGTCTCACTGTCTATTAATCTGTTAATTGTACTGAAGTGTCTGTTTGCTGGTCCTTAGGAGCAGCAGCGTGCAGAGCTGATGCTTCAGCGGGAGCAGGCCGAGGAGCAGCTGCGCAGACAGTGTGAGGAGCTGCGTGCGCACAGCCAGAAGGAGCTGCAGCAGGTGCGAGAAGAGCTGGCCAGGCTGAAGCAGGAGTTCGGCCAAAGTCTCCTGCAGGCTGAGAATGAAAAGCAGCAGGTACATGAGGTGGTCTTTGCAGGTTTCTTATGGTTCTTATGATTGTCAGTGATGTTTAAAATGTTTGTGTATTTGAAGGTAGGCCAGGGGACGACATCGCAATTCTGAGCATGCAGAAGATCTGCAGATGAAATATAAAAGGACTGGAAGATAATACAATTCCTAAAGAAAGCAGAAGAAGCATGAGTTACAACAGAAAAATGAGTATGCAGAATACAAACAGGGTTACAAACAGGGTTGCGTGCAGGTATAACCAGTGAGAGGAGGAAAAACACAATCAGGTGAAGGCAATCAAGGAAACATGAAGAAAGGACCTTAAAGTAAAGGAGAATAGCACAGAAAAACAATAGTTAAAGTAAACCAGGAAGTGGAAATGAGGAAGACAAAGGTTCAAATTCATTGGTAAGACAGAGGGAGACAAAGACAGGGAAAGAGTGCAGACACTAGGACAATATAAAAATTACTGACAGTAAATGACAAGTACGAACTGTGGAACCGATTTCTTTTTGTCCAAGAACCAGTGGCCAAGTCAGCTTCTTTTTCTGAGCTACGTATGAATGATTCTGACCTCGCAGTGTGTTTTGATCAGGCTTTGTCTCAGATGGAGGCAGAGAAGGCTGTCCTCACAGAGAAGCTAGCATCCCTGCGAGAGGACCTGGCCACAGCGGAAATGGATATGGAACGCCTGCAGAGGGAATCACTTCGCAAACAGGAGCAGGACAAGGTAAAAATATGACGGGAGCATACTGGCTCTGTTCACGTTTCCTTGCCGTGTTGTAACTCGGCTGACCGGTTTGTGTTTTCATATGCTGCAGAACCAAATGGCTGTCCTGCAGTCTGAGCTGCGTGAACTGCAGCTGCATTTTGAAGAGTCTTTGAACTCGCATGAGAGTGACAAAAAGAGTCTCACTGAGCAGGTCAGAGAGTTGAACCAGCAGAGAGAGCATGCGCAACAGGAGGTAGGAACTTTTAAAAAAAGTTGATGTAAGATTTTAACTTAACCTATTTTGAGTTTATTCTCACGAGTATCATAGATCAGACCAATCTGTATTCACTGTAATACATAATCATTGTGAATTAAATACCAGCCACAGGTACCAACCAAAGGACCCTGAAACATTACTTGTTTTCTGTGATTATACTTTCACCACATAATATCTAGGAAGGTACCGTGTCTCTTGTTTTTTTGTTTTTTTAAATATATGGTGTATCAGTTGGCTCTCACTAAATTGGCACAGGTTTGTACAGTAGTGTCACAGAAATGGTTCGGAAACTTTTAGTTTGTTTGGCTTGGCATTGGATGGGAGACCTTTCATCTGCTTCTGCTGTGAGGGAGAGTTTGCACCAATTTGTACCAGTACAAGCGAGAGCCATTTACCATAAGCCTATGTTGACATTGGCTGGTGTCACAGAGCTTTGCTAACATCAGGGTGCCATCAGGTGCAGCGTGCACTGGGCCAAATCCTGCAAGGAAAGGTGGTGCGGTGTCCTCTCTTAAGATTTCTACTCAGCTCGCAGTTTCTGTGTCCTTTTCCTGTCAAGTCCACAGGGGAAAAGTTTGGTTCTGTTGACCTTAATATAAACATTAAAGTGCAATTAGAGACTATAATTTTGGCTCAGTGACATACCTCTCGGAGCCAAATGAGGGAGCCGTAAATCTCATCTCTCAGGGTTGCTTAAGGTCAGGAATCCAAGCACAGGGTCGCTGGGCGTTTTAGTGAAATAACAAGCTCACACTCACCTCATTAAGATGTAACTGCAGAGCTGTAAAGGCCCCACCATGCCATGATTTAAAAGCTTGGCCTTCCTGGAAAAGGAGATTGTTTATCTGTGTGCGGCTTATTGGTTTCATTTAAAAAAGAAGCAAAATTTAGCGTCACCCTGTCTTCGTGCTGTCTCCTTAGTCGTGTCAAAGTATAGTGAATGGGGATGAGTGGAGCCAGAGCACAAGAGTTTTGAGGTTTGGCCGGCCCTCCCTACCATATATCAAGTTAGGCTTCAGCAGCGTTGTCATATTTGGCCACCCCTGCTCGCTTCCTTGTTTGATTATTTTCACTAATCCCATCTCAAGATTCTCATGTCAGAAAGCAGGAGTGAGGACATGTGACAAAGAATCGAAGAGCATGAAAGACGAAGAACGATAAGGGGAAAGAGGTAGAACGAGAAAGAGGAGGATACGGTCTCTGGTACCATAATATCAAATCAAAGTTTAAGTTAACCCCTTGTGTAAATAAGCCAGCGGTGGAGTGTTTATTTTCTCCGTCGCAGCAGCGAGAGGCTGGCTCCGCTGGGACTCCGGGTCCCCCTCTCCCATCCGCATAACACAACACTGCTGCCCTCATATTCTCTGCCTCCTCCACTGCCCTCCACCCCAAAAAATCAGATAAAATAAAGTGGAGTTGGGCTGGATCAGCACTGGCTTGTTTTTTCTCACTTTAGAGTTTATAAGGACGAACCATCTTGTGTGGCCTCTAAACATAACACTCTTCCTCCTCCTCATCCTGCTCCTTGTCCTCCCTCTTCTCCCTCCTTCTCCCCTACCACTTCACCAGGGGGGCTGCTGTTTATCATGTCGCTGTCTTCGCACTGTGAGCTGCAAAGAGGAGACAGGGAGAGACAGCACCTGGCTAAAGGCCCAACTGGCTCTTATGCGTGCCCCGCTGAGCTCGGGCCTCCCTTCAACACACAAAATGTTGCCATAAAACAGAATATAGGTCAGAGAGTATTTTGAGATAGTGCAGATAATGCTTAAAATAGGAGATGTTGAGGAATAGCTTTCAAACAGTGAGGCTATGATGCATTATCCGATCCTAAGTCGGCATGCAGGAGGATTTTGTTACCAAATAAATTCTGGGCTGGAGCGAGAAGAACTCAAGAAAAAAGCTCAGTGTTTCTAAACTATTTATTTCATTTTCTTGCTCTTGTTTGTGACCCTCTAATTTTCTTTATTGATACATCATGCCTTTAATTCTCTGTAACTTTCCCATGAAGTTGGAGGGCCTCCGTCAACAGCTGCACGAGGGAGAGGATGGACGTTTTAAAGGGCAAAGGGAGTTGATTGAGGCTCACAGAGAGCTTCAGGGCTGTGCACAGGAGCGAGACAAGTTACGCAAAGATGCTGTGGACCTGAGAAGGCTCTTGGGTAATGAGACCCGAGAGAAAGAAGCCATCCAAGCCTCAAACCAGGAGCTGAGAGCTCTCGTCAAGCGAGCCGAAAGTGATAACAGCAGGTATGGCTGCCATGCAAGGCACGTTGCTATAATCGTCCACCAACAGTGGATGTTTATCATATTTTTTAATGTGTAAATATTAACCACGTCTTGACTAGTTTGAGACGAGCTGTGGAGGAGAATGAGCAGAAAGTGGCCGTCTTAGAGGAGCAGAGGAGCTCAATGCAACAAGAGGCAACAGCTCTTCGGAGCGGCATGAGAGAGCTGGAGAAGTCTCGTCTGCAAGCGCGCAGAGAGCTGCAGGAACTGCGCAGACAGGTGAAGAATGACTGAGGTCACTGGTTTCCATCTGATTTATTTGAAATGAAGAATTATATCAGAGTAATTTGTGCTGTGCTGACATGAACAGTTAAAGGTCCTCGAAGGAGAGAACATCCGGCAGAAACAGGAACTGCGAGAGCTGCAGGCCAGGGTATGTGAGGAGGAGCAGAAGGAGGAGGAGGCACGTCGTGAGGCTTTCACCCTCAAGCAGAGAGTGCTGGAGTGTGAAGCTGGCAGGGAAGCGGTGCTAAACGAGGTAGAAGGCCTCCGGGAGTTAGTATGCTAACAACACGCTAGAGCAAACATTCAACCTTGGCTAACATACCTCACATGTCACACTCACACAGTGACAGTCAGCATGAACCATAACACACTACTGCGCAGTGGGTTTGAAAAATCCAAATGTTGCTCAACATTTTAGCAAATTATTGAATTATAAATTCATTATTCAAGCTCTTCAGTCCCATAAATTCACATTGAGGGTCCCTAAATTCCCATGACCCCTTCCAGCAGTAAGTGAATATCGGGTGGATGTGTGTATTCTGCATGCCAGAATAAATTGATGATCATTATGATATATTAGAACGCTGATTAATGATGATGTTTCCCTTTTCAAACTACATATAAACCAGTCTGTAAGCTCAGTAAACCACTTTAGGTAATGGCCAATATATTCTCCAGTTTGATCTGAAACAGGCCGGACCAAGAACGTTTTTAACATAAAACATCTCCACATTATCTAAAACCAATCTGAAAACAAATGATCAAAAATAAACTCGTGAAAATAGAAGCAAAAAAATAAGTTACACGTAACAGCAAGTCTGCAAAAAGTGCAAAACCTGTACGTTCAGAATATTTTGGAGCTATACAGCAGTAACTTCATTTCTTTATAAGCAAACATGCAACATTGCTACAGTGGTTAGGGCTATCGCCTCACAGCAAGAGGGTTGTGGGTTTGAATCCACTGGCCAATATAGAAGAACAGTTCTATATTTCTTATTCCCGATGCTAAATACCTCTCAGCATTAACTATGTCCCACCAAAACACACTTTGTCCCACATGTAGCTTGTTGGGATCCCATCACTTAAAGTGGTCTGCATCTTTGAAACTCTTCCTTTAAACCCAAATGGAAAATAAACAGAAAGAATTGACAGGATTGTGGGTTTCATGTTATGATTTACTCGTGAGACTGATGCCCTTTTGCGTTTTTCTAGAAACAAGTGCAAAGGGACACCCTCATCTTCATTTGAGAAAAGCCTGATGTATAAAACTTAAACATTTGCTATTGGAGGAAAGTTTGTTTTTATTTCTCTGACATGTAGTGGGTTATAAAGAAGGGTCAGGGTTCCACAGTATATTAATCAATTGCTGTTACTCCTTATTTTCTCATTTCTGAGGCTCTATCAGTGAAGTCGACAAGCTTGTCATCGGGAAACAGATGAACTTCTTAAAGCCATGTTGTTTTTATTTACACAGCTACATTTAGGCCACTAAAAATCCTTTGGAGCATGATTGGAACTACAGTTATCAATAATAATGTTTTAAATGACAGTTTTTCAGTGTTGTAGATCAATTTATGTTCACATTATTAATGCTGCAGTTAAACAGTTAAAGATTCAAATACATGTAAAGATGTAAAAAAAATTTTAAAAAAGATAATCATCATCATCATCATTTACAAGATTGACATATTTTGTAGTGAGATTTTGGTCTCTTTAACGTTTTGGTTAAGGAGCATTTAATAACCTGTTAATTTATTAGGTCGAGCTGTGTCCTCAAATTATAATAGATTACAAATTCTGTTATTGGTTTATCGCATTTATCACATGAACACTGCTAAACATTTTCTACTTTATGTAATTAACACATGATGAACCATATTTAGTTTTGCTGATTTTTTCTTGGTGTTTGCACAGGTCGCAGGTTTACAGCGTCGTGTGATGGAGCTGGAGTCCACGGAGCATCAGAACCGAGAGCTACTGCAGGAAAAAGAAACTTTTCAGCGGCAGAGTGACCAGAGGCACAGGGAAACCACCGCCCAGCTGGAGGCAGCACTGGAAGATGCCAGGGCGCAAATCAAAGAACTCTCCATGCAGGTTGGTGTTGCTAAAAACAAGGCCCAGAGCGTGGAGGAGCAGCTGGAAGTGAGCGATGCCAAATGCAGGGACCTGGAGCTCAAGCTGGCGGGGCTGTATGCAGCTCTGCGCCGCACTGTTGGCATCAACCACGTGAGGCTTTCAGACAAACCAGGGTCACGAAGACGGTTTCCTTCCCCTTGGAGAAGCCACTTCTATTCAAAAGGTATAGTTGGGTCTTACAATAGGGCATCATGGTGCCATGTTTCTCTCTGAAAAGTTGAATCGATGAGTGTGGTGTCTGGTCAGGAGGAGAGAGTGTGGCCAATGGATCTCTGCTCTCCGTGGCCTATGGTGAAGACAAAGAGCTTGACTTGGAATCAGTCAATACAGCCCTGCGGGAATTCCAGCAAGAACTCACAGATGCTCAAAGAGACAGGGTATATTTAAAAATCTTAATAACTGATTATAAGTTCAATGATTCAAACTCTGATATTATAGTCATATTTTTTTCACTTAAATAATGGCTTTGCTTTCCTCAGGATGAAGCCAAGGCTCAGGTAGTCAGTCTAACTCAGCATGTGACTGAACTCAAAGACAGTCAGGATAAATCATCCTCCCAACTACTACAACTACAAAAGTCTCTGAAGCAATTAGAGGAGGGTAAAAACCCACTGAACTCTTCACTCATACACAAACTAGCAGTAGTTATTTGCCTAAGCAAGCAATATGTTTTACATATATAACAGATACATATATTCTTTCAGGAAAACGAGACGTGGAAGAACGATTGAACCAGGCACACACTTCGCTTTCCCTGCAGGAAGAAGCAGCACATTGCACAGAGAGAGAGAAGAGAAGCCTTGAAGAGGAGCTCAGGGCTAGTCTGCAAGCCGCTCAGGCTGAATCCAGAGCACTTCAGGTACGTAAAAAGCAAAATATTGTTGAGAGAAATGTTGACAGCATCTTCTTTGAGGCTGAGGAAATCCTGTTCTTCTCCCTCTACAGGACAAGTTGGAGGTTGTTCAACAGTTAGAAACTTGTTCAAATTCAGAACAGCAGAAACTGAAGGAGTCTCTGGAGGCAGCAGAAGGCAGGGTGAGAAGTCTGGAGCTTTCTCAACGTGCTCTCGAAGGCGAGCTGCAGAGGGCCCAGCTGAGAGTGGCAGAGCTGGATGCTGAGGCAGGTGCATTACAGGAGAGGCTGACGGACATGAGGAGAAAACTGGGTGAGAGTGAAGACCGGTGCGCGGCGCTGAGGTTTAGTGAGGAGAGACTGGCCACGTCATTGGCTCAAGCTGAACAACATGAGAGTCAGCTGAGAGAGCAGATTCACAAACTGTCAAACACCCTCAGTGACAGCAGGAGCAACACGGGAGCCCTGCAGGAGCAGATAACGCAGCTGCAGAGGGCTCTGACTGCCAGCGAGCAGGACCGAAGGCTGCTGCAGGTACAGTCTCTCACCTGAACCCTCCATCCAGCAGGAGAACAACTCCCATGTTTTAGCTGGCCTCATCAGCTCTGGCATATTTTTTATTTACTCTGCTGTGGTTTCATTCAAACTCGTCAAAATCTGAGCAGTAAATTAAGCGCTACATCTATCCCACCGAGCATTTTATCCGTTGATTAGAGGTCTAAAAGATTCTAAATGGTCCGTGGCAATCAAGACTGAAATTGGGTTAAATGTGAAATTAAAAAGTGAAATTAAGTTGATCTTTCGATTCGATTGGACTTTTGTGACACAATGTCCAACTGCGCTAAAATAAATGAATTGTTGATAATGTATCAATACTCTGCATTCACTCATTTGGCTAAAAATCTTCCGTCTGCGTACCCAATAAAGGAAAGAGTAAAAGTGTCATGACTTCAACCAAACAGGGGATTTCAACAGCCATTTGTCGGAGTAAATGTCCTAATATTTGCTAATATTTGCTAACATGGTGCCACAAGTGAAAGAAGCACCTGGAAACCAAATGTCCCTTCTGAGAGAAACTTCAAAAGAGAGCTGGCTCTGAACCAGAGGCAACAAGACTGTTGGTTGGACTCTGATTGTGCCTGATACGGAGATGAAGGCAAGATGTAAGCTAGTGGAGTATTCTTGCAAAAACATTTTACAAACGGGCTTTCACAAAAACCAAACAGAAACTGATGGATATGACACATGATCTAGAGGCTAATTTGCACAGAAATGAATACATCTGTGCCTTGAATTGTTTGGCTTGTCTTTGGTGTAACTTGGGCACAAAAGGTTTTCAAAAACACTGATTTAGATTTGGAAGGTGCAAATGAATATGTTTAGTAAGGCGACCAAAGTGTATCAAGAGGGGTTATTTGAGTTACTTCTGCACTCTTATTAGTAGTCTGGCCATTTTGCTCTGACCTTTGACATCAACAAGTCATTTTCTCCCAGAGAACTGCCGCTCTCTGGATATTTTCTCTTTTACAGACTATTTTCTGTAAATCTTAGAGATGGTTATGTGGGAAAATCCCAGGAGCTCATTAGTTTCTGAAATACTTAGACCACCTGTCAAAACCCAACAACATTCAGACTATCTTAAATCATCATTCTTTTACACTTTGGTGCTCAGTTTGAACTTCAGCAGGTCATCTTGACCATGTCTAAATGCTTTACTGGACAGGGTCCTTCCGTGAAAAAGGTGATCCATTGCGTTGTGTTTTTGTCGATGTGCATGTGTCCATAGGAACGTCTGGATAAAACACGAGACGCCCTTTCAGAAAGTAAGAGGCTGAACCACATGCTCGCAGAGCAGAACCAGAACCTTCAAAGAGTCCAAGAAAACTCAAACTTTAATATTTCTGAGCTAGAGAAACATAACAGAACACTAAAGGAGGTGAGTCACAGTGGTAGAAGTGTAAGCAAATACAGGTACAAAGGTCAAGACACTGTTTTGATGTGTGGTTGATTAACTGTGTCCCAGAGCCTAAAGCAACAGCAGGAGGCTGAGCTTCAAACCTCCCAGCAGCTGCACAGAGAGAAGAAAGAACTCCAAGAAAAGGTCGCCAATCTCCAGAGCTTCTTGCAAAAGCTCCAGAGTGAGAGAGCTGAGATCGAGAAGGTGGTGACACGCTTTGGTAAAGACAAATCTGCACTTAGAAAGGCGCTGGAGAAGGTGAGCTGATTGGCCTGCTGCACAGTGCTTTCAAACACTGATTACACTGGACGATCTGATTTCCTCTGCAATGTTGAACCTGGAACAACATTAATTATGATGATGTGGGAACAATGCTGACACGAGGAAATCAGATCGTCCGATTACACTTATCAGCTTTCTCCCCGAAATTCAGAAAGCTCGGTGAGATTCTGTGTGGCTGTTGTGTCAGTGTGTAAAAATAAAACCTGAAACAATTAGCATTAAAAACTAATACATTTTGGCAAGTGCTATACAAATAAACTTTATTATTTAAACAAGGGATCACCAAAAATGCAAAACAGGAGAAACATCCATAATCTTTAGTTGCTTTACTTCTTATTAAACCCTGAAGGGCCAAAGCTTTACTTTAGGAGCTAACATGGCTGAGTAAAGTTTTTTTTTTTTTTTTAAGATTGTGTTTCTCATATCAGTGTAGTTTCCTTTATTTATGAGAGATGTTCTAAAATACTCTAATGTCATTATTTATGGAATCTAAGTAATTTTATCCAAATCCATCATATTTCCACCTGATCTTTATGCCATACTGTTCCACTGTAGAAGGGATGTATTGCCTGAAACTACACCCGCCTCTGAAAGCTACCAACTGTTTATCCAAACAGAGACCAGTACCAGGGAGATAGTATTTGGGTATCTGGGCAACAAACAGTTTTCCAAATAAGCAGCAAGTTTGTCCGAACTCTGGTTGCTCTGGTTGTCAAACGAACAAAAAAACGTGGACTTTTTAATATCTCTTAATGTTTCTGTAGTTCTGTTAGCCGTGATGCACGAATGCACAAATATATTTTACACAAAATCCCCATTATCCTCGTCACACCAGTGGACCGGTTCCTGTGAAAACTATGAAAAGTTGTAAGAAAAGTAAATTGACAGATTTATAATGTTTACAATTAAAAATATCACAACAGCACGTGTAAATATATGTGTGGGGTTACTGGAATGTTAAAGTCAGTCGATCAAGACACGGTATACACGAGATTTCAGTCAGGTGTTAGAATACACTGATTGTTAAAAATGTTTTACTTGTGTGTGTGGCACACAAAACCTAATATTATAAAGCTGCCAGCCTTAACAAACACAGGGGAAAACACAGATGCTGTAGTTATAAATAAGCATGAAAGAGGATTATTCATTATTTGGGGCTTTTATGTCATAAATCAACATAAAAGTAAAAAAAATAAGAACAGTTGTGACAAATACTGAGAATGAATCCCAGTTACTAAAAAGCAAAAAGCTGAAACAAGGCATTAAAGCCACAATCTTAATTCTTTTTTTAAACCCAGGCCCTAAAGTATTACTCTGCTTTTGGTCAGTGGACCTAAAAGATATTTTTGCTGAATATGAGGTAAAATATCTGTAATATACGAGGAAGCCAAACCACAATTGGCTTTAAATGTAATTAAAGACTGCAAATTCTACAACTGCTGGAAGCCTTTGTGTGACAGCAGCCAGGTCTGAAGTAATCCACGTTTAGTGATGGTCAGAAGGCTCCTGGACCAAGTGAAGACATATAAGACACATAAAAATACTGAACACTGTCTTTATTATTCTGTAGTTTAGTGTTATTATTTCCTGAGCTTTCTGTTTGCTGTAGAAAGTCCTCCCAAACTGAGGGAAATACGGAGGTGGACTGTGGGAACCGAGAGGCTCTGTGCTCGGCTTCTGCTACACCGATTACAGGAAGGCACACGGGTGCAGAACAATCATGGTAAAGTCGTTCACGTTATGTCACCCTCGTGCTGTTGTCAGGTGGAGATGGAGAGGTTGAGGAAGGAGGAGGAGGCAGCATCTGTCGCCAGAGCACGAGAGGAGCTGGAGCAGAGGGTGCGGAGCCTGGAGCAGCAGCTGGCTGGAAAACAGAACGAGATGCAGACTCTGCAGGTGAGAAGCTCCAGGATTACAGCAGAGGACGAGCAGGGACTGCACTGGCAGCACAAACTGTTTTATAGGATCTATACGTAATCCTCAAACAATCCAGCTGTTCCAGCAACTGAAATTATGGTTATATTTTCATCATTTTTAATGGCTATGTTGTTTCTCATAGCATCCTGTTTCCTTCATCTATCACAGACAATCTAAAGTTTTCTAGTGTTCGTAATGATGATGTTAAAAACTCCAAATAAACGGAAAAAATCATTTCAGCTGTCATCGCTTCAAGATACTGAATTTAATTGACACTGAGTCATTTCTGTGCACTCCATCGCTGCTAGAGACAGTATGAAAGATTGATTGGTTAGTGTAGTCAACTCAATGCGATGAGCAAGGGTTGGATCTGACTTTGAAACCACACACCACACACACCCGGGATAATCTTTCTTTCTGGCTCTAATAACAACTATAATTTACAAAATGGACTTCATGTTTTACTTAGTATGACCTGAAAGTAGAGTCCATAAACTCATCAGAACATTTTTATTGTAAAAGGATTGAAGGACAAGCAGTACCAGCAAACAGTTTCACAGCAAATATCATAAAGACATTTAGTAGATTGAAAAGGAAAATTACAGCGTCGTCGCATGTTTTTTATCATTAAACAAAAAGTAATTTTAAGTGCTTAAATAATGACTCACCTGACTAACCTAATTAAAACGACTCTAAGATGATGTTTCTGAGATAAATACCATCCATTTTCAACTGGTGGGTCAGTCTTGTTATGACCTACGATGTACATACTCATGTACATGTACATACATATAGAATTGACTGGGCTAACTCAGTTAAGCCTTTCTGGACCCAAAGAAGAAGACTTTCCCATCTCAAAGTTCAGGAGTTAAACTCTAAGTTTGTGGTTTCTGGAACAGGATCCAGATGTTGTACAGCTGTGGCATTCAGGTGTGGCAGAGAGAGAGAGAGAGAGAGAGACGGTGTCTTCCATAAAGAAGCCAAAATGTCAGTGGATCTGACAGCAGCCTATAAAGACACAACAAAAGAAATGTGTAAATCAGAAAATGCAGAAGTTAAAGACAGCTGCCTTCCAAATAATGTGTTTGTAAAAATTTGTGATCAGAGAACCCCACCAGGAGACACTAAAAGTACACAAAAACCCGAATTTGACCTTTTCTCTCTGTGTTTTCAGTCTCATAATCTTTTCTGAATTGTCCTCAGGCCCACATCTCCCAGTCAGAGCATGCTCACGCACACCGCCTCCTGGAGGTGACAGCACGCCACCACCAGGAGTTGGATATGGAGACGGAGCGTCTGAGAGACAATCAGCTTCAGGCAGAGCAGGCTTTGGAGAGCAGGGAGAAGGCACATCGACAGAGGGTCAGAGGCCTCGAAGAACAGGTATTTTAAATCTACCTGTGAATGTTTTCTGTGTGATTACAGATATTGTTTTTTTTGTTTTTTTTATCTGGGGTTTTTTGCAGTTGCTGGCGCTCAAAGAGCAGCTCGATCAGGAGACGAGAAGACGACAGGCCTATTTCAATCAGATGCTTCAGCCCGGCGTGTAGTGAGAGTGAGAGCGTGCTCCTCCGCCTCTGTTGGCTGCTTCCCAACAGCGTTACGTTTCAACCTACATCTCCATACAGAGAAACCCACTCCTGCATTCGCTCCCACCTCGCACATGTGCACACAGGATTACATTAATCCAAAGGAAAACTCAACAACAACAAACAAAGAGCGTTTTGTTTATAAGTGAACTGGATGTGCCAAATTGTTTTAAGGATTTCCTCTGACTCACCGCAGTTGGCGTTTCTAAGTCTGCTCATGCTGTGTCAGTTTTCTTGGTTCATACTTTCTTCTTTTTCCTAGATTTTTATTTTTATTTTTGCAAACTCATTTGTCATATTGATCATGTGAATCCCAGTAAGAATATATATGAGTGCAGATCCAAATATTTAGAATAGTCATTTGCAGATTTTAAAAGATTTTTTCTTAGGATGTCAAAAAGACTAAATAAATGAATGTTATCATGTGTGGTGTTTGACTTAATCAGTACTAATGGTGCAGAAGTTTTGATTATTTTCAATAAACTAAAGCGCAGTTTCAAAGTTTCACAATAGTGTTGGCTCTTTCACGACGTGTGAGTTTTGCACTCTTACAGCATTTGTGAATTTAGTGTTTCTTGTTTTCCTGTGTGAGAGAATGACCTTCTGTCGCTGTTGCCATAGATTTCTGTCAAAGATAGGTGCACACTCCTCATGATCCTTTAAAAGTTCACTGCCACTTATCCTGTAATCATCCACAACCCTGAACTATCGCAGTAGCATGTTTTCATTCTGACTTTGAGTATCTTAAACACCAGTAACCCGTTTCCATTTTCTTCCATTTAAATTCACACTTATTTCCCCAACAGTTCACACACATGTCTTCTCACTGTGTCACATAGCAGGAGTTTCACTGAAAGGGGAAAATCCTGTCAGTTTCTTTAAAGCAGCCCTTTGATTACCATAGATCCGCCCAGTGCTTATCCAGTTACCGGCCTCGTTCTAGCTATTGGCTAGAAGGAGCTAATTATGCAAGGTAGTGAATCCCTGTGGGGGAGGTGGGGCCAAAGCTGAAAGAACTCCTTTGGCAAGCAGAATAGAGCTTTTATTGAGGATATTTCTAAGCTGACTATCAGGGACCAAATCACTGGATTGTTTTTAAAAAAAAAAATCTCAGCTGAATCAGGTTGCTCCCCCTCTTTCATTCCTTTCCTTCGTTTCATTTCAGTGAGACAGAGTGTAGCTCATGCAGTGCCCAGCAGAAAGCAGAATGCAAGGAATCTGCAGTATTCCCCTGTCTCACACAAGAAGCCCAGTTCACCACTGAAGGACAAGTGAGGAGAACCAGAGAGCAGTCAGAGGAGGATTCAGAGGGAGAACGTGCGGTCTTGTCTTGTTCTGCTCTGCTCTGCTCTTGTTGCCTCAGGTGTACGCGCTCCTCCCTCTCCTCCGCTGTGCCTGCTGTCAGCTCCATCCCTGGGTGGCTGA
The DNA here is from genome assembly GCF_057382275.1 of Copadichromis virginalis. Lineage (NCBI taxonomy): Eukaryota > Metazoa > Chordata > Actinopteri > Cichliformes > Cichlidae > Copadichromis > Copadichromis virginalis. Next base: position 14,123,034 of record NC_140639.1, on the reverse strand, counting down.
GGCCATGGTGCTGGTGCTGGAAGCCCTGCTGCCCTGCTTCTGCACCCTCTTCTTCCTGACCCTGCTGCCCGGCGTGGAACCCGCTGTGCCCCTGGAGGACTTCTACCCCTTTGGCCGGGACAAGGGGGACTCCCAGACCATTGCTCAGGATGACGGCGGCTCCGGGCTCCTGGAGATCTCTGTTGCATTCCCCTTCTTTGGAGACAGGCACACAGGACTCTATGTGAGTACAGAGGAGTGTGTTTCTGCTGATGTGTTTTGAAATCACTGGTTATGAGTGTGCATGCACTTGGTAGCTGGCAATTGGATCTGAAATGTTGTGGATCGTATAAGAGCCTCAGGGAGCTGAGATGTGGCACACAGCCAAATACTACATTGCGGTACCCTCAAAGAATTTGTATACGTTCATGTAGAATATCGCGTTTTCCCCTCACGGGTGTAATCATACTCCTCTGTGACTTTCTCTTTACATCTGCCCCTTGCTGCACTCTGAGGTCCCTCGAGTGCACAGAGGCAGAGCAAGAGACAAACTATTAGCAGCACAGTGGTAACTCCTGTTATAATAAATCTGCAAAGAGCTGTTAAAGGAAGTGACAGTTTGTGTTCTTACTGTCGCCGCAGCATCTGTGAGTGGTTCTCTTTTCAGAAGGAGCGAGAGAGTGGAGGGAAAATATGCACAGCAGAGAGAGAGAGAGAAACAGCATTCATGGGAGGAAGCCCAACGGTTTGACAAGGATTTTCGCACAGCACAGTGAAACAGCCTTTGATCTGCCTTTGTCATGTATTGGGTTCGGTTCCAGCGCATGGAAAGGCAGAACTCCCTTAAATCAACACCACCTGTTGTGGTGAGGCATCTGCGTTTGCGCTTCATATCTCCCCTTCCTCCCTCTTCAAACACTGGGCGAGGGAGGCTGAGGAACCATGGCAACAATGGGCAAGGTCAGAGGTTGTTTTTCTAATCTGAGCGTTTACGCCACGAGCGGTGAGGTCAGCTCCCTCATGTGGAAAAATGTAAAACTCTCCTGCATCTAAACGCAGCGTAAAGACAGAGACGCGATGTTTACGAGCACAACTGCTGGCACTTCTCCTTTAACAATACTGATACTCTGCAGTGAAATTAGACAAGATAAGACATGTTGCTGTTTGCTTGGCTTGTTGATCTTAGACTGAATTATCATCTGATAGAGAGATAACAATCTAAATCTGAAAAATGTGCTGTGTTGGTAGTGATGTGATACCCCGTGGCTCTTGCTTTGCGTCTCATTCTGAGGTCAGAGAAAGCAAAAGCAAATTATAGAAACCACTTGAAATTACAGTCACGCTTGTTTTAAAACCTCACCTGAATCCATTTAACATGCGCTGTAAAGCAGGCGGCCCACAGGGCAATATCTGCCACCAGAGAGCTGCTTTGAACAGGTAATATTTCAGTGAGTACTAAAGGGGTAAATTTGTATGAATAATTTCTCCCAGGATTTTGTTCCAAGCCTCTGGGCTACATGGAAGCTGCAGAATCAGACTGGTTTTAGATGGTTTGTGGGCGCTGTCACGCTTCATTATCATAACTGATTCTGCTGAGCAGTAAACATGCCTCGGAGCGTATTTCTGAACCAGGACGTCTTGTTTGCAGGAGTTTCCGTAGATTTAAGGATCATCACAGCCATGCAGCGCTTGTTTACAGATACTTTTAATGTCACCTAAGATACCGACTTGGTCCCACTCCAGTCCCATTTCTGCCTCGTAACCAGGCTGTCCCTCTGTTACGGTCTGTGTCAGGGAGTTTTCTCATGTTTCTCTCCTCCTCCGGGTCCTCCCTCCCCTCCTCCCTTCCTCCCACGCCTCAGATAACATGGCAGGGGTCTTCCCCCTGGAACTGTCCAGCTGCTTTATCTGAGAAATGACCAATCACTTTAACATAATGCAGATGTATCTGCAAAGAATCTTAGAGGGCTTCTAAACAATGCGTTTCATGGATTAACTACTCTTACGGATGACCGGCGTAAACACAGCGAAGGAGCACATCCAAGGTCAGAGAGGAAAGAACACAAGTTTAAAAGCAGATGTGAGAATAGACGGGCACGATCAAAGGGAGTTAGTGCAGAGAGAAACTCTCATGGATAGTGGAAAAAGTCCCAAGTCTTTCAGTGGATTAAATAGACTGTCACTGGAAATAAATGCACGTAAACAACATTTCAGTACATTTAAATGTTTCCACCGAGAACGTTCTACAGCATATCTGTATTTTTACAGATTACACATCTGCTAGTGCTGATCTGGTCTTCTGAAGAGCACCAACACTTTGTACAGTTTCATTCACTCGTTTCACTCACCACCGTGTATGGCCCAAAGATGTGTGCGTAGAGTTTTATTCTTTGTACTCTGCATGGGTGCATTTTACATGCATGTGTAGGATGAGAGATGTGTGTTATATTAGAAGCAGTTCATCCTCCAATGGAAACGATTTTTCTGCACATACTTAAAAACATCTTAAAGTGTTCAAGTGAATGATGCTCTTTTAAAGAATCGGGCTTTTGGGAATACACTTCTTCTCTTTGTTGCAGAGAGTTAGCGGAGGAGGCTGATGCCACTTTGAAGCAGTTTAAGGGAAATGTCTCTAAAACTAACACTTACTCACAATGGGAGTACTTCAGCTACAGCAAAGCTGGAGTATTTATTTGTTCACAGGTAATGCATGACCCAAAAATAAATGAAATGCCCCACTGTTCACCGGTGTGTGTAGGAATGTCCCAACAATGTTAATCAATCTCAGCTCATGAGGAAAAACTTTTGTTAGTTTTGTTGATGGAAGAAGTCAAGCATCTCGTATTTGCTTAGTTATGGCCACAGTGATTCTTTCTGAGATTCGGGACTTTTATTCGTGATGACTGAGCAATGCCTGCGTGCTCTTGCACATGCACTACACAAAGGTCAAGTGTGTGGTGGTGATTGCCCGATGAATGCCTGGCCTGGGTGTTCCCAGCACTCAGGATAAAACAATACAGTTCTGTATGTAAGAACGAAATGTAGGCTTTTTCTTTGGCAGTACATACAAAGCAACAGATTCGACTCCAACTCGTACACGTGTCAAGTGCCCCCAAAAAATACTGACTCTTAATATTTTTTTGTGTGGAGACAAACACGTTGCATTAAAGCAATGTAAAAAAAAAAAATCTACTACACGCACAAAAAAACGGGTGAGGTCCAAACACCAAGAAACATAGAGCACAATCAATCTTATGGTGGCCCTCACGAAAAACGTCATGACAGGAAGCAATCATAAAAATATAGATTTATTTAATCATCATGAAAAAGTCATCAAAATACAAAAAGTAATGCGTTAAAATGTTACAGTACACTAAAGAATCGTATACATGTATATATTGATCACATTCATTTTTTTAACTGTCTACAAAAGCATTATAAGCACAAACCACATCATGAATAAAAGTGTCAAACCTAAAAATCTTCTAACAGTGAGAGATTATTGATAGTTTGCACTGATGACGACTCATTGCGAAACACATTTACTTTGCCCACAGGCAAGATGAATGTGACGAGCGACACAGGGCTCTGACCCGCGCACTCATTGGCTAACAATGTTTTAATCTGTTTCTGGATTATCGTCCTTTCTGACACAGAATGGCCAAAATTTACAAAACAGACTTTATGTTCCATTTAGCACGACTCAATATGAATCCCCACAGTAGACTTGTGACTTTTGACCATTAACATCTGGTAAAGGCCCTCAGCCACCCTGAATTGGATAAGTGGGAGAAAATGGGTGGTTGGATGGACCCGAAATAAGTGAATGAGGCCATAAACTCAAAGGAAAGTGTTTATTGAGGTCAGGGCTGAGGGACATTATCCCATAGACTTCTAGAAGACTGGAATCTTTTTCCAGCCACAGGTATCAGCCCCTGGAGGCCATTAAAAAGAATGCAGTTGTAAAGCTACATCCATCTCTTATACTGTGTATGGTCTTCCTCAGTAATTGATTTTTGTTAGAAGAATATTTAGCAGTGCTGGTATTCTGTTTGGTTTTGTATGTGGCAGAATGTGAAGAAAAAAAGACTGAAGGTGGGATATTTCACAAAGTGTGAAGTCAGCAGCTGATTTTGGACTCTGCATTTTGAAACTTTAATCCTGGTGTTTTGGTTGCCATCATTTTTGGTTATGTTGCCAACAGAAGTGACTAACTCCAGTATCTAGTATTTTAAAAAAGCCCAATGTAGAAGAGGGAGAACAATGAAACCTTTATGTTTCCCAGGATGGGAACAAAATTGCCACAAAATTAGACATTTTAACATGGAAGTCTATGGGGACTGGGTCACTTTTGGAGTCAGCCTCAAGTGGGCACTCATGGAGTTGCAATTTATGGCTTCGTTTTTCAACCCAAGAGATTGCTGCTTGATTGTAACCTGTAGATGACAAATGAGGTCCTTGATAGAAGTCATTTTAAGCTCTTGCACTTTTAACTGTATGACTGACAAATTAAGACTTTATTTGAGTGCCTTTACGTATATATTACACCAACCCTCCACTTCACCCGTTCTGTGAAAGCATTTCAGTGCTTCCCTGCAGTTGTCGACAGGATTTATTGCCTCGCTCTAAACTCTTTGTAGCATAAGGTGAGCCGGGGCTAAGGAGTTACAGGCCAAGTGCACAGACTGTAGACTGCAGTCACTTCCTCTGGTCTCGTCAAATAATTGGACAGGGTTGTAGCTGTGAAACCTCCGTTTCTGACAAGGAAAACTAATGTTTTCCTGAGCCGATCCATGGGCACCTTTTTCATTTAGGGGTTTGCTTTGGCTTGACTTAAGCCAGATGAAAGTTTATTTTACTACATAAATTGCTCAGCTCTAAAGAAAACCACCCAAGCAAAATCCTGGATGTATCCGGCAAAGAATTCCCAAAAAATAACAAGAGCGTTAGGAAGAAGCAGAAAGAAGTGGCACCGTTCAGAGTGAGAGTAAGAAATATGGGGCGAGAGATGCTTCTTACAAGGTTGAATGATCGCGCCACTCTTCGGTCTGACTCTGACCTTGGTCACGTTACAGCGCAACACATGGCACTGGCTTTGAACCCATTCACTCTCCCACGAGTGTGATGTAGGAACATCCTTCTCCGGTTTGGTACAATCTAGTTAGAAAACGCAAGCACAGGAAAATAATGCGATATGATGCAAAGCAATAGGGTCCCAAGTTCATTTTTATTCCTCTGAGGTCATTTTCATATTAAAGTAGCATTAAAAAAAACCCAAAGAAGTATAAATACACTTCTTTAAGCCGTTCCAGATGCTACAAGAGATTCGATTAGGTGATTAAACATATTCCAGTATTAGAATATACACTCTATTTAGTGTTCATGACTTCCTACACTAATTCTGCTGTAAGATGATTCACTTCCAGACCGCTGCCACCACAGGTCTCTCATTAGTGGGCATGTGGGTGTGCAAGGTTTGTAATTCATGTGCGTCCTTCCATTCCTTTAGCGCTGTGCCCTCTCTCTTGTTTTTCTCCCAGTATCGGATGGCGCTCTGGCTGACCTCCGGGCCCTGCCCCTGCACTCGCTCCAATGTTTCCCCCCCACACATTGGCCACATTCTCACCACATCACCCTGGTGCAGAGGGGAAGGCTGTGGTCGGGCAATTAACTGAGCCCCCGTGCTGTGCCAAACAAAACTTCCTCTGCTGTTTTTACAGCAAAGTCCTTCAAATTATGGTTTTCATACATGCGTGGAGCAGAGCTGAGCCATCTGACGTTGCTTTGTCACTGTCATATGCAGCTCGGCCTGAATGTTAAAAGAGAGGTAAAGTTCACGCCAGAGTTTAGCGGAAACAGGGTTGGTGCTATGAAGGGAAGAATCTCATGCTGTGGGTGCACAGAAATAATGCATGAATGAAAGCCTTTCACACGGATTCAGCCCTTTATCCCGCAGAACTTTCCTCTCCACTCAGGTTTAATCGTACCTGTCAACATCGGGATTTGAAAAAGTTTTTCCTGCACTCTGCCCAGACCGTCCCTTCACCCCTACCGCTGGCCAAATAGCCTTACATCAGTGGTTCTTATACTTTCGAAGCCAGGGAACATTTACAAGGATGCTCTCATAATTCCACTTAGCTGGTTTGGGTTTGGCATCACTTGATCATGAAGACTGACTCAAATGTTTGTCCATGCTCACCAGCTAGCTAGCAAGCACAAATCCAGATACAATATGATGCTTTAAGAGCTACAGTGCTCCCAGTTTGGAACAGCAAAATGATGGACTTATAGATAATTACTTTGTGGACCACTAGTTTGAGAACCATGATCCTACATATAGACAAGGATTGGAAGACTGAATATTCAGGGATTGGGTTCACTAGTTCAACACAACTCCTAACCTTTCCTAATGTCCAAGAAAAATTTCATTTTTCAGGAATCAGGAGAACATGAATTATACTGGGAACAGTGGTTTATTTTAATTTTTTTTTTTTTTTTAAAAAGAACAACAATTAATAAATTGTAAAATTATGTGCTCTTATGTGGGCTGATCCCCACAGAGGTTACTGCTGGAAAGCACCAGTTTCATTTTGTGTGGGTGCAATTATCTTTTCTGAACCCCAGCTGGTGAACACTGTGACCCATTTGTATTATGTCATTTAATGAATAGTTGGGTTTCAGATCCACTCTTTTTTATGCACAAAGTCTGCACAGGTAGACTCCTTCCTAAATTATGCTTAATTTTCTCACTTTCTTATTGCAGTGTCCCTTCAGGAGGAGAGTATCCTAGCTATTATCCCAGGTGTTTTTGTGGCTACAATTGAAAAACCTAATGACAGTCATGTTGCTTAATTGAAAAGAGGACAGCTCAGAGGAAAGCTGAATGTGTATGTGATTGTGTGTATTCAAAAAGGTGACCACGAAGAATGGGCAGATTGCAGCTTTTGTGCAAATTTCTCATCCAAACTTTATAATAATTTGTAACAACAAATTTTATAAAAACGTGTCCACCTGAATTTCTGAGAACTAGTTTCAGTGGCCTGTCTCATTCTTGGTTCCAGGGTTAAAGTTTGAACTTTGAGCTGAGCACCAAGCAAACATACATACATACATATATATAACAACATTATGGATAATTTAGCAGAACAAAGTTCTGATATTAATGTTATTTCCAATGCAGCTGGAGACCAACTAAACGTGTATACCACAGAAGAGTCAACTGTGCCCTCTGCTCTCTGCTCTGACTGTGTCATGAGGCTTTCTCCTTTCAAAGCGGTCTGTGAAGAGCGTCACTGTCTCTGCTCTTTTTGACACGTGTCAGGTTAGGTATGTAATGTCCTCTCTGTAGGTTCTCCTGGGCAACTCTAGGGAAACTTAGTTTTTAATAAATAAATGATCCTGTTTTTGGCCTCTAGAAGTCCAGCTGTTTCGATTGTAACGATATAAAAGAAAGAAAATCCAGAAATAAACCAATAAATATATATTTTTCCTGATTATTAGTGTGACTCTTGATGTAATATCTGATGACTTCCCAATCAGTTAATCAAGTGATTAATTCATTACTTTACATATTTTAAGAAGCTTATATTCTGCCATGCAGTAGAACATCCATGCACATTTCTCACAGGGGACAGATTCGTTTACCTGGTTATTTTGCTGCGGGCAAATGTATGGATTTACAGACCGTGAAGTTCTTCCTGCTGTGATGACTTTGCAGGTGTGTGATCAGCAGAAACTGGGTTTTTTCAGCTGCCGTCGTTATTTGAAATAAAAGTAGTGTCTGTTCGCTACACGAAAGTGCAAACATCCGTTATGGGAACTTTCACCACCCCATGCTGCTGTTTATTTTGTGAGGTCAGAAATGCTCCCTCCAGCTCTTCCTCAGCACGCTAACCCCACCAAGTCCTCCAAAGAATTCACAGTGGTTAAATCTGATATGTAAATCTATCAGTTTATTACTGATTTAACTCCAGCTGTTCCTCCGTCTCAGGTTAACAACAATGGCCTTGTGTCCTTCCTGAGAGAGGTGTCGCAGTTCACACCTGTAGCTTTTCCAATCGCTGGAGACAGAAGGGTCGTGGCGCCGTTCTGGGCTGATGTGGACAACCGTCGAGCCGGGACAGTCTTCTACAGAGAGAGCCAGGATCCTGTGATCCTCAGGAAGGCTTCGGGTGATGTCAGGACGTACTTTTCAGAGTTCCCCAACTTCAATGCAACGTGGGTCCACATCTCTACATGGCATCAAGTCACCTTCTTTGGAGGAAACTCTCAAACACCAGTATGAATTCTCATTTAACATCCTGCAACCATGTAGACGCAGTACAATGAGGGCCTATCATGCTCATTTCCAATTCTATTTATTTATTTATTTTAAATCTGCATTCAAATGAATACAATCAGCATGAATTTATTTTGTCTTCTGGAATGGTTTGTGCCAGAAAAAGGTTTAGAAATAATGTTTAAGGGGCAAGTTTTGATTGGTTGCCCCTCAAAAACAGAAAGTTTGAACAGCAGGTTTGTGGGACTAATGTGGTTGCATCTTAAAGATCCAAAAGTAGAAAAACAATTAGCTGAAAGCTTGTATAGAGACGAGCCACCTCCTGCTGCCCATTAGCAAGAATGCAGATTGAAGGCACTTCTGCTCTTTGTTTCATCTTTTATCTACAGTCTTTTATGAGCTGAGTGTTTAGAGCAGTCTGAAGTCTGAGCTTTTAGTTCACAGCAATTGCTTTTGCATACACTGACCTCATTTTTGAAACCTTGACCATGTTTAATATGATCATCCAACAATGGAACAGGAGATACATGGCAGAGTATAAGGAAAAACAGAACTAGCCCTCTTTAAAGTGTCTTTAGGGTCTAGATAAGTGACTCTTAACCAGGGATATAGTTTGGTTTCTTGAGTCTTACAGAGTAGTTTTATATGAATGGCCTGAGTAAATCATCACCTTGAGGATTCTGATTCTTACAGAATTTCCTAGAAATCAGGAAGCCATTTATCTGAGCCTGTTTCTCTTCTCTGCAGGTGAATACTTTCCAAGTGGTGCTCATTACAGACGGAGAGCTTTCCTTCACTATATTCCAATACAATAACATCACTTGGACCACAGGCATGCATGCCAGCAGCGGAGGAAACCTCATTGGGCTAGGCGGGATTGCAGCACAGGTAAGGTCACATGTTTATCTGCAGACGTTGTACCTCCGGTGTGATACGCTCTCCGACAGCATTAATCTAAACTGTAATTCAGCTTTTTTTCTTTTCTTTTCTTTTTTCTTTTCTTTATTATGTCTGCCTCTTCCCAGGCAGGTTTTAACGCTGGTGATGGCAAGCGCTATTTCAACATCCCTGGCTCTCGCACAGCTGATGTCGTAAATGTTGAGGGAACCACCAATGTGGGCTTCCCGGGCAGATGGGTCTTCCGCATAGATGACGCAAATGTAGAAGTGGGAAGCTGCAATAACTCTGGTAAGTGCTGGTCTTTGGGGATTAGTTCTTCAAATCCACTTTGTTGTCTTAAGGAAAGCTACTGTGCTCATTTTAGCTTCATTTTAATGTTCTTGGACTCAGATTTGCATGATTCATAGCTCAAAATAATCCTTATTTGTCTTATATTGGACTTTGGTGCAGCCCTTTAGTTCAGTGTCCTAGTCTGGAACAAACCATTTAGCTTCTTTTCTTTTTAAATAAAAGAGACTAGAATGTGGTAAATGTAGATGTTAGATTATTTTCCCTAACACAGCATAAACTTAGAGCAAGGCCTGGATAAGTAATAGCACTGGTGCCGGACACCATCTAAACAGGTAGACCTCACAAGTAAAGCAGAGATTTAGGTATAATAAACAGACACAGTGATCATTTCCACCTCCTTATTTTTATGAAGAACCTTACTAGAGTTGCTTTGCATGATTTATAGGTAAAACAATAATCCTTCTTTATCTTCGTTACCGTGTCCCCCAGCTAAGCCACTGCCTAAAACAAAGCTGTTTTTACATAATGTTTGGCTTCCTTTTTAGCTCTTTGTTTTTTGGCTACATCTCAGAAACTGAACTCTTTCACAATACATGACATCATACAGATCCAAGAGTTAAAAAAAATGTTTTAAAACTGAGTGTTCAGAGTCTGAAGCCTGAGCTCTGTGCTCACAGGGATTACTGCACATACTCTGACCTCTTTATTTCAAACTTTGGTTTATGTTTAATATGACACAAGACTGGAACAGTACATATATATGATTAAAAAAAAAACAAGGAAAAGCATAATGCCACCTACCCAGATCTAAAAAACAGATCTAAAACAAATCCTGTCATTGTTAAATTGAATCTAAGGTAAGTTTAGCATAATTAATAAAGTTTTACACTAGTTTTTACACAAGGCTCATCGTCGTGATTCCTCTTGGGTTAAAGTCGTTTTCTAATACAGCCAGATTTTAACACTAAACTTACAAAAGATTAACTAAACAGTTCCATCGACCTCCTTCTGCAGCGTCAGTGTGCCCACACCTCCGCCCATGCCTGAACGGAGGCCAGTGCATCGATGACTGTATTAAAGGCAACCCCTCCTTCACTTGCTCCTGCTTGGCTGGCTTCACCGGTCGAAGATGCCAAATCGGTGAGTTATGGTTCACACTGCTTCCTGTTCTGTCGCTCTGCACATTGTGAATGACTTCCTGACTACCTGAGATGAGGAAAATTAATGTCAGCAGATTTTCTCTGCCTCACCGAAGGGACACCTGGATAATTCCTTAATACCTGTATCAGTTTCTTCTCATTACTTGACCCTGACAAGAGGATTCTCTCAAATTAAAAATGTCATGCTATCTCCTCTGTGTTTTGTGTTCCTGTCACTGTAGATGTCAATGAGTGTGCCTCACAGCCTTGCCAGAACGGAGGGACCTGTAAAGACCAGATTAATAGTTTCATGTGTCAGTGTCCACCTGGTTACACTGGGATTCTTTGTGAAACAGGTAAAACTGACACATTACCATAAAGTGGTATCTTTTCCAGTTGATCATTCATATTTGCAACTTTAAAAATGTACTTTTAACTTAAATGGAAATATATTTTTTATTTAAAATTTCTCCTATTGATCTGGAAGAAATGCAGTTAATTTAAGTAATACATATTTCATATGTCATGCTATCACAGAAAAAGTTTTGTGTGATGTCTGTGGTTTGTTTATTTGCTACAAAGCAGAAAAGCTGAAAACTGCTTATTTCAAACCGTGTGTGAACTGTGGAGTGCCGCACTGTAATTGCTCCAGTTTAGCATTTTCACCACAGAAAAGGTTGAGGGGTTTTGTTTTTTTAGGATATCTTGGTCCAGCCTCTCTGGAGCTTCTGTGCTTCTTCCCACAGTCCAGCCTGTGGAGATGTATCAGACCTCTTTTAATACCTTTCGCAGCCAGCAGCACATACTTGGAGAGTGAGGGGAACAGTGTGGCGGATATATTAATCAGCTGAGTAAATATTCCATGAGCGTGTCTCTCTGTTTCTCTACATGTGTGTGTATGTGCGCACGCTCGTGTGTGTGTTGCAGACATTGACGAGTGCAAAGACAGGCCGTGCTTCAACAACGCGACGTGTGTACGAGGCGCTGGCGCTTTCACCTGTGTGTGTGAGCCGGGTTACACTGGTGTCCTGTGTGAGACAGGTGAGCGGGGGGAAAGTAGGCATCATTCTCCAGAGGAAATATTTTCTGCTGCTTTCTACATCAAACTGAGTCTTTTGGCAGATGCTTCTTTCCAAAGAGCTTCCCAGTCTACCTAGACAAATGGGTTACGGTTGAATGGATTTGCAAACCAACTGGTTTTTTTTTGTGGGGGGGGGAGAAAGTTCACCAAAGTCACGTCGGCCTCCAAACCAAAAACCTTTTTTTACTAGTTCTCTTTAATTGTTAATGAAACTTGAATCTAATGGTGGATTTAATAATCGAGCTCAGCACAGCTCATGAGTTCTTGTTTGTACATGAGACCAGATTATTGTTAATCCCACACACCTGGTCTGTGAAACTGTACGCTTTCCGGAGGGAAGCTCAGTGCTCCTAATCCAGCAGAGCGTCTTACTCAATAATGTCTCGTTTTTCCCCCTGACGATTAATAAATCTTAATGACTCAACAGCAGATAAAGCTCTCGTGTCTAATTAAGTGGCTTTTGTTAATCCTGCAGACATAGACGAGTGTGAGTCGCAGCCCTGTCTGAATGGAGGGGAGTGCATCGACCGGGTGAACAACTTCACCTGCACGTGCCCCGCTGCTTTCACTGGGACACTCTGTGAGACAGGTGAGCAGAAGAGCGTGTTCAGAGAAGAAGTTCTTGACATAACCTTCCTGTTTAGCTTTCCGTTACGTGGCATTTATCCAAGTGGGTCGAGCACAAAGGGGGAACATTTTTAGGTCTTTTGGAGTGTTTGTAGCTGAGCTGCTTCTCCAGTGTTCCAACATTAGGAATTTCATTCTATTGCCACAGCAAATATTTTCATCGTTCTTTATCACACAGTTTATTTGATGAAGTCAAACAAATGTGCCTTAATAGACATAAATCTTGACAAGAGTAAATATAGCCTTAAATAACAGACAGGGTTACGGGTTTTTTTTTTTAAGCTCAGCTATGAGAAACTCTAGTGTTTGGGTCTGTTTAAAGAGCTCAGCAGTTTGTTTGTAATTGAGATTCTGGTCATGGATTTTTACATCCAGAAATATCACTTGTGACCCTAAATACTGAGAAGGCAATGTGTTTGCTGACAGCTGTGTTCAAAAAGGATATGTGAAAGTATGATAAAACATCCCTAATCATGAAGGAGAAAAGTGTGCCAGTTATTTATCGGAGTATGAAGGTTAGTTTCCCTGTGATGAGGTCACCGCTGTATTTATTTGTCCATCCTCCTCATTTCCACAAACTCCAGCAGCAACATCGAGAGCTGAAAAGTAAACCCGGTATCAAGTGCCAAAAAACTTGCAGTTCCACTAATGTCCACTAGAGGCTCTAAAATGAGTCAGTCCCCATAGATTGTCATGTAATAATGTCCAGATCCTTGGATTGCTGTGACCTGGATGACTGAGAGCCTACACAGACATATTTTACTGTGATTATTTTTATGTTGGCTTGAAATAAAATATCTCCCTCTGCTGGTACTGTAGCTTTCTGCAACTTTCTGAAACTTCTGCATGTGTGTCCTTTTCACACTTTGGAGAGGCAAAGTGTGCAATTAGACACAGTGGACCGGCGTGTCCATTTCATGTTTTGCCGTGACACTGCATTGCGCAGACATCTGATCAGCATCTGTTTATCTCAAATTTTAAGATGTTTTCCACTTGAATATGGTGGTGCTGAATCTGTGATCCCTTTATGAAATTTTCTTAACAACAATTCTAAAATGCAGGAAAAATCAGCATTATTTTTTTATGTTTTATCCAAGGATGTAAAGGGTAACGGCGACTAAGCTACAGTTAAACTAAACATGACATTATTATGTGCTTAAAAAACTCACTAAAGTAAAATCAGGTACCTGCATGTGTGTGAATCTTCATAAAGATTTTAAAATTTCTTAAATATTGAAATAGGGTCCAGAGCCCAATCACTAAGCAGTAGCTCAGAGTCGCTCCTCCACATCGAAAGGAACCACTAGTTCAGCATCTGACAAGGATGCTTCCTATGGGAAAGACCCATCACACTCTAGCAAGATGATGGAAATGGCCTGACTTTTAAATAACACCCTTGTAGTCTTACTGTCCCCTCAAAGCCCCCAGAAGAACTGAAGGAGGCGGTGTGGGAGGTCTGGGCATCTCTGCTTAAACTGTTGCCCCTGCATCCAGAACCCTGAAAAGTGCCAGAAAATTAAAAAGAATAAATATAAATAAATAAAATCTGGTGAAAGATATAGTTCTAATGTATAATATAGCTATAATGCTGGCTGTTATGACATTTCATTCATGCCAAACATACTGGAGTTGTCCTATACGCTCATTTCAGAGTGAGGTAGGCGGTAGGTGAGGAATTATATCTGCTTGAATGAACCACCTTTTAAAGGGCATTCCTGTCTCCCCCTCTCAGAGCTGCTACCAGTTCAGGTCAACCCCACCGAGGCAGAAAACCAGACAGGTAAAAGCAAGCGCAGCTCCAGTTAAAGCTTTGGCAAAACGTTTTCTCATATTATTCACATCACAGCGTTTCACGTTTTTTCATCTCCAGCCTCGTGTGAAGAGCTGGACTGCAAGAAGAACCAGATCTGTGAATACACCAGCTCGGGAATCTACAACTGCACGTGTGCTCCAGGCTTCTACGGTGACAACTGTGAAGGTATTGTGCAGCTGGCCCGGCTGATGCTCACTGCAGGCAGCTGGGCAGGTAGAGAGGCAGACTGGGGTATTTGAAGAGGAGCTGTGCTATCCCACAGGAATTTGGATCCCTGCCCTGGAAGAGGCTGCTGTGATGATGGATTATTGTAATTATCAAAACTGACACGGCCTCGCCCAGTTTATTACGGGAACCAGTCGCTTGATGTTGTGAATAATTGTTTTATAGCACATTTTATTAGTTTACCAACAAGAGGAAGTGCTTTGTCTAGACTTAAAACGGCCTCTTTATGAGTCAAAGCTGCTCTATGGTATTCAGGCCATTTCTGCACACAGAGCTGCTGAAATATCCTTCCGCACCGCTACTTGCTTCCCTGCAAGTTGCACCACTCCTGTTGCTTCAGGCACAGCTGCTGCTTGCATAACCAGCTTAATCACAAAATATGTAAAACCCCGCCTAATGCTTCTTTTATAAATGCATATTAAGTCATTTTGTTTTAGGGAAGAAGAACAGCAGCAAAGCTAATTCAATCTCCCAGGAGAGGCTGCTGACACCGACTGATAGCAGTTGTTGCGAGGCTTTATTTCACCCACTGAAAGGCTCTTTAACAGCATTTGAGCCATTGCAAATGCATGCTACTTCTCACCCTTGAGCTGAAATAACTATCAGTGCTTATATAGGCTCTCTTAAATCTCCCAAATACTTTCCTGCCTGGCTCACTTGGAAGGCACAGCGGAAAAAGGAGCACGATCCTCCAAGGAAGAGAAAGTAGTGGGACGCAGAAGTGCCTAATCAGGCTCCCAGATCAAAGCGCCTGGGCCGCACAGGTGGCCAATGAAAGTGGCTCTTGCAAAATTAACAATCCATTAATTGCCCTCGGGGCCTTAAGTTTTGGTCACAAAATATGCTCCATATCATCAGAAAAATAATACCCTCCACCGAGCTCCCGGGACTTCAAAGTGGAGTGGTTTAGCCGCGATACGGCCGCGTGCTTTGATCCACTGCTGCAATTAGGAAGGAGAGGAAAACGCAAACATTCTTACAATTTGTACAGAGCGGATGTGCAGCGCGCTGACTGCTAATCTTCTGCTGCTGTGAGCTTTTTTGGAAAAGATTAGGGAAAGAGAAATGACAGCGAATCAATACTTAGTTTACAGTATAGCAGATGAAAGACACTTGGTGCACATATGCAAGCATATGGTGCACATGTTGACCATTTATACCTTCTGTCTATGTTTACACTTGGGCCAACACTGAAAACTTCTTTTAAGTGCATGCTTTTAAGCAGCTGGAGCAAACTTTCCAGCTTTGACTCCCTCTCCTTCTCTCTGTGTGTTTGCAGACGAGTGTCTTTGCCAGAATGGTGGCGTCTGTGTGGACATCAACGGGACCTGTGAGTGCCCTTCAGGCTATACGGGGCTCTACTGTCAGTTCGGTGGGTATGATATGTTTAACCCTATCAGGTGTCATAAAAGACCTTCGATTACTTAAAGATCACAGAAGCAGGGTATATCCAGAAAGGACCCCCCGTGGTTTCCCCACACTAGTGCAGTTAATCGTAAAATGCCCAGTGGCAAAGGATGAGAGCATGTAAAGGGTGAGTGGTGGAAACTCTAAAGATTACTCAAGTACAGCTTTTTATTCTGATTTCTTCTTCTACAGCACATTTTGTATGCAAAATATTGCACATGCAGTTGGATCGAAATTTGGTTGTATTGTTTTTATCCCTCGTAACCTGTATGGGAGATATATGCGTGAAATTTTATGGGCTGAAAAACACATTTAATCTCTGCTATGTTTATGTGTTTTTACCCACAGCTAGTGAGTATCACTAGCTGTGAGATTTTAGTTAGGAGAATAGTTTTTAAAAATGTCTTTGTCCACTGGAATTTAGCTGGCAGATTGTCTGTTCTAATAAATCTAATACATCCTTCAAATTATGAAGTTTATTGTTCTTTAAGTCAGCACCATGTGTGACATGTTTTAATTCTGTTTTTTAATGTGCAGCCCTTCACCCTAATCAGTATGTCTTTTTTATTCAAACATGCTGTTTTTATGTTTCTTTTATGCATGATCAAATGTTCTGATTTTCTGGGGATTTCCTTGCCTTGTTCTTGGTTCTCTTGGTTCTTGAGTCTCATAGAAATGAAGCAGAAGTCATTTTTCAAACACTTTTTAACCCCTCTCTCCCTCAGAAGTGACCCAGATGCCATGCAGTAACGGCAGATCGTGTCCTGATGGAAATCCGTGTTTGGAGTACGGAGGAGCGTACCTGTGCACATGTCAGACGAGAGTGGAGCTGGACCACAAAGACTTTTACCCCTATGGTAAGAGGCTCAGGCACCAACCCAACAGCAGTGTTAGTGCGCGAGCAGCTGGTTGCTATTGCAACAAAACACATTTTTTATTCACTTTAAAAGAAACGGTTGTATTTACGACGTGGGGAGAAATTTATAGATGATTGATGCTGTTATTGGAGGCGCTTATGAGATTTTATAATTGATCCAGTCATAAAATGACAAATAATCTGTGTTTCCTTTTAAATCTGGACCGAACCCATGTGCTTGAATAAAGTTTTCCCAGCGCAGTGGAACACAGTCAAGTCTCGGTGTGTGTTTTTCAGTACAGCCCGAATCGGTCTGCGATTCCTCTCCCTGTCTGAATGGCGGCTACTGCTATGAGCTTGACGGAGGCTACACCTGCGAGTGCAAGTACGGATACTGGGGGAAGAACTGTGAGAAAGGTAGTACCATCTCTTTTTTTAAAAAGGAATGCTTGTGTGTGAATTCATGAAGCACCGTGACAAAAACATCCTTTAGGTTTGTGCGTTATTACTGCGGGCTCAAACCCGAATGCAGCTTTAAAGCACCAGGAAACATGCCATTACTCGTAATGCTGCTTGAAATATTGCAGCGCTGAAAGGCTTAAGATAATTTGTACTTATGGCTGAGTTATGAGCTATTTTCCTGAATTATGATTTGAATTGCAATGTACTGGAACAGGTTTATTTTGTGTGATTAAAAGCTGGAGTGGTCTCTGCTTCAAGGATTCCCTTTTCCCTGTCTCCTTCCAGTTAGACTCAATACCTGTGCTTCTGGGCCCTGTCGCAACGGAGGCTCCTGTAAGGAAGAGGCTGACAGTTACCGATGTGTGTGTCCTTACAGGTTCACAGGAAAACACTGCGAAGTGGGTGGGTGCCAACCTTCCACTGTAATTTACAAACTTTAACTCTCAAATTTACGTGAAAGCAGGTACAGAAATACACGGCAGTCCTTTCATCAGATAACCTTGTCACTAATACATCTGTTTAAGTGTCTTTTAAACCGAGCAAGTCAGTTTAAAGTCTAACCATTGTAATACTGCTTAAGGAAAAGTGCAGAAGTATCACCAGTAAAATATATTTGAAGTATGTTCAGTTCATTTTAATTTAATTTCGGTTATAAGGCCCAAAATGTCACACGTTTAACTGAAGTCCAGTCCTGGAGACATCTACATGCCAATATCAGATCATCGAGTAGGAGCCGGAAATCCATCAAATCTTTAATAAGCTAAAGTTAAGGTAACTAAAAAAAAATAGCATTTTTTTAATGGTAGTGAGTGGTGGACTGTCCACTGAGGGTATGAGGGTATTTCCAGGTGGCCTTGGCGTCATTTTCCCCCTGGTGTAAACGTCAGGAGGAACGAGATGACAAACTCTTCAAAATCCAAACCTCTGCTTCGACTCTCAGTCTTGCTTATAGACTTATAAGCTGTCTGCTCTCACTACGACATCCTTAGCGTGTAAGTTTACACGTCAAAGGGATTAAATGGGATTAATTCATGTTACCATGAAAAAGCTTCAAGTTCTGTTTTATTATGTGGATGTTTTGTTCCAGGGAAGCCGGACCCCTGTGCCTCCAGCCCCTGTCTGAATGGTGGGACGTGTTTTCACTACATAGGAAAGTACAAGTGTGAATGCACCGATGCCTACAGCGGCAGGCACTGTGAAATAAACAGGAGCGCGGTGCATACCTCTGCAGGTAGGGAGACCGTATGTCACCACACAGCAATGCCAGTCTGATGCTGGTGTTTATACAATGTTGACCTTAGCTGATTGGAACATACAGGGGATATCCTGAGCGCTCAAGTGTACAGATACTGGCTTTCTGTCTGAAGATAATCTTAGCAGTGTTGCTGCTCTAGAGGCCCCACATTTACAGATATAGAACGGCTGCATAACCTATAAAAAGTGAGACCTGATTAGACCCGGTGATTCACGTCTACACACTGTAGCAGCATGCTGGAGGTAATTTTAGGCGCCTGAATGGAAAACACCTCTGTTGCTGTTAGTGTGTCGTGGAAGAGCTCGTTTAAGCCTCAGTTTGTGTTGCTATGCAGCCACACTGACATTATCGCCATGTTTGTATCCGTTTCAGAGCTGGGCTGTGGGTCACCTCCACAGGTCAAGCACACTGAGGTCCAGTTCTCCTCAACAACACCAGGCTCCATGCCAGAGTACATATGCCACCCGGGCTTTACGTCTGTTCCCAGAGCCACCCAGAGCATCAGTGGCATTCAGGCAGTGTTCATTATTGGGAAGCAAATTTTGATTTTGATCGTAAGATTATAGCAGACAAAATCCAAAGTAGATTCAGTTATAATCTAAAGTTCAAAAGTTTGTTGTTTTTACTGGTGAGAGTTGCTCCACACGGTTTACAAAAAGTCAAATGCAAAATGTGTTCACATGTCTACTCTTCTCTTCCTCCCCAACATTGACATTTTGCCACGTTTTCATGAAAAACAAGGAGCATGGGAGCTGCTTGTACTGTTTCCCAGGGTCAGATCAAATGTGCATGTCTAACCTTATCACACCAGGAGATTACTTCTGGTTAGATCACTTCCAAACTACAAACTTAATTAGTTCTGACTGGATCTCATGTCTCCAGTTTACAAAAATGTCAATACATTTCATCATTGTATTTGTCCTCGTTCACTGGTTTTTATTTAGTTATCGTTTTGTTTTTGTTTAAAAAATAACAAGACAAAAGGTCATTAAAGAAAAGTACGAAGTTACTGGGAGATTGTGTTAATGGAGACTGGATCCAGCTGCCTGTTTTTAAGGTCTGTAACACATCTGGACACGTGGATGGCTCCTCAAAAAAGATCCCAGGGTCATTCCACATGAAATCAATCAAATTTGGAAAATGTTTCAATCCAACTCCCTCAGAATCAGACATTTTTATTGTTTATATTTGTTATATTTGAGGAAGTTTCACCTTCATGCAATTTTTTTCCAAGTTATAGACCTTTGAAATGCACAGGCATGAGGATGGGGTTGACTTTTTCCCTATTAACTTTCAGGACTGCAAAATGCTGCTAAATCACTCCAAGTGTTTCAGTCTAAAGCCGCAGTTTTGTCTTTGTTCTTTTTGTCTTCGAACATCAGTGTCATGGGGATCTAACGCTCCAACAAATTAATTACCTGTGACCCACAGAAATATGCACTTATTCCCTGGATGTTTGATCTATTTTCTGATAATTCACTGGATAAAACTCCAAAAATGCTTATTGGGTAAAACTCTCAAGGATCATATCACCATGTGGGATGGGCGGCTGCTCAAAACAAGTTACAACATACGAAATGTCTCAGACTTACTGACGATCTGATTCCAGGCTGATGTTCTAACCATGATTGCTTCTGTGTCAAATTAATTTTCTGTTGCTGTCATATTTTAACATCTGTGAATGTAGTTAACGGCTGTGAAACAACAATGGTGTTCACATCTTCTCTATGATAGTTTGTGATAGACATCACAATGATCAAAAATCGTGAGATCTTCAAGGTCTCAGAAGGGGTCATGTGAGCTGTGAATGCTGTCTTTGCAGTTTTTGCTTCATTGCATTGGTTGTGACAGTTTTCTTTGTGCAGAAGATGGTATGTCCCTTTTTATTCAGAAAATAATGGAAATTAAAAAACACAAAATGTAATTTTTTTATGTTGAACGTAAAAACGAGCAGAGGGAGTCAGGTGGGAGGTACTAATTGATTTTTCATGGAAACCCCAGTTACCACGACAGGTCTAGGAAATGAAAGATGTGCATATATTTAAGAAAGTGATTTTCTGAGTTCTAGAGTAACATCTGGAAACTCCAGGATTTTGTTCTATTTGGATTAGACTATCAACTGATATTTTTCTCTTTGTGGTGCAACTTGTCATATTTGCTCAATCCAGCCTGAGAGCTGAATTAAAGTAGTATTTTCTTCATTTTGTGATGAAGAATTTCATGTTTTTCATGTAGCTTTTTTCTTTTTTACATTATTGTGAAATTCAGCTAATTCAGGTTTTTTAGATATAGATTATATAAAAGTACTGCGAGAAAAAGGCCCGAAATTGGACTATTTTTCAAAAAAGTGTATTTGAAATCTGAGGCTAAAATTTCACTCAGTCATCATATATGTGTGAACTTCATGTGCGAACCATAAAAATTTCCTGGAAATTGGAGATGATTGAGCAGAAAATGTTCTAAAGATCAGCTGAATTGAGATTGAATGACCTTGTTATCTTTATTCATACTAATTTGTTAATTTCTGCATTGTCACAGAGATCAACGAGTGCTTATCCCAGCCTTGTCTTAACGGAGGCACGTGTCGAAATAAGATCGGATCCTACCAGTGTGTGTGCGCCAGTGGCTTCAGCGGAAACCGCTGCCAGATAGGTAAGGATCAATCGAAAGCTTACACTTACAAATACGTTCACTTGGACCACCTGTACACAGGCACGTGTTTACTTATGTGTGCATCTTTATCGCCTTAAGACATAAACGAGTGCCTGTCGGAGCCGTGCATTAACAGAGGAACGTGTGAGGATCGGCCGGGCTCCTACCTACTAATACATTTTTATTTTCATAAGTGACTTCTGGTCGATGTTGTTGAAACCAGCTGATTATAACATCATCCAAAAAGCCTCTTTACCCTGTAAAAGGCTTTCTCTCTCCAATGGTAAATTGTTGTGAAGATAGCTGAATGCATTGTTAATAAATTCTGCCACACTGTAAAATGTCTCTGTGCAGAGCAGGACATGTGCGAGTCCAACCCCTGTCTGAATGGAGGCGTGTGTCGGGGTTACAGAAGAAACTATCTTTGCATGTGTAAAGACGGCTTCTTTGGGGATCAGTGCCAGATGTGTAAGTATGTTGTGCTGATGTTATGTGATGTTATGTATGATATCCAGTTTTTAATAACCCTGAGTTTACTGAGTTTAGCTAAAGTTAAGTACAGAAGAAGTTTATTGTACATATAAAAAGGGTGTGAGGTTGCTTCCTCGCACCTTATTCAACATGCCTTGAAACTATTATCTAAGCCTTTAAGGTGTTCGGTAGAGTGTTTTCTGAAGTCACAGATAAATTCCCATTGACTTCTATACAACTAGAAGTCTTTTTGCTGCCCTCTGCTGGACTTGGAAAAGAAAGCAGGTTTAAGGCCCCTCTTTTGGCTTCGCTTTGCAGATCCGGACACTACATCCATCTTTGATTTACTCCTGCATACTTATAATGCTTCATTTGCCTCACACACACTGTCATGCATTTTTTGGGATCTATTATATGCGAACTGGAGCACATAAAAATCTGTCATAGATAACCAAAACAGTGTAAATATGCTAAAAACAAGTAGAGCCATTAGAAAAATATTTATGAATAAGATATAATAGATAAATGGATAACTGCACTCAGTTATTGTAGTTGCTAAATAGCTTGGTTGATTGATGGTTATTGATAAACAAGACTGAGAGGGGCTTGCACACTTCAAAGGTTGCTCACTGTTCCCGGGTGAATCCTGTTGCTGCATTAGTTTGTCTTTGTCGCCCACCAGTGGAGGACCCGTGTGTGTTAAAACCTTGTGGGAACCGTGGCCGCTGTTGGAGCGACAGGAGAGGAAACTACAACTGCATGTGTAAAGTGGGACTCACGGGCAAAGACTGCGAGAAAGGTCAGTCGACAGCCTCACCACTCAGCACGCTCAACACTCAGAGCACACTTAACATTCGGATTAGATATGTAAAGTTGCCACTGTCCCCAGACCTGCTGCCCCCGCCCGGCCTTCACGTGCTGCGTGTGGAGGAAAGCGAGGTGGAGCTGCGCTGGGATGAGCCGGAGCCCTCAAACAACCTGATCAGCATGTTTGCCGTCACCTATGCTCCCCTGGGTCAGAGCAACTCCAAAACAGACTACCTAGACAGGCAGAAGTCCACCCACGTGATGCGAGGCCTGATGCCCGGCCTGCTGTACAACATCTCCACCTTCTCCATCAAGCTGAAAACCAACAGCAGTGACACAAGCCAACCTGCCACAGCACTAATACGCACCAGTGAGCATGCTCTTTAATGCTCTGTAGTCTTAGTATAATCTCAGAAGCTGAGCAACCAACTAAGGCACACAGATAGATTATAGACCTTTGATGAATCAGAATACTTTATTAATCCCTTAGGAAATGATGTATGTTACAGTTGCTCCAAGACAGTAACAGTAACTGACTAAAATATTTAAATAATAAAATATGATGTCTCTCATCTACATCAGATATGATGACATTATAATGTTGCCTAGCAACCACCTACAGGGGGAAAAAAATCACAGACCAGAATAATACTGTACCATGAGCATGTGTTAGATGGTCAAAGATGTCATTTTGACACATTAAAAAAATGGATTGAACCGTTTTTAAACCTTTTTATAAAAATCCGAATTGGTCATAGAAATGTTCAGAATGTCGATGAAGGTGAGCTTTCTTTAAAAGAGGTGGGAACGCAGTGAGTTCAAAAGCAGGTGAAGAAAACCATTGAATAAGGAGCTGTTAATCATTATGAAATGTTGAGCCCAGCAATGTTTATGACTTTTTTGTGGGTAATAAAGTAGTAAAAGTAGTTCACCTGGAACCGGAAAGCATTTCTTTGTCTTTGAATGTTTCCCTGCAGGGCCCCAGCCGGCGGAGCAGTTGCAGGTGGTCAACGTGTCCTCCTCTCAGGTGTGGCTGCAGTGGCTGGTTCAGGCTGCCCGCCATGCAGCCGTCAGCAGGGTGCACGTGTCCTTGTTGCCTTCAGATGGGAGGGAGGGTCGCACTGCTGTTCTCAACACGAGCACTACTGAGTACACCTTCAGGTCAGGTGCAGCACTTTAAACCAAGCTTTTATTTTTACATGCTGCCGGGTCATTTGTGTCTACCAAATGTTGCTGCCGAGGTCCGCTTTAAATGTTTTGGTGTAATATCCCTTTCAGCCACTAGTGGGAGCCATTTCATCAAATTTACTAAGCTTTTAACAGGGTACCATGAAACAGATAAGTTGAGGTATGACTGATGCGGACTCTTTGTGAACCTTTCACAGCTCATTACAGCCGGGTCAGATGTACACTGTGGATGTGTTGACTCAGAGTGGAATCAGACCAGATGAGTTTCCCTCCATGAGCCACTCACCAGGACCTCTGTCATTCTGGACAAGTAGGTTACATCACTCAGCAGCGAATACAAGAGCTTATACAACAACTTTATGTTGTTATTTGTATTTATTTCCGCAATTATGAGAAAACATAAAAAGAAACCCAAAACGATCTTTCACCATTCTTACGCCTCAGCTGTAAAAGGCTAATGGGTTGCTGTTGTCACCCCACCTGGTGGACACTAAAGTAGGTCCCTCAGGTAACACAGACTCACTGATGGGCAGACCAATCATCAACAGTCCGTGTCCCCCCCCCTCAAATTACTATTTTGAGCCAGGAAAAGCCTGGAAGTACTGAAGATGACGCTACATTATCTGATGGTCCCCTGTGAGCCATATTTAGAAAGGAAGGAAGAGCTGCCCTGTAAAAGGAAGAGACCTTCAAAAACACACTGGCTGCAGGAGGAATAGACAACTACTATTGGGGTGAGGGGAAAGAGAAAAAAGCAGGTGCGTGCAGCGAAAAAGGTAAAAAAACAGGAAGAAAAAGGAAAAAATTAAGGAAATGCATAATAAAATGGAAATTGAAAAAAGGAGAGTGGATAAGTGCCCAGTGCATCACGAGAAGTCTATAGTAGAATAACTGATCCCGCTCTAGCTCTAAGTTTTATCAAAAAGGTTTGAAGCCTAACCACAAGTATAATGTCATTGATCATATTTTATATACATTTTGTGATATTTGAGACATTTCTATAGTCTCCAAAACTTTCTCCAGACAAGGCCTTGTACAGGCCAGAGCAAAAAAGCTACCTAATCATTTGAGGAAACTCAGCCAAGGAAAGAGATTATTTTAATCCATTTAATACAATCATTTGACCCTCTGGATGTGTTACCCTCAGGGCCTCTTCCCCCACAGAACCTCTCCCTCTCACACGTGACCCCAAACTCAGCCTTGATCACCTGGAGCCGCCACCCGAGACACGTCTCAGACGGCTTTGTGGTCAACGTGACCCGAGGGTTGAATACCAGGAGTCGCTTCTTGCCCAACGGGAGAGTGGGATCGTACACCCTCCGTGAGCTGACCCCAGGGCAGCACTACTACGTTGCCCTCACGTCGGTCAGAAACACGGGGCCGGAGCAGATCCACAGCGTGCCTCAGCACCTTGCCTTCACTACCTGTGAGCTGTGTGCAATCACCTGGATTTGTTTTTTTCCTTTCAAATTTGAAATCTGAATTTCCCGAATCCTGAAATGTTTTTTTTTCTTTCCATGTAGTGCCAATGCCGGTCAGACCGGGAAGGAGAGAAAGACCAGCAGGGACAAGACAAGATACCCCATCTCAGCCTCAGGACGTGGCAGGCACAGCAGAAGAAGAAAACTCAGAGGAACTACCCAGGTACATGTAGCATGTCAGTTACTATTATAACTGCTTTAAATATATAACAGTAGATCAACAGTTAATGCTAACCAGATAGCATTTTGTTAATCTGTGCTGCAGATACACAGAACTCATTGACAGGAGGGGAAAGATAACAGCAAAGTTCACTCACCTGCCTCGAAAACCCATCCGGCATCGAACTAGTAAGTATAAGCAACTATGTGAGTGTCACCCTATATTTTAAAATATTTGGATAATATGAACACTTAGCCATAAACCAGGAACAAAAATCAATGAAATAGTTTGGAGTATTTTAAATTTTTACTCCTGAGTCACCTGAAAAACTCCCCCCGTTGCTAGGGGAGTTGTCCAGGCTATTCAGATTTTTTCTCAGTAAGTGCTGCTGTGTATTTTAATGGTTTCATTCTACATTAGTAAGAACGCAGTTCTTTCTGTCAATTTTTTAGTTTTATGGGCATTTTAGTTGTTGAAAAAACCCCCAACCAAAATTAAATTTGAAAATCAGTACCTATATCAATAGACAGATGTCAGCAAATGAATTATTATGATAATTAAGACACAGTAATAACAGATTTTTTTTTTAAAAAAAGAGAAAAACAATAGGATTGCGAAAGTGATTTATTAATTAATTTATTAATTAATGTATTATTTATTTATTAATTTGACACAAGTCAAATTAATTTAAAAAAAGGAATAAATACATATAACTTAAAAAACAACAACAAGGAGATGCCATAAACCCTAAGAAAAGAGTGGAAATATTTTTTTAGCAATAGACAATCAACTCGAAAAACTGATAAAAACTGGTAAAAAACAAACTAACTCCAAATTATAATATAATTAAAAATATATATAATAAAAGAATAATAAAATAATGAATAACAATGAATGGGATAAATGGCAGCAATTATTATTAATATTATTATTTCAGTCTTTTTTATTTACAAGTTTAGCAGTTTTAATCCTCTGCACATGCACCCATGATGCTGTAATACGTTTTAACCATTCTGTTAAATCAGTGGTTGTTTCAAGCTAAGGGACTGGTACGTAGAAACCTCCTCAAAATCTCAGTTAACACTTAAATTTCACCTTTCCGACTTTTAATTTGTTTTTTTCGTGATGATTCTAACAGGAAATGCTTTACCTTACAGAACCTGAGCCACCAGTTAGGTTAGAGAAGATGGAAGAAACAACAAACAAAATCAGCCTTGCGCTGGAGATCCGAGAAGAAGCTTTAAGAACAAAGCTTGGTAGGTGTTTTTTACACATCCTCTCATGTAAGCTGATCCCAGCGATGAGCCTCTTCTACACATGACACTCATGTTGTGTTGTGTGGGGGTAGAGCTGGAGGCTATCAACCCATGCTATCAGCTGTGGATAATGTGGAAGAGTGAGCCTGAAACCTGAGCTGAGGATGTTAATGGCAGCTGTTGTCTCATAGAGTCGCCCCAGGACTGCCGCAGTCTGCCCTGCCAGAACGGAGGTACGTGTGTGAACGGAGGCGACACCTTCATCTGCGACTGCGCAGACGGGTTCAAGGGCAGGCAGTGTGAACTGTGTAAGTTTATGTTCAACTTCTCTACACGTTCAGGGTGGGATGAGTCAGCTGCTTTTTGGCAAATCCTGTAAAAGAACTAAAGCCTGTATATAAAAGATGGATGTAGCCACCCTGACATCACAGCTGGTTTTGAAAGCCTCAGTGTTAATAGTTACTGCTGCCATGTTCGTTTTTTGGAGTCAGAAGTGGCCATATTTGAATGAGAGGGTGCAAAGTTATCTTCAATGAATGTATGAAGCTACATTCATAAGTGGAGGTGGATCACACCAACTACTACTAACAAATTCCTAGAATTTCACTCAGCAAGCATGAGACTACACTAGCTGTGACACAGACTTATATTTTCTCAGATTATACCATTAAACTATAAACCTAACTGTAGAAAGATGATGATGCAAAAATGAAATCTTAACAACCAAAGAGTCAAATCTGCACTGGACTATACCCCATTTCAGTAGAGACCTGACGTACAATATACACCCAGTAGCGCCGCCCACTCTGAGAATAATTGACAATAATTAATAATTAAGTAAAAAAACAACTTATAGTTAGTAGTCCACCCTCTCCGTCAAATAATAACGTGACTTCAGTCTTCTAAAAAACAACACGGTAGTAGTCGAATAGCTAACAATAAAGTTTCACAATGCAGGGTGCAGAAACCAGGTGATGTCACAGTGGCAGCATCCATCTTTTCAATACAGTCTATTTGTGGTGCTAGAGACGATGTTTAGGGATCAGTGGAATACATGCTCGGGCAATCATGAATATCTTTGATGGAGAGGTAGGTGACAGTTCAGTGAAGGGTTGTTAGGTTCATCCTCTGGGGACCATGAGCATGTGCGAATGCTCACATCCCACCGTGTCTTTCAGCAACGCATGCTTGGATCGATACAAACCCTCCTCTACGTCACAGTATAAATAATGCCACTCTATCAGTGCATCCTCTCAGGTTGTGAACATCGACTCATTTATGTTAGATTTGCATGCTGTCATGAAATGTCAACGTGAGAGCAGTGAGCTATGTATAGACCTTCATTATCTTAAAAGCAGGAGCCACAATCCACTGCGAATTGACCCCTCTGACATTTATGAATGGCTCTTACAGGTCAGAGGCACGATAAACAACACAAATACACCATCACTCGATTCGCACAGCACTGGCCTGTGTGCACTGAGCCACCTTCCTCACATTCTTTTGGGAGCTACTGTCAAATTTATAACTCAGTGTTTCTTATGGATGTTCAGGAGAGATCTGCACTTCTACACACTGTAGGCATCTTGGTTTAAGTTCGAATCTTTCCTGTGACAGAAAAATCGTACTCGTTTAGAGTTTCATTTAAAATGTTTACACTTAGAAACTACTTTGCAAATTGTAAGTAGTTCACAAGAGTCAGAAATTAGTTTTAATGGATTTAATACACGATGGCTGACAAATTAAAGGACAAGGCAACTTTAAGTGTTTTAGTACCAGCAAAACTCAGGCTACTGAGTGCAACCAGCTTCATGAAGGAGGTTCAATATCCTTCTGTCTGGATTCACTTACCCTAACAGTCAGGATAAAACGAGTTACTCTGCCATCAGTCAACCTGTCCATGTTTGTGAGTGATTTGATGCTGTCAACCCTGCCTCTTTCCTTTTGTATGCATTCACTGGTAGATTGGGAAAGTCTTGATTAATTTATTGAGTTGATAACCACCCTCACTCACCCTTAACCTGATTGTTGCTGTTAGATTTGTGGAGACACATAAGGAGGGGATATCCATGCATGCTGACCTGGTTCGCAGTTCATCACAGGGCCAACACAGAGATAGATAGACAGTGTCAGAGCATATGAACTGGACAGACAACCAACTTTTACAGCATTTGGCTCAAGTCACTTCAAGAGTCAGTCTTATGTGATTGATGAACCTATTTGCTGGGCCACTTTTACAGGCTACACAATAAATTTAAGGATAACTAAGCTACTTTAAATCGCATCATGAATCATGCATGGATGATATGCTCACAGAGAAATGTAGCCACGTTTAGAGAAGTGTAGAAATTAGATTGCAGAGGCAAAGCTGGAGATAATCAGGAGAGACGTTGTAGAAATGAATCAGTGAACCCAACGCAGAATATTTTGAACACATTGTCATTTGTTTTGCAGTTTTCAACTGAAGGCATGCTTTAAAACTACCCTATATGAACAAAAATACTGAGTCACCAGCACGTTAAAGCTACAGGAGCCGTAAAAACCCCATACCATGAAGCTCCCAGCATACAGTTTTTGTGCTGATGTTCATGCCAAAGGTTGTAGCCCAGTAGTTTTTGAGTTAGCAGAGAGTTGGTGACTTTTGCACACTATGCATCTCAGCATAGTGTGTAAGGTCTCAGATGCTGCTCTTTAGGTGGTCTGATACTGTGCTGCAATGAAATTTCAGCAAAAATGGACTAGCCCATCATTTTTTTCCACATTGATTCTTGGTTTAAACAAGTAGCTTAATTAGATTCTATCTTAATTCAAGGTTATTCATTACAATTTGGAATCACGTCGTATCTTATTCTAATTTTGACAGTCCACTTGAAACTTGAATGACTTATTTTAAATTATTTGTAATTTTTTAATTATAATTTCCTCCTACTTTGTTCTTCAGTTCTGTGTTTCTTTTTTAGCACTGGTTTTAAAAATGTGCTATACAAATCAACTGTAATAATATTATTTATTATTATATATTAATGATTGTTGGTTGTAAAAGGTATGACTGTTGTGGTTATTTCACAGTATAACTGTTTGTAGTAGAATATGCACATGCCTTTATTCGAAGCATTTGGAAATGACTAACGCTGACTGAACAGTATGTCTCAAAAAGGGAATAAACCTTATTACAATCAAGTCATGCACCTCCTCCTCCAAAGACAGAGTAGAAGAATATTTTATTTCACTTATATGTACATGCTGATGAATGTGTGTGTGAGGACACAGTCCACATACCCCACCTCCCCGCTGACTCTGCACCCAAACATCCAGCGTCAGATTGTTTAAACATTCCTTTCCTAAAGCCATCCATCAGCCGCAGAGAAGCTCTGCTCCTAAACCATCCCGCAGACTTTTCCTTTGCTGATAAAGCACTCAGACCTCATGTTGTTTAACTTTAACCTCTGTTTTTGCAGCGTGCCAGCGAGTGCCACACCCGTGTACCCGCCTGTACTCTGAAACCAAGAGCGTGCCCGTCTGGGAGGGTGGTGTGTGCCATTACCTGTAAGTCACGTCAAACATACGTCTGCCAATCTGGGCTTGAATTAAATGTTTAAGTGTGGCCTAATGGATCCAATAAAAGTGCCTGCATTCTCTTTCGTAGGTATAAAAGGACATATAAAGTGCAGCAGGATGTGTGTTATCGAGAGATTTGTGAACCGACGCCTTCCAAGAAGAGTCAGAGTGAGTTAAACAATCTGTCTGCGCAATATTTGTAAGACGATAAACAAATGCAATGCTGTTCACAGACTAACTTTAACTGTCTTAACAGCCAGAAGAACAAACACACAACAATAAAGGTTTGTGATTTTTTTTTCAGCCCTTTTTATGAACTGCTATTGTAGAGGATCACAAGATTTTCAGCACTTACCCTCAAAATGAGACTTTTCTTTTCTCTCTCTCTCTCTAGAGCACTTGGAGCCTGATGAAAGGACTGTCATCACTGTCATGTGAAAAACCTCCTTACTTCAATTTTGGTGTTTATAATCTACTTGAAGTAACTGATTATGGTCATTTTTTGTGCTGAAAAACCCTGTCAGAGCCCACTGTAACATTTCACAAACAAACCATCAACCATCTGAATATGAGGCTGCATCCCGAGAGTTGCCTTTGTAGCTCGCGGTAGCACGATCAGTCAGATGAAAAACGTCCCGCATCACGTATCATTTGCAGTGTTTGCTGACTGAGTTTCATACAACCACATATGGTATGCAAATATGAATCCTAGGCAGTCAACTGCACTGCATCAGAGACCTTATATACCTCATTTCAATGTCCAATGCTGACACATTCGGAGAGGTTTACGTTTGTGATTCAGCTGCAGGTTTGTCCCTCAGGGAAGTAAAGGCAGAGTCTTTTCCTTACATCAGTCCCATCATCTCCTTACGAAGACAGCAGGAAATGTGTACTTTCACCCTTAAACTGATCTCGTCCTCTGACAATGATGCACAGCGTTTTCTGTGTAGAATATGTTCCTCTGTGTCTCAGCAGGCGTCGCTGCTCACTAATCTGTAAATAGTGTTTATAGGCCATTTTGTAGGTGAATATTTTAATAATAAAAATGTTAAAATGATTCCTGTTGTGTGTGTGTTGCAGTTCTTGCCATCATTTGTCACACTGTGTTGAATCTATCGTGTTTTGACAGCATCAAAAACTATACTAAAAGTATTTTATTAACAGATTAAAGGAGAGCGGTTGTACTCATTTTTAGCGCCATTATACTGTTTTTGGAATCTATTACAGTAGCTTAGCACAATTTAGCATTAGTTCATGGCTCACAATAATCCTTATCTTAAACTGGGTCTTGGTGCAGTGCCTCAGTTCGCCCTCTGTCTGATACAAGCTGGTTTGGCTCATGTCTTTTAATGTGTTGCCCCTCATAAATGGTTTGAATAGCAAGTAAGTGGAGTTGTGTGCCACAGATGACCATATTAGGGATATCCTGTTTCACTGATAGGCATCATGCAAAGCCAGAGTAGGAAAAAATGTCCATAGGCTATGTGCAAAAGATAGATGTGACCACCTTGGCATCTATATTTTGAAGACTCAGATTTGTAGGCATGACTATATTTGTGTTCGTCTGTTTGTTTTGTGCTTTTTTAGAGCTATAAATTACCATATTTAGAGATTGCTAAGCTATCAGCTAACACTGACAACTTAGTTTATTAGTACTTTTGTGTGGTGCTAATAAAGTGGCATTTATAAATTGTATAGCGGCTCACAGAAATGGAGATATTTTCTGATTAATGCCAAACCAACATCCAAATAAATATCGTGGAATTTCACTCTTTAAACACAGACCGCTTGGATGGTGTGCACTTTACAGCAAGCCAGATGAATGCATTAAAACTGCTACAAAATACACCAACAGCTCAAACATGGTTAAGTGCTACAGTTTAATGACACTGCTTGGTAAAGGTGAAGCCTAAGAGACCGACCAGTAATTATCCGCTTGTTATAAAGGAGGAAATTAACTACAGAGCTCAAAATCTTTACCAGGCTGTAAAAGTATTGTTTATATAGCTGAAATTGGCTATTTTAACATGAGAATCTGCAGAAACTGACTCACTTTTGGAGCCAGCCTTTAAGAATCTGAGCAACTGCAGTTTTTGGTTCACTAACTCTGCAATCTGAAGCTTGAGTTTTGGGCTCCCAACCTCACTCCCTGGCTACTTTTAATATGAGCATCCACCTGTGTTACAGTATAAGTTTGACAGAAAATAAGGAAAAGCAGAATAGGCTCATTTTAAGAAGAGAAAACACCCACAACTTTGTTTACTCTGTTAATGGAGACTTTTTTTTTTTTAAGTTTACTACTGAACGTCACTGCTCTTCTCTTTGTTCCTGTGTGTGTCTGGTTTATTGAGTTACTGAAGCATGCAAAAGTGGGCGGAGATGCAAAATTAAAGACTCCAAATCCAAACTTTAGCTTTAATCATTAAATTAGGCCAATTTGGGACATACTTCATGAAAGAAAACAGAGCATGGGCATGCCTTGGGTTTTGTTAATCAATCACCCCAGTCAGAAAGGAGACTGCTCTATCAGAACATCACCACATAACAAAAGCTTCCTCGCTGCTGTAATTTGTCTGCCTAACGCCCTGTAGTCATGAGTCTCTAGCTCTGCCAAAGTGACTCTTCTAAGCCTCAGGCTATATACAGACAGGGGTCAAATTAAAGGCAAATGTAAACTAAATAAAGAAGAAAAAAAAGATGACGAAGGGCCACTGATCGATGAGAAAATAATATGAATCATATTTACCAGAATTCAAACCAGCTGGAGGCAGATGAAATATTAATTTGCCATATTAGACCCACTTGTTTACTGCCTTAAAGAAAAGCCTCACACCAGAGCCACTGGGGTATTGTTTATATTACAGTGGAACAGCTGATAAGGACACTGCAGTGAGTGTCACAACAACTGGATGTTCTCAAGTAAAGGACATGCCCTCCATGCCAAAAGTCCAAAGCTGAACAGACAGTGAAGCAAGAAATTTCAAAGAAAGCTTCCACTTAAAACGGAGAAGCTGTGCCATCCAGATCCTTTAAGGATTTTGAAAAACTTCTTGACGACCTTAAGTTGTTTCATCAGTATATCTATGAACTGTTATACAGAACATGTAAACAACAAAGTTGTTTCTCCCTTTCACATCTGCTGGACTCAGAGACCAGTGTTGCTAATCTAGGAAACCTTGTTTCAGTGAAAATGAGCTATCTTGTGTTGGGTTATATGACTGGAAAGAGGTGTTGTTGGTGCTCTGATAATGTTTAATCATAATCATTGATCTCATGAGATCAAATATGTGAATTTCTTTGTGAACTTAAACCTAAAAGATAATGTCATTCCTTTATTAAACAATTATTTTTTTCAGTTTTTCTCCTAAATATATCCGTTTTTAATATTTTTGTTCCTTTTTTCTTTTATTTCCCTTTTATTTCCTAGTAGATTTATTTTTAAACTGCCATTTTTTAATAAAAGAATTTAAAATTTGTCTTGTAAATATTTCCCTCACAATTTATTTAATTTTAAAAAAATAAATATGTCTGGGGGTTTTTTAATCACACGATTTGAACTTTTTCCTTTTCAGTTTGACTTTTCATAAATATTACATTTTGTCTCATAAAATTTCCATTTTTCTTATAAATTTAAATAATTTATATCAATCTGGAACCTTTTGCCATACTTTTTTTTTTTTAGCTTTTGTCATTATAGCTTTTTCTTATGCGTTTTTTGTAATTTGCAATCCTTTTCTTTTAAATTTAACTGGGTTTTTTTTTGTAAATTTCCAACCTAAATCACCAACCCAACAAAAAATATCCTTTTTTTAAAGTCTAACATGCCATCTAGATAAAGTCGGTCTTTTTTCCACTTTATGCATTCTTTATATCTTTATTTGAGGCATGCGTATCTTTTAATGTAGAAATTATAATAATATAAATAAATAAATGACATTAACTTGTTGTTTCCTTATTGTCCGCTGGCTGTAATATTTCCGACGGCACGTGAAGGCAGCAGAAGCCAGAGCGCTGCGCGCCCCCGTTGCCCCCCTTCCTGCCCGGAGTGAAAACTGAGAGGAAAAAGCGTCGGGAGCAGAGACCATGGAGGGGGAAAGCTGGATGTATTAGCTAGTTTGCTGCTTAGGGCACTTTTTACTCTTCTTTCGCTTCTACCCACAGAAATCAAAGCGTCTCAATGTGGAGATATCCGGTGTGTATTTTACGTTGCTCGTAAATCTCCTGAACAGTCAAACAATCAACTGCGAGTCGGACCGCGGACGGTTAGCACAGCCTGACTGAAAGTTAGCCCGCTCCGGCTAACTTAGCCCGCTCCAGCTACCACGAAAGGACAAAAAAACCCTAAAAACACGATAGTGAGTAAGAGTGTCGGGGCTTGAAGTAACTCGTAATGTTGCCTCCCGGGATTAATTTCAGATACGGATGAGAAAGAAATTCTCTGGGAACAGCGAGAACAACAGCGAGCCAGACAACCACCGTCGTTATGCTGGGGTTGATCCGCGGCTCCGGCAGCCCGTCCGAGTCCCGAGTGTGGCCGCACTCGGTGCTCTGGAGGCTGGGGGGCTTCTTCTTCCTGCTGCTGCTGGAAGGGGCCGGCTGCCTGGCCAGCCCGGGCAGCCCCGTAGGCGTCAACAACAACAACAACAACCCCGGAGTCAACATCTACATGAGTGTGGAGGAGGTGAAGAAGCTCCTGGGTAAGGAGGCCTGCATAGTAATCCAGCTGTGTTCAAACTTTGCAATCTGTCCACTTGTCTGTCCACTTCATGTGTTTGTGTGCCCCTCACATCTGTAAATTTAGCTTTAAAACTTGGACGAACTCCACCGAACTGTTACAGCTAATTGTGCAGGTACATTATATCAATGATTTACAGCTGTGATTCTTTTCTATTTTTTTCTAGTGTTTCCTCTGTATTTGTAAAAGTAAAAAAAATTCTCATAAATTCTTACTTTTTATCTGGCAAATTTGTGAGTTTTCTCTTCTAATTGTGTTCGTTTTTCATAAAATAATATTTGTTCTTGAAAAATTGCCCCCTTTCCCGTATATTTCACTGTTTTTGTCTTTTGAAATTGCCCTTTTAATCCTAAATTTGCCAGTTTTTGTCCATTTGATTCGTCAATTAGTTTGTGGGGGTAAATGTTTCAGTTTTTCTAGTGAATTTTCTTTTTTTGGGGGGGGGGTTTCCCCCAAAAAATTCTCTCGTGAATCAGACGTTTTCTTTTACTTTTCTCCTTTTTTTTAATGTCCTATTTTTGCACATTTGTCTAATGAATTTATCCGTTTATCTAGGAAATATAGGAGTTTAAAAATATTTTAAGTTTATCACTTATGTTCTTGTAAATTGGCAAGTTTTGTCTTAATTTAAGACTTTCTTTTAAAGATTTTTTTGTCTAATTATTTTGTTCTATTTGGTAAATTTGCAAGTTATTTCTTGAATATTTATTTAAACTGTCCTCGTGAATTTATTAGTTGACTGCCAGTGTCACTGATGAGGCATCAGTACTGTACATGTACGGGTCAAAGTAACCTTTACATGTTTCTGATATGTTGTGATGTAATTGGTCGTCGTTTTTGTTGTTGTTGTTGTGGTTGGTCAGTTTATAAGGTTGTGTCTCATGATTGTTATGATGTTGCTGATTAGGATTAAATGTACAGTGGCATTAGAACATCAGCAGAATAATCGGAAGTGCTGGTTGTCATCTCATGACTGTGCTGCTGTTGGTGCAAGCCATCAGTGTTATGTTGGTCTAACACTGTCTGAATGTTTAAAATCTTAGTGACAAGGTGAAGCCAGCC
The DNA here is from genome assembly GCF_057382275.1 of Copadichromis virginalis. Classification (NCBI taxonomy): domain Eukaryota; kingdom Metazoa; phylum Chordata; class Actinopteri; order Cichliformes; family Cichlidae; genus Copadichromis; species Copadichromis virginalis. Next base: position 14,087,351 of record NC_140639.1, on the reverse strand, counting down.
TGTGAATCGGTCCTAAGTTGTTAATGGAGGGTTTGCTTTAGAAGTGTTGAACGTGCACTTTGAAACCAGCCATTTACCATGTGCACAGGCTAATGAAGGGGTAGAAGTGTTTGTATGTAATGTCCCCCTGGAGGGAGTAATCTCGTGTTGCAGCTCCTGCTAACTGACGTCTTCCTTTCGATAAACGAGTCATCTTATAGTGGCATCAGCAGAATTATGTTGTTTCTGTTGGGGAATCTTTTGGGAAGTACCTCCAGCTGCATCCAGCTTTTTTAACAGGACCGTGTGCTGGTAAACCTCCCTGTGTATGGGCCTAATTTATAGCAGGTACTTTTGGGATGTGGTGTTAAATCATTTGTTTGAGAATGACCGGCACTGTTGTTTGATTAGTTATTGAACAAGTGTTTTTTTGTTTTTTTTGTGAGGTTACGTGTATTTACAGCATCACCAGGGATTAGCAGATTTAAAAACAAAAAAAAATTACAATACCCATGAGATATTTAAGGAAGTTAAATAGGATTTGATGGGGAAAATACCCATTTAGTTTTCTTTTTCCATAGTTTTTGAGCCCTTAAGTCTTCAAGTACAGGAGATAGTCACATGAAGTCGTCAGGGCTGTTCTTCTACATCACTATGTGAATGTCTCCTGTACTTTGAATCTACAGGGGCTCTGAAAGGGTGAAGTAGTAATGTAAATTAAAAAAAAAATTTTTTTAATTTTTAACCTTGATGTACTTGGAGGCTTTGTAACACATGAATTCAAATATTCACTAGAAAAAGTTGCATTTCCTGCGAAAATGCAGTGTGAATGCCTTGTAGTGTAATCTGAAAACAGCAGAAGAAGGAGAACCTGTTGAAAAAACACTGTGTAGAAGCTGAACTCTTTGCTGAAAATGGCTCTATTTGAAAGGGTACACTAAGCAGTGTTAAGAAAGCAGATTACATGCAAGCAGGGAAGATGTGCGGCAACTGTCACATGTAGGATTCGAACCATTGCCACCGGATCTCACGGCGGCTGCTCATTCCACTGAGCCAAACCAGTTCTGGTCTCAAGCAGAAGAAGCTAAATTGTGCTGAAAATGGGTGAAAATGCTGAATGTTCAGCAAAAAACAGACAAAGAACCTGAAAATTGTCCTGAAAAGAGGTGAATCAGCAGAACCCGGCCTGTCTGCTCTAAGAACGGTTGCTCCATCTCACTGAGCTAAAACATGGCTCAGCTCAGCAAGCTAAACTGGTGATCACACTGATAATGTTGTCCCATTCAGCAAAATGGGCCAAAAAATCACATAAAAAGCTTAATATCTGAAAAAGTATAGAAGTTATGAGCACCAAAAGATACAGCACGCTTCAGCAGAAAGAGCAGAACAGTTTAAAGTTTGAAAATCGGCTGAAAACTGGGGGACTAGTTAACCAGCAAAGGTCAGAGCAACTAGAATAATAATAACTAGAAAAAGTTGCATTTCCTGCGAAAATGCAGTGTGAATGCCTCATATTGGAATCTGCTGAAAACAACTGAAAAAGCAGAATTAACTGCTGAAAAGAGGTGTAGAAGCGGAAGTGCTTGCTGAAGATGGCTGTATGTGAAAGGGTACACTGAAGAGTGTCAAGAAAGCAGAGCGGAGGCAAGCGGGAAGATGTGTGGAAACCGTCACACGTAGGATTCGAACCTTTGCCAGCGGGTTGAGGCATTCACACATTAATATCATGGTAAAAGTTTCTGTGTGTAAATTTAATATCCTAAACTTAATGTCCAAAAAATATTTGCTGATTTTGAGGGTCAGGGACTTTTTCCAGATTTAATTTTATATGGAGTGACTGTGCCGTGTATAATTGCAGGAAATGTAACGAGAATTTCCTAAATTTTCAAAGAAAGGACTGTAGTCTCCCTGCCAAAATTATGCCCCCACCATTTCCCAAATTGAGCCCTTGTGTCCTCATGCCACATGCATTCAGTATTTCATTGCCTGCAGCCTTGACTTGTTAACTGCCCCGGCACCAATGTACCACCCTTTGTGCTTTCTCGCTCCTCTCTGACTGGTGTTGGATCGTTGGCTGACTCTGTCCCTTTGGGTTCCCCTTGTTCTCCATCACGTTACAGTTAATCTTCTGCTGCCAGACCAGGGCCTCTCTTGCGGTTTGCCTGAAACCTCATCTGGTTGTACGGCGAAATCTCTTAATGTTTGACAACTATGTCTGCGGCGCTAAAAGTATGTGTGGACAGAATCTTCCATGATGCAGCAGTAACTGCAGGAATTAAACTTGCTTGAGAGTTGAGTTGCCCGGTGTCAGCATCGTAATGTAGACAGCCTGCCGGAGAGTCTGACTGCAGTTTACTTTTGGTTTTAATCAGGTCTCTGTATTTTGTAAGATGTCAAACACATTTATGAAAGCAGATTTATAACATGCATCTACAAAAAAATTTAATTTCATAGGTCATAGTGGGGATAATTCAGTTTCTGCAGTTTTTTAAGACTTCGAATAATTCTATCAGGCATTGTCAGCACTAAGTTGCACTATGCTGTGTCTAAATGTGACATAGTAAAAGTGCAGGTTAATGTGTCTTCAATAGGTTAGTTTGACTCTGAACTGACATTGAAACATAAGTCACAAACCAGCTGATGAGCAACTGTCATTTTATGCAAGGTACAGTAAGTTCATGTGTTTTATTATTCATTGCTGAATCAGTGCTGTCCCCTTATTCACTATAAGAATGCTTTGAGAGCAAGCTGTTGCATAAATAAGACTATCTACAACAATCAGGTTGAGTGGAAACAATGCAGCTTTTACATTTTAGTTAACACCATATGGAAACACCTTTGAAACCCCCAAAGTGGGGGTATTCAGAAGTGCACTTTACCAGCCTTGTGTGCAGGAACATGTCCGTGACTTCAGCTAGAGGGGGCTTTAATCTCCTAAAATAGTTTTCACTACCACAACAGGAAAAGCTTGTATTTAATATAAAGTAAAGCTCTGAACCTGAGGTATGTGCTTGGCCATGTAATTAATGTGTTATTCACACAGCCACTCTGTGTACAGTTACACTGTTAACTGGCCTGTGAGTCAACACATAAGACTCTTTTCTTGGGAATCTTTGGGACAGATCAGAGTAGGAAAAGCAGGTGTAAGTAATGAAATTGGCTGGCCTGTTTTTCAGCATTGTTGCAGGTTGTTGCATTATTTCAACAAACAGAGGGCAACTCATTAAGTTTCAGGAACACTTTGAGTTGTATAGAAATCTATGGGAAAATAGACTCTTGCTTCATGACATCAGTAAACACATTCCTGGTGAGTTTATTGCCTAATTGGCTAGCTTCAAGTCTTGCTTGTGGGAAGGCTGCTTGGTATTTGTGGCCATTGAACCAAGCAAACTGTTGGCAAAGGGAACAGAATTTAGAATTTTTTTTTGGGAAACCCTGCATTTAACATCACTTAGGCAGGTAAATGATCAAGGATCTAGTTGTGTCATCTGCATAACAGCTGACACAAGTTATCAACATTCAACTTCACACTCTGCTTCTGAATATGTTTCTATTGCGGGTCTGTCTTAGTCGCAAATGTAGGTGACACATTTGCATTTACATTACGAGATTGTTGCGGTACAGAGCCATGTATTAAATGAAGCTTCAAAGCAAAGAATTTGTGTCAGATTTTTATCACTGAATTATTCAACGTACTCAATGAATCATTGCTGCCCTAAAGTTGACCTTGAAGGGCTTGGCTAATGTAAACCATATTTTAATGTTATGTTAACATGACCCCAGTCTACACCCCCCAACAAAGTATTATCAGAATTTATTCAAAGTTTTTCGAGCTATCAGCAGCAAACACTACCAAAATCATTAACTTTTTGGTAACGGTAATAAAAGTGGACCAAATGTAGAGCCTTGAGGAACACCGCAATTAAAAATGGAGAGCAGAGGAGCTATATTATATATATATAACCACAGAAAAGTTTCCATTAGAGAGGCGAAGGTGGAGAGTAGAGCTCAGCATTGTAGATTGTGTAGGAGAATAGTGTTTGACTATGTCAGAGGCAGCATTGAAAAAGCATTGAGAAGTTGTTGTTATAATAATAAAATGTAATATAACCATTTAATGTAGTGTTGGAGTGGTGTGTGCGCTCATAGCTGATGGACTGTCTGTTTTATTCTGATAACTCTACCAAACAGTCTGACTCTCAGGGGGCTGGTAAAGAACCGGAAAACTCTCTGCATGGATGACAGACGGGCAGCATCCCTGATTGATTTTGCATATGATAAATGAGTAGAGAACTGTCTGCCTCAAGAATCCACATGCATTCCTACCCTCAGCTCCCATATCAGCTCTTTCTCCAGGCCCACATCCTTGGTCTGAATTGTGTTGCAGCTGTGCAGGTCAGATTAAATTACTGAAGCAGTGCTCGAGCCCCAGGATCAGTTTAAAAGATGAGCCAACTCTTTTTACAAAACGTTACACTCCTCCTGATATGAAGGAGCGCAATGAACTTCCATGAAGGTTGAACCCATAGTTTGTTAATCACATCTGTAAGAAATTACATTTAAGTAGGGAAAGAGTTGGGTCAGTTAAGTAACAACAGATCTTATTCAGAGGAAGAGGAAAGAGGGGAGTGTCTGTTAATCAAGTTATTCTGTTGTCCATAAAACATCAAAAACCGAAACAGGCCATCACTTTCTTACATCAAATATAAGGATGGGAATCAAGAAATATTTCCATTTGGAATTCTAAGCTAAACATTTATACTTTAAGGCAAAACTTTACTGCTAAAACTTTAACTCACCACCACTTACCAAATGTGAATGTTTACTATAACAGTCTGTTAGATCTTCCATTTTAGAGGCTTTTCAGAAACCTCTTAAAACCACCGTGACCGTTATTGTTCGTTTGGTTTTCACACAGACGCTGCATCACATTGGCCACCTTGGACTGCATTCATGCGGCCCGTGACCCGAGCTGTGACACTGGTTTTACAGGCCTCAATGGCTTTCTTTGTGTCTTTCTCTCTTTCCTGTCATGTTGACCATCCATGCGATTATTTAAAACATGAAGCAAAAATAAGTTTTCTGCACATTCATTTACTGTCACCTATAATAACAACCTCACTGAGCCTATTTTTCCAGGGTACGATCCCCAGTGGGTTAAATCTGTAACACAGAAGATTTTTCTTGGTGGAAAAGCTGCATACAAGATCCTTGTTGTCTAATCTTTGCTCTGTATTAGTGCAATGCTTTTCCAGAGCTCTACAAGTCAAGCAAAACCTTTGCTTCCTCAGACCCCAGCTAAAAATTAGAATTGTGCAGACAAAATGAGCCGTTTTCCTATTAAAATTGTTTTGAAATACTTTTGGGTAAAATGAAATATCGTGATAGAATATGGGTGAAATGCGCATGCACAGTGCCTTTGTTTTCATTCACACATGGCGGAAAAAGCATGGTGGCGACGGAGAATGAGAAGGGTGAAAGCGGATTGTTGAATGAAACGGATGAACCAGAATTGGTTTGTAAAAATAGTGCAACTTCACTGGTGTGGAACTGGTTTGGCTTTCGTCCATCAGATACACACCAAAGCACAATTTTTGGTCGAGCATGCAAGCGGGCCGTTGTTATTACTGTGTTTTTCGGAAAAATACGGCACACTTAAAATCTATCCTTTGATTTTCGGAAAAATCGACAGTGCCCCTCATATCCTGGTGTGCCTTATGTATGAATTCTGGTTGTGCTTACTGACCTCGAACCGATTTTATGTGGTACCCTGCTCAAAAATCTGTCAAAAATGTTTGAGTACGACTTTGCTAAACTACGAAGCCACACCGCTTGATGGATTGTCGGAGCATTACGGCTACCGTAGTCAGGAGCCTCGCGGAGTGATATGTACTGTGCTTCAACATAATATTATCGTATTGTGTGTGTATAACCTCTTTTTAAGTTTTGTGGATATTATACATGGTTATGCTCAGGATATGTCGGCCAATTTCCACTGGAAATGCCTTTTGGTTAAACTGTCAGCAAGGAATTTGCATTTGCAATGTTAAATTTTTATATAGCTTTAATGCACTTAAAAAAAAAAAAACAGCTGCTTGTTTAAGTGAAAATACATTGATGGGTTTTTTTTGCACTAATAAAGTTGTGGAGTTTTGTCTTGCGTCAGTTATATCGTTATCGCATATTTTCAAATCTATATTGTGATAAATATTTTTGGCCATATTGCCCTGCCCTACTTTTGGGAATGGGAATTACGTTTAATGCATCTAAATTTGTTGAGAGACTGAGTCAGTTTCATAAAGGAAATCCAACAGAAAGCATCATAGTGCTACCAGAATAGTTTTATTATTAATAATAGATTGCATTTATGTAGCGCTTTTCGAGACCCTCAAAGCACTTTACAATTCCACTATTCATTCACTCTCACATTCACACACTGGTAGAGGCAAGCTACAGTTGTAGCCACTGACTGACAGAAGCGAGGCTTGCACCATCGGCCCCTCTGGCCAACACCAGTAGGCGGTAGGTGAAGTGTCTTCTTGCCCAAGGACACAACGACCAAGACAGACAGAGCAGGGGATCGAACCGGTTACAAGATGAGCTTCCCAACCCCCTGAACCACGGTCGTCCTTAAAGGGCCCTTAATAACTACTACTAATAACTACAATATAAATATATCTAATGGCGGGAAAAAAAAAGATTTTTAAAGACAAATAAGTGAAATAATGTTTGACATTCTAAGATGTATGAATTATGTTTATTATTGAAACACGTGATATCATAGTTTGGCTGCTCGATAACGCAAGGCAATTTACAACTACATCGTGTATTACATGACTGTATTATTTTGGACATGTTGAATTACTGCTTTGCTGGTAGGTTCACTCTCTGCTGTAGCATGTACAGCACATACACGAACAGCATAAACATCTTAAGGATTCAAAAATCTTAATAAAACTGAAGATGTCTATGATGGGCTGATCAGGCAAGTCTGTGTTATCTTACTTAGTGTTCAATGCAATATATTTTACTTTATAACTTCTTTATTCGTCAGCTTTATCGCTGGTGGGAGGAGCTGGAAAAAAATGCTTTTCTTCACATTTAAGCTTGTTGATCAGATGGTTTGAAGGACTGTCACTGGGTTTTTACCTCTGAAGGATTTGATTATGATCACAGTAATGAGTGCCGTTGTTGTCAACTCTGGAAACCCATTTTCTGTTTTAGGGTGCTGTGCCACCAATGCATTGTTTGCTATGTGTCATAGAGATGCAGTCAGTAAGCGTCAAATAGTCTGAACAGTACGTTATGATGAACTGAGGTGCTGTTTCAAGGCCCAGTTTAAGATGAGGATTATTTTGGACTGCGAGTCAAGCAAAGCTACTCTAGTAAAGCTCGAGGAAAAAAAGATGGAGTGAAGATAAATTCAGAAAGACAAATGGAAAGAGAAAGATGCTAACGCCAGAGACGCAGAGGATGAACTGTCAATCATATCAAGGAATATTTTCAAATGTGACTCATTCAAAGATACTCTTAGACTGCAAGAATCTAAGAGCAGCTGAGACGAATAATTTTATTTTAGTAGTCTAACATTAAACATATAAAGCTGGAAATGAGCATAATAGGTTTCCTTCAAAACATATAGATCCTTTCCTTTGCACATCGTTGTTCCTTCCAAGGGGAAAACTTCTAGCTGTGTAGTCATGTTTTTCAGTCTCGCAGTCAGGCGAGTAGGTCAGAGTTGAGTGTAAATCCTCCAAAAATGACAAATAAAGCCAGATCTTTTTCAACATGCAAGCTAAGGAGTAAAACTCTACGTCCAGGTCGGGTAACAGGCTTTCCTCCCCCCCTCCAAAGACCTGAAAGACAAAGCCGGGGCTTTGAAAAAGAGCCTGTGAACAGTGAGGAGTGATTGGCAGCAGTATTCATTTCCTTCATGCCACTCTCCAAGGATCCCGTAGCTGAATAGAGGAGTCCCTGCCTTCACATCTTTTGTCTGAAAATCTCTGCACTCAGAAGTTCTGCAAGGCATCAACACGTTTTAGAAGATGGTTGCCCTCCTGTTGAAATCGGAAATATACTGTCATGTTTTCTTTCAGTATTGTAGGATTATTTAATTTGACTTGAGAAATGTTAGGAGCAGGAGAAGCTTAAATCAGATGGAGCCTTTTCATCTTTGTGCTGTCATAAAATAGGTGATATGCTGTGTTAGGGGAATGCACCTCCCTACATCTGACCTCGTGCTCACAACCTAGCCTTTCAAAGGCTGCTGTACAGTTGTGACCAAAAGTTTTGCCAGTGGCCTCACTGCTAAAACTAAAGTTTTATTTATTTGCCAATAAGTTTTTCGATATGTGTGAAATCCTTGTGATTGTTGTTCAATAAATCACAAAAACGTGTAAAAAAACAAACTTTGTGCCACTGCCAAAACCTTTGGCCACAACTGCACACACAAAGCCAAATATAGATGAGGTGGTGTGAGATGAGAGGCCTCTTAAATGACCCTTTTATTCAGGATGAAATGAAACTGCTGATCATTTTCTCAGTGAACTGGTTGATATTTGTTGAGTAAACGAATGAGTCCCTTTTGAGCAAAAAGTAACCATGAATGAGGAGCCTTTTAATAGGACAGTCTTCCCCAGATTCCTCTCCCTGCCTTCATTCGCGTCTGCCCTCGGGCTGCTCCAAGGAAGAAAAGAAAGAAACTGATGTACAGCCTCTTTGAAGTGAGTGAAAGAAAGCCACAAAGATGGTGACTTAATGCGAGTTTTTCTTCTGGCTTTAAGGAACCCTGAAGTTCATCTAGTGCTGTTGTTTGCAGGCCATCTGTAAAAGCTCAGCAGTGCTCTTCGTTCGGGAAGTTCGGTCATGCTAAATTCACATCATTAAGGGGAATTCAGTTTTTTATTCCTAAACTTGGATGCTAAAACTCCTTTTTAGTTACTGGATGTAAAGAAACTTCTAAAAGTGGTTTTCTGCAGAGAAAAGCGACTAAAATGTTTCCAGGGAAAGAGATGATGATGTGTTTTCAAGAAAGAAGATTGATCCCAGTTTAGTTCAGTTTTAACACACGTTTACAGAAAATATGCAAAAGTAAGGGTAAAGTAATGTTTCCGTGAGTGTGAACAAAATAATCAGAAGAGAAAAAAATAAAACTAAATTAAAGAAAAAGTTTTAATGTATTCAGTTTGACTTTTTCCTTTCTTATAAATCAAGCCCATAAATCAAATCCCGTTACAGCAATGCACTGTAAGAGCTGAGATGACTAACATCTTCGAGGAGGAAGTAAAAACCACAAGGTTCGTGTATTTTGAACCAATGGAATGATCATCAGTTGAATTCGGCTGCTTTTGTCTCTGGATCAGCAGTTTGGTGTCTGTTTCAGCTTTCTTTCACTGCATGATGTGCACGTCTCCTGAGGCACGAGACTGCTGTCGCCTGGTGTTCCTTTCTTTTGCCCCCAGCAGGCATCACACAGTGGATGCAGACCACCAGGGACAAGCAGTTACTAGAAAAAATGAAAAGATGCCCAGTGTGGAGGTCTTTGGTTGCTCTGACGTTTGTCTTGGTTTTCAGTAATCTGACCCATAAACAGGACTGACTTCACAGCGCTGTTGTAAAGTCTCATCCTGCCCTTCTGCTTGATCTGCATATATTTCCAGATAGTGTAGCCTGCAGAAAAAGCTGTTTTTAATTTTATCAGGGGGTTAAAGACCCTTGATTTTTTATTTTATTTTACAGTGACATAGAGACCCTGATTTAACAACTAGAAAATTGCGAGCTTCCTAGCTACTTCACAGGCCTAACAAATGTATCACTCGCACAGCCCAGGAACTGGACTTGGCTTCATTTTCCTGTTCTTGTATTTTCCATAGTACGTATGTGCTCCTAGCGTTATCTTTCCAGTCATCTCCTGAGACTGTAAACGACTCTGTCCCAGCCTGGCCTACATATGATGCACTTAAGCTTCCCACCCCTCAGACCCCTGTACCGCAGCTTTTTTTATGGGACAAACTGGATAGAACGAACTTGATTGCCTGTTGAATCTAACTGTGAGCTAGATGGCATGTCAGGTGACTGCCCGTGGAGAATTGGTAGCTCAGCGCCTCATATTAGAGCCAATGTTATCAAAGCAAAAAAAGCTGGTTATTTGTTTGTTTGATCCAAGCTAAAATTAAACCCTGCCCTACATTACAATTATATACGTCTTTTTCAGTTAGAAAATAATTTAATCTCTTTTTTGGGGGTGGGGGACTTTGGCTGTGGCGTATACTGATTTAAAAAAAAAAAAAAAAAAAACACCAACTGAGCCATAGTGTGTTGTCATGCAGGTTATTATTAAATCCTACAAAGCTGTAATGGCGCCAATGGAATTTTGCATATTAAAACACTACAAGAAAGCTGTCATTTAGAACTCTTCTTTTAATGATTTAAAATATGTGCATGATGCTATATTGTGGAGTCATGATTATCCGGTTCTTTTAATATTTGTTCTTGCATACTGTTTTTCTGCGCTAATGTGCTTTTTTTGTGGTCTAGGCAAACTGCTACACAAACATATTCACGTCATTCAGTTGGAGGGGATTTCTAAACTTAGTCTTATTTTAGATGTTACTGCAACAGGCTTCCTGTACCTGCAGCAAAATACCTTTATTCAGACATTATTACCAGTGGAATAGATTTGAAGATTTTGCAGTTGCTTATTGCAACTTCTGGGATATATGCTGCTTTAACTTGAACCTCAACTCAGCTAGCTTTACCTTATTTCCAGTCACACTTGAAAATCAGGCCTTTTCGTTGAGTAGCTCCACTGCGGCTCTGATGTCTTTACCCCCCGCCTCCTTCCTGTGTCTGTGGATTTGTTTAGAGTTTCCAGTTGATAGGGTTTCACGTGTGCCCTCATTTTCTCCTTCTTTGGCTTGTGTGGCCACTATCTTTCCAGAGAGAAGCTGTAAGGAGTGTTTATCTCCTGAGCACTCAGGGATGGAGGCTTTGGGAGGTACAAGAGGGTCTTTGTTATATCTGCCCTGGACTTTGCCACCTGGCCACTACCACCTTTTGTTCTCCTTTTTCAAAGTCTGCAATGTGATCCACAGCTCGCAGAGGAGTGTTGACTTAAAATGTAGTGACACTCTGCTAAGCTGAATTTCATATTATTGGCTTATTGCTTTGTTTTATAACTGTGTAGATACTGTGCTGTGTATGAAATGAAATGGTTTCACTTTTGATATGAAGGTTTCAAAAATCTTTCTTTCAGCACATTATTCATTATTATGGGGTATTTTATTATTTTTTCCCCCCTTTGTCATTAGTTACCCTGTTCCAGTGGGAAAGCTCCCTACTACAGTAGCTTTGCATGAAACAAAGTTGCTTTGCATGATTCACAGTTCATAATTACATTAGGAAATATTCCAAAAGACTCTTGAAACAAAAACATTGAGGGGAGGTCCAATTTATTGACTCCATTTAGTAGATGTGAGACGTAGCAAACACTGATTGGCTACAGACTCGTTTTTGAAAATGGACATTACTCAAGTGGACATTAGAGGAACTGAAGTTTTTGGCACTTCAGTTATATTCAGGTCTGAACCACTAAGAAAAATGTAGGAAGAGGGATGAGAGTGAGTAAGCCCCTCTCCTCTGTCATGGTTAGAATCAGGGTTGTTGTGCCCTTAAGGAAAGTCCTCATATTGTGGTGAACAGCAGAGGACTGATTGTACTGAGCTGCTCTGAGGTGTAGTGTGTCAGTGTGGTGCTCTGTGTGGTTTTATACATCATCTCATGTGGCTTTTATAGGGATTTGAACATATGTATGTTCTTTCTTTTTACATTACTAGTGTCAGACTAGGACGGCGTCCTCAAATGTTCACCAAATCTTTATTCTGAACAGCTTCTTCATGCTATTCATTTTTGTGGTGCATCTCGTTTCTCCTAGATATATAAATCATGCATACTGTATGTTGTTTGTTTTGTTTTTTTACTGACTCAGAATGGACCTTTGTTACATGGCATCCGTCAGAACTTCATTGGTGTGGTCAGAAAGATCATTCCATACTATTCACTAAGATGAGATATACTTGAGATCTATCCCAGAAGCTGGGAAATTCCTGTTGTAGCAGGCAAAACATTAGACTACATATAGAAAACTATATACCAGCTTAAACAGAGTAGAGAAATGGCTAAGTACTTTTTTTCCAGTTAACTTGAAGAAATAAGTACAAAAATCAAGTACGAAAGAAAAGCATTTAGAAACTTGAGTATAATACAAGCCTAAAATTAAAATACAAATACAATAAAATTATATATAAAACACTGATTAAGTGTTTCTGTGACTTACTAAAGTAGCATATTTGGATTCTTTCCTTTTCTTTCAAGCTATGCTGTGTTTCATCAAATTCACGGTATTATTGAGGACCAGGAATATGAAGCCTCGGCTCTAAACGTCTGGGATGAGGACTAACTGAAGAACTGGACATCTGTGCTAGTTATACACTTATTCAGGCAACCTCTTATCCCGTCTTTCTAAATAAATGACCACACTGAGCTGCACCAATCACGTGTGGTGCACAATGAGGCAAACGTTATTTTTCATTAATTATATTTGGCTTAATTTGTAGTTAACCACCACAAACCTCCGTAAATCATTATTATGTATAATTAATTTAAATATTCTCCTCCCAAACTTTGCACTCTGAAAGGGAAACTCCTACAAATAAGGCCAGCTCCTAAAATTACAGTGTCTGTACATTTTAGTTGCAAATTATTAATAATATGGCTCCTTGGTAAATCCTGACAGTAGTTCTTCAATGCCAGCTGGCCCTAGTGTTGGTGAATCTGGCCTCAGTAGATTCACTGACTGATCATTGGCGAGGCACATGTGTATGTTGGGAGCATTGCTGGTAATTCTTACCCTCCGTCCTTTTGCGAGCCAAGTGACTGAAAGTGAATGTATGGTTTTATGTCACCGATCCACCATGCTACTATCAGGGCTTAGCAAAGAAGCTTTTGTACAAACACTTCAGCTTTGAAAAGCACTTTAAATGATTTGAGCTGAAGCCTTATTCTTGTTATTACTATAACTTTATTATCTTCGGCTAAACTAGTTTTGAATCCATTTTTCCACAGAGCAGGCTGTGGATTATTTCCACGGTGTCTTACAGTGAAGTGGAGGGAATCTCTAGGATGGAAGGAATGTTAGGAAGGAAAGCAACCAGAAAGAGCAAGCGATTACAACGATCAGCTCTCTGAAAGCAGTGTAATGGTTGAATTACCGAGACATGATTTAAGGGATCTGAACTTTAAAAGAATTTCCATACAATAATACTTCATAATAATATGTTTGTACTTGTTTCTTTGTTACTTAGACACTGGTTACCTCACGGATCTCTGCAAGTTGGGTCATGCACTGCTTTCGTGTCGTTTACTTTGCCGCTGTGCCAGTATATTGGTAGTAATTTCATGCATGAATTTTTTTTAATGAATTCTTCAGATACTTCCATACGAACAGACAAAACACCCACTGTATTAAATCATCTGCTGTTAGGAGCACTGTTAAGTTTATTGACCGGGGCACTGCATTAATTGTGCATCCTAGTCATATGATTATGCAAAAATTAATGTAAGGCTGCAAAAAATAATTCTAGTTTTATATTGCTCAAGTGCTTGGCCTGATAACTGTGGGTTTCTTTATGGATGGGACAAGAAATGTGGCATCGGTGGTGAAATGCTGACGACAAACTGCTTAAATGCTGCAGTGAAACAGAAAAATTGTGCGGGAAATGCCAACAACACTCTCTCAAGTGTCATGCTGGAGAAGTCTGAGTTAGCATCAGAGCTGGTGGCATCTCTAGTTGTTTGATGTGCAAGGCACACCACTAATCAAAAAGGAGTCCTTTTTACACACACATCTCCTGGTAATACTGTTTTTCATTCCAGAGAGCTGAGTATTTAAGTCAGGGATTAAAGTGCAGTGCATGGTTCAACTTCCTCCACCTCAGGAACCACTTATTCCCCATCCTCAGTCTGTGTACACTTACAGGCTGCTGCTGCTGCTGCCACCGCCTCCGATTCCTGTTTTGAAATTCTGGCATTTTGGGTAGAAAGTGCTGTGAGAAACTTGAGCCACTCTCGTCTTCTTGGAGCCTTTATGCCTGGCTGCATAATTTAATTGGTATAAGAGATGTGTGTGGCCTCATGTTGAGACAAGGGGGGCACACAAAGTTGAGCACGAGTAAGGTAATTATTCCTGTTGAGAGGTGCCAAAAGTACAGACATTCTGTACTCAAGTAGAAGTACAGTTACTAGTGTTTAAAAATACTCCAGTAAAAGTTGAACTTCTTTACTCAAGTAAAGGTGAAAAAGTACAAAAGTAGTTCCTCAAAGAACATCTCTACCACCTATTTTTATGCAAAGCTAACTAAACCTTGTCCCACATTAATGTAATAAAGAAATTATATTAGTAGATAGGAATACAAACTTTATGTTAGTCTGATATTCAGTTCTAATAAAGGTACTAAGCTTGAATCAGGTAAGTAGAACATGAGCAGAGGGGAAAAAAAGGAAAATAAAAAATAGCTCTATTTTCTCTTGCCTACATTGTAGAGGTTGTCTTTGCCTCTAAACAGGTGTGGTGGTGGTGGTGGGGGGGGGGACCCTAAAATCACCTGTAGTGGCTCAGAGTGGGAAAAGAATCACAACTTAAAATAATTTCTGTTGAGAGCTGCAGTAGATTTTCTTAGTTTACAGGCTGTGGTAAGGTGACCTGCTGCTCTTTGTGGGTGTACAGAATTGAATTCAACCAGATGTGAGCAGATGTTTCATGAGTTGTCCTGGCTGATTTCCATCCTCTACACTGACAGTATGTTTATGCTGGGGGTCTTTTTCTAGATGGTACAAGGTTCTTACAAGAGTGGATTTCAGTGAATGAATCTCAGCATCACCAGCTAAATTTCAGATTCAGCTCTGCTATTCTTAATGTACCTAACTCTGACCATGAAACCACGGACACTGTGCACACAATGTTCTTTAGTTTAAATCCATCACAGTACAGCAAACTAACCTGTTTGCCCTAAAAAAAAAAAAAAATCAGTCCCTTTATGCTTGCTAGTCTTCTCTAGGGCTAGCTACATGCTGAAGTACTGAGATAGCAACTTATGGACACCTGCAGTCGTTCCGGTGTTGTGTCAAAAAACAACACTGGCCCACTCTAACCTCTGAGTATGACACACGCTTGTACCCGTTTGATCTCGTTTTAGTCGACATTTCCTGGTGATTAATACACAAAAAGGAGTGCCTTTCATGTGTTACTGTTTAGGCTCAAGTCTGCTTGATGTTGGTGGCCTGCAGTGATGAAATAACTCCCTTCAGTTCCGACAAACCAAAAGTAACAAGCCTGTTTTAAGCTTGTAAGAAGTAGAAAGTACAGAAATCCAAAAAAAAAAATGTAGTGTTTAAAAGTAAAAAGTTGTCAGACGAAAAAACTCAAGTACAGATACCTGAAAATTCTACAGTAATCGAGTATTTCTGCTTTGTTTCTTCCCACCGCTGTTCCTGTTTGGGCTGTGTGCTCGAATCAGCATGCAGTTCTGAAGCTGCTGGAAAAGCAGAAAACTGATTTCTGATTGTGAGCTGGTGCCGATCCAGGTGCAAACTTGGGTCCTGATATGATCAATCAGATCAAAGTTTCAGCATGTCCCCTCAGAATCAGTTCTTTTTTTTAAAACACAACTTTAATTTAAGGAAGTTATGCATGCATTTTACTTTGAAGTTATGAAAATTTAAAATTACAAGCTAGTCGAGACAAAAACATTTACTGTGAACATTCCCTAGTCTGCCTTTCAGCACACCCCTTTTCTTTCCATGCAAGTCAAATCCCCCTTTTTTTTTGATTTAATCATCCAAAGGCTTAGTTTCTGAATTTTACCTTTTCACATGCTAAAAATGTGATCAACAGAAAAAGAGAGAGCAGCTGTCTTGTTCTTTGGACTCGTTAGAAACTTTACGTAACCCTCGTCGCCTCTGTTTTTAATTGAGCCGGTGTAAGAACGCCCTATGACGGGTGCTCTGAGACACCCAGGGGTACTGTGGGAGCCTGGGTGCATTCTTCACTTCTCTTTAAACTAGATATTCACAGACTGATAGACCCTTCTCTGCCAGACAGACTCTTTCAAGGAGTGATAGCACTGCCTTGGGCACTGGTTGGGGGATTTCACCAGCATACATTACACTTTTTGATGGAGTAAAAAAAGAAAAAGAAAAAAAGCTTCTTTAAAGGCTTGAATTCGTTAAAATAAAAGGGGAAGAAACAGCACAGAGTACCAGCCTGCTGAGCTTTCTGTGAATGGTTGCACAGATTGTGAGTGTCGGGTTTAGTTTCCTAGATTGGAAATTATGCTGATATTTTTGGACGCTGTCTGACTTAAACCTTTTGAACTTTTTCACATGACCATTAAGTGTTATTAAGTGCTAACAGCGCAATTAGAGCAGGGCAATATGGCCAAAAAAATTTATCACGATATATATTTGAAAATTTGCGATAACGATATAACTGACGATATAATGGATGCGAGACAAAATACAACTCCACAACATTACTAGCGCAAAAAGACAACCTTCCATTTATTTTCACTTAAACAAGAAGCTGGTTTTTATGTACATTAAAGCTTTATAAAAATGTAACAGTGCAAATGCAAATTCCTTGCTGAAAGTTTAACCAAAAGGCATTTCCAGTACAAATGGGCTGACATATCCTGAGCATAACCATGTATAATATCCACTGAAGTTAAAAAGAGGTGCTTTGCAACATTAAACTGCAGTGTGCAGTACGTATGTTTCGGACCATAAGGTGCACGGGATTATAAGGCACATTAAGCGAAACAAAGCAGTCAGATAAATCAAACTTTATTAAACTCATTCTTCTTGCTTCCTCCACTTCTGTACCATTGATTCATTAATGTTGAATTCTCTGGCAGCTGCTCTATTCCCATGTTGTTGCAGTATATTAATGACTAACCTGGTATTGTGGATGGATTATCTCAGTTGTTCTCCTGACTGAAGTTTGGTCCGTTTACAGCATCCTGCCATGCGATTTCATTTGTCTCTAACCATGAGGAATCTTCCCCTTAACTTTTATAAGTGGAAAAAAGTTAGCGTTCATCCTCCAGCTTCACTGTTTATGTTATGCTAACATAGCTGTGTCGCTAGCGATCACCTAGCACATCATTATATACCAGCTAGCCCAACTTCAGTAACCCTACAAACGTCACTGCTGTTTAGTTTCCTGTCTTCATTTATGTTGGAAGTGATAGCAGAGCTGTACGTTTGATTTTATTTTTCAGAAATCTCTCAGTCAGAACATGCAATATCATGCTTAGGTAACTAGCGAGACTAGCGAGCTAACTTCCGCTAGCTTCCTGCTAACTTCTAACTCTGTTAAATGTAATAACTTTTGTTTTCATGGATGCCTGGAAGTTAAACTTTATAGTTACACCTGGTAAAGCAGCAATGCTGATCGTTTTATTAAAGATGAAAGAATTTAGACAGGTTTTAACTCTCAGTGATGCTGCAGTGTTGTTTGACCTGAAGCATACAGAGTTTAGGACCCAGATTACTCCCAGATTTAAGAGCATCTTAGTCCGACAAATACGACAATAACAACGGCCGCTTGCATGTTCTGCAAAAAAATGTGCTTTGTCGTGTATCTGACGGACAAACACCAAACCAGTTCCACATCACTGAAGTTGCACCATTTTTACAAACCAATTCTGGTTCATCTGTTTCACTCAACAATCGGCCATGTGCGTATGAAAACAAAGGCACTGCGCATGCGCGTTTTACTCCCATTCTATCGCGATATTTCATTTTCCTATCATTGCCTAACATTATACCGGTATTACCGTGAACGGTATAATATGGCCCAGCCCTAAGCGCAATGATGTTGCAATGTTTAGTCCATCTCTCTTTACTGAGGAGAAGCCTGCTAGTGCGGCTAGCAGTGTGACTGGATATTTAACCGTATACGAGACTTGCTCTGAATGAGGAAATGTGTTATAAAAGGTCTTTTATGTCCCGTGATCTCAATAATTTCTTCACAATAGAGGTTTGTTAAGGGATGTCAGTCCACAGAGTTTAAGGGCTCAATCATCTCCTGCACTGGATGAGGTTCTCACCGAAGTAAAATCTGTTCTTTCTTCTCACACAGGCCTCGACGCAGAGCTGTACTACGTGCGACACGATGTGGTGAACCATTACGCGCTTTCCTTCAACATGTCTGTGCCCACTGAGACCAACAGCCTCTACTTCACATGGTACTCCAAGACAAAGGTGAGACCGAGCCGAGCATGTTCTCGGCACACAGGTCATCTGATCACTCATGTGAGGGAAATATTAACATTTCTTCTCCGTTCCTCGTTTAAAGGTTGACTACCGGCTTTCATTCAGCGTGGAGAACCCTGTAGCCCTGAACCCGCCATGGTGCAACATCTCCCTTCAGGGGGAAGTGCCCCGTGTTCCCTCTGGTCTGTCAAATATTCACCTTTAATTTTTAAAGAAAAGTTCTGAAAATCCTGAAGCTATGATGGAGTTTTTATGTGTGTGTAATATTTATGTTTTTGTGTGCGTGTTTCCTCCGCAGTCTTCAGAGTGGACATCTTATGTTCGGGCAAAGTAGATGAAGAGGCATTTTTAACAATGCAGCTGAATCTGACCATCCATGCCAACAACTACACAGTGCTCAACTTCAAGAGGAGGAAAATGTGCTATAAGAGTAAGAATCTGTTCATGTACACAAATGTGAGGTTTAAAAACTCTCTCAGCTCTGAAAATTTAATGTGAAAAGCTCCTTATGAAAATAAGTTGGATCACAAATGGGTGCAAAGTTTTGAGCCGTCCCATGTACTTAGAGGGCTCGTAACAAGGAAAATCTTAATAGTATGAAAAGACATTTTTAGCTTTATTAATTATGAAGCTCAAAACACAGTAAGAGCTTTGTAGTGAAATCTGATGGCATCTGACAATTTTCAGTAACATTGGAAAGCAAAATTGTAAATTAAAATTTTAAATCTGATTAAAATAAAATAAAATGGGGTAACTGGAGAACTGCTCGGGGGGGACTGGAAGAACTATGACCAGTCAAATGTTATTAAAAACATCCAGGGCCACTCAAGGTAACATGTAACAAATGACTTCTGTTTCTGTGCGCTATAGATGATAAAAATTGAACCATCGCGTATCAGGCTGCACCTTCTTCAGGAGCTTTAAAAAACCCAGCAAAGCAATTAATCCTCTTTTATTCTCGCCATTGTCAGCCTGTAAACGGTAGTACTTGGTATGCTTTCGGTGTCATTTCAGCTAGTCACGCACATCACGATTTTTCTTTTTTGTAACCTGACACGGTTGGTTGCAGGTTACCTCACAAGCTTTACAAATATTCATTCAGATGTAAAAATGGACTGTAGACACTGACTGGTCTGTGGTAACATCACAGCCCGTGTGAAACACAACCAGTGAAGTGACCACAACACCTTCTGGCCTCTAGGGGCAATGGTGAAATATGCATATCCCTTCTAAGGCCATCAGACAGGAACCATAAATTAGAAAGACATCTCACAGCTCACAGCAGTTTAAAAACACTCTTTCCTTACCAAGGATTGTGTAAATGCAGGGGGATAAAAAAAAAAAAAAATTAATAAGAAAGAGACATAAAAACATAACAGCAGGGCAGACACACTCGAGCAGCATTGATTTAGATTAAGAAAGACTACAGATGCACCAGGGTCCTAGATCTCTCTCTTCATGTTACCTTATGTATTTAAAGGCAGTTTACCAGGCGGCCATTAACCCTTTAAAGGTCATATCAATAAATGTCACCTTTCTAATTTCATTAAATAAATAAATAAAAATCTGTCATATTGCTGGTTCCCCTACATTATAAACCAAACGTTAAAGTAACAGTAGGTAGATGTGCCGGTTCTTGTGTTCCTTGTTTGCTGCTATTTTCAAACTGCCTGAAGATAATTACATGTGGCCCAGAGGCTTCTTGCCATATGCCCCCATGGAAACAAATTTATTCCCGTCTTATTTTAAGCAGGAGTCGAATTGGTAGCATGAACAGATTCTTTGTGTGCCTGAGTTGCAGTCATTCCTCCCTGTCGCTGCCTGCAGTGACACAGGAGAGGGCTGAAAATGTTTGTCCGTGTTTGCTGATTTATGATCGCAACTTGTTGTCAAAATAAGTTAACTGCTCAACTTTTCAAGGGTTTCATCATCACCCTCTAAACAAGACCAAACTAACAGAGTGAAGAGTTTGTTTTGCGTTCTTCTGTTTGAAGCAGAGCTTTTTGTTTAAAGTTGAGATAAATGAGCTGCTTTTGGGCTTTATAATAAATTGCACCAAAGATTTAGGAAAAAGAAAATCCCCGTCGTGTAGTAGAGACATGCTCTTTAATTTTTTTTAATTTAAACCACATTTTCTGTGTTGCTGTCATGTTGTATGGATAAATTACTTGTAACGCTCAGCTGTTATGCATCACTGCATCACATTCACATCATAGTCTGTTGGTTGTGGATGGAACTTGTTTTTTGTTTTTAGGGGAAAAAGTGTTTACAGGCGTGATAGTGTATACAGGTGAACCAGTGAGAAGAAAAGTTGGTTTAAATCACCAGAAGAAATATGGAGAAAAGCAAAAAACACTTTGCTAAAGTGCTCATACCAGCCTTAAAATGAATTAATAATCATCAGGAGCATGGGTTTATAAAGAAAGGCTGAAATAAGAGGTTACACCAAGCCTATGTTAATAAAGCTGAGTCCGAGCTAGAAGTTAGCATCATTTGAATATATTTTGATAATTTGATGTTAAATGAAGTTTATGTATTTCTCTCCCTTTCCCCCTCCCCAAACAGGAATCGATTCTGAAAAGATCCCCATTCCTCTCAACAATAACTCTCTCCCTCGGCCTGACTGTAAGTAAACTTTCCACCTTGTCCCCCTCTTCCTGCTGCGTGTATTGTTCACAGGTGGCATCAGCCTAGTGAGACAGATGTTAAATCACTATGATGTCAGCTGTATAGGAGTCTTCAGTAGTCTGTCTTCGTTAGGAAAAAAGAAAATGAATTGAGGGCTAAAGAGAAGGATTCATTGTGCTATTGAAGACCACTGTCAGCTCCCACCCACCCCTCAGAGTTGGAGTGGTTGTTCTCATCTATTCAGACTTGTGTGAGCCTCCTTGAAGCAAAGCACCATTAGTGGGTCGTCTCCCTTCTGCTTGGGTAGGCCCGAGGAGCCCGGGGCCCTCGGAGGCTTTTAGAGAGGTGATGAGAACAGCTCTCAGATGCTGGACCCCGGGCACAGTCACTGCTTTTCCAGGTCTCCATTAACTCTTGAGTGGAGCCCGAGGTGCTCTCATACTTTCTTTTCCATGTATGCCTTTTTTCTTTTTTTTTTTATACTGTGGCCATCATATCATATTTTTGCATCATGCGATTATGGAATTTATGCTGTAATATCACCCCTTTTCCTTTGTCTTTTTTAGAGCGGCTTGTTTGTCTGATTCTTAATTTGTGTCATTTTTGTGTCATCAGTAGATGGTGTTACCACTCCCACCACCTCCACCCAGGTGTTCTATATAAGCGTGAGTGTCTGCTGCATTGTCATCTTCCTCGTGGCCATCATTCTGGCCATCCTGCACCTGCACAGCATGAAGAGAGTGGAGATGGAGGACAGGTACGGTTCTTTTGCTTGTTCTGCTTCCAAAGAAATCTTACACCCTGATGTAAGAGTGACGTCTTAAGAGCAGCACTTCTTCCTGTAATCTCCACTTCAGATGAAGCTTGCACAGGTTATCAATGTAAAATTAGATCAGCACATTCAGAAAGGTTTGCCATCGGGACAGTCAGAAATTTTAAAAAGCTAACACACTTATCATTTTAGACATTTTTAAATTCAATTCTGAATTTAAAATCATTCTCCTCCCAAACAAAATCTTTAATAAAAGGGCCACGTCATATCTTAAAGACCTCATAGTACCATATTGTCCCAATAGAGCATTTAACCTAAACAGACTGCAGGTTTTCAGGGGCCTCTTCTGTGGAATCAGCTCCCAGTTTGGATTCAGGAGACGGACACCTTCTCTACTTTCTACTTTACTGAGTTATACTACAATAGGCTTGTGTGGATGTTTCACATAATGCACTGAACATCTTCTCCTCACTCTCTGTGTGTTTATACACCACTACTGAATTTAATCAGTAGTAATTATTAGTATTTATTATTAACTCTCCCATAATGTGTCTTTTGTCCTGTCTTCCTCCTCCTCACCCTCATTAGCCACAGCAGATGGCTGCCCCTTCCTGATCCTGGTTCTGCTGCAGGTGTCTTTCTGTTAAAAGGGAGTTTTTCTTTCTCAATGTCACCAAATAGTCTTACGCTATAAAGCACCTTGAGCCATGTGACTGTCAATTAAAACTATGACCTGACTGACTGAAAGAAAATGACTATCCTGTGCTTTAGGGAGGATGTTTATCAAGGACTTTTTTTCTTTCTTTTTTTTTCTTTTTAAACGTATAATATACGACTCTGTGTCTTTCAGTGTGAGTGACAGTGGAAGCTCACAGGGCCTTTCTCAGCCGTCCACCCAGACCACGCAGTACCTGAGGGCTGACACTCCAAACAACGCCGCCCCTGTTACCAGTAAGATTTTACCTCCCCTACACCACACCCTTCAGACTTGTGAATCACAAGATGAAACATCTGTTCAAGTTTCATAAAAAAAACAAGTGATTCAGTTTTCCACACATTTTCTTCTCTTGCTCAGGTATCTCCAACTTGGATGCTTCTCAAAATGCAGTAATTGGCTGTGAATGACTCAGTTTAACTGGTATCATATGATTGTAATGAAGCAAACAGTTCCTGCAGTAATGCTATCTTCTTTCTTGTTGTTGTTGCTCCTCTCCTTGTGACCTGTTACTGTGGGAATAATGTGTAAATGTCCTCACCATGTGCTTCGTGTCAGACAGCAGTAAGAGGAGAAAAACGGGCCTGTTTTAGTGGTTGGCACATTGTAAACGCAGACGTGGGAAGAGCAGGCCAAGCATCTAGTGTTTTAAAACTTCTGTTTTTCTCCTTTGCTAGAATCAACGCTAGGGCTGTTCGATATAACAATATATATCGGATGACGATATAAAAACGTCTATCGTTTCATTTTATGCTATCGTTTGTTTCGTGGTGTCACAAAATAAACTGTTTGCGGCAATATTTTTTCATCGTTTTGATGGTCACTGTAGTGGCTATATTAATTAAAGTTCTCTCTTTCTCTTATATTTAATATAACCACTAGAGATGGCACGATACCACTTTTTTATGACCGATACCGATATCATAAATTTGGATATCTGCCGATACCGATATGAATCCGATATAGTGTTTTTTAATCAACAAAACTGTTTTTTAAATATCTTGCTGCATTTTGTATAAGTTCATACTCAAGTTTAAAACAACAACTACACTAAAGCTATTCTGTTATACCTGTATGCAAAAAAAATGTTTCATAGTTCAGCAATACTGATCAATCTAATAAACTTAAACCTACACCATCCTCCCTATTCTGGTATTTTAAAGAGTACTTAGCATAAATATTAAGCAACCTAACTAATAGGGTTCCAACTCCCAGCAACAACAAAAATAAATAAATAAAAAATGGGGAACCACCCCTCACGCTCCACCTCATGATGCTTAATCGACGTAATCAACCTTAATTTGATGCAGTGTGAAAAAAATGCACAGAAATCAATTATTTTTCAAGAAATATTAAATAGATTCAACATCTTTCTTCAACAAAATTGCAGACTGCACAGATGGTACCTTCCCAAAGGAAAAAGTACTATAGCTTACTAGGGTATATATATTAGACTTAATTAATAGTTACTATATACAGTAATGGACTTCTATTCATTTTGCATCAAATTAAAACTTTGGGTGTCAGATAATTATTTATTAAAAGCTAGACATTTTAAATGAGAATAAGAAAGAAAAGTATGTCTTTGTGCCCCCTTTTCCCTGTTAATGCCCTATCGGCCCCCCTGGCTAAACTTTGCTAGATCCGCCCCTGCACAGTTACCAGCCGTCAGCTACGTAGAAAAAGATCCTCGAGTAGAAAGTAATATTAAATACATTCTAACAACAGCTGATCAAGCTTAAACGTGCTTCTGTTGTTCAGCCGCTGGTTTCCTCTTTCTGGTGCAAAGTGGGCCAAAAGCAAACTAGAGAGACGGACTCACGACAGAAAAGCTGATCAGCTGATCGTTAAGCAGTTTCATGATTGAAGTAGCAGCAAGAAGAGGCAGTCGCTCCATATATCGTTTGTTAAGCTTAACGCAGGAATGCTTTACAAACATTCAGAGATGGACTTACACACTTGCTTTACTTCTCTCGGGGATAACTTTGTCGGAGATGAAATGCCGGGTTGCTAGCGAAGCTCCAAATGCTATCCAGACCACCGACAGGTCCCGCATGCCACAGCCGCTCTATCACGTGATGCATACTGCTCCGACGTGCTAACGTTCTGAGGTGAGTTACGGCGTATTGCAAGTTTTGTGAGGTGCTTTCGTGATATTTAATGGATCGGATTACATTTTTTATTTTTCTCCGATATCCGATCCAGTAATTTAGGTCAGTATCGGACCGATACCGATACGTAATATCGGATCGGTCCATCTCTAATAACCACACTACGGATGGACAAGCGCCTGTTTTTATCTGTTGTTGGCAACAACGACGGTAAAACCATCGCGTGTCCGCTTGTTTATTTTCCACATAAACCTTTCACAATAAAGCTCAAGATCCTTTTGAGACTTTTCAAAATAAACTGAATCACGTGAAAGAGTAATGAGAGTGTTTATTGATCAGAAGCAAAAAAAAAAAAAGAGCCGTCTGGTGCTGAAAAATAAACCTTAGACTCAAACGTTAGAACAGGCTTTTCCCCGCAGCACGCCGTGTAATAAATACTCACAAAGAAAACGGCGTCCGTTACAACTTATGTCTAAAAATGTATCGTTTCATGCATCGGTTAAAACACTCGACTCCAGGTACACGACGCCCAGCTGGAAACACTTCACGCAAGTCGAGCTGCCCGAGATTCACAGAATTTACAGAAAATATACAATTTTTGTGATTTATATCGTTATCGGGACGATAGATGTCTTATATCGGGATATGAGATTTTGGTCATATCGCAGAGCCCTAATCAACTCACATTTCTTCTTATCTCATTCAGATAAAATGATGACATGAGTAGTTTTCAGATTTAAAATAATGTTCCTAAGATGCATTAAGTACAAAGAAGTCTACAGGTCGTCATCAGATATTACACATAGCACGATATGTTGGTGCAGGGAGGAAGACCTCATGAAATGATGATGTGCCTGTTTCAGTTTGGTGGGAGAGGTGTGCGTTTGAGTACCACAGCTGTACACAGGTCTATTTTTTGTCAGTAAATGGTCCATCGCTGCCCTCTTGTGGATTCAACCCTCATCTCAACCCCACTGCCTCTTCTCCTTGTGTGTCTTAAACCTTTGTTGCTAAATGTGATTATCTCAACTGAACTCCCTCCCCTCCCTGTTTAACTCCGCCCCTGGTGGATGAGCGTCCTCACCTAGTGAGCATGCCTGGTTTGATGGATGTTTTGAGCTGAAAGGTTACAGCGAGAGTTACACATCCACTCATTCATTCAGGTCATGTTGTGATTTTTGTGTGCTTTCTCCATTAAACCTCTTCTCTCTCACCTTCTCCCACCCGCCACTCCCTCCCTGCCCTTCTCGTCTTGTCTTCAGACAACCACCCTGGTTCTGCACCCATACTCCAGCTTGCTGCCTCCTCCTTCCAAAACCCTGGTGCTCCCCCTCATGAAACCAAAAGTAAGTTTCTGGGAAGTTAATTACCTACTGCAGGGGTGCTCAATACGTCGATCGCGATCGACCAGTCGATCGCAAAGGTAATATTGGTAGATCGCATGGCATTAAAAAAAATAGATGCCAGCCTATCATCCATCCCGTCACTTGATTGATACAGGGAAGCCAGTCAGATGACAGCAGATTTTTTCTGACGCTTAGGTCGCTGCGCATGCGCAAACAGCGGCGCGAAGTGTAGTAAAACTGACAAGCTAGTCAGCGAGTTAACTCCAATTTTTAGCTCTCGGTTTTTTCTCTTAAACCTGGCCGTCAGCAGCTACTGTCCGGACTATGCATCCCTGGCTGATTCAATTCAGTGCAAGTCATCAGAGTAAACTCAGGTAATGACAAAAAATTTACATAGTTAATTGTGTTGTGAAATATTGGATATTGCGGTTATGCATGTATATACATTGTAGATATAAAGAATCCTCAATATATTTATAAATAAGTATATGTTTTGGATTTTTGTAGTGGGTAGATCATTTTGACTTGGTCATTTTATAAGTAGCTCACATGCGGAAAAAGTGTGAGCACCCCTGACCTACTGTGTATTATAGTTAGGATATTGTGAGCAGCAGGATGAAATCACCTCCCTGTTTTTTGTTTGTTTTTTTCTTTCATTTCAAATTTTCTATTTGTCTTGGCTGCATGTACAGGTCAAAATCTTAAGCTGTACATACCACCTGCTTTTTAGTGGCATTCTTTGTCACCATATAAAATCATTATTTACAATAGTTTTGACTCAATAATCAATATCATAATCATTTAGTGTTTTATTCAAGGAAGAATCCTGTAGATCCTCTGGTAGATGGTTTTAGGCTGTGAGGTTGACTTTCTTTGTTTTATAATTTTGTATAATAATTGAATTTATTTGAGTTTTGACTCCCAGTTTAAAGAAATCATAATCAGTGAATATGTAAAAAGAGTCTTCTCCTCCTCTCACCCTTTTTTTCTAAAATTATCTTCTTTAAAATCCAACCATGTTTCTGAAAAAACTTGGATGCAAATTGTTACATTTTCTTTTTATTTACAAATCTAATAAAATCCACATTTTGCTCGCAATAGAACATAGAAATCATATTAAATGTTTAAACTGAGACATTTTACTAGGTCATGACAAATATTAGCTCAGTTTAGATTTGATCACAGTAACACACCCTTTAAAAAAAGTCGGGAGGGAGGAAATGGAAGGCTGGAGAAGTAAGTGGTACTAAAAACAAAAAAACAGCTGGTGAAACATTTCGCTGCCTAACAGGTCAGTAACATAACTGGGTCTAAACAGAGCATCTTAGGCTACGTTCACACTGCAGGCCAAAGCGCATCAAATCCAACTTTTTTGACCCTATGCGACCCATATCTGATCATGGTAGGACAGTTTGAACAGCACAAATCCGATATTTTCAAATCCGACCTAGGTTACTTTGTGGTACTGAATCCGAAACATATCTGATGTTTTAGAAAGCGACTGCTGTTTGAATGGTCATGTCGCATTAAATCCGTCTTTTACGTCACTGTCACAAGACAGATGCCAGTTATCAGCGCTGGAGAAGACAAACGAGAAAGCATGGCGGCCATTGTTAAAGGACGGGCTCTCTTTTTTCTCATTGTCCTTCTTTCGCTAATTAAATTGTCAAAATTCTGTCGATTACGACTGCTGCAACAACACCTACCAGCTCTGTAGCCGCCATTTTTACTTCCGTAAACAGAGCGCGTTGTGTGTGACGTCTTCTTTTGCGCATGTGGGCCGCTTTGAGGGCTATGAACCGTTCACTCTAGAGTATGTTTGCTGTCACATTTTATTTGTAGTGTGAACAACCAGACAAAAAAAATTGGATTTGATCAAAAAATTGGAATTGAGCATTAAGACCTGCAGTGTGAACGTAGCCTTAGAGAGGCAGAGTTTCACCAATCTGCAAAAACCTGCAACTACAAATTTTGACTTTGGAATAATATACCTCAATATGAAATTGAGAAGGCTGTGAATATTTCTTCATTATATTCAGTGCATAATGTCGTGGAAAGATTCAGAGAATACAGAGAAATGTCTTTGTGCAAAGGAACAAGGCTGACAATGAATATTGGATTCCTGTGATCTGCAAAGAAGTCATCATATAAACATGATGCAGAAATGCACAATTCAGCAAAAATGATGCTGAACCGCATACTGCAGTCTGGGTGCCGCACTGGCTGTCTGTAGTCCAGCTCTTTCACCAGCTGAAAACATTTGAAGATCAAAGCAGATCCAGGACTGCTGAGCAGCCAGAATCCTCTAAGAATGGAAGGACATTCCTCTCCCAAAAGTCTGGCAGCTGCTCTCCTCAGCACCCAGACATTTACAGACTGTTGTTAAGTCATAAACATGGCCCTGTCCAAACTTTTTTAAGACCTGCAACAAATTCGAATTGACGTTTTTCCCTTGAAATGGTACATTTTCTCAGTTTGTAAAGTATGGGTCTGTGAGATTTGTAAGTTTTTATTTCCATTTTCCAGCATTTTTTTTTAAATTTGCATTGTAAAAAAACTAACAAAAAAAGAACAGGGTTTTGGCAAATTTGGACTCCTTTCCTTAAGGACACTGTGGGATACTTTGATCTAGTATTGGGTTTTCTTGAACTGAAACAAGAACCAAAATGAAATGGATCAGTGAAACTCCTTAAGTCTAAATAAAACACATAAACATAATACGAATTTTAAGTAAAGCACAATAAAATTAAAAAATTGCCTGAGAAGTCAGGCTCAGAGTACTAGGATTGATTGTGTGCAGTCCCAACCACGTCTGTTCTCATTTACATTGTTGAGATAACCACTGCTCATAGTTTGACCTGTAGGGGGCATCATCGCTCTGCACCATGATAGTTTTTGCCACACTGTGACAGTAGAGCTTTAAGAAGAGGTGTTTATGGCATATTTCTAAATGTTTTGACATTTAAGATCCTGTTTTCACTTCCTCCACCGGGCTCCTCCTGTGTAGTTTTGGTGGTGAATCAGCCTAAAACCTACACAGGAGGAGGGTGTTAAGGATATCAAGGGAGTCAGGACCACAGAAATGTATTCTGTGGACATGATCATCCTGACTCCATGAGACGAGATCTTGCATGGGGCTCCAGACCGAGGGTGCTTGATGATCGTTTTATATTTTCCTCCATTTTTAAATAATCACACCCTACAGTTATCACCTTCTCACCAAGCTTTTGGCTGACGGTCTGGTAGCGTTGTGCAGGTTTACAGTCCTGACATCCTATGCCAGCATCTTTGGTCTTGCCCGTAGTGGTGGAGAGGCTGGAATGGAAGAAACTGATTCTGTTGACACATGTGCTTTATATACACATGGCGAGTTTAGATCAGGGGTCATTGATTCTTGTTGACTCTGGTTCTGATCTTTTTCTTTCTACAGGAAGAGCTCTTTAGTTTCTAACTGCTTCTTTAGCTAGCATTTGTTAACTGTTGTGTTTGTTTATGTGTGTGCATAATCTATAAGGAACTTTATAACTTCACCTCTCGCCTCTGAAGACCAGCAGTTAATAACAGCGAGTACATGGGGAGCTTATGTAATAGATGTGCTGTAACACAGGACTTTGCATGAAGTCGCTGTGATGCAACATGTGCAGGGTACTGTACATGTGTGGCTTTTTCCTGGAATTGCTGTCATTTCTTTTCTTTGAGTCTACATATTTTAGAAGAAATATGACATTTGTGATCCGAAGCAGAAGCTCCCAGGTTGTTTTTGTGTGCTAATCCAGGTTTAAAAAATGTGTCAGTCATTTGGTAAGAGGTTTGTTTAGATTTGGATTATGTGTGCCTTTTAACCCTCAAGCAACATAGATAAAAAGTGAGTAAAATGACAAAGTGGAATTATTTATGACAGGATTGCTGTGTCTTTCAGTGTGGATGTTGTTTCATCTGCGGCAGAAATGTTCTGTCATTAATTATGATTTTCAGGGGGGGGTTGGTTTTTTAAAATATGTTTAAACAAAGATCATCTCTTACTTCTTATAAACCAAATTTTACTTTGTTTCTATAGAAAATATGTATTGCAGTTTGTCTTATTTTACCATTTTACCATTGTGAATCCATTTCACCTGCTTTTGTGCAAATCGAAGTGGAAACGGGAGAACCCACTGCAAGACGACCCTCAAAAAAAACAAGAAAGGAATGGTTTTAGCACATAGTGGGCACAAACTGCTCCCCCCTCTGGTCTGATTTCACAGAAGCAATGGAAAAAAAGGATGCCTCCAGGATGCCAAACATATATATGCAGATAAGAGAGCTTGCTGCATCTCGCATCACAGTGTGACAAGAGTGGAAGGGATACCAGGACACAGGCTGTTGCGTGAGGAGAGGACTGTAAAACCAGCAGAAGGACCTGCATACATCATGTTGTAGCATCAAATTATTTTGGTGATTGTGTACTTTGATCAACGAGAAATTACAATGAAGTCATCGTACTCAAGCTGTTATTCATCCTTTGGTACTTCGATGCTTCTGCAAATGAAATTAAGACCACAGGTGTCAAATATGTGGCCCAGGGGCCAAAACTGGCCCTCCAGTAGGCCCCACAAAGGATGCAAGTTACAGTAAATTAACTGTTTGTTTGTTAAATAAAATACACTGCTAGTCTGGGTATATCAGTGCAATTTAGGTATTGGTGCAAAGCAGATGCCTAGACAGATTGTTTAATTAATGGTTGATGTTTGGATTCAAAAATGTCACATTTTAAGGTTTTTTTGGGATTTTTGTTTGTCTTTGGGGGATTTTTTTTTATTTTGAAGCAATAAACTCACTGAAAAACCCAACAAATCTGGGAAAAACTAAGACACAAGGTTGACATTAGACATTTATTAGGACATCTCAGGCTGTTCAACACTGATTTTCAGAATGTACTAATATTTCTTTACAGATTAAAACAATAATAACAAAAATTTCAGATCTAATTAGGAATGTGTTTACAGCCTATTTAAATGAGTTTTGCTCCTGACCTAAAAACAAACAAACAAACTTTGCATTAACTTGTCACATCCATGGCCTTAAAAGGTTGTTGGAGAAGACAAACTGAACTGTCCCAGCAGCACATAATGCATACACAGCAGGTTTCATGAATTAATGAAATGTGTTAATTTATTTATTTTTTGTGTGTCTTTACAGGTTACCCATCTCTGCGCATAGAGAAGAATGACCTGAGGAGTGTGACTCTGATGGAGGCCAAAGCTAAAGTTAAAGATATTGCAATCTCAAGGGACCGAGTTACACTACGAGACGTCTTACATGAAGGTATTTCCCTTCCCAGTATTTTAGGCCTATGCCCCGGTGTTTTGCCTTTTAGTGACATTTCCAGGGAGACTCGAGTGATTTGCGCGATCCAGTCTATATACGCATGAAATGAAACTGAGCTTCAGTCCTGCAGTCATGAATAATCTTGTTATGCTTCGTTCAGCATCATTTGTTCATTTAACTTTTCAGCATGCACGTTTTTTACATGTTCGGGGTTTTCTATATAAAGAACATGAACAGAGAGAAAAAGGAAAAGACTAAATGTTAAAAAAAAAAAATTAAATGAGATTGCTTTAACAGACTGAGTTGAGATTTAAGCTTAAATTACAAATTACATGGTGCTAGCATAACCTAAAGGGAGAAGTGCTAGTAGAAACAATAATTAGGCTTTTATTTGTAATTGGAATTACTCCTTAATTTTAAGAAATAATGTTTCTGCAAAAAAACCCATGCTTTCACTTTTAGTATTTGAACATTTCTAGTTGAAATATGTCTGGTTCTAAAGGCCTTAGAAATAGTTTCTGCTGTTGGCAGTTAAGTTGTTTGAAAAGGTTTTGTGTGGTTGAAGCCTGCCAGGATACATCAGCACACCTTTAGAAACCAATGGGATTGTAGCAACAGTAGTTACGAATATTCCTGCCACTATCGGGAATAGTCAGGAGGCTTGTTACAAAAATGGACTCGGATGAATTTTAACTACCCATCTGTGTATTTCCTGCTGCTCAGCTGAGTCTGAAAGGTGATATTAACACTTGTTATTGTTTTAAATATTTATAAGTAGATTTCTCTAAACACGAATAAAATAATGACTTAGAAACGTTTAAATAAACAGAAGCCAAAACGCATGTTTCACAGACACAGATAGTCACACCTCACACTAATAGATTATTTAGTAAACTGACTTTGAGGACTAGCAGACACTAATTGGCTACAGCTGCCTGTGTTGTGAAACCATGCCCTCAGTGTGGGATTTAAATCAGCACTGTAACACTTCGGTAACCCTACACCGTATCTTACGCCCTAACCCGACTTACACCTCCACAGAAGTGTAACTATGTAACATGCTGAGGCAGCCTGCAGCGACTGCCAGCTGGAGGAGAGTGGATCAACTTCAGTTAGTGTTTTGGTGCTGTAGGCACACCGTGTACAAGAGTGAATACTGGCAATGACGTTGGCCACTTGCGTAAGGTCAGCACTCATCAGCTTGTTTATTTCTCCTGTAAAGTGAGATCTTTAAACATGGGAGTCCATGGGCACTGACGATATGGTAAAATACACAATTTGTATATAAATATAATTTGTGGCAAAATTGAAAGTTCAGTGATATAATTGAAGGATGTCTTTATTAAAGAAAGCAAAATTAAAAACATAGTGGACTGAGTTGGGACAAACGAGTTTGTGAGTCTGTCAGCGGCAACTTAAACTCCTTTGATGAGGAATGTAAAGGGTCACCCAGGATGGGTTTGGCCTTCTTTAAAGTCCTAACCTTGCACAGGTGAGGAAGGTCATGCAGGGTCACACCTGCTGTTTTGCTGCATACTGTAACTCTACCTTGCAGTCTCAAATCACAGGCATAGAAGTCATAAAAGAATGTAAAAAGATGTTTAAATTAACCATCAAAATTATACAAATGTTATTGAGAAATCCCATGTTTATTTGTAGCGTATTGTGAGCATAATACTGACAATAGGCTTCATGAATGTGGTTTATTTTTCCTGTTGTGGAGTACAAGCATGCCTCATCAGATCAGTATCAATAAAAAGTTGCCAAGAACGTCAAAATAGTAAAAGTTCATTCCTGCTCAGGCATATGATTTTCTAACAGAGAGCCTTAGACACTGAATTTTCTCAGTCTTTTTCTCTTTGGCCTCATCAAAGCTAAATGTCAGGGCTTTGGTTTGGCTCGATCTGTGCTCCTCGCTTTGGAGACTATTCAGCTTTGTCATGGAGTAAAGGTACTGACAAAACTGTGATTCGTTTTCTGGATATTGGCCCACACCGGGGCTTAGAGTGAATGATGTAACATTTACCCAAGGGTGCATACAACACAATGGAGAAGAAAATGTGGGTGTTGTGTTTTTAAATGCTGCTTGACAGCCTTCAGTGGTTTAGTCTCTGCTTCTGTTTACAATGTAACAGAAGCACCACTCTTTCTCTGATACACTAGTTTTACTTTAAAGAGGTTGTGCTCACAATAAAAAGCCTCGTGTCTAAAAGAAATAATGAAATATTTTACAAAGATTGAAAAATGTTTCTCCTAGTAACAAATAACAAATAATATGGTTTTCCAAAGAGCTCATAAAGTAACAAACTGTTAGGACTGGAGAGGAGAACCTTTGAGAGGTTTTGGAGTTTCTTCAGAGAACAGGAACTAGTGGAAAGAGAGATGGAGATTACTTGCTGCCTTTATAAACTATTCATGCACTCTAGTATTAGATTGTGGGCCTGAAGTTGACTCATGTATGTAAACTTGCAGTAATAACGTAATTGTAAAAACAAACTGGGATTATATTGATCCCAGATGTTTACAGACATTTGTCAAGAGTGTTACCTCTAATTTGGCATTGATCTTACTGAAGCTGGAGTGGATTTGTTGTGATGATCTCATCTTTAGGAAAGATTAACCCCTCAGATGTATAAAAGTAGACATTTGCTAAAAAAAAAAGGGGGGGGGGGGGATCCAGTAAGTGGTGCAGAAGGGTGCTCATGATTTTATCAATGATGGGTAATAGTTGTACATTGGCCTCCGTCACAAGATGCAATCAAACATCAGCACAGAATTCCCAGCAAGTGGTGTTGTGCATGCGTTGCACAGCTACCAGTTTAATATCTGGGAAATGTTCTGTCACATTAACGTGTGTAGGATTGCAACATTTTTCGCTCACAAGCAGTGCAGTTCCTGCTATGAAGTCCTAAAGCCAGGCACAGTCATGCTGTGGTACAGGAAGTGCGACTACAGCCAACATGTCAAAATTCACACTCTGTGTTCCCTCTGCGCTCAGCAAGTACAGCACACGTGTAGCACGTTGCCTTCATATGGAAGTAGTGGCCGATCGCACTATTCCCATAAGACGCGCCACAGCAAGCCAGAAGTCAGGCAAATGAAATGTGCAGCTGTTAGTGTTATAATACCCATTTCCCTCTGTGGTGACATGATGACTTTGCAAAAGTAATGGAAATATTGACACAAAGTAAAGCAAAAAAACTTTACAAGGTTTAGAGCTCTGCTCTGTTCTGTATTATCAGTTTTCTCCAGCAGGGAAACACTTTCTAACTGCTGGTATTCGGCTGATGTGCAAACAAAATGATATAAAATGTATTCATAATAAGATTTGAATTTAAACAACAAAGACACAGAAGGTCACGTCTCAGAGGGGTGAACTTGGAGTGCAGTTGTGTTTTTTGGGAGCCAGCAGGTCCCGACAGGCTTGACGAAGAAGGCGGGAGAGAGACACTAACCCTGTTGTTAAGCTTCGACTACTTTCCTGTTGAAACACAAGGCATAGTTGGCCCTGAGGCTCAGTTTTTTTTCTACGTTTATGTTGATGGTTTATGTGCTTAAATGCCATTTTAGCTCAGAAAAGTCCTGGAGCTACAGGGTGACAGTTTAGACAAAGGAGATGATGAACACGCTCACTTGGCCTTTCCACATCGTAAGCTTTTCTCAGTTGGTCTGAGTGATGAAAGCTCCTCTGAGCTAGACTGAATTGCTGTTGCTTTGTATCGCCTTAGTGAAAAGCAGCCAAAACTGCCTCATCCCATTTAGCAACAAGGCATTTTAAGCAGAAGCGTGTCTGCCTCTGTTCACTAATCAGCCAGGCATGGTAGCCTCTGAGTGAGGTGACATTTCAATCTTTGAAACAGTCGCCCCTGGCTTTCTTTCTTTTACCCCTTTCCTCTGATTAAAAACCTGTGTTTTGTCTTTGACAGGCACTTTTGGCCGCATCTTCCACGGCGTGCTGCTGGATGAAAAGGACCCCAGTAAGGAGAAGCAGGTCTTTGTGAAGACCGTGAAAGGTATGCTCCCTGTTCCAGCTTAAGTAAACATATTGTAAAAGAAATGAAAATACTGACCACTCTGGTTTATCCCTGTCATCTTGTCAATAAGTAACTTTACCCAGTATGTTCAGGGTTATTCAGAGGAATGAGGTTACTGAGGGGGAGCACGCTCAGATGCACTGTAGTCTCCAAATCTGTGTGGACACGCAGCAGATCAGTGGAAATATTTCTTTTCTACCCCCCAGACAGTACATCAGAGTAATATCATTAGAATATATACCACTGCAATAATATAATCTGATCATTTGTTTTTACATTTTTATTTTCTATTGATAAAAGAAGTGACATTCTCACACTGCGAGTCCTGCTACCTTCAACTAAAACATTAAAACCACCTTTTTAATACTGGAAAGTGTATTTAATTCCATGGGTCACACTGGGAGATGAGAATCAGATTGAAGGAGCAGAGATGCATAGTTTAGTACCAGGATTTAATTTTATGTGAATTGTGATTTAATTTAAGTTTTATCCTTATTAAGTCCTCGACCGGCCTAGAATGAAAGTTGATTAGGCTTTAAAATGGGGGAAAATAATGATGGTTACTGTTCTACATGATGGCTACCAAACATCTCTTTCCTACAAACAGTCGGCTGTGGGACATTTCACGGATGCTTGATCCAATCAGGATCTGGGGAGTTCGGAGGCCAGGTCATTTGGCTTTTATGTGGTCCGGTTAGATTCATTGCCAGTCCTCTGCCATACAATGAAATGTACAGGCGGTTCTTTGCTACTTTAACTGTTATATAGAAACACAACAGTGGTTGGTCCATTGATTTAAGTGCGTATTTTATGCTTCAGTCATTGAGGAGTGAAAGTGAGTGAAAAATGAACCAATGTCCAAAGAAAAACTTTTTTTTTAAAGACCTTCAGAAAATTTGGAGAGCTATTGCTCAAGACCACCTTAATAATTTCAACAAGGTTCCTCTCCTTGGAAGCAAAATACAAATAAAAAGTGGCTGTAGATTTTCGCACAGTGTTGTATAACAGTGGATTTGTGGCATGAGTGAGCGCTGCGATTCCATCACTGAACTGAAACATGACTGTAACACTGAAGATGTGGGTGGGATGACAAACATCGGCGAACTGAAACATAACCAATACGTCAGGTTGCGGTTTGGAGTTGTTTTTTATGCCCTGCGGATGAGCACCGATGATTGTTACCCAAACACTGTCTCTCAGAAACAGTAGGTACTTCACTGCTAGCTTCATCCGATGACCCTATATGGGTTTCAATCCAATAAACAGACACACGAATTTGACAGTAAATGAATAATAAGTCTTACTCACGCTGCGGGTTGCATGCCAGCGAAGCAGCTCCCGTATGCAGAACTGTCAGGTTCTTTGTTAGCAGCATGTGTCTGCTTTCTCTGCCAGTTGCCTTTTGACCTCTATTCTCTCATGTTTACTCAGTGAGGGGTGGATACCACTCGGCGAACAATGTCTTCATGCCAGTTTTGGCTTTGTTAAACTCTTTACTTCCTCCTCATTCGCCTTTTGGGAGGGGAACAATACTGCTTTCCATAAGTTCCAGACGATGGCAAAGCTGCAAGCGCAGATTAAAAACTGGCTCAAGTTAGTTTTCCCCTGAAGTTTCCCACTACAAATGACTGCTGGCAGAGAAACTGCAATGAAATGATAAAAATCAAACGCCACATGGCACCAACAGACGCTCATTGCTCCAAGTTTGTTGTTTTTAATTTAAATGTTTGTTTTTTTGTGTCCAATAAAAATTTTCAGATCATGCTTCTGAGGTGCAGGTGACGATGATGTTGACTGAAAGTTGCAAACTTCGTGGCCTTCATCACAGGTAAATCTTGCCACATATACACATAGCTGGGCCTTTAGAGAATATTAAATATTCAGGCATCCTGTTGATGCACACGAGGGGAAAAAAGAAAAAAGAATCTATTGCTCGGCATCATATAAGGAATCATAGCTGCTGTCATACAGTTACCGTCCCTTTAGAGTTTTTCATCAGTTTTTTTAATTACAGTTTCTTTAGAAATGCAAGCTTACAACACCAGCATGGTTCATGTCTTACGTCACCGGTTGGATGTCTTGTTGACGCTTGAGCATAGCATGCCAGCCTTGCTTCTGTGGTCGTCTCTTAAGAGTCACTTTAAACATTGATGAAAGAACACCACATGTTTGCAAACAGGGCTGATACCTTAATAAGGAGTGTGAATCGAAGTCAGTCTTTGTGACATTTGTAATAAAATATTGTCTGAAAGGCTCTGAATTTATTTTAAAGGAGACCTTTTCTTTTTTGTTTTCTTGTACATACTGATAAAATGGTGGAAGATTGGCAAACAGGGTATCTGAGTGTCTGATATATGTGATTTTTATATTCTTGACACAGTTTTATGGCCCAAAAGTCATCATGGATTGTTTTTAGGGAATGGCCGTTTGTGAAATCAATTTGTTGTTAGCTTTGTGTTTTGTCTTAAGACTTCATGAGAATTTAAAAAAATTCTAAAATAAAATTGTTCTTCCAATATATCTTCTTCCAGTAGTGGATGTTCAGCTCAAACTTGACCTTTTTCATATAAAAGCCAAAAGCTAAACACTCGATTCCAGTTTTTCCCCACTGATCTTTATGACGTCAGTGAAGGCACAAACCGTTTATGTGATGATGTTAAGGATACAGAAGCCCCAACGACCAAAGGTTTTGCTTAAGAGAAGCGGCCAATCAGAAGAAGGTTTGTTTAACAAGATGGGTTAGATCCCTAAACAGTCTTTTTCTTTCAGGAAAAGCATAGACTAAGGACTGCAGCAAGGCCCAGTGAAGACGAACAAGGATTATTTTTGAATTCATATACGAAATATTATATAAAAGTAGTAGCTAAGAATAAATACACGGAACAGGAAATTAGCAAAACGGGTGCAAAGCAGCATTTCTTCGGCAGATTTTACCCGAAATTTACAGCAGCCTTACAGCAGTGTACTTGTGTGGAAAAGATTGTCGTCACGATGTCCCACGCCTTCCTCTTTCCTCTGCATGACATCAGCTCTGTCATATTTGCTGACAGTTCCTCTTTGGTGTTTTGCATGATAATGTCCTTTACTCTTCCTTTAATGTGCAGTAGACGTGTACATGAGCAGAAATGATGATCTGGTACACTCAGGTCCTGTTTCCTCAGTTGGTTGCTTTCTCTTTTCTTTTAAGAAATCTGCTTCCCATAAGCCACGTGTGCACAGAGGATGGAGAGAAGCCCATGGTGCTGCTGCCTTTCATGGCTTGGGGTAATCTGAAGCAGTTCCTGCGGCAGTGCAAGTTAGCTGAGGCTAACAACCCACAGGTGAGGCTTCAGCTCAGCAGACAAACTATAATCAAAAGCAATATTAAACCCCCCACCATTAAAAGTCATGTTCTCGGCCATGCCTGGATCTCTTCGGGCACATCTGTCTTGTTTTGACGGTTCCAACCACCTGCTCCGTACTACTCAAGCAACTTTTGTCTCAAACCAAATTTCTTCTGGAAGGTCATGTCTGGTGATGAGTGCTTGGTTTTCAGCTATGATCAAGCTGTGCGCGCGCGCGTGTGTGTGTGTGTGTGTGTGTGTGTGTGTGTGTGTGTGTGTGTGTGTGTGTGTGTGTGTGTATATATGTATAGATAGATACAGAGATACATCTGTCTATATAGAGATATCTATGTACGGTATATATGTCAATCTCATCTGAACGAAATATTTTGACATACAAGCAAAATAAGGATGTTAAATTCAAAGCTGCATATCAGAGTCAAAAATAAAACTGGATACATTTATGGAAGAATAAAAAAAAAACAGGAAAATATTGCATTAAGGAAAACTAATTGTCAGCGGTTATAATTGGGAAAGTACACAAAAGAATTACAGAAAAAACACAGATACATCACATAAATGCACATTTATAAAAATATGTGACTTGAAGGCAGTTGCAAACTGCTTTTTCTTCAGGCAGGACCTTTCGAAGTGAAGGGGTCCTGACGGCAAAAGTGATACATCAATGCAGCATGTAGACACACGCAGCTAACGCTGAGGACAAAACCTCCATGATCACCTTAAACCTTTTTACCAGTAGCACCAAATCTGCTTGATTTGACTCTATTCATTGTTAGCGTTTTCCATTAGACGCTAGAACCCGTTACCAGGTGCTTTTAGTACCTACTCTGCTCGGGTTCTAAGCAAGCTGAGTCAAGCCGAACATGTGACATCAACAGACTGTTTGCCACTGATTGGTCAGGGAGGCATTGATTGAGTCATGAAAATGACTCCATGACCAGTATCAGACCTGGCAATGAGGGAAACAAGGAGCAGATACAGTTCAGCAGGAATACCATCGCTTTGATGGCCTCCATTATGGTGTTGTGTCGCATACAAATGACATCATGTGACTTTATCTCATTTGTAAATGGATGGTTGCTATGGTTAGGCTCACAACCCATGGGAAATAAAGGGAGAGAAAAGATTTAACTCCTTGACAACAGAGGTGGGACCAAGTCATTGTTTTGCAAGTCTCAAGTAAGTCTCAAGTCTTTATCCTCAAGTCTCAATTCAAGTCTCAAGTAATGTCAGGCAAGTCAGAGTCGAGTCTCAAGTCACTGGTGTAAAAGTCCGAGTCAAGTCACAAGTCTGAAACTTTGAATTTCAAGTCCTTTCGAGTCTTTAAAAAAAAAACGAAAAAATAATGTTGCAGTTATATGCTAAATGTAAATATTAGACCATGTAATTTTAAAATCTGTGTTTTTCTCAACACATGACAAAATAGTGAACGTAGAAAATATACACAAATTGTGAAATTGCACCTCTTTAAAATGCAGCTCAATTAAACCTAGCTCCAAGAATAATTTTCACCGACAGTTCTGAGATAAGCTGCATGTTATTCTTGGATGCGGTTGTAGGACTGGCTTTAAAATCGCATGACAAAAATATCATACACATTAAAAAAAAACTGTATCACCAACGTAGCCTGGACAACATTTGCTAGTTAGATGAAGTCAGCTATCTCATCGTAGCATATTTATATGCATATTTATAATCATACGGTTCTTGGAGTGAGTGCATACACTCGTGAAGTTTAGTAACTTCAGGTCACTGCAACAAGCCCAGGTACAGTTTACCGACGGATGGGTACAGGACCTTGAAATGCACCGTGTAGAACGAAAGACCATCGTACGTATCATAAGTTTACCAGTCTCACAAATTGTCGTCATAAATACACATTCATTAACCGTTTATTAATAGGACCTTTGAGCTCAACGGTAATTAATTAGTAGTGGAAATAATTTCTGGTACCCATCACAGAAATGTAGCAGTGACAACAATATTGTATGCTGTAATCGTACTGGGCAATTAGTGATACAAAAAACCTGTTTTATCCTGTGAATAAAAGTATATGTTTTTGTCAATGTACCATAATAACAGAAGCGAAACGCAATATTGTGTCAGGACAATTCACTATTTATGCACAATAAATAAAGGAGCATAGCGCGACAATTTCTGTTCAGCGCCAGACTTGCTTGTAACCTATATCACCAATTATGTTAAGAAAAATGACGTATTAACTACTAAAAAACACTGACCTTCGTGTAAATGCTTGGAGCAGAGTAACCTGTGAGCTGGAGTGTTCTGGGACGTTATATTTGGTCTTTGAATGGCTGCAATCCAGGCCACCCGTCGCGTCTTTGTTACTTCGGAAACATGGCTCGAACAATTTCTCTTCAACGACTAATCCGATAACAACCGATCTCTTTACCCGTCGGCTTCCCGTGGCTGTCATGCGACCGGCTATTGCAGTTAATAATACAACGGCTTCTTGTGTTTCTTTTTATCGCTGTATAACTGATTTTAATTGAAAGCCTGCGTGCGCTAGTACCGCTTGCCACGAGTTCCCAGAATCCTTTGCGGTTCTACCCGTGAATGACGTCACATTTTCAATCTCTATATAATATGCATGTTAAATTTTATATTTGGGGTAAAATATCAAGTCTTTTCAAGTAAACCGGTTCAAGTCCAATTCAAGTCCCAGGTCATTGGTGTAAAAGTCCAAGGCAAGTCACAAGTCTTAGAACATTTTTTCAAGTCAAGTCTAAAGTCATAAAATTAATGACTCGAGTCCAAGTCATGTGACTCGAGTCCACACCTCTGCTTGACAATGAAAGCACCCCTGACCTAGAGATGACCAAATTTAAGTCGAGATTTTATGAACCTGTTCTCAGAGCAGGTTGCGTGTAAAACCATTAGAATAAATGCGTCAGAATATGCGTGGCTCCTCTTTAACCTCTATTAAGCCATTAAAATAAATCCCCCAGATTGAAAGAGAAGTCAGATTCCATCGTAGTGTCAAGCATGAAAGAACATTTTGTGTTTGCAGCAATCAGTGGCGAGTAACACCTACAGTAACTACTGTTTACACTGTTATTAAGAGGTCTGTTGATACAGTGATGAAGCCGGTGCTCAGGGCAGAGGTTTGTAACTCACTCCGTGGAGACAGTCGGGCTTTTGTACAGTTAACCCCAGGGAGGCTTTCATGCGCTTGGAGAAAAGCCACAGCAGATCCAACCAATCAATCAGCTGCAAAATACAGATGCAGAAAAATGCTTTGCGATCACAAGATGAAGCTTGCCACACATTTACAATAATCAAATGCCTTTTTCAGGCACACATCAGCACCTTCCTTCTCGGCAGCTTCAATACGTACCTTTGGCGGCTACGGGAGACAAAGACTTAGTCATTAAGTTGGAGGTGTTGCAATAAACGCTGAGCTATAAATCAGCTCAGTATCAGGCCAGCTTAGATGAAACTCGCGGGGAAATGCTCCGAGAGCACAACATTCATTCTGCAAGCGAACATCTGGTTTAAAAGGTGTGACTGTGGAGGGAGGGAGGGAGGAGGTTTGGAGCGTTGACCTTGTTCTTAGACATTTTTCTTTCACCGACAGCTGAGATGTATTCTGCACAGTTTGAATGTCTCATAGCAGCTGCACATGTAGCCGTTTCGCTTGAGCGGTTGACTTAAAGTCTTCTAATCTTTGTTCACTGGTTGCCCAAGTCTTTGTTTTTTGGTATAGTCCCAAGCGTTAATTTTGCCTGCATCACAGTATCAACTGTCAGATAAGACAACAAAGTCCATTTCCAGTGTGTACATCCAAGCCGGGGATTGTGCTGAATAAATCAGACCAGATGCAAGAGAATTGAACCATACACACAATTATTTGGAGCTGTTACTTAAAGAGCTCAGTGTTGTCTTTTCAGCTCTCCGGGATGTTTGTTACAGGAGCAGCCTCACTTCGTTAGCGGTCGAGTGTCTTTTCTCTGGCACACCTGCTGACTTAGAGCTATTGTCAGTAAGCCCTTCAACAGCTCCACAGACAAAGCAGACTCATTTCTTTAATGCAAGACTCGGTTAAACCTCTGAGTAAAAGAGTTTCTGCGTCACATCAGATTAAATCCTCAGAGCAGTGTTAACCCTTAAGCAGCCAAACGGCTAAAATGACCAAGTGCGGTCACGTCTAACTTTTATCTAAGAAAACTGTTTCTCTCATATCTATATTTTTACTTTATCTGTGACTGATATTCTAAAGCTACTCCATAATACTTTGATCAGCAATAAATGACAGTGAAGTCCGTATGTTTAGGGTGTTCTCCTTTGTTACATCCATGCTTCAGTTTCAAACTAACATCTTAATTGTAGGTGAGACATGTTTCAGATATTTCCATCATCACTTTGAGCTTTAAGTATTTGCCTCAGGGCTTTTGCAGCAGTAAATCTTGCTGTTCTGTGTGTTAGCCATGGTTCACTGCAAAAACATGACAGTGTTGTTATTAAAAAGTGAGAAATTATAATAAAATAAAACCATATGTTTTAAAAAATCATTTTTACGGTTAAGGATATCACAATGGTACATGAGAAAAATACAGCCATTTGTAGTCTATTTAATGAAGGACTGCAAAACTTTACCAACATAATATGAATTCTTTTTTTGTTAGATAAAGGCTCTCACTTTACTAGATTTTTGAATTCAGCATCAAATTAGTGATTCAGACGCTCAAAGTAGTAGAAATGTAAACAGAACACTTAAAGTTGTGCTTTTTACAATCAGGGTTTTTTTTTTTTTTTTCCCCTGTAATGAACTTTAAGTGTAACAATAAGGGATTTATCATAGTTTCAATAAAGTCAATCAAAGGAAGAGAAAGAAGTATGGGTGCTCTGGAGGTTTGATCTTGTTTCAGATAATTCACTGGGGAAAAAAACTTCTAGCAGTGCGTTTTGGGTAAACTTTCAAGGCTGATACCAGCATATGACAGGTTGCCTTTTTGCCTACATTTTGTCATCTTGTAGCCATGATCCCTTGTGTGTCAAAATAATTTTCTGATTTAGTCATATTTTAACACTCGTAAATGTTGCTTTTGGTCATGATGGTGATATTGGTGTTCACCAAACGAACAGACTGTGTCATGTCGATTGTGGCACTTGCAGTGTTTAGCAATGCTTAAATGTGTTGTGTGGGTGTTTTGGTTTTTTGGCTTTGAAAAATGCATTTGGTTATCTCCTCTACTTAAGAACAAGAATTAAAAAGCACAAAAACCCACCTCTGTGCACTTCAAGCCCTTTAACTCAATTAACTACAATTTTGAATGGCTTCTTGAGCTATTCTAAAAAATACTGTGCAAAAAAATTAGCTACTTCTTTGGTAAGGTGGGAGCTTTTCTCAGATTTAATGACATTTAGGGAGCATTTAGGTTTTTTTATATTATTTTATTTTTTGATGGCAAGAAAATCAACAAACTCCACATTGAAGCACGCTCTTAGAGTTTGAACCCAGGACCCTCTTGTTGAGGGGCAGCAGTGTTTTCCACTGAGCTACCGCAACATTCTGCTGTGTTTACACAGTGTACATGAATGATCTTGTTGCATGAGGTAGGTATATAGATGAGGAAATATTTCTGAAACTGTTGAGTCTAGACAGAGATTAATGTGGATGTAGCCTTAGTTTACCCCTTTATCACAAAAAAATAACACCTGTCTTTTTCTCCTCGGCATGCTGACGTGTGCTAATTATCTTATTATACTCGATGTTGACACTGAAATAAGAGTTTAGAGGTCACCAAAGTTGTTACACTTGAGGGGTACGTATATATCTTTGAAATTTTAAAGGTTGCATTTAAACAAGTCATGTCAGGTCTTGTTTTTCCAGTCTCCTTGCAGTTGAATTTATAGAGAAAAAATAGTCATGGTGTATGTAATGCCCATATTTCGCCCACATTGTCCCATTCCAAAGAAAACTAGAACAATTTTACACAGAAGTCACCAGGTGTCCTCTCTCAGTCTTTACTTTT
Source organism: Copadichromis virginalis (assembly GCF_057382275.1). NCBI lineage: Eukaryota > Metazoa > Chordata > Actinopteri > Cichliformes > Cichlidae > Copadichromis > Copadichromis virginalis. The sequence goes on along the minus strand of NC_140639.1, from coordinate 14,042,789 downwards.
TCCTGTCAGTCTCTCAACTGCACATTGTCGCCCTCTCTCCCCCATTTCCTTTCAGGCAATCTCTCAGCAGGACCTGGTTTACATGGCCATCCAGATTGCATGTGGAATGAGCTACTTGGCTCGCAGAGAGGTCATACACAAAGACCTCGCCGCTAGGAACTGCGTGTAAGTTTTCAGTGACCTGACTCTAGCTGTCGTCACGCTGTCCTCAGTAGCTTTCAGGTGATTTGGTTTGGAATTTAATTTGTCAAAAATAAAGGCCGTGCTTTCCCTCCACCGACAGCATTGACGACAACATGCAGGTGAAGATTACAGACAATGCCCTCGCCCGAGATCTCTTTCCCATGGATTACCACTGTCTGGGGGATAATGAGAACCGGCCTGTCCGCTGGATGGCCCTGGAAAGCCTGCTCAACAATGACTTTTCCAGTGCAAGTGATGTGGTAAGAACTACCAGATATGCAGTTTACTTCCATAGACTGTATATAAATGATGGACACAGCCACTGTGTTGTCAACCATTTAGGATTATTTTGTTGCGCCCTCTTGGGCTTCATTTTTGCTTTGTTTGCTTGCTGTTGCTTAACAAGGCAACGCTGTAACTGTGATTCGTTGTCAACAAAACAATAGCAGAAGCGACCTTTCCTGTCTCTCTGAGGTTTCTAAATGCGAGTATGTTTCCAGTAGACATGATGCGGTTAAGGCGATCCGGGAAATGGCACCGATTGTGTGCAAGCCATTCTTAGACACTTGGTCAAGGTGTCAAAGGGAAAGGCGTGTCTGTGGCTCTTCTCGCTTTCCTGTTCCAGGATAGAAGACCGGGTGCGACGGAGGCAGTCGGGAAGTCTGCCTAACAGATCCTCAGAGACACCACTGAGACACGAGCCAGACGTGTCCCCACCCCCTCCACATTCCTGTTATGGTCACACCGCTCCATGGCAATCATGGCACTTAGATTTAACAGAGGCCTGGCATTAACAGCCTCCCAGTGCAAGTCCATACAAGTACCTGGAGCTGTATAGCATCTTGAGTGTGTTGCTGTTACGCACACAAATGTATCGTGCCCTTACATCAGCAGGTACACAAATCAGATAGCAAGCGACACAGGATGGGAGCGTTCCTATTGGCATGTTTAAGCTTTACTGGGAATGTTGGCAATGGCTTATTCACTGATGTGGGAACAGGGTGGTTTACCGTAGAACACGTTTTTGTTTTATTGTCCCAACCCCCCCTCTGAAGAGCCCACCTTGCTCTTAGTTCCTAAACAGTCCTTGCACTTCCTTTTAAAGGTCCTGTGTCACCCCATTAAGGCTCGGGGCATACTAACACAGCAGAAACTCAATGCTTTCTGGGCTATTCTGTCTGTCAATGTCAGTTTTATTTTAGATATTATGGCTTCCAGAGTTTAAACAAACAACTTCAAGGTCAAAACCTACTGGAAGCATCTTAAATATGATTCGAGTAATTCATCTTTTCTCTGTTCAGAGGTCAGAGTGAACACTCGCAGGCAGTTTGAACCCTGATAATAACTGCTTACACTTTCACTCTCAACAAAAACTGGCAGCAGTGATTTATATTCCAAATACATTTCTTGACATAATTTCCTCACATTGTTCATTTGGAACGTCGTGTATTTGAATACAAGTACAACAAGTGGGAACGCTACTTTTCCACCCTCTGGTTATGTTCGCCCTGTTTGATGAAAACACATTAAAAGCTTGTATTTTTTTGTAAAGTGCTGTGAATGAATGCTAAGCACTGGTCTCAGGGTTATTCAGAGAATTTGTGTGTTCACAGTGGGCTTTTGGAGTGACGCTGTGGGAGCTGATGACTCTGGGGCAGACCCCCTACGTCGACATTGACCCTTTCGAGATGTCGGCTTACCTAAAAGACGGGTACAGAATAGCACAACCAATCAACTGTCCAGATGAGCTGTAAGTTGCCCCCCACCACCACCACACATACTCTGTATTTTCACTTGTTTATTTGACTTTGGTAAGAGTTGGAGCTAGTTTTTTGAGTCGTCCTTCCTTTTCTTGTCCTATTTGTCGACAGTTTACAGACGTTAATGATATACAGAACCACAGCAACACTAAGTCCACTGGTATCCGCTGGGTAAGGTATAGATCAGTGTGGCCAGGTTTGGTTTCTGTAGGATTATTACTCTAATCCCACAATTTTCTGATCTGCAATGACAACAAGTCAAGGATGATGTTTTTTATGATTGTAAGTAGCAGTTCATCAGTATGGCCTTCTCATTACAAGATGATTTAGCCTTTTTTTCCCACCTCGAAAGTGTAACAAGAAGCAACTCAATTAAGTTTCATGTAGAGCTGGGCGATATAAGATTTTTTTTCATATCACGATATGTTTTTTTCATTTCAGGCGATAACGATATCTATCACGATATAAGCCAAATAACTATATTTGTAAGATTTAAATGTGCCGTTGCTCACAAGTAAAATGTGAAATAATCAGCAGCTTGTTTTGATTTAAATATTTATTTCCCATAAGTTCAACAGGGTAGATGTACTTAAGGAACATGAGACTTTTTCAGATAAATAAAGGCAAATATTGCAAACTACACAAAAGGCAGCCGCTAAAGCGTTTAAGTTTCAAAATAGAACAAACGAAACAGACTAAATTGTCAATTCCACTTAGAAACAAAATATTAATTCTAAAAATAAATCTTAGTTTGTTTTACAGAAGAACAGACAAAACTGACTAACTTTTGTCAATATCAAATAAACTGAGAACTAAAAGGAAATTCTCAATCTCTCCTTGTTGTATAGCTGAGCTTTTCAAACAGTTTTAACAGTTACTTTAGTCTGACAAAAGCCGAATGACGAATTAGCGCTTCCAGTCAGAGACTGAGGCTACGTCCACACGTACACGGGTATTTTTGAAAACGGAGATTTTCCGTTTTCGTTTTAAAAAATAATCCCGTCCACACATAAAGGCAGAAATGAAGGAAAACGCTGCTATGAACATGCCAAAGCAGCAGGTGGCGCTAGATTCCTAACCGTGCAGAAATGTTGGCCAATCAGAAGTCTAGAAGCCTCGGTGGGAAAAAGTAAACAAAGCTGGGGCATAGAAGCAGAACAGAGTCGTATGTGTGGAGGGACAGTAACTGTGTGTATATGTAAGCATTTAAACACTGCAGAGAGTAGAATTAACAGTATTGTAGAAATTCATTTCACCGAAACAATAACGTGGCGCACAGTGTGACGTCAAAAAATGCGCACACCTTTGACGCTGCGTTTTCTCCGTTTTTCTAGTCCACACGTAAATGCAAAAACGGAGTTTTCAAAAATCTTCGTTTTCAGTGACCAAAAACGCCGTTTACGTGTGGACGAAAGGTGCAAACGCATAGAAAAATCTGCGTTTTCAAAAATACCCGGGTATGTGTGGACGTAGCGCATGCACCAGTTCATTGTATTTCCAGACTTGCTTTCGGCACAATTTACAGTGCACGCTACTCTGTTTTTGTCAGACTTGAAATAGCCGAAATACCTTCACACTACGGAACTTCTATGGCTCTTCCGTTCGACAATCTCTCCGGCATTGGAACCATCATCTGTTTTCTCTTCGGTCACGCTCGGTTGATTTTTCTAGTCGGCACACTCATTTCCTCCATTACCCGGGCAGTACGGTGGCTGGCTGCTTCCCAAACAAATACACATGTGCGGCTTGGCACTTGTGCTGTACGTAACAAGTCACGTGACGTGACGCTGCGGCTGTGATTGGTTCAGCTCTGCGCTACGTAATTTGGATTGGCTGTTTTTTTGTTTTTAAGAGGACAAGAGCGGCGAGGTCTATCGCGATAGTTTAATTTTTCTATCGAGAAAAAGTTATATCGCGATACATATCGTTATCGTTCTATCGCCCAGCTCTAGTTTCATGTATATAGTGCCACTTGATCGCCTCAAGAACTCCATATTACTGTAGGCTGAGAGCAGTGCAACCTAGAAGTAATAAATGTATGCGCTAGCTTTTCAGCACAAATCTGAGACCGGATGACTCAGTGAATGTTGTCATCTTAACACTAAAAGGTCAAAAGGTCAGTTTGCCTACTTTAAAGCAGTAGTTGTTTACAGTTAAAGTGTTTCATAATTTTTAAGAGAAAGAAAAAACCCCACAATGTTTTTCCACAACAGACTGGTAACGGTGCAACAATATTCTGGAAAGCGTGGCAAATCATCACTGTCCACAGACAGTGGAAAAGAGTGTTTCTCTTTTTCATTTTAAAGGGAAGCGTCACTGCAGATCAGTGCAAAGTTCAGTAAAGGTCATCACCTTTGATGCGAATACTCGAAACGCAGACCAAGTCCTTTTGCACTGTTTCCAAACACTTTCCTCTGCAATGTGTGCCTTTCTGTTGTTTTGTATATATTCCTCTAGTTTGTATATATTCCCCTTGGCTGTATATCTGTTCTGTTTGCTGTTTATTCCTGACCCTAACCCTTCTGCACAGTACATTGACAATAAAGCGCCATTCTGTTTATTTTATTTGAGCACCAAATAAGTGAATATCTTCCACTGGAAGACTGTTTTCATACTGGCTTTTCCTTTAATTTGTCACATCTGTAAGTCTGCAGTGAAGAGTGCATTTTCAGCTGCAGTGAAGCTTGTTATTGGAGACTGTCGGCACAATAAATGAGCTGCTAGTTGACATATTGTTTGAGGACCTGAGTCGAATCAAACTGTTCAGCTGCTACTAGCTTTGATTGATGCAAAGTTTAATTCCATCAGGCTGTCAAGAAGAAGAGGCAATGTTGTCCCACTGGTTTAATTTTTTGGCATCACTGCAGTAGTATTTACCATCTGATCCCCCAAAACAGGTTTGTGGTGAGGAAGCTCAAAGCAGCCCTGGCAGTGCATGGATATTTAGTGTTTGGTGAAAATTAACACTTGCTGGAAGCTGACTTGGGAGAAGCAGAAATGTGTTTGTGCCATGCCTGACAAATTCTCGTGGTATTTCTGTCTTCGGGGTGTACTTAAACCTGCAAAAGTTATACTTTCCATTCCCAACAATCTCTGAAAACAGAAAAGAGAGAAGAAGGTCATCCTCCACATTCATCAAAAAGAGTCCACACAAGATCAGTATTAAAGCATGTCAAAATCTGGGGTATTTTGATGAAAGAAAACAAAAAGACTGGCTGGATTTGACAGATTTTACACCTTTTATCCCTTTGCCAACCAGTTGACATTGCAACTTACATGCATGTTTCCATTAAGTCCAGTAATCTACATTGGTTCCTGTCCGTGCTGAAGTACTAAGAATAGAGGATATTGTTTGCGGCACAGACTGAAAGCCCATGAGGCAGATTTTTGATAAACACACATTTATCTTGACTTTGTTGAGCTTTGTTGTTCCAGCTCTGCTGTATGTCTGCTGCATTACTGTTTAAGTTCATTGAGAGAAACGAAAAACAGACTCAAATTCGTCATGCGTGCACATGCTTGGCAAAGAAAGACAATGCTAAAAAATCACATGGAGCCGAGCAGTTATCAGACAGTGCTTTAGATATGGAAAGAAGATGCAGATTCTAAAACATGGAGAGCTTTAGCATCAGAGATTACTTCACTACATCAGGATCTGACTAAATGTGAAATACAGTAACGCTCTTCCCTTTGGTTCCTGTGTTATGGCATTTAATTATTCACCGGTGACTGTGTGGACTTGATCATTTGTCTTAAATGTTGCCATAACCAGTGTGTTTATAAGTGTCTTCTTAAGTTTGGCTTTTAACCACCAAGTTCCAATTAATTGATGAGTGCAGATGAAACTCCCTCCAGGTGCTCCTTGGATATTACTTTTACACTAATTCCTCGGAGCGCCGCCATCCAAGCGCAGAGGCATTTAAAGAAAACAAACTCGTGTCAAATCCCCACAGAAATGTGCAATTCTCGATGATTAAAGGAAACTCAGGATCTGATTACCTGAAATCTTTTAAGTCATCAAAAAACTGTTTCCTTGCAAATACAATAGATGTTGAGGCGATGGCTTCCTTTACCACAATACTACAGCTTATGTAATCGAGGCCGTGCGCTGATAGAGGTAATTATATCTCACGCATTTCTACCAGCACTGCACAGGCAGCTCCTGGTTCAAGACAATACAGCAGTTGCAGTATAATACTAGACGAACGCTGCCTTTAAATCCAGTTTTTCTCTTATAAAAATAACAATTTATTCACTTTCATTTTATTTACACTTACGGAGCTTCAAGAGCACCCCCATGATGTCACAGCATGTATTCATTTGTGTTCCTGGACATGAATTTCTCCTTCTTTTTTTTCCATAGCTGTTGATTCAAAGATTTTCCACTTTTTTAAAAGTTGGAAAGGTCAGCGAATGGACGCATTACACTTTCCCAGGATATCTGCTTGTTTAGGTTTAGGCAGTGCCAGTCTAAGCTGGGAGGCCCAATTTTCAAATGATCTGTGAGGTGTTTTCAGACATGACTCCTCTGTGAACTTTGACCCGATCCTTCTCTGTGTTGCAGGTTTGCAGTGATGGCTTGTTGCTGGGCCTTGGACCCCGAGGAGAGGCCCAAGTTTCAGCAGCTGGTCCAGTGTCTCACAGAGTTTCACGCAGCGTTGGGTGCTTACGTGTGAAAGCAGTGGGTGGCACTTCTTCTTCTACTAATCCATTAAAGCAACGACACTAAAGGCTGGCGGACACTTTTCACGAGGAATGCACATTTGAAATCGTGCCTTATCACATGAAAGATGAGCAGACTTGTGCCCGATGCTTTTGTTTTGTACAGTTCTTTTGGAGTTTTTATATAGTTAAATTACCTTTTTACAGCATAGCAAAGTAAAACGACTCTGTGTTCAATATTGTTCCATTTGCTTTGAAAGCATCTAGAAAAGGCGACGATCTCCACACGCAAAGAGGACCCGAAGGACGAAAAGATGAGGACTTTTTGTGCCATTGAGCGACTTTTTAAAAGAACAATTTAAGCTTCTGCAGTATTTTCTACAGATTCTGTAATGTTGTGCAAATTTTAGATTTGTTTTGGGTGTAAATAACTCCACAGCAGAATGAGTTAGGTACCAAAGTGGACCAGAGAGCTTCAGTAACCATAATCTTCTCGGACACGCTGCTCCGCTCAGGCTCGGTACGAGAGGCAGATCTGTTGAAATGATTTCTCTGCAAATGGTACAGCGTTTCCTCTGCCGTGGATGAGTTTCCTTTACTGGAGCGCACTCAACAGAGACGTCACACCAATTTTTTTTCCTATGCCAGCAGCGTGTATAAAGACATGTGGACACCACAGCTGGAACATCAGCTCTGCAGAGCTATCTGTATAAACCTGATTTTTACACGTGGACACTTATTATTTCAATGTCACTGCTGTCTTCCTCTTGTACTTTTTATTTCCGCTGTCAGAGCCACAGAGTGTGTGTGTGTATGTGTGTGTGTGTGTAAAAGGTGGATGTGATGTGACCAGTTGGTTAGTGAAGCATCGAGTGGAGCGTTCTCGCCAACACCATCAGATCGAAGCGTCTGAGAACCAACGTTCGAAGATGGATTGATGTCAGAGGGACATAAATCATGGCGGACAGAATCTGTGGGATGCATCTGCTTCTTACTGAAGTACAGTAGACTATATATATATATAAAAGATTGGTGTAGGCGCTGTGACATCACCCATGGTCTTGCTGTCTTGAAACCAGATGTGACGTGTTCGGGGGGGTGGATTAGACTGAGACATTTGGTATCAGCTCACTGACAGTGTAGTCATGGTCTGAATCGACACCGAAGCTGTGACGTCACTTTTGTTGTACGATGTTTGGCAAGGAGACAACGGCCGATATAACAGTGCGGCCGTTATACAGAGGCTTTTGTGGTTTTGTGCACATTCTGGTGGCAGAAAAATATCAGAAACAAGTGAAAGAAAACAAGATCATCAGAACAAGTTCTAAAAAAAAATAACAGACATCTGAGCAGAAATGTGAAAATGAGGCTGTGAATTTTATCCATCGCAGAAGAGAACCTCTCATGTTACAAGCCACGAAGCGAACAGACCGGACTGAAGAAAGCATTCGGCTTTAGTGAGCGACTCATCAGGCGGCTTTCCAGAGCTTAAAAATCTTTAATAAAGAAAAGTTCAACACAACAGTAACGGGTCATTTTGTGGCCTGAACACAAACTGAGCTCAGCTTTTGAACCACGTGATATCTCTGTGGTTACAGTGTGATGATGGAGCAAGGTCTTTGTTACCTTATTGTTCATTTATTTAAGGCGGAGTCTGGAAGGTCTTCTATAAATCACCGCTCATGTTTTCTACAGCACCAAGTCAGCCGTGTCACCTTAAACCACAACCGATCAAATATTTGCATTAAATGTTCCACACATGGCTGCAAACGCATTTGGATGCCTTTAGTTTTGGCACAAGGTTTACGAAAATGTCTCACAAGTGTCACTCGCTGCCAGCGGTTCTTCTCCACCCACAGAACAAGTCATTTACTACGTCCATCTTCTGTGTACAGTGTGTTTTTGAGCTGCATTGTTCGGTGTGAGATCGCAGCTCTTCACACGACTGCTCGACTCATTTTGATTTAATCACTGTGAACACACACGCCAGCTTGGTCTCATCGTATCCTTCCACTATCTTTATGATGTGTTTTTTTTTTTTTTTTATGGTCACTGCATGTTGAGATAAGGTTGTAAACTGCTTCCCAATTTCATATCCACAAATTAAATGGAATCTTTTGAATATATTACCCCGTTCTTGTCTTTTTTTTTTTTCTCTCTTCATCCAAAGCTTGTTTTCTGTAGTTCCCCAAAAGTCACAGCCACAGTGGGGGGGAAACCTAACTGTATCTAAAGACACCAACTACAGCGAATCATCTCCTAGTGTCTGCATTACTCACTGTGCATTCTTTCTTTTCTATGCTTCATTGTTTTATGTCAGACGATTCTGCACCGGACATCTTTTATCCCTTTGCCAGCCAGTTGATGTTGCAACTTACATCCATGTTTCCAGTAAGCCCAGTAATCTACATTGGTTCCTGTCCATGCTGAAGCACTAAGAATAGAGGATATTGTTTGCTACACACTCTGTGAAAGCCCATGAGGCAGATTTGACTTTGAGCTTTGTGTTTCCAGCTCTGCTGTATGTCTGCTGCATTACTGTTTAAGTTCATTGAGAGAAACAAAAAACGGACTCGAATTCGTCGTGCGTGCACATGCTTGGCAAAGAAAGACGATGCTGGGAAAAAAAACATATTTTGGACAACGCTTTAGATATGGAAAGAAGATCCAGATTCTAAAACATGGAGAGCTTTAGCACCAGAGATGACTTCTGTGCTTCATTGTTTTACGTCATTTGGTTTTGTTTCGGCTTTAGGCTAAAGTCACATGAACGCCACACTTCTTTAGGATGTCGTAATGGAAAGTTATGTCAAATCTAATTTGTTTTGAGTCCCTAAATCCCCTTGCTTACAATTCCCTCCAAACCTAAATGCTATCAATTATATCTGTGGCCCACAGGCTGGAAAAATAATTGATAGCAGGTAAGAAAAGTGCAGTACTGAGGGAAACAGATTGCTGAAGTTTGTTTAAATTAGTTCGAAGCTGCCAAAAGGCCTAAAATAGATACAGACACACACCAGACCTGCAACAATATAAAGAAGAGAGGTGACGATCAGTGAGCAGAGCTTCGCAGATGGATGTTTGCTTTGAGAATGTTGATGGAGAAGGTCTGATGCAGAGGGTGGTTGTGGGGAGATGGAGGCAGAGGATCGCGAAGATGTTTACACACAGACTGATGAGGGATAGTTCTTCATTTAGAACCAGACTGTGTCTTTTTGTGGAGCTTTTTGTCTAGAGATGAGTTTTCAACCACTGCAAACCTGCACCTGTGCACTCTCTAGAGCAGGGGTGTCGGACTCCAGGCCTCTAGGGCCAGTGTCCTGCAGGTTTTAGATCTCACCCTGGGTCAACACGCCTAAATCAAATGATTAGTTCATTAACAGGCTTCTGGAGAACCCCAAGGCATGTTGAGGAGGTAATTTAGCGATTTAAATCAGCTGCGTTGGATCAAGGACACATCTAAAACCTGCAGGACATCGGCCCTCGAGGCCTAGAGTCCGACACCTGTGCTCTAAAGCAGCAGTCTCAAACTCGTGGCCCACCTCACCCCTACTTGCATATGCATGTATCTTGACGTGAAGAAATATAGTGCAATTTTTTTGGACCTTGAAGTTGCTCTATTTTGTTGAGCAGGAAGAATACTTTGAGTGCAATGTAAAAATAAGTTCTTTAAAAAGCAAAAGAATAAATGCAGAATGAAACGCACAGACGGTCGCTGCAGTGGACGCTTTTCATTTTGTTAACCGTCAGTTTCACTTCAGCTTTTTCTAGAACTTTCTTCACTGAAGCTGGTTGATGGATCAAGAGTAGCCCACAGACCACAGACCTGTTGTAATACACCTTTTGACCACTGCCTCCATCTGACAACAGACGCTTTCTGCAGGTCGACTGGCTGCCAACACAGTACCACCGCTTAAACCACAATTTCCCCTTAAGACACAGGTGACGACGATCGGGAAGTCAAAACCACAAGATGTGAGGACAGGCTAAACACAGAGACAAAACTGCTCACACCAAGCACAATAAGAGAGACTGAGTGACACAGAAGGGACTAATCCGGCCTGCAGAAGTGTAGCTGCTGTCAGCACTTGTCAATGCGGGCTGCGTTGACGGTGACGTGTAGTTACATTTCTTGGGATTGGGAGGATTGGGAGGCACAGCTAGGGAAACGGTGCAGAAACTAAAATAACAAAATGAAAACAAGAACTAAAATCTCAGAGACAAGTTCTCCAGAATGGAGACATCACCACCGCGGCCTTATTTGTTTTGAGTAAATCAGCTGGATGTCAGGCATGTGGCGTCACATTGTGGTATTTCAGTGAAGCTTGAACCTGACATATTTTCAGAATGTGCTCAGTCATCGGTGGCTTTCAGATTGTGTCACGGTGAAGCCACTCTTTCAGTTTTTCTACTTTCCTCACCAGCTGCAGGCACAGCAGAGCGCACTGTAACGCGGCCACAGGACGCATTGAGCAAACACTCCTGCATCCTCAGCAGCAGACTCTTGTGTCACAGTACGGCAGAGTTTAGAGAGTTTCTGGCTTTCGAAGTTCCTGTCTGCGGGGGTTTCTGGGTTTAATTCACTGAGAACCGCCAGGCAGCTCTGTAATCCTGTTTCTGGGAACTGGGCCCAGTTTGAGCTTCCAGTTTGACTCATCTTCATTGCTGTCACTCCGTTTCCACTGACTTTACATACTTTGCACACATTTCCACACATTTCAGCTTCACTGAAAGCCACCAACAGTTTACTTGTACACCCACTCCAAGCGTCACAGTCTGAAACCAAAACCTGTTGTTTTTGTTTTTGTTGTTTTTTTCCTCCGTGTGATTTTGTTTCTCTAAAACCGCCTTTGAGCATCAGCATCATGGGATATATCATCATTTCAATAACCTGCAGCAGTTTAAGGCATTGATAACATGGATGTTTGATCTGTTTTCTGATAACTCACTGGCGAACACTTTAACTGCATTCTGGGTAAGCCTTCTCCATGTGGGACACGTCAGTGAACAGGGTATAATATGTGACCTGCCTCCTTTTAGTCTCAGCTAGAAGAGGATTCGGATATCAACATGTAGACAAAAACTTGGGCCTTTCTTCACGGTGGGGTCTCACTAGTTATTTAAAGTTATTTGGTCCCTGAGAAAAATTGCTCACAAAAAAAATATAATTCCTGAGATCACTCGGCCACTTAAACAGCTCCCCCACTGATAAGGTGTTGATTCGTGGAGGAGTTGCATTAAATTCCTTTACATGTGGAGCAGTGAGGTCGAAAATAAGTCATTTCTGTGGTTAACTGATATGCATATGTTAAAACTCCTGCAGTGTTTGACGCAATAAATTTCCTTACTAGTGTGTTTGCAGACAGCTTTATAACAGTGCAAAGTCTGGATCATGGCTGATGTTTTTCAGACTTGCTCACGTCCAAAGTCCAAACGTCTCTGCAGAGCATGTTTAGATATCCAGATAAGAGAGCGCAGCCCCACCTTGTTCAAAGAACTGAAAGAGAACGGATATTGATCTCTTGGAAAGACCTGCTCTACCTCTCAGGAGGCAGGTTATCTACAAAGCAGAAAGTGGCGGCTCCAGTCTTCAGTCAGCATGTCTAAGTATCCTTGAGTTGCTATCTGATGCATCGATTGGAGTATGGTCGCGTGTGAATATTAAAAAGGTGTAGGAGAAAACGAATAGGTCAATAAGGCATGTTTGAGTGTTCATACAGAGTGGAAAAGTGCTATATAAGGACAAGTCCATTGCCATTTACTTGCGGATACGAGAAGTTGGGTAATCTCCGTCGGAAGAAAATCATGGTGGACAGGATCTGAGGATCTGTTTGTGGTGTTTTTAGTGGAAATGTGTGGAATCCCTTCTAGATTGAGCACTGGTACCAAACTGAAATCTTACTCAGCTTGAGAGTGATTCTCTTCTGCAGTTTTCTGCTGCACCCCAACCAGAGCCTGGGTCCCAGGAGGAAGACAGTCTAAAAACTTCTCTCTAACTTTGTAATAGATCATGTTCATTCAATAAGAATCGATGTTCAGCAGCTCTGCACATCAAACCTCTGTCTGAGGACACATGGCTGGACACAGGCCCAGTATTTTCTACACCTGCTTTCCCCACTTTCTATAATTCTGAAGAAATATTCAGATTTCCTGTGCTAACCCCATCAACTCATCTTGTTCTTGTCCAGCCAAACTTTGACAAAAAAGCCCGGAAACACCCCATTAAACACTACCATTCACCTTGAATCCTTTTTTTTTATTTATTTATTCCAAAGTGGAAAGTTTAAGAAGCACTCATTTAGACTATCCAAAACACTAACGAGTGCTGCCTGGGGGGATCACAGACCTACAGTTTGAGGACAAAGTGATGAAAATTCGTTTCTTTACTGTGAGAACAGAAAAGTTAATCATCCACGTGGTTTTGTGGCTCTTTGGGGGATGCTGGTAAAGGTGAGCAGTGTTTAAACGCGTTTTCCAAACTCCAGCGGGTAAGTTTCCTTCACGGAAACGTTAAGGTGATTGTGACCTCTGTTGTCTGCAGGATCTCAGCTGTTGGAATTGTTTGCAGCTTCTTGCACCGCGTAAAAATCCACGTGAATAAATCAACACGCTGTTAAACATTTATTGTGGGGAAACACTGACCTCTAAACGGCTTCATTCATTAGTCTCTCTCCCTGCCTCCCTCTCTGCTCATTAGCTCGGGACAGAAAACAGCTCTGAGTGGCGCATACCGCGCGTAATGAGCTGCTGGAGAACAATACGGGGCCCACTGGATACTTGACAAAGACTCCTGCTCACATTAGAGCCCGTCTGCGTGTGAATAACGCGGTGAGTAACACCGGGGACTCCGCTCTTTAACAAACAGTTCAACTGTCACAGGTGAGCGCTGCGCCCCGTGACTCAGACCTGTTCCCTTTTCACAAGTTTCAAAACATTTACGCGTGGAGCCGTGGGCTGAGTCCAGTTACATCATCAGCGACGGGCATAAAAAAGAAGAAAAGAAAAGAGAGCGCACACAGCAGCGGGGGGAGGACGCAAACATGAAACCTGGAGAGGAAGCCTTTCTGCTCACTGTGGAGCCCCGAGCCGAAACGATGGACGCGAATCCGCGCAGAGACGCGAAGAAGCCCAGGACGCTCCGCTGCAGCATAAAGGTGAGACACCGGCTGGCACTGCGCAGAGGACGCAGCGTGTGCGCATTTATCCTAGAGGAGTGCGCGACTTTGCGACTTTATGCACACAAACTGAGTTTCTACTTCGGCTTCAAGGGGAGCGTTCCACTTTGTTCTCCACTGAGTTCAGTGGACCCACCTGTGGGTGCATGAAAGCAGCCGCACCTTACCGCGGCAAACATAATGAGCCACATAAATGTGGAGGTTTAATCTGAGGGCATTTCACCTTTTTCCCTCCATAACTTGAAGATTTTGCCCTCTGGGTAGGATTGCCTAAGCGCAAACCGAGCTTCACCTGAGATAAACAAGATAAAATCGGTCATAATGTGATAATAAGTCTCTTGTTAGCTAAAATAATAATAATAATTTTAAAAAATCAATCTGAGCTAATTGAAATCAGATTTAAATGCAGTGTTTGCTGCTTGGGCTGATGATGCTGGAGGTGACCTGCAGGGAACAACTTGCCGCTTTCATCTTAATTAACGTGTTTCTAATCTTTCCGCACAAACTGAAGTTCACCCCCGCCAAAATCAAATGTTATTTCCAAGGCAGGAAGGGATTTTAATTTTTGTAATTATAAATCAAACATTTTTCTCCCTTTTCACTTTGGGAGGTTAACGATGAGGAATCCAACACGGTAAAGTGCAAAGTCTCAGTTACAGACTTGTTTACTGTGAGTAAATGTATTAATACCACTAATGTAAAAGATGCATTATATTAATTAATTATAAATTAAATAAACTTTCTAATTTTAGGCACTTTCATCTAGTTCAGAATGAAAACCTTAAAGGACTCCGTTTTAAATCAAACGTGTAAAATATGTTTAGCGATAAATAAATAAATAAAAAAATCACTTTTTTCATTTGGATATATATATTTTGATAGGTTGTTAAAAGAGGGAGCTTTGGAGTTTTAGATGTATAAGTCTGATAATATTATATGAATTTATATTTTTACAAAGTTTTGGGGACTTTAATTCATCAACTGCAAATCATTTAAGTTTAATTCACTTCACGAAGTTTATTGACAGGTTCAAGCAAAGATCCACCTTAAGATGGTCAGACTAAAGATTTTTTTTTTTTTTTTTTTTTGGCTTTAGTTAAGGATGTTATTCTTAATAATATTAATAATAACTCATTTATGAAGCACCTTTCAAGCAACCCAAGGTAGCATTACACACTGAAGTCAAAGGCTTCAAAATTTCTTATTTAATGTTTTCAAGCAGTTCATCAAATTCTGCATAAATTAAATCTGAGTGTTTTACAGTGTAATGTTTGACAGAGACTGAGAATTTAAACAACCTTTAAAACACGCGCGCACGCACGCACAAGCACGCACACACACGCACTCGTTTTCATATCTTAGTGAGGACATCTAATTGACATAATGCTTCCCCCACTTACCCTAAACATCCCAAATGAATGCCAAACCCTAATCCTTAGCCTAAACCTAAACATAACCTAACTGTGACTGTAACCCTGACCCTAAAACCACATTTTGAGCCTCAAAAATGCCCTCAAACTTGTGGGGACGGGCACTTTGTCCTCATAAGCAACTGTTGGTCCCCACAAGTATAGTAAACTTACAATTTATCTGTCCTCACATAGCTATGTAAACATGTACAGACACACACTTGCCTTAAGTCCAGATGTTACTGCTGATCCAAAACCACATCACACATTCACAACAGTCAGAGTCTAAACTCAACATGGATGAAATGTAACAAAGAACACAACTGAAAATAATGAACTGAACCTGAAACATTCCCAGGAGGCTTTGTGCTCACCTGTGTGGACCTCTCCACAGTCAGAAGAATCAAGCACAGATTATTAAATGAAAGGTGTGTGGAGGGAAAAATAAAAAGATTACTCAGCGATTAAAAAGCAATTAAAAAGTAAAATTAGGTTTGGTTTACCTGCAGAAGCAAAGACAAATGTTCAGCTTTGACTAATTTAAATTCTCAAAGTGAGGACCAGGGGCTGACAGCAGCGCTCCATCCTTTCATATGGAAAAGAAATGAAGCACTAACCTTTCTTTATTCACTTATAGTACAGGATACTGCAGCCTTTTGTATGTAAATGATGGATGCAGCTTTTGGAAATCACCCATTAGTTTTGAACTTCCACATTTTAGATGCTTCAGCACCTTATTTGCTTGTTTTGTCATTATTATTAAAAATATAGAAATAAAGCAGCAGAAGTTGGGATGAACCACGGTGGTTGCATCTGTCAGTCAATTCTTATTTGTGGTAGTAACTGGAAGAGCCATTGACCTAACCGAGTCCAACTTTGTTGTGAGCAATTTTGAGATGTCACAATTCTATTTAGTGGAAATGAGGTTTTAGATTGGGATGAAATCATGATTTACTGGTAAAAGAGCATCAAGGGGCGTCAATACTGGAACAGACTGGCAGCAACGTGGGAACTATGGGCCAACAATTATTTCACATTTTAGCAACAAATACATTTTTTTTTAAAAAAGTAAGTTTTGGCCACTATCTTGTGTTTTTCTTTTTGTTGTTGTGTTTTTGGGGGGGTTTTGGAGCTGGAAGTTACTGTGTTGCCACAGCCAGATTATTAGATGAACAGGCATTGATTCCATTAAAAGTGCTCCAAAAGAAACCCCCACAGCACAAACACGGCCCACAGGGCCAGTTCAGGGACGCCAGTTTGGTGAGGTGACGCCTAGGAGGCATCATGGCCGCCTGTGTTTCTCACCAAAGGCGAACCTCTGGGGCTGAAAAATGACGCCATCATGGAAACAATGAAAAATGCTTCTGTGATGCTTTAAAATGGGGGAAAAACTCAATGCAGAGATTAAAACAGTTTCTTGTAGCAGACTGTAAACATGTTTATATCTGCTGTAAAGTTTTAACATGGGGTTTTATCGAGGATTGGCTCACTTTTGAAGCCTCTAGTGGACACTAGAGGAACTGCAAAGACTAAACTAAAGCATATAAGGCCTTTGTTGGCTCAGAGGTTGCTGTTTGATTGTCACTCAGTCATCCAAACTTTGGGAAGCAGTTTTAGCGCCTTGAGCACAAGCTCTTTTTTTTTCCTCTCTCACTTGCTAATCGGATCCTTGTTGTGGAAATTTCATCATGTTTCTGCTTCAGATAAATTCCTGACAGAAGAGAATGCTGACAACTTTGTTTTTCCATTACTAATAACTTCATTTGATCCCTTTTGACAGCGGTTTTATGTGTTCGGGATCCGCATCCAGCTCCAGTTTTGTTATGTGTTTTGGCTCTGCTATTAAAAGACTCAAAGCACTGACTTGAAGGAGAATTGTTGCCTGAACGCGTGCCAAAAGGAGCAGTTGTTCTTCCCTTTACGGCAGTAATGGGAGGAAAACAGTTTGTTCTTGAGTTGTGAGTAATATTAATGCAAACACTGGTGGTTGCTTTCAAAACTCTAAGAGAAATGACTCCTCTTCTTCACCGTGTGAGTGACACATATGAGTAATAGGTTTCAGAAGCCTGGGGGGGTGGAGGAAGTTTCTTAGCTTTCCAGAGGGAGAGCGTTTATTTGAGTTTGGAATCTTCTGAGTGTTTACCTTCGATGTTCTCACGTCGCCTGCGGTGGGTCCGGCCGCTGCAAATCTTTCCCTGTTTATCTTCACTTTAAAGCCCTCCTCCGCTGAAGCCAAGCAAACATAAGCAGGGTGGAGGACAGTGAAACAGCGAGACTCGTCCTGCAGGTGTCTTCACATCATCCTGAGACTACACAGTGAAATTTGTGAGAATGCACCTGGACTTCAAAGGTGTCCAGTGTTGTGTTTAGACAATGGGAGCAGTTCAGCATGAGTGGAACAGCAAGCCATTTGTCAGAAAGCTGTTTCTAAATCATTCCTGCAGCCTTTTCGGTCAGACTGTACCGCCAGAGCTTTGAATAGCTGTTGTCCTCCAGTCTAACATCAAATGACTAAAAAGTTATAAAGCTGTGCTCTTTGTTCTCCGGTCAACAAAGGCTTCACACGACACAATCACATCCATCCATCTTTCCTTGATACCGCTACAATTTGCACCACGCTCCGCTCTCTATTTGTTCAGCTTCAAGAGCACATTCTGCTTGTTTTCTTAGGTCCTCTTGAGCTACACCTGGAGTCTACACCCAGGTGACACAGTCAACCTCTCTTTAAGGATAGCTCTGCCAGCGTTTGGGCCAAGTTTCTGCACAGGGGCATGTAGTGTTTACATCATGATCAGGAGCATGAGAAGCATTGGAAAGCCTCACTGCACCTGAGCATGAGGCTCGCCTCTGTGGCTGAGTCACAGTCAAATCGCATTGTATTTCTTTATCAGGGTATGGTGAGAAGATAAGCACAGCTGCCATGTCTACTGCAGACAGATGCTGTGCTCGGATTAGCACAAACTGCAAACGCAGGTGAACACCAGAGAGCAGCCGAGTGTTTTCTAGAGAGTAAAAATGGCCATATTGGCACATATACTGGTACTTCAATACGGTTTTTTGAAAGTAGTTCCAAATAACGACAGCAGTCGTCGCAATAAGCTCTAAACGATAAGGCAGGCGTGTCCAACTCCAGGCCTCAAGGGCCGGTGTCTTGTTAGTTTTATATATCACCCTGAATCAAATAACTAGTTCATTAACAAGCCTCTGGAGAACTTCAAGACATGTTGAGGAGGTCATTTAGCCATTGAAATCAGCTTTGTTGGATCAAGGATGCATCTAAAACCTGCAGGACACTGGCCCTTGAGGCCTGGAGTTGCACACCTCTGCTGTAAGGTGAAATACCGAAGTTTTTTTTTCATTTGCCCCCTTGTGGGCTGCGAAGGTACTGCAACCATTCGCAATAAATGAAACGTTCAGTTTCTTAATTTTGACATTAAATATTTAAAATTTTAAAGAATCAGAACTCAGGGACTGTATTGGAACATCACCTGCTAATTAATCTAATTAATAAATTTAATAAAATCCTAGGAGAGCTATGGTGTTGTTATAAAGGGGGGAAATATCAATTGAACCTGAACCGTGTTCATTTATACTATAAAGTTTGGCATTTTAACATGCAAGTATCTTTTATACAGCCATTGGTATTCACAGGTTTTAAGGAGGCTGTGTACTAGTCTACTTCTTGGATTGGTGCACAATTTGAAGCGCGGCCTAAAACTCGAGGCTCGGGCAGTCAGCGCTGGATGTGCGGTTTTGAAAATGTTAAACCATCTCCTGAATGCATCATTCCAGTATATTTAACAAACTGACATATGAGTAATATGTCAGTCTTACTCAACTGGAGAATAAGCACATTTTCCAGAACTGCTTTAAATGTCAGTGCTCCTTTGTCCACGATGCTATTGTGCAGAAAATCTGTTTTATGTTTGTTTCACAATAAGGGGAGGTGACCTGTGCACATACTTTCTTTTAAGTATCCTCAGAGAGTTTGTACACATTTCAAGCACTTTTTTCCTTTTATTTCCCCCTTTTTTTCTCTCTCTCTTTTTTTTTTTTTGACTAGAACACATATAAGAACAAAATAACCACAACCCGTGTCCATGAAAATAAAAGCTTTTGGAATTCAAGAGTGAACTTCCCTCAATTCTTCCCTTCACAGCAGGGTTGAAGGTTGGGACAATGACCTCCAATCATAGAGAGCTAAAAGTGTTCAAAAAGGAGAAGTAAATGAATAATGCTCAGAGAATCCAAATACTTAAAGTTTGTAAAAAAGTTTCCCTTTTAACAAACAGCAGTTTTTTTTTGTTTAATTAATTTTTTATGCAGCTGACACAATTATCTGCTCTTTTCCCTTTCAGTAGAACAATCCTTCCAATTTACACAGTTGAATGGAGGAAAATCTAAGTTGTTTTTTTTTAATTCGCAAAAAAGCCATGTCCATGCATTTAAACATACAGATCAGAATCTGTCATTTAAACCACATGTTGAAAAGACTTTGTCCAACCTTTTCTTCTCCTCACGTGAGCAAATGCCTGATTTCTTTACCTTTATTTTACTAGCTGCTCTTTATGGGACAGATTTGCTAATGTATTGTGCCAAACATGCGATTTGGCATTAAAGTAAAATATATCGATACTGACAGTGACAAGCCTGACCTTGTTGCGCATGTAAAGGAGTTGCTACGGTTGCCCTGAGAGGCCAGACGGACTGCAACTTAAGAAAACACCAGCAATAAGAAAAACGCTGCAATAGCACAACAAACACGACGGAAATACGAAAAACGAAAACAGAAATAGGAAAATAAAATTTTCTTCCAAAAGCACAAGTGAAGTGTTTCTGGGGAGACAATAACTGGACGGACCAGTTAGAAACATGCTAGGTGTGTTTAATCATGATTTTCATATACTGATTACAGATTTTTAGGCTAATAGTTAGGCTAACACACTTACCTCTCATCTTTTCTTTCCTCACAAAACAGACAGATCCTCCACTTCTTTTAATTGTCTCCCAGCGCAATTCTTAGCATATTTTGGTTCCTGCAACTGATCCGTCGGGTTATTGTCTCCCCAGAAACACTTCCCTTGTGTTTTTGGAAATCTCTTTTTTTCCTATTTCCATTGTCGTTTTTCCTATTTCCGTTGTGTTTTGTGTGCTTTTGCAGCGTTTTTTCTTATTGCTGGTGTTTTCTTAAGTTGCAGTCCGTTTGGCCTCTCATGGCCACCGTAAGTTGCTTCTCTAGGCTTTCTCTAAGTACAGGGATGAGAATATTGAAATTGAGTGCACAAACATTTGCCACATTTAATTAAATGCTGATTGTGTTGATATTTAATGCCAAAAAAAGCACGTCTTTGTTTTTCTAAACACAGTTGCAGTCAAAAAATATCATCCTTAAAGCTAACCACATCTATGAGGTCTCATGCCATTTTAACCTGTTTAAAAAATGACCATAAACCCTGAGCTTGGTGGCGTTGGTCTCTTCCTGTGAAAAGGGAGTTCTTCCTTCTCACTCTCACCGAATGCTCTTCATAGGGGATTGTCTAAAACTGTAGGGTCATTACTGTGCTTACTTCTCTCTGTCTGTCCCCAAACTTTCCCACTGGCTGGGTTTTATATATAAATCTCTGCTTAAGCTGGTTTTCTCTGGTCTGTGTACATTTGTGTGTTAAAACTGTCATCAGTACAGCTGACCCTCTGTTTGTCTCCAGTCAGAACAGAATTAGACAAGAAAAAAAAAGAAACAACCTCCTGCTCCCCCGCTTTTCCCTTCCCCCAAAAATAATCTACAGAAGGAGTTGAAATTGTGATGCATATCATATAATGGTTTAAAAAGAATGCAACACTGCTTCATCAGGATTAACTGGACATGTCTTTAATTTTTTGGCATTCCAATAACTGAAGATTAAATGTTACTTCTGGTAGACCTGCTTCCTGCACAGAATCAGAGATCTGTCTCTTGCATTTGTTTTAATTTGACTTTGTTAAAATGGCAAAATGAGGTCAAAGTTGACCTGAAACATTTTAATTTGGTCAAAAAAAGTTTTTTGCCTGCCTGTGCAGATAGGTGCTGTCAAATCACTTAGGTAATTGAAGCCTATTTGACAGAAAATGAAGATGAAATATTATCAGCCGTGTAAAAGGATCCATTGTGTGTGCTAACCAACCATAAAGCCACACTTTAATAGGAGCATTAACTGTTCTGAGGCGAATGCAGAGTTTATTCTCCCTCAGATGAGCTGGCAGCTGGTAAACACGCTGAAAGCTGGGATTTATCATTGTTTTCATAGTAAATTCACCGCTAATCTCAACATGTATCCTCAATGCAGTATCCATGGCCCCCGGAGCAAAAAGTAAGCAGTGCGTCTGTGAAAGCCTTCTGAGACACAGAGAAGCAAGTCACTCGTCTTTCAGATCACTGGGAGTCCATCCAGGGGGCGACTCTGATCTGGGTGTGAAGAGAAATTCTCGGAGGACAAATTCCACAACCAGATGGAGACGCAGTATGAAGCGGTTTTCCTGAAACGATCCCAAAATGTTGTCACCGGATAAGTGATTTCATTCCTCTTTTGGATCTGTGCTCTGGAGCTCCAAGGAAGCGCTAATGCATTACTGCTTTTGCAGTGCAGACATGCCGTTTTCCAGAAAAAAATCAAATCATGAGTCTGGCAACTTTACTTTTGATTTCTAGGAATCATTAAGAAACCTAAAACTTAGCAACTCATACCTCATTACAACCTCATTTAGTGGAGTAAAACAAATGCATAAAAACTTTTTAAAAACAAAGCAGAAAACATTATTATACATTTTTAGTAGATTCTGCAAACATGTCATAAACAGGCTGAGATATTTTATGAAAATCAATCACAAAATAATATGTCTGAGATTTTCCACATTATGAAGACGTACTGCTGAAGCGAAGCAAAGAAAGCAGCATGGCTCCTCAGGCTTTAACCACAGTATAGAAATTAAAACTTTGAGAAAATGATGTGAAGGCTTGGATCTCATTCCAGGACATTTTCAATCATTTTAATGTTCTTTAAAAAAAAAAATCTATACCGTATTTACATTGCCGCATGTGATGCTTTTGTAATTCATATAATGAATCTGATTCACAGCTTAATCCCTTCTTCTTTGCAATTTTTCGCGTTTTACAAAAACCATCCAGTAACCAGGACTGGGAGCTTTGGCAGGCCATATGTTTGACTGTATATAATAAACTCTTTAACTGATGTTAAAAATATAACCTGTTTTTTGCTCTTAGGTTAGAAAACACAAACTTTTACCTGCAGAAAGAGGCTAACTGTCTGCAAAGTCTTTAGTTGGTATGCCTGAAGCCTTGTGTAATACTTGGAAAGGAGTTTAAGGAATGCGGTGCAGATGAGTTTGTACTCAAAGTGGAGATGCCTTTTTGAAAATGTGTTTCCTCTGAATTGTTCTGTGTTCTTAAAAACAATTTAATCCTCTAAGACTAATTATTTTAGGCTTTTTGTAATGGTGCCAGCTGAAACTGCTACAGAGTAGCTGACACGGCTGACATCCCTGTTTCAGCTACAGATCCCCCATTGCTGCACATTTTGTCTTTCCTCCTGCATATTTCCACACTCCACTATTTCACGAACATAACCGAAAGAATAAAAAGACCTGTCTTCTGTGTCCTAGCTGTTCGTGCTCTGCCACGGCCTCCTGCAGTTGTCCCAGCTGCTGTACAGCGCCTACTTCAAGAGCACCATCAGCACAATCGAGAGACGCTACGGCCTCAGCAGCTACTCCTCGGGAACCATTTCCTCTCTGCACGAGGTGGGAGCCAACAATAACTTACCCTCATCCAGTGTAGGCTCATGATAGCTTTATTTCAAGGATACCGATGACAAAGGAGGAACTGAAGTGCAAGCAACAAATCAAAATCCCACTTCCTGACAATCCGAGTGGGACTCGAGTATTTTGGAACAGTTTTATTGCAAATGCAGGCGTCAGGAGTGATGAGAGATTGTTTCTGTACGTGCTCGGCGCAGAGGTCACTCTGGGGTTTTTTTAATACTCCAGTGAGCTTTAAAAGTTTCACACACATATAAATGTTTTCTGTTTGTCAAAGACAGTCACAAATAAACTGCATTTTTCTGTCTGTGGCGATACTCCATGAAGAATGACTTTAGCTTATCTTCTTATGGTTTCTTTAAGGCTGCTCTGATGGATATTTTCTCAGTAACGCCAGATCAAAAGCTTATGTGTAATGTGTAGTCTCATTAAAGTGATAAATTCAGACAATTATCACCCAGCTCTGCACTTCCTCTCAGTTACATGGAGCTTTACTGTTGTGATTGTTTCTGTCTCCAGAGATCTGGATTACGAGGCAGGGTCAGGGGCTTAGTGAAGCAGCTTCAGGTTTAACATTGTGTTACTAATGTTGTTCGCTTCTTATCGGAGTACAATGCCAAAAGATAAGAGATCAAAATAAGACAAAATGACCCCATACCAACCAATCATCTCCTGCAGCAGAGAATAGCTTCAGCATTCCTGGAAATCAGTGTGCAGAGTAAGAGGCAAGCTTAGGGAACAGCACAGTAGACACAGGAAGTGACAGGGAGGAAAACACAACAAACAAACTGCACACACGTGTTTTAAATGTTGCTTTCCCCCATGAAGCACTTTGAACTGCACCAACTGCACTTACAGTGCTATACAAGTTGTGTGCAAAAAATTCAGCAGAAACGACCACAATTTGGATAAATGAAATGCAAATACAGATTAAAGTGATTATGGATCCTTAAATTACCTCTGAATTGTGCTAGATTGCACCAAGTGATGCAGCGTTGCACAACAGTGACACCCTGCGTTTAATGCATTAGGTGTGGCGCTTCCTCTGGCTCCTCTCTGACTTTTTTCTCTGTCTCTTAGATCAGTAACAGCATACTGATTGTGTTCGTGAGCTACTTTGGGAATCGGGTCCACCGTCCTCGCATCATCGGCGTCGGTGGACTGCTGATGGCCATCAGTGCCATGATGCTGACTTTGCCTCACTTCCTGTCTCAGCCGTATGAATACGGCTCTGTTTTACATAGTAAGATGAAGCTATAAACACATTGCTGCTCTGTCTCCGCTGACACTGCCCTCCTGTGACTCTGTCCAGAGCTGAGGGGGATTACAAGTGTACAAATATGTCCAAAAGACTTATGAGGCTTTACTTAAGAGTTGCAGCATCCTCTAACAAAGGCTCCATAGGACTCAGTGGGAGTCAAACAAGTTTCTGCTGTTTGGTCCTCTGTGTTCTTTAGCATGTGTTTGGAAAGCCTTGCTGGTGCTCCCCAATTGAACTTTTGCATAAATCAGGAGGAAATTCATCATCTCTGTGCACTCTCTGAAAGCTAAGAAGATTACAATTACCTCTGGGGCATTTCATTTGCAATAACAATGTTCTTCTTCCTTTTCGCTTTGCCCCCAGTTAAAGTCATACAGAGTGTCAGCGGAGGGTCAGAGAAGCTTCAGGAAATGAAATAAGTAGTACGTCTGTGTCTTCTGGCCTGTTTTTAACTATAATTTTCCTTGTTTTCTACCCTGTGTGTGTGTTGATACCAGATCGCCACGAAATGTGCAACCTGCAGAGCACCTCAAACAGCACACAGTCGTGCAACCGTGATGAAACGAGACGTCTGACCGACACCAACAACCTGTGGCTGCTCATGGCCAGCGCTCAGCTGCTCTTTGGTGTCGGATCAGTGCCCATCCAGCCCTATGGGATTTCCTACATTGATGATTTTGCTGGGCCTGCAAATTCCCCTCTCTACATAGGTGAATGACCTGCAGTTCAAAGATTGATGGGACCACATTAAACTGAATTATTTAGCAGGGTTTCATGTGAAAAAAAACTGATAAATATACAAACGCAAGGAGTGAAAGTACGAGTATTTTGTGTTGGTGAAACTGAAAACTAAAGTCATCACTCTGTCTACAGACAGCTTAGAGGATGATATCAGATCACTGAAGTGTTCAGAAACCAGCTGCTGCTTAGATTTTAAAGTACTGCTCATCGACGCTGTCAAGTAGACTCAGAAACTCGAGTCATCAGTAGAAGTGTTAATTCTTCCAACAATGAGTTTAAGGAAAAACATGGCTGTCATTCAAAATCTTTGTGATAAAGATCCTATAAAGATAAAGATAAAATATGTCTGTTTGCAAGAAAATTAGCTTTGATTTCTAATTTTCCCCTTTAAATCTCATGCTTTATTGCTTTGCATCAAACTGTGGCTAACAGACCTTGAATATCAAGATTTATTCCTGCAGAAGCCTTGAGTCAGAAATGTACTCCCCAAAGTGATGTTTATAACAGCATGATTCACAGAGATAAGTCAGGTTAACCCCCGTTTTTCCATGGAATATTTGAGAATATCTGTTATGAATGAAGGATAAATACAGATGGAACCGTTTAAAAAAATATTCCCGTATGGAATATTGTACAAAAATGACCCCACTTGCGAAAATAGCTTGGAGGTTAAAGCTGGAGTCTTTTAGAATCAGTTTGGAGGCTTTAGAGGAAAAATACAATCTTTTTAAAATGGTAAGGTATTTGACTGGCTGCAGCTCAACGGTCCATCACAGCCTGCCATCTCTTATCATTCACAGCCATCCTGTTTGCAGTTTCTGTATTCGGGCCTGCCATCGGCTACCTGCTGGGCTCAGTCATGCTGCGGGTCTATGTGGACGTGAACAAAAAAGATTTGGGTAAAGCTGAGTCTGGAAGTCATTTTATTGGGTTAAAGAGGTATGGATGTCTTACGGCGTTTTTCACCGATAATTCCAGGAGAAGCTGCGCTCCAACTCAGACCCGACGATCCTCGCTGGATCGGTGCCTGGTGGATGGGCCTGCTCATCTCTACCGGCTGCCTGGTTCTCACCTCTATCCCCTACTTCTTCTTCCCACGTACCATGGCTTCACAAGACCACGTAAGCCTTGCTCTTATAGAAGTCTTTTAAACAGCAGAGCACATGTCAGGACTGTGCAGTCCACAAGAAGCATCCATAATGTAACTGTAAATATTGGAAGCAAACAGGGATCTGACACTTAAAGGACAATATTTTCTATGTCACATTTGACTGACCTCTGCTGGCTTAATGTAATTCTGCAGATTGTTTTTTGTTCTTGTTTTTCTTTCAGTTTTTCACTATTTAAGGCACAGTTTCAGTCTTGGTGACCTCAGTGGAGCGATTTCACATACAAATCTGCGCTTGTGAAATGCTTTAAGAAAAATATTAGATAAGCATAGTTAAGCTAAAACTTATCTATGACTAGATAAGGAGGAAGTGCATGCCCCCTCATTTTTTGTGAAATCACAGTTTCACTTCCAGCTTTAACTTGACTGACTTAAAAACAATGAAGTTCAAGTGGGCCAAAATACAGTTATTAGAAAAAATTAGAACTACTAGTGAGCTCTTGTGACGTAGAAAAGTCTTTTTTACAATACTTCTTTCCTAAAATATAAAACCATATGCAGGAAAATTACAGAACAACATTGACACAGCTTAAAGCTTTAAAACATACTGTGCCCGTTTAAAACATCAATCATGCTAAGGTAAATATTCATTAATGAACTGTTTTTTTTATTGTGTTGGGTTTTTTTAGTCCAGTAATCATAGACTGTGTTTTTAAAACTAACTTAGCTGCCGGGAATTCTCATGTTCACACAGCAAATGATTGTTTTCTGCATGTTTTGAAACCAGACACAAGGACAGAGGGATGCCTCTGACTGTGAAACTGAGGGGACACTCATATGGTAGCAAATTGCCCTCCAACCTGGGGTCATAAATCTAGTTTGCACTTTGGCCATTTA
This sequence comes from Copadichromis virginalis, assembly GCF_057382275.1. Classification (NCBI taxonomy): domain Eukaryota; kingdom Metazoa; phylum Chordata; class Actinopteri; order Cichliformes; family Cichlidae; genus Copadichromis; species Copadichromis virginalis. The sequence goes on along the minus strand of NC_140639.1, from coordinate 14,015,781 downwards.
CCCACAGATTTGTATATAGTTTGACTCACAGGAGACGCCCCCTGCTGGAAACCTTTAAAAACATGCATCTTTCATAATCCAGTCTGTCATCAGTTTCCCAACAGCGGTTTTTGATTTAGTTAACAGGAATGAGCAAACAGCAGACATAATTACATAAATGTTATCGATGGACACAGAGGGGAAGTGGTTAGCTGAAAGTTGCACACAAAAAGTGGAAGTAATCTTCAAACAGAACAGTAATAGACTGACAGGTCATCATCAGCCTTTTTTCCCCAGTATAAATCATAAATAAGCAATGGATGAATGTTGAGTTATGCAAATAAAAAACATGATAATAAGGGAGAGGTTTGAGAACCACTGAAACACATGATGCGTCTTTTAAACTTTCGCGCAGATTCAAACTAACAGCGGGCAGGCTCTAAACGAATTCTTTTGAGAGACAAAAACTCCACAGAAATCTTTTCATTGCAGTGTTTGACAGCTTTTGGGTGATTTTGAATGCTGCTGTGCAGAGCTTGTCAGTTCAGTCTAATGTTCCCACGTCACACGAATGCAGCACAAAGACACAGAGGCTTATGTTGTAGGACAATGTCGCATGAAAGGAGAGAGAAACTTTGAAGTGCTCCTTGAAAGATTGAGATCAAACCCATGAGATTTTCATCCTCTGGAGCCTCCATATGCTCTCCTGTATGTCTGAATTTGTGCCGCTGCCTCCCATAAATGTCCCTGTCTTCATTACTCACTGAACGTGTGAGGATCTCTATCAACTGCTTATTTTCCCTTAACAAAGATGAAAATACACCAATCAGACACTGACAGTTCAGGGCTCATTACTGGCACCTGTTAGGAGTGTGTTGGATACAATGTGTGGATTTAAGTGACAAAGAAACAGTTTAGATGGCTGAACGGTTATTATGGTTAACTAAGAAGCAACAGTATGTCTCGGTTTTTCTACATTAAAAAAATGCTGCTGTAGTAAATGAAAGAAATCTATAAGCAAGACTCTTTGGACTTAAACTCATGTTTGACTGCTTTAGGACATCTTATCAGTGGTTCTCTTTTGCCTCACCCATCCATCCATTCATTAAACTGCTTATCCAAAGTCCGATCAGGTGGACTGGCCTCTACCTAGCTACACTTTGAAGATCCTCTTTGGAGGATCCTGAGGTGTTCCAGATACCCAAACCCCATCACTGTATGTCTAACTCTAGTATATCTTCATATATCCTCTTCATATGTCTTTGCCTGCAAGCGTCATTTTGTTCTCCTCATCAATGCCATGCATCCATGCTGCAAGTCAATAAGAAGTCAGTAAAGCTGCATTCGTGGTCCTTCTGCTACCTCTAGAGGAATGAGAGGAATGAACATACTTTCTGTAGCATGAACTAACTTCTTTTTTAAGTTTCAGGGAATTTCAGTTGGGTGATTTGAAACAGCTCAACAAATATCAGCCAACACATAAAGGGTTTTTTGTGCAATTTGGCACCCAATCTGTCAGCAAGCTAAAGGTACAGCTTCTGTATTTCCCAGGGAGAAAAAAACGATGGAGAAAGATCTATGACAGAGGGGGCAGGAGAAGAAGATAAGAAATTATTTTCAGAGGTAAGGACTGCTCAGCAAGCAGCATTTGATAAAACTATACTGAACACTGAAACGAAAGCTAATTTAGCTGTTGCTTCGAAATAGCTGCCCAAACAAGTGTGTTTCAGTTCTTCGAGAAGGATTTGGCAGGAGTCACAATTTAAGCCGATGATGTTGTTCAGCATCAAGTGCCAAATTCTATCTTTGCACCTGTTGTTTTGGTGTTTTCTGGCTCAGGAGTTGGTGAGCTCAGACAACATCTGTTAATGCACCGCAGAATGTAGAAAGAGTAGCAGTAGGACCAAGATCTGTCTACAAAGAAGGCACATGCACTGGAGCTTAGAGTAGAAATTATTAGGTGGCTCATTTATAATTCGAGTTAAATTTTCTATTCTGAAGTGTTTCACTAGAACCTCCAGGTGGGTTCCCACACTTGCCAAAATCCCCTCTAACACCTGCATAGTGCACCATCAGACCATTAACATGACTAACAAGTGGCCTGATCATGCAAATATTAACTTTACTATGCTTTCCATTTCATGCCATGCCCTCTGATAGGTTTTGTAGTCTCAGCTGAACTACAAACATTACTCTAATGTGATAAAATCAACTTCTTAGGACGTCATTAGCCAGCGTAAAAAATGTGGATTTATGTATCAAGAAAAGCTTTTTAAATGAATATTATGAGCTATATTCAAGAAGTAGAAGTAAATGTTAGAAGTAGAAAGCAGCATAACATAGAAAGAGTTTATTAAATTACAAGTACAATAAAGCTGTGCTTCAATAAAATACTAGAGTAAATGTCCTGTTACATTCCACCACTGGTTCTAGCCATGCTCTCATCTGATGGGATTGTGCATATAATGGTTGATGGTTGTATGCTACTCGATACTTTCCAGGTGACTGGAAGTGAGTCTGGCTCAGAAGATGAGGACTCTTTGCTGGGCTTCCTGAAGAGTGAGTTTGTTACATTCCAACTGCAAAGATCTGTTAGTTTGATAGCTTTATGTATCTTTGTCACAAAAAACAAGTAAATGGTACCAGAGTAAAAATCAGAGTGTCTGAAGTTATTTGCATCTGTGTCTGATCAGGTTTTCCCAAAAAGTTTGTCGACCTCTTGCTGAGCCCTCTTTTCCTGATCCTTGTCCTGGCCCAGTGCTGCTTCTCGTCGGTTATTGCAGGGCTTGCTACGTTCCTTAACAAGTATCTGGAGCGACAGTATGCAACTACAGCCGTATATGCCAACCTGCTCTTTGGTAGGTACCAGAGTAAAGATGTCATGGTTCCAGGATCTCGTTTGGCATTTGGTGAAATTATCCTTTGATTTTTTTTGGACATTATTTTGCTTCTTATGTTTATTTTCATTTTTGTCTCCCTCTTTCATGTTGCTATGTTAGTTCATTTGTCCACTTAAGTTCAACTTCCTGTTTTACTTGGTTATCGCTTTTCCTTACATGTCTCCTGTAAGTGGACTCCCTATCGCTGTCCTTCCCAGTGGTAGCTTATCTTTTCCTGTTTATACGCTGACCATGTCTTTTATGTGGGCTTGCACTTTTTCTCCCATGTCCTCCATGAGTTAACAGACTTCGCTGCACCATAGTGCTAATGTGAGAGGCACGTGAGAAATTATTATTCCTTTACATGAAATAAGGTCAACACCAACGAGTAGGGCAGAAGTGCAGGAAATGGGGGGAAAAGCTACAAAATAGGCTGCTTTTAAGAATCTATATTATTACTGATGCACCTGAGAGATCCAGAGCTCTTAGAAAACCGTAGACTTCCAGGAATGGTGATGCTATTTTCCAGAGAAGCGTTTGGTCAGTAAGTGGTGATTTTGCACCTTATCCCTAATCTGGAATATGACCTGCTCTGCAGCATAAGTTACCATGACGACGTAGACTGCTGAGAAGTGAATTGCCATAGTAACACTGAAAACACAGAGTTAACCCTGTAGCCACCCCGATAAGTCCAAATCCTGCTTCGGTGTTCAGGCCTCTGGTCACTACCTGTGTTTGATTTGATGTGTGCTCAGTCCTGCCTCTCTTTGGCGTCCGTGTATCATCCTCTCGCCGCTCAGGTTCACATTTCTTTCATACAGACTCTTGCAGCGGCCAATAAAGGCCACATTTGGCTCATTCTTCAGATTACTGCAGCCGTTTCAGTGTCAGCTGTTAAATATTTCAAGTAATAATGAACACTTTTAATGGGATGTTTCAAACATTTTATGAACTCTGGAGAGTGGAAATTAAACTGCGTGCTAAAATCATTTAATCGATTCTCTGCAGTGAGTAGGTTCACTTTTGATATGGCAACTTTTCAAAGCAGTCGAGCTGCCAGTTTTTCTTTGATGAAAATGTTTTCATCATTTTAAACAAATTGGCCTCTCTGTCTGTAAGGATGTTGGCAAACAAATGTATGCCCTGATAAAATCTCAGGTTCGAGTCTGAACAAGCACCTCCATTTGGCATGAAGCTAGTACTGTATCACACCCTTCATTTATCCAAAGAGAATTTTCAAAACGGTAATAAAGGAAACCAATGGCACTGAAGAAAATCAGTTTTACTCAAATTGCACATCCATGTTTGGCAGCGCGCATGTTGTTGCTGGAAGTTTGTGCCAGCGTCAGTCCGCCTTAAGGTCTGATAATGGCTGTAAGTTGCGTCACTCTGAAGTCATTATAGCCTCAACAAAAAGAATACAAATTAAAAAGCTGTCAAAGCTAAAAAATGTCCCAACTCAGTTTGGACATGAGAACTTCTCAGACTTCTGAGAAATACTTTGTTCACTTGTAAATGTTTCACTCAAGCTGTTGTAAAATGTAATTCCACTCCAGTTTATGCTGGAACATGGCTTTGCTGGCTCTGCTCGGGATCCAGCATATAGAAAGTTAGTCCTTGGGGGGGGGGGTTTCAGCTCATGGGTGTCATCGGAAGATGACATCATGAGATTTTCACATCTTTTTTACTTAGCGGTAACTTATGTTTCCCAGGTTCTGTGAACCTACCGTCTGTGGCTGTGGGGATGCTGGCTGGCGGGGTCATCATGAAAAGGGTGGGTCTCTCTCTGAAGGCCATCCCACGTTTCTCTGTGGTGATGCTGACCATCTCCACCCTCTTCTACATCCCTCTGTTCTGGATGGGGTGTTCAACACAGAAGGTTTCAGAGGTCAATCATTTCCAGAACAGCCAGTCTTGGTGAGTTTGTGTGTTTTATAGAAATAACAGTAATATTATTAATCTGTATAACATCTTTTATGCTACATGTAAAGCTCAAAGTGCTAAAAAAATGAATAAAAGTAATAAAAATAATGAGATGAATTACATTTAATAGCAAGATAAAGGTATACTGCTCATCAACATATATCAAGATGGATCTGATGTGAAATCAAAAATAATCTGTCCAGATTTGTATGTGCAAAATGTGTAGGACTAAAACAACCTTAAATATGTTGTGTGTGGTGTTGGTGCATGGGGATTACATGCCAGAGTAGTCAAAGTGCTGCAATCACAGTTTTTTAAAGATTACCAAGTCTGTTTTTATTGGACAGATTAAACCAATATTTTTTTTCCTGAGTCATCATCTTGATGGAAACACTGAGAGTTTTCCTCTTTTTTTGGCTCTAACATCTACACGGGATTATAAACACAGTTTGCTCTCAAGAACACCACCCAGCACTCATCACCTTTCAGAGCCGATGGTAGTGACCTGTGATCCAGTCCCTCACCTTCAAGCACTGGATTATAAATAAACTTCAGTCATATCTGCTTCTTTTTCTTTAACTCGCTGCTCTGCTGTCCTCCGCAGGTCTCCACCCAGCTGCTATTCAAACTGCAACTGTCCTAACAGCACCTTTAATCCCGTGTGCAGCTATGACGGCATTGAGTACATCTCTCCGTGCCACGCTGGCTGCACGAACTTCACCAAAGACCCCGACAACACCCACAGGATTCGGGTCAGTGGCATCTGTTGCTTATGCCTTCCACAATGGCTGATTAAAATAAATAGGCTTATGTTATGTGAAGCTATAATGTTTTCTTTAGCTGTATAAATACAGTATGATTTTTAACTGGCGAGCGGATAAAAGTGGAAAAAATTACCCTACCATAAATCATCCAAATCAATCTGAGAGATTATCTGGTGCAGAGTAATCACATGAGATGTGGATGCCGTGTAAGTGAATGAATTTGTTTTTAGAGCAGAGGGGGGAAAACTGTTTTCTTTTTTTATTCTCTGTATGGGATCAAAGAATAATCATTTGGCCCTGCTCCTGCACAGCGTCTGTAAATTGCTCACTCTGGGAAATATTAACCTTTATTAGCGTAATGTACTTCAGAGCTTAAAGTGCTGCAAGGAATCCATACCACAAATAAAATGCCATCGAGAGCCTTTGCAAAAATCAACTCGTCAGGGTAACTATTTCCTTATAAGGTTATAGTTTTAACTTATAGTTATAGTTTTAAGCCATAAGGTTTATTAGGCTTTTCTAAAGTGTATCTTAGATTAAAACTTTAGTATAACATTATGAAAGTAAAACAGAGCCACTTTGACGTTGCTGTTCTTACTTGGATCCTGGATGTTGAATCTTCAGTGTTCATGCAAACATGTCCGCGTGAGCCCACAGTGGGTAGTTGCAGGTAAACTATGGGACTCTGTGGGCAGGGCAAACCCACACGTAATACCCCAACTGGGTGTGCCCACACAGGGCCACAGTAAGGCAGCCATTGCATTTTGTTTGGTTGTTTATTTGCTAAGGATTAACGGAAAGTAATTAGGGCTTTAAATGCTTTTAGTTCTTAGGATTTCATATTGAGGTAGTGATATAGTTTAATACTTAAGTTTAAGACTGACATGTTGTGTCTGATTGACTAGTACCTTCCAGTCTAGGCTCAGTCTCGCTCAGTCAGAACCAAAGCAACTCACAGTCAATATCTAATCGATGCTTATTAGTCGCAGAACTAACGAGAGCTGTTTTAAAAATAGAGAAAAAAACTGCAGCGTTTAAACGTCACAGCTTGTGAATAATCCTTCAGTGGGTGGATTGTGTGACCGCTATTCGAACATTAGTCAGTTTGACTCAGCGTGTAAGCCCACCACTGAGGCACAGACGCAGACAGAGCTGGCTGCAGCTAGCTTAATGGATTAATGCTCAGTAATCAGGCGATAATTATTTCATCTTTGATGTGGATTCACATGTTCACAAGTGCAAAGTTGAATGTGGAATTCAAACATCTACTTGAGAAATGTCTCCGATTTTTGCAGGTTTCTTTTTATGTATTTTAGTTTGATTAAATCAGGAATATCAATGGAAATTTGATCTGTTTTTAACCAGAGCCTTGCAGTTTTTTTTCTTGAAAAAATATAATCTTTTCACACTTATGTGAGAAAGAGCGTTCATTCATCCATGTATTATTTGCTGTTTATCCGGGTCCATATTCATGGGGTCCATGGGGCAGCAGTCAGAGCAGAAATGCACAGACCACCTCTTCAGTCTCCTCTGGGAGCACACTGAGGAGTTCCAAAGCCAGCCGGGAGACATCCTCTCCAGCATGTCCTGGCTCTGCCCTGGGGGCTCCTCTAATTCTCAGGTGTTCATGAGTCATCCCTGCTTCAACTGGCTCCATTCCATTTAACCTTCTCAACGTTTAAATCACCTGCTGATGTTCTAATTTTGGGAAACAACAATCAGCCAAAACATAACAGCATTACAAGCTGTACAAAAGATTATAACTTAATCCGAGACAGGACAAAAACCATGCATATCAGAACAAACAGGTAACATATAAAATATAATATAAAAAATATAATCTCTGCTTTCTCTCTGGATACAGGAGTATACCAACTGCAGCTGCACTGCCAGCACTAAGGCCAAACCAGGTCCTTGTGAGAATGGCTGCTCTCATTTTCTTCACCCTGTCATAATCGTCATCGCTCTAGCATCCCTCATCGCCTGCCTAACGCACAACCCCATGTACATGATGGTGCTCAGGTGAGTTCAAAGTTACAACCCTCTGACGGGTAGCACGATACAGTGTGCTTGTCCACGTTGTTAAATACTTATCTTGAATTTTTATATAGATATTTATTCACCTGCAAAAACTGCATTGGGACAGTGGCTCTATGTTATATTCCTGTAGCTTCTTGTTGAGCTTTGGGCTCTATTAAGATTTTTATTGTTATTGTTTCTTATGTTTCTTATGCTGTTTCCTGGTGTCTCCTGAGGTTTCCTTGCTTTTGTCTCGCTCTGTTTTGGCACGTTAGTTTCCTCGCCTTCCTCGTTTCCACCTCCTGTTTTGTTTTACTGCTTTTCCATCTCTAATTCCTTGATTGGCAACACAAAAGCCAAGGACAACATTCACTGATCTGTGTCTTATACCCCCTAATGTGTGAGAGTTCATGAAGTGATTAATCATTGCCACATAAAACGGTATGGAAAATGCAGATGTTGCTCGTGTAACATTTTTTTCCTGCGTTTTCAGATCTGTTCCTTCTGATGAGAAGTCATTTGCCATAGGAATTCAGTTTCTACTCATGAGACTGCTAGGTAAGACAGGATTACCGTATTACTAAAGAGGCTGATGCTCCAGAAACATTTGTAGTTTATAGGGAAGAAAATGGTGCAATATTGAATTAAAACACAAATTATAGTGTTAATGATACATTTCTTTATGTTCATTTGCCCCCAAAGTCCAAGATAACCTCCAAGACCCTGCTGCTCTATAAAAACTACAGTGGTCATGGTTGTATAAAGAACCCAGGAATAAACTATGCCAGCTATATAAGTAAACTAACAAATGGTGCAAATTTTTAAGAAATTAATAAATCATAAATAAGTAGGAAGTGGTATTAATTTCATCACCCGTGTTTTAAAAATCTTTTCTGATTTAATTTTAAGCTCATTTTGCTGAAGGACCAATAAGTGTATGACACGGCGAGGCTTCTGCCATTCATTAGAATTCACAAAAATCATTACTCCTCCTATAATATTGGTCAAAGTTTAATCCAATTTACATAGACTGACCACCAAATGGGTCTTCACTCAAACATTTGTCAAGATCAAGGTCACATTTGCCATTTTATGGGTAGAAAAAAGGTGCACTGTGATGATGGGAGTAACTCCAGCTGCCACCCCTGCTAACCCCGACCTCTTTTTCCATCTCAGCTTGGCTCCCGGCCCCTGCTCTCTTTGGGATGGCCATCGACACATCGTGCCTCAGGTGGAGAACTGTATGCGAAAAGAAGTTTAGCTGTGGTTACTATGACAACAACATGTTGAGGAACCGGTGAGAACATTTATCACTCAGAACAGACTTTTTTGTACTGTTATCAAAGGTTGTGTTTTGTGGTCAGAGCTGAACTGGTGGCAGAAAGTGACGTTTGTGATGTCTTTGTGTCCACTGTGTAAAACAGAGTCGACACCAAAGAGAGCCTAAAAGAAACATTAAAAAAATTCAGCCTACTATGAGCATCAGCATGATATCATTATCATGTCAGTAAACTGCACCGGTATAATGTCTGTGCTGTAGAGTAATAGAAGCAAGCGCTGAAATCCTGAATGTTTGATTTCTTTTCCGATAATTCACTGGAGAAAACATCATAAAGTGCATTCTGGGTTATTTTTTAAGGCTCATATCACCCAGTGGGATGGTTGGATGCTCAGAACAGATTTTACCCTATCAAAGGTTTCCTGTTTTTAGCTACTTTTTGATATCAGGCTCATTTTCTAGATGTGATTCCATCTGTGTCAAAATTCTGAGGGGATCAGGTGGGAGAAAGGGAGAACCCCTGAACCAATCAGGCAATGACCTACAAGATTCATACCCTCATTTTGTAAATGATGCTCTTTACTAGAATATTGTCCATCCAGTGGCACAAAAAGACTTTTTTTAAATTTACTGATAGAATTTTGCTGGTTTTCTTTTGGATTTTGTTGTCCACCTCGGACTGGTCTATACATATCAAACAGGTGTGCAGTTCATCTAAATCTGAGCCATGCATTTATTACTTATCTGACTCCCTGCAGGTATCTGGGCTTACAGGTGGGTTATAAGGTCATGGGCATCGTCCTGCTGATGATTCTCGGGTGGAAGGCGCACCGGACCGAGGAGTACAGTCTGGCAGATGACAAGAAGGACCACTCTGATTGTCCCGCTGGGAAGCAGGGTGATCCAAACCTTTTAAAGCTTTGCTGCGGTGTTAAACGTTGAGTAAAGCTTTCAGTGGAAGGAATCCATAGTCAAGATGGGCCAGCACTGTGACCTCAATTTCTTTAGGCCCACTCCTCCTATCCAGTTCTTCAATGGTTGGACAGAGGATATCCATTTTCCACAGGGGAATATTCTCTATGTTTCTGGATGCATTTTGATTGGAGTAATTCAGACGTTATGACCAGCAGAGCATACGTTAAAGCACATCGTTTGTAAATGGTAAATGGCCTGTATTTGTATAGCGCTTTACTAGTCCCTAAGGACCCCAAAGCGCTTTACACATCCAGTCATGCACCCATTCACACACACATTCACACACTGGTGATGGCAAGCTACATTGTAGCCACAGCCACCCTGGGGCGCACTGACAGAGGCGAGGCTGCCGAACACTGGCCCTCTGACCACCACCAGTAGGCAACAGGTGAAGTGTCTCGCCCAAGGACACAACGACTGAGACTGTCCGAGCCGGGGCTCAAACCGGCAACCTTCCGATTACAAGGCGAACGCCCAACTCTTGAGCCACGATCGCCCCACATCGTGATACCTCACATTCTCCTTGGGTCCAGGACAGTGAAAGGACTTTTGAACAACAGCTAAATGTTTTTATTTTTATTTTGTGCGTACCTGAACAGTAGGAATCTATTCAGGTTTCTATTTGCAATGCGAACATATTCTGTATCTAATTAACTGTATAGCTTAATATTTAAGTATATATATTTTTTATAGATCATTGTCTCATACACAGAGACGTGTGATTCCTGCAATACTCTTTTCATATATGAGCCTGTGTAACACTTCAATTGCAATTAATATTCAGATATTCAGATATCAAATACATGCATTGTTACTCATAAACTGAATAAAATGAATTAACCATACAGTAGTCACTAGTTTGGTTATTGGGTGGATTGCAAACAAGTGTGAGTGTTACTGGATGAAGTATGTCTTTATCTCAGTATCTCCAAGGCTGAATAATCCATCAGGTCAATTGGTTTGTTGGATTTTTAAGAAATATACAGCTCAGGTCATAAATAGTAGGGAATGTTTGTCTTTATCTTCATGTAAGATGAATCATCAGAGTCAGAATACTTCATTAATCCCAGAAGAAATGATGTGGTCACAGTTGCCCCAAGACAGTAAGAACAGTAACTAAACTAAATTAAATAGCACAATATAAAAGTTACAAAATATGACAAAATGGCTCTAATTATAAATATCCCAGTATGTTACACAAATTTAAATGTATATAGTTGACACTGAGGCGGCCTTCTTATTATATTGACTCACATTAGTCCTATGTCATACTTGTTTCAACCTTAATCTGCAACAAAGAAAGAGCAGACTCTGTGCTGAAATGGTTCACACGGGGCTTCAGGTTCCAGGTGCCCTTAAAGCTGCATGGGAATCTGAGGCTAAACAAAATGAACGAAAGATGGGAGGTGGAAGTTTGCAGTGCAATGACTAGTCACACAAATCACGAAGACAGAAATGAAATAAGAACATAAATTATTAAAGTCTTGATGAGAGACTGAGCTAAAATTAAACAAGTCTACTATTGAGTAGATTTAATGTCAGATAAAAATGATGATGAAATGAAATCCTTGTGGCCTGGGTTATTTTTGATCCTACTAAAATTCTGGATATCCTCGTATGCTTCAGTCATATCCACTGTTTCATATCCAGTGCTCTCTCTCTCTCTCTCAAAATATGTATTGTGTTTAAAAGATATCAAATCAAGTACTGGTCTGCGTCTTCTTATCATGCCAGTTTGTACCACAAGATGGTGCAGTGAGTCAATGCAACCCTTATTTAACCAGGGACACCAATAAAAACAGATTCTTATTTACAATATTGGCCTGGCAAAAACCATGATTGGTAAAAACCTATATATAAGTAAACAAAGTGTACAATGTACAATTCTAACAAATGTAAAAGTCAAAATTTGCCATTAACATATATTATTCATATTATTCAGATATTCATCAACGCAGCCTGAACTCACTTGCAGCATTCGGGCTTTCATGCCGTTATGTAGACTTCACGAGAAGTTCTCTAGGTTTGTTTGGATGTTGGCTGCCTTTTGGTCTGTTCTCTGTCAGGATGATCCCCCACTGCTTCAGTAATGTTGAAGTCTGGGCTCTGGGGAGGCCAATCCATGACTGATAGTGTTCCACTGTTTGATTTTCTTTCTTTTCCTTCCTGAAAAATTAAGCTGCCATAGATCTGCTGATGATATTGCATAGTGGACCAAAATTTGCTGGCACTTCATGTGTTCATAAATCCATCAATTCTGACAAGATCTCTAACACCACTGGCTGAATGTAGTCCCAAATCTTGAGAGAGCCTTCACATGTGTTTTTACAGATGACTGCACGTCTTTTGTCCTCTCTTTGTTCACCTTTCTCAGATTTTTTCTGAGATATGTCACCATACTGTGATCAAATTTATTTATTCATACATCCCAAAGTTGAGAAAATTGTGTGCTGTAGCGGTCAAGACATTAAATACTAAACATTAAACTATTATTTTCAGTTCAATTCAATTTTATTTACACAGCACCAAATCACAACAACAGTCGCCTCAAGGCGCTTTATATCGTACAGTAGATCGTACAATAATAGATACAGAGAAAAACCCAACAATCATATGACCCCCTATGAGCAAGCACTTTGGCGACAGTGGGAAGGAAAAACTCCCTTTTAACAGGAAGAAACCTCCAGCAGAACCAGGCTCAGGGAGGGGCGGGGCCATCTGCTGCGACCGTTTGGGATGAGAGAAGGAAAACAGGATAAAGACATGCTGTGGAAGAGAGACAGAGATTAATAAAAGATATGATTCAGTGTAGAGAGGTCTATTGACACATAGTGAGTGAGAAAGGTGACTGGAAAAGAAAAACTCAGTGCATCATGGGAATCCCCCGGCAGCCTACATCTATTGCAGCATAACTAAGGGAGGATTCAGGGTCACCTGGTTCAGCCCTAACTATATGCTTTAGCAAAAAGGAAAGTTTTAAGCCTAATCTTAAAAGTAGAGATAGTGTCTGTCTCCCGAATCCAAACTGGAAGCTGGTTCCACAGAAGAGGGGCCTGAAAACTGAAGGCTCTCCCTCCCATTCTACTTTTAAATACTCTAGGAACAACAAGTAGGCCTGCAGTGCCAGAGCGAAGTGCTCTAATAGGGTGATATGGTACTACATTACATACTGATTATTTAAGACCTTGTATGTGAGGAGCAGGATTCTGAATTCAATTCTGGATTTAACAGGAAGCCAATGAAGGGAATCCAATACAGAAGAAATATGCTCTCTCTTTCTAGTCCCTGTCAGTACTCTTGCTGCAGCATTTTGGATTATTAACTGTGATGAGTAGTAAGATGTTCTGGCTTTGCGGAGGGCTTTCTTATAAAGCAACAAACTATTTCTCCAGGCAAAATGATGATCGTCTAAATTTGTGACACGCCATTTCCTCTCCAAGTTTCCTCTCCGATTCATCTGCTTTAGGCTACATGTTTGAGAATTATACCACGGAGTCAGGTACTTCTGATTTGAGGCCTTAGTTGAAACAGCTTAGGGTATAAGTGAAGTAGAATGGCTCGATAAGATAAAGCAAAATACAACACAAGGTAAAACAAAACAGTATATTAAAAACAGTATATTAAATAGAAAAACTAAAGAGATAAAATTCAGTAATAAAAATGACATAGGTAAAACATTTCATTAAAATGCAATAAAAGTAAAATGTGCAAAACATTCATATAGCCATATTGTGAAAATAAAACAATCATAAAACAAAGTAGAACAATTTACGGATAAATGAGGAAACAAAAAAAATCTGTAGTTTTTTTTCTTTTTGACATTTTAAGAACGTGTTTTCTGAAAAAGCTCCACACAGAGCTGCAGTGCTGTAAAGTGTTAGCGCGCGCACGGAGCGCGTGCCAGTGTCTTCGAACTTCGTGCTGAACCCTGAAAACATCAAAGCGGCGCCCGGCAGCACCTTCTCTACACACCGAGGCCCATGACGTCATTTTATATCACGAAGACGGTACCACGCATGCGCACAGGGGGGGAGAGAAAAAAAAAAGCCAAAGCGTCACGGAGCGGTACAGCAGCAGTGTATGTGTGTGTGTCCTCATCACGAAGAGAGAGAGTGAACGGGAAGCAGCACCTCCGCCTTTTCCATCCAACATCTTCTCAGAACTCGAGTGGGAACGCGCTCAACTACACCTAGTCCGTACTCCCCCCCTCTTCTTCCTCCTCTTCAAAATGTCCGTGGGCAGTGACTTTGGGAATCCTTTAAGAAAATTCAAACTCGTCTTTCTCGGGGAGCAGAGTGGTAAGGACGCCTTTAATTCTCTGTAGAAGTTGATGTAGTGGCTCGGTGCACCTGCTGCTGCTGCTGCTGGGGCCGGTCGGCAAGTTCATGTTTCAGAAGGAAGCAGAGCTTGATTTAGCCTGGTGACAGGGCGACTGTGTGGAGTTTTAGGACTTAAACTGAGCACCAGGAAGGAGAAAAAAAATGTCTGAGCGGAGCGTGGGGAGGAGATTTTAATCAAATTAGCAGCCCGTGAGGCTTTGCACAATAGTCGGGAGTGTGTGAATTGTCCCTCTGGCTCTTAAGTTTAAAAGTAAAATAACTGAAGCACTAAACCTGAAACGAGCTATTCGGATGGAGTGCCGGCTGAATGCATGCAGGGAGGCTTGTACCAGCCTCAGGTCTGAGGTCTGATGCTGCTGGGGATGGTACAAGTTGGCAAATATTCCTGTGTGCTGAGACACACCCAGGTTGTCAGTGGCGATGAGATAACTTGTGTGGCTGCAGTCTCTGCCCTGGTATTGTTCCAGCCTGCCTGCCTGATGAGGCTGGGACCAAGTTTGTGTGTCTGTGTATGATGACCTGCTCAGTCATTATTATTTCACACTAAATAGCATATTTCCCCCCCATCCTAAACCATCAGAGTCCAAAGCTTCTCCTTGTCTGAGGTTGTTTTCCTCAGGATTACACAGCTGAGCTCCCTCAGACATGAGCTGAATGTCTGGGTTTTGTCTTCTGAGTAGGGCAGGTCGTTTTATGGTCTTGAGCAGCCCAATGAACCACATTAGTCACAGTTCAGGGCTCCAGCAGGTCATATTGATTACCCAGTACAGTGGGATCATGCATTAGCTTGAATAATGCTTCATTTACAGCAATGTGCCATGTTTATTACTGTGTCTAACTAATAGGACATTATGTCATTTAACCCTGAAGCAACCAAGCTATTTCAGCAGCTCTAAAGAAATACTTTCAGTTTCTCTATTTGTGGTTGTAATGTCTTTACTGTGTCTTTATTTGTGAAAGATAATATAACATTTTTTATACAGTCATTTTATGTAAAAATCCGTTAAAAACACAAATGTACAAACAATTACATGTACAATTACATGTATATATATTATATGTAGTCCTAATGCTAGACATGAAAATGCATTTTAAAGCTTAGGCTATTTTGCATTTTATTATTATATATTATTTGAGGCTTTAGTAACAACAAATCAAAACCTATGAGGTTAAATATATGCTTATATTTACATACACACCTTTCCATTCTATTTGTCTGCCTGAAAACGCACTCCCAACTGCTAAATAACGAAGGCCAAGAAAAACAATGCAGTGATTGCTAACGTAAGTCGTCCACTGTGCAGCACTTGTATATGTGTCCAGCAACCACTGTGAATAATGAAGACTTCTGGGAAAGGGTCAGCAAACCGGACAAAAGATGTTACCTCCTCACGGAGGAGAAACAGAGCTGTCGAGTTTTATTACCATCCATCACGCAGGTACAATGAATTATGTGAAAGATTCTTTTTTGGCTCTAGCAGATGCACTTAAGTCAGGTGGATAAACATCTCATTTGTCTGCAGGGACGTTTATGATAATTTTTTTTCACCAAAATCATCAATCACAATCAACAATTGTGTTAAATAATCGTGAACTCAATATTATGATATTCAGTTAGGCTGTCATTGTGGAACTCTACTAAAGCCTTGATGGAGATACTTGTGACAATAACAGCTCATTTGACTTCTTCCTAGAAATTAAAATGATTGAAAACTGTAATTAATAAGAAAATGTATGGATATATTTTATAAATAAAAGAAACAGTGAATGAGAAAAACAAAGAGAGCCACTTTAATTCTATTCCGTTGGACCCTTTTACAGCTAACCCTTGTTTCTCTTTTCTGAACTGAGTACTTTCTGTCATATTTCAGGTCTACTTCCAGAACAAAAGCACTGGTGTTTAGGAATTAGTGGGGGTGATCTCCGCCTATACAGCATACTCATACTACCTGTGGAAAAACCCAGAACCTATTCTAATGGTTGCTAAACCAGATCTTTATTGATACATACTAGAGATGGCACGATACCACTTTTTTATGTCCGATACCGATATCATAAATTTGGATATCTGCCGATACCGATATGAATCCGATATAGTGTTTTTTAATCAACAAAACTGTTTTTTAAAATATCTTGCTGCATTTTGTATAAGTTCATACTCAAGTTTAAAACAACAACTACACTAAAGCTATTCTGTTATACCTGTATACAAAAAAAATATTTCATAGTTCAGCAATACTGATCAATCTAATAAACTTAAACCTACACCATCCTCACTATTCTGGTATTTTAAAGAGTACTTAGCGTAAATATTAAGAAACCTAACTAATAGGGTTCCAACTCCCAGCAACAACAAAAATAAATAAATAAAAAATAGGGAACCACCCCTCACGCTCCACCTCATGATGCTTAATCGACGTAATCAACCTTAATTTGATGAAGTGTGAAAAAAATGCACAGAAATCAATTATTTTTCAAGAAATATTAAATAGATTCAACATCTTTCTTCAACAAAATTGCAGACTGCACAGATGGTACCTTCCCAAAGGAAAAAGTACTATAGCTTACTAGGGTATTTATATTAGACTTAATAGTCACTATGTACAGTAATTGACTTTATTCATTTTACATCAAATTAAAACTTTGGGTGTCAAATAATTATTTATTAAAAGCTCGACATTTTAAATGAGAATAAGAAAGAAAAGTATGTCTTTGTGCCCCCTTTTCCCTGTTCATGCCCTATCGGCCCCCCTGGCTAAACTTTGCTAGATCCGCCCCTGCACAGTTACCAGCGTCAGCTACGTAGAAAAAGATCCTCGAGTAGAAAGTAATATTAAATACATTCTAACAACAGCTTATCAAGCTTAAACGTGCTGCTGTTGTTCAGCCGCTGGTTTCCTCTTTCTGGTGCAAAGTGGGCCAAAAGCAAACTAGAGACACGGACTCGCGACAGAAAAGCCGATCAGCTGATCATTAAGCAGTTTCACGATTGAAGTAGCAGCCGGAGAGCGAGAGGCAGTCGCTCGTTAAGCTTAACGCAGGAATGCTTTACAAACATTCAGAGATGGACTTACACACTTGCTTTACTTCTCTCGGGGATAACTTTGTCGGAGATGAAATGCCAGGTTGCTAGCGAAGCTCCACATGCTATCCAGACCACCGACAGGTCCCGCATGCCACAGCCGCTCTATCACGTGATGCATACTGCTCCAAGTGCTAACGTTCTGAGGCGAGTTACGGCGTGTTGCAAGTTTTGTGAGGTGCTTTCGTGATATTTAATGGATCGGATTACATTTTTTATTTTTCTCCGATATCCGATCCAGTAATTTAGGTCAGTATCGGACCGATACCGATACGTAATATCGGATCGGTCCATCTCTAATACATACTGAGGTGTCAAAACTCGTCATTAAGGGTACTGGTAAGGTTGACAAATATCACCTTTACCGGGGGGAAAGAGTTTAGCAACTTGAAGTTAAACTAGGTCATAGGTAAGGTGAGGTAAGGGCCAATTGCCCCCTGTTGGCCATTAGAAAACAATGCTTGGTAGGTTCTGCATCCATCTTTACATGCAGTCTATGAGGAGCCCCCTCTGTTAACAACTGACACAAGTGTTTTCATCTATGAGTCCAGCTATTCTGTAGTGCCTTGGATCTAGAATTTGTTGGTACTGTCCTACACGAGGCACCAGCGGTGTGCGCCTAATGAGAAAAATGATAATTACAAGTGATTTCAAAGCATTGTGATGCTTCAGATTTCCCTTTTTAGCTTATAAAACCAACAGCACATTCTGCTCAGTCGGCTCGCAGTGCTCTCGTCAGCAAATGAAAGTAAATTAGACGCAGTTTATATAAAATGTACAAACATACGCCTGCTAGTTAGCTTTTTCCTCTTGGGCAATTTTATGACATTAAGTGCCAAGCAACAAGCCAAAGGGGATTTATTTGGCTGGATAAACATAATATCAGGGAGTGCACTGTCTGTATTTACCCAACCACAAAGCCGTCTGATTCTTTTGACATTTCAAATTATGGTCACACTGAGAGACATAATGTCTTATCCAGTAAATTTATTCGTTTTAGACATGAATACAAATAAAATCTTTATTTTTATCTCTTTGTGTGCTGTATAAAACTTAATTTGAGGCTTGTGTAACCCATATTGATTCATAGTTCAAATAAGATTTGTATAAAAGAGGCTACTGAAGGCAAGCAAGCAAAAATGGCATTTAAGCAATCATTGCATCTCATCTCACTGTAAGTGTTTTACCTGTTTATCCGTTTATCTCTCGTTTGTTTGTTAGAATTGCGGATCATTTTTTACAGTGTGCACACAAAATATTTCTAAAACGTAAGGTAACAAACGAAGGTCTGTTTGAAAATCCCTGTACATGAACATACACTAAAACTAACTAACAATAGGCCTGAATTATTGATAAAGGACATTTCTTATCCTAAGCAAAGTGGGCCACTTGGTAATTAAATTTCCTAATTGTTCAGCTTGTTGTTACAGCTTGAAGTCATTGCTCACCAACACGTGGTCTTAATAAATGCCGTTGTAGGGTGTTTACTCACTGACGAACAGCAAGACTGCATTTATCAGCATTTCTCTGTGTTTGCTCTATTGCGGTGAAACTTATTTTATGCTACACATGCACACCAATGGATTTGCTGGGTTTTGTGTTCAGCTCCTGCGATACATAATAAAGGATTTTAGACTCAGCATTTTCTATAACAACTGCTCACTTTCAGGTGATTAAGGCGACTTCTGCAAACTTTTATTAGCAAGATAAATGTTTGTAAAACAGCCATGTCAGTAGTGCTGGATCATTAATCTGATTTTAATTTAAGTTAGATTTTGCCAATGAGTTGTTATAAAACCAAGTTAGCTTCTATATAGCCCGACCTGTGACCTGTGGTGTCTACTTTGGTGGCTTCAAGATTACATCTTTGCAAGTGAATCACTGAGCGTGGAGCTCCCACTCTGGGCAAGTTACTGCCCCAAGTGGAAGAGTTTCGGTATCTGGTGGTCGTGTCCATTAGTTAAGGGGAAAAGGTGCGTGAGATTGAAGATGGATTGGGACCAATCTGTTGTGGTAAAGAAGAGAGAGATGAGCTTAAAAGCAAAGCTGTCAATTTACCGGCCGATCTATGTTACTACTCAGAGTAAAACTTCTGCTCCTTCCCATCAAAAGGAACCAGTTGAGGTTGTTTGGGCATCTAACTGGGATACCTCATGGAGACTTCCTATGCGAGGTGTTTCAGGCATGTCTTGGAGGGGTCAGACCAGGACTTGCTGGGAAGATTATAGTTTTCAGGATCAAATCCAACTATTTCTTTTGGCTGATGTTAGCATGTCTGTTATGGCCCTTTTTTGCAGCCTAGATTAAGATTTTTGCCATAACATAGAAAGTTTGTTGTGGTCTAAAGGCACTTTAGTTGGTCTCATTCTTTGGGTTTTCTTACCCCTCAAAAAAGCTTAAGAGTGTGCCAATGAAAGGGCATAATTTTTTTAATAAAATTACTTTTAAAGAAAGACATTCTTTATGAAATGGCCAGATATAAAAGGAAAATTAATAGTTTTCTGTCAAATACAGTAACATAGACTCTTTGCTTTTAATATGTGGAGACCAGTCATGTTGACCCCCCCTCCCAAATACCCATTCTGATTCAGGAAACATCCTGATTCTGAATTCCACTGGAGACCCAGCAGGTCTGTACGTATATTCTTGTGGAGTTAAGTGTGTTCCTGTTATCAGTGCGAGGGGACTTTATTTGTCAACCATCCAGACAGCAGCAGCGGCAGCCTCATCTCCGGTGGAGCTGCGTGTCTCTGACACGTCGACTATAATTGCAGCTGGTGCCCAGGCGGGCGTGAATCCCATCAGCTCAGCCGCTATCTTTTATTAATATACACAACTGGACTGAAGTATGTCACAAAAAAACACCCCTTATTGTTCTTTTTGAGTTGAGAGTCCCTGTGTACAGTGAAGGCCCCATAATGGTGGACGTGGCTGAAAAATGTCTATAAAGGGAAAGATGGCACGATGTGCTGTTTTTCATAAAAGAATCCACTAACGTCAGAGAGGTGGAGGCTCTACATTAAGTGGGTGGAAGCAGGAGGCAGAATGTGAAATGAGCTGTCAGGAAGCCATACTTCTTTAGGTGTTTTACACTCTGTGCACAAAGAAGGTTGGCTAAACATTTCCTTGACAAAGCTGAGGGCTTTAAGCAGGCCAATCAGCTGTTTCCAAGTATGCGCACCCACACTCCTGGTGGCAACCGCTTTTTACCCGTTCCAGCCTGAGTGCAATCAACCAAGTCTTTGTTAGAACACCTCAGATTACTGATCTGCATTTATTGGGCTATGAGTATTGTGCCTTAGGCGTCTTTTCACAGGAGCAATACTACATGGTACTTTGTAAAAGGCAATTGTTTGGAGCTAATCCCCTGGCTGAATGCTTCATTTCACCCCAGACAAACAGATGGGAATATATTTGGAAGACACATCCTCTTGGCCGCCATGAGCTTTTGCTCACTGAATCAAAAGGCCATCTTCTACCCTTTGCTGCACAGAGATTACCACTGTACAAACCAGTGCTGGCTTCAAAATACTCCTGAATCACCGGACTGACATGTTCCAAAGTAGGGCTCAGTTAGTTGTCTAATGCATCAATCAGTATGTCTCTAGGAAACAGCTTTCTGAGCAAATGAAACTCTGGGGTTAGGCTCACAACAGACTGCCATACACCAGCCAACAATTTCTCACTTTCAGATTCTGAAACCACAAACCGTGTATTTCTCACGTTTCAATAACATACAGCTTGTTGTGCATACTCTGCACAATGACAAGCAGAAGGTAGTGCAAAAAAGTCTGTAGCAAGAACAGGCAAGTCAAACCACTGTAATGTTTTGTTTTTTTTGTTTTTTTTTTAGCTTTATTGCCTGTGGCTCAGTTTTGGCTCCTGTTCTTGGTTTGATGGCTTCTATTTGCACCAATTTCATGGTATTTTTTAAATATTTATTATTTCTGATTTTGTGTATCTTTAACACTCAACCACTTGACCTTTATGTGAACAAATGGGGAATTTCATTAACCAATTTCTTAATTATTTTAAGCAGGAATACTTTCCTAATGCCTCTGTTGGTGTTTATCCTATCTATACTTTTTCCTTTATCCATGATATGCTATTCTAAAAGTGTTCTTATAAGAACATTTTCTTCTAAAATGTTTCTTATGTCATTCCTTTCAACATTTTTAGTAAATTTAGTAAAGAACATGAACTATATGAGCAAATGGCATTTATTTAGTACATCCTTCTCTGTTGCTTCTTTCAATAGTGCACATTTGAGTGAATTATGTGTTACAGTCTGCTGATATCATTTTAACACAAAAATATAAATCAGCTGCTGACTCTGTGGTGCTTTTTTCAACAACAGACTACATTGAAGTCATCATAGTCACGCTGTTTTTCATCCTTTTTTGTTGCCATGCTTCAATTTCAAAGTAAATCTGAATAAACATCTGGTTTGTAGATGTTTGAATATTTTAAAAACATTTGAGTGAGCGAATGTAGTGATTAGAATTGCACCAATGATGTGAAAAAACAAACAAAAAAAAAACTTATGTTACACAACTTTTCATTGTCCTCGCCATAAAATTGGTACCATTCCTGCAAAAAACTTGAAAATCTATGGAAGCAGACAGAGACATTTATGGTAGGAAAGATTTTTACTGTATGCTATATGCCATAAATACTATAAAGGTAAAATATGCAAGAGGCTCATTCTTGCCAGGAGTATAGAGAATATAAAACATTTGAATGTAAATGGTAGCCATGCAGTAAATGGCCTCAGAGCTGATTCAAACGTTGGCACATCCGGGTTTCATACATTTATCAGCTGATGGGAAATTCTCGCTTTGCGAATCAGAGGTTGTAGATGAAATATGTGGAGAATGTGTGCTTTTAGCGTGGGTCGACTTGTTTGTTGTATTCCTGTCGTCACAAATGTTCCAGCTCCTTAAAACTTTATGTAACACCTTTGCAAAAAAAAAAAAAATAAAAATCTATATTTAATAATAATAATAATGGATACTTTATTGATCCCCATGGGGAAATTACTTGTTTTTCTCTGCATTTGACCCATTCACTCAGTGAAGCAGTGGGCAGCCCACTAAGCAGGCGCCCGGGGAGCAGTGTGTAGGGACGGTACCTTGCTCAGGGGTACCTCAGGGTAGCCGTTAAGTGGATTCAAACCGCCGACCTTCCGATCATGGGGCGACCACTTTACCTACTGAGCTATCCCTGCCCCGGCTTTAGCACCGTAATTTCAAGCTGCAAAATACCCCTGCCGGTCTAGTAGTAGGAATAGTTAATAATCTATTGAATTTTCAGTGGTGGGAGTGAAGTTGACTCATGGGATTTAAAATAAATAAATAAATAAATTAAAGAAAACACCTACAGGTGATTAAAAGTAACTTCCCTGTTCAGAAATTTTCCCCTCTGAGTAGTTATAGCTCGCTCTGCTTTCTGCACTGCAGTGCTTTGAGTTTAAAATAGAGCCCCAGAAGAAAGGAAGGTGCCACTCACCTTTAAATCAATATTTCAATATACTTAGAAATGACAAGCTTGCTTAGTTTTTACTGATTCTATAAACCAGTGTCAAATTTCATATTCCCATTTGACCTGTTACTGGGGCTGTACAATAAGTTGTTGAGCATCTGAAAGAAAGTAAGTTTAAAAATGTAAAATTCATAGATACCAGAGATCATCTTCTGACTTATAGATTTCTACAAACATGGAGCATTGCTATAACTTTAGAATTGAATGGAGCCAGAAAACTGAATGTGGCTCTGTTTTGGGGGGTTAGTGAAGATAAAGACAATAAAACTGAAACGATGGAGGTTACATTGTGTTCAGTCAAAAATCTTACTGAGAGTTCTAGATAAACCGAGACAAACCCACCTTCTGCAAAAACAACACCTGAGACCAGATGATCCACATTAGTTTGTTTTGAAAGATAATTTGATGCTTCACCTACAAACATGTTTAATCAGTATTGCAAAAGTCATTCCTAGACAACTTTAAATCCACTGCCATCTCCAAAGTTAGTCAAAACAAAATCGTTCATGTTGTGCAAGAGTGTGTAAGACTAGACGGCGTCAAGTGAGTGATGGGTGGAACAGAACAGGCGAGGTCTCGCTGGGTTTGATTTAACTCCTCATCATCTCCTTTGAGATTCACTAATTTGACTAAAACTGTCATTAACTAAAATAATGTAAAGGATAAATACAGCTTTAAATCTCTGGAGTCTTTAAATGTAAAGTGGAGCTGCTGTTTTGGGATTTCAGCCTGTACCACCGCCTCCTATTCTAAAAGTGAATCATTAAAACTGAGTAGCTGGAGACTGAGCTTGTAGCATTTTCTATGATTGAGGAACTGCAGATTGGCTGTTCAACACTGGCACTTTGTCTAGTCTTCATTCCCTGAGTAGCATCTGTGTTTGCTGTAGTATCTGCCAATCTACCTCCATCTAAAGATAGCTGTTCTTCTTTCATTTCACATCTAATTGCATCTTCCCAGAAAGTATTCTTCTCTTACGGATTGAGGGAAATGACTCCCTGATAGCTTTGATCTGCTATTGATCGGCTCAGCTGGCCATTAATAGTCTAAGTTAGTCCCTTTATCTGTGGCTTTAGGGCAACAATGCAGACTGTTATTTTTTTATATTCCAAGCAGCTGGGGCTCATTACCTGTTTTATGCTTTCATTCTGGTGATAACCATGGACGGAGGGCATATGGTTTTATGTGGTTCTTCTGTCTCACTCGTATAGTGCCTTCAGGGAATTTCTTCATATGTGGCACAAATGCTCACTCAAGAATGAACTGGCTAGATTTTCAAAAGAAGACATGTTCCCTTAGAAAAAATGTTTATGGACATGACTCAGGAATTCATACACAAATGACCAAATTTATAGGATAAAATGAGAAAGTGGTGGGACTCTGTATCCAAATATATATTCTCTCAACATATTGTCAGGGCTCTGTGTGCGGGCAGGTGGAAATGTGGATCCAAATGCAGGACTCCGAGACGAAATGTAACTGAAAACCACAGCTTTTATTGCTGGCATGAAACAAAACACAAACCAAACCATGAAACCAAGCACTCCATACTGTACAGTAATGCCACTGTTTTGCACATGTCTCAACTCTGTATATTTTTATATATTTTGTTTATTGTTGACTCTATTTAATTTGTAAAATATGTGTATACACACACACACACACACACGTAGAAAAACATTTAGTATACACATCCAAAACAAATTTTTTTTTTTTTGCATATACTATTATATATTGTACATATATTTATTAGTTTCAGATTTAGCCATTCGTATATTTTGCCTGTTTATGTTATTGTATTTTGCACAACTCTGTTGCTTGTGAAGCTCACACACAAGAATTTCACTCACATGTATTGTACCAATGTACCTGCACATGTGATGTGACAATAAAAGTGATTTGATTTGATTTGATTTGATTTGAACACACAGGCAGGATTTGAGGGTACGACGCGACACTGGGTTGAGGAAAACACAGGGCTAATATACACAGGATGGTAATCAGGGAATGGGTAACAGGAGGGAGACACAGCTGGGAGAAATTGGGGCTGACAAGACAGGAGGAGCAAAGCTGGACACACTGATATAAGACACAATCCTTCAAAATAAAACAGGAAACAATACACAAGGATGCAGACTAGGAAACACAGACTTAACACGGGCAGAACTAAAAATAAACCAGAATAAGATGGAACATAGAACATCATCATCAAATAGATCAAGAAGATAACCAAAAAATACAAAATCAAACCAAAACATGAAAACTCAAAATACTGGGTCAAAACTGACCCAGAACCGTGACACATATGGTACCTGGGGTAGGCTCCACCCCTCGTACAACCCTAAAATGGATAAGCAGAAAAGAATGGATGGCTGGATGGACGGATAATGAAAAAAGATAGAAAACCACTTTGACAAAGTGAAACTGAACCACATTCTTGTATTTATATTAAAAACACTGCAAGAAATTATAAAAAAAAGAAAAAACAACAACAAAATAATAGTAGTAAAGGTCAGTTTTTCTCTGACCTTTACTACAGTGAGACAGAGTTCATTTAGCCAGCACGGGACAACTTTAATGTATCGTTTTTATGTTCCACAAAAACACTTCTCTGGCCATTAGTCTACACCATGACTGAGAAGTAGAGATGGAAATTGTAATGATGTCAAGCATTTGTTTAGAAACTGAGATGTGACATTAATCTTTGGTGCCTATCTATCAAATCCCTTCATCCATGTGAACTACGCCTTGAATGACCAACAAACCTTTCCAAGTTGCATGGACCTGACTGAAATTTACATTTCATTTCATGTGCTTGCCGTCTTTTCTGTGCTGAAAGTCTTCAATCTGTGACTTCCACTCTATCTGAAAGTATTTTATGTTTTTGCACTCTTCCTGGACCAACCATCGTCTGCCCATACACTTCTACACAACCCTAAGGAGAGGTGCCCCTGGTGACCATGGTAAAAAAAAAAAAAAAAAAGGCAGGACTCATTTTTCAGACCCACCTTTATACTGACTATGATGCAAGTGCTGTTTTTGCCGCTCAGACATTGTTCACCTTGCCTAACCAGCATTGTCTTAAGTGCTTATGTCTGCTGCAACACATTTGTAAGTGCATACCATAATGTTTCAAAAATAATTAGGGGTCTGATATTATGTTGAAAGCTGTTTTTTGTTTGCCAAACTGTAATTTTAATGTTTGTCTAAGTGTTTTCAGTTCTGCAGTGGTTGGTTTGCAGTCAGAGAATACTCAGCAGAGCAATGGTAGCTCTGTGTACAGTACTTATGCTGCACAGCTGAGCGGGTGTGTTCTCACAGGCCCATGGGAAAAGCACCGCCTCACTTATTCACTCTGCCCAGAATAAAACAAATGTGTGTGCTGCCCATGCAGTGATGTAGAGAAAGCGTCTGATTCAGTTCACCCTCTCAGTGTGTGAGGGGAAGATTTAGGATGTATCTGACGACACACTTTTACAAAGATAAAGCGGCGGGCGTGGGTGCTGCTCTTCTACAAATCTAACGTCTTACCCTGTTGTATTAGAGATCAGGTTTAACAAGGATCCAGGAACATTTGAAAGTGCCTGACATTATTCAGGCAGAGAAGCTGTTTTCAGACTGTTCTCTCTAAATTGTGTGTCTTAGAGACAGATTGGGTTCTTGCTTAATGTGAGATCTTTTGAAGGAGAAAGGCAGAGAATCCCATTTCAACTTAATCCCAGTTGCTCAAACAGAACGGCTCGGTGAATAAAATCCCCGCTGTGGAGGAAGGCTGTCATTTACCCGGCATGGGGTGTGACACTTGACTGAGTTCAGCAGGTCTCCATCGGTGTTTACCCTTTCTCCAGCTTCCCAGATGAGTCCTCATCATGGGGCTGAATGCATCCTGCTGAAGCCTTCATTTGACCTGCGCTAAAGGGATGCAAGGCGTGGTGGGGGTTTTTTCTCTTTGACTAATGGGGTTTTTAAACCTTTTTATCAATTCTAGAATAACAAATGTTTTCAAGCACTGATTAATATAGTAGATGTGACTGCAGGAATATATTGTCTCATTGAGATGCCAGTGTGAGCAACATGCAGAAGGTCCTGCAGGGATTTATAGAGTGGAGGCAAGCTGAACATTCATCACTGCAGTTTAACATAGTAGGGAGCATTAAATCTAACTCAGCGGGCAAAGAAATGAATCACTGCAAGACAATTTGCAGAGGAAGGCAATGCAGAAACCCAGCCCTAAAAAATCGTAAAAAACAAAAACAAAAAACCCAAACAGTAAAACTGACATAAATGGGTGTGGAGAGGATCAGAAAAGCAGGACACGAGGAACACAAAAACAGGTGAAAAGCAAACCTTTAATGAGTTATTGCAAATGTCAAAAAATACAGGCAGGGAACAAACAGAAATCCAATTGTGAACACAGGGAGCCAGGGAATGAATCAGCAAAAAACACCGGGGAGATTAGACCAACAACAATGTCAAAACAGGGACCCCAAAACTTCCAAAAACATCAAATGTTACAAAAAACAGGAAGAAAGAACTCAAAGCATCATAATCATCTCCCAAAGCTTCTAGGGAGTTTGGGTCTAGTGTTTAGGTCTTGTGTTGACAAGCTGAACAGATCGCCATAATCTTCTTTTTTAACTAAGTTTTGTAATTTGTCTATAGCAGGTGTCACAACCTTTACTACCAAATAAGCCATTTTTGAGCAATTTTTGCTTAAAAAGTCTGTATGGAGCTACAAAACATATTTGAGTCTTATAATGACGGTAACACAGACTGCTGAGTAAAACTGGTTCCAGCCAGGTTACAGAAAGGTGTAAGTAATTAAAATATTCCAAGCAGTGGTTTTATGATTATTTGGTACCTATCTTTGCATATTAGTTACAGTATTACTATGTGTTGTTGCATTTATCCTTTATCTTTCTCCCTTTCCACACCCCTCTGCAGAGCTCACTTTGTCTTTGTGTTCATGGACAGGAAGCTGTCTTCAGACCTTGCTTCAAGTCTTTTCTCTCTCTCCTATTTTTTTTTTTTTTTTTTTTTTTTTGCAAAGGCAATCCTTGATCTGAAACACACTGGCTTCAATGCTTGTTTTGTTTCTACTGCAGGTAAATCTGACTCGAATTTCATAGCCTGTGATTAGCCCTGAGTCAGCATTTCTTTGCTGGGCTCAGTTTCCAAATATCAAAGCTACATTTTGTTACAAACTGCTGGTTCTGAGCCAGCAAAAAAAAATCTGAAGCTTTGCTGAAAACAAACTCAAGATGTCCTACATTCTTTAACCCCTGCGTACCACTTTGACCTCATTTCACTTTTACATTTGCAATTAATTGCGATAAAAATTTGAACGGATTACTTCTAAATGATCATTAATTAAATACCAATGTGACAAACAAGCATCACTACCCTTGATGTTCGATCTGTTTTTGGTAATTCACTGGAGAAAATGTAAGAAAGTGCATTTTTGGTTCACTTGAAAGCTTCATGAGTGGAGGAGGCTGATCAAAACAAGTGCTTTTGGTTTTTTATATTTGGATACCAGGCTCATCTTTAAGCTGTCATTCATTCCTTCTGTGTCAAAACTAGTTTTTAATATATTCAGAATCAGATCAGCTAATTTTAAAGGAGTCAGGTGGGTCTCTTCACGTTTGCTTAATTTTATATGGAATTACCCGTTTGGACATTTGCCAGAGTCAGGTAAAGGAGCTTTAAACACTAAGTGTGTTCCTGATTGTATTACTTGTCTTGGAAAACATAATGGCTGTTTTCTCTGTCCAAACCTCACGCTCCTGATGCATTACAGTGCTGCATGTAGCTGTAATAACTCATAAAGCGGCAAAATCAACATTAGTTTAAACAATCTTGATTTGCAAATAGGTTAGAAATAATTTATTCCATGTGATAAAAACAGCTGCATATTTTCATTGTCAGGACATCAAATGATGTTAAAAGATCTGCACTTTGGCCAGCATGAGCTAAATATATTTTCCGTTTTCCTCGTACTTCCATTAACAGGTGGTGATATGGACACCTGGGTAATGCAACTTTTTGTTTGTGGTGGATTTTTTTCCTTGCAATATTTTTATGGGGGCGGCACCATAGCGCCCTCTTTTGACAGTCTGCCACCGGTTTAAATCCTCACAGTCAATTTTATTCATCATAGTCCACTCTAAAATGTTTGCACAATGCAGAACATGTCACACATCTTTATGATCTTTGACTATATTTATATTCATATGAAGCCTTGTTAAGCCTTGCAACCACTTTTTAATTAATACACATTTTTCTCTTGTGACCGGTGGTTGCCAGCGAGTCACCGACCAGTTTGAAGGAACATTTTCTTACATGCGATCAGAGAAAGTGCCCACTGCTGACGATTAGAAAGAATGCAGATTTAAGGCTCTTCCTCATTGGCTTCAATCTTTATACCTTTAAGTTATGTCCATCTTTTATTACATCTGCTGTAGTTCTTATCTAACAAGTTGACCAGAAATTTGGGTGTTTCTGATTTCCCAACAACCACACGTCATGCTGATCATTTAACTGCAGATGTTACCCCCATTGAGAGGCGAGCCTTTCAGTTTAGAATGAGATTCATCCTCGATAAATAACATAAGTAGGACTTTTTAAAAATGATGTAGTGAACCAAGTTTCACTAGATATGTGTGAATGACTGGAAATGAAAGCAGCGTCCTGGTTTTCTGACAGGATACTGGGTAAAATAGTTTCATTTCTGCAGCCTCCAGCTGCTCTCTGCCTTCTGAGAATGAAATCTAATTTAATCATTAAAACGTCATGTTGGTCTCTCTGAAGCCCTCTGGCCACAAACAGCAGAAATATGACTTCTGTCTTCTTTCCCAAGGCAATCACAAACACCAAAGAGTTATATACCTCCAAGCTGGTGTCACACCTAGGTGGACATGGGATTGTGTTATTGCTGTGTATGTAGCCGTATTGTTGTTGTTGCTTTTAGTAATGCCTCATTAGGCTGCATAGGAGCTGAAATGGCTTTCTGAGTGCTTTGTGTGTGCACGGGAGACTCAGCCTTTGAGTCTGAAAGCATCTTCATCCATTATTCAGAGGTATTGGTAAATGGATGTCCCGTCCATAGTCCCTTTTTTTCTGCAGGTGTAGTTCATGTGACAGGCATTGTAGAAATAATCAATACTGCACAGATTCCTGAGACTGCCACGGGGCCGATCTGTGATCTAAATCTGATGCTTCTTTTTGTTTCTGCCTGATTCTGATTGGTCTACATGGGTCAGCGTGTTCGGATGCAGCCAGAAAATAAATATTCAGAAATGAATGACTGAATAAAGAAAAGCTATACAAAATTAAATATACAAAATAAATACAATGTTCTTTATATTAATTACTTACTAACGCTATCGTTAGCAGGTATTCCTAAAGTATTTGACAAATGTATATTTTGACATCATTAAGATTCTTGTGGATATTAACCTGCTGTATTTACTTTGAGCTCATTACTTTTATTCTTGGAAATGAGTAGCTTTCCATGACTCAAAATAATGATGTAGCTTCAGAGAATCCTCTGTTTGAAACAACCAGCTTTCTTCTGATTGGCTGCCTCGTATAAACAGTAAGAAATCAGAAGAGAATTGGCTTAAAGGGGGAGTGGCCTTAAAGTGGCTTGTTTCAGATGGAAGATGAGCTGCTTTGCAACACCTAAAGTTGACCAGTATAGATATGACAATATACATTTAAATGACTGTATCATTGTCAAGCTTAAAGGCTCCTTTTTACTCCTAAGTGAAGAAAACAAGATAATAAACATGCTGTAGAAAAATTGTACAACTATATTTTAAATTTAAGTGGTTAAGAAGAATACTAACTAAATGTGGAAAACTAAAATAAAATATCAAAAAAATATCTACAGTACAAATTAAAAAAAAGCTTTAAATGTAAACACACAAACTCATATATTCACTCAGCCGTCGTTCACTTAAAAGAATAAATAAATAGATGTTTATTGCAAAGGGCAGTACTATCACAGTGAAGTGAGCAGTGAGGTTTGTCTATGGATGCGTTGTGGTAGCTGTTCGTCTCTCTCTCTACACTCTGCGTGCACCTGGAAAAAGCCGTCAGAGGGAAATGTTAGTGGCTATGGAGTTGGTGACGAGGATTAGTTAGTTCAATCAGCTGCTTAAATCTGACATTTTTGCAGTTGTGATGTCACTGCGTTTCCTTGTTGCAATGCATGGTACAGTAGTCTGGAAGTGAAAAGTCTTGCATTGTGTGCGCTCTAAAGGAAAGCATCGGTTCAGGTGTTTAAAAAGATTCACGGCACCTTCCATTTATTGAATTTATTGAAATTTGCTTCGGGCAGTTTACAGTCGGTCTTTAACCTCCTAAGACCCGAACTCTTCCACGACATGCGTGTTTAATTTCTCTTTGATATTTGGGCATATTGGGGCCCGATGAATGTAAAAACAAAGAATTACCAGATTTTTTTTTTTTTTTTTTACCTCATTTTTGTTTTTAAGAAAAATAAGAGCCACATATGAGGATATTCGTTTAAAATTTTGATAGAACAGTAGCAGTGTAATGTCCTCGTAAGTGGATATCAGGCCCATGTAGAGAAAAATTGAGTATTTTGGTCTAAATAACCCAAAATGTGATGTCCACATATGTGGACGCCAGGTCCTAGGAGGGTATATCGCCCAAATCTCTCCACACTACCATATTCCTTGGACCCTCTTTGTAACAGTGTCCTTGTCTTTTGAGTCTCGGTCTGTGTCCGGGGGGTGTCGTGTTCGCTAAATCTGTCCCCTGAGTTTTCATTAGCATTCTCTTTTGTCATTTTCTTTTATGTCGCTCACACTCGTACATCTAATATGTGTACCGGTGTGTACGGCTACAGTAGCCCAAACAGCAGCATAAGTGGCTGCTCCTCCAACGACTTGGCTCCAAATCTATTCCAACAACACGATTGGTTCTGTTCAGGGCTTTTCTCATCGTTGTTGGCTTTTCGTGTCATCTGTCAAAACAGGGAAGATGGGTTCTGTCGACTTTATATTGAACCTATCTCATATTTCTATAGGAGAAAAGTTATTTTGCGATAACTATCATGATGGTTTTATCACCCAAAGCCTAGTACAGGTTCTATAAGGACTGACTCATGCCAAGCAGTTCCAACAGATTACAAGAATAAAAATATGCAACTGGAAATGGTGGATTTGTTAAGAAGAAATAAGCTTAACCCAACCTACCCTTCTTTGCTTGTGATGGGCAGTTGACAGGCTTTGTCGACTCCAGCGTATTCGGACCAGATGTGTGTTTGCTTGGTGCATAATTCCACCTGTGTGATGATGAAGCAGAGTCCCACATTTTGCTGGAGGCATTTTCATGTCTAGTGGCTTAGTCTTGGGATTTACCAGTAGGGATGGGTACCGGTGTCCGGTGCTATGATGGCACCAGTTCTGACATAAACGGTAGTAACCAGACCGAAAAGCAGCGCACATTTCGGTGCTTTATTTCGGTGCTTTTTTTTTCCTGAGCCGTGATACACTTCTAGCCAATCATTTTACGTTTCCGAGGATAGTAGGCGGGTCCAGGTACGTGCGTTCTTTTAGAGCAGAGCTACAGATTAAAAATGCCCAAGGCGAAGCGGTCAAAAGTCTGGCTGTACTTCACAGCAAAATATGCAAACTCAGCAGCCTGCAACAAGTGCTTTAAGCTGATACTGTGATACTGTCAAAGGAGGTAACACCTCAAATCCGATGAAACACCTGGCGACGCATAGCATTTTTTTTAAAAGCCCAGAAATGCGCCGTATGATAGCTTGCTGCGAGACCTCACACCAAGCACATCTACTGTGCGTGGGTTGCCTGTTATCGGACCCGGAGTTAGCAATATCCCCCAAAAACCCCGAAGAGGAGAGTCCTGGCCCCTAGCCCTGTCAGTGTAGCAGAAATGATGACGGATGATGATGGCAGCAGCCGTTCTTCTCTGCGTGAGTCGCTTAATGTTGTTCGTGTGTAATTTACGTTGAGTAGGCTCACCACGTTATTACATTAATGCATGTAAGGTGAACTAGCAAACATCATCATAGCTACATGTGGCTGTCTTCTTGTTTGATGGCAGATACTCCCTTCACCCTGGCCAAAAAGGCTAAAATGACCAAAGAAAAAGTGGAAAACAGTTAAACATGAGAGGTTTTGGACAAAGTTTGTGTTTTTTCCATTGATTAAGCACTGCTTCCAGCCAAGAGTGATACCATATATACCCCATAGCTGCAGAAAAGGCTAACATTGTTATCTCTTTACAAAAAACCAGCTGAACATGAGAGGTTTTTGGACCAATTTTGTGTTCTCCATTCTTTAAGCACCGGTTTGAGCACCGTTTGAGCACCGGCACCGTTTCAAAAGTACCGATTTGGCACCGGTATCGGATAAAACCTAAACGATACCCATCCCTATTTACCAGTATGAAAAATGTACAGTGTGAACTTTTACTTCAGTTCATCCAGGCACACAAAAACCTTACATGGCATTAGGTGACGTAATGAATGAATGAATGCTTTATTGGCCATATGCAGGTTGCCCCACAGAGGAATAGGACCCCCCCCGACTTACACACACAACAACAAGACATCACATGGGAATACAGTCGGAGACCGGCAGCGTTGGGAGAATAACACTGAAAAAATTACACAACATTGGGAAAAGTACAAGAGGAAAAAAAGAGACCTCTTCACACGCTGGGCAACCTATGGGAGGACAGCATGAGAACAGGAAACAAAAAAAACTCCTCTGCACAGAGAGCACATTAATGTCCACATCACAACATCAGAGCACATGACAAGCCACAGGGGATGGATAGGGGGGTGGGGAGTGATTCGAAGGAACACAGCAGTCGTCCTGCACCATGCTATCATTTCAGCGCGGCACGCAGACCCGCTGCCTTCCCCCGCAGGAACAAGCATCGAAGGCGTTTGGAAGGGAGGGGGATGAGTGCGTGCTTATCAGTGTAAGTGTATGTGTGTGCGTGTCCATAGTTCAGCTGAGACAGTGTCCTTCGCTGTATCAGGCTAAGTAAACAGTCCTCCAGCCGATCCAGGTGTCCTTCATGGGATGGGAAGAATAGTCATCACACAGTCGTTATCAGGGAGTTGTTTTGGTGGGCTCCAGCCTTGGGCCTAGCAGCTGGCGCCGTGGTGTCCAAATGTAGAATATTGTTGATTTCTCCTTTAAACTGCATGTGATGCTAATGAGAGCAGAATGTGAACTTGGAATTTGTGATTATTTTCACATACAGGTAGTTTGTGATTGTTAGCTGTTAATATAATTTTACCAGCACGAAACTGAAAAGTTTTAGACAGAAACATTTTTGGCTTCTCAATTGGTAGCAGTTTCTTTTGATTTGTTAATATGCATATCATTTCCACTTAGACTGTTGGAAAATCATTTGGAGGCCATCTGCTCTTTGGCATCCTCTCGCTGGGTTCTGGGTATCGGCTGCTGTGACTATGAATAAACAAGTGCACAGATGCAGGAGTCAGTATCTCTCCCGCAGGTCTGTATCTCCTCCAGATCTTTCTGTTCTCCTTTCCCTGTGAGGACAACCACAAATAGCCACATATTCTTCTCAGCTACCTCATTCATTGATAAATTTTGGATATCTGCCCATCTCCTGTGGGTTGAGCACTCATCTCAGTGTCGTGCAAAAGAATGACACGCACTGCATTATTTTTAGCCGTCTCCTACAAGTGGGAACCAGGCCCATGTAAAAAGCACTGCTCTGCTCTGATTGGCTGCCAAGACCTGGAGGGTATTCCATGATGCCTGCCGCAGAGTGACCAGCAGTGGTTTTACCTGCCGACTTGGCACACAGCTTCAGGGCTGAATGGACAAGTTAGTGTATTATTCAGCTTGACAGAGATCAGCAGGAAGAGGCTGTTGGAAGTTTATTGTAGTTTTATCTCTGTATGTGTGTTCGTTGTCCACTTTTGTGTGCATCTGTTTTCATCTCCTCAAAAAAACCCTTGAGTTATTGGCTATGCCATCAATTTTCTTTGAAATACAGTCATTGGGGAAAAAACGTTTCACAGCACTCTTTGCACTTCTGTGAAAAACTAAGTACACTCTTACTGGTTCCACGGGAATTATGAGGGCAAGTAGCAACATGGGGTCGCTAAACAAATGCACTTGAATAGCTGATTATCAGCAACAGCGAACAACTCTATAAAGGCAGAGGTTTTGGCTGTTTGCTGGTCTGGAGTATTCAGGTATGAGCAAATTCATACCACTGTCGCACCATCCAATGCTCAGAGAAACTGCAAAAGCCAAGTGGATGGGTGATGATTTAGCGTTGTTTTGTAGCTGCCGGACCCGAACACCTTGCAGTCACCGAGGTAACCATGAACTCCTCTGTATAACAAAGTATTTAGAGTCAGATGTGAGGCCATCTGTCTGACAGTTAGTACTTGGTTGAAATTGGGTCATGCAACAGGACAACAGTCCCAAGCACAGCAGCAAAACTACAGCTGATTGGCTGAAAAAGAAAGGAATCACACTGTTTTAATGAACCAGTCCAAGTCCCGACCTTAACCTGACTGAAATGACCTTAAAGAGAGCTGCACATAAGTGAATGCCAAATGCAAACTTGACTGAACTGAAGCCACGCTGTTAAGAAGGGTGGGCCAAAATTCCTCCACAGCAATGTGAGAGACTGATAAAGTCAGGGAGAAAACCAGTACTTCAAGTTGTTGCTGCTAAAGATGGCGGTAACTTGTATCGTGGGGAGCATTTTGTTTTTCGCAGGATTGCACAACTCCTGTGAAAACTTCACTTTTCACATTACGCTTTTTTGTTTTAAAGACAAAGGGACTCTTTTCACAATTTTTGTAAGTTTGCCACCACCACAGGGTTTTTAAAATAAAACAATAAAGATGTTAAAGGGATGCAGACTCTCAGCTTTAACTCAAGGAATTTAACAAAAGTAATGGATTACCTGTTTAGGAATTATAGCAATGTGTTTACATACATTTTTAAAGGCACAGAAGTAATTTTATGAGATGATATTTATGTTATAACGTTCACGAAGCAAAAACATAATCCAAGCAAATAATTTCATTTCATAGGTGCAGTTAAATTCAACAACCGTGTGCATAGGCAGCGACAGAAACACTGTTTTAAACCATATTTGTTTACAATTTGAAAACGTTTGCTGAAATAATTATTAAGTTTGCCCCTTGGTGAGCCAGTTATGAAAACTGGGCTGCTCATTTGACACCCCTGTATCAAGTACTGCAACAGTAATAGGTTTATTAAGAACATTTTGTGCAGCCATATTTTGCACTAACAACATCAAAACCCCTAAGATTCACAGAAAAAATATAAACTTTGCAGAAGAGTATTTTTAGTTTGAATTAAAAGTCTCAAGCTTTTCTAAATTAAGTAATTTATGTCAGTCTTTGCCATTAAAAAGCAATTGTGCACATGCATACTACACATGTAATATTACAATACTGGTAAAAGGAAAAAAGGGCAGCACGGTAGTTAGCATTGTTGCCTCACAGCAAGCAGGTCCTGAGTTCAATTCCACTATCAGGCCCATCTTTCTGCGTGGAGTTTGCATGTTCTCTTCATGTTTGCGTGGGTTCTCTCCAGGTACATTGCCACTGAGTATAGTTAATGGATTCCTTTTTCTACTATATTCATCACACATTAGTTTTTCTTGTCACTGACTGTATGTGTAGAGAGGAGCGAGTCTGTAACCAACTCGTTTTATGGATGCATGGTTCACAAATAGCAGAACCTAGTGTGAGCCTGACCATGCAGGGCCTTTAACCTGCCATAAATTGCATTTTGAGCTCTTAAGAGACGCCTTGATGAGCAGTGTGCTGACTGGGCTCAGCGGTGTCCGGGTGATAAAAGTGCAGGTTGTGCCGCAGCAGGTGCCCGGCACTTTCAGTTAATTGGCTGTCATTTTGCTAACTCACTGTGCAAACTCTTTGAAGCATCACTCCAAGTAGAGACTTCATTAAAATTCTATTTTACCCTTTATTTAGAGGTGACTGTAGAATTATTGGCTTACTCTGTGTATTTATATGTTAACAACAGGAATGAGTCTATTTGATGTTAAAGGGGACCTAATATTTTCATTCCAGCTCTGTATTTTTATTCTTAGACTCCACTACAGTAGCATTGAATGATTCACACTTCACATTTATCACAGTGATTTATATTTTCCTTCAGTGGGCCTTGGAGGAGTTCAGACTTCATCTGAAACCAGCCATTTCAATTACTTCTCCTTGGTAAAAGAAGGCTTGAAAAGCAGGTAGCTGGGTCTTTAATTCCTGAGATGACTATATTAGGAAACTCCTCCTTTTTTGTAAGATTATATAAAGCTAAGACTAGAAACTTTATTTCAGATTTTAGCCAATATTGACAACCGCTATTGGAAAAGTTTATCTGAATAGGCAGTATTCAGATAAACAAATGCATTGTGCAATAAAAATAAAAGTTATCAGCTGGTTGTAGTGCAAGTGCAGGTCGAACTGATGAGTGGAAATGATATGCAGGCGGACCAATAATACCAAGGAATTTAGTTACTGACAACTGGTTCTCTACGAGAATCTGTTCACAATCCCTAGTCATGACATTAGAAAGCTGGCTGTAAGCTCAACAGATTTCACAAACCCATTAATGTTGCTTCATAGTGCACCAGCCCTCTGACCTCTTCTCACATTCAACCTGGAACCTCTCAGTTCGTCTGCTGACGAATGCTTGTTTTAGGGTTGAGTGGGGGTAGTCTGTCTGCAGAGAGTTTTTGTTGTCAGTGGAGGCAGTGTATACAATATTTGGTACAATACACTGCAGCCAATGGCGGAGAAGTGTGTTCTAACATACAAAAAGCTAAAGTGAAATCGAGTGTTAAAAACAATGACAAGTGTCCACTGCAGCCACTGTTTGTAGTTTCCATGTAGTATTTTTGGTCTTTTATGGTTTTTCCATGCCTTGCCCGTTCCCGGTGAACTCCCTCCCTATTCCGACTCACTTGTCAACAAATAAGCAATTGACCGACATACATCATCCAAATCCGCTAATGTGCAGTTGTGATTTTGAAGTACTACACAGTTGCAGGTTTGTGGTATGTGAACACTCCTTTCCATTTGCTGTGCAAATGAAAAACACGTATGCAGATGGACACATTTGTGGGACCATTGCGCTTCATCCTCAGGCCTTGGTTCATCTCAGTGTGATGTAGAAAAAGAAAAGCCAGCCAAAGATGTAGCCCGAGACTCCCAGGACAACAAAAGCCAAGCAATGACACAATCAAGACAATCTGGACTTTCCACTATTTTCCAATTTCTGTTTCTAATGCATACACCACAAATAAACAACAAAGCCTCATGGGACTTGATGAGTCAGGAAGTGAAATTTGCCCCATTAGTGATATTGGTTACTATTCCACCTTTAGCCTATGACGATAATGCTGTGTGAATTGCAGTTGATCAACTGTTTCCTCGGTAGGATTTTTATCAAAGTTTAATTATTTACAAATGTAATACAAGTGACAGTTTCTCTATTTGCATCATAACTAAAACACAATAATTCAGTGACTTGACATTTTCAAGTCAAAGACTCGTGGAAAATAAAAAACGATGAATGAAATCAGTTTTTTGTACATTAATCTAAAAGTCTGGAAATTTCAGAAAACAATGTTAAAAAGAAAAACATTTTTTGACAGGTTTTCTCCACCTTTCTCGCATTTTTTGGTGTTAAAATGCAAGCATACAGTAATATTAAGTCACTCAAACATTCAGTTAGACAAAGAAAATTTGTTTTGGAAGAACTGACAGAAGGAGATTGTGTAAATAATTGAGTTAATTTGTAGTTTAAAATTGATGAATGACATTTACCAAAATAGTTAGCCAAAATAGTCATTTTAGCCAACATAGTTTGTCACTTGAGGGGTTAAAAAAGGATAATTAAAAAAACTAACTCTTTCTCAGGTCATAACCAATGGTTTCAATAATGTTTTTGAGCAAACACATCTCCTTTGGTCAAATGTAATTGGTTAGATTCTGTGTGTTTCTATGCAGATATGTTTCTAGAGATGAAGTGTCATGAAACAGTCACCTGGGTTGGTGCTGTCATATGACTGCAGGTTTAAATAGAAGAGGATGTCATCGAGTTCACATACAATGCTGCACGACAACGTTAAAGATTTAAAATGTCTTATGTAACCTCATGATTTCGTCCTCTCTAACCCCTGCTGCTGCTATGTAACAGAAGAATGAGCCGTCTAAAATTACCACATCCATTTGAATAAAGTGTTCACGGCCAATTGAAAATGACAATAGAAATAACAATTGTTCCCAAACACTGCTGCGTAATGTAGGCTTGCAGCAAAACCAAGTAAAATGAATAATTTGACATCTTTTTCATACAATGAAGCAGCCGTCTCTCCACAGTCCTCATAGGCCATAATAAAGGCAACACAAAGAAGGACATTAGCATAGTCATTTCAAGACCTCTCTTTTGAGTCCGGCAGCAGATCGGGACCTGAGTGCGCTGCTCTTAAAATGAGCCCACTGGGTCTTTATTAACAGGTTCAGGTCTGCTGGTGAGAGCCACGTGGAGACGGTTTGGGTGAATGAGGCTGCTGCTGCTGTCAGAGCTATGTGTTGTAAATAGTGGGCCATTTGCACAAGAGCAACTTGCACTCTCCATCTACTTCAATTAGAGTGTGAGGGTAATCAATAGGCTTCAGACACTGAAGAAAGAGCTTTGCTGAATAGCCTAAATGTCAAGATGAGCCATTTGCACAGTCGGCCTGGAGTTTGAGGGGGATTTCATCAAACTATCAAAGTAGATGATAGCAGTAAAAGTGGCCTCATTGCCTTCACACAGGGACTATCCTGTTTGTTATGTAGTATTATCAGGGCATCGTGTACTTTTACACATCTAGACAAACTTCTCCAGCCCATCTGGTGGGAATCGTTCGTGAGCCAGCTGAGAGACATCATCTCTATGGCATGTCCTTTATGCGCCCATGAGTCTCCTTCCAGTTGGACATGCCCAAAACACAGGTGATGTCCTGGTCAGATGCCTGAACCATCTCAGTTGGCTCCTTTCGATGTGGAGCACTGGAAGCTCTGTAGCCGACAGACTTGGAGGTCCCAAAATGTATTTTTGTCACTTTGTGTGTGGCTTCAAACCACCACTCCAATGTGTCACCAATCGATGCAGCCAAAGGAATCACGTCATCTGGAAAAAGCAGAAATGGGATCCTGTGATCGCCAAATCTAACACTTTTTTTTTTTGTCGTACCTAGAAACTTTGTCCTTAAAAATTTGGACATGTGAAAAAAGTTCAGTCCTGGTGTCCAACATCCAATAGAAATGAGTCTGACTTAGCTTTGCCAGCAATGCAAGCATTCATCAGTTTTAGCACTTTTTTAAAAACCTTACCTGTTGAGTTTCATTTCACAAAGACTAACTAGGATTGTAACAGGCGATACATTTTACATCTAGACTTAAGATGTACATAAGAATTTATCTATATCAGAAAGCAGTTTCATCACTAGCTTAAGTATAAAAGCATGAAAAAAGTAACAGTATACAACTCTGAGTAGAAAATGTATATCTTGTGGAAGAATAAAGAAATTACAGAGACGGTAAATAGTTGAGCTGGGATGTCGGTGCTTAATAAGACAATCAGGGTAGTTTTTATGTCCTCATTCCTGTTTCCCATACACCAGAGAGTTGCAGGAACACTGTTTTTTTATGAATGATCTTTAATGTCATTGTCCTTGGTACTATCAACAATACTAACTAGGTACAGAACTAGAACATAAACATCCCAAAATACAAAAGGATTTTGTTGTCTGGGTCCATGACGGGTACAATGAAATCCAGCTGGGCTTTCTTTTTCTAACGAATTAATCATAAAATAAATGTAAAGTCGCGGCATCAGCAGATGAGAACAGCAGCATTATACACGATTTGGCCAGAGTGAAGTGTCTTTATTTCTGTTTGTATTGACGTGTCAGAGTATTTCTGACTCATGTTTACAGTCAGTTTAAGCAAAAGCCCTGAAAATGATCCCAGTTTTTAATCGCTACCAGTCTCGATCATGGTGGCCCGTTAATAACTAGACTTATTAATTAATAAACAAACACTGGAAATGACCCATAATTTAACATAACATATCAGATATCATAGCTGCGGATCACAACATGACTAAATAAAGAATTAGGTATTAAACAGTCCTGTGAATATTTGGGTTTGCCCTCAGAAAAGTGGCTGTTACTTAGAAACATCAGATCAAAACATTTGAAGCAAATATACAAGAAATAGATAAGTTTAAGTATAGGTATAAGTAACGGAATACAAAACTTGTATAAAATAAAGGTAAATGCAGTCATTTAAGGACATTGTTTACATTTGCATTGGTAATATGTTCTTTATTTTTGTGGAACAGTCTAATTCTAAAGGCTAGGTCTGTTCTAACCCTGCACGTCTCTGTTACGCCGCCCCCTGGTGTATTTTTGGCTTGTAGTCGAGCAGTTTAAATTGCAGTTGAACTTTTTATTTCATGTTGTCCTTCATTTTGAAATTTAATAAGCTACAGTTTCTCTCTGTGATCCCTCTGCGCCACGAGAACGCACCTCTATTAGAACCTGAATGAAAAGAGGTTATTGCTGTCATCGCTGCTGCAGCTTTAGCAGCGGCTTTTTTTTTTTTTTACATTTGTATGTCTGACTAGAGCTACTAATCACGCGAATCCCATCATAATCTCTAAAACGGTGTTAATAGCAAAAGAGGATGAAATGATTATGAGGAGGAAATGCTCAGAAATGCAGAGCTAATTCTGAAATGTAATCAAAAATCTGCCTTGTTAATCATTTCTTTTTAGCCTAACAGAAGATCCACTAAATTATTGCAGCCGTGAGCGTAACTAAGCTTCCTGTTTCCCTGGTAATTAAATTCACACAAACAGACCTGCAGTTACATCTGAAGATACTGACAAAAATTTAACTAACGCTAAGTGCAGCCTTTTCAGAG
This sequence comes from Copadichromis virginalis, assembly GCF_057382275.1. Classification (NCBI taxonomy): domain Eukaryota; kingdom Metazoa; phylum Chordata; class Actinopteri; order Cichliformes; family Cichlidae; genus Copadichromis; species Copadichromis virginalis. The sequence continues at coordinate 13,973,967 of NC_140639.1, read as the reverse complement.
GGGGAGAGGGCTGTAGGAGGGATTGGGAAGTGTTTTTGTTTGCTTGACATCCTGTTTATGAGAATGAGTGTCCAGAGAGTCCCTCCAGGACAAATTAAACTGGGATGTGGTGAATGTTCCCTCTGTGGGAACAAAGATGAAGAAGAAGTGTCTGTTCAGATTTACTCGAGTCAGAGGAAGAAATAAGGACGTGCTGTCTGTCCCTGAGTTTTGAAAGCAGTGACTGAGAGGCTCACAAAGTGCTGTCTCATGCTGCTCAGCGGTGGCTCAGGATGAGTCAGCAGCGAGGATGCTGGATCAAACTCAGTGTCCTAATGTTTTTCTCCCTCTGATAAGCGTTCATGTGAAGGCTTCAAATGCCCAGGGCAGAAATGGTGACTGAAAACTCCACAGTTCACCTGACTGTTTCCCATAAACACACACGCATACCATGTTATGAGATAAGTGACATTCTTTTCCTGCTTTCTCATCTCTCCGTTTGTACATCACTACTTCTTCTCCTCGCGTTTTAGTCCCTCCCACAGGTGCGAGCAGAGGAGCCAAGGAGAGAGGAATCGAGGCAACGGCATTTTAAAGTGATGTCAATTAAATATGACATTTGGCACAACTGCATGATAAGTTGGGCTTTATGGCCTAAGTACGTCTGTATTTTATGATGTCAGGCTCAAGAGCGCTCATTGCGTTTTTATATTCAGGGCTACTTTTAATTGGCAGTTTGCCATCCTGTGACAGGACAGCATGGTTTGAAAGGAGCTTGTGGAATACCCACAAGCTCAAATCTAATGTTTTGTGTTTCTTGATGCACATTTCCCACAATTATTGTTTATATTTATCAATTAAATTAATAATTTGTACTTTAAAAAGACAGAAGATGGAGGTTTTCCAGTGTTACTTCTAACTAGGATATTAATGTAAAAGACTTTATCTGGTTAAGTTTAAACATTAAAACTGCTGTGGGTACCTGGCTGCCTCACTTTAGGCTATTGTCCTACACACTGATGTTTGTATTCTAACTAGGACACACAAGATCTTCTTTTACTCTTTAAGTATGATAGCAAAGCTGAAAATCAGCCAAAAAGCATTTCACTGTGATCTCCACAGTGATCATACTGGAAACGCTGGTGGTGACTGGAAGGGTGCAACGTGCTCAACGTGTTAGCTGTTGAAGACCATGCTGTGGATGCAGGGCTGAGGTCATTATGCACTCGCCTCTAACATCATTCTGTGTTAGTAGCGTAATGAAGTTGTTTCTATCCCGGACGCAGTTTTTCCACTTTATCATCGTGCTCATGAAATTAAAAAAGTCTGTATTTCCACTTCTCACAACTTTGCTTGACCTTTTTCCTTCTCCCTGCACACAAACTGAAATCAGCTGATCGTTACGTAAGTGCACAGGAATAACATGGCACATCTGACACTTTATTTCTGTCCTCAGCTCATGTAGATATTTGAAGACCTTTGTAACACAACTTATGACATAAATGTAGCCACGAGTGTTGAATTTAATGCAGCAAGGCATCACATAACTGCGTCACAGCGTTACCTGTATGTGATCATAGTAACCCCTTATTATAATTTGATATAAATGAAAATAACGAGTTGTTTAAAGAGTCCTCCTCCCTCCCTGCTTGGTATGTTCCAGCTGTGTGCCACGCCTCTGTTATACCCGAAGGAACAGTAAATGACTGTAAATGATCTACCTGTTGATCCTGGATTATAACTCCTCTGACAACCTCCTCCATCCTCCAAATGCATTTTAGGACCGAAACATCCTTTAGTGTGGCACAGAGACGTGGCTTTCCAGGTCACGGGCAGGAAAGAGGACTGAGAGAAATGAGAAAAATCTGTTGTTTCCCTTTTTCTGGTCTGTGTGTCAGTTTTCTTTGCTTCAGCGGATTTCATCCATTCGTCATCTTCATCTTTCAGAAGTCTAGACACGGTGGTGTCATCTTCTCCAAATATAAAAAATCTGTCCAGTAGTTTTGAGTCTACCCCCAGGTGCCCTCCCAGTTCTCACTTTGTTAATTACTTTCTTTTCGGTTTTGTCATTATTCTTATTTTTGTCTCTTTTTCACCTCTGTTCTCCTTCCTCTTGCCTATAATCTGGAAATCAATCACAATGAGCCATGTTGAAGGATGTCTCGATTCCTAATATTCATCAGGAATATCTCTTCCACTAATCCTTATTATGGTCGCAGGGGAGCTGGAGCCTATCCCAGCTATCATACGGCAAGAGGTAGGGTACACCCTGGCCAGATCACCAGTCTGTCGCAGGGCTAAAACAGAGAGACAGACAACCATGGTGGATTTCAAAGTAGGACCTTCTTGCTGTGAGGCAACAGTGCTAACTGCTTCTCCACAGAGCTGGTTGATTCCTAATTATAATACTTACAAACTAGCATTATTACTGACTAACATTCCAAGATTTTAAAATTTTACTTGTAAAGCATTAAATGACCCTGCTCAGTACCATGCCAGTGTGTCTGGGTGTGGGATTGGTGAAGGGGCTTTGCTGGTTATTCCAAGGTCTTGGCCACCAAACAAACATAAACACAATGGTAGCGTCTTGCCTTGACACTCTTTTGTTGAAAGACGATGAGTATTTGATATGTGGAAATGTTTTTATGTTTATTATCTTGGTTTCCTATTATTTGCCCTGCCATCAGCCTTCATAGTCTTTGACTTCATATTGTACAGTGGACTAGATGAGTCATGATGGAGTTTTAATTACCAATAAAGCATGACTGAATTAGCAGAGCTTGTTAAATTAGATGGCATCTTAAGTAAGTTAGATGATATATTGATAAATTAGCATGAGATCATAATCAGTAGCTACGCTGTAGATCCTGCCTTGCAGATAAGGAGACCAAGTGAGGGCACAGACACATGCAATTAGTCTGCCTAATTAAAACTCTCTCTGCAAACAATTGCAACTGGGTGCCCATTTGATGAACTGTGAATATAAGACAGATTATGTTTACTGAGCGAGCTGGTGCATTTATTTCTCATGAACCTGGCAGGGCAGCAGCAAAAAATCTTGTTGCATAGCTTCACTGAGGGTATACAGCATATAGATGAGCAGCTATGAGGTTACAGATGAGCAGTTTAATAAGATTAAGTGGTGGACCTCAAAAATTTAGCCAAGCCATGCAGTTGTTCTGAAAGAGGAAACTATCCATACAAACTGTTTTTTGTAGCAGCCAATAAACAAGTTTAATTCTGCAGTGCTGGTAGACATTTTAATCCGGGAGTGTGTGGATACTGACTCAGTGTTAGAGCCTCCAGTGGACATTAGTGGGACTGCAGTTTTTCTTACTTTGACGGATTCATCTGCTTGTTTATCTCTGGTTACTATCTGTCTTTATTCATAACCTGTGGATCTGAGTGTTGTGAGGCCACTCTAATAGCCATTTGCCCCCGCACACTTTGTTAAATGTCAGGTTTATTTATACAGTTATATTTTATACTCTTTGATATTGCACCATCCACAGTCTGCAACATACTTGCTGACCAGTGGCTTTTCAGACTGAACCGTAGTGCATATCACTGTATGAGTGAGATGGTATGAGCTGGCTCTTTACCATCTGCACTGCTGCTAAATGCATACAAGAAGGGGGGCGTGATTGATTCCTGTCGGCTTTTGCTTTTCCCCATTCTCCATCATTAATAAACCCATTGAGGGAAAACAAAATTTGAAAACCATTTGTGCTATTTATCAATAAGTCAGTAATTTCTAACCAGCCTTCTTTTCTGGACCTCAAAATATGACTTATGATCCTAAAATGATGAATGAATCATTGAAGAGATTTGAAATGAGTTTTTCATCCATTTATCAGCACATAACATGAAACAAACATCAGACCTGTCAGACACATTCGGGGACATGTAGAACATCTTTAATGCAATTCATGAAGTCATTCATGCTACAAAAGAAATGTAGGGCAGGCATTTTTAGTAAACACTGTTATTGTACATTATTTTAAACATGTGATGAAGATGTTTAGGGATACTTTGGTGTAAAAGAGACATAGGTCTTTGTTATAACAATCGCTGATAATGGAAGCCTTTATTGAGTTCAGTTCCTTTGAAATAGATTATTAAGTTATAACTGATGCTCATACTACTGACAGAGGTAGGCAGGTGGATCACAACACTGTGAACCTGCAGTACATGGTTTGTTTTGTGTTTTGTTTACTCTCGCTTTCTTTAACTGTAAGTTAGGCACTGAAACTATTCTGTTAGATTTTGCTTTTATGCTTAACAAATAGCCAGTTAGGAGTGAGACCAGTGTTAATATGGATATCACAACACAGCTACAGGACACGTTGTGATGGCAGGCGTATTTGACTACCAGGGGAACTTAGACTTGTTTTATTTTGCATCCAAAGCCCATTTTTATCTCAGGTGGACCAGATCAGTAAAATTATACCCTAAAAATCATTCTTTAAAACCAAAGAAATGCAAGTACAGCTTTATTGAATCATCTGTTTGAAAAACGGATTATGAACAATTGGAGTGCAGTGCCAGCCTGTCCCAGGTGGACCCCACCCTTCACCATATGACAGCTGGGATAGACTCCAGCCTACATTTTTAGATTCTCATTTTTATTGAAAAACTGAACATATTAATGATTTCACTGCAATTTTCAAGCTTTGCAAAGTGGAACAGATTGGACCCTTTGAGGAGCCGGTCCTTAAACCTTCACTGTAAGAAGGTTGAGACTCGATATTATATTATGTAAAGTGTCATAGCTGATGAAATGATAATTGCATTCTCATTAGATTACATTACAAAGCACACTATGTTTTAAACTGTATAAGGTATTTGATATTAAAAGAACTAAAGCGATTTTATTAACAGCTAATATTTATTCTCTTGCAAAAATCCAGAAAATTGGATATTGATCATTTAACATTCACTTTGATTGACTGTAGCTAGGAAACATAATCAAGCAGCTTTACGGTTATTATCACTTTTTGATTGGTGCACAAAAATGCATGAAATCAGAGATCGAAAAGCATCAACACATAACAAACCAGTCTCCTCTAATCCCATGTTGAGAAACAGGTTTTTCTGCACTTTATAAAGCAGGAAAGTTGGAGTTTATGAATCTGCTTGCTGGCCGTGCCGATGGCAGATGTTTTTAAATGTCAGTAAAACTCATTGAAGCCTCAGATAATGGCACTGTGGATGACTTTTCGTCCAGGTTTCCTATCATTTTATAGCAATTTCCTTGCATCTCATCTTCCTGTTCCCCTGACTTCGTACATCAGATGGGAGGTATATGTGTTGGGGAACACCTAAATTCTAGTAGCAGCAGCACTGTAATTATATTCACACCCGATGCCCCTGCTGACCTCCTGGTCACCCCAAACACACACTAATGAGCTCCCTGGGCAGTCGTGACAGCCATGGTAGAAACCACAACTACTAATACTGCTGTTACACTCGCTGAGAGCCTGAATGCTGGAACACAAAGCCCCTCATCTGTCATTTAATGCATTCTGTCTTTTTCTTGTCTTGCAGTTGGAAAGACGTCTTTGATCACACGGTTCATGTATGACAGCTTTGACAACACATATCAGGTAGGTGCTGCAAGCACAGGCTGAATGGTTTGGCTCTAATAATTATCCTGATGGATCAGTGACACTGGGCTGCAGGCATTTCCTTTGATAGTGAAACATAAAGCTGGGCGTAAATCGATAAGTTGAAGACAGAAACTTAGAACAAATAAGGCCTAAGTAAATTAGATACTGCGATAATAATGAAGGAAATTAATACACAGCAAATACAAATTCTTCTCTTTGTGTAAAATAAGGAAATTATGGCCATCAGTGATTTTAAAAAAGACACCTTTGAACTGAAGATCAAGAGCTCTTTGAATCCCTGTAAGCAGCCTAATCTCACTCGACATCCTAAAAGCAAAATAGTACTTTTGCAGCTACAGCATTTCCAGAGCTCTTTGTGAGCATCTGCAAAGCACCCTTAAATAAAACCTGCAGCTTTATTGGTTTATAAACAAAAAGTATCTACTTACATAGTAATAAAAACAGAATTAAAAATAAATCTCGCAAAACTATTCTGTCCGCCCTCTCTGATAGTTTAAGAGGGAGTCTTGCTGCTCTCTAAGGCTCTTTTATGGGGGAGTTTACAGTATTATGAGCCTGAGTAATATATGGAAAAACTAAATCTGATTATCTGAAGAAAACCTGACTACGTCATGACAAGACAGACGAAGAGGAAGACTTTTTTGTTGCTGAATAGTGTTGATCATATACATTATTAGCATTATTGTTTTGAAGCATGACTTTGCATATATGTAGAAAACAAAGCTTTGCATTTCATGTGAACTTCAGGTCATTTTCTAAGACAAACCGTTTCCATCAGGTATAAAATTAGCCTGCAGACTCTGCAGAGCTCCAGCAAAGTTAATAATGTTCTGCCTCTAAAACTGGAGACCTGCGGCTTTGATCCCACAGGCATGTGTTAATCTGCTACTGCCTTTAAATTATCTACAGCAGCCTCTAAAGAATTCCTCAGTACCTGATCTAACCTTCTTCCACACTACTTCCATCTACCTTTACTTTTTTGTCCTACAAATTCAAATAATTTGACACACAGAAGAATGATGTTGTTGCTTAAATGTTACAAAAACAAAGGACCAAAAATGCCAAACATGGATCTCAAAGGCAGTCACCATTTCAAATCCTCCTGCCTGATAAGGTTTTCTCTCCATTATTGTAGGGTCTTTACCTTGCAATGTAAAGCACCTAGAGGCAGCGTTTGCTGTGATTTAAGACAATATAAATAAAATTGAATTCAATTCAATAAAAATTTTCTTGACTAAAAGCAAAAACAGGAAACACAAATCCCAGAGAAGTACAATTTAACGGGAAATCCAGACAACTGAACATGAGGAAATAAATTAGAGGGGCAAAATAAATTGACAAAGGAAAGGACAAACTAATATATATACACTCACAGGACTGATTACCCAATAAGGTATCAGTGGAGACAGTTAAGATGATTACAAAGGCCAGAAGATACAGATAGTTACAAAAAAAAAAAGTTTGTCTTCCTGCTTTATTTTTGGAAATTGAGGCAATAAACTATAAAAGCAATCAGTAAGGTAAATTCAAGCATAATAAACTATCACCATGAAACAACATGCAGTCACTTCAACTTCTGAAGTACACTCTTGGACCTGATCAGCCAGTGGTACGAAAGGTACATCCATTATTCACTGGGATGTACTTTGGAATATCAGTTCAGTTCAACTTAATTTTTTTCATATAGCACTAATTCACAACAGCCACCTCAAGGTACTTTATATTGTAATGTTAAACTCTACAGTATTAAAAAGAAATCAGCTTTGCAACATATGAAAAAAAGGAAATGTATTTGACTCTAAGCAGGCCAAAGAAAATTACAGAATAATTAACATTCTCTGTTAGGTAAGTCTGGAAACTAGTAAGTGAGGCCATATGCTCAGAAAAGTCAGCGTCTTGGATTGGATGCTAAATAGATCAATGAATAGATATAAGGAAATATCTAATAATTTACAAAGCAACATCCAGATGAGCAGAATGAGAACTCAACAGAACGGAAAAGCCAAACAGCTTATTTACCCAGTAAAATCATCCCCATATTCACATAGTTTTTTCCCTTTTGTTTTCTGTTTATTGTTTTTTGCGTGTACAATGACAAACAGATTTTGATTTCCTCTGTGCAGTTATTTCACAGTGGTTAGTCTCTTGACTGTAATGCTGTAATTTTTACACTTGGTTCTAACAGCTAGATTATGAAACATCCTGAATGCATGGTGTTTTTGTCTGACTGCAAACTACTTCTGAATATTTGCGGTTAATGCATGTTGCCTTGCTCTGTACATAGTTTGAACTGTTTTAGGCTCAAATAAGTCATTAAATTGACGTGTTTTAAATTTCATAAATGGTGAGTTAGAGGGTGTTAATGATTCTTACGGCTCTTTTTGTAATATGTATGTTGATTATGTATGCATGTGTATATGTATGTTAGCTGAATATTTGTCTTGTAGATGTTTTCCCATACTTTCACACAATATGCCATATATATGGAAGCATGAAGGAACAGGCTGCATAGTGATTCTTGGTTTATGTAAACTTTTACTTATATAGTATTGTGACTGATTTAGATATGTTATTTCTAATTTTGTTGATGTATTGTTCCCAGCATAGTTTATTGTTGAAATTTAATTTCATTTACTTTTTCTAATTCAGTGTAATTTATCATAATTTTCCTATTGCTGTGCGCTGAACGATTTCCAAATATCATGTATATAGTTTAACTTAAGATTATTTTTCTTTTATATGCTATTTTAACAGAATAGCATATATTTAAACCAGGTCTTTAATTTACTTAATTCATTAATTTAAGTCCTTAAATTAGTAAATTACGCTGGTGTCATCTGATAGTTTGCAGTGTTATAGAAATTACACAGATGTCATTAATGTTCAAAATAAACAGCAGTGGTCTTAAAAAAGAGCCCTGAGGAACCCCACATGTCACAGTTTTAATGTTATCAATTTGGTTCTGATTTCCAAGATTACTTTTCACCGAGGATAGTACAACCCCTCCCATACATATATACATATATTTCTACTACTAATTAAATAATTTACTAAGAACTCTCCAGTAGTTCATCATAGTAACAGTCTGGTCCACCATGTTTTCCATGTAATTTTTATATGAATTGAATAAACACCACATAAGGTATTAAAGACAGATATTGATGGGAGATGATGTTGCTGTTTGACATCATCCATTTTATTATATTATCCATGTTGGTGGGTTTTCTTTGCTAACCCTCCAAAAGGGAGAACGACAAGTCTCTATTCTTCAGTGTTCGCATTAGTTCTGTGCTGTGCTGTAATGAGATTTGGGTGGCTCATTGAGTGTGGATTAAACTGTCTGTGTTAGCTCTGTGATGCTGCGTCTTCACAGCTGCTTCTGTATCCTTTTATATTTTTAAACTCATAAGTCATGAAAGTCTACAGAGCCAGACATTTCACACTGATTGCTGGGGCTCATGTCTTTTTCGGTCTTTAAGCTACTGAGTCTCCGTGGTGCACAGTCATTTCTTTAGTTTCATTCTCACAAATTGCAGTGGAAGAAGCTCATATTTGGCTAAGGTTGGCTGTGGAGTTTTTTTTATGACGTCTTAGTGTGTCCTGGGAAAAGGGGATTCATTTGTTTGTTCATTCATGCTAATAACATGCCAAATCCTCTGGATAATTACCTTCATCCAAATGCCACTCCATAGCTTTTAAGCTAGTTTTTGTAGTACTTACTTTTAATTAAGAGTGGGTGATCCGAGGAGTGTGAATCACCTGGGATGAGGATCTCCGAGGTTGTAGTTCTCTGCCAGAAAATAGTGGGCTGCCTGCTCTGAGAAAGGTCTGCATAGGACTGCTTGTGTGAAAAGAAAACATTTAATTTTCAGCACAGAAATTATGGTCCATCCACCACTGACAATCCTAAATGGGGGATAAGGTTTTTATTTATTTACATGGTGCTTTTCAAGAACAAAATTCGGAAAGTCCTTTGCAATTCTGCAAAGGGAACAAAGATGTCAGTGACACAGATGACAACTGTCTTTGTTTTGTTTTGTTTTTTTGTCTACAGCTATAAGAGGTCATTTTTTTGTCGCTAATCAGCAGGCTAAGCAGGAAAGCCTTTTCCTCCTGCAACATTTTCCATTTCCTCCTGTGGGAAGAGAGAAACTTGACTGGCCTCCTTCTGCGGCCCTGCTGGGAGGGGACAAAGGCATTCTTAAGCCAGCTGAGACTCCCCTGAGTCTCCTCCCTGGGTTCCAAAAACACCTCAGGTGGGAGGCGTCTAAGAAGTATCCTATTTAGAAGCTGAACCACTCCACTGCTTGTTCCAGTGTGGAGGTGTAGCGGCTCTCAGCCGTCTGACACATTCTTATTTCAGTCACTACTCACAGCCATAGGTGATTGGTAGGAATGTAGTTCAACCAGTAAATCAACAGCGTTGCTCTTTTCACCGTAACAGACCAGTGCAACCTCTGCAGATCTCCATCTACGCTCTTCACCCCACACATAAACAAGACCTAGAGATACTAGAAGGCACATCATCCCCAAACCAGAGTGGGCACTTCACCCGACTGAGAACAATGGCTTCAGACTGCGAGGTGCTGATTCTCATCCTGGCTGCAAAGCGCCCCAGCGGGAGTACAGGTCGTCACTCGGTGAAGCCAGAAGGACCACATGATCCACACTAAAAGCAGATCACCGAGCTGGAAACCCTCCACCCCCTGGGGGGTCTCTTGTTCATGGCTCCATAAACACTATGAATCTGAGACAACAGGCAGCTTTGGCACAGTCCAGGGCCCTCTGGAAAAAGGCTGCCTTGCATCAAGGCCACTGCAGAAGATTTGAGTTCTGAATGCAGCAGGAGAAATTATGAATTTGAAATCTAACAGCCGTCACAGTCGGTGCTAAGTGCAGTAATTCTGAGAAACGTGTGTGTGTGTGTGTGTGGGGTGGACATGCTTCTGACGAAAAATAACTGTACCATCTTTATGGTGCCTGAATGGACAGACACCGTTCCTTCCCCCATGCTTCTTCAGACATGGTAGGCAAACAGATGCTGGGCTGATAGAATCTGCTTATTTAATAAGCTCCCCATATGCTGTTTAATGTCAGTCTCTGCCCCTCTCTGCTGTAATGGCAGCAGGCAGAGAGAAATATAAAAAAAAATCAGGTTATCAAATTTGTGCACAAGCTAAAATCATTTGAAAGTCCTTGTTGATGGTGCGTTTTTTCCTTTGTTTTTTTTTTCTTTTTTAAAGCTAGTGTATTAACCATTTTGTTTCAGATGCCACAACCTCAACTATGTAGCCACAGATCAAAGCCAAAGCTAAAAAGTCTTCCCCAGGTGTGTGTGTGTGTGTGTGTGTGTGTGTGTGTGTGTGTGTGTGTGTGTGGTTGCTGCCCTCCTCTGCCCGTGTCTTAATGCCTCTTGTTTCCCGCCTGGCTCGGTGACAGGTAGGGCTGTAAATGATTTTGCAGACTCAACTCCAGAGACAACGGAGTATTAATTAAAATTCAGCGCACATTAGTTGAGTGTGAGTGTTTATGCGGCTGCTCAGCGGGGAAGCTAGATTTGCCTGGTGAGGGTGGAAAAACGATAAGAATACAGCCCGTAGGAGACATCTGTCCCGATGAGCAGATTTAAGAAGTCGTGGTTTCACTTGCTTTTATTTTCACGCGTTAGATTTGAGCAGATCCAGTTGAGTCTTTTGAAGTAAGAGCTTAAGTAAAGTCAGAGACAGAGGGCCATCAGGAAGATGAAACCGAGCGTGGCGGTGGCTTTAGTCAGCAGGAGGACGTGAGCGAGGTGAGCTACATTTGCTGCCTCTAAAGCAGCAGCCTCCCATCAAGCAGCCATCCAGCCGCGAGAGAGACAGAAGCAGGCGTCCGCACCGCCTGGTAGCACATGCTAAAGGGCTCAGAGGCCTCTGGGAGCAGAGCGCTCCTGTCGGCTGTGGTGGAGCTGTCACTCAGCCCCGACTGCCAGGCTGTGATTGCATCTGTCTGCTGTGCCCAAATATGCAGCTGCTTAGTGTAGCAAGGGGTGAATCTGATTTATTGGACAATTCATATTCGGTGTCGTGGGGAGGGTCTAATCACAGATGGATAGAAGCTGACATATTACTTTTTTGGTGCTTCTTTGGCATCAGTATTCCAAATTTGTTCATCCATCCATCCATTTTCTTCCACATATCTAATTCAGGGTCTCTGGGGGCTGGAGCCTGTCCCTCCAGTCACAGAGCAAGAGAAAGGGTACACCACAGACAGGTCGCCAGTCTGTCAAAGCGCTAACAATTAAAGTGAAATTCAGAATTGCTTTTAAAACCTTTCATGGCCAGGCTCCTGCTTATATAACAAATCTGCTGAGACCACCTTCCAGCAGTCGGTCTCTTGAATCGTGTTATCAGGGCCTTTTCACTCATACAGGCTCTAATTTTAAATCCAGAGGCATCTACGCTTTGAGGCTGCAGAACCTAAATTTTGGAACAGCCTCGTCAGCCACGTGACCAAGCAAACAGGGCTATAAAAAAAGTGGCAACTGTTGTGTTTTAATCCAAACCACCTTTGTCAAACCGAACCGTAAATATAGATTTTGTACATAGGTTGTGACAAAGTGACCTTTTTTGACACTTTGATATATTTTAAAAATATTCAGTGTTTTGTTTTTTCATAAAGTTATTATTCTAAACTGTATGAATAATTGTCGCATCACACCTTCAGGAGCTGCTCGGCCAGTGAAACCCGTGCCATGAAGCTCCTGGCACACAGTTTCAATGCTGATGTTCATGCCAGAGGAGGTTTGGAGCTGTGCAGTTACAGAGTCAGCAGAGCACTGGTTTTAAACTGGCTAATAGTTGAATTGCCGACACATAAAACTCAGGGTTTGATAGAACAAACAAGCTGAAGATGTCACCGCTTGGTTTTATTTTTCATTCTTACAGCAAAACAATGAACTACTCCCGTGTCTTCTCTTATTTAGCACTTCAAATTCAACGTCTTCCTCTTCCCTGCACCAGGACTGAAACATGGGTTAAATCTTAAATTTAATGTTAATGACTAAAAATTATGAGTGCACTGATTCTAATATTATTAATAAAATTCAGGAAGCTCTAATTTCTATTTATTGCAGCCTGCTGAGTGAGAATGAAGACTTCATCATAGATGCACTCTGTCATCCTATTAGAAACTTAAGAGCAGTTGGATTTTTTGTGTTCTTAAATGTCTGTGACTGCAGCGCTGTGATTGCTCGCTGTGATTCGAGGTCTGCGGGTTTTAGCTGCGTCCCTGCCAGACAGAGGACCTTGAAAGTAGAAATGTTCAGATTCTCTACAAACATAAAGGCAGCAACCAGTAATTTTCTGTCTCTTCTGTTCAGTGTTTATTTCTTTGTAATTCACTAGCACACAAACTACTTAAAAATATAATGTCACCAAACTCTCTCCGATCCGTTAAATTCATTTTCATCCCTAGATGCCAGCAGGATGGGCTGTAAAGGCTTCGTCTGTCTTCCAACGACACGCGCTGGTTAAAGATTTAAAAGGGATATTAATAATTTCTCGTGATCTAATCCGTCTCATGTATAGTTGTCCATGTGGGATTCTATATTTAAAACTAGGGCCAAGAAGAGTCTACAGCACCTCTGCCACTTCCCCAGAAAAACATCTTTATTCTTTTAATGCAATTTAATTTAATTCAATTTCAAGTTAATTCAAGAATATATAATAGCATTTGTTTTCTCATATAAAAAAAAAAAAAAAATTTAAAAGCGAGTCTGTGTTGATAGTTTTAAAAAATGACACTTTTAACCCCCTAGTATACCACATTCATCTTTAGCTTGGTATTTTTAGTCTTGGATTCGACCGGTCTTCTTATATCAGCTCTTCAGGACGTCCTTCTGTTCTCACATGGAGGCTATTTATCTCTTTAAGGGAGTCGTCTCTAAAAAAGGAAATTTTTGCTGTTTTGCTCCTCACCTAGCTTCCACAAACTGAATCTGGTGTCGTCCTCGGTATGCTGGTGCATATAAAAGATATTCTTCCAGAAAGAAAATGGGCGGGGTATTTTAGATTTCACTTCTAATCATGTTTAATGTTTATAATTTGAATTTGTTGAGGCTGGTGAGTTTAATCCTGGCAGTGCTTGATGTGAGTGGGTCTAAAGCAGCAGTATAAATGACATCCTGTCCTTTGTGCCAGATTCTCTGAGTTAGTCCACTGTGGTAGCTGGCATTACCAAGGAAACGAGTGCGTGAGCAAGCTGCTGATGCCCAGTTCTGTCAAAGTGGGCAGTGGGCACCCCGCAGAGCTGCTCAGCACAGAAAAAAACACAATATATACATCCGGCTCCTTATTTAGAGATCAGCACAATTATTGTTGTGTGCATCCTCATCCTCTGATCCAGACCTGTCACCCGTCCACAGTATCGGCTCCAACTGGCCACTCCTGTTTGCAGGCCGAGGTCAGACACCTCAAAGCTGCAGCTGCAGACTTAGTAGTAGCTGGTTGTGCCAGCTACTACTGAACCTTTTACACCCTCTTCCCTCCACGTATAAATCAAGAAACTAAACATCTGGATGTGCTGCATGACAAGGGATGTACATCTTTTTTTTTTTTTTTAAATCCACTGTAATTGAATGCTTTTTTAAGCTCATCCATATCCATCAACAATTTATTCTTAATATTAAAGATACATGGTGCCCAACAGAATTGGGTTGAGTTCTCCAACTTGACTGCAAATCATTAAGCTTTTGAGACCTGACGTATTGTTGGACGTTCAAGCAACCAAGCTATCGTTTTGTTACTGTTACCATTGTGATATCAAAAGAATAAAAACTGCTCCTGAAAGAAGGCAAGCTGTGCTTTTCAGCAAGCCATGATTCACTACAGAAGTCACAGTTTATTCTTCAGTGAGAGCAGCTTCAGTTTTGTGGTAAAAATGAAGTGTGGGCATGTAAAAGCGTCTCGTAAAAACTATTAGAAAATTGTAAAACACAGTGTGAGCAGAAGACAAACATGTATTAAATATGAGGTTAAATCATATTTAGACGAGAGCAGAAACTGCTAACTTATCACAGCACTGGAAAGCTATAGATCCAATCCATAGATTGTCCTGCTACTATGATTTACTTCTACATAGAGCACAGACTTAATCAAACTATGAGATATCCTGTGGTACTGATGCTCAAATCTTTCTGAAGGAAAAAAGACATTTTGACAATTGGGGTGAGATTTAAAATTCATTTGGTTGCAGTTTCCAAAAGAGATAAAGTCCGTTTTTCAGCCCTGAACATTTTATGTAGATGTCTGCTATACTTATGAAGCTATGAGCGCTCAAAAATAATGGAAAAAATGCTGTGTGTTAAAAAGCACGACCAAGCTTCTGCCCTTTCAGGATCTGTAACTTCTGACAGATAGAAAGATAAAATTCTGCCTGACTTCAATAAATATCCTAAAGTTATTCTACATTAAAATTAGCAGATTGGATGGCGTCAGTTAGATAGTTTTTCCCAGATGAATGCCTTATATTATAATTGTTAGATTATAATATTATTTTATGCCATGTTATACCCCTAATTAAAGATTGTGAATTATTATGTAGTTTTAGTTTGCATTATTCTCCTGAATTAGAAGAAGCTGATAACTATTGCATTAGTTAAACTGATTTGCATTACATTAAACTGCTGACTTGTTGTGAATGAATGATATTGTTTTATGATGCATTATACTGCTGAGTTATAAGAAATCTAATTTGTCTGAGTAGAAGAGAACAGAGTGTGCTGGAGTTTTCTGCCCCATTTCAGCAGGAGCAGATAAACAGGGAGCCAAGGTCGTAGCTTAGGCGCTGTGTGAGAGAAAGCATGTGAATGTTTAGGCTTTTATGATAAGGTGGAGGCACCAGAGGCTATAAAAGTTTGAGCAATGCTCCACCATTTTGAGATTTTGAGGCTGTCTGCATCAGTGTCCATCTCCCACGTGTGTGATCATTAAATCATCGTTTGACTCAACCCGACCGGACCAGTGTTGTTATTGTGGTTTTTCTCTTGTCTCCATCCCCAATATTTTGAACCTTAACACTTACTAAAATTAATGTTTTTCACAAACGTAATTGCATATCTTTAAACGAAGCCCTGCTCATAATTTTCAATGTGAAAGTACATTTTTCAGCCCATTGAATCCACTAAAAGAACCAACCTCAGGTCTGCAGTTTAATATTGACTTCTTGGATGCAGTTTGTCTGAGCCAAAGCACCTGATGATATCATGGCAGGCAGCAAAGCAGAAAGCTGTGGGCTTGGCTGCGGAGAGTAAACATCCTTTGAAGAGGGAACACACTGCCATCTGCCTTATGACACAATAAGGAAATGATTAGATTGCTGTTACTGTGTAAATGTACGATGAGAGCTGTGATTAAAACAACCGACCAGAGAGTAAAATAACGCAGCTGTTCTTATTATTTAAGTGAACATTTGCAGGGTGATGCTGACACACCGTGACCTTCTGCAAGTGTCTGTATTTGATGATGAATCACTAGACATTAGAAACTTGTAAGTAGTTAGAATTGAATCAGCAGTGTGATAAAACTGAACATTCACCATGTTGTGTGGATATTGATCATCCCCTACATGAGGGTGATGTGATCATGCCTGCATGAAGAGTCTGTCCCCTTCTTCACCTTTTGCATCTTTAATGTGGCTGATTCATTTCCTCGCTGTTTGCTTTTCTGAATATTTGGAGTGATGTTGATTCGTGGCTATCTTCTTTCCCTAAACCAGGCCACAATTGGAATCGACTTCCTGTCGAAAACCATGTACTTGGAAGATCGAACGGTAAGTTACAGCTGTATCATGTCACGAGAGAGATGTTAAATGTTAGTCTCCCTCAGACAGAAACTGTGTGAACTGTGATTGTGTTCAGCTGTGGAACAACGACCTGTCTGACTGCATGTAGTCCTGCTAGTTTAAATGTGTCTGCTGATCTCAGAGAATCTATCATACAGCTGTACGATCTTGGAAATGAAAGGTCTGCTTGTATAAATAATGAATGTTTGCGTGTGTGGGGGGAGCTTACTGTTTTCAGGCTCTCTGACTATCTGAATGATCTCAGCCTCCTCAGCTTTCACTCTCTGAACCCCAGGTGAGGTTGCAACTCTGGGACACAGCAGGACAAGAGCGCTTCAGGAGCCTCATCCCCAGCTATATACGGGACTCCACCGTGGCCGTGGTGGTCTACGACATCACAAGTCAGTGCAATTGCTGCTTCTTTTTTATTGATATGTCACAGTTTTAATGTTAAGCATGCAAAAGGCTGTGCAAAGGGTACCGGGATACTGTATTTTGAATGTATTTATTAAAAGGGATGGTAAAGAGAGTGATGGAGATAAGTGTAAACCTCGAAGATGTAAACAGACAGGCGTGATCTTAGTCAAACTGCACATTTACAAACGTAATCCCTCGATAGGTCACATGCTACCTCTGCTTCAGCTGATTGAATGTAAACAGCACCAACAGTAACCGTTCTGAAGCCCAGTACTGCTGCATTGTGGTCCAGGAAGTGTGTGTGTGAGCCATGTTTCCATGAAGCGCATCACACTGCACCCATGTGTCTTAATCAGCACTCTGAGCTCATCAGTCTTGTTGCCTGAGGATCTCTCCTTCCCCATATGACGCTGGAACCGTTTATGTTTCCTCTTCTTAGCTCCAGCTCTGCAGCCCCGTCATCTCCTTAGTGTCTCCTCCAGGTCAACAGGTCTTGTTCCGTTTAGCGTCGCTGGTGTACTCGGCGGCATCATTTATTCCCATGTAGCTGTCTTTTGGCAAACTGGAAAAAACACAGTGAGAAAGGAAAACAGGTGCATAGAGCAACAAAGATATATTAGTTATTAAAATTTGAGATGGTGAACTCTTGATAAACTGTTCCAATATTTGCTTTTTTCCCTTTACTGACAGCAGAGTCAGACAAAACACCCACTGT
Source organism: Copadichromis virginalis (assembly GCF_057382275.1). Lineage (NCBI taxonomy): Eukaryota > Metazoa > Chordata > Actinopteri > Cichliformes > Cichlidae > Copadichromis > Copadichromis virginalis. The sequence goes on along the minus strand of NC_140639.1, from coordinate 13,956,405 downwards.
GGCTTTTCAGAGGGTTAAATGTGTTTTATTATCTGCAGGCAGAAGAGCTGCAGAGTATTGAGAGGGGCCCTATATTAACTGTGCACCCTTCATACTCACAGCTCTAATCATATGATGCATTAATTCTGTACAGGTAGCTCTTTTCACAACATGGCACACAATAGCCTGTCTATGTTTATTAATTATTAACACTAATAATGCCGCAGTTACTCTGCTAAAAGGCATGCTGGGTAATGGTTAGTGGGCAGATAATATGTTGAGGCTTATGTCCTTTAATTGTTCTTACAGGGAGCTTAAATTTGCTCATAAAGTGCTCATAAAACTTAGAACTAATGCATGCTGATTGGGCCTTTAAGGATTTATGACAGGGTAGGCTCCCTTAATAGTTCCTGTTTCCAAACGATAACTCCAACAGACGTTAGGAGCGTAGTCAAAGTCCATCAGAAATGTCCAGGTGTGTAGAAGAAGAAGCTCTTTGTGGTGGTTGATGCTATCTAGAGGCTGATACTATAAAATCTCTGCTGCTTCTCACTTTCTAAAGTGGCTCATGAGGCTGTGATGTCATTAAGGTATTTTACTCCAATTAAAAGAAATAAAAGTGAACCGTATCTAGTGTCTTAACTACTTTGATCAAAAAGCTTCAGAAAGCCCCTTCTGGAGTAGCTTGCCGGCACTCCCTTTGAAACAGGAAGTCAACGGAAGTTCTCCATTATATTAGAGATTGGTTTAGAGATTGCAACAAGGAACAGGTGAGGTAAAGATAACGTTACTCAAGGCTAACAGGTGTTTTTCCTGAAGACGGAATTGTTTGTAAGTCCAAGCAGAGTTTATTTGAAGCTGCACTTTATTAACACTAACCAGCCAGATGTTTAACTTCAATTGAAAACGGCAGCATTAAAAAGTGACCTCATATCGACCCGAGAAGCAAAACAGGTGGTTAAGACCTGACTCTGTGAAATCTTATTGAAGAGTAAAGTTCATTGTTTGTGTTGTCCAATTTTAATTATTCTGTGTACTGCTCACAGAAGAATGAGCTGCTCTAAACTTACATAAAGGCCATCGGATGCTTTGGCTGGAGGACCCTGAGCTACACCTGCTGAAGTCATTCCTACTTCATTCCACAACATATTTCTTTCTGGTTTTGCTTCTCCTTGTACTGTGTAGCTTTATCTGGATCATGTTTTCTGTCCAAAAGAGAAAACAATTGAGACACTCAGCATGTAGGAAATTAATTTTAACCCCGCTTTATTAAAAAACACTATCCACTCCTCCTTAACCCATGTTCTCTTTAACCTTGAAAAAAACATGGAGTCTTGTCTCATCAAATTCCCAGTCCAAGAATACAACATGACCCTTTATCTACATGCAGGCCAGCATGCATACTCATTCAACCCGACAAGGTCAAAGGAATTTATTAGCAACCTTAACATGTTCCAGAGCCAGAAGTAGCTGTGTTGTATGTTGATTTATTGTATATTTCCATATACAGTACTAACCATATTCATGTGCACTTCAATACGCCCTCTACCAGCTAATATTTTTTGACCGGGAGTCATTTTTAAAACTGTAAATCTTCTTTATTAATGCAAGATTATCAGTGAGGTTCTAACTGTTACTACTGTTTTTCACAGTGAAATTACAAAATTACATATTTTCCAACACTGATGGGAAAAAAACTACAAAAGTCCAACCAAAAAGGAGAAAAATAAATAAATTCAAGACTGAAATGATAAATTTATATGAAAACAGTGGCAAATTTAATAGAAATGATTGATTAATGATAATTATTAAGTAATCAATAATTACATGGAGAAACTAGTATAACTTTGCTGAAAAAATGTCACACTGGGAGAAAAAATAAAACAAATCTATGAGAAATATTTTAGAAAAAAACAGTGAATTTCCAAGAAAAACATGAAAAAATTGTGCGAAAATCATCATTTATTAGGTTTTCGTTATCAAACCTGAAAACCAAAAGTGAATTACGTTTTCGTGTTTTTGTCACCCATTCAATAGAAATACATCGTCTACAGCAAAATTAGAAAATAATCTGATATCATATTTTGTCTTGTGGATTAAAAAGAAAAATCTTTACACAGTCTGATAGTGACTCGAATTTTGCCTAGAACATTTTTTGCATTATTTTATGATAAACAACATCATAAAATGTCATACATTTTCGTAAATGGGACACACAGCCTTATAATTTATTACAATCCTTTTTATTATACAAATAGATTTTCCTGTGGGGCACCTGTGTTGGCACTACCACGCATGTTTAAAAATCAAATCAAATGTCAGTCATTTGAGTCTGATGTTAGTTTTTTAACAGTTTTTTTTTTTTTATATTTTAATTTTTTCAACAGATGTCAATTCTTTCCAGCAGACATCAAAATGGATCGATGATGTGAGAACGGAGCGAGGCAGTGATGTCATAATCATGCTTGTTGGCAATAAAACAGACTTGGCAGACAAGAGGTATGTCGCTCTGATCTAATGAACAGATCTTTGTTGGAGAGACAAAACTGAAATCAAGCAAGTTTGATGCAAAAGTTAAAATTTAGATCTTGTCAGTTACATTGGTGTTCATGAATGTTGAATTATAAAGGATGATCCGGTGTATCCTCTGATAAAAGAGAATAAGCATTTTTATCAGAGGATTTACCATCATTTGGCCAGATTTGGCTAGAACCGACAACATTGTAAAGAAAAAGTAAATAATGTGCTACCGCAAATTCCCAAGAAAGCAGCCTGCTTTGATGATGGATTAGCTCTGTTTTTCTGTGGAGGGTTTCCTGGAACGCCCACATCTGGAAACCTTCCAACAGGAGAGGAGGTGACCCTGTTTGTTTACCGAGATCAGCCACAGTCTTTTGGAGTTTAAGAGTCAGAAATGTGAAAATGAATCAGTCTGCGACGTGTTCTACAGTAGCACGGATCACAGATTCTGACCTGAGATTGATGCGGTGAATATGACAGTCAGGGTTGATCTTTCCACACAGGAGTGTGGCTGCTCCTCTGCATAGGCCCATTGCAGCTGCTGCTCCATCAGTTTCAAAGTCAATAAACCATGCGGGTTGTGACGCCTTCATGCCATGGCTTTGTAACTGCAGCTGTTGTAGGATGAAAGGCGGGGCATACCTGAGGAGGTCATCAGTATGTTGCAGCCAGCTGATGTTAGATGTTGGACTGAAAAATCTTATATAAATATTTACGCCACCCCAATGAGAAATAAACTGGCTATGCTTATTACTATTATTATTAGTATTATTATTATAGTGATTATGGGGGGGGGGCTCCTGTATTTGGAGGACTTCCTGTCAGACAGCCTGCTTCAAAGAGGGAAATTATTGCTTGCTTTAGTGTTTTCGTCTGTAGGGACACTTGAGCATCATGAGCTGTGTGCATGAGGGAATTCATTTTTATTCATATTCTATATGAAGCTGCCGACTGTGTCTGTGGAGGAAAGAGTAGGTGAGAAACTGCTGATGAGACGCAGTGTTTAATAAACCTGAGATTGATTTCAAGTGGGCCGGCTGAAAAAAAAAACAGGGTAGACGTGAGAGGACATGGAGCAGAAATATACGTTAGTGGACAGGAGAAAATAAAGAGAGAATTGAACCATAAAATTACTTTTGTCCTGGTGCAAAAATGTGTTGATGTGTATAAAATGCAGGCTGGAGATCAATTTCAGATGGTAAAAACTATGTGATGTGAAAATTGAATGAAAATGACCAGCAAGTCTTTTAGAAAGTTACTGCCTTTTTCTCCGCCTTTTTTTCTGAAACCATTTAGAAGTGCAAAACATTTAACTTACCCACTACATGTTATTTATTTATGCAGAGTATGTGTTGAAATACAGACGGAGACAAAGCCTAGTGCAGCCAAGCTGTTATATCAGTTAAAATAACCAAATTGATGATATTATTATACAGTTTTTTTAATTTTGTTTTTGTTTACATAAAAACATTTGTTGTCAGGAAGTCCAAGAAGTACATCCAGCAAACTGTGACATTACAATGTGGGCATACCTTATACCTTAGTAAAATTTTTACCCATGAGTTATCTGCCAAGCTGAAGTTTTGGTGGTTTGCTAGTCTGGAGATTTCAGGTGTGTGTTAACACTATGCTCTAAGAAACTGGAAAAAATGAAAGAGCTAGAACTCAGACTATAAGGGCCTCGGTTAGCATGTTCACCTCATACAAATAAATATTAATTAATTATTCTAGAGTCAAATGTGAGGCAGACTGGGTAATTAACAGGACAATGATCCCAAGCACAGCAACAAATCTCCAAGAGAATGTCATGGTGTGTCCTTGGTATGTCCTTGGTGTGACCCAGTATTTTGTATTTAATCTATATTTCTTGATTATTTGTTATTCATGGTTATAGTTCTCTTGAGGTTATATTTTGTTGTTCTAGCTTATAATTTCAGTCAGTGTATCTTCCCAGTGTCCGTGTCATGTCTTCTCTGTGCTTTTTTTCCCTGTTCCACAGTTCATGCTTCTGTCTCAGTGTCAAGTCCGCGTCTCTGTGTTATACGTCCTGTTTTACTTTGACAGTCTTTGTCTTGTTAGGTCTGATTACTCCCAGTTGTGCTCTCCTCCTGTGTCTCATGCTGTCTGTTATTCCCTCTGTGTTCCTAACCAAATTCTAGTTCGTAATTCCTGGTTTGTTTTCGTAGTTTAAGTTTCCTAGTATTAGTTCCCTGAGTCTACATGACTCAGGGAACTACATGCTGTAGTAGGTTTTTCTACACACTGCTTCTGTATTTTGGTTTAGTTTTTGTTAAATAAATAATGTAGAATAGAATAGAATAGCCCTTTATTGTCATTGTACATGTGCAAAGAAATTGTAATTGCTCCACACCAGCTGTGCCGGAATACAATATAAAAAGTAGACAGTAGGAATAAATAGCAAATATATATATGTACACACATGTATACAAAATAAGAGAAAGGCACGTGTGTCATTTGTTGTTGCATTACTTTTACATTAATTCTAAGACCTGATAGGGACCGGCTAATTCTTTATTGTGTCCTGACGTGTAAAACCTTTGAACTGACAGAGGATGAACTTTCTTTTTTTCCCATGATTGTATGAACCACAGCCAGTTTGACTGAATGATAAATGACCTCACAGTGCTTCCCATTGTTCCCGCCACACCACTGGAAGGGTCAGTTCCTGTGGGGAAACAAAAGGCTATGAAAAGTAACAGAACTTTGGTTATAAATGGTTATAAATGACCGCTTGTTAACTGGAAGGTTGACATTGAGCGTGGTAACGAATGAAACGTAAGAGTAGGTTTCTGTCTGTAAACATGGGTGCGAGAACTAAAACCGATCCCCTGATTTACTGATTAAATGTAAATATACTCAGGAAGTCTTTATCTTTCTCCATTTGTGAAATACAAAACTTTACTGAATGTTGGGTTTTCCTCCACAATCAAGTAATTTAAATGTTATGGCCAGCTTTATTTTAGCATGCAGTAGCAGCAACTTTGACGGCCTTAGAGAGAAATTCCCTTTGGCATGTTTGTGTCTGAACTGTCAGTAACTGTGAAGGGGAAGCAGGAAAAAATGCTGCTGATTGCAACTTTCAGAATGTGTCTCGCTGGACCTGTCAATAGAGGTTCATGGCCACAAAAACAACAGGCGAAGTAAAAAAGCTCTGGTTTGAGGTTACACTGAGACTGCGTGGGAGCTGCAGGTCTGCAGTGGTGTATACACACACATAAATTATCCCACGCAGTGTAAGAAGTATATTTATCATCTTCAGCTGGTGGAATTTCAGGTGATGTCTTTATATGCTTAATAAGCTTCAAGCTATTTTAGAAATGTGTGCCTCCAGCTAAAGTGCTTAAACTCACTGAACCTTTTTGTCTTTAATTTGATGATAATTTAGCTTCGGTGCAGTTTAGTTTTTCCTTTAATGCAGTGTGGACGTTAAAGCCTTCCAGTAAATGTTCCGTGGTATAGAAGTAAAGGCTGTTCAGTGCATTAACATCACCTCACCATCCTCTTCCAGCGTGCTTAGGTAAATCAGTAGTTCCAAGCCTGACAGCAGTTTGTTGAAATCAGTGCAGGAAATCTGAAACCCTGCAGGTTTTTAGTGCTCCAGTTTCAACCAGCAAAATCTTAATGAAACAATACTACATAGTGTCCTATCTCTTGCTTATGTGCTTGGACTTGCAACAGATGATACTCCATAATTGTTACCATTATACAATATATTACAATGCAAACAGCTTTTTGTACAGGAAATTCACTGACAGCTGTACAGACTGTTCTCAGCCTCTTCAGGCAATTTGTGACTAACACTGAATCTTAAACATTTTCCTATGTAATATGTGCACATCATTTTTGTTAGATGACATTTTTTTTTCCTTTCAGTTAACTAAAATCATTTTTCCACAAACAGCTTTAGTTTCTAGTTGACTACAGTGTCCATGTAGGCATAAGAAAAGCATCAATATTAGTTTGGTGTAGCCATATTTTGGACTTCATGTGAATGCAAGCCTTGAACCTGCATTCTTTTTAGGCCAGCAGGGGGCGACTCCTCTGGTTGCAAAACCCCTTTTTTTTTTTTTTTTTTTTTTTTTGCCTTTACAACGATTTTAAAATAAGTCATTGTTAAATTTTTTAAGATTTCTTGAGGAGAAACAGAGATTCATGTGTGGCGATGTGCTGTGGTGTGATGAAATGATTATCAGGAGGAGCACCTCTCTGAGCCGGGCTCTCTTTGTGTTTGTTGCTTTGTTTATTCATGTGTGGTGGAGCTTTTCACAGTGCTTAGTGCTTAGGGGAGATAAAGTATGCAGAGTTTAGGTACCGTACATCCCCAGGAGCTCTGTATCAGAGAAATCTAGTGTGCATCATACACCAGGCAGCCTCAGCTATGCGAGGCCTGGTGTGAAGACAGGAAGCAGCTCACCACATTGTTTTAGTCCCTTTTTTTTCTTCTATGTTTTTGATCCTACATCTTACCCCCAACCATGTCTTGACATGCAGACAAGAGGAGCTAGGGATCAAATCTCCAATCTTGCGACCTGATCTACCTTCTAAGCCACAGCCACGCCCTGCTGACCCTTGATGTCAGAACTGAGCTGAAAAGTTCAGCCTCATTCAACCAGTTGTCACCAAAACTGCTTATCCAATACGGGCACTGGTTCCCTGCGTGCTCTTCCAAATCCTGCACAAATGTGATTGGTCAATTTGACTCAAACTACAAGCAGAAAGCCATAAAAAAATCCACAAAACCATCACTTGTTGGTATCCACCCTGAGGCTGTTTGGTGCATGTTTTTCTCCCAGCTTCACTGTTAAACCTAAAATCCAAAAGTCTATACATATTAAAAAAAAAGAATCACCTGGTCTGGTAAAGTGTATTTTAATGAAAAGGAAATAATGATCAAATCAGTGCTTTTGTGAAGGGATTTGATTACTGTGAGTGACATTATTGTTGGGATAATCTGTGCCGCGAGAGAGAGCTGATGTCAGTCATTTCGATTACAACTGTAGTGCTTTTCAAGTGTGCGTGAGCGTTGCTAGGATGCCACATATCCCACATCCATCACGCACTTTTCTTTCCAACTGCTTGTCTGATGATGACTAAGGCACCATGTTGTTTAAGTTGGAAGTCAGACAAATGCATCCAGAAATAGTCCCAGAAGCTCTGGTGCAACTCTGTCAGGTGGTATTATTATGTAAATACGTCTCTAGTGCACTGTTTTCTGTTCTCGCTGCAGGAACTTCTATTTCTATCCCCGAATCTCTTTCTTCTGCGCAAACGTGACGTTACTGAAAGAGGCAGGAAGCGGTAAAATATGGGGCTGCCGTGTTTGAAGCTTTGAAGAGATCAGTCGGATGTTTTTAACGGAGTAAACACCTAACAATGCTTTCTGTGAGGACAGACTGGTCTAGTTTTCCGGGGCCGATTTAAGCCGCTTGTCTTAACGAACCTGCTGGCTGTTGAGGCTGTGGAGTCAGCAGGATTGAGCTGATCTCTCTGTTTGTGTTAATGGACACCTGACACAGTCTCAGTTTCACAGCGAGAGCCAAACAATCGCTGCCAGATTCATTAAAATGTAATGCAAATTGGCTGTTATTAATTTCTCCCAGGACAAAGTAATTAATCACTTTCAGCACATTAGCCAAGCCTGGTGTATCCTCACAGCCTAAAATAATAAGCTGCTAATCGTGCACTTCACAGTGAGTCTCTCTGCAGCATCCATTTGTCTTTGATGAATGTTAATATGACAAAATTAGCCTTGGCTTTGTGTCCAGATAAACAGTGTATTATTATCTCCAATCTGCAGTGTTTTGATTGAAACGACTCTTCATTTACAGGCAAATCACAATCGAGGAAGGCGAACAGAGGGCTAAAGAGCTGAGCGTCATGTTCATAGAGACCAGTGCCAAGACGGGTTACAACGTCAAACAGGTGAGTGGGTTCAGAGAGAGCCTTGTGTTGAGCGTTTGCCATTTCTCCCTGTGAGTGACAGGTGCAGTCACTGAAAAGCTGCCTGGATGGAGGGCAGCTTAAAGGTGCCCCGTGGAGATTTTTGTTTACATTCACTGTGTGCGTCCCTGAGGTCTGATAAACACGCAGAAGAGACTTCCTGTCTCATAAAACGGTTTCACGGCCGATTTCTTTCTTAATACGTGATTTGCATTCAACGTGCCTTGCTGGCAGTCTTCAGGTTTCAGTATGTTGAATCCTGGATCCTTAAATAGCATCTCAGGCCTCATCGTTCCACATCTGTAGCTGCATGTGGGAGCATTTTGGCCACTGGCATGTTGGCTTTTTGGAGACAGCAGTGACCATATTATTTAGGGTGGAGTGCTGAGTTGTATGCTAAAGTTTGCTGGCTTGGTTATTAAGCTTGTTATTAAGATTGTATGGGAGCGTCACACAGACACAGATACCTGCTAATTAGTGCTCAGCAACATCCAAATAAAATCCCAGAATTTCACTCATCAAAGGTGAAGCTCCCACTTCTTGGACAGTCTGTTCAGTACAATTACCCGCACAGCAAGCCAAGTTATTTAATATAATAATTATTTGTTACCAGGCTTATGACCTGCTGTGCCTGTTCCCTTCGCTCATGTGTGAAACCACAGACATTTGTCATGTTTTTCTTTTTATTTATTTCTTCATTAAAATACTGTAAGTGGTGAGCTGGCAGTGTGACTGTTAAATAGTTAATTCTGATCGATTAACACATGAACAACAGCACAAACATGATCCAGAGATCCAGTTAGGGATTCCAGTTAGCTGAGGTGAAGCTAACTGGAAAACCGAACTGGAATATGCCTCTATTCCTGTAATACCGTGGCTGAATCATAGCAAACTTCACTTGATGAGGATGGAGTGTTTCTTCCTCCATATTTATACCCTCCATGTTTATTTTAGCTGCAGTGTGTTCACATCCAAAACAGAGAATGGTGCAATAAAGCTGTTTTTTATCGAAAAATTCATTTGTTAGCACTGTTGGTCAAAAACTCGGCCCTGCTGCTGCTACCAAGGCAAAGCTCTGCATTCATTCTCTAAATGACATTTACTTACTAACACTAATGTTTAGAAAAGATTTAGGGCTTTCAGATACAAAGAGAAGCATAGCCTGGTTCATCAAAGGTGTTTCTGTTCCTGAACAGATGATCTTTGTTGGAAACAATGACTGTCTGTGAAGTTAATAAGCAGTGAGATGAAGGGAAGCTGCACTGTGTCTGTCAGTGAATGGTGTTCCTGGCGGGCGCCTCGCTCGCCACACAGCAGCGGAGACAGAGGAGGCTATTCTTCACCTTATTTCTGGGCACTAACAGTGAAATGGCACCGCTGAACAGAGCACTGTGAGACCTGCCGAATGAAGGTCACAGTCCTGCCTTTTACAAGCTGCTGGGCTGTGCCAGCCTTACAGCAGAAGGCATTTATTTTTATTACCTATACTGGTCTATAAACATGATTTGTTATCGGGGTGTAACTTGTCACAGATTGCCGACAAGATATTTGGGGTCATTTTAAAATGGTGTTATCATTTGCAAATTTGTGACTTTAGAGTAATTCGATGAAGAATCCTCCAACCTGGCCCATCACTGTCAGCTGACTTTTTTGTGTATAATAATTTTAATATTTTTAATGAAATTTTAATGAAAATTTTTACGTGATATACAATGAATATTTTCTGCCTTACAGGCACGTCCAAATTTGTTACATTTGATGAAATGTTCAGGACTGAAGACATGTTTAGGCTCTGTTATAAACTGCAGCCAAACATCAGTGGCACAATCTAAAGAACAGGCATGGCTCACCCCCAAGCCTCTACTTTATTTATTTATTTATTTTAATAAGGGGTTATCTGATTCGCTCCTTGTCTGGCTTCTCACCCGGATCTAATTTGCCTTGGGAAAATTGCCTCAGACAACATAACTCACATTTTCTGTTTAGATTTCCTTGATGTGGAGTGGCCCAGCTCATATTTTTCAGAGGATTTATTTATCCCTTCCCCAGCTCTTTCAATTAATAATGTAATACTTTAATGTAATAACAATTAATATGCTTTATTTTGTATTTACCTTTATTTTTTTGACCCTAATATGCCACCACCTGAGCTAATCAGCAAATGTATTAGGATTAGATTAGACGCTAAGTGTTGTGTGACCCTGTCTTTATTCTGCTCTTGTTTTTCAGCTGTTTCGGCGTGTAGCTGCTGCCCTTCCAGGGATGGAAAGCATGCAAGAAACCAGCAAAGAAGGGAGTATCCTTTAAGCAGCAGGCACATTATTGTTGGTTTGCATGGTTCTTCTCTTACACACCAGCATCTAATGTCACTGTACCACCCACCCTTTACCGGTCGCTTCACTCGAACTGTATTTTTGTTATTTGGTCGTTGTGTGCTTTGCCCCCACAATCCTAGCAGGTGCAGTTAAAAATAAGGGAAAATACAGACAGTATAAAACACTGTTGAGTCACTTGTAGGTTTTGAACAGTCGAAAGTGTCCTTGTTAACATTTTGGCTGACGGCAGACTGCAGACACACACGAGTTCGGTCAGTAAGTAATTCGTCAATGACGTATGACTTTGTGATTTTGCGTCTGCATATGATCACAGTGGATTTTTAATCAAAGAACATGTGTTTGAAGTGCAGACATTCAGCTTTTATTCATGAGATTTAACTAAAAATTTGCGTTAAATTATATCCATTTTTATACAATCCCCTGTTTTCAGATTAATCTAATGTTCATTCAAATACAGATATTTGTTCTACTGGTTCTTTCTCTATGATATGAAATCTCTTTTTTCCCAGTATTAGTAAATCTTTTATTTAAATTAGGTATTTTAGTTTTAGGGTTTTGTTTTTTTGTTTTGTTTTTTACTATCAGTCAAATTTGTAACAAACAGCTACCTTTTTGATTCTAGTTAACACATTTCTAATTGAAGTAGCACTAAAATGAAATTGTTCTGTGGGTTCATAACCTTGATAAACTGACATCCATTACAAAATCACATTACAGTCCTAAAACAAGGATCACATTGTGTTTCTGCACAGGCCTGAGCTTGAGGTGGTAGACCTTCATATAGTTAGCCAGTCTTCTTTTTTTTTTTTTCTTTTTTTTTTTACCATATATTAACTTATTTCGCCCGCTTTAATATAGTTATGTAGAGATTGTCTGATAGTAGATTAGATATCCCTTTATTACTTGCACTAATATAGCCTTTATAAGCATGATTAAATCTTTAATTAGACTCAGTCTGTTGTTTTAAATAATAAATTTCCAAGAATTTGGAATTAATTGCATTAGCTATTCAGCTTCTTTTTGTAATTGAATTCAAATACATTTTAAACCCTCCTAAAAAAAATGTAATATCGCGAAAAACAGAAAAGAGGAAACATTCTGTTTTCATGGCATCAGTCACCGCACAGGTGGTGAACTCTAATAGACGACTGCCACCCATCTAATTAAAGTGTTTTCAGCGCGACACTCTCAGGTTTTTGTTTTTTGTTTCATCGCTGGTGCCTGACAGGCAAAGGAGGGGGCGGTCAGTCAGACACTCAGTACCTGCGGTTTTGTCTGCAGTGTCTCAGGTTTGCTCATTTAAACAGTGACAGGAGTCTCAGCCATCAGCTGCATACACCTGTCCTGACTGACACCTCATATCTGCTGCTGCCAGCCGAGCATGTCACAGCTTCACCTGCGGACGGTTTGTCGGGACCTGAAGCATTAAACCCTGGCACAGTACACTTTTTATTCAGGAAGTAGGAGGACCGTGAATGCTGCAAAACACATGAATTTTCACAGAGTGATTACTGCATCACAGATAGTTCTCCAAACTAATGAATAATAAACTTGTTTGAAAGAGTAATCTACTATTACTATGAAATAAAACACAAACGGCTAATTTATTAATTTATTTATAATTATTCTACAGAAAACAAGTGTTTACAAGTAAGAAGTCACAGCATTAACATTTAATCACCACATTATTACTTTGAAAATCAGCCTGCCTGGGATGGTCTAAGCCTGGGTGCTGGAGAGTAGAGTTTGTCTGTTAAGTAAACCTCAAATTAAGGAGTGCAGTCTAGTCAAGCAAAACTGGACCAGAGCTTTAACCTCTTGAAATACTTGAGTGTCTTTGAGAGTTTGCCTAACCAGTCTACGGGGCTTTTGCCTTGGAGAAAGGATTTCATTGCGTCCCTTGAGGTGTCGTCTGGAGATTCCTGCATGCCTTCAACCGTAGCGAGGCCCCAGTGGGCACTGAACTGGGTCAGAGCTGCCCTTCTGTTCTTGAGCTATTCGGTGGAGGATGCTGGAATCAGTGGTCTTGCCTCGCCCCTGGCTTCACCGAGCGGTGACCTCTAACTCACACTGGGCCAGTTTGCTGTTAAGTGTGAAGCAGCTGGGATGAGAATCAGCACCGCCACGACCTGGAGTAGTCACTCTGGATTGAGGATGAGTTAAGTTGCTTCCCCAAGTGGAGGAGCCAAAGTATACTGGGGTCTTGTTCAGTTGGTGAAGCCCTTAAAAGCCCTTTTCCCTAATTCTGTTCTGATTTTTGGGCCAATCAATTGTATGATATTGTGAGAACAAAGGCTGTATTGGTTGTGGTTTTTACACATATAAACAGATAAATAAGAGGGAACCAGCCCAAGGAGATTGATAGATAAAGACCAACCAATGGGAAAATCTGCAAATATACAAAGATTGACATTTAGCAGCAGCATACAAAGAACAATGATGTACACGATTTCCATAGCCAGTAATAAAACATAAAGCACAATGGCAGACAGCATCCAACCTCTTTAGGTATTGGCCAGGTGCATTCATAAAAAGCAGGTCACCTTCATCCAATAAAAGTCAAAAAGTTGCATGAATCAAGTGTTTTCTCACTTGGAGGGAGAAACAGGATTGATTTCTAAAAAAGTAACTTAGTTTTAGTTTTAACTAGACACAAGCCTTTGAATGTGAGTTTTAAACGACAAATTCTGATCTATAATGATCCCTAGATACTTGTAAGATGTCACCATTTCACAGAGCAGAGCGTTAAAGTGAAGCTGCTATTTACTGACTGAGAGAGGTCTAAACAGTCAGTAGTGGCCGAAAGAATAAATTGGCAGATATAGATGATGTTTTGTCCCTTAGAGATGGGGGCAAAGCTGTCCTTTAGTTCCTAATTTTGTGAATTACATATAATCGCTTTTAAGCTGTCACGGGGTTATTTGGTATTTATTACTTTGATACTACGTGGTACTTATTGCCTTTTCATTATTTAATGATCACCCTATTGTTACCATGTTATTTATGAGCTGTAAGTGCTGCTGATTTCATGTAAGGATGATTTTCAGCATTCTGCTTTCTGTGAAAATTCACTGCATGTTTTCGTATCTGATGTTAAAGGAGACAGATGAAGCCAGTGAGACAGATTTGGCTGTAATTTTCATCAATAACCCTCAGGCAGTCTGGGTTTCTGCTTTCATTTTTACAGTTGTTACTTTATCTGATTACATTTTTATACTCAACAGTGAGGTAGACTATTTCCCACATTTCTCTTTCTATCATAGATTTTTCGGGTCAAGAAAAACTAGCAGTTTTCAACCTAAAGTCTTCAGATCCCATTGCTTTTTCAGGCTTTGTAAAGTCATTTAAATTTCCCATCATGGCCTTTGTTCTGGGACCTCCTGTTCCTTCCATGTGCGTAAATCCCAACACAAAGTAGAACGAGCATCTGTGACAACACATATGACTTTAATTATGTCAGATGCAGCCTGAGAGGCGATGGTGGGGGGAAGGTGGGTTGCAAAGTGGGATGCACGTCTGATCTTTTTGATCTTCAGAATAAGGATGGTGATATCAAGCAGAAAAAGCCTCAAGTATTTGAGTTTTAGATTCTTGAAGATATTTCTCATCTGAAATACGTCTGCAGTTCTAAAAGCTGACGGGGAGTCGAAGGAATTTAATTTACTGGAGCTGTCACTTTGGAGGCAGGCCTGACATCACGTGGTTGTGACTTGTTGCCCCACCTTACCATGATGTGAGATACTAAGGTCACCCCGGTTGAGGTGGGAGCGGAGCTTGGGAAGGGATTTCAGGACTGCGTTATATATATGTGGCTGATAGTTGGTGTCATAGGCCACCACATCTATTCATAGATGGCCGTTCCAGTTGGACATGGATGGCCTCCTTTACTCATCACACCATCTGTTTTCTCTGTTGATTATGTGAACATTTCCATGTTCCCCTCATCTTTAATGACGAATCTCTATCTGAGTCTTCTTTGATTATTCTTAAAATTTGTCTAGAACATATTTCGTGTCCATCTATGACATGTTTATATTATGGAACAGCTTAGAAAGGCACAAACTTGTCTGTATATTTATGATCTCTCAAGTCACACTGTATATCAGGACAGAAAGTAGGATTGAATAATACTGTGGTGAAGCACTGGCGAAGCAGGAGTGTCAGAGATATTCAGGTGTGCTATGTGGGGGCTGCTGTAACGTCACACTGCCATCTTCATGCAGGGATGCACTGCAGAGATCTAACGAGCTCACTTCTTTCTAAATTTCTTAAACTATGATGAGGAGGAGTGATTGCAGCATTAAAGTGTACATACAGCCACCTGATGTTTGTTTTAGATAGGCTTGAAAATGTGTGAATCATAATATAACCCATTCTGTGTCCTAAAACTGCTAGCAGAGGTAAACACGACCTGGCACCCAGCAGACAGAGCGAAGGAAACATTCTTTTAATTATGCCTAAAGCTGAGCTGCATTCACAGTTTCTGCTGCTAATGTTGTCATAGGCAACTAAGTGAGCAGTCTGTGAATATGTTCATGCAACATTGCTCAGAGAATTTCATTACGTTTGTGCTGGTAGTGGCCATGATGTGCCCGTTCTTCTTCAAATAAATAAGAAATAATACCACACGTACTGAAAATATTTCTACTGTAAGTTTGTCATCCTGTGGAGGTAAAAGTAACCATAGCAACCGTATGAGAAGCGTAACCTGTGGTGGAAAATGCTTTTTAAACCTAAATTTGTCAACAGAGTCAACAAACATTTTATGATGTGTTATATGAGATTTATCTGGAAATTATTTCCTGGTCCCCAAACAAATGTCCAGAGGATTTACCGTCATGTCTGCTATGCTAGCTAACAGCAGTAGAAACTGAACTTTCATAATAAGAGCCCTGGTATTGTTGTCTTGACTGGTTGTCATGGGATGAATGGTGAGGCCAGTGCAGAAATCCTGCAGAACTGCACTCTTTTCAATGGCCAGCAGAGGGCAAGTCGTGAATTCAAAAAGAAATCAGGCCTGCAGCACCTTCGCTCTGGGACCACAGTAAACACTTTTATAATGAGTTTATGCTGCACAGGGAGCTGCTTAGTAAAAGCTGTACTTTGGAAAACACACTATGACTGTATATAAAAGATGGATGTAGCTTCCTAGAAAAGTATGTTTATTATATAAAATATGGTCAAAAAAGATGATAAAACAGGAAATGCCTCAGAGGTTTGCATTTGGTGTCTCTCAGGCCTCGCTAGTCGAACCCAGTTTAGTTTTTACTAAGAGTTGTTCTGGTGTTATAAACTATCTAATAGATTCGGTAAGCTAACAGCACTCTGAGGTCCTTGGATCATTTCTTTATTGCAGCCATGTTTCCTGTTTTAATGAAGCATTATGGATGTAGGGTGCGAGCGGAGTGAGGTGGTGCGGTGATGGATGACAGGTGATGACAGCAGCTTTGTGGCTCTGCTGACACTGTCACTTAATGGAGCAACTCCTCTGTTATTGCATTGTGAATGTTATTAATCTCACCGGGAGAAGGGCGCAGATAGGCTGAGACCAGGATACACGTGTGGAAACTGCTTTTATTACAGTTGGATATTTGTCTTCATATTAAAGTGGTTCATCTCCAACTTCAGATTTTTAGTTTTGGATTCTTATAAAAGGTGCTTTGCATGAGTCACTGCTCCAAATAATCCTTACTTACTTAGTGTTTGAAGCCAGAGACATTAGAAGGATGACACAGCATGTCTTATTCACACGAGCACTTTTTTTCTACATCTGAGTGCTTTCTATCTAACGCTCACTCTCCGATGAATACATCAGCAGCTTTTGGGACTGGAGCACCCAAGAATTGAAACACAAATCTTCGGATTAGTAGATGACCTGCTCTACCTCCAGAACAAAAGCCACCCCGATAGATTTACATACAGAAATGTCCAACTTCTGAAAAGTATCCTAAAGTACATGCTCAGAACTCGGTTGGGACTCTGCTGAAGTGTCACTCAAGCCCAGATTGCTTTGATAGCAACCTTTAGCTCATCCATGTTTGTGGGTGTTTGTCATCATCTCCTGTGTTCTTTGTGGGGTTCTGCAGTAGTCCTGGCACTGTGGGCAGGTGCTGGGAGAGGAAATTGGCATCCCCATTAAGCTCATTGACAGATGGAAGCATGCAGTGCTCTTAAGTCTCCTGATGGATGGCTGCTCAGTCACTGTAGACCAGTCAACACCAGCAGATGAAATGCACAAGTACTACTTTTTTTTTTCTTGGCTAACCATATCTATAAAGTGAATTAGTTCTACTGACAGAGACGTTTGTATTGTTCGTGTATGAATCGAGCCCTTAGTGAAACTGCAATCTAGTGTAACTTTGTGTCTGTGTAACTTGTTGGGGGTGGAAGGCTTTCTAAAGCTTGCCTTCATTAGCTTTAATTGGTAATCCTGTACATGCTTCTTTTATTTTTTTACATCCTGGAGAAAACTGAAATGAAAGTTAATTCAGGGTCAAACTTTGTAAATATTTAATCTGAGTATCCATAATTGGAACGGAAGAGATGACATATAAATAACAATTTGCTGACTCAAATGGTAAAAGGGAATGAAACAAATCAAATAAAATACTGAGTGAGCAGAATGAGCTTTAGCTTTGTGGATTTCTTTGAACAGTTTGTCCCTTGTTGCCTTTAATGGCTGGTTTTAAATTGGGGCCAGACAGGTCGTGCTGATTTATGCTGGATGTCACCTGTGCAGTGCAGCCTTCTGCTCTCTTCCTGAGAACAGCTTCCTGTCTAATCACAGCGCCTCATTACCGCTGCGGCGCTGCAGATGGGGAGAGTGAAAAAGGTTCTTGACCCAGATCGAGTGCTGGGGTCATCCATGTTTGTAAGAGAGAGAGGAAGGAAAAAAGAAATCGCATCAGACCAGGATTATTATAGTTTTTATTTTTATTTGTTTTTTGTCCTTTAACTTGAGTTTATTCCCAGTTTCCAGAGTGGCTTTGTTGGTTTCAGTTCAGTTTTCATTGTTTGTCACTGTTGCTCGGTGTGGAGCACAGGTGTGGCTCACTGAGCTGGCGACCTTTGTGCCAGAAGGTCACAAGGGCTCGGGTTTGATTCCCTCGGCCACTTAATCTGTGTTGTTCTAGCGGATAAGCAGGCTGTGAAAATTTACCAAAAACCATAAAAACTTCAAAAAAATTGTAGAACAGACAATAGCTTTCATTCATGGATTTAAGTTTAGAGTAACTGTCTCCATGTCGCCAGCAACAGCAACTCTTTAAGATTTAGGTGAATTTGCAGCTGCTTCCACATCGAGGAGGCTGCAGAATTTTACCGCTTTTATTTTTCCAAATTCTCCATGATAGACAGTATTTACTGCCTATATATAAACAACATCAGCACTATATTTAACAGCAATATAGTACAACAGAAGTAGAAAGTAATGTGAACTTTTCCTACAAAGCTGGTATATTTCAATCTGATTTTAAGCTGTTAAACAGATATTTGGAGCTGCTTTGACCAATCCCAGCTAAATTTTTCAGTATGCTTTAGGGACAGATGTGTCCCCACCTGGGTTCCAGGCTCACTGGTGACTCTGGGTTGGATGAGCGGTTAGGAAACAGTTTACCAGTGCCTCATTAACCACTGCTAAAACATGCACACTAGCTTTTCAGGCAGCTAAAATATTCCAGTTTGATGGGGCTCATTTGGTTTGGAGATGTTGGCAGCCTCAGTTTCCAGATGGGATCCAATCCAAAGGGGAACGTTCCTGTATATGTTGCATTTAACTGCCGTCCTTGAAGTGACACATAATGACATGCAACCATTAAATATAAAAATATACACACCTGAACTGCTGCCTGGAGCAGTTTGGACTGGTATCTGTCAGCCACACTGGGATTGTTTCTTAAATCACCTGCATGGAGTATATAGGTCACAGTTTTTCAGGCCTCCTTCTTACACATGCATCATGTTCAGCAGAACAGTAATTAGTAAGTAGGAGGCTGCTGCTGCTGCATTTATCAGTAGGTCATCATACAGAAGCACTCAGTCATGGTTTACTTTTGCCTCCATAAGACAAAAGAGCTCATACTGACCGGGAAATAGACAATAACAGCTCACCGGCATTGTGGGAAAAATCATTCTGACTTACAGAAGCTACTCATTAACACGCCTTTGTGCATCAGCTTCCATTTTCAGCTGCTAACAATAGACGAGAGGTTTCCTCGATGAGCTGGGTAATGCCAGCCTCATGAACAAAACACGTTTGTCAAATCTCAAGGTTCACCGTAACACCATGACAGGTCTGCCCGTCCAAGAGCGAGTCAAATTCTTTACCGATTCTTTGACACTGAGTAACACAGTCACATAGTTTGCCTTTTGCTTGGTTAAAAGGTAATTCTTCGTGTTGCATAAAATTTTCTTTAGGTGTCTTGTGGAACGATTTTTGGATAAAATGCATCCAAACCTCATTTGTAGGTTAATTGAAACAAAACTTGAAGCTAAAACAAGGCGTGAACAAGCATCTTAGTAAAAAAAAAAAAAAAAGGACAATGAAAATGGAGGACAATGAATATATATATATATATATATATATATATATATATATATATAAATAAAAAATATAAATAAGCTGAAAATGAAAGCTGAAACAATATTGTCCACATCAAAATCTAAAATCTAATCAAAATAAAGCTGAAAGTTTCTAGTTTTTGACATTTATGACAATGAAAATAAAATTTTTTTTATAATTTTTAATCGTTATTATTGTTATTGTTATTATTGTTGACTCATGAAGAACATGTTCAGTAAGAATTGTTGATTGAAAGCTAAATGCAAAAAAACAGCAGCATCTAGTGGTGGACACTGGTAATGCAGGCTTTTCCTCTTTAGGTCTTCATGTTCCCAAAGGTTCCTTAATCTTCTTCTTCAGTGATTGACATCAAGTTGGACAAACCGCAGGAGCCCCCGACCACTGAGGGCGGCTGTTCCTGTTAATGCTCTGCATCCATCCTGAGGGGGAAAAAAAGAAAACATCATTTACACCACATGCTTGTTTTGTTGCTTCCTATTGGTTAACCGCAGTTGACTTTGCACGTTGCGAATCTGGCCTCCTCACCTGACGACTGGTCATCGGTTGGAGTGAGCAGTGTGTGGGTTTGGTTCGAAAGTAGCCTGGTTTTATTAACAAAACTGCCAAGTTTAAAAAAAAAAAAAGAAAAAAGAAAAGAAAAATCCTACAACTTGCTAAAAAAGGATGTTTGTGGAGGAGAGAACACCAAGTTGCTTTATGTGTACATTTTTTAAAGAGTTTCCCCAGTTTCTTTTCTATTTTTGTATTCAGGGAAATCTCTCCGGAAAAGAGTCATTCCATAAAAATCAGTCGATGCCTCCCACCTGGCCCCCTCTGCTTTTTTCTTTTAAGTGTAGAATAACATTAGTGTTTAAGTGTTAGTTAAGTGTTACAATAGCATTAGTGTTTAACACATACTATGAATATTTTCTGAGTTACAGACCCCTAAAGTACATTTTTTATTTCACCTTACTGATTTCTGTCTGTTATAAAAGTTCAGGAGATGAAAAAAAGCAAATCAGTGTTAGGCTGTCAACATGATAGGATCTGTAGAGTGACAGAAATATCATTGGTATTTCTAGTAATTCAGTGGAGAAATTAAAAAAAAAAAAAAAGTGAGATATGTGGCTGATCCAAATAGGTTATAGCATCTGAAATGTGACTTACATTTTGATCTTCTTGTGAGTCCTCCTGTGATAACACGCTTGAATGTGGCTCATGAAACAACATTGGTGTTGTTATGTTCTGTGAAATGGGTTAAACATGTCAGCCTATGTAAGCCTGAAAATATTCATAGTCTGAAGGTAGAACTCTGCATGACTTCAGTAAATATCTTGAAGTTACTGTACATACACAACGTGCTGACTCTGAGGGAGCCAGGTGGGAACTTTTTAAGATTTTGTTGATTTATTTTTTTGTTGTTTTTCTTTTTCTTTGTTTTCTTTTTTGTTTTTTATGGAATGACCCAACAAGCTCTGTGTGTGAGAGCTGGACAAGAGACGGTAGGCTTGGATATATTTTTATGGATGCCACTGCTGTTATGGGCAAATGCAGAAATCCCCCAAACTGTAACCACTGAAAACTTGTGTAACTCCTAATAGACCTTTTTTTCCCAACTTCCCTTCTGCCCATAACTCAGGTGGGATCCATAACTTGGTGTTTGAGTCATTACAGGACAAAGTTAACTTCTCGAGTATCTAATGCATGCCTAGTTTTTAAGCATAGGTACTGTTTACCCGTGTACACAAGTTTGAATATGTAAATGGTAACATTACACCCGTGACTCAATGCACTCGGATGACGACTAGTCCAAGTCTTTTTTTTTTCTGTCTGTTTGTTTACGAACTGGATTTGTATACTTGACTAGAGGATATGTTTTTGTCGTGTGTGTGTGCGTGCGTGCGTGTGTGTGGGTGTAAACGTGTGCTTTCTGCATCGGCAACGTTAGAATGCAGTCACATAGAGGGCCACTGACAAGTCGCATCATCCTCGCCACAATACGGCAACTTCGGGGTCACTGTTTTCACCTGTCAGCTGCTGTTGCATTGTGTGGTATCTTGGTGTTTGTGATTATGATGCACATACAGTGTACTTACTGTAAGCGAGCAACGGAGGATCAAAGCCCTCGCCTTGGGTCACAGAGGACAGGCTAAAGTTCCCTGATGACCGGTTCTGTGTTCAAACCGACCTTTAACATTGTAAATCAGTTTCATTCCTGACAATAGACTAATTTGCACATGTAGACCTTTCAGGTTAATATGAAGTTATGAGAAGCTTCATGGTAAATGTACAGTCACTTAATTCAAAGACATTTCTGATTGTCATAGAAACTGTCGTTTCGTGTTCCCACTGAGATGAGTTTTTTTTTGTTGTTGTTGTTGTTTTTTATGTTTGTAGTATGAGGATCCATTTGTGCCATAATTATGTTCACACAAAGACACACTAAGCATTTGTCAGCTGTGTTTGCAATGCATGCAGTGCAAACAGGCTTCCAACAGAATCTTGAGGCAAATGATTGCAGTGATTCTGTGACTGTGAAGCGACGTAAAAACTGCTGTCGGTATGATGGTGAAAAACCAACCATGGACAGACGTTGACTCTGGCTTCTCGTAAAATAAAGATGCAGTCAGACTGTCTCTTAAACTAATATAAGATAATCCATAGTCCAGTGATGAGGTGAGGTTGCGTCTCTTTCATTTGTTTTTTTGATCAAAGTCTAGAGCAAAGTCAACTGATGATTATTCAGTGCCAAAAGTCTGCTGAAGTTCTATAACCTCACCTGATCATTATTTTTCCATCATTTATGCTACAGAGCTGGCTTTTTAAAAGATTTTACTGTGTTACATGTCAAAATGCTCTTCCCTAAAAGCTCAGACTCACTTAGTATTTAATTCAGTTCAGGCACAGCCGACTGAGCGAGAGCCCTTCGGTCAACTAGGTGTCTGTGCAGACGAAGAAAAAGTCACAAGTTTTCCCTGGATGAAGGATCCCTAGCTTTTGTCTGGAGATCTCTTTTAATTTTTCTGCTTTGAAAGCACCCAACAGTTGGTGCTCCTTTACACGCCTGTGGCTGCAGTGCAGGTTTCAAGTTTCGAGTTTTATCGTCATATAAAGGAATGGAAAAATCATAACCAGCAATGAATGCCCTGTACTTAGAGGCACACGTGTCTGATGCCCACCCTGCAGCCGAGGTGGGTCAGCAGAGATCTGCTGCTGTTGGGCAAAAACACCCACTAGTCTGGGACTGACTCTGCTCCAGATGATGCCATGACGTCATGTGTCTTTCTATTTATTTTATCCCTTGTAATAAGTATAAATCCTATATTGGATGAGGCTCTCGTCTTTTTTAAGTGCTGCTCTGCTTGTCTCTCGTTTTTGTGAACAGACATGAAAGTTTAAAAAACGCGGCCAGTTTTTTCAAATCCGGTAAAACGAGCAGGGCGACTTTTCGGGCATGTTTTGGCCACATAGACAGCAGCCGTACAAATGTAATTTTGACACCAGTGGATCCTCATACTAGCACCTAAACTGACTGCTGCTGTTTGTATGATGCAAGGTTGCAAACGGCTCTTAAAAATGTCCAGAGTCGTAGGATTACGTGGCGGTTGTGAAGTCAGTCAGAACACTACTTTGACTTGTCTTTGAGGTGAAATCTTTCCTGCACTTTTTAAGAACATGTTTTAGATTTAGAGTGACGATGTTGATGTTTTAGAAACATGGTTAAAAAATAATAATATTTACTGTGTCTTAGAGTAGAATCAAACATGTAGGAATTGTTCACGTTCACACAAAAAAAAACCACACAAAAAAATAAATGGGGGAGCACTCTGGTGAAAGCTAGTGAACCTTTCTAACCCACATAATGAGCCAAATAATAAGACTAGTGAGAGACGGGATTGGTCAAATATGATGGGAGATCTGGACTGGAACATACTGTTTTGCAGGTTGGATTTTAAGTTTGAATCCCTCAAAATGAAAGTCTTGTAATGTTTACTCTCTTTGTGTTGCTGCCTCGTGAGGAGGGAGGTATTTATGTTTCAAATCACAGCAAAATGATTGATCATTACACACTCACACACTCGTATTTATTCCCCTTCGATATAAAAGTCCACCTTTGTTTCCTGTTAACATTTCTCCTGAAATGGACCAAGTGATGCAGCAGATGTCTTGTTGGGGGAGGCGTTGTGTGTTTGAGGATGTGGGGGGGGGAAGCCCTGTGCTCTGGCTTTCCATTCACACTGTACAGAAATCTAGCATGTCTCTCCAAATGATTAATAAAGATGTCTTATTACCAAAGTCATGCACGGGACTTTTCTTAAATAAACTTTACTTCTTCGTTTCTTTCTTCCTTAGCTTTGGAGGACCAAAGCTGTAAAAATCCAAAATAAATGAAATAAATAAAACATTTTAATAAGATTTGTGTGGGGGTGCCTCCCAGGTGGGGGCTTTCAGGTATGTCTTACTGGAAGAGGCCCCAGGTAGGCCTACACTGGAGATAATATCCCAGAGGAGCTGAAGGAAGTGGTCGGGGAGAAGGAGATCTGAGCCTCTCTACTTGAATCACTGCGCTCATGAACTTTATAAACGGCTGAAAATAAGATTAATTAAAAAATATAATTGCAAATACAATGTATTTATATATATTTTAAATAATTGCTACCTGATTGTATCTTTATACTATATTTAGTTATTTTAATTTTATATTTTTAATAGGTCATTTATGTATTTCTTTATATAATTTTAATTTGACAGTTTTGGCCATTTGTACTTAGCCAGAGAAAAAACAAAGACTATATAAAAGATGGACATGGCTGTCATCGTTCTTGAAACAAGGACGTAGAGCTGCTATAAAACAATCTGTAAACGGTCAGAGCATTTCCAACCCAGATCCAGTCCCACCTACCTAAAAAAAAATAAAAAAAAATAAAAAATCTTAGTTTAAGTCTTTGTTGGCAGCCTAAAAAAGCAATGATACAGTAAATTAAAAACTTCTTTTTGTATTACTAACACAAAATATCAAAGGTTTCCTTTATACACACTGGATAAAAGCCAGACTTTCAAAAGGTGTCTGTCTTAAATTTTAACCTTTTGAAAACTACAACACAAAAAAATATGGGACGCAATAAAAACCCTGAGATGATTGGATAATGCTAAAACTGCTGTACTGTCATGACTTTAAGCTTGCTGTTATGTGCACTCTCTCATTGTGTAGGTCACAATAAGGAATTATTGTGTCAAGTTATCACACGTGTCGTGGCATGCATGGTTTCTACTTTGACTCAATAACGATTATCTCCAGTTTCTACTCATGACGGTTTGCTGATTTCATTGCTGTTTCCAGCTGTAAAACAGAAACTAAATGGTGACTCTTTCTAGGCCACCTGTGCAGGTAATAACGTAGTGTTTCAATCACAAGAATGAAAGTTGATCTTTAATTTGTTTAATTAATCCCAGACGTATTATTCTGTACTGCGAGTGTTTGTGTGAATTCAGATACTCAAACAGGAATGTACTATTGTTTGCAATGCAGTACTGAGGAAATGATCTTACACCATGACGTTGTTGCAAAGTTTCCCCGCTGGAGCTGAAAATATTTTTGCGGCTCCGGGGTAAATAACTGCCTCATTAATCAGTCTGACCAAAGAAACCTGCAGGTGCTTACGCGGGCCTTCAGTTTTTAGGTTGGTGTAATTTACCACAGTATTTAATTCTGATGCTAGGCCTAAATTATCCTCCAGGAAAAGTGTAATTTTATATTTTAGCATTCCAAATCTAACTGAAGTCAGTTATCTACATTATCCCACCACTGCTGAGACAATCTGGGAGTTGTTTCCTGTTCTGTTCAGCTTTAATCTTGGGTATTACCACCATCAGGCCTGCACTGAGAGCCAGTAAATACATTGCAAAACTGAAACTGGTTCTTTCCCATATACACAATCATGCGTGTGCGTGTTTGTTTGTTGCTGCCTTCCTGATACATTCCCGTCCAGCCCGCCCCCGTGGCTGCCAGCTTGTTTTGAACTTGGAAGCAGCTTCCTGTTTGGCAGTCATTTAACACTTAAACGTGGGAATATGGTATCTAACGGCAGAATAACACACCGCCTGCCAATACATGACTAAGAGTGTGCAGGCTAACAGTTGAGTCCAAACCAGTGTGACAACTAACAGATTTTCAGCTCCATCCAAACAGCACTGACCTTAATGTGACTGAGACAACAAACACATCATAGTCCTCTCAACGTATCTTCTTTAAAATATGTCGGGCGGGTTTAACGTGCACATAAGGTGGAACAAAAAGAAAGTGATGATCCAGTTTGCAGATATCATTGAACGTGGAATATGTGCCAGATGCTCGGTGAATGGAGTTTTATAATCCACTTTCGTGGTTGAATGAGTCTTTTGTGGCAGGTTTTTGTTGTGCGTCTTCTCCACAGAAATTATATTCAGAAATCCCCTCCTGGCTTCACTTTCTTCACTCACTTAAATACTTCATGTGTCATAAATGGTGCATGCGGTAAAGGAGGAAAGCTCATGATTCTTTCAGATGTCAATAAAACCCAATGGAAACTTGTTTCAAAAATAGTTTTATTAAATACTTCATGTCCTAGCTATCATAAATACAGAAAACAATAAGTTATGATGGCTATTCAGGAGCTGAAATGGAGAGGGGACCATCTGTTCTGAGGGGGTCTAGGTCTACGGGTGTTAGCCGCTCTGGGACAGCTGAACTAAATCCCACAGCAACGGCTGGGAGAATTAATCCTAGAATAAATAATGGGGAGACGGAGCACCTTTGGCTGAGGACAAAACCGTGTCCTGACAGGATCACAAATGAATCCTCCTCCCCCAGCGACCACAGCTTCCCTTCAAAGTTGTGTCTTCTCTTCCTGAGAGCGGCCACTTGTCAGTTTTCGTATTTTTAAAAAGTCTCTTCTGTTGAAAGTCTGCGCCAGGATTTCATTTCCCTTTAAGATTAAACAAACAGAAAAATTTAAGTGCTCATTTTTACTAATAATCTGTAAATAAAAGCTACAAACTCAGGACGTACACATTGCTGCCAGACACGATTCTCTCCTGGTGTTGCTTCGTCAGGCTGAACCTCCTGAAGAACGTGGGCAGTTTGAGCTTCGCTCTGGCGGATCTCGAGGAAATGCTGAAAAGAGAAAAGACTCTCGTGTCAGACTGGGCTTTGGGAAGAATGCTGTAGAGCCGAGGCGCTAATGAGAAGCTGTGTGGACAAATGGACTGCTCGGCACTAATGTGTAAATGACTCGGTATGACAGGAATTTTATATTCAGCACTCCCTCCAAAGAGGTTTTGTTCTCATTTTCTGCCATTTAAAACATTTACAGTCCTCAACTTCCACGTTGTAATGTTTAAAGACTCAAAATGATAAACCCACCATTCTCCTTGTAACTGTTTATCTTCTATCCTCTCCTGTGCAGCTGTTTGCTTCTCTCCGTCCTCCTCTTCCTCTTCTTCTCTTACGTCCACATCCTCCGGTATCTGGTCCCACAGCTTGCTGTTGACCCACAGAGCTTCTCGAAGACCTCGACCTCGGCCTATGCAGGTCACCCGGCGACACAAAGGGCAGCCCACGGTGAGCAGACCGTTCCTCTCCGTTGACATCCTCTCCAGACACGAATCGCAGAAGGTGTGCCTGCAGTGGAGCACCCGGGGGATCCTCTCCACCCGGGAGTAGGGCAACAGGCAGACGCTACATTCGCCATCCTCACAGAGAACCATGGTCAACCCCGACAACTTGTGGAATGAATGATTTTTCTACAAAATCTAAATTTTTAATGGGTGTGAAAAGGCTTTCTGCAAGTCCGGTGTTTAGAAACAATGGTGAAGATGATGGCTTCTGCAGGTCCCAAGCTCACCAAAGTGACTCTCTAATACATTAAAAAAAAAACATTTTTATTAGCTATTAGAAGCATTGCTGCATCAAATTTAAGTTACATTTGTAGTTAAGATGTCCAATTAAGATCTAATAATTTAATATTTAAATAAAGGTTAATCTGGATTATTGTAGGATTATTGATGTTCTATTCCAGACAATGGAGCTGATTAGAAAGGACAGCAATATACCAAAATACACTACCATCTACTATCTTATGCTGATTTGAAAGAAAAATGTTTCAATAATAATAATAAAGAGTGTACTTACAGCTGGCCTTTGCGTGTAATTTATTGTCCGTCTTTGGCTGCACAGCTCAGCCTCTCTGCAGTAAATGGTGTCAGAAAGCCGGCTCGTCTGCCTCCTGTTAGGAGTGTCTGTTGGGTTTGTGGGGGCGGAACAGAAACGTCTCTAGCTCTTTCTCTTTCTCACGGCCCCATACCCACCCAGCATAACAGCTGGGGAAGCAGAGCGGCTGGGACGCTCTTTGTTCAGTGTTTGACAACAGGCAGGTGGAGAAACGGGGAAATGACGCAATGGAAGGCGGGTGTAGTCAAACAGAAAAAGTAATCTAGTTAGCTTTAACATTAAAAACATCCTTATGTTTCAAGATAAATTGAAAAGGGTTGATATCCTTTAGGAAAAATAGAAAAGGAGGGCTCGTCCGGGATTTGAACCCGGGACCTCTCGCACCCAAAGCGAGAATCATACCCCTAGACCAACGAGCCAGTTGCAGGGAATCCCGTGGTAGCGTTTTTATATGTTAACACATCCATGAATGTACTTAATCAACAATCATCGCATCGCTATAAGAGAATATAATCGCAACCTCAATATAAGGACTAACCGATGTCAGCAAATTCCTGAAAACTGTTTGGACGGAATCGACGTAAGAAATATTTTTCCTTCCAAAAATACAACTGACCACAAAGAGTAGGGACCCTACACTATTTTCTTGGTTTCTACCGTGACTGGCACAGCATATAAATCACCGGTTCTGAGACCGTCCTACTTTGGCAAATCGTCCTATACGTACGATAATTTGAAAGTGACTTCTGACAAACCGTAACCATAACCCTAATCATAACCATAACAAATATTCACATTGGCCTAAAAAAATGAAGTCAATTTGGGGTTTGTGTTTTTGCGCACGCGTGGCGCATGCGCAGAAACAACGGGTAGAGTTTTTAGTGTGGTGGGACGGATTCCCAGAACACCAGAACACAACCACAAGCCAATTCAGAAGTGAAAACGCGCATTAGCTTGAAAACTGGTAGCAGTGCTGACCACTTACGTAGACTCCACAAAAATTCACTGCAGATGTTTGAAGTAAATATGTCAACAGTCCTTAACGGTACAAAAATTGGGCTCGTCCGGGATTTGAACCCGGGACCTCTCGCACCCGAAGCGAGAATCATACCCCTAGACCAACGAGCCACGTGTTCATAGAATGTCTGACAATATCCTTTAATCTTCTAAGAAGCCAACAAGATGACCTATATTATGATAATATTTGTTAAAAAATCGTTACAGGCAACAGGGAATTTCCAAATACGAACTTTCATAGCTAGGCGTGTGGATAACAGGTCTGTTTTGAGTATTTTAAACAAGCTGCTTCCTGTGCTCTGAAGTTACGTACAGCGTGTTGACATCACATGCAGTGGTGGAGTTACCGCCATACCTCAGGAAGCGCGCTGTTCGGCAGTCCAGCTAGTGATGTAAACAAATAAAGTTGGATGAGTTGACACGGACCAGCCACAGCCAGCAGCTAACGTGAGCTAACAATGCTGTAAGCAGAAACCACCTCCGTGTAGCAGTGAGGTCAGCCATGGTTTAGCTCGCTGTGTATTATGGGTTGCTAGTAACGTGTATGGTTGCTAAGTTATAGTAAACTTCTTGCGTGGGGAAAGGGCACGTGAAGCACCCGTAAAGCAAGTCCGCTTTAAGTTACTAACAGGGCTGACGTTACTTTGAACCAGATGGAGGCTTTTCTGGGGTCGATGCACAGCCCTGATCTGAGGTAAGTTGCACTGCGCTTAAAGAACTAACTTGGGCCATGAGCATTTACAGAAATTACACCCTTTTCATTATTTGGCTTTGTCTTTCAGCTCAGTCCTTTCATCGTGTGAGCCGGAGCTTCAGGAACTGATGCGACAAATTGACATCATGATCAACGATCAGAAGAAGAAGTGGGAAGATGAGAACCGCGCCTTGGAGCTCAGGCTGAAAAGTAGAGAAGAGGAACTTTTAAACTCAAGGAGCACAATTGAACGGAGGGACCTGGAGGTGAAATAGAAGAGCCTAAGAGTTTATACTAAACAGGAGCAAAGTTCTAAAAGATAAATGATGATGTGTACACGTGTTGATCCAGTGTTGGTACTCCTCCCTCGATCCTGTTAGTGATGTTTGTGGACAGGATGTCAAAGTGTAGCTGGTGTGAGGTGGTGTCCATTGTGGGAACCTCAAAATCACATCCCTGTGTTGTGCAAATGATCAGATCAGCGAAACTTCAAGATATAAATATAAAAGGACATACGTATTAACATTAATGTTTCTGGGACATTAACAGGTCAAAGGTGCTGCTAGGTGTGCACATATACTTTGTGGCAGAGTGCAGTGAGGTGTGTTTAGTCTTGATCAGTATGTGTGGGTCTGACTCAAGTAGATGAATTAAAGAGTCTGATAGCAGCAGACTCTCAGACAGTGAGGTTAAAAGAATCTCCAGGCTGATGAGCTTCACGCCGACTACAGATTCGGCATTCCTGATGAGGTTATTCAGTCAGTTTGCATCCATCAGATATTGTTCTTCATCACAGCATGACCATCAGCATGCACTGGAGCAGTTTGCAGCCAGGATGAGGGCATGCACCTACAAGTCTGAGGCTATGATCTTAGTCACAAGTGATGGGAACATGGAGTGTGATGTGCCTGCAAACTCCTAAAGTGCGTGCTGAAATCTGGAGAATGACCTAACGAGTGTGGCGGTAGATACAAGCAGCTGAAGTGAGTCTGGGCGTAGCGGTAGGATTAGGAGCCAGGACATCTGGAGGGAGCTCAGAGTCGAGGCACTGCTCCTCGCTGTTAAAAAGAGCAAGTTGAGATGGCCTCTAATCAGGACACTTGCTCCCTTTTGAAGGTTTCCCAGCGGCGTTGCTTTGTCTGCTGCCGCCACAAAGCAACGTCAGATGAGGAAAAGAAAAATGGATGTTGTTGATATGATTAAATTAGCCTTTATTTAAGTAAAACTAGATTTGGATCCTTTATTTTTGTTGATGATGATAAAATTTGTAGATTGTGAACCTGGAATTTTTGTGGGGCACCAACGATGAAGTGGGGTGGTGCGTCAAGGCTCAGTGTGAATAAATAAAGAGCATTTTGAGTAGAGACCAAAAATAAAAATATGCAGCTGGTAATGAGCATAGCCTCAATATAAGATAGTTGCTAACACAGCTCATAAATTGAGTGCTCATATTAACTCTTTCCAACACCATTACTGTCCTCACCCATGACTGTAGATTGGATTACTCCGCAAGCAGCTTGAAGATGTCAAGACGGGTCCACAAGAGTTAGCCGCCAAGTACGAGCAGCAACTGCGCAAACTCCGTGAAGAGGTGCGAAAACTTGTCTGTTACAAATCTTTTCTGCTTTTGCTTGGGCAGAAGTTTACAGTTTTTCTGTTTGTACTCACTCTCCTGCATGATTTCAAATATAGTAAGTGCGTTTCTATTCCTGCAGTTGGATAAGTTAAAGAGAAGTTACCATAAGCTTCAGCGCAAACACCTCAAGGACGCTAACGCAGGAGTGAAAGAGACAGACCTCCAGAAGGTGAACCCTGACATCACCCCAGTCATGCCATTGGATTGCTGCCGTCTTCTGGGTATGTGAGGTATAATGAAGCTCCCCTCTCTCTGCAGGAATATCATCAGCGCTCTCTGGAGTGGGAGCAACAGCGCACCCAGAGCCGGCAGGAGCTCACAATCCTGGAGACCGAGAATAAGAGCTTGAAAGATGAGCTCTCACACATAAAAGTAAGTTCAGTGACTTCAGCATGTAAAGAAAGCAGAGGCTTGTTTGTTTTATTCACCACGTGTTTTCTGTTGTTTCCAGTCCCAGTGGGCAGCGCACCAAGTGGAGAGGGAGCACAGGGATTGCTGTCTGGAGGTGCAGCGCCTGCGCTCTCAGCTGGAAAAAGCTCAGAGAAGTCTGCACACGCAGGAGCTGGAACTGGAGCGTCTCCGACCACTTGAGAGTTGGAAGGTAGGTTCAGAAACCTGGGGAAGGTGATAGGACTGAAGATTTTCAATTACACAACACTCACAACAAGTTTCTCCGACATGTATTAAGCCTGAAAGAAAATGAAAAAGACTTTAGTCTACCGATCAACTTTATCAGTGTCGAGAAACTGAGCTTCAACATTTAATCCAGTGCCCATAAACCTCTTAATGTTGATTTTTCAGTTAAGCATTTACAAGCTCAAAGTTCCTCATAGGTGCCAGGTTAAAATATCTTTTAATCAGCTGATGATCCGCTGTTTTGCAGGTGCTTTCTGAGGAATGGGAGGAGCTGGACTCCCAGGATGCTTTTGTGCGGCAAACCAGTCTTGAGCGCCAAAGACTTCGTAACGAAACAGCCAGATTCAACCAAGCACTGCAAGCTAAAGATCAAGTCATTCGGTGGGTGTATGTCTAGTGATGTAGTTCAGCAACTTATACAGAAGGGGGCGTACTGCGTCCACACTGTAGGCAGGATATTGCTTTGTAGCACTGTAGCTTTCCAAGTGACTGACTCTGAAGTATCTGCAGCCAAAACGAGAGCTGATCAAATTCTTTAAATGCTAAGCAAACTGGCCATCTACCTGCAGACTGTGTCAGTTGTAGATGTAGGGAGTGTGAAAAATGTGGTATAACTGGTCTGTGGGCTACTCCTGCTTGTGCTGTTGTTGGTCTGTCAGCGACTGTTAAATACGACCCGAGTGTTGAAAACCACAACAAGTGTCCACTGCAGCCACGGTCTGTACTTTTCATACTGTAGTTTTTCTAATCTTTAATGATTGTTTCATGGTTTTCCCGTCCCTAGTGAACAAACCTGTTTATTTAAAATTACAACATCAGTAATGAAGTGATACTTTTATCCAGCCTGCATGAATCAACACATCCTCCCTAACATCTTTTCTTCATCTTCTGATGTTTTCTGTTGGGAAAAACAATTAGCTATTGTCCATCATAAAGGTTGCCATCCTGTGAATGTTTGCGTGATGTTCTTGTGCAGCTCTCTGGAAGACTGTCTGGTAGCTCAGGGCTGCACCGGTGTGGAAATCCTCAGACGAGAGCTGGAGAAGACTGCAGCCAAGCTCCAAGGTGCCCAAGCATATCAGGGTCATCTCAAGGCTGAACTGGCATGTCTCAAAGAGAGGTAATGTTAGTCCGCCCCTTCCTGTAGTCCAAAACCCAAGTTAGTTTTTTAGTCTTTTACTCCTTTTAGTCCTGTCTTGTGCTGAAGCAAATAGTGAGTGAGTGGGAATGGGGTGCGCCTGATTTATATCACAAGAAGAAAAATTACAGACCGAATCACTTTTCTCCAAATCAGACGTATTTTAGGATGTAGCTATCAGGAGAAAAGGAACCGTGGGAGCAAAAAGTTGCAGAGTGATGCTAATATTTTTTAGTCCTTGTGTGGGAATATTGAATATTTATGCAATGTAGCTTTTGAATGTCTTTGGACCTCGGTGATCCTTTTTAAATGTGTATATGCACTGAAATCGACCTGAAGTAAATTAAGAAAAAAAAATGCAGAGCACACAGAGTTGTCAGTGGATTTCATTCAGATCTTTTTTCTGTGCGAGTCATTGCTTTTATTTCTCTGGACTCAGGCTGCAGGTGGTGAGTAAACAGAGAGATGACAACTTGAAGACGGAGCAAGAACTGCGAAGCCTGAAAGCGGAATGTGACTCTTCTATGGCTGAAGCGAAAAGGGTCTGTGTTTTTGTTTTTGTTCATTTTTTTTTTTTCATTCTTGTTCTTGTTGTTTAACATCAGCTCTGCGTCACTACCTCATGTCCTGCCTACGTTTGATCTACAGCTTAGAGAGGACCTTGAGCGGGCCAGGCAGACTCACAGCGGCGAAGTTGAGGGAATGAGAAAGGAGGTGTCAAAGCTGACCAGCGAGCTGCACGAGCGCGACCTCGCCGTCGCCAGTCTGAGCGCCTCCTCGTCCAGCATCAAGCAGCAGCTTCGCGATGAGGAGGAGCGATCAGAGAAGAAGTCTGCTGAGCTCAAAGTGAGTTAATTCAGTTGAATGCAGTGCCAGTTCACAAAAACAGTGATTATGTAGGTAAAGACTTCTTCTAGAGAGAAAACTAGAATGATCAGACGAGCCTCTGTGAGCAGCAATCCCTTTAAAAATGGAGATTTTCCAAGGCCCCTTAAAGCATCTTCTGCTAATAACAGCAAGTTTATAAATGATCTAGATTAATGGACTGCATGAATGCTGTACTGGGCAGGGACTGGACAGTGAAACTTGAAGCTTTTAACCAGAAAAATGGTAGACCCTTAATCAGAATCAGAATCAGAATCAGAATACTTTATTGATCCCTGGGGGAAATTATTTTTTGTTACAGTGCTCCATTTTAAACCAACATTAAGACAAGACAGACAATACGCTAACTAAGAATAGTACAATATATACATATATATACATACATAAGTCACTTATAAATAAATAGTTGGAAAAGAAACATGTGTAGCTGTAGCAGCAAACAGTGTGTTAAGTGGATGCGTTGTACAGGGAGATGGCCACAGGCAGGAATGATTTCCTGTGTCGTTCAGTGGTGCTTTTCGGTAATCTCAGTCTCTCACTGAACGAGCTCCTGTGACTGACCAACATGTCATGGAGTGGGTGGGAGGTGTTATCCAACATTGTCTTTATCTTGGACAGCATCCGCCTCTCCGACACCACCTTGAGGGAGTCCAGCTCCATCCCCACAACATTGCTGGCCTTACGGATCAGTTTATTAAGTCTGTTGGCATCTGCGACCCTCAGCCTGCTCCCCCAGCATGCAACAGCATAGAGGATCGCACTGGCCACCACAGACTCATAGAAAATCCTCAGCATTTTCTGGCAGATGTTGAAGGACCTCAGTCGCCTCAAAAAATAGAGACGACTCTGGCCCTTCCTGTAAAGTGCTGTGGTGTTTTTAGCCCAGTCCAGTTTATTGTCAATGTACAAGCTGATGGTGTAACGTCCTGTCCTTTGCTGCTCTCCGTTTGTGTAATCGGCTCTCTAGAGCACAGGTGTCGAACTCCAGGCCTTGAGGGCCAGTGTCCTGCAGGTTTTAGATGTGTCCTTGATCCAACACAGCTCATACAAATGGCTTAATTACCTCCTCAACATGTCTTGAAGTAGATCTGTGCGATATGACCAAAATCTCATATCCCCCTATAAGAATTCTATCGTCCCGATAACGATATAAATCACAAAAATGTAACATTTTCTGTAAATTCTGTGAATCTCGGGCAGCTCGACTTGCGGGAAGTGTTTCCAGCTGCGCGTCACGTAGCTGGAGTCGAGTGTTTTAACCGATGCATGAAACTATACATTTTTAGACATAAGTTGTAACGGCCGCCGTTTTCTTTGTGAGTATTTATTACACGGCGTGCTGCGGGGGAAAGCCTGTTCTAACGTTTGAGTCTAAGGTTAATTTTTTAGCACCTGGCGGCTCTTTTTTTACTTCTCATCCGTAAACAAGCTGCTCTTTCACGTGATTCAGTTTATTTTGAAAAGTCTGAACAGGATCTTGAGCTTTATTGTGAAAGGTTTACGTGGAACATAAACAAGTGGACATGCGATGGTGTTACCGTCGTTGTTGCTAACCACAACGCATAAAAACAGGTGCTTGTCCGTCTGTAGTGTTGTTATATTAAATATAAGAGATATAGAGAACTTTAAGAAATTAATATAGCCACTACAGTGTCCATCAAAACGATGAAAAAATATTGCCGTAAACAGTTTATTTTGAGACACCACGAAACAACCGATATCGAACAGCCCTATCTTGAAGTTCTCCAGAGGCCTGGCAATGAACTAATCATGTGATTCAGATGTGTTGACCCAGGGTGAGATTTAAAACCTGCAGGACACCAGCTCTCGAGGCCTGGATTTCGACACCCCTTCTCTAGAGTTTGTTTCCCACCTAAGAAATATTGGTACATTTATATTCAACATGAGGAGTATAATCAATCACAAAGGCTGAAAAATCTTTAACTCATGCGAATGGATTCATCTGTGTTCACATACACTTGCTTTCACTTTGCATTTAGTATAAATTTGTTTTTACAGGCGCTTTGATAAATAAGACACTTACTCACAAACCTCGATTTCCTGACGGCTGGTTTGCTATTTCTTAGCATTTATTCTGTATCTCTGGCAGATTAATGCAGCCTGTTTTATGCTAAATGTGAAATTATGTTGTATTCTTTGAGGTTCATCACATTTTTCTCATTCTTTCACAGATGACTCATGCACAGCTGGAGATGGTACAGGCTGAGAACCAGCACCTGAAAGGTCTGCTGCAGAGACTGCAGCCTCAGTCACCAAAGGTTTGTCTGCTTCGATATCAGTCATCACTCATGTTACAGACAGGAGCCTTTTCTTTGTGCCTCTTCTGTGCTTTTTTTACTAAGTCCGAATCACTCCTCTGTCGCTTTTAACCCCCTGAATCACTCATCGCTCCACAGAGGGGAGGCTCCCCGCTTGCCTCCCTGAGGGAGAGTTATGTGTCTTCTCTGAGCAGCCTGGAGCAGGAGAATCGGCAGTTAAGGCAGACACTCGCTGAGATGCAGTCACAACTTGAGGCCTCCAATCAGAACAGTCAGGATAAATATGAACACGCTGTGCTCAGCCATGCTGCGACTGACCAAGAGCAGCCTACGTATAACAGGTAGCGAGTATATGTACACAGACAGGCTACTTTCCATCAGCGGTCGCCTGTAAAAGAGGAAAATTTTCAGTATTTTGTAAAAACTAAGATATAAAGTGTTTTTTCCATATTAGATTTAAATAGTTTGGGGTGTTGTTTTGTCACAGGCCACAGGAGAACATGCAAGTCAGAAAAGCTCAGGCTCTAGAGAACACCACTCGCTATGAAGGAGAGATCCAGATGCTCTTTAAAGAACTTCAAACCTCGTCCAAGACGTCCACAGGTCTGTCCCGCAGCCAGTCCCAAGGTAGCAGGCCTCATTCATCTGCCTCCTCGTCCTCCAGCAGCAGCACCACAACAAGACTGTCCACGAGAAACTCTGTGCCGGTCCTAAGCTCCAGCAAATCTGCAGCTGATGGACAAAACTCGAGCCCGGGAGACTCTCTGACCAGCAGCGATAAAGAGATTTCTTCTCCCTCTTCCGAGGTGAGCCTCATCAAAATTGATGTCCTGTAACATTTAGTTTAGTTTTTTGGGGTGATGAATCCTAAAGTTGCATTTTTTTCCCCCTCTTTAGGACCTTTTGTCTGCATCGCTGACAGACACAGTGGTCACTCGTTTCCTGGAGGAAGAGAACCTACGGACTGAGGAGCTGCTGCAGAGTTTGGACAGCCACATCTTCGGGATGAAGGAGAAGAACAACAAGACGTTCTCCACGTTCCTGCACAGCAGCTCGGAGCTGGAGTCTGCCCAGATGTCAGTGCAGGATGGTCAGTGATGGAGTCACAACAGTGCCAGCTGTGTTCTTGGGCTTTATTATATCATCATGAATGATCGCAGATGGGTTAGTGCGTCCCTTGATTGAGTGTTTTTTCATATTTATGCCTCGAGTTAAACCAAGTGTTCCTTAACAACCGCCTGTAGTAAAGGTTGTAGGCTGTTACACTTGAATGTGTGTTTATCTGTGTGCTAGAAGAAGCTGAATGTAGATTACAGGTCTGAAAAGTGAAGCCAGAAAGCACAAGTGCCTTGAAGCTGTATTTTTTTTCTAATGGCCAGCAGGGGGCGACTCCCACAGTAGCAAAACAAATCCATTTAATTTGAAGTCTGGGAAAAATGGCCAGTGTCTCCCTTTGCCTGTGGCTTTGTGTAACACTTTCCTGATAAATCTATGGGCTCAGTCTGTTGCTTGAGGTCATAATGAGAACAACGTGATGTCTACTTCGCAAATGGTCATCCCCTTTAGTGTCCAGAAGGCAGTTAAACTTATATGCTTTAAGGCATGCCTCCCTTGTGATTGACAAGATGCTGCCCTAAATCCTGCACTGCAAGATTCAGGAAGCAGGAGGAATGTGTTCGAACACCACGTAAGTCAAATGTCCAGGTAGAAGGACAAGATGATGAAGTTTGAGTAGGAGAACTCGGTTGGTCCAAACTGCTGTTTTTGTTTTTTTGTTTTTCTTGACCTGCATATTTTATTTTGTCTGGAATGCAGCATCGATGGGACATTTGCATTTCCATCCAGACAGACTGACGGTGCAGCGAGCCAAAGGAGGGTCCATCCTCCCCATACGTCTGTCATAACTTAGAAAATACCACATCGTTTACACTGCGTCCATGATGGAGGGAGAGTCAAACACACACACACACACACACACACACACACACACACACACACACACACACACACACACACACAAACACAACCCATCATCAACACCCGTCTGCAGAGGCCCTCCAGCCCGTCGAGCGCAGGAATGCGTGCACCGTGCCAATGCTGGCATGGACCTTCATCCCCTGCGGCGTGCTTCGTCCTCATCATTAGAAAGCTGATGGAATGTTAATTTCTTCCATGTGCACCGGTGAAAAAGCCGAAGGGGGGCGTGGGGACAATTTACTGCTCTCCCAGTGAAGGACGCTCTGATCGAATGGAAATAAAGTGGGAAACATCTCGAGAAGTATGTGTCTTTCATTTTTGCCTTCATAATGTTACAATAACAAAAGAGAAGTGATGTTCAGCTGAGCTCGCTGACTTCTCACTTTGGTATTCGTGAGCCTGCTTTATGAGCGCTTAAAGCTCCAACAAACAGCGCTCAGGAATTTGGCAAGGCAGGCAATCCTCTGGCTCTCTGCAGAGGGAGGTGAAAATGTTTTTATATGTGCTGAGATTCCTTGAAGGGGCCTAAGTAAAAGGGAGGAGGAATTGATTTACTTATGTAATAATTCACAGAAAATAAATTCAGGCTGTAAGATGATTAGTTTAACGAACTGAAGTCTTTTCACCTTCTCGGGGTTGATGCTGGTAGCTTGATGCAGCACGAGAGGACACCTACCACCTCGAGGACTTGCTTTGAGGCAAGTCTTTGAGAAATTACTGCAAAAGCTATCTGGACTGGTGAAGTCAGCACCGCTCGGCATGACTTTGT
Organism: Copadichromis virginalis; assembly: GCF_057382275.1. Lineage (NCBI taxonomy): Eukaryota > Metazoa > Chordata > Actinopteri > Cichliformes > Cichlidae > Copadichromis > Copadichromis virginalis. The sequence continues at coordinate 13,917,809 of NC_140639.1, read as the reverse complement.
CATTTTGCTAAAATGGTGCCAAGCAAACTTTTAAAGCACGTTTGATCAAATTTGACTCGTTTTTATCGTTAACTGTTCAAAATACATCCTCCCTCAAAGTGGATGGATTTCAAGATGGCTGCAAAGTGATGAGAATATTGATGACTGTGCAAGAAATTATAATGAAGTCATCAGAGTCGGCCCTTTCTCCGTCCTTCATTACTTCCGCGATTCGTTTCAGACAAAAGAGAGATGAAGTGCGTTGACCTTGTTTCCCATCCTTTACCTCAGAGAACCAGCAGAGGGAGACATCACAGGTGGTTACAGATCTGCACAAGTCAATGGCAGCGCAGCTGCCAAGTTTAATTCTCCTGTTATCTGGTGATATGCTGTAATTCGGAGAGAGCTGTGTGGGCTCACAAGAGGGTCTAACACCTCACCGAACGTCCTTCGAAATACCAGACATCAAATACACATGCAAATTAGTGAATCCTCTGTGGGAATATCGGCTCACAGTTATCAACTGATCTTGATGGATTGAGATATTCAGGGTATTTGTTTGAGGAATTTCTGCTATCTGTAAGATCTTGTCACGGGAATAAAGAATGAAGCTTGATTGTTTGTGTAAAGGCTGACTTATCTCTGAATGGCTGAGGCAGTGCAGGTTCGTGGGGATTTCTCAGAGCAAACTGGGTTGATTTGCCAGCAGATTTTGAGATTTCTCAGCATTAAGTGGTTGCAAGCTTGTAGCATTGAAAGAGATTTTCAACCCTTTCAATGTTTGAACTTATCGGAGGTCAGAGATTGCTTTAGAAATGTTACCAAAAAGGCCTCAAATGTGGGTTTAGCGTGACTCAGACGGTTAATCGCTTCTCACACATTGTTGTACCTTGATGGATGTCATATTTAATATGTATTTTTATGAGTTGCTGAACTTCTTTCACAAGATAATAACTTTTCCCAGAATTGTTGCTGCCTGCATGTACTCTTTGTTGCACATTCCTCTCTGAACATGCCAGACGTGCTTCGCGTGTGTTCCACCTCTACTTCCAGCCATATCCCTCATATGACAGGAACGTCCCATTGTTCTTAAGAGTGTGTGTGTGTGTGTGTGGACAGTGTTGGGAGATGGGGGTCAAAGGGAGTGGGTGCAGGTTGCTGCTGGACTCTTCTCGTGCAGCAATATGGCGGCGGACGTTTGCTGCAGGATGCTTGGAATGCTGCAGAGACAGAGGGGCGCGCTCTTATCGGCGCGGCAACAGAGTCAGAGAGGCGACGAGGAAAAGGCTCATTCCTCTAACACACAATGAGCATGTTAACAAGTGTCCCAGTTACAGTGTGTGTTTGTACTGTAGTATGTAAACAGAGGTGGAATAAGTGCTGGGATCACAACTTTTTCTGTACAGTAGCATGCAAAATTTTGTCTTCATACCCTAAACATTGTATGACGTAAAGGCCCTGAAAGTGCATGAAAGTGGGTTTGAATTTGGGACTTTTAATTCATTTATTTTTGCATCTCATAATCTCTTAAGTAATGGTGATGTCCACAAGAAATTTCCAGCGCTAACAAAACATCTAAGGTCGGCTTAGAAGAAACTGTTTTTTTTTCTTGGGAGTATCACTATCATGGGATAGAGTTTCAGTAAACTGCACCAGTTTAGTCTGAATGATGCCGATGATTAGAGACTGGATGTTGGATCAGTTTTCTAATCATTCACACAGCAAACCCTTGAATGGTGTAACCCACACATCTCCTGGATCACTCAGTTCTACTTTGCAGGCAGTGATGTTGATGCTAAAGTAGGTACAACATTTCAAACCTGGTAAGACAGTCAAAGAAACCCCCAGCCAGTACGGCTTTGCTCCAGTTAATCAAAGCCAGCTGCAAATCTGCAGGCTGTCTGGCAAAGAAACCACAAACATTGTCAGGATTGCCAATATTACTTCAAACATACCAGCGGTGCTACAAGTTAACACTGGTCCGGGTGTGACTGCTGTCTGTTGTAATTCACGGTACCAGCTTTGTCATAGACTTCAGTATGTGACTCTTCTCCTGCTGAGTCTCAGCCAGTCTGGCCCTCTGCTGGGAAGAAGGAGGCCCACCTCTGTCATACACAGTAACAGGAATACTTAGACCTTTGATGCTTTATGTGCTCATGTTTCTTTGAGTATTTCCAGAGAATCAGAAAACTTGTAAGACTGACAGTAAGATTTATACTTTGGATCCATACCAGGCTGGTATTTGTGTGTATGTGCCTGCAGGAGTTTTGAATTCCTTCTGCACTGTCCTTTAGCCCTGAAGCAAAATGAATTGAAATTCTTGAAAAAAATAGAGCAGATAGTAATTTTTTGATATTCAGCTGAGTGAGAACGGGAATTATTTGATGTTGTCTTATATAAAAGCTATTTAGAGCATTCCTTGTCCACCGATGGCTAATGAGGTCATCCGTTTGGATCGCCTCCTGCAATTAATTTGCAGATCTCCCCTTGCAAACACCCCCGGGCTACCCTCATTCTTTCTGTCTTATGCAATGACATGCACAGGTTGAGTGCGACCTCGATGCCGTATTTTCTCCTTGTGCATTTAGGTGCAAGCGATCATGATGATGATGCGATCACTTTTATGTTGGATTTTTAGTTACATATGTAGTATTTTCCTACAACCTAATATGCACGACTTGTTAAAACACTGAATAAAGCGATTGTTTGAGATTAAACATGGGGTGATTTGCTTGATATGGTAAAGCCTGAAGAGAAAGTAGAGAGAAAACAAAACAATAGACAGCAAGTGATTATAATCTACGCCCTAAAAGCATCCTGGGATACGCTGATGAATTGGTAAGGGGAAAAGTCAGTTTACATTCTTTCAGTCGCAGTGACATAAACAGCCGAACATGTTTTGATTTGTACATCTTTCCGAGAGAAGAGCCTGAAGACGTGACGTCCTTCCTCATTTAGAGTAAAAAAAAAACCCTTCTCGTCTTTCCATGACACTGTGGAGATGTAAACCAAAGGAAGTTTTCTGCTTTGTGAAACTATTTTAGCTCTTTCACTGTCACTTGGATTTTGCACAGATGAACTCGCTAGTTTGTGGTTAATTAGCTTCTCTCGCTCTTAATACAAAGTTAATACAAAAGATAACCGTAGCTACCATGACATCACATGTTTGTTTGTTGAAGATTCAAAACGAACCTTTCCTCCGTCGCCATCTTGGTTATAAAAAAACCGGATGTGACGAGGTGGGCAGGTTTGTGAAACTGATTATGATTAACAGCTTGCTAGCCAATGATTAATACCACAGGTGATCCTTCATTTTGCTGTGTGTGTGACAAAAATGATAAAAATAGACTTCTTTTATTCAATATAAACCCCAATGAGTGACTGAGCCTATGAACTCAACAGGAATGTATTTACAGAAGTCAGAAAACTGTTTTCTTTTTGACATTTATAGACCTCTTTGCAGCTGCAGCTATCGCCATCTGGTGGCATTCAGACAGAATGCAGGTTTTAGGCACTCGTGCATAATCTTCTGGCCCAGATGTTCTGACCCATGTTTATTAATTTAACCAGCTAAGTTAGCACTCCACTCTCTTGTCCAAATATGGTAATGTTTGGGTTCGGAAAACTTGCATGGCAACTTATTGTGAAGCATCGGAATGGCAAAAACGCAAACGATGACCCTTTGAAATAAATCTAGAACCAGAGGCTGTTGTCGGATTGTAAATAAAAGGTAGATGTCACCAGTTTATAAGTAAACTATGTCGAAAATATGGTGGAAGTTAGTGTTTGTTTCATGAGTTATTTCAGGGACAATTGCGGAGAATGCTTGGGTTTACTGTGAATAAATGATCGTGAGCCAAAAATGCCTGTGTGGGAAAAACACACAGACAAAGTGCTTCCTTCACTGGTCAAACATGCCATCAAAAACATGTCTGTTTTCATATCAACCAAACAAATTGAAAAGAAATCTGATAGCTTAGTGGATTGTGTACAAATGTGTATACACGCGGTTCTCAAGAGGGAAGACTTCATGGTCCATTACTTTCAGGCAGCTGTTGTCACTTGACAAAGAGGTGGGGGCAGATAACAGCAGCGTTATCAAAACTGAATCTCTCTACTCCAACAACACCCTTTTCTCCCAGTTTTCCCTGAAGTATGCAGGAGGCTGAAACATCCAACCCTGCACCAGTCAATACTTCTTTTATGTCTTAGATTTGCACCTATGTGCTGTGGCAGGTACCTTCTCATTTGCTCTACAGAAATGATTGACCCTCATCAGTTTCCCCCCCTTTCATGCTTGGGTCAACTCTGAGGCCACTGTGTATTTAAGTCTTTAATTACACAGGCCATAAAGTCGTCAGTGTTGTGGGAGATCAGAGAGAAAATCGTCATCACCTGTGGTGATCACTCTGCAGGCGGTCCGGGTCATAAATCAGCGGGGTCTAACGGCCGCTCCTCCTGTTGAGGATTCAGATCTGACGTTTCATTTTTAATCAGGTGTGCTGTGGTTTAAACTCATCTGCGGCTTTAAATGTGTTTGAAATGTTTGGGAAGAAGTGACAAAGCTTTAAAAAATGCAAACACAGGCCAAGAATGAGCGGCATCTGTTTGCTACACAAACATTATCTGAGGTATGTGAGTGTTGCAAGTGTTTAATGTCAGTTGGTAGTTGTTAGGTATTTATTTATTCCCTTGTTGGGACAGGTCACAGCATCAGTAAGGTAGAAATTTAAAGTGGAAATGTTTGCTTAATGTAGCAGAAAATGAAGTAAAGAGGGTTTTTTTCATTTGGGCCGTAGAGGAAATTGAACTGCACTATATGTATGTTAATAATACATTGAAGTATGTGAGTATTTGGACAATACCACCAATTTTCAGCATAAACTAAACGGTTGCACAAAAGTATTGGAATAATTAACGTATTACAGACATTCAAAGTAATCGGAGACATTTTAATTTAAACACTCTTGTTCATCAGGCTCTGTTTATGTTCAGCTTTTATTATCAGAGCCAAGTATTTGGACTGATACAATTCGCCACAGCAGGTTTTAAATTTGATTTCAGTCATAATTTAAGGGGTTTAACATTACAACACAGCTCACCATTTTCAGAGGATTAAAGGTAACTGGAAAAGTGGTTAACAGTTTTATGGCCTTTTGCATTCAACTACGTGAAATTAAGCAAACTTGCATTTGGTAGCTGCTCCCTGGAACTCTCAATATGAGCTTTAGACATGTCGATCCAACTGAGTGTTTCTTTTCCTTCTCGCCTCCTTGCTCCACATTCAGAAAATTAAATTCTAAGGAGTATGTTCTGAATGCTTCCTATTTATCATTGCCCCCCTGCCGTCTAAGAATGCCATCGGGCACGTAATAACCACCTGTCACTGCACTATTAGCGGGTTGCAGGTCTCCTCCCACGCTCTTAACATGCTCTCCCTGAGCTACACGTTGCTCCAAAGAGAGTGAATTTGTATGCAAATGGCTTTGCTTCCTGTTCTCTATCTGCTTGGGCAAAGGGTGGGATTTCCTCATTCCTGACGTCTGACCCTTCCACTCATCTGTCTCACGTTTCCCTTCCCTTTAATGGCAGTCTGCCATCTGGAGATGGAGGTTATCACAGCAGACCTGTGGCCTCTTTACATTTGTTTACTTAAGACATTTATTTACCAAACCTTTGTGCTGACGTAGTTCTTGAGAATATGAACAGGTTATGTCTGTTGGTGTAGAAATCCTCATGTGCGCGCCTTTAAAGAGATCATTAGGGGAAATCTGCTACAAATGTCAAATAAAGACTCACCTCGATCATCTGAATGCTGTGGTTAGTTAATAGTGGAACTCTGATAAAAGTATAGTTTCTTTTATCATCATTAAGTATCTGGAAGTTAAGTCATTTAGAGCATTTTTAATGCTTTGTGCACCACATGACAGAATTTGAAGCCACAATATGTTTTTTGTTCAACACGATTAGCACTGGTGTGGAGATATATCGTGGTTTGAATAAACTGCACCAGTTTAAGGTCTGTGATCTTGAGGAACAGAAACAGGTACCTTGGATGTTTGATCAGGTTCTCATAATTCACTAGAGAAAACTTCAAAAAGTGCATTTAGGATAAACATTCAAGGCTTTTATCACCATGTGAGATAGGTGGCTGCTCAGAGCAAGTTGGAGCAGATGAAATGTCTATTTTTTGTTGTTTTAACCTACATTTGATATCAGGCTCATCTTCTAGCCGGAATTCCTTCTGTGTAAACAAATAAACACATTTCCAAGTAATTTTTTAACACTCGTGAATGTAGCTTATGTCTGTGAGACAGTTTAATATAGTTCTTTTGAAGTTATGAGATCTTAAAAAAGTATCAACCGAACCTTGTATACTTTGAAGGTCTATAAGTTGAACAGTTTTTGCAGCATAAAGTTGACATTTTGCACACCTACAATATGCTAAAGTTACTGTAGGGTTTGTGTTTTTCATTTAAAAAGGGACCTGAATTAACACAGATCCATCATGGAGACAAGTCAGATTTAGCCACACAGACTGATATTCACTAGGTTCTTTAATACAAGAAAATATCAAACTTAAATGTATGAATAATAAAGCAAAGACATAACAATATAACTGATGCTGAATATTAAAGACCATTTTAACAGCTCAGAAGTACAAACATGTTGCATGTCAGTAAATATGCAGTAACATTTTCATCTTTCATTGTTATCTGTGTAATAATGGTAGATATTAATATTTTGAATTGTCCACCATAGAACAAATAACTATAAATATGGCTGGTACCAATGTAAATCTTTGCTGGCGTCCAGTCTGTCGCAGCCAATCATGGTTGAAGTTTAGGATATACGCAGTCTGCCCCAGAAACACTTTCTCCAAACACTACGGTGGAAAACTGGCAGAAATCGGCCCTCAAAATCCAGCGAAACATCCGTAATTTTAGAAAGGAATGTCACATTCCTTTGCAGTTGACTGAGCCCAGTCTTTCAGAGTGCCTCCTATCAGGAAGTGCTGCACAATGGGAGCAAATTGCCAGAAACACAAAGTCAGACATTTGGGACAAAGGTGGGGGCAGACAGAGGAAACCGTGTCAGCCCTCATACAATAACCTTTGCTGCCACACTCGGATTCAATAATAAATATATCCAAACATGAGCCAAAGTCGGATCCTCTGGGGAGAGACATTGATTAAGAATAAACTCAGAAGCTTTACAGCCAAAGTGATGAGTTACTCCTCTTTGACAAAAGGGACGATTCTGATCTGATTCAAACTAAGCAAAGGTTTTTCAAACTTTAATTCAGGCAATGACAAGATACAGAGAAAACACACACACAGCACGCCTACAGCAAATGTTCTCATTCATATTTTCTGATGCATTTATTTATATTTTTCAAACTTACGGGGTTTCAGATGCTCTTAATGTCTGTCCTGCTAAAGCACGCTGTTAAAAACATGTCAAGTATTTGCGTTGTTTAAAGTCTTCAGTGTTTAATACGTGACCTAAAAAGACTACTTTACGTAAGCTGGATGTAGAATGTGAAAAGTGGCATTAGTCCTAAAAACGTGTATGAAGACAACATCCACCAGGTGCTCGCTGTGTTTTCAGCACTTATCTGCTGTATTTGATGCACTGGTCACTAAATTAGCTCAAAATGCTGCTGGTTATAAGCACTGACTAAAACCATGATTCTTCAGGCTCATATGCAGCCGTGTGTCCTGTTATTATGTGAAAAACAAGAGCTTAGACATCATATTGTTATTCGTGATTATTTGGCAAATTGAATAACAAAGTGTAGTAAAAAATATAGTCCTACTTCAAATATTAATCTTTATAGTTTTATAAATGACATTTATTTAAATGTCCTTGTTATGTTGAAAGACATAACACTTTTCAGAACCTCATAAATTTTAATAGTGGGTCGTTACAGCTTTTGATGACTGATAATGTATTGTTAACTATGTGGTGTTAGTGTGTTTAATCATTTTCAGATTCAGAGATTTGCTTTTGTTTTGGGGGGTAAGGGGATTATAAATGTAGTGATTAACCCTTTTATTACTGGCTTCACAATGGATATCTGTTCAGCAGTTCCAGTATCAAAGATATTTGGTGTCCGGAGGTCGACCACCTGCTCTCCGTCTGACACGCTGCCATTTCCAGGCTTCCAGCACCGAGACATCCATCTCTAGTGCTTGGCAGATGGTTCAGACTGAGAGGTTTTGCCCTCACCGTGGCTTTAGGAGGCGTCTTTATCTGGCCTGGAAGCTTTATCCCAGCCATCTGCTCACAAAGAGTCTGCATGGATTGGGGAGGGGGCAGGCGAACTTATATGTGCAAACACATACAGCAACAGCGTTGACACGAGGCTGATTGCTCAGGCTTGTGGCACTTTGTTGTATCCAAGAGTTTGGATCAGGCAAAGAGATGGTAACAGGTTGATTTTCTTTCGTTTTTTTACAGACCGCAGCAACATACTCCAGGTGTTTCTCTTTGTATTTTGGAGTGGCTGTAATGTACGTGCAGCCTGCTTTCTGTTTTGTATACACTGCATTCTTGTTGCAGGAGTCCATATGGTGGGGGCCTGACAGGTGCATCTGCCTCTGAGCTGCAGGGCAGTAGATACTGAGCAGCGCTTTGTTTCCACAAAACATCTGCCTCTTGGCCTGAAGCCCTGTGAAACCCAGCTAAACCCCAGTGTGGTTTCAAAAGTCAGCCATTCATTAAGATTCTCACAAAAGTCAACTTTTTATGTTGACGCTGGCTCAGCAGCAGCAGAGTTAATGGAGATGCACATGCAGGCCTGCATATTATTAAGTGTTGTTATTATAAGCCAATCTGTTTTATTGCATTTCACAAATCCTTTCTTTGTCTTTATTTTTAAAAATCCAATTCTAAGTCAATTTTAGCTGTTTTAAGGGGTATTGCTAAATGTCTTGGCCACTGTGATACAGGAATTTGCCAGCTTTTGAGATGAAGTTTATTTAATTTTACATGTTTGATAAAAATCTGCAGAGTTCATTTGATAACCTCCTGTTTCCCAAATTCTTTAGATATAATTTTTCCAACATTGGGCAACATTCAAAGGGACGGCTTCAGAAGAAAGCTTGTGTTGTCTGTCGACACAAGTTGTGTGTTGTGAGCCAAACAAACGTTGCTTGTTTCTCCCGAAACGGCTGAAATGAGCTCAACATCTTCCAAAGGTTTCTGCAACAGTACCCACGAGGAATGTCTGTGGATCAGCTGTTCTGGTGTTTACACAGCTCGGATGTCACATCGGCACCTTCTCATTTTATATCAGAGACATCATTACCTCAGCGATATTTTTAGACTTGGAAGGCTTTAAAAATAAAATTACCATTACTCAAAAAATACAAAGGCACAGTGATAATAGAAAAGCCTTTCACACCGTGTTCTTTGTGTGAACTTGAGAAGCGGTTGACTTGAAAGCTTTCACTGTGCTTAACGCAGCAGAGAAAGAGTCTGCCCTAACCTGCCTTTGAAGGTGGCCTTCGAAACACTTGGGCTACGGTCTCTGAGGCGAGGAGGCGCGAATTACAACTGCCATCCTCATCTCATTCTTTAAGCACCTAGAACCAGGAGTTATTCATAAAGCGCGTTGCTCTGGCTGGTTTCACTTTTATTAGTGTGAGAAGAAGAAGAATTGATCTGTTCTGGTAAATGAGATGACGTGTAGGTGAACCTGTAGGCATATTGCCACAGCGGTCGCTCTTAGATATCGTCCCATAAAGCAGATGGTCAGCAGCATTCAACTCCAGTATGCTTAATTTCAAACTGTAATATTTATTTACAAGCACATCCTGGGGTTTTTTCAAGGAAAGATGTTAACCTCAGCCACAGACGGTATAATAAGATGGACTTTATCCCCATGACATCATTCTTTTATTCAGAATTTAATAGTTATAGTATTCTTCAGTCTTCTTGGTTCAGAGTGATGTCAATTTTGTCCTTGAATGGTGATCTCGGGGCTCCAAGCGGGTGTCCACATGCCTGCTACTCTTTGTGACATGATGCAATGCAAAAACTACCCATGCACGCCTTGGGCCGATTTCTATAACAGAAATGACTCTTCAACAGCAGAGTCTTTAGCTGTGTTTGGAACAGAGTATAACTGCCGCCTAAGACGTGCACATGCTTGCAAGTAACACCTCAACCTGCGTAACGGCCCAGTCATCAGCGCTTGCGGCTAGAATGCCGCGCTTGTATCTCAATGGTTTTCCAGTGAAACAAAACTTTAACTGTTGACCTGAATCACCCTAAACTGAGTCTGGAGCTGAATCAGGTGAATGCCGTTGCTGTAAAGAAGCCCACAGGGCACTCGTGGAAATATGTGTCCTTGTCTTATCTGTAAAAAGCATCACCCACAGGCACAGTCCTGTTTACTGTCCCTCACTGGTTCAGTGTCACTTGTTTACCTTCATGGTGAGGTGAGGAATTTCTGATGTCATCAGGTGCAAGAGGCCGTTTCATGTTAGACCTGCTGTAAGTCAGACATTTGTAAATGTTTTTCACCTCCAAACCAAACATGGCTGCTCATGTGTTTGGAGTGTGAGGACACACACGGGGTGTCTCCACTATCTGCTGCTTTCAGAATTGGTAAATACTCACACATACAATGAAAAAATCCACTTCATGTAGAAGGGGTGTATTCGGGGTGTAGGAGTTGGCATGCTTTTTTACGCTTATCTTAGTCCGATCCTGTAAGTGATTCACAGCCACTGTCAGCTAAGAAAAGGTTTGAAGTCATGAATTGGGACAGCCATGCAGCAGTGTTATTCACTGAAGAGCCCCCCCCCCCCCCCCCCCCCATTAAAAGAAACTGTCAGTGGCTGCCGGTTAACCTCCAGTTGTTCCCTGTAGAACAGCAGACTGGAGGCTCAGTTAGACCCTATGCACATGGTAATGTGAGGAATGCGGCCATTTCCTCCTTTCTGGAAAACAAAAGGAGCTGCTGAAGCACCAGGCTTGTCCCACCTCACATACCAAGGGCAGCGCTCCCAGATCGCAGTCTGCTTTGTGTTGGCCCAGTCAGCCCATCAACAGGTCCCAGTGATTGATCTTAGGTATCACTTCTGATGGCAATCGTCCTTGAAAATATGGCGTAAATTAGACTTTCTACCTTTCTTACCCGAGGAGTACACAGCCATAACACCTGCCACCTGTAAGAAACAAGTATGAGACACATGTAAACCTGGAATATATACAAAGAAATTAAAGAAATGCTTGAGAGAAATATTTTAGTTAGAAAAACTTTACATTGTTGAATTCATTGAAAACAAAATTATGTTGATTAAAGTGAAAAATCGAAGTCACTGCTTATGTCACAATGTGACTTGGTTGCCCTAAACGTTTACGTCCCTTTAGGCACTCTTAGTAACATTTAGACATGGGGATGGGTATTCTTCCACCAGGAGGAACCTAGGGCCCAATACAACATATGGTAAATGGCCTGTATTTATATAGCGCTTTACTAGTCCCTAAGGACCCCAAAGTGCTTTACATATCCAGTCATCCACCCATTCACACACACATTCGCACACCGGTGATGGCAGCTACATTGTAGCCACAGCCACCCTGGGGCGCACTGACAGAGGTGAGGCTGCCGGACACTGGCGCCACCAGGCCCTCTGACCACAGGTGAAGTGTCTTGCCCAAGGACACAACAACCGAGACTGTCCAAGCCGGGGCTCGAACCGGCAACCTTCCGATTACAAGGCGAACTCCTAACTCTTGAGCCACGATCGCCCCATATGATCTGACAAGGGTATGAGGATTTTATCCTAGTATCTAACAGCAATCGGCAAACCACCTTCCCAGACCATCACTGACCTAGCTCCAAACTGGTCAAGCTATACGATGTTGCAGGCAGCATAACATTCAGCAGAGCATCTCTAGAAACATGCAGGAGTACCCCACTGGAGATCATTCTGTAGGGCTCTGGCAGTGCTCCTCCTGTTCCTCCTTACACAAAAGACCTTATACCAGTCCTCCTGGTGGGTTGATGCCCTTCTACATGCCTGTCAGCTCAGGATATATCAGTGACCACATTCTTGACACTGTGCTGGGAGACATGACAAACCTTCTTGGAGAAGATCTTGAAGGAACCAGACATCTGAAAGGGCTGCTTATTCTACCAACAGTGACAGCGATACCAAATCTCAATGAAGTGAAATGACTTTGTGATTATACCGGAATTGAGTTTGGTTGTACGCAACTGTATTTTTTTAGGAGATGAGGTCTTTTGATGGCCACCACTCGATGTTTAGGCATACGCTAAAAATAACCCTCCAGCTAAAGGTTTGAGATTTGCTTCTAAAAAACAGAAATAGCTGAGTGGGTTTTTACTTTAGAGCAAATAAAACTGATAACACACTTAAAATGACTGTTTTACTACAGTGTAAATGTGATGAAATGCTAAAAAGAAGCTGCAACCAGAAGCTAAATGGCAAAAAGTAGCAAAGAGAAACTAAAATGGCAAACATAAGCACACAAAGCAACACTTCCAGATGCATTTACCCTTTATACCTGTATATGGATGAAATATTGTAAATGTGTCTACTGTCAAACTTTAAAGGCGATTTAAAAAATGCTGCAGCTAATTAGCCTAGCTTAAAGACAGGATGCTAGGAGACAGGGCTACCCAGCAATTACTTAGCTTGGCAAAACTCTCAGTCTTTGGTAATGACTCACCTGTATATTCTGTTTTTCCCAAAAATATTTCTATAAATATGTCTTTAAAAGAATAAAAACTTTATTAAACAAAAAAGGTTTTTTTTCTATCGTGGGTTTATTCTACCAAGTGACTGGCATTTCTGTTTGCTTTGTTTTAATGATTTATGGTCTGATTATTAGGTGTTTGACTTCTCATGTAGCCTGCGGTATAATGCTGAGAAAGAAGTACCTGGAAATTACTATTGTTTGTGGCGTGAGAAAGGTTGCATAATCTAATTTCCAGGCAACAGGAATGCACAGTCACTCATACGCTTCATGTTACCAGCACAGTCTTTCCACATATAATTGGTGTGTGTTTGTTTAGCTGTCCTCTATGGATAGAGATGACTTATTATCACAGAGATCCTAAGCTTTATAAAACTGAAATTCAGGTTCAAATTTGTATAAAAGGAGACTATCAAAAGCATCACTCCTCACATGATCTTTGATCACTTTCATAATGACTTTATAGTTTCAACTGCCATTTCAAATCTTAAATTCTGTTTTATTAAGTATGATCCCAAATGGAGTCAAAAAGGGGGCTGTTGTATCATGTAATTGTTTAACCCATGAGCGTGTAGTGTTCTTCACTTTGTTACGTTTGGTTTCAAAATATCAGTGCTACACTACCCAATGGGTGACATTACCTCGTCTATGTTAATCTTTTATATATTAGGGTTTTACCTGCTAATAAAAATATTAGCACCCTCTGAATAGGCTTTGATATTATATTAAAATGATCAGACTCACTGCTTTCCTTCACTCAAGCTTAAAATGCATTTTTTTGCTTATCAGATGGCTAAAAAATACCAGGGGAATTCACAGGCTTCTGTAAAGCCAAACTGATTCTTTGCCCCAACTGTATGTGGGTCAGTTATGCTTATGTGCATAGTGAGGGCAAAAGGGCAGTTTTGGAGCCAGAAGAACCTACGCTGAACCAAAGACTGAATGTACAGAAACCGGCATCATTCTGTCTCATTACATATAGACAAATGTGTGAGGTGTCATAAACCTAAGCTTATCCAGAGGATCATTAAATGGTGAAACCTTTTTATCAGTTCTTCAGCATTCTTTAGCAGCTCTTGGACTTCAACTGCCATGCAAATCGATACCTGCGACTGTTTAAGATAAAGCAACCTGCCCTGTCGGCTGCGAGCATCACATTAAAAAGAGAAGACTTGTTTACACTCACTACAACCTCAAATCACTGAATCAGTTTGATGGTGTTCATGCACTCAATAACATTACTGCTGCACAGCCCCCACTGCCAGCTGATCCCAGGGTCTACATCCACATGCAGCCGGTGCTTGAGGTGGAGGGGAGAACAGCAGATGGCAGGGCTGCCCCCATCATGTCTGCTTTCTTGGGAGAACAATGCATCTCTCAGAGCTCTTATTAAAGGAGGGGAAGGGGGGTTTCAGTCCGCGGACAGCTGGCAGGCAGCATGCCTCACGTCGCCCCTCTCCCCTCCATGTCCACACATACACACTGCAATTAACTGGCACGGGCTGCGGCTTAAATATTTACCAGGTCCATGCAAACAAAAGAAAAAAAGATTAGTCCAGGTCTCAGTGATATGACATCATTTTTCATCTGCAGCTCAGTGTAGCAGGTATATAATCTGTTACCGAGTTTGTGTCAAATGTCAAGTTTGTGTATAAGGATCACAGAGCAAGAGGACCAAAACGTAGGACAGAGTAAAAGCTCCAAATCCAAATCTTTTATCGGGTCTGAGGTCATTCAGGGGTGGGCAGACAACAAACCAGGTGAGGATGAGCAGGCAAATGAAAGGTCAATAAAACAGGTACAAATGTACAAGGAAACAAAAATTCAAGAAGAGAAGAACTTTGAACAGGGAAAATAGCTGGAATGTTTGACTGTGATCGTCTATAGTTAGATAGCCATAAAAGGTGGACATGGGTTCTGGGGCTAGAAAGCGAAGCCAGTATGGAAGTGCCTTAAGCATGCATTCTTTTTTATGAAAAGCAGGGGGCGAGTCTATAGTTATAAATAACAACTGTATAACATTGTATAAAAAACTATGAGGAAAAAGAGGCTACAGTTTACATGATCTATGAGCTCAGTAAAAACTCCCTTGATGTGATATTCTGGTTTGTTGCTGGTTAAAAGTCGCATTTAATACAACACGATGTTCAGTATGGAGATTATGATCTTCATAAATCAGGAGAAAGCTGGAGATTGTGATGGGCAGGCCTACCTTGTGATCTGCAAGTTTCTGTTGGGTCCATCCTTTTCATAAAGATAACAACCACAGAAATGTTTAGCCTGAGGCTTAAAAAAAACAAACAAGACTTTGCCTAGCTTCATAGTGTGTTAAATGTATAGCATAACTTGATGTACACTTTCCCAAATATGTAATGAGACGTCTTTGTGAATGAGACCTCAGCAGCCGTGATAGGTCTGGTTGGTCGAACTGAATAAAATAGGCCTTTATTGTCACTGTACATGTACAAACAAATTGTGGTACGTACATGTGGCATAAATGCAGTTTGCTCATTAGCACAAGGATAACACTTCTATGGAACGTAGGGCTGCTTGCTAATGAAGCTAGTTAAAATAGTTTGTATTGTGCTGCCAGCGATGCATGCAGCTCTTTTCATACCTCTGATGTATGCACTGATATGTCATTGGCCATCTTTCATATACAGTCTATAATAAAACTCGCCAATAAGCTTGGAATCACGTAAAGTTGCTGCTGTTGTCTGAGCTTGGTTCTGCTGCTTTAGATAAAGCAGTGTTTAAAAGCCTCACTGTGGAAACTGGCGGATTTTTCTTGATTTTCTGACATGAAAACAAAGTTACTGAAGTAAAAGAAATTAGTAATAAAATCAAGGATTCAGTTTGTGATGAGAAACGGAGACAGACTGGCTTAATTTGGCACATCTAAGTTAATGTCTAAAAATAAAATATAATGATAATATAATAAAACTAAATAGCGTTTTGTGACATTTTTTTTATTTTGACGCAAAAATTCTTCAAAATATAAAATTTTTTTAACATTGCATTCTTAAAGTATTTGAACGGCTATTTTACTGCTTTTTATCTTTTTTGTGCGGCAGTGCCACAGAAACGTTCAAACATGAGAATGCAGGGACTTAAATCTTCCTCAGCTATAGAAACTGTGCATTCAAATGTCCTGAAGCCGCACAACAAAAAACAACAACGAGCTCTTTTACATGACACAAGCAGCCAGCTGAGGGGCTGCTGCTTCTGCTGCTCTGAATCCATTTTTTTAAACACACCGCCCCTCTCTCTTCCTCTTCCTCCTCCTCATCCTCTCCCTCCTCCCCTCTGCTCTGCTTTTGATCCCACAGGGACTCGGAGCCTTTGCATTCCTGTCATTCCAGCCGCAGCGAACAATCAGCTCTCAGTTATTTATTAGTGCGCCTCGCAGCTCCGCTCCGCTCAGTCTGCTGCCTGCTACCCGTCAGCGCGCACACATGCGCACGGAGGAAAGGAGCTCCGCACACTTGTGGACGTTTATTTTGAACAATAAGCGCAGATCATTGATTTGAGATACGACGGCACCGCTCACTGTGCGATGAGACAAAAAAATTGGTGAGTTTAGCATTTTATCTGAATAGGTTTATCTGAACGTTTTCTGTCGGTTTGTGTGTGGACGGAGTCCACTCCGGATGGAGTTACTTACTTAACAGATTACATCTGAGTCCCGTTTTAATTCATGAGCCACACACAGATCCATCCATTTACAAAACAGTCTCATTCATGCAGGAGCTATAAAGGCACAAACCATTCAAATGTAGAGTTACCCATAAAGCTTTTGCATTTTGTGTTTTATGTGTTTATAATTCAAACTCAAATAGTAAAGAATTTAAAGACTTTTCACACTTTGTAAAAACAAAACAAGAACATTTACTGTGGCCAAATTGACCCTGTGGCGGCCGGTTCTGGTCACCAGGCCCTATGTTTCACACCCCTGACATTAATGTCTTTAAACTGATTTTTAAATAATCTTTACTGCTGCTTTTTCAGCTTGGAGGATTAGACTTGATGGTGTTTTGCGTAATTCACTCTTGATCTCATGTAGCTGTGTAGCTATTTTGTGCGGTCAGGACACATTGTGGTGGTTTAATAAGGCATTAATTTTACTCTCTATCCAGATTTTCACGTTGAAAGTTAAAATGAGTTAATTGTATAAAGTAACCAGTGCATTTTAAAGCATCCATCATTCATATTCTGAAGACTTTATATGTCTTCATCATGTTTTGGGCATTATCTGATCCTGAATCACTGGAATCTTTTGAGTCTGTGCGACCGTTGAGTATTATGCTTGTGTGACTGGAGAAAGTTATGCATTGCAGCATGTGGGCCATAAAAACTGGATCTCCAGTGACATCACTATCAGGGGTATTTCCAGCTACAGCTCGTGAACACACAGCATTGTGTAACAGAAGTGTGGATAAGTTTGTGCAGTGTTGAGTCTGACCACAGTTCTTTTCCTTTCAGATGTGTGATTTGTGAAGCGCCCACGCTGCCACATCGAGGCTTGTTTTTGTTTCGTTTTTTTTTTTAAACTGTCTTTTCATTGGCTGACATGAGAACTGCCGAGGAGTCCTCTGGAACGGTCCTGCACCGTCTCATCCAGGAACAGCTCCGCTACGGAAACCTGACGGACACGCGCACGCTTCTAGCCATCCAGCAGCAGGCACTGCGTGGAGGCAGCAGCGGCGGCGGCACCGGCAGTCCCCGCTCCTCTCTGGAGAGCCTCACTCAGGAGGACACTCAATACATCCAGATGTCAACAAGGCAGGAGCCTCAAGGTCAGGAGCACCAAGGAGACAGCTTGCACTCTGAGAGCCCCGTGTGCCACCTGTACCATCTCCACAAGGAGGAACTGCCTACTTACGAGGAAGCCAAAGCCCACTCCCAGTTCCTGAACTCTCAGAAGGGGCAGGCGGAGCACAATGGACCCAGCATGGATGTAGAGGGAAGTGGAAGTGAGGCACAGTGGGATCTGAAGAGAGAGCACGCTCGCTCTCTCAGTGAGAGACTCATGCAGCTTTCTCTGGAGAGAAACCGGTCTAGGAACAGTCTGCCTATGAGTTCCTCACACAGCTACCCACAGCTCTATAATCATCACAATAATGTTTTAAATGCTGCGACACCTGACAGACAAAGGGCTCAGCCGTGTGCAGAGCAGCGAGGACCACCCCCAGACTATCCTTTCTGTGTCAGACTTCCTGGATACATGCTCAGCCACTCACAGGAATATGTGCAATACAACCAAGACCCCCATCCTCCCCTCTACACACAACAGCACAGGTAACATCCACAAACACATGCGCTATCAAAAAAAGAAGAACAGCCCCAGAGAAGTCTGCTGTTCTTTTATTTTGGCGGTCTTTTCAGCACTGTTGCTATCTCCTGTCTGCAGGTTTGTGTCTGCTCAGTCGCAGGAGACTCACAACAGCATCACAGCAGCTTCAGACTGCAACTCCCCTCAGAGCGACACATTAATGCGGGAGAACGAGCGGCTCAGGAAGGAACTGGAGGTGTACACGGAAAAGGCCACCAGGCTTCAGAAGGTGAGAGGATGGTAGTGAATGGTTCGTTGAGGTCGTGAGAAAACAAAAGTTTTTAGCTGGGGCAGGAGGTGACGGGTTTTCTCACTAATTCAGAGCATGGAATCTCTACAACGCATCTCCTTTTGTCTTTAAAAACATGTCGGCATGTGAGGAGATAAATGGCTGGCACCTGGGATCACGAGTGTTCAGTCTGGAATGTTAATTCCATTATTCATTCACGTAGTGTTAAAGAGACATTTCACAGCGGGTGGCATTCAGTAGACTAATTAGCCTCATTGATATTAACATTTGCAACATAAACCAGACAATATGCAGGAATTCCTCCCCCAGAGACTCATTTTCTCTCTTTCTTCCCAGTTGGAGTTGGAGATTCAGAGGATATCTGAGGCTTATGAGACCCTCATGAAAGGCTCTGGAAAGCGAGAAACTCTGGAGAAAACGATGAGGAATAAACTAGAGGCAGAGGTTAAGAGAATGCATGACTTCAACAGAGACCTGCGAGGTAAGTTTCCATTTTTATTTGTCTGTCTCCTGGCTTTAAACCTACTTTATGCGTATGTGCTCATTGTGGTATGCTGGTCATCTCTGTGCAGAGCAACTCGACGTGGCTAACAAGCACAGAGCGGACTGCGCCGACCCGAAGCAGCACGTCTTTGTCAAACTCTTGGAGCAAAGTGAGTCTGCATCAGTCTTTTGTTACAAACTCCTCTCACGCTGCAGTTCATCACAGATTCAATCACAATTCCCTGTGAAACACTGAACAATAGCAGGAACATAGCTGAGCAGGGATTGGTTTCCTTCTTTAGTGATGTGGTGCTGTCTACATGTTGTCACACAAATGGGTGTATCTCCCCTGTAAGTTACTTTTGGCACCTAGACTCCAGACCTTTTTTTATGCTGCAGTAAATGTGGCCTGGATTCCTGAGATGTTTTTAGGGCTTTCAGGGTGTTTGCCACTAGGAATGCCCCCCCTCCCTTTTTTTTTTTTTTTACTGATGTGCTCAGTTTTGCATCGCTACTAATGACCTCCCTTCTCAAGGGGAACTAATACGTCTGGGTGTCCTGGCCTAACTCTACATGACCCATGACTTGCTCATTCTCCTTATTTGGGCATTTCTTTTTCATGCCATAGCTTAATGATGATCGGCCAGTTGTGAATATTTCTTTGCTCCCTTTTAGCTCTGTGCAGAACTGAGCTGTAGAGAAATCCCTACAGCGAGGATTAGGTGGAATAACACTTATGTTGGAACATTTGGGCAGTAAATGCAGTCGTGTCAGTGTCTATGATTATCTTTCCCAAACGGTTATCTCAGCATAGCAGAGAAAAGCAGTACAATAGTGGGATGTGTAGTTTATATGTTTGTGTTATGAGAACCACATGAAATATATTTTGAGCTGCTTGTTTACTTCACGTCCTCAGAGGCATTCCAGAGCTTTTACCAGTACAAGGCTATGCCTGTGTGCGTAAGTGGATAAGAGGAAGTCTGCATTCTCTCCACAGGCATGCACTCATGTTGTGTAATCAGCCCCCTTTTAAAGAGGCACATCAGTTAAACTTTCTAAAAGGGCTCATTGAAATGCAGACTAGCTTTCAAAGATTCAATGAGAAATATTGTTTTTACTGATCCCATGTTTACGAGGGCAATAAACTTAGCAAAAAATGAGGTGTCAAATGTTTTGATGTTGAACCACATGCCTTTATGTCTGTTGTTGGGTCACATTCCTTAGAAAATGCACTGAAATGCTCCCGGACTGAAGGCTTCACTGACCCCAGCGAAGGCCATGGGAGCTTCTCTTTAGAGGAGACCAATTTTACTCTTTTTTTTTTTCCAGTGATATAGTTTTATAGGCTTAAAAAATCAAACAAAAGCCAGGAAGAATCTCAAAAGATTTATTTTTAAGTTGTTAAGAGCCTCGTCACCTTCATTAACCTGCTGTTTCCTGTATTGCAGATGAAGAGCAGCAGCGGGAGCGTGAATGTCTGGAGAAGCAGATTCAGCACCTGCGAGTGTCCAGGGAGGAGTGCCAGCGGAAACGGGAGCTGATGGAGCAGGCTCTGGCCTCGGCGCAGACTCGCAACCGTCAGCTGGAAGAAGAACTTCAGAGGAAGAGGGCGTACGTGAAGAAAGTGGAGAGGCTGCAGAGTGCGCTGGCCCAGCTGCAGGCCGCCTGTGAGAAGCGGGAAGAGCTGGAGCTCCGGCTACGCACGAGGTTGGAGCAGGAGCTAAAAAGCCTCAGGGCACAACAGGTGAGGAAAACAAGCCCCCCCCCCCAATGGTTCAGTTAGCAGATTTTAACAATGTGAACATGTCCAAGCGGCTTATCCTATAGAAACACTTGGCTGGCTCACAGGGTGAAAGGGACCAGCATTAGTCTGCTAGAGGATTCCTGCGTAGTTAAAGTAGTAAAAGTGGATTGAGGGATAAACACATTTTCAGAGAGTCAGATTTAGAGCATTTTGTTTCCTTGGGTGTTAAACGATCTATTCTGTCTACCGTTTCAGTCCCAGAACCAGAGCACTGATTCCACAGCTTCAGAGCCGAGCTCGTCCAGGTTGCAGCAGCATCTGAGGGAGAAGGAGGAGCGTATCCTTGCCCTGGAGGCAGATATCACCAAGTGGGAGCAAAAGTACCTGGAGGAGAGCACCATGAGGCAGTTTGCAATGGATGCAGCAGCCACAGCTGCAGCACAGAGGTACAAACAAATCTGTCAAAATGGAGTGAAGATTCAAAACGTAAAAATTGCGGGATTATTTAGAAAACCGTATATTTTATTTTCAGAGATACAACTATCATCAATCACTCCCCGCGGCACTCTCCGGACAGTAGTTTTAATGAAGACCTGCCGTTGTCCCATCACAGACGTCAGGAGATGGAGAACAGGTGATCATCTTTTCATCCATACTTCATTGTTTCCTTCTGCCTGCTCTGTGGTGTTTTTTCTAAACTCACGATGTTCTCCGTGCGTTCAGGATCCGCGCTCTTCACGCTCAGCTCCTGGAGAAGGACGCGGTGATCAAAGTCCTCCAGCAGCGCTCCAGGTTGGAGCAGAGCAAGCCTGAGAAACAGGGGCTTCGTTCGGCCAGATCCGTCCCCTCCATCAACATAGCGACCGGCGGCATGGAGAACAAAGGTGAGCTTCTTCCCTTACTATTCGTGCCGAGCTGAGGAATCTGGAATCTTTAATTACACACACTATCCTGTGACAACTGCCAGACAGAATGCGCACACCCTGAAAAAGACAAAAACAAGTAGGACACAGCCCTGTTTTTAAACTGGAATGCATATCATCTCTCACTCCAGAATAGCCCCATCCAGAATAGTCATGGGAAGAGCTCTGCGCGGCAGATGTTCAGGAGCACGTAAATGTGGATGTAGGCGGGTAATTAAGCAGTTTCTTCTCTTTGTCTGCAGGAAAGAGCCTCTCAGATGACCAGACAGGTTCAGCTGTGCTGCAGCCCAAGCTGCTTGCTGCTGCTAAGGTCCTGAGCCGAGACTGCAGCACGCAGAGCGACGAGGCCTCACAGGAGCCTGAGGCCACAGCAGAGCACGGCAAGCTCAAGATGTGTGAAGCAAGCTCAGCGGCTACACCTGGTGGGTTTTTCGAAGTGCTTAAGGCCCAGTCAGCTCCTCACAGCTCATTTTAAGAATGTGTCATTGAATTAAATAGAAAAATCACTCCGACAAGTAGCTTTACATTGTTTCCTCCAGTCAAATCAGCAAACATGAATATTACAGCTGAAACACTCGGATCAAAAAAGATCCACAGAGGCCTCTGGCCACGCTGCGTTTCTACCATAATATGGTTGAGAGAAAATAGTTCCTCCAGGAACCACGTGGTAACTGGGTCATGATTTCTAGAAAAAAAAGATGTTGCTACTTAGTTTTCACATCAGGTTTTTGGTGCTTTCAGCACCGCAGGGCAAGTGCAGACCTCTTCACAGAGGATATTTCCAAAAACGAGCAACTCCAAAACAATCTGGACGTATAAATAACAAATATTTATCTAAACGAATGACACGTGCATCGGCAGTTTGCCTTCCAGTGTTGTTTTTTCTAATCTATAAATTCTGTCCTGCCTGTAGAAACCTCGGAGGAGCCAAAGCTTCCGCCGAAGATGCTAAGGAGCCTCAACAGCTTGGGCGCAGACGTGGTGGAAATCCTCATTTGAGCGCTCGCTGCGGCTCGTATGACTGACAGCAGCTCTGACACAGACTCTTGGCTGAGACTTTAAAGGGCTTCCTCGACGTCTGGCTTAAATCAACATGTGTGTGCTGAGATTTCCTTCTGCTGTTTCTGCACAACTCATAAACGGGCAGTTGGGATTCGTTCACGGTACCTGGACAGTATTTCAGCGTGACAGGAACTGGGCTGCTGACTGTGCATATATTGTGCATGTTTCTCTTTTTATTTTTTAATTATGTATTGTATTTATACATGTAAATGCTGCTCATAATTGATGTGATTTTTGTTTGTCCTAAATGTGCACCACTTTCTTTTTCTAATTATATACACATGACTCACTTCTTGGTTTTGTTTTCCAGTAGCATCCCTGTTACCATGCCCTCTGAAAGTAATGGGAATATTTATAAAATGACTCAGAATTTAACAGAGCTAAATTAACAGTTGCCCTCCTCTTTAAAATACATTCGGAGGCCTTGCTCGCAGCTCAGAGGGGGATTTGGAAACATTTTTTTGAATGCGAAGCCTGCAAAATGCCTGCTCGGTTCTCTCTTTAAAAAGCCTGTGAGGATTGACGCCGTTTCTCTGGGGTCCGGTTTTCCAGATCCCCGGCTAATGTTTGGGGCCTCAGAAGGTGGCTACCCAGCGTTTCGCTCCCCTCCCATGCCACAGCGGAGCTAATCTTCTCACATTCCTCGCTGAGGGAATGCTCCCGTTAAAGAAAAAGGCTATCTAAAGTCTGACCCTTCGCCCTTGTTAAAATGGCAGGCATTCTCCACATGACTCCTTTTCTGGGGTGGTTATTTCTTCTGAGTCGTGGTAGCTGGATCTACCACGAACGTCGAAACGGTCAACTATAATTGGCCCACATTTGCTACTCCATCGCTGTTATATTCAGCTGTTTTTCAAGTATCTCACATTTCTGGGTAGACTATACTGTAAGCCTAATATGGACTCTTCTATTTATTTCTCCCTGCGTGATGTAGGATCACTGAACACTGATGAATGTACACTTCTGTTTTCAATGAATGTGTTTTCTATTTAACTGGAATGTGCCACACTCCATGGGGAAAGGACATTAAAACTCATCATCAGTGGATTTCTGAAGAAGCCAATAAGCTTATCCAGTTTTTAAATATTAGCGTGTGAAACCTCACGTTTACCCGATATTCTCCTTCATCCTCCATCACAGTGCATTTGCTGGTCAGTGCAGTGTGTCAGAGTTACTGCCCTTTGCTTATTCTGCAACATGTTTACACAAATGGCTGTTTGAAGTGAGAGAAGTTAATATATTTTGTAATTATTATTTTTTTCATATCTACTTTAAATGGTCTTGTTTCCTGGTGCCAAAGATGGACTCTATCTTTAAGTTATAGTTGATGATGAATACAAAAGGTTGTGTTAAGTTGCCTCGCTTCAGCTGGTTGACCCAACGTGATGTTGCTGTGAACTTTTGTAAAGGAAACATTTGTATGTATGCCTTAACATTTCACAATAATAAAGTTTTAATATATTCCTGATAAAAGGCTCTCTGTTCTCTTCACCGAAGTAAAGCCGTAGATGTCACCCGCTGGTTTGTAAACATTTTAAATCTGAAATTTTGGTGCTTTTGCCAGCTTTTTTGGAACCACAAGTGACCATATTTGGACAATTAGAAGGATTTACTTCACCCGCTAACATCAGCTAGCTAGGTTTACTGAATCCAAATAGGGTGCACCAACGGTTCCTCATTAGTTCAAAGATAAAAAGTTTAAAAATCACCTCTTGCAGTTGTTATGAAGGCAGATATCAGCTATAGAAGCAACCATTTATATCAGGCTGTAAAGACGGTGACCTCGCCTTCTTCTTTTAGCTGCCCCCTTTAGGATCGCAACAGTGGATCATCTGCCTCCATCCCTAGCAACCCCCTTTGTCACACCAACCGTCTGCCTGTCCTCCTTCACTACGTCCATGAGTCTCCTCTATTTTCTTCATGCCTGGCATCTCCATCTTCAGCGTCCTTTGTCCAGTATATCCAATATCTCTCCTCTGCAGAAGTCCAAACTCTCTAACTTCATATCCACACTTGAACTGCTCCTCTGACATACTCATTTCTAGTCACTCCCAGTGAAAATCTTAACATCTTCAGCTCAGACACTTCCAGAGTGGCCTCATTTCTTTTTGTCGCTGTGACCCTTTCCAAACATCTCAGTGACCTCAGAAATCTTCGAGTTTGAAAAATTCAGCCAAAATCCTCTATCCTCTGTCCACTTGAGGCTGATCCCCAAAGTGACAAAAATCTACTAGTTTTGTAGTTTTGGTCTCTTTAGATATACTGGATTTAGGGGATGACCAGGCTGTTGGGGTTAAACATTTGTACTTACTGTTTGACTCCAAGTTTTCTTTAAAATGTCTCTCCTCAGTCATCAGTCATCCTTCCAATAAATCTACTACACCAACTGAGCCAAGATTTTCTCTATTCTTCTGTGACTTCTATGACTGCTCAGCTGTGGTTGGTCTTCTTCAAGCAGAGACACAATATGATGTACAAAAACTCTGCAAGTAACAAAATGTACCGTATTAGTTTCACAGCAATCTTTTTCTATCTTGCTGTTAAGATAAAGGCATCTTGCATGACAAATACCAGAAGCTGTACCTCAAATCCTAAGAAAATTAAGTTCTTGAGGATTTTAGATTTCATCTCACACAAAGTGATTCTCCAAACCTGCCCAGCAGGAACTAATCCACACGAATTCTCAGAAAATAAGAGAACCTGTAATGTTACTCAAGTTAAATGGAAATACAAATTTAACCTCAAATAATCAGATCAAATGCCAAGTAATTGATTGTATTTTGATGTGGATGTGCTTTCTTATATATTCTCAAGATGTGCAGGGACATGTAGGAATTCCTCGGTAAACTTTTAATTTTAATGTAAATATTTTTGTCTTCCTTGTTCCCCCTTGCTGAGGTTGGAATTTCATTCCTCGGATGCCAGACATTTTCCTCTCGCTGCCTTTACTTGTCATAGGCGAGTGCCACTTTTCTCAGGCGGGGAAAAGCTGCAGTAATAAATCGCCATGTGTTGAGTACCATTTTCAGCTTTGGCACCATGCGGTCTGTGATTTCCCATTATTTTGGTCCTATCTGTGCAAATGCAGATCACATTTCCTGACTCGTATGTCAGTAACTGTGAGTGAGGTGAGGCTCAGCTGAGGGGAAAGGTTAGGATTACGTGAGCACTAAGTTTGAACAGCATCATAGTGGGAAATTTAGCTGAAAAGTCATCCTCATCCAGTCTGCATGGAGAAAGGTTAAACCTTCATGTATGCATTCCACATACATGCGGACTGGAGCATAACTTACAAAGACTGTTGTCAGGTTATCGCCGTGATTTCACCACTGTGACTCCTGCCAACTGTGCGCGTGATTCAATCAGAGTGGATCAAGAACAGATGTCAATGTTCTGAATTTCGACTTTGTTTGTTTTTCATGGTATGAAAGTGCAGACTCCACATAATTCACGCTTCATCTACAGTCAGAAAAATGTTAAAGTCAAGCGCCATTTGAAGCAATGCGAGATACAATCGAAGTGTGTGTGAGGAATGAAGGGGACAGTTGGTAACAAATCATTTGTCCTCCTTTCCTTTTGAGCACATTTTGTACTAAAGGCATGTGTGAAATATTTGGAAAAATAACTGTGGGGCTCTGTGTTTTGCCTTGATTTCCATGGAGATTCCAAAACTTCCTGCCTACAGCAGCCATGGAATGTGCCCCCGCCCCCTCAGCGTTTCCACATAAATCAGGGCACTGACTTCTAATTTTAGGGATGTTAGAGAGACGATGCAAATCTCTCAGAGGAGGCCACTGGAAGCAAATTTTTCGGCCTGAGTCCACTGCAACATTATTTGCTGAACTGCTCGACTTAATTCAATTAAGCTTTATTTATAAAAAGTCCGTTTACAATAACAGTCACCTCTATGTAGTACGGTAAAGACTCAACAACATTAGATCAAATGAGCACCACTTGGTGATGGTGGAGACGAAGAACTCCAGCAGAAGACGCATCCAGCAGGGAGGAGCTGACATCTTAGAGAAAAGGAGCTTACTCTGCTCTCCTACTTCAACCCAACGTCACAGCAAAGCTCTGTCGATTTCAGCGGAGCATTGTTTGGGTGACATGTCACTCTCTGTCACGTTCTCATGAGGATGATGTCTTTTTATCTTGCTAAAGTGTTTTGTCTTGGGTTTTTTTTAAGACAAAAGTCCAAGTCATCATTATCAGCTTCTGCAGCGTTTTATCAGCACTGTTCATGTGCAGCATGTCTTTAAGCTCCATCCATCTATTTTCTTCTTCTTACCCAATGGGCTGGGGCCTAGAGTGAGAGGGGGGTACACCCTAGACAGGCCACCAGTCGATGGTAGGACCAACATAGAGAGACAGACAACCATTCACACTTACATTTGTGCCATTAATCATTTTATAATCTCCAATTAACCTAAGCCTATGTATATCCTTGGATAGTGGGAGGAAGCTGGAGCACCTGTAGAGAACCCATGCAGACACGGGAGAACGTGCAAACTCTCTGGCCAGATGGTGACTTTGAATCCAGTTCAAACTTCAACTCCACTTTGCCCATCGGGGACCCTCAACATGAACATCTGAACATGATCCTTCATCTGCTCTATGTTGATGTGTATATATTAGCCTAACTATATCTCTGTAGCTAGCCACCAGCTACCACATCATTATATGTTAACATCTGGCTAATGTAAGTAACTGTCTGCTAAACCTTACAAATCCTTTTTTTTCATGGATGCCTGGACATGAAACTTTACTGTAACATCTGGGAGAACAGCCAAACTGAGTTGAAAGAATCTGGAGCTTTGTGAGCTCTCTGTGGTGCCTCAGTGTTTGATTGAGTTCAGACATAATGACTTGTTTAATTAATTGAGTTGTGAGATAATGAAGCTGCCATGTTTAAAGGGGTTCTTGGGGAGAGTATACTTCATTAACCACGGAGAACCTCTCTTTGGTGCTTTAGCTGGTTGCTGTCTGGGTCTGCTAGTGGTTTCCAGTGAATCAACTGTGCTGCACAATCCAGAAAGGCCGATTCATTGTAGGGAAGGAATTATTAGATGAGTCAAAACACACTGTGTCTGTAGCAACACGGAGAGACGTGCTGCAGAGGACAACCTTCATGCCAGAGAAAAACCAAAAAACCAAAATAAAAAATGAGTCAACGTTAAGATCAGACATTGTACAGCTGTGAAAAGTCACTTAACTGAAGTCTGAAATGGTTATGAGTAATTAACAATGCAGACAAATGAGTAAGAGTCAAACTGGTATGTCACAGAAAAACAGTGTTTCTTTCTTTTGCTTGTACTCATGTACTCATGTTAACATTTCCTTGATTTTTAATCACTGATCTTACTAACTTACTGCTTACTTCCTTGGACTCATTTAATCGTTCCAAATAAAACCAGTCACAAATAATATCCCAAGAATTTACGAGTGTTTCACAACTTAAAGAAACATACCAGCAGGTGTATGCAACTGAATAGGCACAGCTGGGGAATTCCATGGCATGCCTCAGCATGCAGCAGTGGTTGAATAACCCTTTATGATCCAGGTGGATATAAATGATGACTATGTGGAGAGAGCTAATCGCTGATGAAAGATCGTTTGTGAATTTTCACTCATGTTAATGTAGAAATTAAGAAGAACTTGATACTGTTTTAACACTTAAGTGGGAAAATACTGTAGTGACTTAAATAACTGTTATACTTTATCTTCAGATATACTCTTTTAAAATGTTCTCTTTTAGTTTATCGTACCAATACTCTTTTCCTTTATATAATTAATCATTGGTGTATGAAGTTTATCGTTTTGATTTTTCTTTAGTTTTGGGTTCCACTTTTGTTATTACTCGTACCTCCCTGTGTTCCTCTGCTTTGTGTTTACTAGGAGTTTTCCTACTTCCATATTTAGCAGCATTTAGCATTTCCTGTTTTACTTTGAAAGAGTTTTTATTTTCCTGTGACTGCTTTTTCAATCTTTCTGTTGGTCTGGTTGTCTTGACTGTTTTTACACGTTGTTAATTACTATGTCCTGCATCTCTTTTAACTCTTTTGTATAATCCCGGTCACGCAACAGTATATAATCTTATGAAACTTAATATTAATACAATTTAATATTAATATCCTAAATTATAAAACATGAAAAAAACAGAAAAGGTGCCATAAATTTGATAGTCAGAATCAGAATCAGAAAGACTTTATTTATCCCCAAGGGGCAATTAGTTTTTAGCTTTAAAAAATAGTGCAAACTAACTGAAGTAGATGTGCGCTAATGCTGAAATACATTACAACATATTTACTTATAATAAAAGAGCAATTTTTGATTGTGCTAATGGAGGGCAGCATATTTCCAAAACAGGGCAAAAGAAAAAGCCATGGCATCAGCAAAGTCGCTGGGCAACAGAAATATCTATGCCAAATTCATCCAACAGTTGTTGAACCGACCTTTAAACAGACATTTCCACCTGTTAGCTAAAAATCAGCCAGTCCCAAAAACAGCATCATAAATCCCTTAAAAACTAAAGTACAGTTTCATATATCCTAATCCTGTTGCTGTTTCTACAGAACTTTTTCACATGTTTCCCACAAAAAATATGTATATATCTATTTGATCACACTGATGGTATGAGATGTTGTTTGTAATCCAGCAGCTGAATAGCCTAACGATATGACCCAGAGTTGTGCATAGTTTTATATCTTTCCAATGGTTTTTACTTTGTTGTATACATTTTTTCCAGATGGTGTTTGTGGTTATGATTAATTGTGTAGTTTCACTGTAATTTTAGTCTCAGTAAACAAAGATAAACTAAAGCAATAATTTTGACCAAAGCAGAAAATCACAGAAAATATTGTTCTCATTTTTTCCGTTAAGTTTAGTTCTTATTTTTATGTCAGTTGGCTAAAATATTTTTTACATGTACTTCTACATGAAGTTAATAACTTTGACATATACCAGGGGAGCTTCGAGGATGTTTTAAAAAATTGGTTATCATGTCGGGGCCCACATGAAACCAAAAGATATATGATCGGCAATATACATGGGGGGAAAGTAAACATCTGGACTTTTGGGGTGATACAGATGTTTTACATGAAAAGGGGCTAGAGAAGACTTTGAGCATAATTCTACATTTAAAAGCTGTTTTATTTAAAACATAACCCCACCTACTAATGCAAATTTTCACTGAAATATACTTTAGAACGCAAATTAAAAATACTCATTATGCAGATTCAGTAGAAAAAATATTAAGTAGAAAAATTAGCTAAGTAAGTTTTTTTTTCTGAGGGGGGGTTTAATATCCAACACTGTGATTTGCTCTGATGAGGAACCAAAAAAGTTGCTAACCAAAATGGCTATAAGATGAAAAACTTAGTGTGACTAAAAAGGGAAAAGGGGGGGAATGGAAACATGTAGAGAATGTAAAGATGTTTTGATGACCTGCTGCTGCTCTCTAGTGTTTATGTGAAGGTATTACAGTTGCTCCTCCTCTCAAACTGACACCTGGTGTGCTGGGACTGAACTTCATGCCAGAGCTTTTTCAGTAGTGGGGAAAGCATAAAGTGTAAGATAACAAAATGTCTTTAATAAGGGCTTGGATCTTAATGTTTTGAAGCTTTACTTTAAGTTTTGTTCCTGTCCTTGTGATTGGTGACAAAAGGATAGCAACATGAGTGAAAGGGAAGATTTAGAAGCTTTCTTTGTTTGTTTTGCATCTAAGCGAAAATGAAAACATAAAAAAACCCCTAGGGATATGTTTTATTTGATTTGCAAAGGGAGACTGAGCTCCTGTTTATTAAAAAACAAAAATCAGGCAGTGGAGATCATATTAACAGTGTTTATTTCTCCCGTAAATCAGGAAATTTACATGTTAAAGACAGCTTAACACTTTAACAGGATTTTTGACTATTGTACATTATGAGGGGTGCCTGAAATCCTTTACTTTAAAAATATTGGGGTGTTTTTTGTCATTTAATTCTTGAATTGTGTGTCTGGTCGCTTATTTCTTTGAATTAATTACTTTCTGTGCGGATATTTCATTGCTGTTGAAGCATAGGCAGCATCAAGTGGCCTTTAGAGGAACTGCAGTTTTTTGCACTTCCGCCTTGGCTTCCTTTTTTCGGAGGTTCCCACTTGGCTCCAAAGTGAGCTCGATTGCGTCCGTCGATCACGTGACTAGAGTGTCTTAGCGTCCCCCTAACAACCGCCTACCTCCTTCAGCCCGTTGTACCGCTTTATGGCGCTAAAAACATTTCTATTGGCTAGCGATCGAGCAGTCCCTTCTCTGGTTGGTTGAATGTAGAAAGTAGGTGCAGTCCTTTCTCAGCGGTCTTCCGGCTTGCATTTTGAGAGTGAAAAAAAGAAAAGACGAATGGAAAAATTGTAATCCACAAAACGAGCATTGCCCAGCAACTCATCGATACGGTAAAGTCTGCGCACACACAACAGCCTTTTTGTCCTTTTAGCTGTAGGAAGTTTGTGCCGCTGTACTCTGTATAAAGTTCAGGATTTGGCATGAAAAGCAGGTTAGCGGGGCTAGCGCTTCCAGTGTTAGCATGCTGCTAGGTGGGATAGCTGCCTAATGAGGCAGCTTTTCGGTTTTAGGGTTACAGAGGCTAAAACAGCCACCACGGTGGATAGTATCTGACTGAGCTGAAAACGGGTGTGATTCTAGTTGAAAGGCCTTTTCTGTGCATGCTTGTTAACGTCATATTTGGTGCGCATCGACACAGTTTGCTGCCTGTCATACGATACCGACTACATAATGTCAAACAAAGGTACAGAAGACGTTCGATCCTTTTCAGACACTCAAATACAGCTTTTTCCTGTGATGTTAAACAGCTCTTAATTTCATGGACACGTTCTCTGCCCTCCGTCTGTCCGTTTTACGTTCCCGCGCTGCATGTGAAGGGTTAATCTACATGGCTTTTGTTGTTGTTGAGGTCCTCGGACTGGATCGTCAAGAGCAGAGGTTTTCAAATATTTTGTGACCAAAGGGTGAGCTAAAATTTCACGGCACACTTGTATTTATACCAGGGGAAAATAATCTCTATTCAGGTCGGGAATTTAACCCCATCCCGGGATACTTAAGCTAACCCTGTGTGGTATTCGGGGCTTACAGTCTCACGTTGTCTGTACGTAGCTACAATAATTAACTTTAATAATTGGATGTTTTAGTATTTTCAGTAAGAGTGAAGATAGTCTGTATCCATAACTATGCAAAGCACGTCCATAATGAACAGTTATGCCGTAAAAGATATTTGTGTCATAAATATATTTAATTTTTAAATCGTAGTAGGCATACAGCGGCTGTATGGAAAAAAGCCTATTAGAAACTGAACTGTACTGTGCAAAAAGTCTTGACACATTGGGAAATGGGTGCAGAAATTATTTGAAACATGCAAACATACATGGAAATACAGTACATAAGGCCAAAACGGAGTTTGTGCAGTTCTAACGAGCTTACATTCGTAACGTTTTGTATTCATATTTACATTAATTTTCAAAATATCCTCCATGATTGAGCCTCCATTGTGTTTTACAGATGGCGGTGGAAACTCATTTTTGAACCTCTTTCCTCACCTCTCGTTATAGCCACAACAATTTCACCCCAAAAATCTCACTTTTGGATTAATAACTCCATTAGACCAGTTGTCACAGATTCTCAGTCAGTTTCTTGTGTAATTTGGCAAATCTGGCATTCCTCAGCCTTTTCTCCCTGTTTCCCATGATGCCTATGATGGTGTTTTTAACTTTGTCATATCCTGTGTGCATCTGCTTTGCATCCTGTTTTAGATCATAAATAGTTAAAATGAGCTCCCAGCAATTCCCCCGACATGGGCTGCCTGCTTCCAGTGGGGGAGCACCTCAGATCCCAGCACCTGGAAACCTGGTGCCTGTCAATCAACCGTCAAGCGCTTCAGGTAACATTTAATCACACAAAAATGGCAGAGAAGATGTAAGTGTGTAGTTGATGTCTAATCAAGTTGTTTTTCCTCAGGTGGAGGTGGTGGAGATGCAGACAGCAGTCGGGATGGTGACCACGGTCAGCATGATCATCCACCTGCCGGTGGCGGGGGAACCTCAACTTTCAGAGATGAAAAGCAAGAGACCATGGTGGTCAGACCATACCCACAAGTACAGACGCAGCTCGGCCAGCCTCCAGCTGCCACCCAAAATGTGGCCATTCAGCCCGGCACACCTGCGACCTTACCGACCCCCTCTGTCCAGCTCCCACAGGGCCAGCCTGCAGTGCTTACTGAAAGCCAGATGAAGGTGACCTTTAAGTCTCTGTTTGAGTTTCTATAAACTTAACCATCTCCAAAGTAAAAGGAACATAATTTGCTCTCTTATATTGGCAAAGTTTTCTGAGTGTAGACAGTGTTCAACGTAACATTTTCCCCCCTGGTCTCAGTTTTTGCAATTCCTGAAAATAATAAGACGCCAATTTTCCTTATATTTTAAAAAGTATGTTATTGTAGACTAAGCTACCCAACAATAACTTAAAGTTAAAATTAGCTCTGAAGTACCAAAAGGTTCAGTAAAACTCTGATCTGTGGGGGGAAAATGTAATGCTGTAGACAGGAATCTCATCATAGGATATTTCTTTTTTTACTTGAGCTTGAACCTTTCACCTGGGCTGTCTGAATCTGATCATCTAGCTTGTATTATTTGTTAAAACAAACAGATGTTAATTTTTTTAAATTGATGTCTTTTTCAGGCGGTCTTGAAGTCACCAATGCCAAGTCGTCTTATTGCTCCAGCACCAGCTTCCAACCAGGCTCATATGCCCATACCCCCCAAGGTGCCTGGTCACATAACAGTCACCATCGAGAGCAGCATCGCTACCACCCCGTCTATCCCTGTGGCAACCATCAGTGGTCAGCAGGTGAGTCTTTTCTACATTTGCTTTTAATGTTTGTCTTTTTCCTGCTGACAACTAAAGACCTGTACTGCTTTCTTGGTGTTTAAGGGTCACTCAAGCAACGTGCACCTGATGCCGAACTTTCAGATCATCAGGACCCCTGCTGCAGTTCCTCAACAGTCCTTCCCACCACACTTGCCTCGAGGTATATAGCGAGGAAGACTCCTGTGGGAGTGCAGCTTTGGGAAACGAGTACTTGTAAATGATCTGTCAAAGAGAAAGTAAAAGTTAGATGCAAACTGATTTGGACAGTCATCTCCTAAATGTTGTCGACAGTATGTCAGGCTTGCATTTTGATGGATTGCTGTATTTTCTGTCCTGCAGGGGCTGCTGCAGCAGCTGTTATGTCCAGCTCCAAAACTGTCTTGCGGCCAGCCACTGGAGCAAGTGCAGGAACTGCCCAGCCGACAGTGCCACACATCATTCACCAGATTCAGGTGCCCTGCAGAACTTTAAAGAAATAAGAATATTCATGTTAGTTATGTAGAAGCACAGAGTATAAGGCTGCTGCTGTTTTTTGTTTTTCCATACTGTCCACAGTCCCGATCTCCTGCAACAACCTCTACAGCTGTCCTCCCAACCGTGGTGGCTCCCATCTCAGTGACTAGAACTCAATCTCCAGTTATCAGCCAGACAGTCTCACACTCTCCAGAGGTGATACATGGGTAAGAAAAGATAAAGTCTGAGATCGTTCAGTATGTTCTTAGCCAAGTTTGTTTGCAGTTTAGTGCTACTTGTTTACTTTGCATTTTTGAAGAGGTCATATTTATCTATTTATTTATTTTACTATTTCAGGCGTCCAGCAATGACCATTCACCCCCCTCCACCCGCTGTCAGCATCCAGAGGCCTCAGGGGACCCGTGACACAGCCACACGGATCACTTTGCCATCACACCCTGCAGTCGGAGCTCAGAAGTCCCAGCCTCCGCACACAATGACACAGGTTACTACTCTTGATGATGCACTGCAAAAATATGCAATATTTATTTTGCATAATAACTAAAATCTTGCCTTTTTTCCATACAGAAATCCATATTCAGTAATGTGACACCAGTAGCTGCAGCAACTGTGGCACCAATAGTTGCCACGAACACTGTGCCATCAACAACTACAATAGGTATCAGCTTTTATCTTGATTAGCATGTCAAATCTTTGTAATGTTACTAAAGAAGAAGCTGAAATCTTGTTTCATTTCTGTTTAGGCGCTGTGACACACACCCAAATGACAAGTAGCACGATTGTCACCATGACAATGGCCTCACACTCTTCTCATGCTACAGCAGTGACCACCTCCACCATCCCTGTTGGTATGTTGACTCTTTGGCCTCGTTCATGCAACATTCATTTTTGTGCTGCTGCCTTTTTAAATGACATGGAACAGAACGAGCTGCGTTTTTACAACTTGGAAGTAATGAAATATTATTTCTAGTGCATGCACATCCCTACATATGCTATCTCACCTTTCATTATTAGCATGTAGCTTTTCTTAACAGTCTTCTGGGGTGTTGTTCACAGCTAAAGTGGTCCCTCAGCCTATCGCCCATTCTTCACCCCGTGTTCAGCCTGACTACCCAGGAGAGAGAGCCAACCTCATCCCCATCCCTGGCCACAGGTCTTCTCCCAATCCTGTCACCATGGAAGCCCGCAGCGACAATAGGTGAGCTCACTGTGCTGGGGAATTTAGTCTGATCATATGATGGGGTATTACACAGTTGTATCAAAAATCTGTGCGCTTTCCTCTTATTTCCTCTAAAGTTGTGGAATTAATCCAAGTTTAATTTCAGTTGAAATTTTTGGCCAATTAGAAAACAAGTTGTCACATTGTGTTTTCCATTTTACCTTTCAGCATATCCTCTTTGTTGTTCTCCCTCCATAAAACTTCCAATTCAAAAGTATTAAATATATTAAATATCTCTTTAAGTCTGGACCAGCATGTGGCAATGATCCAGATCACAAGAGTTTAAAGTATAAAACATCACAGACAATGAAGACAACCAATCCGATCTTGTTTTAATTCTTGTTTCTTTCTTGTTAAGACCTTCTGTACCAGTGCAGTTCCAGTATTTCCTGCCTGCCTACACTTCGTCATACCCTCTGCCACATACCTACACCCCTATTAGCAGCTCTGTGTCCACCATCCGCCCGTACCCCGGTAAGCACTTGCTATAGTCCGAGTGTCTGCTCATTATTGGAAGGACTTAAGTCTAGTTTAGTGTAATGTAGAGCCTGGGATTTGAAAAATCTTTTACCCTTTTGTGCTCTCTAAGTTACTCCTCAAGCTCCGACTTCAGCGTTGCCAGCTCAAGCTGGAGTGGGCGTGGCGACCACTGTGCAATTGAACCGCATGCAGCTGATGGCAGTGGACCGCATCGGTCTGCCGTCTGCACAGATCAGCACCCAGGGGATCCAGCAAGCACCGATTGCAGCGCAGGGCATTCAGCCTGCATCGATAGGCGTTCAGGGTTTGCACACGTCTGCGTCAATCACCACACAGGGAATGCAGCAGGCGCCGGTCACTCAACAGCAGCAGCAACCGCAGTCTGAAGCAAAGCCTGGTAGTTACTTAGATCATACCAAATAGCATGGTCTCTGAGTCTTTTACTGAAATTTGTTTGTAATTAATGTTTGTTTGTTTTTTTAAATTCAGGGGTTGTTTTGGCTGATGGCTTTGTAGCAAGCCCCATTAGCAGCACCTTCAGCACGACCCAGCCGGTAGCCACCATGGTGCAGGCGCACACCCAGGGGGGAGGAGTGGGAGGAGCTCCCACACTGGTCTCCTCCCCAAGACCGAGTATTCTCCGCAAGAAGCCCGCCAATGAAACGTGAGTATAACACATGAAGCAGGGTTTTGCAGTAAACCTTACATCTTGTTTTTCTAAAATAAATATGGAGAATGCTTTTCTACACTTCCCCTTTCTCAGGTGTGTTCGTAAGAACCTGATCCCCGCCCAGTCTGAAGCCAGTACTGGGAGAATTGACAGCGGCGTGAGAGGAGCGGGATCGCCTCGACCCGCTGGGTGAGCTTGTGTCTCATTTGTTACACGCGTGTTCATTTCCTGTTCTGTGTCAGTGATGTAACGGGTTTTGTTCATCCATCAGAGTGAAGCCCAAAGCTGAGGTGCACATGGCAGTGGCCCCTCCTGTCATAGCTACAGTAGAAGCATTGCCTTCTCAGGGTGGAGAGCAGCAGGCGGTGTCCTCGAACACCCAGCACCTCGCTCAAGCCATCCCCACCATGCTGGCTACACCCGGCCCCGTGCCTCCCTCACAGCCCTCCACTGTCCTGTCCTCCTTGCCGGCTGCCATGGCTGTGACTCCCCCTGTCCCGGCCTCGATGGCCAACACTGTGGCTTCCCCCACCCAGCCGGCTGCCAGCAGCACTCCAGCATGTGCCGCGAGCTCTGTCTGCCCAGATGTGAAAATCAAGCAGGAAGTGGAGGCGATGGACACCTCTCAGCCAGGTGACAAACGTGTTTGTGCTCCAAATGTTAAAGTCATCTTTATAGAAAATATAAATAAAAACTAACATGCAGGCTTCCCCTTAGATCCCAACACGAGTATGTCAGCGGCCCCAGCCCTCACCACACAGACGTCCACCCTGAGCACCCCAGCCACAGGCGATCTGATCCCTGGAGCCTCCCCGAGAAAGAAGCCCCGCAAGCAGCAGCATGTCATTTCCACAGAGGAGAGCGAGATGGTCGAGACTAACAGCACGGATGAGGAGAAGACCCCAGGCAGGCCCATCACCGGCAGGGCCGAGAGACGGGAATCTCCACCAAGGGAGTATGTCGGTATGTAAACTGATCATGGCGGTGCGGATGATGATGGTGATGTTTCCTGTCTGCACTATTAGTTTTGTAACACCTGTTTCTATGTTGAAGATGAAGAAGGAGTGCGCTACGTGCCGGTGAAGCCTCGCCCACCTATTACACTTTTGCGGCACTATCGTAACCCCTGGAAAGCTGCTTATCACCATTTCCAGAGGTACAGCGACATCCGGGTCAAAGGTGAGTGTCTTACTGGCTGCAAACAAAAATATTTAATATTTCATACCAGCAGCAGCTTTTTCAGTAACTGCAAAGGGGGATTGCTTTTTAATTTCACTGTAGATTCCTATATGTGTGGTAAATATTGATGGATATTTTTGTAAACTTTTGTGCAGCTGTATGATTAATTAATTATCCATTAATGCATCAAACATGCAGATCCTGAACTCAAAAACAGAGTTGAAAACATGGCTATTAAAGGTATTTACTTTAATTACTATTATAATTCAAATGAGAACCAAAAAAAGAAAAACAGAGGTAAGGGTGATGGGTGACACAGTCACCCGGTGGAGAGTTAGGCCATGATCAGGGACTGTTTTTGACCCTAAAGGCCACCCAGAGATGAACAATACATTATAATTGTACTTAATAAAATCACTGATGATAGACTAAATAAATAGATTTTAGGTAGATGCTTGTGCATTTTAACAACTTTAACAATAATACAGACAACAATGTAGCTAAACAACTTACAGTTGGTTTTATTGGAAATTAACTTTAAGCTATTAGGCCCCAGGGGTTTTCTGAGCTTTCTGCTCGAAAATGAAATGACCAAAATAAATGGAGTATTTCTCTGCAATTACAAACTCTGTGTAAACAGTCTTGGTATCAAAATAAAGCTAACACTTGTGAGATGTCATCAGACGTGTAAATATTACTGCAGATGTTACTATGGCAAAGTTGCTGTGACTCAAACATAGAAAAATTTGATTTTTTTTTATATCCCTCGTCTAAGTATTTTATAGCATATAACACCTTTGAAAATATGCTTCAGTTCACATTTAACTCCAGAAAATCATAAATCAAAATATGGATATTACCTGTCCACAGGTTCATGGTGACGTAACTGCTCTTTTAACTGTTTGGTGTCTTTGCTTTGTTTGGTGTTTCCAGAAATGGTTTATATGAGATTTTAGCTGAGATTCAGAGGTTTCTGTGGAAACCACTCATGTCGGCACTTATATTTCTGACCTCGTGTTGTAACTGAGTAAACGTGATCTCCTCCCTTTTTCCCCCATATTTGGGGGTGCTGGGTGCTTAACTAGTTAAAAAACACAAACAAACATCTGTCTCCTATTTTTTGTGTCACATAGGAAAGAAGCATCAATATCTAATGAAAAGACTTATTAGTTTGGCCTTGCTGTGTATCATTGTGGTGTTTGGTGCAGTTTTCTTGTTTTGTGGGGTTGTTGTTGTGTTTTTTTCAAGTGGAGATGAATATCTCTAACAAGTTGATTTGTTCACATTTGCAAATCTTAATTTGTAAGAGAAATGTATATATTTTTTGAGTTTGTGCAACATGCATATAGTTTCATTTTTCAGTATTTGTCTGTGGGGCATTTTTCTATGTTTTAACAAATGTTTTTTACATGGCCTTACAGAGGTGATGCTAAGGGAAACGTGCATTTTTTTTCCTTTTTTTTTTTTTTTGGTAATGTGCTGGAAAAGCTTGAAAATTGACCTTGAAAGTGCTTAAAAAGTGCTTGAATTTGACCCTGAAAAATGCGTGCAAACCCTGAAAAGCTCATTAATGTGAAAACACTGTTATAAATAAAGATAAATCATTACACGTAAAAGACACTGATTTAAATTGCAGGTAAGTCATAACCATTTGTTTATCTTGACACAAGTTGAACTAAACATCGAGTGAGTTTAGAGTTTGAGGGGTTGAGCAAAAATGCACTGTTATGCTTCTGAATCATGCAAGACAAAATCAATTCAGTTCAATTCAGTTTTATTTATACTGCGCCAAATCACAACAACAGTCACCTCAAGGCGCTTTATATTGTAAGGCAGATCCTACAATAATACCAAATATGCAATAAGAGTAAACAAATTCCTTTTGTTTGTATTATAATCTTGATTTTATCATTTAAAAAAAAAAAAGCCAAACTCAAATAAAATGTTATAACCGTAATTGAGGTTAAAATTAAAAAACAGAGAGGAGCGATCAGTGAAGTGTTTGAAAGGCTTATGTTGAATCTTCTTTGTCATTTTCCTCAGTTTAATTCTGCTTTTTGTTAATGTTTCAGAAGAGAAGAAGGGCTCCTTGCAGGATATGGCCAATCAGAGAGGAGTGGCATGCAGAGCACAAGGCTGGAAGATTCACCTGTGTGCGGCACAGCTCAGGCAGCTGGTGGGTGCTGACCTCCTGACCTTTATTATATTGGCCCAGTTAATATAGTTTTGTCTTTAAATTGGGGGGAAATAGTGCTTAAAGTGAGCTTCTGTTTTTAAAAAGAAATGTAATCAATTAAAAAAATTGTTACAATATTTCAGTGTGACTTTGCATTTCAGTTCAGAGACTTTTACGCTCTTTAACAAGCAGATTTTTTTTTTTTTTTTATCGCTTGTTCTGCAGTCGAGTTTGGAGCATGATGTGTACAGCCGCCTCTCCACCCTTCAGGAGGGTCTGATTCCAAAGAAGAGGGCCGGCGCAGATGACGACCTTCACCGAATTAACGAACTAATACAGGTGAGGTTGTTGCTGCACATTAAAAATAAAGGTTTCACTGCTCAGGTTATGCAAATTTTAAAAAATCAGTATTTCCTAAGTTATACATGTGGGGTGGGCCGGAGTTAAGAACTTCAGGACTTCTTTTAAGATATTTAGTAAATAGATAATTAAAACCTCAGCGGAGAAAAAAAGACTAAACAGGAATGAAAACATGAAGAACGGTGCGAATAAAAACAGCATACCTGTGATGTGTTTAATGCCAGACTCTCACTGTGATTAGCAAAGTTAATGACAAAGCAAAGTTCAGTGCTTCACCCTCCAAAATACACTCATTTGGTTATAAACCATGTGGATACAAATTTTATTGCTTATTGGGTGAGTCCGCCTGCCCTGGTCCAGTGATGATGCTGAGTTGGTTATAGAAGAATATTGTGTCTCTCTGAATCCAGTTCACTTTTTAGAGGCGATTTGGTTTTGTCAACTTGTCTGAATTTCTCCTTAAAGTTTCGAACAGCACAGCTTATGAACCCACAATGTAAAGCATCTGAAAAATGAAGTTTATACTAAAAACAAACCAATGTTCTCTCTGCTTTTCTCTCTGTGTCATCAGCAGCAAAAACATGTTTAAAACTAAAGTAAAATTGATTTCAAAGTCCAAAAATTTAAACCCTGGACATCTTCTAAAATCACACAGTGGGGCAAACTGGAGTTTTTGGCAGGCCATTTCTGGCCCCCGCGCCTTATGTTTGACACCTTCATTATAAACACAGACTTGGCTCTCTATGATCCTAGTGACAGCAGATAGCCGTCATATGGTTATGTGTAACACAGCTGTTCAATGGCCAGCCAATCAAATTAAGCTTCGCTTTAAGGGGGAGGAGACAGAGGATGAACTGAGGGGCGGGACCAGGCCCAGTGTAAGATAAATAAGGATTATTTTTAGCTGTAATCATGCAAAGCTGCTCTGGAGTCCAAGAATAGAAGTATTGGCTGGAAATGAGTATAGCAGATCCTCTTTAACACAGATTGGGCTTCTGAGTTTTGTAAACTGCTGCTTTTTTTCTTCTTCTGTAGTTTGTTCATGTAGTTCCTTTTTGTTCTTGTTAGGCAGGCTGGAAAAAGGCCCACAACTTCTCTCTTTCAGGTACATGTAATGTTAGTAATGAGTTTAGCAAACTCAATCAGTACATTTCTCCTCAGGGTAACATGCAGCGCTGTAAACTGGTGATGGACCAGGTGACCGAGGCCAGAGACACCATGATGAAAGTGCTCGACCACAAGGAGAAGGTCCTGAAGCTGCTCAACAAGAACGGCACAGTCAAGAAGTCCTCCAAACTGAAGCGCAAAGAACGGGCGTAAGAGCGACCTCCCCATCTGCCAAGAAACCGCTGCCGTTCCCACCGCCTCTCTCTCCGTGTAGGGGTGAAGGAGCTGCTCAGAGTTTTGGTGCTATGATTTGCTGCATACAATCACACGCACCCTCCATATCTGTGGGCACAGAGAAGAGCAACAGGACGGCTTCGAGGAACAGGAACTGGTTCTCGTTCAAAACACAGGAACATTGTAGGTTGTTAGAGTGGCCACTTGATGGCCACCGTGTTTTGTTTTGCCCCCTTCCCCTTTCTTTTAATGTATGAACCCCCCCCGAAAGATCCTTGTTACTAACTTAGTTTCTGCCTCTTGTAAGACTTTTGGCACATTGTGTATCTGTGATATTCGGCTCTAAAAAGAGGTGCAAGGTGAGTTATCCAACGGAGCCGGTCAGAATCATTCAAAAGGACTCCTTTAGCAAACTGTAAACGGACTAATCTCAGTCGTGCTCTTTTCATCAGTCTGTGCCTTTATTTTGTCAGTGTACATGAGATGGACCGGGCCGAGCTGCTCCACACGCTCTCCAGATGCTGTTAAAATGTCATTTAAAGAAAAGTTTCAGGTTACTTCTACTGCTTCCTTTTTAAAAAAAAAAAAAATCCAGCAGCTTAATTTGTTTAAAGAGAAAACAAAAAAAGATATTTTATCAGTCATAATTTAGGCGTAATCTAAAAATCCGGATATGAGAAAATATTTCAAACTGCCATCAAATCTTTCACTTAATCTGGAATAAAGAGAGCGGCTGTGCTCGTTTGAACAGCGGACTGAATTCATGTAAATCACTGTAAATGTGCTTCTGTTTTTCCATCGACCTCGTTCTTTTCCAGTTTTGTACTTGATGAAACGTTTTGTGTGCTGTGTGACGTGCCGCTTTGTGCTGCAGAGTGTACGAGCTGAAGTGAGCCTGAAACATCCAGACCTTGTACATTGTTTTTGTCTGTGTAATTATAGTAAAGATACTGAAAACAATACAAGTTCTGCTCTTATTTTTGAGTTTTCATCCTGCTAATTGTGTTCGTATATAAAAACATTTCACAGCTTTATATAAATATGAGTGGATTAGGAAATTATTCTGACTCAGATGGAGTCACAGGTTGAGGATGAGCCTGGTAGCAAAATGTTCTACCTGGTTTTAAGCAGGTAGAACATTTTGATCTCTTTACACAGTGAGACTTGCAGTGGGTGTAAAACAGATGTAGTTTCAGTTTGTAACTGAAACTCACCCTCCCTGCCTGTACGCCAGTGTTTGAACGTTGCGCTTCAAACTGTACTACAAACCAGGAACTGATACTTCTTGTACTAATTCATATGCAATTAATTAATTAGCATATGTTCAGCATTCAGTGCAGCATTATAGAAATATGTATGACTATGTTCTTGCATTTTTGCAAATCTCTAAAATTAGAAACATCCTGCATCAGAATATTATTGAAAAACTAGTTCATCCATTTATTATTTGTAGGCTGGATGCTGTAATTCAATATTATCAGGTTGTCCTAAAAGACTTCCTGATAAACCTTCAGATTATCAGTTTGGATTTGGGAGACAGACACCCTCTTTACTTTTAACATTAGGCATAAAAATATATATATATATATTTTTTATAAAGCTTATAGTTGGGGCTGGATCAGGTGGTAATTAGTTATTATTAACCTCCTTCCTCACCTCACCCCCAGCCTATTACAGCCGATGGCCGCCCCTCCCTGAGCCTGCTTCTGCCAGAGGTTTCTTCCTGTTAACAGGGGGTTTTTCTTCCCACCGTCACCAAGTACTACATGAAAAATCTGATTCAGTCCCACGTGTCACTTAATTTGGCCACATGTTGATGCAGCTGAATTTCTTCCTTTATTTTGGTTTTTGCTTCTGGAATAATCTGACCTGTCTGTTTTTATTCGCCTTCTTTTATCTTCAGGCTGAGCCCAGTCATTCCCTTTTACTGCATGCTGTTTTACAACATAATTGCCTGTGATACATCACAACGTGTTGGCACGTATTTGACCCATGACAACAGCGTGTTTATCAATCAGGAAAAGTTATTGTCACTGGCATTTATATAATCATCATTCCACTTTTGACTCAGACTCTAACTTGTTTTTTGAACCATTTAAGTTCTGAAAGACCAAAAAAATGAAAATATGATGACTATTTGTGTGCTACTGTGTACCTTATCAACCACCATGAAACCTGACTTTTACTATGTGAAAATAACACTTTATAAATAGCAGCAGTAGGTGTTTAAAAACAAATAAATTTAGGGGGGGGTTTTGCGCTTCTATTAAGTAAATGTTTGGGATGTGGCATTATAATAGTTACTCTCTTGGTTCTGCGTTTGCAGGAGCAAAGTCAAAGTACCATAAAGTGGGGCTTTGCCAGGAAAACTTCCTGGTTTAGAGCCACTCAAGGAACTAGTCCCTCATCAGTAGCAGGGGCTTCCACGCAACACATACCTGTTCTCAGGTAAGCGCTGATTTCTCTAAAAATGTAGCTAGAAAAGATGGATTTTTAAAATATTTATATGTTTTTTGTGTATTTTTTTGGTCTTTAGTAGCAAGGTTATAAAATTCAGTGTATGCTTTTGAACAAACGTGTCTTCAAAGTGAAACCCATGCTTTATTTTAGTTGCCTTTAAAGTTTGTGTAAATGTAGCAGAAGACTGCTTTTTAACATATCTAAAATATGTGGCTGTTGTATAAATCTCCAGCAGTGATATGAAACCAACTCTCAGTCAGGGTTTGTCCTGACTGAGAGTTGGTCTTTAGGGGTTAACTGCCACAGATAAGAATGATTAGTCCAAGTCCAGTAAAGGCTGTTGAGCCTTTTAGCTTGTTTTAAGGATACTGATGTATTTTCCTGTTACTTCTGATCATTATATCAACAATAATGCTTGTCATGTTTGGAAAACTGGTTACAAAAAATATTTTGGGGTGGAATAGGAGGGTGGCTGAAACACCCTTGAGCAAGTGCAAAACTGTGGAAACTGATTTTTATAGCATGGCTAAGGAAATCTGTATTGATTGTGTTTTAAGTTCGATTGCTGTAACTTTTCCTTCATAAGAAGTAGAAAAGAAAATGTTTTCGTTGCAGATTTAATTCACATTTCAGCGATGCTGCACCTGAGCAAGGTAGGAATGAGTTCTCTGTTTCCATAATTAAGATTCATGATCCTAAATCATTACAAGGCCTTTTTATTCATGATAACTCCCAATTCACCCAAACAGGGAGATTTTGTATGGGTGGACACGGGCACCGGGGTGCCGATTGGGGCGGAGGTTAAGGTCACAGACACCGGGCAGATTCAGCTGCTCGATGATGAAGGAAAGGTACAAAAACCCGACCGATACTCTGCGCTCCTGCCAGATTCTTTACAATAATGTGAAATCTGCCTTTAAAAGAGCTGTATTTGCCTTCTGTGTAATTTGAGATCTTTAATAACAAACACACAGGAACACAAGCTCAAGAAGTTAAATGAGAAAAGCATCCGGCCCATGCATCCGACCTCTGTGAACGGCGTAGACGATATGATCAGGCTGGGTGACCTGAACGAGGCCGGACTGCTCAGGAACCTCCTGGTACGACACAAGGAAGGAATC
Organism: Copadichromis virginalis; assembly: GCF_057382275.1. Lineage (NCBI taxonomy): Eukaryota > Metazoa > Chordata > Actinopteri > Cichliformes > Cichlidae > Copadichromis > Copadichromis virginalis. The sequence continues at coordinate 13,872,906 of NC_140639.1, read as the reverse complement.
ATCTATGTAAGTTTATGTTCCCTGGATTCACTGCAGAGCCGCCTAGTTTTATGACATCCATAACCATCCATGGAAATGCTTACTTGATGCGAACAGCTTTCAGGCTCAGACTTTGCCCTGCAGTTTATCACTGTGTTGTTTGTCTCCATAGAGACCAATGAGCCTCTGTTTAAAGAGAGTAACCCAGTGTTTATGAGTCCCAACGCCAAAACTCAACGGAGCGTGTGTTTAATTATGAATTGGACCTTTTTTGTGGTGTAAAAACACTGCTGTGAAAGACTGGGGGCAAATTATACTGAGTGTAATATCCTCTATCTTATACTTCTCAGTTATTTTATCGAGCAATCATTCAGCATTTATCTCTGCTTTTTTTTTACTGTGACTAATCTGTGAGAGTTATGTATCACATGCTGAGTTTCCACCATGATAACGACGTGTTTACTCGCTGCTCTCTGTTTTAAAGACATACACGGGCTCCATTCTGGTCGCAGTGAACCCTTACCAGCTGCTGCCCATCTACACTATTGAGCATGTGCACATGTACACAGACCGGCGGCTGGGTGAAATGCCGCCTCATGTCTTCTCCATCGCAGACAGCTGCTTTTTCAACATGCGCCGCAACCGAAAGAACCAGTGCTGTGTCATCAGGTTGGGTTTTTATGTCAGTTTTACCACTCATATAGTCACAGATGCAGTTCAGACTCTTGGTTTTTCAATTTTAAGCTGCATCTATATGAATTATAATGAATAAATGTAGAGACTAGGAAAAAATGATACAGCAGCAGCAAAGGAAAAAAGCATGAGAAGGTAAAGTGGATGACTTTAAATCAGAGTATTCACTTTAATATGTTTATTCTTTATCAAAGCATTTGATTGGAATTTTATTATTAGATTGTGATCATACATAGATACATACACTTCACATAAAAAGATTGTTTAAACATATAAAACTGGTTTATACTACGTGTACATCTAGATTTAAATTATATTATGTTTTGATGGATGTTATTTAAGACTATTTGGCTTAAGTGAAATCATCCCAAATACACTGTAGAAATTTCTTAATAGGAACAAGGAATATAAAATTATAGGGAAACAGGGAAAAAACAGAGACTACACTTTTAAATGTCTCAGTAAGCCTGCAGTCTGAGAGCACCGTTCTCTGTTGGGGTGATATGGTACTCTGGGGTCTATAAGATATGATGGGGTGTTTATATGTCAGGAGAATGGTTTAAATTGAATTCTGTTCTTTAGTTTTTCCATCAATGCCCTCTGATATTCTTCTATGAAAGTTTGGTAGAATACCTGTTTAAGTACCTTAAACCCTCCCCCCCCCCCCCCAAATTCCTCTAATTTCAGAAGATGACCAAATATATGGATATGGTCACCAGTAGGTCCACCACATTTCCTCCTTTGATCATTGAAACATCTCAGCATTTAAATTTCGCCCATTTATTGGAGTTATGAAATGTTGCCCCAGCACATATTTCTGTGTTTATCTGTGTGTTGTTCACATTAATACCTCTAAGTATTTGATAAAGGCGCTAAAGGTGAAAAGATTTGTGTCACATATTCAGATTATTTAAGACTGCAATCTTTATGGAGGTGGTGCATGCGTGAGCTAGCTGGGCTAAATTCTGACAATTTCTTTAGTGAGCATCTGTTTGAGATGGTATAAAATCCTTTAAAAATCATGTTAGTGCTGAAATTTTAAGTACTCCAAATATTATATACATTTATTACATCTTATTGCACATCATTCTTTTTTCTTTTCTTTTTTTTTTACTATCAAGTCTGTTTTAAAAGATAACAAATGATTGCTGGACTGAGTAAAATGATTAATTGGAGCTTTTGTTTATGGGAAAAAGAGAGAGCTACCTTTACAGGAGCGCCTAAGTGCCCAATAAGTAATAAATGTGAAGTATTAACAAGGTAACACCATTATCACCACTAAGGTTAAAGGTAAGGTAAAAATATTCACTAATATTTGGACATAACCTACAATTTGCGTTCTTTCAGGCAGTTACCTTGTTACAGTTAATAGAAACTACAACCTAGAACCAGTTAAAAATTTGTCCTCAGTCTCTCCAGACTTTACATTTGTCACCTAATTGAATATTAATTAGTGAACATAGTGGGTGCCTTTTGTTACCTTTATACTCAGCCGACTGTTCATGATCCTTGTCTAATTCACCTAACAAGAAAATATTTCCCGATGCTGGAAGCTTTAGGAATTCAAAAAAATGAAGCACTATATGTAAAGAAAAAAGACACTGGTGCGTTAATACATCATATACATAAGACTAAAACAGCAAAAAAGGGCCCAGTTTCTATTATTATAATGGAAATAACCAAAACTAGCATTCGGTTTTGGAGTTTCTCTAAAGTTTCAGTTCAGAAATCTTTGTTATTCAGTCTGGGTGACTAAATGAAAAAGATCCTTTAAGTATGCTCTAACAGGAAAGACCAGGACTCATTAAGTGTCCTGGTCTTTCTGGAGATAAAATGCGCTTCCTTATTAGAATGCCTTGTTATTTTATTCCTGAGTTTGCTGCTTGAGTAATAGAGAAGATCTGAACTGATCCAAGCAGAACTGCTTTATCAATGTATTGAAGTTTAATTTTGAGCCAAATCCTTTTGAGATCTTTATGAAAATATTCAGGAAATCCATCACATCTACACCCCCCTCGTGTGTTTTATCAGCGGAGAGTCGGGAGCTGGGAAAACCGAGAGCACCAAGCTGATGCTGCAGTTTCTGGCTGCAGTGAGCGGTCAGCGCTCCTGGATTGAGCAGCAGGTCCTAGAAGCAAATCCCATCTTAGAGGGTACGCTGTCTTATCCAGCACCTTTTTGTCATTTGACTTGCCTTTTATTAACTGTAGCTTATCCTCTCAGCCTTCGGTAACGCCAAAACCATTCGAAATGACAACTCCAGTCGATTTGGGAAGTACATCGACATCAGCTTCACCAAGGGCGGGGCTATTGAAGGTGCCCGCATTGAGCAGTACCTGCTGGAGAAGTCCAGGGTGTGTCGTCAGGTGGGAATTTCAGTCTGCTGAACTTTTCGGAAACAGCATTGTGTTAAAGCCAAACTTTCCTGTAGTAAAGAACACATGCATCAATGTGCAGGCACCAGACGAAAGAAACTACCACATCTTTTACCACATGCTGATGGGCATGTCGGCAGAAAAGAAGAAGATTCTTTCCCTTGGAAACGCCGCTGAGTACAAGTATCTGACCATGGTACTGTGATGTTTAGATTAAAGATTGGATTTATTTATGTTTTCTGAAAATACATGGAGCAGGTGGGAAAAATCAACCAAATTAATTTTTAATTTTACCAAATTAAAAATCTTTATAGTCATGGTTTCTGTAACCATAATATCAGTATATCAGTTTCATGGGATTTGTCATAGTTTCAATAGCAAAACTGAACAGAAACAATTACTGGTGCCCTGGATGTTTGATCTGATAACTCACTGCTTATTCAGTTTTAACTCATGTGACCACACCAGGGTAACTGCACCAGCTGTGAGGGCCGTGACGACGTGAAGGAGTACGCTCACTTCCAGTCAGCTCTGAAGATTCTCACATTCACAGAAAATGACTTGTGGGAAATTTCCAAACTGCTCGCAGCCATTCTTCACCTGGGCAATGTGGACTTTGAGGGTAAAGCAGTCATTAAAAATGAAGATTATTTTGAAACAGGTGCAATCATTCAAGTAACTGACATTGATTTCCTGTGGAATTCCAGCCACCATCGTAGATAATCTGGAAGCCTGCAACGTCCACACGTCGACCAATTTCAAAATGGCGAGCGAGCTCTTGGAGGCATGTGCCGTTTTCTCTGAAGATACAGCTAGAGTTAAGAGATCATCTTGTCTGATTGTGCTACCTTGTTGCCTCAGGTGGATCCCAAAGCACTGGGGAAAGGTCTGACTCAGCGCTCCTTCCAGACTGCCAGGGAACACGTGACCAAATGTCTGACCTCTGCTCAAGCCATGGACGGCAGGGACGCATTTGTCAAAGTAAAATGAATGTGTGACGCTGCAGCTCATTTTAGCAGTCAGGAAGATAGGCCTAGATGGTTTAAAGTAGGTAATCAGATACTACTTTCCTGTGTAGATTGTAATTTTATCCATCCACCAGTCCATTTTCTTCTGCTTATCTGGGCCAGGTCGCGGGGGCACCTTAAGCTGAGAATCCCAGACCTCGCTCTCCCTATCCACTGAGAGATATAATCTCTCCAGCATGTCCGGGATCTGACCTGGGGCCTCCTCCCGATGGGACATGCCTGAAACACCTCATCTAGGAGGTGCCTACGAGGCATCCTTGTGAGATGCCTGAACCACCTCAATTGGCTCATTTTGATGTGGAGGAGCAACCACTTTTTAATCTGTGATCTCATTCTTTCAGTCACTAACCAAAGCTTGTGACCATAGGTGAGGGTAGGGACGTAGATCGACCGGTAAATCGAGAGCTTCACTTTTACACTCAGCTCTTTCTTCACCAAGACAGACCAGTACAGTGGCAGCATCACTGCAATGGACCAATCAGTCCAGCGATTTCCCACTCCTCTTTCCCATCACTCGTGAACAAGAGCTTAAGATACTTAAACTCCTCCAATTGGGACAGTAACTCGTCCCTGACCCAGAGTTGTTACCCTTTTCCAAGGTGAGGACCATGGCCTCAGACTCGGAGATTCTCATTCCCGAATAAGCCCAGACGATGGGCTAAAGGTGCAGGGAACAAACCCTCTTGTCCACCAGGAAAACTCTAAAGCACAGGCAGCAAGCCGAGGGGATACTAAAATACCCACCCCAGCCCGCCACCTCTCACCACAGAAATTCCATTCTGAGACAGAGTCCAGCCGATACGATTACAGATTAGCCATCAGCATACTGATAGGTTAATTTAGTCATCATCAGTAGCAACTGGTCACAGATCAGTTTCCACGTTAAAAAAAAGCTTTATTGCTGGTGTCCGTGTATTTGTTCCAGGGTATATACGGAAGACTTTTCATTTGGATTGTGGAGAAAATCAACAGTGCCATTTACAAGCCGCCTGATGAGGAGAACGAGGCCAAACAATCCATCGGCCTTCTGGACATCTTTGGTTTTGAGAACTTCAGTAAAAACAGGTTGGTGTCCTCCGTTCTCAGGCCAGGCCTGCGTGGGTACTCTTACTAAGCCTCTGTCTTTGTTTCTTCTTTTTCTGCAGCTTTGAGCAGCTGTGCATCAACTTCGCCAATGAGCAGCTGCAGCAGTTCTTCGTCAAGCACATCTTCAAGCTTGAGCAGGAAGAGTACGCCCGTGAAAACATTGTTTGGAAGCACATTGACTACCAAGATAACCAGCGAACCCTGGACGTACTGGCCAGCAAATCCATGAACTTGCTGTCGCTTATTGACGAGGAAAGCAATTTCCCCAAGGTCTTTGTCCTCGTCGTACTTTAAATTCTCTAACGGACCAAAGCAAGGAAGGGTTTTAAAAGTGTAATTTAATTTTCAGGCCACAGATGCCACCCTGCTCCAAAAGATGAACCAGTATCACGAGAAAGGTGGCATCTATCTTCCCCCAAAGAACAACTACGAGACACAGTTTGGAATCGAGCATTTTGCTGGAAAGGTCTTCTATGACTCACAAGGTACACTTAAGTCATTTAAAGCCAACCTGTTGCTCTTTTGGTAATTTTCCTCTGATGTTCTCAATGTTTTGTTTTTGTTTAAGGTTTTCTTGAAAAAAACCGTGACACCCTGAGCTCAGACCTCATTAAGATGTTGGAAAAGTCCACCAACAAACTCCTGAAACAGGTGTTTCGTAATGACCTCAAATCCACCTCCAGTAGCATCAAGATTGTCAACGCCAAAATGACCATAACATCAGCCAAGGGAAACACCGGGGTTAGTGCAGCCTTTTATCACTTGATCATTCACATCACCATCACTGTATAGAATTTTTTACACATATTTGCACTTTATTTGTATTAGCAACAAGTACCAGATGGCAAGAAGCGTGTGCCAACACTGAGCGGTCAGTTCCGCCAGTCCCTGGATTCCCTGATGAAAACGTTGACTGCATGCCAGCCGTATTTCATCCGCTGCATCAAACCCAATGACTTCAAGAAGCCCATGGTGAGGAGACAGTCTTGGTCCTCTCAAACAGAATAAAACATGCTTGAAAACTGGAAAAAAAAGAAGAAATTGCTTCAAATCTCATTTAGTACCTCTTTGTCTCAGCTGTTTGACAGAGAGCTGTGCATGCGGCAGCTCCGTTACTCCGGTATGATGGAGACCATCAGGATCCGGAAAGCTGGGTATCCTGTACGCTACACATTTGATGAGTTTCTAACTCGATATCGTGTCCTCCTGAGAACTTCCATCTGTGATCCAAATACCGTGAGTTGTTTTTGACAAAATCTGTGTTTTGATCAGCAAAATTCTTTCTATGACCAACTCATATGTAAGCATAAATCCAAATGAAAGTCTTCCATATAATGTTATTTACGTTGTTGTCTTTCTTTTTTTTTTTTTAAATGCTGGTTTAACAGGAAAGCGAAGAGAAATGCTGTGAAAGTATTTGTGAAAACCTGCTTACCGGAGAAGGTGACTGGAAGACTGGAAAGACAAAGATATTCCTAAAGGTTTGGAAGCTTATAAGAACAATCTTAGCTGAATGTATATGGTTTGAAATACTGAAATATGTGTGCACTAAGCAGTCATAGACTTCCAAAAACCTAACATGCCCTTCAAGGTTGTCTCATAGTGCACCTCTGCGGTCTGTATTTATCCCTACATACACAGTTGCCTACACATTTTTCTTAAACGTACGGCAATCTGAAAACATGCACTGCTGATAGGAAGCGGCCTTTACAGAGAAGGGCCTGTTCTTATCAACTGTGCCGCAGAAATTCAATACAGATGAGGAGAACTAAAATCTATTGGAGCACTCTGCTTTGCCAGCATAGAGATACATAAGTACATAAAAGAATCTCACTACTGTCTGAACGTCAGCAGTCAAGAACCAGCGCAGGAAATGAAAAGGAAATAAAATGGTAATTTCTGCTGTTTTCTTTCAGGACCATCATGACACAATGCTTGAAGTAGAGCGAATAAAACAACTAAATGTGAAAGCCCTTTTGATCCAGAAAGTCCTGAGAGGCTACAAATACAGGTAGGAGGATTAGATCTGCATTACGCTTTATTTATTTATTTATTTAGTATTCTTACATGTGAATTACTGCTTCAAATTTGCATGATTCATGCCATCTAAAGGAAAGAATTCCTGAGGAAAAGGTCAGCCGCGATCGTGATTCAGAAATACTGGCGAGGACACAAAGGCAGGAAGCTGTACAAAGTGGCAAGTCGCGTTTTCAAAAATCAGCATTGACTCGAGTGAAAATGGAGGCGTCGCTTGCTTTAAACCTTCGCTCATCTTCCGATTCCAGGTGCAGCTGGGCTTTGCAAGGCTGCAGGCACAGGTTCGCTCTCGCCAGCTCCACTTCCAATATAAAAAGAGAAGGCAGGCGACCCTCGTGCTACAGACCCATGTTCGAGGACACCTGGCCAGGAAGGAATGGAAGCGCAAGAGGAAGGCTGTAATCCTGCTACAGGCACACACCAGGGGCATACTGGCGAAAAAAGCTCTCGAAAAGATGAAGAGAGACGTAAGTACCACCACCGATGTTTCATCTTATTTCCACTGTGCTGCTATCTATCAGTTATTTTAGTTTTTATTTCACATTTATTTTATAATGTTAGAGCATAATTTCAAGTATTTATTCCTTGCTTTAGTTTACTCCATCCATAAAAGCATTTATCTTTATGGCTTTGTGAAGTTTGGTAATTTGTCTGTTGTTGTCACCAGCGAGGAGTGGCCACATACCCTGCTTTATCATCTGTTTACTCAGTGTGAGGGCAGAATTTACACAATGCACATCAAGCTGTAGTAGGGAACAATTTAAACTGATGACTGAGACCAAAACTTTAGTTGATCTGTGACCTTAGTGTTTACGGATGAGCAGTTGATTCATTTCCTGATAGGCTTCTATGTAGTCTGACTTATTTTTGCAACAAGGTTAGATGCCCCCTGCTTAGAGCACTGTTTTTGCTCTTTCAGATGTACCTCTCTGCTAAAGAGAAAGAAGAGGAACAGCGGCTCATTCTGGAGAAACAGAGGCGCTTGGAGGAGGTGTTGAGACAGAAGAGAGAGATGGAGGCCAAGCGGCAGTCAGACCAGGAGATGGTGGATGACATGTTTGACTTCCTTACTTTAATGCCCAACACTGTAGGAGGGCAGGAGGGGCAGGCACCCATGGGATATGAGGTTTGGAACCAGATGTTTTGGCAGGTGTTGAATGATTTTTAGATATAAGCCGATGAGTCACACGTGCTTGTATGTGTTTGCAGAATTTTGGTGGGAAACGGATAATTGAAGAGATAGACATTGACGAAATCCAGATGGAGGAGGATCTTCCCAACGAAGACTATGATGACCTGGATGAGTACTCCTTCGCCAAGTTTGCCTCCATGTACTTCCAGGGTGCAGCCACCCACACCCATATCCGACAGAGGCTTCATCAGCCCCTGCTCTACCATGAGGATGAAGATGATGTTCTGGTGCTTCTCTTAGTTCACCACACATCATAATTCCACGTGTTTCTGTCTGTTTTTAATAAAGTTTAATCATGTCTCTTTTGTGCTTTCACCAGGCTTCGCTCACAGTGTGGTGGATCATCCTGAGGTTTATGGGAGACCTCCCTGAGCCAAAGAAACGGGCCCAGGTTAGGGTACCCTCCTCACAGGATCGCTTTATGCCACAGGAGCTGATGTCCAGAAAGGACAGACGTCTCAGCAACATGGTGGGCCTGGATCAGGTAGGAATCAAAACCTCAAAAAACGGAATGTCTTTAAGTTTGCTCCATCTTAATCCTGGCAAAACGGAGGTTCTCATTTTCAGTCTGGGGTCAGTCATTCCCAGCAACATCAAATTAAGACTGCTAAGAGTCTTGCTGTTATTTTGACTGAGAACTGAATTCAGAGTCTTACATCTAAAAGCTCATTCAGTCTTTTCTCTTTTATTAAAAAAAACAAAAAAGTAAAACCTTCGTTGACACATAATAGTACAGAATGACTAGACAGCACTTAAATTTTCTCCCATCTCAATTCTTGTAACTTTCTCTTTACATAAACTTTCACATAAAAACTGCTACTGATACCTTATAGCTGCAGCCGGCCTCTCTGATCACCTGATCAGGGTCTCCTAATTGTTCCAGTCACCTAATTAAAAATCAGAGCTGATCATGCTTTTGAGGTTATAGTTTCTAAACTTTGCAATAGCCTTCCTCGGCTAATCTGTGGTTTGTTTCAAAGACTGCTGTAGACTCATTTTTGTAGATAATCTTTTCCTTAATCTTTCGCCTGTTATTTGTGGCTTTTTGTTCTTCTATTACATGTGGATATTGGCGTGCATGCAGGAATAAATGAAAGGCCGTGAGTTTCACTGTGTGTCTGACTTATGCTTTTCTGCTCAAAGCACTTTTTGGCTAAATGTGACATTATAACACTTGATTCGCTTGAAATTCTTTTTAACCACACTCACACTCTCATGAATCTTTCATCATCAAAGAGTACACACAACTGCGAGGTAGAATGCATTACAAGTAAGACCATCAAACCAACTGGACTAAGACACTGTTGCACAAGACGCAGTCCAAAATGGCACTAGAGGATGATCTTGCAGGAGAGACTTGACAAATTTAATCAGTGTTCATTTTGATAATCATGGGCCAGTTTCCAGAGATGTTTGACCATTTACTTTTTCATTTTTTTAGAGGGTGCTGAGAAATAGAAAAGAAACAGAAGCTTCTACAGTCCCTGAGCCACCAGGACAAAACAAAAGGGGCTCCATCTTTATAGACATCCTGACAAGAACCAGGAAGGCTTCTGCTGTGCCCAACCAGACCCCTCAAAACCAGAAGGTGTACACTGTACCAGATGCAAGCGCTCGAGGACGAAAGGGCTCCACATTCACTGACCTACTGTCCAAAAACAGAAAAGTATCAAATGTTCAAGAAAATGGAATCCCCAAATCTGGTTTAAACTTCAGAAAAACCTCGATCATCATGGAGGAGGTGAGGCAGAAGCCAGAATATTTTGTTGCCGTTCACTTTTTAACCAAGCTAATGGACATTTACATTTTTCTCCAACAGTCAGATGATCAGACGGAAGTTTCCAAGCCTGCCACTCTGCAGACTGTGAAGGAGGATCCCGAAGTCTTGACTGGAGAGTCGGACACACTGGACAGACCCCTGACTTCTCTGGAAAAGCTTCACTACATCGTTGGATACGCCATCGTCAGGCCTGACCTCAGGTTACAGAAGTTTGAAATCGCATAGCTCCGCTGTTGATATCTCTTTCCGAGCTTCTGCTAATACACAGTTTTCTGCAACAGAGATGAGATTTACTGTCAGATCTGCAAACAGCTTCATGACAACAACAATCGTACGGGCTTCTTCCGTGGTTGGATCCTGCTGTCGCTTTGTTTGGGCGTTTTTCCTCCCAGTGAGCGATTTATAAAGGTGAGTACAGCAGCCGTAACAGCTGTGCGCATTTCAATGCTGTGATGTTTTACCTTTTACTCTTGTCTTTGCAGTACCTCCAAAGTTTCATCCGCTTGGCTCCGAGCGGCTACTCGTCCTACTGCGCTGACAGGCTGCGGCGCACCGTGATGAACGGCACACGAGAGGAGCCTCCCTCCTATCTGGAGCTGCAGGTGCTGAGATTTATACAGCTTCATATGAAAAATGCAGCATTTTCAAAATTCCTTCAATCTATGCTCAGTAACTCTAAATGACAACAATACTTTATGCATTAAATCTACACCTTAGCCTGATGGGTGCCTTCCCAGAAAAATAATACACAGCACCTCTCCAAAGGTTGATTCTGTTCATCTGGACGTAGCGTTTTGTCTCCTCTTTAGGCCAAAGTACTCTAAAGTCAAATGTGAGGCCATCTGTCTAACAGCTAAAGGGCTAAAATTACTCCACAACCACGTGGAAGACACACAGAAAACATCACGTTAGAGGGCTGCACTTTTTCAGAGAACTGCATATGACTGCAGACTTCTCTGACTCTGTCATTATCGTTATAAAAGAAAAGAAATTCTGTGCTGAAATTTGATGAGATGCTACATTAGCAGCTGACACTAGCTATACAAACATCCTGTAACATGCTCACATCTTTTTAAAAGAATTTCAAAAAATGCTGCCAGGAGACGTCACAGTCCACATTTACAGTGTTGGTTTGGTCTCAGTTGGAATTATGCGGCATCTGAAATCTCATTGAAAAATTAAACCGCACATGTTTCTAGATATATTCCTTTACAGTTGAAAAATGTTTTTGTGTAAGTTGAGTAAGCTACTAACTTAAGGTGCAGAAAATATGCACAAACTGTGATTTCCACTTAACTAACATGTTTATTTCCTGCACCGTGACAGGCCACCAAGACAAAAAAGCCCATAGTTGTGACTGTGATGCTTATGGACAACCGCTCCATTAACCTCCCCATCGACTCAGCATCTACGTCTAAAGAGATCTGCCAGCTTATCTCCAACAAAATCAACCTCAAAGACAGCTTTGGCTTTTCCATCTACGTCGCCTTGTATGCAAAGGTACATGTTTACAGACGGATCCAAATTCTTTCATCTGAAATGGGAAGCTGATATGCGGAAAGCATCCTGTGGCAATCAGAGCGTCCAGAATAGACATCTATCAGCCGCTCATCTCAATTTGTTATAAACAGCTCATAAATATAAACCCTATGAGCTGTGAAGATGCAGGGCCCAAAAGCGTTAGTGAGTGAGGATTTTTTTCACTTTGCAGTGCAAAAACGCTCATTACCAGAAATAACTTGTTGACAGAGCCGAACGCTCAGACCTAAGCCTTTGATTTCCGTGGCAGAAAGGAACGAGAAGAAGCAAAAGAAAAACAGAAAAAATGTAAATAAAGCCAGTTAAAATTTGTTGTTTTGGTTTTTTTTACATGAAAGGAGTATCTGAAACCTTCCTAGTTTTCCACTCAGTCAAACCCGACTTACGGTGTGACTTAAACAGCTTTTTATTGATTTATATTATTCCTGTTTGTAAATGCTCTGAATTGGGGACCAGTCTTATCTACCTTCCTTTCATAAACAATGCTCCAGAGCATGCTCTGGTAAAGGAGGTAATAAAAGAAGCATCTTTCTTTAGATTTGGAGAATTCAACCAAGCTCTGATTATTTCCGTATTGTGCAAACACTAATGCGAGCAGGAAGTCACAAAAAATACAAGCACGTGCAAAAAAAAAAGAGGCTCTAAGGGAAAGAAGCACAGAGGTGACCCAGAATACACAGTAAAAACAAAAAATCATGATGGGATGCTTGCAGTGTAGTTATTTTCAAGTGATGGTCATACTGGTTACATGCCTCCCTGATAATTGTACGAGTTAAATATGAATACAAGTATGTCAATAAATGGATAGATATTAACACGGTAAGCTGCGTTGAAGGTGTGGGCTCTGGGCAGCGGCCGGGAGCACGTGATGGACGCCATCTCCCGGTGTGAGCAGGACACAAAGAGGAGGGGAGGCCAGGAGCAGCACGCCCCCTGGCGTCTCATCTTCCGTAAAGAGATCTTCACCCCCTGGCATAACTGCAGTGACGACAAGCTCAGCACAGACCTCATCTACAAGCAGATCATCCATGGCTTGAAGTCTGGAGAGTACCAGTGTCAAAAGGTGCGCTCCTATTGCTTGTATTGTAACCAAGGATTCAACTAAGCATTCCTGCCGTACACCTCTAACGTGAGTTTTTCCCACATTTCACTTCCCCAGGAGGACGACTATGTCGACCTCGCTGCAAAACATTTGTACATCCAACACGGATCGGACAGCCGCCCAGAAAACGTGAAGGATGTTGTGCAGGACTGCATCAGTAACTCTCTGCTGGAGACCAAGACAGAGAGTAACTGGGTGCAGATGGTCAGCACTGCCTATGCTCAGGTCAGTCGCATCCTGGATCACATGCTGTAACACATAGAGGGTTAAAAAAATGTTGTGGGTAGAATCATTTCTTTTGTCTTTGTCACAGGGCTCGTATGTGAGTTCCAAACAAAAGACGGATTCGCTGAAGGCGGAGATAGTCGATTACGCTCGACAGAAGTGGCCCATCTTCTTCTCCAGGTTCTTTGAGGTTGCCAAACTTTCAGGTAGGCGTCTTTGTTCCTTGTACATAAAAGTGTAAACCTTTAAGTTAAAATCAAACCGTAAAAAAGAACCGTTGCTTGAGGCTGGGGGGGTAGTTATCATTTAATTCTTGTTTATTTTAATTTTTTTATGCTCTGTTTGAGGCTCAACACTTACGAGTGTTCAGATTGTCAGCAGCAAATTGTCAAATTTGTGAGCAAGCAACAATCAGCCTTTCTGCTTTAAAATGGCACCAAACTGACTCATTGTTGCAGTTCCCTTATTGTCGTTAAACTCGGCCACTACTGCTGCTTTTCACTGATATATTTCATATTTTCTGCATTATTTTAATATCTTAAACAGCTTAGATTAAACTCTCAGGAACAGGAAATGATCAGTTTCTCCATGATGTTCCCAGGCCCTCCACTGCCAAAGAGCAAGTTTATTGTGGCCATAAACTGGACAGGAATCACATTCCTGGATGAGCGAGAGAAGAGGCTGGCAGAACTCTCCTTCCCAGAAGTAATGGCTGTCAACGCTGTGAGGTAAACCTGTTTAGGCTTTGTTCAGGAGAATCCAAGAGGGAAACAAGATTACCTGAAGGTATACTCTTGTTAACACGGATGCGCTATCTGTGAAATTCTGGCTCCCAAAAACTATGAACAAGATAAAAGATAAACAAGATTTGTTTTTGTTCTTCTGTCCTCCTTAAAGGACAAATCTTTAATAAAAACATTTGACCTATTTTAAAGTCTTTTTAGCTTTAAATCACAGTCTTGAATATTTATTATAAGGCAAGACAATTTTGTCTTTTTGCAACTGTAATCGTGAAGGAAATATTGGATATTTTCAGAAAATTGTTCCATAAACAATTTGTTTTTTTAATAACTTGTTGAATTTGCTAAAAGAGGAATGCTTTAATCGTGTTTTTGGCTCGGTGGTGGTTCTCAGGAATGTTAAAAAATCTGGCCAGGCCGTGTCTCTGATGACGCTGAAAGGAGACTTCACCCTGAGCGGCCCCTCAGCGGCGGACATGGCCGAGCTGATTACCATGTTTGTCAGTGGGCTGACGGAGCGTTCGCAGTACGCCGTGGCCCTGAAAGAAGTCGAGAAGCAAGGTCAGTGCCCCACTTCCTCTTCCTTTGAAGTCATTTCTCCTGATTATTAACTGACTGACTTCTCAGTTGTTTTTCAATCCTCTCCAGAAGACGCCACGTTCCTCAGCTTCAAGAAAGGAGAGCTCATCATGCTCATTAAAGACAATGATTTCTCTCAGGACCACGGCTGGGTTAAGGGCCAAAACGATCGCACGAAACAAACCGGGGCCGTCCCCATCGATGCCATCACAATCCTGCCAACGCTCAGCAAACCCACCAACGAGGTCATGGTACGGAGCAGCCAATCAAATCAGAATAAACGTGAATCAACGTACAATTGACCAAATTGTGGGTGGGTGTTTCCTTTTTTTTCAGAACCTCATCAACCTCTCACCAAACCAGAGGAAGGACATCATACAGGCCACCATGAAAGAAACAGGCACAGTGGGGAGAATTGCTCCTTATTCACTGAAAGATTTCTCTGTCGAGTATTTCAGGTATCTGAAAATTTCGTCCATTCTTCTGCTGGCTTTTTTCACCAGCAGATCAGTGAAACAGTACTGACAGCACCACTCTTTGTCCTCTTTCCAGGCAGCCCATTAAGGATGTGAACCGTCAGGTGATCGCTAGGAATGCTGCACCCGAAAGGTTGTGGGTCCACTCCAGAGAGCCAATAAGACAGCCACTACTCAAGAAGCTTGGAGGCCACCCAGAGTTCACCCACAAAGCCTGTCTAGCTTTCACTGATATCCTTTGGATACTAGAAGATGCAATAATTAAAAAAATTTTCACCAATTTTTTTTTACATGGTAAACCATTAACAAAGAAGCTGGGCAAAGCCTCTGGGTCTAAAAAGTGGAAAACAAAGCTGCATTCTTTGCAATGGCCAGCAGGGGGCAACAAGTCTAATTGTGCAGAGCTCTATGAGCGCATGATCTTACTTTATACGCGACTTATGACCCCAGCAAACACTTTCCTTATGAGTTTATGGTCTCTATCACTAGATTTAAGTCTTATTTTATAGAACATGATTCTAATTTAAGTTAGTTTAAAGTGCGTTGTGTTTTAGGGCATGTCAAGTCATTAACAGCATAAGGTTTCTCAGTCACAGGCGAGGCCTAGCACACAGCGATCAGCATCAGCACACCAGTCAATCAAAGTGGGCATACTCCTAACTCTAGTGTCCAGGTGGAGTTATAAAGATTTGTTATGAAGGGTGAAACTATCCACAGAGTCTGAAACAGCGGCAGGCTGTAACATGTTCATTTCTGCTGTAAAGTGGACATTTTAACACAGCGGTCTGTGGGGACTGCGACTCGCCAGCCTCACGAAACTGCAGTTTTTTTGGCACTTCCTCTTTGGTTTCATTTTTCCGTTTCACAGGTTGCCGCTTGATGACGACGATGCTACTAAAAGGCAGACACACTAGGTGGTGCTAACCTAATAGAACAATTGCAATCATCTTCTGCTATTCAGCTGCCATTTTCACAGTGGCATCTGGCCCTGCATTCAGTCACATAAAGCCTGCAGTAAACCTTAGTGGACAGATATTAGCTAAACACCTCAACATGAAACAAAATGAAGTCATAAAATTTACCTGCTTCTTTCTCTGGACATATTCATATTTCTTCTAACTCTTTTTGTTTATTTTAAGCCCAGAACCTAGTAAGCAAGGAAAGTTGGAAACCAGAGTAGTAATAAGTAGTACACAGAAGAAGAACTGAAACCACGAGACAGCTGCAAGGTCTTGAAATATAAGAGGGGGGAAAACAGATACTGACTAATGGGATGTTACAGAAAGGTATTTCTGTAACCTCAGCTGTTCAAAATCCACCATTGTTAGCCATCCTTGACTGCTGTGTACCAATCCTGAAGTACATGGGTGATTACCCCACCAAGCAGCAGCAGAATCCCCTCGAACTCACTGACCAAATCTTCAGCCCCGCCACTAAACACGATGCTCTGAGGGATGAGATTTACTGCCAGATCATGAAGCAGATGACCAACAATAACAACCGGTAAACATGTTATTTCCTGTGTACATGCATCCAAAAATTTGTAAGACGCGATGCATGCAGAAACTCACCTGACAGATAATCACACAGTCACAGTTGCAAGAATGAACTGAGAGTAGTTTCTGTCCACAGCCTGCCTGTCTGCTCTGCACGCTCCGGTTATTAAGTTCTCTCTCAGTCTTCTTGGTCTGTTAGTCATGGATCACTCCAAAACAGTGAGAAGTGGAAAATTTAAACAGTATATAAGCCTATAATGTTAAAAAATACATGTACACATTTCCACACAACTTTCCATGATGTTGCATAAGATGCTCATGGAAGGACAAACTGTTCAAAATATCACAAGATATAAATAAATATAATATATATGTGCCTTCTCAGACACTTAAAGGGTAAAATATTGGAGGTTTTGAAGGTAGCCCTTCTTTGTTTCAGTGCAGGAGCGACCGGGATAGAAATTTTCTTTATTATTTTTTCTATTCTTCACCCAGGTTAAGCATGGAGCATGGCTGGCAGCTGATGTGGCTAAGCTGCGGCCTGTTTCCTCCCAGTCAGCCTCTTCTGAAACATGCTCAGCGATTTCTGGAGTCGCGACGCAGAGAGCCACTTGCCTCTGACTGTTTGCAGCGCATGCAGAGCTCTCTGAGGTTTGTACCGCACGCTGGCCTGTATTATGTATCACACATAAACACAGAGACGCTTTTGAGTGTGCGACAGGAAGAATGCGTCGATAGAGTCTGCTTCTCGTTTAAAGTTGGTTTAAAGAGTAAAAAAGGACTGAAAGTTGCATCACCCTCCCTCAGGTGTGAAAAGGAAATGTCAAATAATTTAACTTCTTTTTATAGATTCACTGAGATCAAGTTGTGCAGAACCTGCTTGCGGTGATGAACACAGTCCTTTTCGTACAAATGTGTTGCATCATCTTCACAGTGAAAGGACCACATTCAGAATTTGCATGACCTCAGTTATAAATATATCTGATTTGCATCCAGGCTTTCCTCCATAATGCTAACAGGCTTGCAGAGACTCATTTGTTATTAAAGCTTTTATTAGTAATCAGAAAATACAGAAAGAAAACATTTATCATTCAAACACAAGCATACTGGTCACAACAAAGGGGGGAATAATTCTACTTTTTCTTAGGACAAAAGAAGAAAGTGAAGTTAAAAGACAACCATGATGATTTACACGATTTCCTGTCTTATGTCTCATTTTGCTGTGGTGGACATTCATGTTAAACTTTTTCACATAATGTGGTATATACAAGGAAGCAAGGGGACTGCTAAATGCTCAGTTTCACACAGTTTTTTTCTACGATGTTACTGAAATCTCAGGCATTTGGAAGACCTGCCCACATGCTTTGCAAGTCTTATTTACAAGGGGCAGTGAATCGGAAGAACTGTGGCGTAAAGGAAATAAAAGTCATGTAAAGCTACTCTAGTAGAATCCAAAAATGAAAATATGGAGTTGTGAATTTGAATAATCATGCCCGTACTGGGCTCCCTTTAGTCACCTATTGCAACAAAGCAGAGATACTAGGTCAGAAATGTGGAGAAATGCAAAGTGTTGCAGCCAGTACTTTGTTTACATCTTTTGAATGTTAGACGTAGGTCTGTTAAGTGTGGTCAATGTGACTTCGAGGCAATGCTGATGAATATCAACAAGCTCCATGAAGTGTTTGTCTCTTTGTTCTGTGACCTTCCCAACAAGCATGTGTCAAACTTTATTAGGTGAGGTGTGGTCTAAGTGAACGTCTATAGGCATAAATGGTAAGGTCAGAAAAAGCATTAAAAGGAGGAGCTGCGCTGGAGGTGGGTTACAAAAAGGATTGCAAAAGGAGAAGTAACTGTAGAAAGACTAAAGCAGTTTAAATAGCATGTCCTGAATGCATTAGCTGAACAGCTAATGTGAGGTGGTAAAGAGATCAACTGACTGGAATTATGGGGTACACTTGAGTCTGTGGCCTCCTTAAAATATATGTTCATATCTCTAAATTACTCATATTCTCATATACTCACACTCATATTCCAAGAAGTCCAAGACCACATGCTTTTTGGTACTGGAGTAACATTACATTTTTGGCTCATTAATTATATACACCAATCAGGCATAAACGAATACCACAGATTATCTCCTCATCGTGGCACCTGTTACTGTGTGGGATATATCACGGAGGAAGTAAACATTTTGTCCTCAAAGTAGATGTAGAAGCAGGAAAAATGGCAGGCATGAGGATCAGAACATTTTGGGGGTGTTCCCAGTCTGCAGTGGTCAGTATCTGTAAAAGTGTCCAAGTCCAAGGAAGGAGCAGTGGTGAACCAGCGACAAGGTCATGGCTGGCCAAGGCTCACTGATGTATGAGACTGAAGGCTGGCTCATCCATCCATCCATCCATCCATCCACTTGGCCTATCCCAGCTTGTAGCCACTGTAGCTCAAATTGCCAAAAAAAAAAGTTGGCAATTTGGTTCTGATAGAAAAATGTAAGAATACACAGTACATCACAGTTTGTTGCATATGGGGCTTCCACAGACCAGTCAGGGTAGCCATGGTGACTCCTCTCCACCGCCGAAAGCACCAAAAATGGGCACATGAGCATCTGAACTTAACCACAGAGCAATGGGCAATGGAGACCACACCTCAGAGCTTACAGGACTTGAAGGATCTGTTGCTAATGTCTTGGTGCAGATACCACAGCAGGCCTTCAGGGGTTTAGTGGAGTCCATGCCTCAATGCATCAGGGCTGTTTTGGCAGCAAAAGGGGGGCCAACAGACTGTTAGGCAGGTGGTATATTTAGCATTTAACCTAAATTGAGGTGGTACTAAGAAGAAGAGTCAGTTGCTTTAGAAACACTGAACCTTTGGACTTATCTGTTAGGAAAAAGAACAAAAAGGCAGGTACCTAATAATTGTTGTTCTGCTCTAGGATGGAGCCCAGGAAGCTCCCACCTCACCATGTGGAGTTAGATGCCATCCAACAAAACAGCACCCAGATCCGCCACAAAATCCACTTCCCTAATGACACAGATGAGGTAAAAACACCAACTCTTTTAATGAAACCAGAAAAGGCCATTGCTGGGTGGAGATTGCATTTTGGTGTTATCTGAGATTAATCTCATCCTTCTCCAGATATTTGAAGTGGCCACCAACACCAGGATCAAGGATCTGATTCTGAACATTTCCAGGAAGCTCGAACTGTCTTCAGCAGATGGCTTCAGCATTTTTGTCAAAACAAATGACAAGGTTCATTCAGTATTTTTATACATTTATACAATAGACGGTCTGGCATCTTTGATGAACAAAAACCAGCCTGTTGTTGTGTTTTTTTATTCTGTTTCAGTTTCTCAGTTTGAATGAGACAGACTACTTCTTTGACAGTCTGAGGCAAATCACTGACTGGTCCAAGAGTGTGAAAAGGATTGATGGTAATAAATCATCTTCTGATTAGAATGACGGCGGGACTTTAAATGGTCTACTATACACCTGTACAAACCTCTGTGCTCGTGTGTGTTCCGCAGGTGGGCTGGTCAACTATACTGTGTTCTTCATGAGGAAGTTGTGGTTTAACGTGATCCCTGGCAGAGACACAAAAGCAGATCTTATCTTCCATTTCCCTCAGGTACATTTGAATGATGTCTCATTTTCCAATTTTCCAGCTGATATGAAGCGAGATGTTTCCATTAACACAATTCCTCCTCACACAAAGATGGAGTTGGCGATTAAAATCTAGTAACAGTTGCCTGCAACTGAAAAACGTTTTGAATACTCGGTTAAAAAGTGAAACTTTGGCCAAGACCTGTTAAAAAATAAGTTAACGAAATGTCTTTCTAATTTCCAGGAGTTACCCAAATACCTAAGAGGCTATCATGTGTGCACCAAAGAGGAAATGCTCAAAATTGCGGCTCTGCTCTTCTGCATAAAGGTCAACAATGATAAGAACCAGTTAGTCAT
The DNA here is from genome assembly GCF_057382275.1 of Copadichromis virginalis. NCBI lineage: Eukaryota > Metazoa > Chordata > Actinopteri > Cichliformes > Cichlidae > Copadichromis > Copadichromis virginalis. Next base: position 13,852,625 of record NC_140639.1, on the reverse strand, counting down.
GATTCCCAAGTTGCTGAAGGAGCTGGTGCCCACTGACCAGCTGAAGGCTATGTCTGAAAATGAGTGGAAGAAGGTAGGACGGCTTGCTTCTATCTCACCCTATCACAGGGCATCCTTCTCTGTCTGCATTTCCTCTTTTACTACATCCACAATAAATCTCTGTTGTCTTCCTTTTTAACTCCTGCAGCCAGCGTCATCTTAAACGTTCTCTTCAGTTCAATGAAATTTTATTTTTACAGCGCCAAATCGCAACAAAAGTAGCCTCAAAGTGCTTTATATTGTAAGGTAGGCCCTACAATAATACATACAGAGAAAAACCCAACAATCATATGACCCCCTGTGAGCAAGTACTCTGGTGACAGTGGGAAGGAAAAACTCCCTTTCAACTGGAAGAAACCTCCGGCAGAACCAGGCTCAGGGAGGGGCGGGGCCATCTGCTATGGCTGGTTGTGGCGAGAGAAGGAAAACAGGACAAAAGACATGTTATCTTCGTCCAGTATATCCACTATCCCTTTTTTGCATATGTCCAAACCATTTTTTTTACAAAGCTGAGTTCACTTACACTGAACTCAGCTTATTAATGCCACACCTGCTGAATCAACTAGTCACTTAAATAGATCCTGTGCGACAAACTGAAGCAGGCTAAAAGATCTTAGAACTTACAACTTTTATTGTCAATGTACAGTTGCTTGCACAATAAAATTTGGAAGCAAGACACACAGGGGAAAAAAAGCAACATAATATCTCAAACATAAGACATAAGATCTCCAAAAGCAGCACAACGTGGATCCATAAATTCTGTCACAATCCAACGAAACAGCTGAGAAACAAAGTCGCTGACATCTATCAGTCTGGAAAGGGTTACAAAGCCGAGGCTTTGGGGCTCCAGTGAACCACGATGACAGCCGTTATCCGCACATGGAGAAAACCTGAAACAGGAATGACCAGCCTACCAAAAGTACTCCAAGAGCGCATTGACAACTCATCCAACAGGCCACAAAAGACCCCAGAGCAACATCCAAAGAACTGCAGGCCTCATTTGCCTCGGTTAATGTCAGAGTTCATAACTACACCATATGAAAGAGACTGAGTTCCAAGACCAAAACCACTGCTGAGCAAAAGGAACACAAAGGCTCGTCTGAGTTTTGCCAGAAAACATCTTGATGATCCCTGAGAGTTTTGGGAAAATACTCTGTGGTGTAGCGTGGTAGTGTGACGGTCTGGGGCTGGGACCTGGAAGACTTGCCGTGATAAACAGATCCATGAATTCTGCCGTCTACCGAAAAATCCTGAAGAAGAATGTCCATCCATCTGTTCGTGACTCAAACTGAAGCATGCTTGTGTTCTGCAGCAGGACAATGATCCAAAACACACCAGCAAGTCCACCTCTGAGTCTCTTAAGAAAAAACAAAGGTGGTTCATGCTTGCAAACCCTCCAATGTGGCTGAATTACAACAATTCTGCAAAGATGAGTGAACCAAAAGACTCACTGCCAGTTATCGCAAACTCTTCGTTGCAGTTGTTGCTGCTAAGGGTGGCTCGACCACTTATTAGGTTTAGGGTTCGCTTTTACAAACAGGGTCATGTAGGTTTGGTTTTTTCCTTCCCTCTTAATCATCAGTGTTAATGCTAGAAAACCATTAACCTCATTAGAGGCAGTGGTCACTTGAAGGTGTTGTTTCACTCTGTGATACATCTGTACTTTCATTTTCAGAACATTACCGCCTCATTTAACAAACAAACTGGAATGACAGCTGATGAAGCTAAGGTGGCGTTCCTGAAGGCGGTTCACCGTTGGCCGACATTTGGCTGTGCTTTCTTTGATGTGAAGGTGAGGCCTCCAGCGAGTGCAGCTCACACGATGGTTATCTTGGTATCAGCTATCAGATTGGCTGCGTGGGCAGCGTGTTTATCTGATCGCTATTGATATCTGTCACTATTTGTCGGGCCTCTGGTCTTTAGCACTGGTCTTTAGACTCTAGCTTGACAGTTTCCTCATTTGCTTATCTTTCTTTCTTTTCAGCAAACATCAGAGCAAAAATTTCCAGATATTGTGCGAATTGCCATCAGCAAGCAAGGACTCACAATCATTCATCCAAAAACCAAGGTTAAAGAAAGTCTAAAACTCTATGGAGCAATAAAAATTTCAGTGCCCTTCTCTCATATCAACATTTTATTCATGTTTTTATTCATGTTTTTTTTTTTTCTTTGAAGGAAACTCTGGCAACTCATCCATTCAACCGCATTGCTAACTGGTCCAGTGGAAGCACCTACTTTCACATGACTATTGGTAATTTAGTCAACGGCAGCAAGTTCCTGTGTGAAACGTCACTGGTAAGACGTGAAACACTCTGTAAGTTTTGGTTTATATTTCGTCTACATTTCCTTTTCTTTATATAACTCTCTTCTGTTAAAAGGGCTACAAGATGGACGATCTTATAAGCTCCTACGTTAACATGTACCTCAGCGACAGGAAGACTGTGCAAACCAGGAACCGCCGCTTTGACATCTAAACTCTGTGGCATGACAGCTCGCTGAAAGCATGCTGTGTGTCTGTAACTGCAGACTGAAACTTGTACTCACAGTAGTTCTCTGTTTTTGGATTAGCAATCAACTTTTTTGTGCTTTCCTTAAAAAAACATTGAATTATTACATGAAACGAAGTAGTTGCAGATTTCTCAGTTTTTATTTAAAGTCATGTATGCTCTGGTCTGTGTATGAGTAACAAAATCAGAAGTTATTGGTCTCTTTGGTGTTTTTAATGATGGACACAAAACCAAAACTGTCTCAAGTTAAATAATTCTAGCGTGTTATTATGAATAAATAAATCCAATTTGAATGAGTCTGAGTCAAAGTTAAAGACCTAGGTCTAATAAGATTTGTTCTTGAACTTCGTGTAAATGTCAGTTTCATTACATTTGTGGATTTTTTTTTTTTAGCTCAAAATATTTGACCTGTTTCTGCTCACCAAAATGTCACAGATGTCATTTATGTGCACAGGACGCATCGTTTCGCACGTGTACTCAATTTTTTAGATTAAAAGAAAGTTGAATTCCAGACAATTATTAGACATTAATTTACCTGATGTAAAAACATTAAAGATTTTCTTGGAAGCAAAGTTCTATTCAGTGTTTTGTTTCTCAAAAAACAAAAAAATGTTACAAAGTTGAATTTTCCTCACACTGGAAAATCTTCAAATCACAGTGAAAGCTGGACAAGTGTCAAAGCGACTTCACAATTTGTGTGTTTAGGTTGCACACGCAACCTTTAAATTAGCCCATCTTCAAAAAGTATATCGAAAGTTAATCTCCACAATGATTTTCCCTTTATGTCAATTTTACAGATGCAAATTTTTTACTCTGTGTTAAAATTGTGAAATAAAACATCCCCCCAGTTAATGTGTCTTGGCGAGTTGAACTACTGTAGAATAAGGAGGGGATGTTTTTCTCATTATCATTCATTATTTTAATATGGCATTATTAGTTCATCAGAAGTATATAACCAGCTTTGCATTAAACATAAATTGAAGTTTTGACCTTACATTATCCTTTGCATTACAGTGATGGTGATAACTTTAGTTTGATTTTTTCCTTACAGGTACCAGAATAATAACATGATTTTCCATTGCAGATGTAACCATGATCATTCCATACACATTGCAGTTTGTTGCTTATTCTAGAGTTGTGCTCAAGGTAATTAAAGGTTAAAAGCTACAGCCAGCGCGAGTCTGGCTGATCTATGGAGGGCAAAGGCTTTGAGCTTGGAAGGCCGCACGCGCTTACACAGCACTTATAAGATGTTATTCTTGATGATTCTGTGCTTAGTCATGTTTTAATATGTTTTAAGTAGAAGTAGCTGATCCAGCAATATTCATTTAATATTATATACTTGATTTAGAGCAATACACACTGATGGTCTTAACAAATGAAAGAGTCCTTGTAGCTGCCATGTTGTGTCTTAGCAGGGTACAGACGGTTCCAGGAGACGGGGGCAGTCAGCGTCTGCCCTCGCGAAGGAGACAATGTTATTCTTTGTGTTAAATAAAATTGTCAACATTGATTGTATTACACCTGTCACTACGCATGAGGGGGCGTTCTAATACCCTGATTTCATAAAACTATGGTGATGTGTTTTTTGAGATGAGATCTGAGACTGTCTGCATACAGTGTCCATCTCCCACGTGTGTGATCATTAAATCATCGTTTGACTCAACCCGACCGGACCAGTGTTGTTATTGTGGGTTTTTCCTCTGGTGTCCATCCCCAATATTTTTGAACCTTAACACTACCTAAAAGGTGATTATCATGATTGATTTGTTTTTAACTATAACCCTGTGATCATTTCTAACTGTCCACTGTCGTACAATAAAGCTCATCGTGGGACAACTAATATGAGCTTTCTTTGGGAAAACTGTGGGTTAGGAGATTGAGGAGCTCTACCGATCAGAAGATTGGTGGATCGATTTCCTAAATACTCCAATCACCATGTCGAAGCATCCTTGGGCAAGATGTTGAATCCCTGCATTGTCCCTGATGAATCTCAATTTTCCACTTCTTTTAAAAGATGCACAACTACATGACATCACTCACTGGTTTCTGAAGTCATGCTCTGAAGTATGGGCTCAAATTGTGGTCATAAATATTTTGTACTTGTAAATCAGTTTTGTACTTGCAAATCAGGATTTGTATGTGTAAAAAGAATTTGTGTGTGCGTAAAAAAGATTTGTGTGTGTGTAAAAAAGATTTGTGTGTGGACTTAGCCAAAAAATACGTGAGAAAGTCTGCACTCAAGTTTCAAGTTACAAGTACGAATTTTGACCCTATTTTTCTTCCTTTCATCTGATTGGCCAATGTCATGTCAATCACAAATTTAACTATCCAATCAGAGAACAGATGGCTTTGCCTGTCAGAGGGGTGCTTTTTTGAACTGCGCTAAACAACAGCAGCACGTTGACAGCGTAAAGACAGAATAACTCCAGCTTTGTGTCTTTTTCCATTCTAGCTGGTCAGCTGGTGGGTAACAGGCATCTCCGAAAACGTTTAGAGCACTTGTGCAAATATGTAATGTCTTGATAAATCGAGCAGCTATTTGAAGTTTACACAGCACCATTCTCGCATGAAAATATCTTAAAAGTTTATTTTGTGACCCAGAAAGAGTAATATTTCAAACTCCGCCACTCTGTGTTCCTCCGCCACTGCCTCGTTTTTTGGACGAAATGGATTCTGGGATAGTGCATTTCATCATTTCAAGCTGATTGGAGACCAAAACAGCCAATCAGATTTTTTTGCATCCAAGTCTGTGATTGGCTGGTTTTGTGGCACAAATATAACGGTGTATAGAAACAGTGGAACGCGCACGGGCGGAAATGTTGAGAGCGCAAGCAACACATTGCGAGCGAGCGCAAATGCAAAAACTGAGCAAGAGGGGCTGCTATTGTGTGTGTGTATGGATCATAGCAAACACTGAAATACATTTTTTGCATGCAGCAATGAGTTTTGTTCACTCAAATTTAGCTTTTCAGAATAGTGGCACAAAAATAACGCCATACAATTTGAGCCCATACTGAAGCCTTGAGATGAACAATTGTGAAGCCAGACATAATCTTCCTTTCTATTATAGTATAACCAAAATTTACACAATAGACTTTTTGTTTTTATCCAACTTAACCAAAAATGAGTTAGCGAAACCATAGACCCAGCAGGGAGGTATTTAAAGAGATCAGAGCAGAGAGCTATTTTTTCATCGACTTCTATAGGACTGCAAAGCGTTTTGCAACAACAGATCTGGCCCCCTGGTGGTCATTAAGGAGAATCCAGGTTTAAGACCTTTCAACGTTGGTTTCACTTTTTCAGATGTGGAAATTGCATCCATCTTTTATACCGTCTGTTGTCAGCAGTTCCTACACACATCACCAACAGGCTCAGCTGTTACTCAACATTACATACAAAATTTTGGAACTAACCATTGCAAGGTGAAAAGGATCAAATGGTGAACTTTGGATAGCTGTAAAAAAAAAAGGAGCAGCTAAATGTTTGATGGATGAATAGCAAATGGATGGATGAATAGCAAAGCTAATACGTTCACTGTATTATTGCAGCGTCTTTACCTTACAATATAAAGTGCACTGAGGTGACGGTTGTTGTGATTTGGCGTTGTATAAATAAAACTGAATTGAATTGAATTCAATATAGGTTTAAAGTTAGTTCAAATACACATTCGATTATTGTGTGGATGCCCTCAGTTTTCAGCCGATTTTCTCCGTTCAAATCTTTAAAAATTCTGCTCTTTCTGCTAATGGGTGCTATGACTTTTGGTGCTCATAACTTCTATACTTTTTGAGATATTGAATTTTTTTTGAAATATTTTTTGCCCATTTCTGCCATATTATCAGTGGCCTCACTGATTTTCATTGCCGGGTTGACCTGTGTTTTAGGTCAGTGAGATGAGCATCCGTTCTCAGACTGGGAGGCCCGGGTTCAAATCCAGTCAACATTTCTTTCAGTTAACAGTTAGACTTTTTAAACTCTTTTCAGCACAAATACCAGCTTTTTCAGCTGTTTTCAGCAGAAACCTCTTTTCAGCAGAATTCTGCTGATTGAACTCTTTTCAGCAGAATTCTGCTGATTGAACTCTTTTCAGCAGAATTTTCACCTCTTTTCTGCCAAAATCCTGCTTATTCACCTCTTCTGAAAAATTTTCAGCCTTTTCACCTCTTATCAGCACAATTCTCAGCAGCTTCTGCTCATTTCAGCACAATTGTCAGTCTCTCCACCGCTTCTTTGTGAGAATCAATTTGGCTCAGTGAGATGAGTTGCCGCCATGAGACCAGAAGGGCCAGGTTCAAATCCTGCTCAGGGCAACGTTTTGTTGTTGTTTTTTTGTTTTTTTTTTAATTTCAACTTTTTCAGCTTTTTTCAGCAGACATCTTACGCGTTAAGGCATCCACACAGCATTTTCGCAGGAAATGCAAATTTTTCTAGTTTGAGGTTACTTTTGTTCTTGAGTTGATTAACTTCAAATGAAAAAAGTTGGTACTGATGCTTTTAAAATGTTTTAAATCGGCCTGAATGTATTTCTGTTTTCATTTGTCATGTCTAACTGATAAACTTAGATGTTTGTTTACTTGTGGGAGGCTGTCCACAGCTACATACAATGACGGAATTATCCTTTAAAATGAAAGCATCTCTGTTTTTATTAAACTCTTTCATCAGCAAGAAAAAAGCACGTTTTATTGACTAAACCCTCCCAGCAGTAAGAAGAATGATAAATTTATGATGCTGTGCTCTTGCACAAGGGGATGTTTTTGCTTCGGGGTAACAAGACGAATAACAGACAAAGTGGAGAAGCCGAACAAAAGCGGGGGGCTGTCCCAATTAGCAATTGGCAGTAGATTAACAGAGTAGTGATGTCAAAGCTTCTCCACAGTCTGCAGATAGTGGTTTCATTCAAGTCTACAGAATACCATTTGCATATCGATGATATAGAGGAGAAGAAGGGCCAATGTGTCTGAAACACAGCTGTGAAGTTCATGTATGAAAGAAATATTATCTCCCCTTGGTCAGTGGGTCCCCTCTCCACATCTGTCCGATGGCTATGCGACTGATTATTTTGGGCATTCCAATTCAAGATGCCCCCAGGAGGCAAGACAGCAACAAGGGCCTCTGTTTCCTCCAAGCACCCCCCTCTCAAGGCTTGTTTTTCTCTGGCTCTCCTATAGTGAGGGCTTGGGGCCCCCTCCAAAACAGAGCAGGCCATGTACAAAAGATCATCTCGGAGACTTCAGTCATAAACTTTTAACAACACAATTAACAACACAGTCCATCTTCTATCTGTCAGTGGGAGGCTGGGAGTTCATGGTAAAGGCACTTAATGCACAACTAGCCTTGGTTACCATGGAGCCATACCCCCAAAACTCATTGCGACTGAGGCATGCCATTCTTCTTTCCGCTGCTGAAATGCGCCGCTCATTCTGACTCAGCCTATTGTGAAGCGCACAAGTGGCTCTCTGAAAAGAAGGGGATGGAGAAAGAAAGGGTGGGGTCAGGGTTCAAACGAAAGGCTCCCATTGGGACTCCCTTTCTGTTATCAAATTTGTTGAGACACAAAAAGAGCTACAGTCTCATTCCCGAGAACATCTTGAGAGAGAGATAGGGGGGTTATAGGACAGCATTCCTCATGTCAGAGCGCCAGTTTTTCCACACAGCGGCAGACGAACTAGCTGTCTTCACGTACAGCTCCCTGCTCCTGCACTGATCATCTCCTCTTTGTCTTCCAGCAGCAAAACTTTTCTTTTTAGGAGTGCCCGTCCAGTAAGTCCTCTTTATTATTTGTTCCTTTATAACTTAAACTAAATACTTGCCTCTGCCGTTGATTTACTAAATAAACCTTTCTGTAAATTTCTCACTTTGCTCATGCAAACCCAAACAGCTCAATCTTTTACTGATTGCACTGTTTCAACAAATTTCTATCATTGCTTACTATGAAGTGGGCTCATTTAATCCTGTTTCACATTAGACAATGGAAGATTTCACACATTACAGCTGCTGCAGCTTTTCCATAAGCGCTGTGTGTAAAGGACCAATACCAGGATGCTCAGTCTCCTCTTCACTGCACAGATCTGCTTATCCAGATCGCCGTGATGAAGGCGTATTTCAGCTTTGTCTCTCTCCAGGATTATCTGCATTTATGGAAGATTTTCCATTCAGCTGCTCCGTTTCTGGTTTGTTATCCCTGCTGGGACTGCAGTTCTCTTTCTTCAGGGGGACTGAAAGCTCTGACTCTGAGCCCTGGCTGAGAAATGCCCTGGCATGTGGGTCCCACAACACCCACTGAAAAGAGCCACGCTGCTTCTTAAAGGGCCAAAAGTCAGGGAGTGAAATTTAGCCCAGTCAGGTTTTTTTTGTGTGTGTGAGTCATTGTGGTTATTCTGCATTGTTTAAGCACATAAGCTCACATATCTATATTATTGCTAATATATATTGTAATATATCTATATCACTAAAGCACTTCTGGATGGATGCAAACTGCATTTCGTTGCCCTGTACCTGTGCATGTGCAATGACAATAAAGTTGAATTCTATTCTATTCTATGCTATTTTTAAAAAATATCTTTGAGCTAAAAATAACTGTATGAGCACTAAAACATAAAGAGAACACAGAAACAATCAGGAAATGTTATTGATAGTCTTTGGATATGGATCTTTTCCATATACAAGTCTAGAAAGTTCTTATTTTGAAGTAATAGGAAACAAACATATATCTTTAAATGTATATCTTATTCTTTGCTATCATGTGCAGAAATCATTTTATTAGATACACCATGATGGTACCAGGTAGGTCTACCCTTTGCCTCCAGAAGTGCCTTCATTTTTCATGGCATAGATTCAACAAGGTGCTGGAAACTCCTCAAAGATTTTAGTTCATATTGACATGACAGCATCAAACAGTTGCTGTAGATTTGTCAGTTGCCTCTATGATCTCCCATTCCATCACATCCCAAAGTTGTACTGTTGGACTGAGATCACTGTCATGTTCAAGAAACCAGTTTGAGATGATGTGAGCTTTGTGACATTGTGTTATCCCATCTGAAGATGGCACACTGTGGTCATAAAGGTATGGCATGGTCAGCAACAATACTCAGACAGGCTGTGGTGGTTAAATGATGCTCAGTTGGGACTAAGAGGCCCAAAGTGTGTCAAGGAAATATTCCCCACAATGTTACAGCACCAGCAGCAGCCTGAACCGTTGATACGTGGAAGACCAAGCAAAGTTTTCCAATTTTCTAATGTCTGATTTTAGTGAGTCTGTATGAACTGTATGTTGATGTCGACCTCTGACATCAACACGCTCCTCACTGGATATTTTCCGTGTTTCGGACCATCCTCTGTAAACCCTTTGTGAAGGAAAATCCCAGTAGATCACCAGTTGAGATACTCAGTCTATCCCATCAGGCTCCAACAACCAATCAAAGTCACTTAAATGACCTTTCTTCCTCCATTCTGATGCTGAGTTTGAACTTCAACAGGCTGTCTTCACCACGTCTACATGTCTAAATGCACTGAGCTCCTGCCATGTGATTTGTTGATTTGATAACTGCATTAATGAGCAGTTGAACAGGTGTACCAAACAGAGTCTGTTTCACTTTCCAAATCTTCCTTTCATGTATTTAGCTTCTAAAGTGAACTCTCTCACAAACAGGCTTGCTGAATTTAAGGAGGGTTTTTTGCATTTGGGAACCTTCCATCAGCTACAGAAACATCTTTTGTGTGGGTTGACAGTTCAGCCCCAGCTAAACACGGTAGAAATGTTGGTTTTGGATCCAATAGAAATACCAAAGTGAAGGAAGCCTTGCCTTAAATTAATTAAAGTCAGACTTTGCTGTTCACGCCCCGGTGATGTTTCTGTGTAGAGAGTGAGCTAAAGCAACAGGGAAAAGAGAGCAAAAAATACAAAGAGTGAACAGTTGGAGCTTGGCGGGGTTGGATGGAGCAGTGGGTGGGTTTTCTAAGGAAGAGGTGATTGTAAGATCTAAAGAATATGCAGTCTACTGGGACTGTTTTTGCTGTCTTGTGTGTGTGTGTGTGTGTATGTGTGTGTATAAACTTAAAAAAAAAAATCAAAAGTACTCAAATTCAGGTCAGAAATCTGACCACCCCTGCAGCCTGCAGCGCAAAATTAGACCCGTCGTAACTGTCCTGAATATATGCACTTCTGCTTATACTACAGAAATGGTTTAAAGGTAATGATAATTATAATATTTTCTGTCTCCACAGTCACCAAAATGGAGTCTGCTACAATGCATCTGCCATCCAATCAGTCATCAGAGAGCTGTGTAGTGTTGGAGACCACGATCGAGAACCAGCTGTTTGGATGGTTCTACCTCGTGGTTTTTGTTCTGGCGCTGAGCGGTAACAGTTTGGCTCTCTGGATTTTCTCTCACCAGCGTGGCGTTTCTTCTCCAGCTAACGTCTTCCTGATTCATCTGGCTGTGGCAGACTTATCGTACGTCATCATCCTCCCGCTCAGGGCCACCTACCACTTTACAGGAGGCCACTGGCCCCTGGGCGAGGTGCCCTGCCGGGTGGTGGGTTTTTTGTTTTATGTCAACATGTATGCCAGCCTGTACTTCCTGGCCTGTGTAGCAGGGGATCGATACTTGGCTGTGGTTCACGCTGTGAGGTCACTGAAGATTCGTCGCGCTCGCTATGCTCAGATCATCAGCTTCTCTCTTTGGGTCCTAGTTACTGTCTCCATGGCACCGCTGCTTGTCACCCATCAGACTGCACAGGTGGACAACATGACGGTGTGTTTGCAGCTATACAGGGAGAAGGCCTCACGCAACGCTCTGATCTCGCTGGCCGTCGCCTTCATGCCGCCTTTCCTCGCCACTCTTTCCTGTTACCTCCTCATCATTCACAGCTTGCATCGCGGCTCCAGGTTGGAGCCGGCGCTCAAGCTAAGGGCCCTGCGCACCATTGGCCTGGTTATGCTCATCTACGTGGTCTGTTTTCTGCCTTATCATATGAGTAGGGCCACCTTCATCCTGGGCTACAGCCACCCAGACGTCTCATGCCAGACACGCAGAGGCCTGAGCCTGGCCAACCGCCTCACCTCCTCCCTCACCTGCCTGAATGGTGCTATGGACCCGCTGGTCTACCTGTTTGGGGCGGAGAAATTCCGCGGCACACTGCGGCGATTGTTTTGTAAAGATAATGGCGGGATGTCAGGGGCCACCAGCGGAGAGTTAAAGGGAACACATGAGAGCTCTGTGAGTGCCAAATCTGAGTTCTGAGGAAAAGCAGCTAGACTCAGACACCTGTGCAAACTTTTCCATCACAAGCAGCTTCAGGTTGATGATACTTTGATTGATGCTGTTTCCAAAGGCTGTTTGAGAACCAATTCTAGTGTCATCCCCACACCATTCCCACCAAATCCTTAGAGAATTAAACTGACATCACTTTGACACTCAAAGAATCCTGAATTCAGCAGCAAAGACGGTGGTAGAAGTTTAACTTCCAGGAGAGGAACAAAGATCTTTAAAACCTAAATTTGGGGCAAAGTCAGCAAACTTTTTTAAATCAGTTATAACTTCTGATTCTGCACAGACTGTTTATCTTGGTGACCACTGGAATTAAAGTTGATGAAGATAATGCTTCAAAATAACTCCCACACACACAAGACTCGAGTAAATCTCATTCTTCTTTAACAATTTAACGCAATGGAGAATGTTTAAAAGCAAAATTACTGCAATTAGAAGTAAATATGACATTTGATGAGTTTTCAAAATGTACTGTTGGCTTGCTTTCAGCTCAGCAGATCCCCTGTTTTTTACTGTAGTAGATCTGGTTTCATAAGACAGACAATTTGTACTGGTTAGTGACGCCTTTGATGTTCTGTTTAAGCTTCTTGTCGTTTCCATTAAAAGTTTTTTGGGTCCATGTTAGAAACCAACTCTCAAACCAGTCAGAACTGTGCCCAATACCTGCTAATGTGGGACTCTCTGTACAAAAGCTAAGCTATTTGAATTTGTTTGGCTATAATTTTTGACAACTGACGGTTTTAATAATAATCTTTAGAAAAGGGTTGTTGCAACATAACAACTCACTTGTTCCGGAGATGAAGCAAAAAACTAATGATGCAAAGTTTTTAATTGCTTCTGCTGTCATATATAATACTTAATGGGGGTTAAACTTGAGTACTAATTGTTCCGCCTACTGCTTGTTGGAAATCCAAAACAGCAATTCATTATATACATAGTAAACTTTCAGTGTATATTTTCTATTGTTTTTTTTATACTGTAAGCCAAATGTGATGAATATGCATCAGTCACAGTTGATAATATTGTTGTTTTTTTTTCATCTAAGGTGACATAGGTTGTCCTTGCTTTGTGGATAATCAAATGTGCGTGCACATAGTTTAACACTATAAGTGAAATGTGATGCGATCCATGTGAGAATTTTAAAAACTCGTGTGATCATGTGTTGTCTCCTAAAGTACAAACATCCAGTTAAATTTTCATTTGTTTGAATTTTTAGTTTCAGGCCAAATATCTGGAAAATGTTTATGCTAATTAGCATTGCTAGCATGCTAATGCACCAAATCAGGAAGTTAAACAGGGTAAGCATTACAGGTAAGGTAAGCATTATACCTTTCAAATATTAGCACTGTATGTTAGCATGCTGGTGGACATACCCACTAAGGCACTCACCAGCTTCTAGACTCCACATTTTGAAGACTCACCATTAGCACTGTGGCTGCTGTTGTGTGAGGTGAAGTTGAAGTGCTAAGTTGGTTTGCTGCATCCATAAATTGTATGGGTGAAATCCACAAGCACAGAAAAGTGCTTATTGGTGTTAATTAAGTAACAGACTAAAAAAAAGCAAGAACAACAAGAAAGAACACAGTCCAGAAGTTCAGATGAGTGACTCCTATCACCAGTATTATGCTACAGTCAAGTTAATGAACAAAGTCATTGGCATGGTGCTGTTGCCTTTGAAATGGTTGCAGTCAGTTGCCATTTTCAAGGCAATTTTAGTGCATTAAGATGACATCAGTTTGCTAACAGTTTGCAAGTGAATGAGGTCGAGTCAGCAATCTGTTTGTTGTAAAATGGCACGTGTGTTTGACTGCACAAACAGAAATTCACATTACCTACTTGCATTCAGAATTCAGAAAACCCACCACAAACAGTGATGTAGTTTCTACAGGATGGTGATTTAACTGTAACATGCAACCACAATTTATATAAGAATAGAACCAAAGTAGAAGCAGTTCAGTTGAATCTTGTATTGTAAAAAAAAAAAGATGTGTCACAGAGAAATTGTCTCAGAAAAACAAACTGCGATTGCCTTGCAATCCAAAGTTGTTGATGCAGATACTTTCAATCAGTTGCTGCTGGGTCAGTCATGAGCTGCTGAATATTCCAACCTACTTTTACTCTGGTATGACTGACCTAAGAAAATCACCTCTGATTCCAAAAACCAGAAGTAGAAGTTATAAGAAAGTCCCCCCTGACTTATTATTAAGAAGGAATAGCATGGAGTAGTATGCTGTACGTATGTTCACTTAAAGTTACTGTAAAGTAACATTTTAAGGCAGATCTTTATGGGGGAATGACACTTTTAGATCCTCATGTGGTCACTAGCGGAACTGCAAACTTTGAAACTTTGCTTGCTTCATATTCCAGCTGTGTGTTAGCATGCCAGTATTAATATTTAGCTCAAGGCAACGCTGTTCTTCACAGAGATACTATTAAGGCTGTAGCCCTTTGGATTAAGTCCAGATTTACTCTACAATGGAGTGACAATTTTATTGAGAGTGGACTGTGTAAATGTGCCCATTATTATACTGCTGTTGGATATTTCCCTGCTATCACATTTTCATAGATGCAAAAATTCCTGTATTTATGTTTCTCCAGCTCAGCTAGGAATGACGTGGACACAGTCACAGCTTTTTATAAATTCCTGACATGAGTCACTGTATATGTTAAATGTGATTGACAAATCTCCACTGTGAAAATATTTTTGGGTTTTCAGTTTCTTAACTCTCCTATGATGCTACGCATTTCTGTTGCACTGTTACTTGACAAACTAATAACTATTGTTCTATCTACAGTTTGATAAAATGCAACATGTTAAAAATATGCTCTGACTTTAATGTGCGAATGATTGTGTAATTCACTGCAGCAAAAATGCACCATTTGTGTGACATGTCCAGTCCCTCACATAAAAACTGCAGAAACTCAACATGTCTGCTGCTGTCTCCCGAAAGCAAAAGTATGATTTCACGTCCTTCGCGTCTGTGGCGTTGACGTGTTCGCCGTGAAAGTGGTAAAACTATTTCAAGTGCGGGGACAGAAGGCAGCAGTGACTTGTCACCATGTAGTTCTCTTTTCATATCATGTGACATGTTGTGGTTTGTGAGCAGCTCATTTTCCTCCCCTTATTTCTGCAAGACTTCCTGTCCATCACATGAACATGGCAACTACTTTAACTTGTATTTCCTGAATGTATATATTGTAGAAAACCCCCGAGCTCCCTTTGGTTCATCTGTGGTTTAAAGAATAGCAGTATGCAGGCTGAATATGATGCACCTTGGTTTATTTTTATCAAAGAACAAAATGATCATGTTTGAAAAACAAATCAAGGTCCTTATCTTCTTTTTTCTTTTTTTACTGTGTGGGTTTTAAAGTAAATATATCCAGTAAATTCCCTTCCTGTAACTACTAAAAATCATCATGGTCATGTTTTCTTTCTTACTTCCTCTTTTCACTTCTTGTAGCTCAATTTTTTACGTATAACTTCATTATTTTCTGAAAGTTCACATGAACAAGTAAACCAAAGAGGTTAGGTATGCTGGTTAATCATTCGTGTAAGGTGATAAAGATTTCTACTGTGCAAACAAAAGTGTGTATTTCCATTTTACAGCTGTGCGGCTATGTTAAAGAAGAGGCCGAGTGAAGGCACTAGGGCCCTCCTCTCTTTAACTTGACAAATGAGGAAGTTCAGGGCTGAGCTAGTAGCAGCTTCCTTTTACAATTTGCGGAGGCAGTGGATGAACAAGTGAAAGAAAGAACTAAAAAGTATGCACCATGAGAAGATGAAAATAGCCAGAAAGAAAAATTGAGTCTACTTTGTTTTGCTGGGATCATTTTTTTTGAGATCACATGCAAAGCTCCTGAGATCGAGCTCTTGGGTGAAAAACAGGATGCCAAGTTATCAACCTTGGTACCATGGCAATATAACTCGATCCAAAGCTGAGGATCTACTTTCCAAAGCAGCAAGAGATGGAAGCTTCCTCATCCGGGACAGTGAATCCATACAGGGAGCCTATGCCCTCTGTGTTTTGTAAGTTATTGTTTCTTTTTATTATGGCTCGCGGTTGATTCTAAAATGCCTGCATATACTTCATGTTTCTACTTCATTAAACCTTCGTGACATGCAGCACCAGCTGTGAATCGTATCGAATCGACACGATCTGGTTGTCAAACTGTATATTTTGTTCAAGAAACACAATTCCAAACATGATCGTTTGTGCACTGTAGCTATAACACAGTTATTAGTTAAAGTTCCTAAAACTGTCTCACCATATCACATTACATTTTTTTTTCTTTTTTTGCACATACACACTGCAACACAAGACTAGTTCCCTTTTATTTGCATACAGTGCAGCCACAAAGCACCACCCTTTCCCCTCTGCACATCATCTTCCATTGGGTAACCTTCATTTAAAAATGATTCCAACTGCTCACTCAACACATTGAATCCGCTTGTTTCTTCACCTTACATTCATTCCATGTTCCAACCACAGACATTTGCATTTATTTGATCCACAGATATCAGAACTGTGTGTACACATACAGAATCCTGCCAAATGAAGACAAGAAGCTCTCTGTCCAGGTGGGTTCACAGTTTCCATCGTTCTGGTCTGAACCCAGATGAGTTATTATAGGTACTGTGAAGATGAAATGATATTTTCAAAAGTATTAGTCACACATTGCTAGTGCAATGCTCAGTTGTAACCTAATTAAAGATGTAAGCCCACACATGTATTTACTGTCCACCACTTTGACCCAGACTGAAGTATCCTAACAACAGGCGAGATGAATGCGTAAATGACTTTCAAGATCACTAGAATCTGAAGCCGCATGTATTTTTGGTGTATGAGCGCGCACGTGTGACGTTTCCAGTTATCAGATTGATTAGAATAAAATTTAATAAACACAATAATGCATCATTATAGTTGAATTTCAATCTGATGATCGAATACCCCCAGTATTAATAAGTATTAATAGCTTCAGCTTGGAGGTATGAGCATTAACTGAAAGAATAAAGATGACATGTTAAACATCAGCAGGTAGTCTCTGTTGAATGTTAGCATGCAGGCATACAGATTTCAGCACAAAACTGTCTGTTAGCTCAGTAACTCAGAGCTGCTTACAAGGCTGCAGTTTAAAACATATTCTCTTATTATACACTAAATATCATTGCCTCACAAAGCTACACTGATAGTAATTTAAAAGCCTTAAAATGTAAAATTTACAGACTTAGGATTACAGACTGGGAGCACAACAACATCACCCTAAAAAAGCCATAAATACCTCTGTTATTTACTATGATTTTTAAATCTATAGAAAAGAGACTTTATGGTTCAGCAAATGACAAATGCCTGCTTCTCATTTGTATTTAATCTGCCATTGGCGAACTACCCTACAATGAGCCAGTACAGAAACTGAAGCAGGAACTAAGAGTTTTGCAGTAAATTAGTTGGCAATGATAAAAGCAAGACTCAATCTGATCAGAAGCAGATCAGCAGATGCTTCATTATCTTGGTATTTGTTCAGTGTCAGCTTTGCAGTGTAAGTCTGAAGAGATTAGAAAACTAACAGGCCCCACAGAGAGGATATAAACGCCTTGGGCTTGACAGAAAGATTGAACAGAGTATCATCTGTATGTTTTTTTTAAATACTGTAATTATAAAAAAAAAGGTGAAAATGCTAGAGAGCTTCTAAATGACTGATTTATGCACTGACATAACAGCTATGTATAATTGCTATGCAAACCCGTGGCCTTAGATAGAAATTCTGTAACAGCAAAATGTGCTGAGTCCTGAAATAAGTTTACTGGTATGAAGTAGCAACGTGTCAGGTTTCTAGGAAACGATAAGTCAGCACTGTTACCTTCTAACGTGCCAGGTAAAATGTGACCATTTCGTGCTTTTAAAAACTTGTTAGATGAGGTAATAATGTACACCTGTGCAGTTTAGTTTAAAGAAAGTGCTTTAAAATAATGTAACTGCCCAATGACTGCAAGTTTCACAATTGAGTTTTACGAGCCGCACAAGAGACTAAATGCAATGTAGCTATATAGAGAAACCAAACCTATTTAAGGGACTATAGTTTTTAAAACCTATTTCTGTTAATGGTTTAAGTGTACGATTTAATTCTTATGACAGAGCAGGGATATGTTTACTTCCTTAAAATAGCTGATGATTTATGGGTAATAATATGTTCTTTTAAATGAAATAAATTGCAAAATTACAAAGGAATGTCTTAGAATGCAACTGGAAAATACCGCAGACAGTAGACAGGTCTGACATCATATGGGAAGTAACACTTACAGGTTATGTCATCTGCTTTGGTAACAACAACAAAATTCATCCTTTTGTTTACAAAGAGTGATTAAAAAAAATGTTTGCTGTTATCTGCTCTGCAGGCATCTGAAGGAGTGCCTATTAGGTTCTTCACAATGCTACCTGAGCTGGTGGAGGCGTATTATAGCCCCAACATGGGTTTAGTCACCCACCTGCAGTACTCTGTCCAGTGGGAGGAGGAGGTAGAAGAGGAGCCAGGTCAAAAACTTCACTTTGTCTCTATATTGGTTTTGATATGGATGAGAAAGTATTGTTTGTCCTAAACACACTTTATGTCTATTCTGCAGAACAAAACAGTCATCCTCCAC
This sequence comes from Copadichromis virginalis, assembly GCF_057382275.1. Taxonomy (NCBI): domain Eukaryota; kingdom Metazoa; phylum Chordata; class Actinopteri; order Cichliformes; family Cichlidae; genus Copadichromis; species Copadichromis virginalis. The sequence continues at coordinate 13,834,167 of NC_140639.1, read as the reverse complement.
AGCTCCCACCCAGAAACATCCCACTTGATGTAAAGGACGGTGACTCCAAGACTTCAGAGCAAGCCTCCAAATCCTTATCAGACATATACCTGGCGAAACTGCAGCATATGGACTTGTCCATGTATGGTCACAATTACAGACAGTTGCAATGTCTCTTGTACCTACAACAGCACTATAAAAGTAGAATTTAGGCATTCGGCACCAAACTTTCCAAAACAATTACTAATATGAATTTTCCTGAAGCTAACTGAGACTAGAAGTGTTTTAATTTACATTTCTCTTATGTCTCCAGCTTACCAGAAGAGCATGAAATGGCCATCCAAGAATACTTCAGGACTTCAGTCTGCTTAGATGCTGAACAAGTTCAAAACGGTAACCCTAACCTGCCTGGCCTCAAGAAGCTTATAATGGCAGTCTGCAAGAACCTAAACAGGTATGGTGTCCATTTAATGGAATGTGTAATATTACATACACTTGAATGGATTGGGTTGATTGACCCACGCGCTGAACTTTTTTGCGAGGCAGTGAAATTTCCCGCGTCATGCCAACTCTGGAGGTGTTTCACAGAACGCTCGACCAACAGCTCTCTCCAGGGATTGGACCAAAACAAGTTGGTGGCACCCATAATCCTTTGCAGTATTATCAGCGCTTAAAAAGCTGTTCTCTTCATGTATTTCCTCCTTATTTTCAGAATTTCTGTGATTCGGGTCCTGTGTCCTGTAGACTTGAGCAACTAACAAAACTGCTCTACTCGATAGAAGATAAGGTAAAGTACTGTAATATGTTTTAACAACGGCTTTTTATATGATAATAGAAAATGTTATAAGATATTACAAAGGACGACTCTGCTTCCTTTTTTCAGGTTAAAGGTTCTGTTTTTGAGTATGTTGGATTTGATGCGGGCCCACGGAAATCTCTCATACCAGTCGTTACGTTTGAGGTGCTTTCTTTAGTACTTATGTCTACATAACATTTGTCATACGTGTGTATGGTTTATTTGATCGATTTCTTCTTTCACTGGTAGGTCAAACAAGAATCTCTTGGTATTTCCACAAAGATGTTCCTGAAAGTGGACATTGAAAGTGGGAAGCTCTACTTTAAGAAGTCAAAAGATGGACCCGAAGACAAATACTTTGTGCACAATAAAAGTAAGGACTTGAGGAGTTCATTTCTATCTCAAACAATTGATTGTCACAAAATGCAAACATCAGAATGATTAATTTAATCGGATTAATCTCAAAATCACTTTGGTGATTTCTTTTTTAAATTTTGTTGGAAGGATTTTAATAAAATTTGGTGATCCCTTGTCTCTATTGACGTTACAATAGAAAAACAAAGGTGTTAAACTCAGCGTTCTGTGTTGGCGGAATATTTTACAGTATCTTGCTATATTTTCTAGACTCGACTAAATGGCTACAGTGCCTATAGTGTCCAACAGAGCTTTTGTATTTTACCCTGTGCTCTGTCCTGCTGTTTTGCAAAGAAAAGAAGCAATGTTTTTCACTTGGTCTTTATTTTGGAGTAATTAGCTACCAGAATGAAACATTTATTATTAGAATCAAACATTCTGACATATTTCAAGAACACGCTAATCGTTAGAAGATTGCTCTTACACGTGTGAGACCACAGAGAAGGTACATTAGCCTGGTTCATTGGAGGAAGCAGTTACAGTTATTGTTTTCTAAATTACTAATTATATATAAGAACATCTTTGAGTTTGTAAAGTTCAGAAAAATGTATTCAGGTGGTACATTTGACTCGGGTCAGTATCTTAAGAAATTAGGAACTTTAAGTAGTGCCACAAAAGCAATTTTTCCATGCTAATAGACAGATAAAGTGGGACTTGTAGTCATAAGAGTTTTAATCAGTCAGTAAGCCTTAAAAATCATTATGTAGAAAACGTCATACATGGACCACTGGTGCGTGCTACTACAGACAGTATAAAAGATGAATGTAGCCACCCTAATGTTATGTATTCGTTTTGGACTCTTTGTTTTTAATCCTCAAGTTGAGCTTTTTGGCCAGAAGTGGCCAGTTTTGGAGAAGAGAATGACTCTGTTGCAAGTTTGTTCATTTTGCTGTATTCATATACATAAACTGAAGCGATGTAGCAAAGATTTTTATGAGTGCTAAGAGATCCAGTTAAGTGACTACAGTTAGTAAAGGTGAAGCCTGACAGATAGTGAACGCACAATCAAAGAAGCAGATAGATGAGTTTGAAAAAATCAATTCACCGGAGTTGTTGTGAAGGGGGGACAGACTGGCGATCTGCCCAGGGTGACCTCACCTCTCGCCCTATGATAGCTGGGATAAGATTCAAGTCCTCTCACAACCCTGATAAGGATAAGTAAAAGAGAACAGATGGGAGGTATTTTTGTTTATTGGAAGTGGAAAAAAATGTTTATTACTGCTGTGAAACTTGATGTTTTAACAACAGTGTCTATGAAGAGTCCCTTGATTTTTGAGACAGCCTCATTAAAGGAGCTGCAGACTTTGTGCTTGATTCTTCAGCCTGGAAGTTGCACCTTCTCTGCAGCAAGTGCAAATAGCATGTGTGAAAACAAATGTCAAGAACTACTTTCAACTATCAAAAGCACTTAACTTAATAAGAATACTGCTCTTATCCATCAGTCCTGCAGTTGGTGAAATCCCAGAAAATGCACGCCAAGCTGGTCATTGCGGTGGAGACGGAGAAAGAAAAAGTTCTGCGGAAAGAGTTTGTGTTTGATGACACAAAGGTAAGCGTCTTTTTAAAGGCAATGCTCCCTATTCTGACCTCAGTCATGTGCACTTCATTAAATGTGATGTGTTTTGTTGTCTTGTGAATCCAGAAAAGAGAGGGCTTCTGTCAGCTGCTTCAGCAAATGAAAAACAAACACTCAGAAAAGCCTGAACCAGACATGATCACAGTGTTTGTTGGCACCTGGAACATGGGTAACAGTGATGTCATACAGAATTCAGTGCTTCAGTTAACTTAACTGTATATAATATAAAAACGGATCTGCAAACCTACAGGAAATGCCGGCCCTCCCCCGAACATCAACTCCTGGTTTCAGTGTAAGGGCCAAGGGAAGACACAAGATGACACAGCAGATCATATTCCACATGATTTTTATGTCATTGGGACTCAGGAGGATCCTTTGGGTGAGCGAGAATGGGCAGATACAGTGAAAGGTGTCCTGAGGAACATCACAAACATTAGCTTTAAACAAGTGAGTAACTGTGGCAAAGTTTTGAATTTGTAGCTGAATGCAAACACAAAGCACTAATGAATCAAATATTCTAAACATCTCCAAACATCCAGGTGGCAATTCACACACTGTGGAATATTCGTATCGTGGTCCTGGCCAAGCCTGAGCATGAAAACAGGATCTCTCATGTTTTTTCAGACAGCGTGAAGACAGGAATCGCCAACACCTTGGGTAAGCAGTTCCACTTCTCCTTGAGGCCTGTAATGATTGCTCATAAAAGTTCACAGAAAAATGACCCATCAGTGTTTACTGGTTTCAATTGCAGGAAACAAGGGCGCAGTAGGAGTGTCCTTCATGTTCAATGGGACATCTTTTGGCTTTGTCAACAGTCATCTGACCTCTGGAAGTGAGAAGAAGCTCAGGTGAGGAGAAAGTTACACTTTTCAAAGTATCTTTAAAAAGTTTGAATTGATTGGTAACATCATATAAACATATACAACATACATATACACAGGGTTCCTGGGCTCAAAATTAACCTTTGAGGGTAACTATGCAAATAACCATGATTGGTTTGCCTTTAGTTAAGGCAATACCCCGGACATTTATCAACAAAAAATGTATCTAGGCTTAAACAAATTAAACTCAACTCTTTGCGGCTTTCCTTTGATAGAAGTCACAAATCTCTTTGAAATGCGCTAGCATTTTTATAGCCTCTTCAGGAAAAACCCGATGCAGATATCAACAAAGGTGTCATTTCAATGATGGATGGGGAGGTAAAAATCCTAATTGTCTAGTGACATGTGCAAAATACCCCCCTGTTCAATTATTCACTACTTCCTAACAGAAACTTAGCAGTTCAGTAAATGGAAAGCAGGAAATGTAAATGTGCCTAACAATCAGCACAATTTGGTTTTAGCCTGCTGCTGACATTGACAAAATGTAGCCAGAAACACTTTTTTTAATCGTCTTTGCAAAAACAGTTAACATTATCTGTTAAATATTAGCTTAGCAGTTAAATTGTGCTAGCTGCTAAATATTGTAGGACCTTTACCTTAACCTATAAAAAGAACCTTGAGGTTTGAGTGCTTGTATGGTCAACTTAACAAGCATTCTGCATGACAAAATGAGCTGCAGCTTGGTAGGTATACTCAATCTAGTACATTTTCATGTTGTGCACTGTGTGCAGTATGTATTTATTTGGACAGACCACAGTTATTCTAATCAAACACAACAATTTGCACGATTATCAGAAATTAACGTTGCAACATTTGATCGCAACGCTTGATTACTGCCCTAGCTACTGCATTTTTGGAAACATTTGTTATTTTTCTTGCCTCAGACCAACAATTTGGGGTTTCGTCCAGATCTGGATCCAGAACTGCTAAAATAATGCTAACTTTCCAAAAATGAACTAGGGGAGGATGGGAGTAAAAATGAAAAGTCCATTCAGGTCATCTACTAATTGGTAGGCTGGTGGTTCAATCCCTGCCTGAACCAGTCTGTATACCAAATATCCCTGGGAAAGATACGAACCCTGAGAATGTGTTTGAATGTGTGTGTGAATGTTGGAGAGTAAGTAGAAAAACCATGGGGGAAAAAAAGCCCTTGAATATGGGTGAATGAGGCAAGTTGTACAAAGCGCTATGAGTGCTCAGATAGAGCCCGAGGTGTCCATTTACCATTTGTTATGAAAGAATTTAAAATACACAACAAAATAAAGATGTCAGCAAACCAAAAGCGCTGAAAACAAATGTTTCAACTAAAAATACTCCTACCAATAGGAAACGGCAAATACTCACTAGTAGTTCTAAGCACTCAGCTAAAGCAAAGCACCAATAAATAATCGTCTGCAGGGCGATTCAGTGAGAGTTGTGAAACACACATGTGCAAAACGTTTAAAGGCAACCACTAAATAATGCTCATCGCCTAATGGCTTATAAGTCACTAACCAAGTGCGTGGCTTCAAAATCAGTACCGTGCCCTTCATCACTCTGGGTTTTTTGCAGCCAAGATGGCGTTGGTGAAAACGCTCATCTCAAGGTTTCAAAATGGAACTTTACAAACCAGCGAGTGACATCACAGTACCCATGTCCATCCTTCATATTATCTGTGTATTTGCCTAGCTGTTACCCTGGATGAACATCCTTTCTGACTAATTTAAAAAATAAAACAGCTGTTTTATTCAATATTATCTGAAACTAGAGACTGAGCCTGTGAAGCCTTCAGGCGAGTGTTCACTGAGGTTACAGTGGGAGTAGGCGGCGGCTGTCTTAAACACAATCACAAGTCTTTTTTTGGCAACCGCAGAAGTCGCCCCCTGCTGGTTTTTAGAGAAACATCCATGTTTAAGACAATTCTATGTTAGCTTCACTTTTCAACCCAGCAAGCTACATCCATCTTTATACTTTATACTTTTAAAAAAAAATTTTATTTTCCATCTTTTTTACTCTCATCATCATCCCCTTATACTAGTCACACGGCCACGATGGCAACCATCTTTGTCATTTTTCATGTTGGATTTTTAAAAATTATTCATGTTTTTTATTTATTTATTTACCTATATTTAACCTGGACAACATAAATGATGAATATGTATCCTCCTCTTTCTGAAGCCTTGCTTTAAAAGTCAACGTTTTGCTAAATGGCAGTAGAAACAGAAAACTTTATTGCTTCCTCCACTGATTCCTCACATTTTTGATGTTACTCCAATATTTTTTGCTGTATTTGCAGACGGAATCAAAACTATGCCAGCATCCTGAGATTTCTGAATCTAGGAGACAAGAAGCTTAATCCGTTTGACATCACACATCGCTTCACGCACCTCTTCTGGCTTGGAGATCTGAACTACCGCGTTGAAATGCCATCTTCTGTAAGTCATAAACCTTTACATACAGATTCATGGACTTTGCTTTGTTGTGGTTTTTCTCTCAGATGCATGGTTATGTTTTTGTTTTTTTTAAACCCTGCTGGTTGTCAGGTGTCTGAGCTCTCAGCTGCTAACACTTCCAGTCACTACTTTCCCCTGTTCCCTTCACAGGAAGCTGAAAACATTGTGTCAAAGATCAAACAGCAGCAGTACCAGGAACTGCTCACCAAAGACCAGCTCAGCATGGAGAGGAAAGAGAGCAAGGTCTTCTTGCATTTTGGTGAGCTTTGATGAATACTGATCAGTACATGTAGGCATACAGCAGAAAGAAGTGTCTTCACTGTTGTTGCCATGCTTGGGATTTTCTGCAAAACACTGTCCTTTTTCTTATAATTGTGTTTGCATACATACGGGTTTTATTCTATTTTGATTGTAGCTGAAGAAGAAATCACATTCGCGCCCACGTATCGATTTGAAAGAGACACACGAGAGAGGTACGCCTACACAAAGGCCAAAGCGACAGGGGTAAGCTCACGTTTGATCACATCTCTGTTCCCCTACTATGCATCACGGTCACTTCACTGAGACTTTTAATTTTATCTGCTTCATTGCTGTAATTTTTTTTAATTTAATCCCAAATTATTTTATTCACTTCATCATGTTCGAATGTTATTAGTTTCTTATTATGCATAAAATTTAATTTTATTTGTTTTAACGTACTCTTAATTTTAACTACATACTTTTAGTGTACTTACAGCCTATTTCATTTTAATGAGGTTTCATCTTTTGAATTTAATTTTAATTTAAGTTACCTATCGTTGAATATTCTTGGTTTGGATTTTTGTTGGCTTATTATTCTTTCATCGACAGTTTAGGAAAAGTCAAAAATCACATTTACTGATAGCAAACGGTTGAACATGCAGCACGATCTCTTGAACCGATCCACGTTAGCAGGGCTATTTGCTCATGTTTCTTCCACAAATGACTGCCCATCATGCTTCTTATATGTTGGGCTATTTATGTAGAGTTATACTTGAATTGTTTTACAGTCTTCAATTTGAAAATTCAAGTATTTTATATTGATATTAAAATTAAGATGATTTTAACTCTACAGACAAAATACAATTTGCCATCCTGGTGTGATCGCGTCCTACGAAAGTCATATCCTCTGGTTCATGTTGTCTGCCAAGCATACGGTGAGTAATCTTCTGTTAAACCTTTTTTTCTGCGGCTATATTATACATACAGGGATGTATATATATACCAGGGGTGCAACAACACATGTATCGATATTGAACCGTTCGATACAGTGCTTTCGGTTCGGTAGGCATATGTATGAACAATACAAAAAAATGTATTTGTTTTATCAACTTTTCTTCTGACGATGCTGTCTGTGTTGAGCGCTCAGTGAATCTGCGTTCGACTACTCCGCCTAGGCTGCACTGTCGAGTGCAGATCCACTGAGCGCAGCGCAAGCTAGCAAGACAGAAGCTAAGCTCGTTGCAACATGGCAACTGCCTCAACGCTAGCCGAAATTGAACCTCCCCCACCCTCATTCAGATCTGGCCTTTGGAACTATCTTGGTTTTCATGTGAAGCATGACCCTGATGATAAGCGTGTCATGGACAAAAGTAAAAAAACAGTATGTTGGATGTGCCACGCAATGCTCAATTGGTGGGAACTAGTGCGTTAGCGCAGTCAGCTTGTTAACGTGTTGGCCGTCCAGTCCCACGCACGGGGCGATCAGCGGTAACTCGTTAACAGAGATTTGCCGCGTTATGCCGTTAATGTCATTTTAACGACATTAACGCTGACAGCACTAGTGGGAACACAATGAATATGACTGCACATTTACGCCGACATCATCCTAGTGCAAAGACAAGTGGAAGCAGACAAAAACAACAAGCACGCATGCTACAAACTTTACCCGAGTCATTTAGATAGCCGTTAGCACATGATTCTCCTTATGGGGACCTGATATGTTTAATAGGCTGCTGAGAATATAGCCCAGAAGAAGCGTATAAAAAGAATATAGCTTTTATTTTGGAAAGAGCCATTTCTCTGTAATAAACTCTTTTCCAAAGATGAGTGATTGTTTCTGTCTTTTGAGTTAAAATATATATTTATATGACAAATTAAAAAGGCATGAACATTTTTTTGTATCGAAAAAATATCGAACCGTGACACAAAGTATCGAACTGAACCATGAATTTTGTGTATCGTTGCACCCCTAATATATATATATATATATATATATATATATATATATATATATATATATATGTGTGTGTGTGTGTGTGTGTGTGTGTGTGTGTGTGTGTGTGTGTGTGGAAAAAGAGAGTTTAGCTCACTTAATTAATTCCAAATAACTGTCTTTAACTGGACCAAGCAGCCAATATGAACTTATTGGTGCCTACATAAAATAAATAATGAGCCATTTTATCGTATTAATCTTTCAACTGCTGCTGCTGACTGCAGTCTTCATTGAGCTGTAGCAAAACCATGAACATTTCCTAAAGTTAGACCTTTTATAATATATAGAGAATAATCGTTCACTAATTTTATATATAGATCAATAATGTATAAAAATGTACAGTACTAGACTAAAGTTTGACACACCCGCTCATTCAAGAGTTTGCTACTATCAAGTGTATGAAATGAAATGTAAATGCAGTTTATACGCTCGTCACTTCTTCAGCCAACTTCATGAGCTCATCACCAGGACCACACACACACACTGACCTTTTGTTAGCTGTTTTTGTTTCACTCTAAGCTCAAACCAGCACAGAACATTTGATGCAGCACTCTGTGTCCAACTGAAAAACAAATGATGATCCCACCATCAAACTACACCCTTTCCTCCATATTTTGAGGTAGAACAATGCAGATTAACATCTATTTACTTCCTCTGCATCTCTCAGAACCTCTGATTTTTGACTGATCAGAGTCAGATTTCCACTGTTCTAATGTTCATTCTCTGTGGCCCTCGCGCTCTTCTTCTTTTGTTTTCACGTTTTGTTTCGCACTTAGAAAATAAGAAAAAAACCCTTGAACGCAAAAGTGTCCAAAGATTGAAGTGAAACTGCAGCTGAGACGTCCTTTCAGGCTTAATATGTGTAAAATATGCACAGAAGTGTTTATAAGTGTTTGTGTGAACTTGCAGGGTGCACTAATAACATCATGACAAGTGACCACTCCCCGGTGTTCGCCTCATTTGAAGTTGGAGTTGCCTCGCAGTACGTTTCCAAACAAGGTATGACCCCCCCCCCACCCCCACCCCCACCCAACCTACGCCACAGATGAGTCCGCTCAATAGCCGCAGTCTGATGCCGCTTTTATTTTTCAGATCCCAGCAGTGCGCCTCCTGGTGGAATTCAGATCATGAACTGTGTGGCCATCTTGTCGACAAAATCGAAGACCAAGTTCTTCATCGAATTCCATTCCAGTTTCTTGGAGAGTAGGTTTCCTCTTTCTGATTGACCGCATCTCACTAGATTCTGCTTTAAAGGAACAGTTTGCCTCAAAATCACATAAAAATCATGCTTCCTCTGGACTGTAAGTGCTGTCTATGAGTCACAGTCAGAATGCAATGGACACTGATGGCACTCAAAGGGAAACAAATTGAAAAAGCAAACACTAAACTCTCAAATCTGTAAAAATACAAAGAATCCTGCCACCAGGTGACAAATACACTTTCCTGAAACCACAACTTTATTACTCAAAAATCCCCCACAAGCCTGGCTGTGAGAAAATTCTCCTGGGAGTTGTTTTCTCTTTGGTGAGCTACACCCACTCGTAGTACCACTGTGCAGAAATCAGTGTGCACCTACCCGTGCCGAGAAGCCGCTGCTCACAGTGTGACAGGATGTAAACATTAATACTGCCGTGTCAGCTAGCTGCACACTTCTTCTGGTCGATGTGTGTAGACACTAGAGAGAAAATACTTCCTACATTAAACTGCTTACTCTATTTAAAGTAGACCAATTCCTCTCCTTTCCAGTTCCATGCTCTTATTCTGGGACTCTACTAGAGGAGCTTTGCATTGTTCACAATGCAAAATAATCTTTTAATTTTTTAAATTTTTATTTATTTATTTATTTATATTTTATTCATGCTTGAAATGAACTGTTTTAACCTTGAAGCCCACCTTCGCTGTGCCTGAGATTATATGTTATCTACTCTTACTGATGTCATGCACAGCCAAGATCTTTGCAGTAGACTTCTCAAAACAAAGGGAAAAAGGTTACACCAAAAACTATCAATATGAATAAACAGCACTGCAGGCCAGAGCATGCATGTATGTATGCATGAATATTGGGTGAAGTGTCTCATCAAACGGGCTACAATGACTAAAAGCAAGCATTTCCAACAGAAACTGTAAAGACTACAGAGGGAGAGAACAGCGAGCACTCCGATGGGTCTATAAAAGTTTGGTTTGGCAACCAAGTAGAGGTAAACCACAGACACAGCTCACAGCACACACTACTTAGTTATGGCATCAGTCAGTCGTTATTCATAGTCATTGTTTCTGTCTTTTAAAGCTGACCCCTATCATCTCTGACCCTGAGTACCTTCTGGACCAGCACATCCTGATATGCGTGAAGTCGACGGACAGCGACGAGTCGTACGGTAATGAGCTCGCATTACAGCTTGCAATTTGGATACGGTGGGCTCAGCAGCGCTTACAGTTTGCTGGTGTGTTATCCCTAAAGGAGAGGGCTGTGTCGCGCTGCGAGCCGCTGAGATCAGCTACACCGAGTTTCAGATCACACTGACTCACCACGGGGAGAAGACGGGAACACTGACAGGTGGCATCCAGCTACGCACCTCTGAGGGCAAGCCCACCGAGAAGCTATACGGTGAGGCTGAGCTTCGACACAGGACGTATTTGTTCGATTTTTTTCTTCTTCGGTTCTTGAAGCTTTGTTCTCATTTTGGTTGTTTTTTCAGATTTCATCAAAATTGAAAGGGATGACCCCATCGCCTCAAAAGGCAAATCTGGAGACCTCAATAAGTAAGATTTGGGGGGGGTTTGTGAACCTGTTATGCATTCCCTCATGTTCTGTCATGGCTCGTTACGTATAAAATCAACCACATCCGAAAAACATTCTCACCCTCAAAATCAGTTGTTTTATTTCAGGAAAATAACTTCAATTTATTGAATGAAGTCATGCAGAAATTTATCTTTTTGCTGTGAAGATTTTTCCAGCATTTTTAACCCATCACAGCTGAAAAACATATTTAACCTCTGCAAACAAATGAGTTCTCTTTCAAACATTCGTTTCGGTGTCTCACTATGGGGAACGCTCTCTCAGCGTTGTCCTCAGAAGCCTCTATATCATTACTCCAGCCAGTATTGGCTGGCAGTCGTGACGCTTGCGTCAGGGAGGGGCCACCCTCCTCCCTATAAAAGGGTGTGACGCAGCGTCACCTGCCATTCAATTTCCTCTTCTCGCTTCTTAGAAACCTCATCTCTCCTGACTGCGAACGTGAGTGCTAGCTTAACTGTCCACACGAGCAAGCTAACACCTTGGTCACCGGGCGCCAGCACGGCTCGCGTTTCGAGTCGCCTGCTCTTCACCACAGAGCCAGGTCGGAGAGTGTGTTAGCTGCCACCACGCATCTAGCACAACAGTTAGCTGATCAAGCTAACTGTCTTTGCTACACACGGTCACCAAGCCAAGTAGCACAAGCGCTAGCCACCACACTAGCCAGGTCATACTAGCTCACCATAGCTACCCGACCGAGAGAAGAAACAAAAAAATAAATAAAGGATCAGCGTTAGCCGTCCAGCCATTCCAAGCTAGCTACACCAAGCTTCCTTAATATGGCAGACTGCAAACCGCTGCCCAGAATTTGCCCCTGCGGTTGCAAAATCTCAGGTTCAGATACACATGACGCGTGTGTGATGTGCCTCGGGCTGCAACACGCCCAAGCGGCTATTTCCACACCGGGTATATGCGAACACTGCGCTCGCTTCACCCTAAAAAGCCTTCGCCGAAGGCTAGCCCGCCAGGCTAGCCTGTCGAAGGAGGACCCAATGCTGTCTCCAATCGGCCCACCGATGGAGCACACTGAGTCCGCCACACCAGGCACCAGCTGGGGAGACGAGATGGATGTCGTCCTCCCGCTGGTGGATGATGCCGAGGTCAGCTGCGAAGCTATGCTTGATTCCCTCGAGGCTAATGACGAGCTACTCAGCGAATCCTCTGAGGGAGCGTCGGAACATCTCGTCTCGGACGAGGATGACGACGTTTTCTTTGCCCCCTCTGGTCGGAATTCTGCGACACAAGGGGCCGACTGTGATAACCCCGGCACACAGTCCCGCGGCGTGGAGCTATTTGACGTTGCAAAACGGGCAGCTGAAAAGCTGGCAATCCCATGGCCCGCGGTGACAACGGAGACCTCCACCTCACGATACGAGGGTAAAAGGCTCCCCAAAGCAAAGCGCACTACTAAGCAGGTACTGCCGCTTTTCCCCGAATGCGTGGACGAGGTCACACGCTGCTGGGAAAAGCCATTTTCGTCACCCAACCCCGTGCAGGGAGCGGCGGCGTTTGACTGCGCTGGAATGAAAGAGAAGGGCATCTACCAAATTCCCACAGTGGAGAATCTGGTGGCTTCTCATCTCCACCCGAACCAGAAACTCTCCATGTCATCTGGTCCGTCCCTGCCCTCCAAGGCCGAACGCCTGCAGTCCTCCCTGGCTGACAAGGCGTATAAATCGGTGGCCACCACCGCGAGGGCATTGAACGCCTCGTCGCTCCTGCTAGCCTACTCGGCGGAGCTCCAGGACCAGGCTGCTGCGAACCCGGATGCTAGCGAGTTGTGGGAAGAGCTGGGCGTAGTTACGGACCAGTGTCTCCACCTCACTAGAGCAGCAGTACAAGCGGCGGGCAGAGCCCTCAGCATCATCGTCCTACAGGAGAGGGCAAGATGGCTGAACTTGTCGGGGCTTTCGGACAGAGAAAAACGTGACATTCTGGACGAAAGCATCGACCCCGCTGGGCTTTTCGGGACCGCCGTTGCCACCATGCAAAGACGGTGCGAGGAGAAGAAGAAAGAGGGAGAGGCCCTCCAGCTGTGTCTCCCTAGGAAGACCCAGGCTGCGCCTCCACCCGGTCGCCGCACGTTCGCTCAGGTCACCAGCCGTCCAGCCGGCGTGCCGACGTTTAAAATCCCTCGCCGCCCAGCCCCGCAGGTCGCGGCCCAGGGTCCTCTAGGATCGCAGAACCCTAAGACCCACTGGCCCAAGAAACACGTCCCGCCTGCTGCTGCTCAGGGTGCCCCACCACCAGCCAAGCAGTCGGACCGCAAGAAGAAGCGGACTGCCTAACATCCCCCACGGGGAGATTGGAGCCGGACCAGCCCGGGCTCCAAGTTCACTCCAGGGCTCAGTTCCGGAGCCCGTTCGGAGAAGTGTGTTCTGCCTCCACCTTTCAGCGCCTGGGACTCGAGTTGGATCCCACAGAGCGGATTTCAAAAAAGAGACGACGAAACGCTGTTCAGCTGATTCAAGCATGTCTGTCTCACAAAACACACTGTTTATTAAAAACTCACCCGTTGCATCCAGGCATGTTGCCAAGGGCACGGGAAAAATGTGTGAAAAACACAGAAAATATGTTGAAAAACATAATGCCCCCACGCACCCAGACACCACCGGGGTTGATTCCCTCAGTGGTGTCCGGCCCCATAAGCGCTGGTCAAGCGCGGGCCGCTCGCGCATGCGCAGTCGGGTCTGGTCAGAAGGACCAGTTTCCGCCACAAGAGGGAGCCAGAGCTCCGTCTACTGTGGAGCGCCTATCTTTGGGGCCGCTGTCAGCAAGAATAGAGAGATGGCGAGCTCTCGCTGCGCCAGAATGGGTTGTGAGGACATTAGAGCGAGGCTATCGTTTGCAATTCGCAACCACCCCTCCCAGATTTCACAAAGTGATTTTCTCTCTTGCAAAAGGCGAATCAGCCAGGATCCTGCAAGAAGAAATAACTACCTTGCTATCAAAGGGGGCAGTACGAGAAATACCCCAGGAGCAGAGCCAATGCGGCTTTTACTCAAGGTATTTTCTCGTGCCCAAGAAGGGAGGGGGACTACGTCCGATACTGGACCTACGGGCTCTGAATCAGCATCTGAGGTCATACAAATTCAGGATGTTGACGACCACCACTCTGCTGCATGTAGTGCGCCCAGGCGATTGGTTTACATCAATAGACCTGAAGGACGCATATTTTCACATCCCTATTTACCCGCCTCACAGAAAATTCCTGCGCTTTGCGTTTCAGGGCAGAATGTACGAGTACCAGGTCCTGCCGTTTGGTCTCTCACTGAGCCCTCGGGTATTTGTGAAATGCACAGAGGCGGCCATAGCCCCACTGAAGAGGCGGGGCATCCGCATAGCAACATACATAGACGATTGGCTGCTGCTATCAGAGTCAGAAATAATGGAAAGGGAGCACACCAGGTTGACAGTGGATCATCTGATGGCTCTGGGTTTCACCATAAACTACCGAAAGAGTGTCCTGCAGCCAGCTCAGGCCATCTCTTTCATAGGAATAGCTCTAAACTCCGCCTCGTACAGAGCGTGTCTCTCTGTGGACAGAGTAAAAAAAAAAAAAAAAAAAATGCTATCACATGCTGGCATTTTTCAGTTGGGAAGATATCTCCCATTCAGAAAATGCCTGCAGATGCTGGGATTAATGGCGTCTTCACTGGCAGTCATTCCACTAGGCAGACTGCATATGAGGGAATTTCAGCGATGGGTTGCATCACTGAGACTGAATCGAAAGCGCCATACCCACCGCTATATCAGAGTGACAGCAGACTGCGCTGCAGCACTCCACTGTTGGAGAAATCCCACATTTCTCACTCAGGGGGTGTCACTGGGAGCTGTCACAGCCAGAAAGGTGGTGACCACGGACGCGAGTCTCACGGGTTGGGGTGCCACTCACGAGGGCAGAGCAGTGAGCGGCAGCTGGGACTCACAACAGAGGGGTGCTCATATAAATTGGCTAGAATTGCTAGCAGCTTTTCTAGCACTGAGACACTTCCTTCCCCTGTTGAGAAACCACCATGTTCTGATCAGAACAGACAACACCACTGTTGTGGCATACATCAACAGACAGGGCGGGTTACGTTCCCGTCCTTTGCACATGCTGGCTCGCAGACTGATCATGTGGAGCAGCATCAATCTGTTGTCACTGAGAGCCACTCACATTCCAGGAGCCCTGAACTTGGGAGCAGACTTAATGTCCAGGGGAAACCCGCAGTACGGGGACTGGACCCTGCACCCACATGTGGTGACCCAAATCTGGACCCGCTTTGGCCAGCCACAGGTCGATCTGTTTGCCTCGAGGGAGAACGCTCAGTGTCCACTGTATTTCTCCCTGAGGGACCAGGAGGCTCCGCTAGGGGTAGACGCATTAGCTCACAACTGGCCACATGCTCTGCTTTATGCGTTCCCTCCACTGGCCTTAATTTCTCCCACTCTAACCAGAGTGAGAGAGAGAGGGCTAACAATGATACTGATCGCCCCAAGGTGGATGAGGTCCCATTGGTTAGCGGAGATCATGCCACTCTTGTGGAGCGAACCTTGGCCTCTCCCTCTCCGACGAGACCTAGTCTCCCAAGCCAGGGGGGAGATTTTTCACCCTCACCCCGAGCGCCTCGCCCTGTGGGCTTGGCCCGTGAGAGGTTGAATCTGAGTACGGCAGGACTCCCCCAGGGTGTTATAGCCACTATTCAGAGTGCTAGAGCCCCCTCCACAAGATCATTGTATGAGAACAAGTGGAGGGTATTTGAGGAATGGTGTGGAAAGTCTCACACTCTCTCCTTTCAGTGCTCTGTGACAACAATTCTCTCCTTTCTCCAAGAACTGTTAGATAAAGGAAAGGCCTTTTCCACAATTAAAGTATATCTAGCAGCCATTTCAGCCTGCCATGTGGGCTTCGTAGATGGCCCGGTGAGCCATCACCCGCTAGTCTGCCATTTCATGAAAGGGGCACGACGGCTCCACCCAGTGTCTAAACCTCTCGTTCCCACGTGGGATTTATCCCTGGTGCTGGGGGCAGTTTCACAGCCACCATTTGAACCACTAAACCAGGTGGAAATAAAAATCCTGTCTTTGAAGACTGCATTGCTCCTGGCCCTCGCATCTGCGAAGCGTGTCAGTGATATTCATGCGCTGTCAATACACAAAGAGTGCACCCGCTTCACACGGGATAACTCTAGAGTCACACTCAGGCCAAATCCGGCCTTTGTGCCCAAAAACCCTTATCTTCAATGCACCCCATTGGAGCTGGAAGCTTTTTGCCCTCCTCCTTTCTCCTCCCCTGAACAGGAGCGCCTACATGCTCTCTGTCCAGTCAGGGCTTTATGTACCTATATGGAGAGAACGAAGGTTTTCAGGAGGTCGGATCAGCTGTTTGTTTCCTGGGCTAAACCACATCTTGGCAAGCCCGTTAGCAAACAACGCATTTCCCACTGGATTGTTGAGGCGATCCAATTGGCTTATTCCAGCACGGGTCTGCCCCCCCCGGAGGGACTTCGTGCTCATTCTGCCAGAGGGATGGCAACCTCTTGGGCCCTTTTTAGGGGTGTCTCTATAGAAGAGATATGTGCAGCTGCGAGCTGGGCTTCACCTTTGACCTTTGCAAGGTTTTACAGGTTGGATGTCACTGCACCGTCTCTAGCCCACACTGTGTTAAGTGTGGGTCCCCACGAGACCTCCTAAATTGGCAGTCAGTCGTTCAGATGGGCTTATCTGGCAATACGGGAGTCTGCATATCCCCATAGTGAGACACCGAAACGAATGTTTGAAAGAGAACTTGAGGTTACTCTATTCCGTAACCCCTGTTCTCTGATAACATGAGTGAGGTGTCTCACCAGATCACCCTCCTTGCACGAAGCGAGGAAGAGGTGAGCTTATCTTGAATGGCGGGTGACGCTGCGTCACACCCTTTTATAGGGAGGAGGGTGGCCCCTCCCTGACGCAAGCGTCACGACTGCCAGCCAATACTGGCTGGAGTAATGATATAGAGGCTTCTGAGGACAACGCTGAGAGAGCGTTCCCCATAGTGAGACACCTCACTCATGTTATCAGAGAACAGGGGTTACGGAATAGAGTAACCTCAAGTTTTACGCACACTGGCAAAAAGTCAAAGTTTTATTCAGCACAGATTTTTTTTTCTGTACCTGACTTGGAGCATCACCAGTTCGATGTCTTTCTTTGACAAAGCTTTGAGAAAGCTTCAAAAAGTGTAATATGGTTAATTTCTCTAATCACCCTGTGGGATAGGTCTAATATGGTCAACATTTTTGTGTAGCTTATGATCGCCCTCTATGATTAAAGTCATTCAAAGAGTTTGAAAAACCTCTTCAGAACCTGAAAATGTTTGATCAGTGTCCATCTGTAAAGACTATCATATGGAACATGTGCACACCGGAGTTTAAATTGAATTTACAGCCATAAACCACACTTACAAGTGTTAAAATATGACTGTGGGAGAAAGTTTTGTGACACAGATGAGCCTGTTGCACGGAAGTTGATCCATGTTTAATACTTTTGAATCTTTGCGATATACGGGACATCATATATTGCTGTTTTCTCACAATCATCTGATGGGTGGCTGTAGGATGACTTTGAAAATCAAGAAGAGGAAGTAAGTGAAGACAGGGCTAGGGATTAAATGGTGGAAGAATGATGCGTAGAGTTCAGGCTGGAGTTGAGACAGGCTCTGGGTGGTAGGGAAGAGTTACAAATGACTGGAAAAGTAGAGTAATGAAGAAGTAGTGAGGGAAACTTCTAGGAAGGTGTTGGACGTATCCTTTGGTCCTGATGACATAGCTGTGGAGGTGTGAAGATGGAGGACAGGGGACTTTCTCACCAGATTGTTTCACATCATCCTGCAAAGTGAGAGAATGACCGAGGAAGGGAGAAGAGGTTAACCAGCACCAATTTTCAAGAACAAGGGTGACGTGCAGATCTCTAACTACAGGGGGATAAAGATGATGTGCCATACCATGAAGATAAGGGAGAAAGTTGTTGAAGCTAGTTAAGAAAAGAGGCGATGATCAGTGAACAACAGCAGCTTCATGCTGAGAAAGAGCTCTACAGATGGGATGTTTGTTTTAAGATGTTGATGGAGAAGTGTGGATGGGAAGGTCAGGGCGAGCTGCACTGTGCCTTTGCGGATCAGAGAATATGATAGGCTGATGATAGGGTGCCAAGACAGGAACTGTGGTACTGATGGGCTCATGGTGGGGGTGGGATTACATCAGAGATCAGCTCTGAGCTCCTTCTTGTTTGCAGTGCTGATGGAGAGGCTGACAGATGAGGTCAGGCGGTCGTTGTATACGTGATATTTGCAGATAAGACTGTGATCTTTAGTGAGAGCTGGGAGCAGGTGGAAGAGATGCTGGAGAGACGGAGTGTGCTCTGGGGAGAAGGTGAATCAAAGTTAAGAGAAGCAAAACAATCCACTGTCATGCTGGTGGCATAAATCGCAGCTATGAGACTGCGATTCAAGTTTTTCTGTTGCCTGATTAATTTTGATTGCTGGTTTGGACCATCAAAACTACTCAGTGTGATTTTTCTTTTCTTTTCTTCTTCTTTTTTCTGGTTAACAGGTCTTGTAGCAACCAACCACATGATATTTCTAACCCCAATTACATGGGAGTGTCATTCAGAGGTGGGAATGTGATAGATAAAGGCTGGAGTTACAGCATGCCACCGCGAAATGTTCCCTGTGGTGGACAAGCCGGAAAAGAGCCAAAGAAGGGTTACGATGTGAGCACACGCAGCCCCACGGGAAAGCCTGCTTCTGTGTAAGTGTTAGCCTCTTTCTGGTTTGAAGACACTTCAGTTTCATTTCTAAAAATACCTCTAAACCTTTATCTGATCTGATTCTATAGAAAATGAAACCGATGTCATTAACTTATGATTTCTCTGACAGGGGTGAGAACGGAAAGACGTCAGAGATGTTTGACAACCCGTTGTATGGTTCAGTGACCAAATCACATGGTCGGTCTAAAGACCAAGACCAACAACAGAAGGACCTTCTCATACCCCCAGATGTGCTATTTGGATCCTCCAAAACAGCAGACGGAGATACCGATCGCCCTCCGGTGCCCACCCCACGCAACCGCTCCTACACCTGCTCTGAGAACAAACCTCAGCCTCCAACACCAGTCAGCCTGCATCCCCCATCACAAAAGAAACCAGTGGTGCCCTCACGCTCAGAAGGCGGGATGGGCCTAAGCCGCCCTCCTTTGCCTGCTAAGTCCCGACCGGGTGTGCCAGAGCCCCAGACCCCCAAACCAAGAGACTACAGAGACACCTCAGAGCTCACCAGCAAACACAGACCACCAGGAAGACCTGGTGAGTCTCGCAAAGACAGCAAGGAACCTACTCAGGTTTCCAGACAGCTATAATACACTAAATGACATCTCTTTGTCTTTTTTTTGTGCATCCAGACGTTTCCAAGACGGGTCGCCCTGTGAAGTGAGACTGAGAGGTACAGCTTCCTGGCTGCATTTCTGGAAATATTTTTAAAAAACCCTTGTCTCTCATTTTAGAGGACAATCACATATCTGTGCTGTCATCATAGAGAAGTCAGTTGGCTTAGCTTTGCACCTGTCCAAAGGTCTAAAAAATTCATCTGCCTGTCATCCTCAAAAACTCACTTTGTAAGTTAGACTGAGCCGGGCTAGCAGTTCCCCTTTATTTCCAGTCTTTATGCTAAGCTAAGCTAACTAGCTTGTAGTTAGCTTAGTTATCTACTTATCTGAGTGCTAGTGAGACATTAAATGGGTGTACCAGTGTCTAACTCAGCCTTCAAATGTATGTAAACTCATTTTTTAGTTTCTTGGATTTCTGCAAAGCTCGCATTGGAACGTAAGTTTGAACCTGAAACCTGCTTCTAAATTAACTGTTACATTTCATTTGGAGTTTTTACACTATACAGTAGCTGATGAATGTTTACCGCACAGTATTATCTTGCACAGACATGTTTGCCTTTAATATGTGCAAATGATGCTCCAATGAATTCCAATATTAAAGCTTGAATTACATGTTGTGTGTGTGTTTTATGTCACGTCACAAATGACTGCTTTTAAAACTTGGAGTGTAGGCTGCTACAATCTGCTGCGAGGACCAGACCGGTCACACTGCAGTGATTTGCCTCCATCTGCTGGTCCCTAAAGGAACTGCAGGCAGTCTGAGACTTGCAATTTATTCAAGGGGACTTTCTGGCTTGGTGTTATTGGAAATACATCTACATTTTCTCTTTAATCAGCTGTGACTAAAAAGGTGAGGTGGCACAGTTCCTGATGTGCACTTGTTGTGGTGTGTAAACATGACACATGTTTACACACCCCAGTTCTTCTGTGCAGCTCCATGTTTGAGTATTTGTTTGGCTGGAAGATGCTGCATATTTGGGGAATAGTCACCAATAGTTATAGACATGGTTGAAGACATGCGTTGGTGTACATTGGCTGTGTTTTCTTGGTGTAGATGTTGAGGCTAACAGCCTAGCCAGTTCTGTTGGTTTAGTTGGTAACTCTTTTGGAACTGGCTGAGGAGAGAAGAGCAAAGTCTCTGATGAAGTCCAAGTGTGTGAATGTACTCCACTGCAAATATTTTACACATATGTTGACTTTAAAATATGACTGAAATAACACCAGCGGTTGCTGTGTTTTCCACCCTGAGTATTTGAGAATTAGAAGGCCCTATCATGGTTTTCCTTACCTTTCATGTTATACAGTAACTGTCTGTAGTTGAAAACAAAAATCCCAAAATGACAAAGTTCAAGCAAAAATACAAATAAATTCTGAAAAAACAAATTACAGACAAACAAATTCATAATTACAGAAATGTAATTACAGCGACTATGGTACCAGCTGTCTTTGCATTGTGCATTTTTTTCTGCTAAATAAAATAAATAAATATAATTTAAAAGTCATTTTTATTAAGTTCGTGTTTTGTTTTGTTTTTTTAAATTAAGGACCCACACCCTCTCCTAGAAGATGTAATTTGAAACTTTGGATGCATTAATTATAAACTTCCAACATATATTTATTTATTCTTTGGTTGCACCAGAAAAAAAAGATTTTGTATTTTTCATAAGCATTTTGTTAATGTCAGCTGACAGTGTTAAACTTTTTTTTAATTATTGTCTCTTTAAATTATATTTTATTTTATTTAACTGAAATATATTTTCATATGAAGTTTTTATTTATTTATTAATGTATTTTTGGGGAAATCGCAATAAAATTAAGTCAATTAGATAAACAACTGTGCAAGCAACGTTTCCCATGCATGAACGTTGAGCTTAGCTCTGTCGCCTCTGTGTGGCGAACTTTAGTAATTACACCCTGGTGTGTCTCAGGAATATTAAGGCTTTGCTACGTCATCGACAGGCGACGCGCCGCTAGGAGAGGGCAGCAGTAAGAATGGTAAGGAATCACGATGAAATTATGACTTTTCTGTAGAGTTTATAGCAGATAGGTGCGGCAGGAGAGAACCTCTGACCCGAGCACACCTCGGTGTTTCTCTCTAACCTTTATTCTTTCAGCTTTAAAAAAAAAAAAACAACCCACCGCCACGCTAACCGTGCAGCTAACGTTAGCATGTGTTTCTGCTCCGCAGCTTTTTTACTCGTTTTTCAAGTCGCTGGTGGGGAAGGACGTCGTGGTGGAGCTCAAAAATGACCTGAGGTTAGTATTCGTGTTCAATTCGCTCACATAACCTGCTGTTTTCCGGCCTGTGTTGTTTGGTCGGCGATTGCTGTTTGGAGCTTCGTTAATAGTCGCAGCAGCGCTCCTACAGTCACAATTTGAATATTGATTTTTTTTATTAGTTTTCATTTCATTGCAGCAGTTTTTAATACGTCTCAGCTTTAGTTCCGTTTTATTGAATTCTGCAAGAATATTCCAACACAAACAGCTCACTCTCAGTCATACACATTCTCAGAAAGTCAAGCTAACAACATTTCCTGTGTGTTTTACTCTGTGGTTGTTCAGTTTGTGAGGTTAGAGTTCCAGGTTAGTTCGTTATGTTACGCACTTCTGCAATCAGTCATCAGTGAAAGGCCTTAGACAGCGATCAGTGGGCTCTGAGTCTCTATTATGAGCTCAGCACTGAAATATTTATTACGTATTACCGTAGCTGTCACTGCTTAAATGGAACTAATCTGCATGAAACTGTCGACATAAAACACAGAACGTTTTATTTCTTGTAACTGGTCACACTGACGACCACTGATGAAATGATTGTCGTGGTTGACTTCTTGTTGGAGATGATGTGGGGGGGGTTTTCTGAATAAAATCTGAAGTGTCTTCAAACAGGATTGAAACTGGACTAAATGTAGCTTAAAGCAAGATTTTGAATCCAGGTTGCAGCCTGTCAGGTCACAGCCGCATAATTACATTTGTTTTAACATTACTTCAACTTCTGTATGTCGGATAAAAGTGAAGCGGAATAAAATGTTTTGTGAGATCAGAGTCACAAACCTGTCTGCTTTGTTTCCGTGTTGCAGTGGTGGTATCAGAGCTTTCTTTCATAGACGGAGTAGATTGAACAAACTACAATGAGACTTTCTTGAACACAAACTGTTCCCTTCTCAGAGTTAAACTCTGGAGCAGGGTCCTGATGCCTGTCAGTAATGACGGTTTTAAAATAAAACAACAGGTTTGTGCTGCTGCCTGTCGTTTCCAGTACAGCTTCTAAAATATGTGCAAATTACTGAATATTATATTTTGGTGATAATTCTTATTGTTTCACCACCCAGACCTGTGGAAATAAATGTTTAAATACCCATAAATTAATCAATAACTGGCATGGAAATCCTGAGGTCAGAAAGAAAACCTCAGAAGTCGTGTTTGCTTCACCTGGGCACACCTGACTGTAAATTCCACCCAAATACCGATGAGCTGTTCCCAAGCCTCATAATCTAAAGATCAATTGAGCAATTTTGGTTTGTATTTGTGAACAGAGTCATGTTCATGAATGTGTGTGTTTCTCTCCTCAGCATCTGTGGAACGCTTCATTCTGTTGACCAGGTTGGAAATAATTCATTTGTTTTCAAACGGAAGCTGTTCAGTTTTTAAATTTCTGCACGATTGCTCACTAAAATGCCGTTTTCACATCGCTGTCCTCTGCTTGCGTGTTTCAGTACCTGAACATCAAGCTCACAGACATCAGCGTCACAGATCCGGAGAAATATCCACACATGGTAAGTTTTGCTTCTGGAGACTTTCCACATTTCATACAGGGGGGAAAAAAGACTACAGAAACAGATTAGGCTGTCGCTGCTAAACAGGAGTTTACAGTTTTACAGTGTACAGAAAAAAAAGGCTGTTGCAGTGTACTTACAAGGTTTTTAAGGTTCTGCTACAGAGGTCTGTACAACCAGTAAAAGAAACTACATTCTCTGCTGCTGTATGTGAGAATGTAGAGATGCTGCCCTTCTACCTGATGAATCTTTTGATTAGATGAATATTCCAGCGGTGAAAATTTGCACAGGACTTCTGTTTTCCACACAGAATGATGCATGATAAATAATTAGGGGCTCAATTATCCCCCCCAAAAAAGACACACAGACAACAGCTCCTCCTGAGTTATACAAATATGTTTACACAAATATCTTTTACATTGATTGTGTTTTTCATCTATTATACACAAAGCTTTCAAGATTTCCATCTTTGTTTTCATCATGTATGTGAGCTCCATTTGCTGCTGCTCAGTTTTTAATGAGGTCAGGAGGAAAAACTAAAGTTAGATATTTTTCCCCGTGTTGTTGTTGTTGTTATAATACAGCATCAAGAACATAAGTGTAAACTTTAGCTCCTTATTTAAAAGTTGCATAAAATCAGAGTTCGGACATTAGGAAAGGCCTTGAATGTGCACTCCTTAAAGCTCACCAGCAGCTCCAGCACCGAGTGACGGCTGTCTGTCTTCACACTGTTTTCATTTGCTGCAGCTGTCTGTGAAAAACTGCTTCATCCGTGGATCGGTGGTCCGTTACGTTCAGCTGCCGGCAGACGAAGTGGACACTCAGCTGCTGCAGGACGCTGCACGGAAAGAAGCCATGCAGCAGAAGCAGTGACGGGGCTGCGGGACGGGGGGTGGGGGGTAAGGGGAACAATGAATGGGTAGTTCTGGTTTTGGGTTAAGTTTGTGCAGCCTCTCTTTGTCTCTGAAAATGTGTGTTTGACACTGGGGATCAATCATTTGCAGTTTTTGTTTTCTTGTTATTTTTTTTTTAACCTCACAGACGGTTTAGATGTCGTCGTTTGATCCCTTTTTTTGGTTTTATATAGAAATAAACTAATCAGAGAGTCCGGAGAGGAAACCTGCTGTGATGTTCATGTTGATGATAACAGGCACGCTTTGCTTATCAAGTTGTGGCTTTTTTATGCCTCTTGGAAATAAACATTATTTTATTTATATTTTCATGACATTTGTGATTTATTTTTTATTTTTTTAGGATGATCTTGGTGACATGTTGGAGGATTTGAGTTTTTGCTGCTGAAGAACTGTTTTTCTATTCCAGTATTTTTGAGTACTGGAGTGTCCACGTCAGATTTTCAGGGCTGACGATCACATTTAAGCTCTGCTTTAAAAACCGCAGCCAAAAAAATTTAGACCTACTCAAAGCAGCACAATTTAAAGCCAAAATTTTTGAAGTTTTTTTCCAGTGAATAATCAAAGTGGTCAAACATCCAGGGTACCGGTGCTTGTTTCTGTTACTCCATGTCGCAGACATTAAACTACTGCAGGCTGTGATCTGTCCTTCCAGCTACCGAGCTGACTGAAATGAGCCTGTTACATTTTACAGAAGAATACTTTAATGGCTTTCATGCTGTGAGATGTTCAAATGTCATTAATGGTCATTTAAAAAAAAAAACAATTATGCAAAAAGGAGTTGGCCTGTCTGATCTCCTTCATGCTGTTGCTGTTTTCTTCAGCATTTTGGGCATCAAGCTTCCTGCAGCAGTACGTCTGTTTCTGTCCGTCTGCTGTTTTTCATAGGAGTAAACTAGTGATTACAACTGGGAAATTACAATAAAATTAAAGCATATTCCCATACAGCTTCCTCTGATCCTTGCACCACCAACACCAATGGCCTAATTCCAGTAAAAGCTTGCACGAGAGGTATACAGTACTAATGAATTCATGGCAGAAATTAACTTTAAAAAAATGACTATAGCACAGAAACATCCAGCGACTCGTTCACTTTCAGGGTTAAACAGTGAAAGTGTCAGGGGTAAATGAGTGTTTCAGTTATTGACAGCTTTTATTTTTTCCTTGGTTTTAGATGGAAAGATCTGGCTGAGCCAACCCTAATAATACATGGATATTTAGAAGAGTTCAAAAGCCAAAAACAAGGTTGAAATCATCTCTTCAATCTCTTTGTTCGAGTCTGTGGCTGTAACCAGAGTGGAAGGTACAATCGTTTGAAATGTTACATGAAAACTGAGTGAAAAAGCCACGGTGAATACTTTCGATTAAGTTTACTGCCACCCTCGCCATCCAATTTCAGCCCAGTGTTTCAGGAACACCAGTCAAATCTGTGCCCGTAGATCGAGGGACATTCCTCATGAACACAAAGTGAAAGAAAATAAAGCGCTCACTCTTGAGTTAATACATAGAAATCCAATACCTTTATTTTACATTCATACATCTATAACGTTGTACAATAATTTTAATGCAGTTAAAAAAAAAAAAAAAAAAATCCAATCCGAAAACAAGTCCTGAAGATTTACAATGATGAGTCTGCACGTTCAAAGGTTGGTGACGAGCATTTAAAAATATACACTCACACGCTCACACACAAACAGGGATCTAGGACAAGTGGCGTCCTTGAGTTGTACCTTAACAGAGCTGGGCTGAATGGAGAGGAATTCAGTCACCATAGAGAAAGGCACATTGAATACACAGTGTATCTACAAAAACAAAAAACCTCGACATTTACACGACTTTTACCGTAGGATCTAGAACAATGAGCAAAACTGTAAACCTTCACTTATGAAAAACAAATCAACCAACAGAAGTCACACCTATACGAATACATTTGAAGCAAAATGTTTTTCTTGGTCGTTACAAAGCAGTACCTTGAAATGCATTTCAACACTTAGATTGGCTCTGCCCGCAGAGAGCAATCCTACGGATATAATTACACAATATGTCACAATATTTATGCAGTTGCCCACTTCGTGCACGCCAGAACCCGACACCGGTTAGAGAGTACCTCATGCACATCCTCAGACAGCAGCAGACATCTGATATGTTTTACACCAAATCCAATTATTTATTTTTTAACTCCCCGCTCACGTGAATATGGCAACTTGACAACATGTACGTACATCTACATAAAAATCATGTATAGACAACTCTATACAGCCGCAAATCCCATTATCTTAAAATATATGTACCACCCGTCAAAATTTTCAATACTTTCAGAAAAGTAAGTTCTCTGATATAAAATACTGTTTTTTTTCAAAAAAACTGATTGTTTACATTCCATCCTTCTCAACAAAATAAAGCTTTTTATATACGTACCTTCGAAGCTTAAAAACACTCCCCACATACATATATATATTTATATCTATATAGAAACAATAAAGTGACTAAGACGCCATGTGGCTCTACGTTCACATGTAGTGGAAACCCGTTTAGAATGGCATACGCAGCCAATTTACATGTCTAATAAACACAGTGTGGCACTACAATTTTGGATGATTGTACAAGTTGGGGTTCATAAATGCCAAGGTCAAGATTGCCTCCTTTAAGCTGCTTCCTTCATCTGGCTCAGCATGCTTTCGTCAAGTCAGTGGGCATGTCTACTGTGGACATACGGTACTGGATCTTTGTGTTAGTGATGGCGCCGTGCTTCTGTCGAAGATGCAGCCGTAGCTGGCTCTTGTGGCGGAAGTGCAAGTTGCATTTTTCACACTGAAAAAGAAAGCGCAGCGGCGTTATTTTCACTCGCTTTGGTTGGACTCGACTCAGGAGGTTCCTAACTTTGAAGTATCATTCTTACATGGTAGGGCTTTTCGCCTGTGTGTATGCGGAGGTGGCTCTTCAGCGTCTGCAGGTGACGGAAGCGGGTTCCACAGATCTCGCATGGGTATGGCTTCTCGCCCGTGTGGATCAGCACATGAGCGCGCAGATGAGCAACCTTGAAGAAAAAAAAAAGAAAGAAAAAAAGTGGGAGTGAAACTTAAATTAAACTTTTCAGACATCGCATGTTTTATATCAGCACGTCTATGGGCACTCCTGTCGAGCTAAATATGATTACAGCTGCCCATAATTACAGCTCATTAGCACGGTTAGCTGATAATACAATAGAGAGGGAAAAATTTTTGTAAGACACTCTTGAGTTTAAAAAAATAAATAAATAAATAATGTAAGGGCATAATTACCTGTACAAAACGAGCTCCACACGTCTCACATTTGTATGGCTTCTCTCCTGAGTGGATGCGAGTGTGAGTCTTGAGGTTAGCTGGTCTGTTGAACTGAGCACCACAGATATTACAGCGATACGGCTTCTCTCCTGAAAACAAGAAGCAGCACTTTAGATTTCAGCAGCCCCTAAAGCCGATGAGTTAGATAAATGAGACTCGTGAATTGCTTTTACCTGTGTGGACAGTCTTGTGGCTGGCCAGGTTGCCCTTGTAGCGGAAAGCAGCCTGGCAGCGGTCGCACTTGTATGGCTTGTCGCTGTGTACTTGAAGCATGTGTTGTTTCAAAGCTTCGTCTTCAGCAAATTTGGAGTCGCATTCGTTACAGAAGAACGTGCCGTTTTCTGTTTAAGAGAAAAATCTGATGTTGACTTGTGCTCCGAAAGCACTCAGATTCATTTTGGAGGTGAAAAGAAATCTCAAACTCACCACAGCTGGAGTCTGAATATTCTGAATGAAGCTCTGACATTTCCTCTGATAGACGGGACCTGGAGTGGTTGGGACAGACTTCCGAGTGCTGCGGGGACTGGGAGCCACAGGACGAGCATGTGAGGCGGTTCAGGTAGTGTGGAGGGTGGCCATCGCCATTCCTCAGAGACCCCTCAAGCGCACTGCAGACACAAAATCGAAAACTAATCCAGTCAGACATTTCAAATCAGATTCTTCCAACATAAATTTTATTACAAAAATAAAAATCCTACAACTATCCTGCCTGATATTTACAAACACTGAATTTCACTTCATGCCTGTTTTTTCTTATAAGAAAAAGAAATTTTATGTGCTCATAAAGAATCTTAAAATCTGCCCAGTGTGTCATCACCTCAACTATACATTTCCTTGTTTTGTTTAAAGCATGCAGATGTGTACGTGTCAAACAAAAACCCACCTGTTAATGATGTTGTTGAGACGACTAGCCTGGGGTACTGGTAGATCCTCGCTGTTGCTCTTGCTCGTCGTTTGTGGGTCAAGGTTCTCCGAGTCGTTGGGGTGGAGGTAGGGTTGCAGGGCAAGGCGTTGAGGTGAGTGAAGCCCAGGATCCCTTAACCCCACCTTGTCCTCCTTGGCGCTCTGATTCAGCACAATGAACTTGTACTTCTTCCAGTTGCGAGCTTTGGGGTCCTGCGTGCCTTGTGGCGTTTGCGCTCCAGCAGCTTGGGAGAGGCTGGCGTTCTTGCTGCTGCTGGACTCTGTCGGGGAGTTGGGCTGGCAGTCTGATTTGAGGGGGCTCTGCGGGCTGCTCATGAGGCTCTTGCGTCCAGCGGAGATTCCCAGGGGATAGTGCTGATGGATGAGATCTTCCTCGGCCTGAGGAGCGTGCTCTTTGCCCAAGTCTTTCTGGTGCTCAAGGGACAACATGGGAAATGCACGCTTCCTTGTGCTGAAACCGACAGACTGGCTGACCCCCTCGTGGCTCTCTTTCCTCATCTCATCGTCTCTCACTACCTCCCTGGAAGCATAGGTGGTGGAGTGAATGATGCTGGAGGAGTTTGTGCCAATGGCTCTGCTGTAGTCTGCCCTGATGCCGCTGTCATGCGGAGGACAGTGCTTGTGGTGGATGCTGCTCTTTGAGAGGTCAGCAAAAGCATTTTTGGTATCGGCCAGCTTGCAGAGGGGGAAGGGGAATCCTGGCATGGGAAACTGCCCGTAGAGATGGTAGTTGCTGGGGGTGCTGACCCCGCTGAACATGTTTGAACCGTAGTGTCTCCCGTCCCTGAACGGAGCTACACGGCTGTGCAAACTGTCAACAACATCATGGGCTCTGTAAGCATGGACATCCTGAGGTAAAACCAAGGGACTGACCAGAAACTCGTCTCTAGGCAGCTTGACAGTCGGATCACTGTGAAGAGAACGAGGATGCCGTAAACATGGAGGTATTCATAACCATGGATTTATTCTTATCAGCAATTTAAAAAACACAAACAAAACAAAACTGGCTTCCACCCACCTGGATTTGATGAATCTGTGGCAGGTGTCTACAACGTGGTCCATCTGCAAGTAGATAGCTGTATTCATGATAGCCATGATCAGACTCTCCTTTAGTGTGAGACGGGAGGTGTACATAAACTCTAGCAGGATGGCAAAGCCCTCTGGGTCCACCTTTGGGTCCAGACTGATAGCACTAAGGTTGCACTTGTGGGAGTCAGTGAAGATAGTGTAAAACAGCCCACTGCAGCAAACGAAAGGAGCAGACATGCAAAGATCAGTCGCTTGTTCAAAAGAAATAGAACGGCACAAACGCCGATTTTAGTTTCACACACCTGCAAGCCATGAGAACGGTCTTGTGTGCACGAAACTGCTGCCTGTTGACCAGGATAGTGACATCTGTGAGGATATCTCTACTGCGCAGCCGGTTCAGGTTGAGCAGAACATCACTTGCATGGCGCGTGAACTGTATGCAGCTGTCTGCTGCGCAAGCCATTTTGTCAAGTTCTGCAAAAAAAAGGGCAAAAGCATAAAGATTATTCTAATTTTTAAAAAAGAAAGCAAGTTTAAATAAAATATTCGTGTATTTGGCTGCCATGCCACAAAGAGTATGTGTGCTTCAAGTAGATGAACTTGGGCTCAAGTTACTGACGATCCTCCGAAGGCAGCACGCACATCACCAGAAGGCGGCGCCATTTATTAAGTAAACACTGTCTAGACATTTAAATTTCTTCTTTGGAGTCATTTCTCTCCCCCTCACTTTCTCTCTCTGAACCTCTGGTTAACAGCTCAATGCAACAAACTCCTTTGCACACGTGAGCATTTTAAGACCATCCAGACCTCCAGGCGATATAAATGTGCACGGTTTAAATACACTCCACAGAAAGAGAAAAGTTCATGTTGGTCATTAAAACTTGTACATTTTTAAGGCAAACACCTGCGCATTACGCATTAATGAGCTGTAAGATGGGCGTTGTGGTCTCAGAGTTGGGGCTCTCCTTCAGCGCATTCGCAGCTGTACAAATAAAAGCGAATTGACTAAGTTATTACTCTAAACTTTTTGTTGGCACACAACAAATAACACATAACAAATAACCTAACAAATAACCTAACAAATAACCTCCAAATTTTAAATTCATCCGCAAGATGGCCTCACCATGGCACTTTTTTTAAACTCACACCGGTGCAGCTGGGAGGGTAACACAAGTGAGAGTTTGACTTGTTTGCTGTGGTAAAACCGGTGAAGCCCCGCAGCGCTGCGCAGCGCATGTCTTTAAGCGCATTTCTGGGTCAATTACTGCACGAGAGCAAAAAACTAACATTTAATTAACTGAAGGAAGAATCGGCTTCACGAGACGGCAGGGGACTCATAACCGGATATTTACTTCAGTGTAACTAGACACGTCCGAAAATAGAACCAGAACAGAATGCACCTTAAAGTGACTGATGGCCAATCATGAAGTACTTTCTTCAGTACTTCCCCCCCTCCTCCTGTGAAACAGAAAACCTCCGAGGAGTATCACAGCTTTTAAACTTCATTTCAGTGATAGGACGCGTTTGTATTTATTTTTAAATCTAAAAATATCTATAGTTTTATTTTCATTTCTCGGGTCTCTCGTCTCAGACTGCGCGTAAATTACTGCACAACCGAAACTGCGCACGTCTGGGTGAAAAGCTCTCAACTCGGCGTAGTTTGGTTATCATGCAGCGAGCTGTCACAGTGGAAACATGAGAGACAACTTGTAGCCTCTGCCGCGGAAAAAAACCACACACACACACTCAATCGCTCTCTCTCTCACACTCACACACACACCTTCCAACTCTAATATTTCCGCTCCAGTGTTACGGTAACAGCGGGGCTCGCTGTGCGCAGCTCTTTGCGCTCCATTAGAGCAAATTACGGAGGAAAAAAGGAAAAACGCTGAGAACCTGCGGCTGCCACGCTGCCAGCAAAGTTCGTGTGAAAGCGCAGCGAGCCCACTCAAAGTGAATCACCGGGCAAGAGCGATCGCAACCGCCCGGACACCTGATTTCACGCGATCTCCGGGCGGCACACGCTCATCCAGCCCCGCCGTAGCTACAGCCTCCTGATAGGACGGGCTGTCAGCGCGAGCGTCGCGAGCCGGAGCTCAGCGGCGGCCGCCGCTCTCAGCCCCGCCGCCTCACTGCGAGCGCGCGACCGGGCTGAGAGCAGCAGCCGCTCGCGCTGTCACAGCCCGTCAAACAGCCCAACAAGCACACAAAGCACCGGCATACATGTCGAAAACAGCAGCAACAAATAACACATAACAACTTCGCGCCAAATTAAAGCAGAAAAAAATAATATGGAATTTAAAAAATCACCTGGTAGCGCTTTCCTAGAAACTTCTTGCATCACCACTTCTAAGAACCCCAGTTCTAAGAATCAGACGAGCACAATTCTCGGAATTTGAGCCCCGGACCGTACCACTCTCCCGGGGCAGGGGAGAGGGACCTCCCGAACTGCGAGTTAAAACAACCCGTTTCCAGAGCAGATATCCCTTCCGATTTTCACGCAAGGCGGCTCTAACGGCGAGAAAACTTAAAAGCAGCGTTTAAATAAGCACAAAAATGTGTATAATATTTTAAAAATTTGAACATTTAGCAGCCACATCCCCCGCCTTTTGGTTCGATCCGCAGTCACAGGACGTCGAGCAGGCGACGTCACCAGTTCCTTAAACCCGGCCCCCGAAATTCTCAGAACTAATTTATATTCCATGACTTAAGCAGCGCATCGTTTGGCTGCCCGTCGTCGCATTTAACACACAGACCGTACATGTACAGCACACAGACAGCCCTCTTAATTAGGCCCATGCGGACAGGCTCGCTCCTCTCTATGTCCACGGTTCTTTTTTCTTTGTGGTTTCCTGCAGGTTTGCTGTGACCACATAGACGGAGAATACATCGAGTCACCACCGGGGTTTGTTGCAAAAGGAAAGCTTCGATAGATTTATTATTCACAAGTACTGTAGGCAGCCTGTTGAGCAGTGTGGATGCCACTTGTTTTGTTTTTGGGGTGGTTTTTTTTCTGTCAGTTAATCAGATTTTTCACTAGGTAGGTTGAGAGTTTTTCTTGTGATATTCTCATGCGCGCATAGCGGTTTCTTGCACTGCCTCTGCCTTTTGGTTTTTGCTTTAAAAGCAGGTGAATCTGAGCGGATTGTCGCTAAAACAGCTGCTAGTAATTGAGAGCTTCGGTAAATGAACTTTGAGATTGTGTAGGAAACTTGCAGAAAGCATGAGGTGAGCTGAGGAAGAAGACTGCACAGGAGTGAATGCATTTATATTTTTAATAACGTTTTTTAAATTATGCGATGAGGTGAGATGTCAGGCTCATAGGTAGTGTGTTTTTGGCGCTATTATAATGTTATAGACGGGGAACTTGTATTCTGTTTCATGCTGCATGTACTTGTCCTGTTTTTCTGATTGGATTACTGGGATTAATTGGGAAGGGGAGGATGCCTGTCAGGTGATGTGCACACTTTAAATGCAAAGTGAAAGATTCCTGGAAAATTAATTAAATGCATTGCTGTGATTTTCTTCCCCCCACTCTACTTTTTTTTTTTTTTTTTTTTAAATTTAAGGCATGTGTACTCCCTGTTGCATCATTTCACAGAGTTGGGCAAGAATAAACTCCTCAGCCTACTGGAAGTGTGTTTTACTTGGTGCTTTCCTCTCTGAAACCAGCAGCAGCACTTGGGCGTCTGCGTGAAACTAGAACCAAGTGTGTAGATTTGTTACATCCCTACATCGAGGGTAGAAGTGGTGTGAATTTATGCGCTTATTACTCGCTAATAGTTGGCTTCTGTGTCTCGTTTAGGGGATGCCAATAACTGAAAAGTACTATTCATTTCATGAGTTTGTGGGCTTGCATTTACTGTCAGTGACTCACCCTGGAAACTTTGCTTGTGGTGATTCCAAACCACGGATTCCCCGTCTTTTCTCATCCCGTTCACTCCTTGGCACAGAAGGAGCATTTGCTGAGCTGGAGAATATAACACAAAATAACAGTAATTATTGGAAATATTAGGTCGAATGAATAACAGACTTATGTCTCCTCGAAAGAAGAGACACAAGTCTCCAAGTAATTCACATTTGTGGTTTCTCTTGTGTTTTATGAGATATATAGTGGGTAGCACTGATTAAATATTCAAATAATGCATCTGATCTGCATTTACTGTAAATATTAAAGGGCAAAGAGTGACTGAAGATCCATTTTAGTGGAACATACAGCTGAGTTATGTGGATTTGTATTTAATTTATAAAGCCTTGTAGTCTATCTTACATTTTTGTAATTTAATGCATTTGTATAAAATTCAGAGTTATTTTACATGTTTTTTCTAACTGTCCACAGGTCAAATTTTTCTGAGAGAAAATAGTTTTAAAATATCTGACACCACAGATTGCTTTTTCACAGCCCTTTACCTCTGAATTCAGCGAACAACAAACTGCGTTTCCTTTTCTTTTCCTTCTTTCTTTGTTTTTTTATTAACCCTTTGCATGGCGACACACTCTGTAACCATCATTTCCCCGTGGATTGCCCGAGCATCCACCCATCTGGATCCGGCATCCCACTAAAAACACTCCAGGTGTTCACAAACCATTGGGGAAAGGGGGGGAAAAGTCTCCAAAATAATTAAGACGCGCGCTTTTACAGCAATCTCCGATTCAGCATTGCCAAATAAAGACTATGTTGAGCTCCAAACAAAGAGCAGCGTCAACTTTATTTCAATCCACTTGGGGGATGTTTAAGGCGCTCCAGCACAGTTATGCATAATGCACGGCCATAAACCATCCAGGAGTTCGGAGAGAGATGTGTAATTTACCAAGGCCCCATGCTGTGCCCGGCTATAGAAGGAAGAGATAATTACTGCAAATCCTTGGCAAACTTTTACTCAACCAGTTCCTAGCAAAAATAAATGACCCACTTACAGAGGACAGAGAGACAGTGCTGAGTGGCTGATCAATATGCCCCCGTCTGAACTGATAGAGAGTGTATTATTGCGTTATGAACAGTTTATCGGTTAATCCTTGATCTTCTTTCAGGCTGTACAATTAAACAAGCGTTCGTGACGTCTGGGTCTCGGCTCCTTTGTCTGAGCACCACGCCGTTCAGAGACAATATAAACAGGCTGTGACAGTGATTCAAGTCTGACCGACCGGTAACAGCTGCACATTTTAAAAAAATCTTGTACACTTCTGACACAATGTGAAACGTCTCTAAGCCGTATCATTGCCTATACTTGGAGCATGATAGGTCATTGAATAGAAATGCCCACTGACAAAAGCCTGAGGCCCGGAGGTTGCCTCACTTTTTTTTTCATAAACTGCACACTTTTGTCTCGTTTCACAGCAAATTTCTGCCAACTTCAGTGTTCATTGTCAGCAAAGATGTGAGTGTGGAGTTTTGTTCTGAGAGGCATGATGCAACCGCACTGTAACACCAAACAGATAATGCTGTTAGCTACAGAGGTCTTTTTAGTTCCTTTCTTTAAAAGAATTTCTTTTCATATTGTTGAGTTTCACTTTTTTAACTCCATGCATCCCAGAAGCATTTTTTTTTCTTTCTGCATTTGTCCACAACTAAGTTTCTCTTTGTAAAACACAATCACTACTGCAGGTCTGAATTGTGGCACGACTGCAGCGTGGCAGTAAAAAGGGTTTGTTTTCCACATCTTATTGTATGCATTTGTACGTTTTCCTTGATCCTCCGTCTGATGAGGTGATCGTAAACACACCGTACTGCATGCATGATTTACAGCAACATGAGGTGTAATAAATAAATTCACTTCAAAAGACTTCCTGTGCAGGTAACGATGAGCTCACGTTGCTCAGAATCTTGCCTTTTGCTTTTTGAATTAACAGACGAGTCATATTGTGGCATGAAATCATGTCTGTTTGCAACAATACTGCCGCGTGTGTCTGCACTCACACGCTTGAGTTTGAACGTTGCTTTTTGGTGCCCCTTGACTAGGTTAAACGCACGTGCGCGTGCACACACACACACAGGAAGATTACCAGCAGCTCAGAATCACAGAGATAAAGAGCTTGCAGACGTTCACATTTATCTAAAAGGAGAACAATTATTATATGTTCATGACAAAAAGCGATCATGACCATTTTTGCAAATGCATTTTATTCAAAGGGTGCTTCCTAAATAGTCATCAGTGTACTTTTTACACTGTTCAACAGAGGTCCTGAAAAGCTTTGAGAAAGATTTTTTTTGTCGTGTTATTTCCAAAACAAAAATATCATTCCACTTGCAAGAAAAGTACGTTTTGGAGCAAGTTTCTTCAGTGCGCCTATGTGGATAACCTTGAGTTCACTAAGCAAGCTACATGCTAAGGTTATAGTCAGAGCAGAGGCGTGATGGTAGGCCAGAATTCCAATTTAGTCATATCAAAGCATGTAGATTCAGGACTTTCTCAAGGCCAGCTGAGAGGAGCCAGGAATGCAGTCTGCAGAGTCGAACTTGTTGGAATTTTCCACACATACCGAAAACAGTCTCCTGCCAGTGTGCCATCTGCTGGTTGATGGGTCAGTTTCTTCCACGGAACATGAGAATAAATAGTGGAAGCATGCGGCAATCTCTACCATCTTCACTTATCTTCACAATCTGAGGGCTTGCATTTTTTTTCACACGCCCAGGGCTGCAAAGCGTTCGAGTTCCATGTGCACATGAGGAGTTGTTAAATTTGGAAGCAACTTTTGCAGACATTACATTTCAAAGCCTTGTTATGCATCTCCATGTGGATTCAGTTTTGTATTTTAATAGAGGTATCCGCATTCTGACAGGCAGCTTTAGCACAAGGATTCAAATGGTAAACAAGTGGGTCTTATTTCTTTGCACCACCCTCCGTAATGATCCAATAAGAACCATCTCTCTGAATCGACCCCCCTTTCCTGCTCTACTGTCACAACACCTATTAGTTAGCATCAAGCTGTAGATCTTGGTATGCTGGAAGTGCACTGGAAATTTTTCAAGGCTCCTTTCTCGTATCGCAGCATTTTTGTTTTGTCTGTGTGTTCTGGCATGTGCACTGGATTTATAACCACTGTAATCCCAAACAGATAGATAAAAAAGATCAGCTTTTTGAATGCAAACTGACCTAAACACTGACAAAATGAACAGAAGATCTTCCTGTTAAATACTGACACAACATTTGGCTGCTTCTAAGATGTTATCTACTCCATTTTAGGCTTTCTGTTATTTTAATGTTCCCACTATAACCTCAATAAGCAGCTTCTTACTAGAGAAAAAACTATTTGCTGTGCCAT
Source organism: Copadichromis virginalis (assembly GCF_057382275.1). Taxonomy (NCBI): domain Eukaryota; kingdom Metazoa; phylum Chordata; class Actinopteri; order Cichliformes; family Cichlidae; genus Copadichromis; species Copadichromis virginalis. Next base: position 13,797,437 of record NC_140639.1, on the reverse strand, counting down.
GCAATATTGTCAGGTTTTGATCACATTATACTATTATTTTAATGGGCCTGTTATATTTTCAATTGAGTCTTACTGTAAGAAAATTACAGCTATTTGCTCCCTAGAATATGAATCCTGTGGTATCATAATCTGTCATTTCTATATTTCTATTATTATCTCAAAAAACGTTTTCTTTCAATAAAACAACGACAGTAATTTGCTGTGTAAAAATGCGAGCTTTAAAGTGCTGCTAGTTGTTGAGTTGCTGTTAAACTCATTTCAATGTTCCAATAAAATTGCTGTAATTTCTTACTGTAAAGTCATGGTTATTTATTATGTACAGTATAATAACATCAGTTGTTTGGTTGTCATTATACAATTATTTTAATGCTTATTTAAGGTATGGTAATTTGCTGTATATAACAGAAGCGTTACAATGTAATAGTGTTAGTTATTTGGTTGTTTTTCTTTTGTTCCTGTTCTGATCTTAATAAACTGTTTTTATTTGAACACCTTTTTGGTAATCTGCTGTATAGAATATAAGTTTTACAGTTAGTCGAGCTCATGCGAGTCTCACCAGAGAAGAAATGCTGAATTGTAACATAAAAATCTGCACATGCACATAGGTTAATGTTTTCCCCTCAAAGGCATCAAAATGCACAGAATTCCACTGTTTTACATCAATTTAGTTAATTCCACATTAAAATTTAATGTTGCATGGATGAAAAGTAACTTAAGTTTATCTGATTGGGATGCGGTGGGTAGGGAAGCACTGCTGTGCTGCGTCTCTGGAAAACACCTGCTTCTGCAGTTCAGCATATTAATTTCACACTGTGATTGGACATAATTGAGACATTGTTCAGCTCTTTGGTGACACAGTGAGAAAACACAAACACGCTGTCTCAGCTAATGGCAACCAGTGATTTTAGTGTCTCGTGTTAAAAGCGATGCACTGTAAACAGACCTTTGTGAAAATGCCGAGCGCACAGGTTCAGAACGATTAATTCCAACCTTGCTGTTCTCACTGTTTAGGCAACAGAGGTAATATTTGGAGTGTATTTCCACTGTGCTGATGGAATCTTCCCCTGTCAACAGGTTTGCGGGGATGTAAACGGTCCGGGCTCAAAGCTGCTAAACCAGTTTGAATTCTTGTGAATGTTCTGAATGTTCACTCCCACTGCACAGCGACGCTAAAGCGTTTGTCAAGTAAAAGTAAAACTGAAGGGGAACACTCAGTGGGAGCACTGCTGCAAACATGAGTTTGTAGAAATTCACTCCACACAGATGCAGTCGCAGCAGTGTGTTTTGTTAGCGGGGACTGAGCTCTCACGTCGCCCCCCACTCCTCCCCCATTTAACTGTTGCAGCTCTGCCTTTGCTGGTTTTTCCTCTCTCTTGCCCTCACACTCCATCATGCTGCGGCCCAATTTTGATTTCCACCATATCAAATTCTCACATGTTGCACTGCTTCCACTGCCAGGTCAAAGTAGCCGCCTGTATCCAGTGCCAACTGCTGATACTGGTCTACAGGGCTGGCTAAACAGGAATTACACACACCTAGCTCTAGGCCACAGTTCAACAAGAGCTACGTACAAAGCAGCAACAGTGCACTCAACACATCCAGCACTTCAGCTCCTTGTCTCTGCTGCTTCTGTGCTAGAAAACTCCTAAAATATGAATGCAGTCCTGGGTAAAATTCTTATTAGACTAATATACATTTTTAACTACCTCAAATCCAGATATGGGAAGTCACTGCGGTTCCAAATATAAAACGCCTTTCATTATAAACACAGGAGCTTTGACATTAGCCCTCATGTTTTGGTCGAGAGTCCACATCTGCATTCATTGTTGCCAGCCTGTATTTGTATACAGTTATATTTTTATATCAGCTTTTATGTGCTATCCTCCAGTCGAAGCAGTAAATGGATTTAAATCCAATGTGGAAACGTGGGATGAAAGCAATCCCACCAAGCCCCAGAAATCAGAAAACTCTGGGTGCTGACGTGGATTCAAGTGGAAGATAATTCCAGCATTTAATGTAAATAAAATATCAAGGAAAATATCATGCATAATTTATTAATGCACATTTACATTTCAAATGTTAATATGCAGATAAAGAAAGTGCCATGACTCTCTTTTTTTCCAGGCAAAGCTTAAAAACGTATGTGCAAGTTTTCTCAAAATGTGTTTCATTTTCTCACAACACTGACTGCCTCATCAGCACCCACACCCAGTTAATATATAAAACTAGACAGCTCTTTGTTCTGAATGATTAAAAAAGAAAAAAAAAAGAAAAACTCCCACAGATTATTTTTGCTGGGAAAAAAAAATCTGCTCCTATAAGCGTCACACCTCATTAACCATTTGATCGAGTTCAAAATAAAGGCTCTCTTTTTTTGGCAGTGAATGCATTTTTGATTCAAAGTTAGTAACACTAACATATACTGCATCCCTTTGTGCCTTCATTAAAAGCATCTCCACAGCCCAGGAAATGCCAGGTGGAAGTTCATATTGTGACAGATCCTGCGCTCGACACATTCTTATAATTGTTATCTGCTCTACATCACACAGTTACCTTTGATATCTGCTGCACTCTCAGAGATGCTGTGCTCTGCATGCACGGGACCACAAACAGTTCTTAGTACACATCACCACATAACAGAAAATTAAATTTTCCAACCAAAGTGTGGATTGCACCAAGCACTAACGTTCTTTTAACTGTAAAACAAAACATTACACCCAAGAGTTTAGCTTTTGCAGAACATAGATTTATCTAAACCACTCACCTTTGTTTTGTTCTGTGTCCTTTGTGCACTCACGAGAAGATTTTTGGAGTCTACACTTGGCATGAAAATCAAAAGTGAATCAAAAAGGTCCCTGAAATTGTTCATATCGCATCTTTGCTTGCGCTAAATGTCTATTTTACATGTTTTTACATATTGCAGATAAAAGCTGTGAGGGCATTATTTATTGGAGTCTGTACTTCCATTTGCTTATCAGATGTCAGTTGTTTTATCATGACCTGCACTCACTGTATGTCCTTTTTTGTTACTTTGCATGGTTGTTCATATTGTGGCTGCGCAGACAATTCAGCAGTATATTGATTTGATCTCAGAGATTAACTGACTGACATGAAAGATATATGGAAATTTATCAATACAGGTGTTAGCAAACAGTTTCTGGCCTTCCTGTCAAAGTGTTTGGCTGTCTGCCATCCTGCTGAGGTATGATGTTCTTACTTTGACTTATGAATGATGAATAAAAGGGAAATAGTTTCAATCAGGTTAGCTCGTCCTACCTCAGAAGCCAAATTAAATACAATTAGAAGATCCAACAAAGGAATTTAGTTTATAATGATAACTTAGCAAAATGCTAAAATGCTATTTCATATGCTTGTAATGTTATTTCTTAACCTGTTGGAATATCTTTGTCTCTTGTACGATGGACAAAAGTAAATTAGCATTCAACAGATTCAGAAATTTCAAATACATTTCAATTAATTAAAAGTTTGCTGATAATTTCTTCCCTTTTCAGCAAAGCTACAATCGTCATTCATTAACCAGCAGCAGCACCCAGTTTTTTCTATTTTTTACTCACCTTTTTTCTGCTGGAAGGAGTGAGGCATGATGGGATGTGTAGTGGGAATCAGGTGGCAGCGCTGATTTTTGAACTGCACGCTCAGTTAAGGAACCGGAAGCGCCTCTGCTGTAGCTTGAAGAATTGTTTTCACCAGAGTTTTATTTGTCTGGCAAGTAGCTGGATGATCCGGGATGCTGAGGCAGACCGGTACCAAAGCCTCGCTCCTGAGTCGCAAGCAGCCAAAGCTTGAAGGGACGAAGCTGGAAAAGGGCACCGAAGCGGTGAGTTGTCGGTGATGGAGAAGCTCTGGCGAAGCCTCGTGTCTGTCGTTGTGGAGCAGGATGGGAACGCTTCTGGAAAGGCAGGCACGGCAGCGGGGCTGAAGTGAGTCAAATCCACTGAGCACGCTTCACGTTAGTGAAATGGTCCACAGGGCATCTCTGTGGCTCTCTGAGCTGATAGGCCGCCTGCACTCTAGCGTTCATTGATTGTAGCACTCACAGTCGCTCCACTTTTCCACGAATGCTAAAACCGTGGGGCAGGCTCAGTTTTGAAAAAAAAAAAAAAAAAGAGAGAGAGATTAACAGCCTGTAAAATAATCCCAGTTTTCTATATATATTTCATTTGAATGAAGAGTCTTAAATCCCATTAAGCCATAGCAGCACAAACCATAGACTAGCAGTGCCTTTAACATGGAGGAACTCGGGCCATCTGCCAGATCAGTTTTTCATATAGGGCAATGACACATTGTTTTATAAACAGAGCTTTTATACAACAGACATTTCAGTGTCCCGAGCATTAATCTACCTAAGCTTATCTCAATCCATGGAACTAGATATTGCTCTTTATAACTTGTCTACTGGAGGGGGTGTTATTACATCACACCAGCTGTCACTCCAACACGGCACGCCCAACAGGAAGGTCAGCAATGTTTCAGCAGGAGACAAAATTAGGGAGCAACGCCCTGACAGGAGTAAAAAAAACCCTGATATTCATCCTAAACTGTTTTTTTGTTTGTTTGTTTGCTTTTTGTCATAAGGTACTAGCAACTAATATATCTGCATCTCATTAAAATGTAATCATTTGATGGCAAAAGCACAACACAACTGGTGCTTGATGAGGTACTTGTGAGCATGAAATCCATACTGTTAAAAGCATTTTGCCAAATGCATGTGCATCAGTTCTAATCGTACTTGACACCTGATGTTGAACTCAGATTAAATGAATACACATGCTGTCTGTGCAGATAAGCTCACCTCACCGGGTAAGAACTCCCAAAGCTCTTACCATTACCAGCATTACATGCTGCACAGCTTTACTATGTCAGCTGCAGGCAGTGTGTTGGATAGAAATGCTATCATCTTTATGGAAAGGCGTCACGTGGCTACATCAGAATGTGCACTTCTATGAGCAGAAGAAACTAAATATCAGAGAAAAAGCAAAAGATATACTGTATTGGGCGTTTGACAGATCTATCCACGTTCAGTACGTTCATCGCAGCCACGGGATAATCCACTGGATGAGTGGACTAATATTCAGCCAATCCTGCTAAAGCCAAATTAGTCCAACACATTTCCATCATATTTCAGAATAAAGCAGCCCTAACAATCTGAGCTCTTGGGATACTGATGGCAAATGACCGGTGAGCCCTGCAGATCCCTGTGATCCAGGGATAAACTTCCCATGAAGAAGCCTAAGCCTCTTAAGTGATACACAAATGAAAGCCAACAACAGGTCACACCGACTCAGAGGAAAACTTTGATTACTGTACTGTCCTCTTCCTGTCACTGGCAGCCCCAGTGAGGCGGAGAGAACCTGGGCAGCATCGAAGGAACAAAACAATAAAACAACATCAAGACTAACTAAGGTCCAAGCGGTCACCCCCCCTCTTCTTCCACCCTGAGGCTTATAAGAGGATGGCTTCTGTTGAGCAGTGTATGAGTGACCTTAATCATAGGGGATATTTGGGTTTTATTTGGCAGCGATGTAACGCACGCGGTCATCACTGCGTTCGACTGGCAGGCATAAAAAATGAGAGGGGGGCAAGGTCGGTTTGCAAAGTGTAATCCATATCATCCCGTTACAGAGGCTGCACATGCCGGTCGCCCCGGGCCAAACAGCATCAAACACATTTTGATGCTGATAATGATGTCGGATTATGCTGTCATCTGATGTAATTTCGGCCTGCATCAAATTAACAAAAGAGGGATCAACCGAATTCTTTAAAAGAGGCCTTTTTAAGTTGTTGTTGCAACCTTCTAGATGCAAACTTGAATTCATTTCATGTTTATTTTTATCCAGGCAAACTTATACATAACATATTTCTAGCTTGGCCTTTCCCTTGGAAATATAAGATCATCCTCGCCCGCCACAGCATGCCTCGCAGTGATTCTTATCAAGACTTTATATGAAATATTTTGACCCTGCTCTGTCTGGAGAAAAAATTTACACCTGCTTTATTTTCCAAAAAACCCCCAATTTAATTAAAACCCTTAGTACTCCGAGAAGAGCAGCTTGAATTTGTAGATAATTACCAAGCCTATCTATCAAGTGTGTCACTGTCATATTAATCATTTTTAACACTTAAAGATCTGAAATGTCTGATGTCCCATAAACGGTCCCCAGCATTGCACCGGTGCAGTTTCCTGGAGCTGTTTCAGGATGTTTGTGTTTCAGATAACCTTTCTAAAGGGAGTCGACTGCAGGTAATTATCACGTAAGCGAAGGAAAATACCTGCTTGTCATTTTCTCTTACCTGCTATCACGTTTTTCACATCTGAAATCTAGCTCCACTAGCAAGCAGCCTTTGTTGTGCCGACATGGAGCTTCCATCGCATCCATGGCTGTCGCTATCAGCTGTAATAAAGGTCACAAGAGCCAAATATAGTGCTTTGCATTAGCTGGCATTTATGGAGTGAAGAGAAAATACAGTGAATGACCCACGCAACGTGTGACAGGTGATCTGAAGTGACAGTCTGGGATTGTCTTTCTTCATGTAAACACACTTAAAAACAGATGTAACCACACAGTGATCTTCAGTATCAGGGATACAATTTGAGGGATTACCCCTCAATAGCCAAGACTGAGGTATAATTTGTTAGCAGAAACCGAGCCTCATCCCTCAGGAAACATATTAAAGTCATCTGGATAGCTGCTGTATTTATTTTGGGCATTTTCAGTTCAAACTGAAAATCATAATAATAGTTTTAAAGCCAACAAGGAAAAGCTCCTTATGTCCTTCCACCTCAGCTACTCTGCAGTTGAATTGCAGCCCATAGGTAAAGTGTGGAACATCTATGATGTGGATCATTATTGTGGTTTGGGCGGGAAGGGGGTCATACATGTGTGTTTTCTGAAGGAAATCCCTTTTTGATTTGTCAAAATCGCTAAATCTAAAAAGTGACCACAATAGTAAAAAGTAACATGGCCACAACTGTTATTCCAGAAACAAACTTGAAGAAGACACAACTGTAATGTTACCTTGTTACATTAGTATTATTCTAATTTGTGTAGGGGTTTTTTGAAGCTCAAAGTGACCATATTTCTTTTAAAAATAAGCTAGCGCTAACTAGCTAGCATCATTAGCAAGCTGCATTCCTGAACTTTACAGGTGCATTGCACAGACACTGATGCTACAAACTAACAGACTGATGAAACAGTAGAATTTCACTCACCAAAACTGAAGCACAAATCTCTTACAGGGTCTGTGCCGCACAGCAGCCATATAATTTAGCGCATAACTGAATAAAAATGCTTCACAAGGCTAAAAGAACAGAAGGCCAAATTTCAGGTTCATTGCTGTTTTTGTTTGGAATCAGAAAGCATAAAACGGACCTTATAAAGTCAAGCCTTTTATGCTAATTGCTATTGTTTAACTGAAATACTGTGCTGCTGATTAGTTTGAATACTTGGTTCATCCTTGTGTGATAGCCAGGCGTTACTGGGCCAGTGGGGGAACCCTTGGATCTGTTGCTGCTGCGCAGCAGGGGAAACTGAATCGCCACAAAATAATTTCTAAAATGTATTTTTTGCTGTGAACTGCAGTGGACCTATTTTCTTTGTGCACAGAAGAGCTGGGTTGCTGATGCTGCTGCACTAACGGTTTGCTGCTCTCTGTGGATTTAACCCGCTGCATTTTTCAATATATGTACAGCTGTTACATGACCTATCATGGCTGCTGTCCAACCCCTATACTATAAATGTGGAATAAGACCAGTGATACTAAAGAGCATCATCAGATTAATTCAAACTGCTGCCCCTGACCTTGCTTACCATGGACATCACAGCTTAGCCTACTCATACTGCACTCTTTTAACTGTCCAGGACTCTCAAATGGCCAAAATGATTAACATTTAACTTATTATAAAATAAATTTCACAATCTAATTAACCAGGTAACACCAACACTTTATTATCTACATATTCATTACCTGATTTTATTTATTTATCAAATTCAAGCCAATCAGATGCCAACGCCAGCTCTTTCTGGCCATCTTAATCTTTTTAAACTTAACATTTTAAGTACTTAAATTTTTTTTACATGTTTTTCAAACTGCCTCTAGAAAATTATGTCACGCTGTCAGTTTCTGTTTCTCACAAATTTTATTTTTTTGTCTTTTATCCTCCATGATTTTCTATCCTATCAGCTTTTCTATTCTTTTACTGTAGACAAACAGCGTATGAATGATTAATGAGACTGTTGCAGTGAGGAAAATGTGAAGCTTTGCAGGGTTTCTGAGTGAACACAATGAACAAACAGTGACGTGTTGTAAGAATACTTTGGTGTATTAAATCCAGCTTTGTCCTGCTTTTGAGGTAAGTGATTACGATCTTTAAGCAGGCCTGAATGTTAACTTCACCTATCCTATTGTTGTTTAGTTTGGATGTTCTGTTGTTTTTACACAATGCCCTCAGATTTTAGGAATCTCCCAGTTACATTCCTACATGTTTGGAGTTTCACAGCACAAAAACAACAGCATTGTTTGTGGGCCGAACATGCTGGATCATCGTTATTACATCTGAGACAATAAGGCATTCCAATCTTTGCAAACTGAGCAGCAAAACAAACCTCCAGCTGCTGAATTCAAAAACTTGGAGCTGCACAGGATGAGCGTATTGGGAGTTGTTTTTGGAACAAGCAGTCGTCTCACTCGTCCGGCCTGTGCGACTTTCTCCTCTGTTTGCTTTTCTTTTCTCTGTATTTAGATGTTCATTATACACACATGACACCTCTGCACCTGACAGCCTCCAAACATGCTGGCATGTTGGATGTTGTAACTTTATGCAAAAACAAAAGACTCATTCTTCCTCTTGCAAATTAAAAGCTGTTCATTGGCAAAAAGAAAAAAAAAGTTTCTCTTGTTCAGTCAAGTGCACGATAATTTTGCTGCTACAGACTTTTTTGTGTGGCACAACTGATTATTTGTGGTGGCAAGCACTTGCTAACTGTCATCACAGATGCAGAATTTCGATACTGTTCAACCTCGCTCCGGCCGTCGTCCTTCTGTGATCAAGCAAGAAACTTGCTTTAAAGCCAAATGCCCTCTATGTACAGAGCAAAAACAGATTAAACACCCCTGCAAATATATCTGATTTTTCTGCCAGAAACAGTCCCGACCACCACCTCCACTTCCTACACTTGTAAATATTTTACGGTTTGGCACGAGTCGCTGCAATAGAAAATCTTTTATATCAACAGTAAGATTGCTCCTTTGTGTGCATGCGTATGTTCGTTTATATCTTTGGTTTTTAAAAATCAGTTTTATAATTGTGTTTCACATTGTTACTGACACCATGCTGTAAAAAAAAATAGGTTTTTGGTTGATAATATCAGCCAGGCATTGTGCTTAACTGCTCTGCTGTGGGTGAGACGCTTAATCGTTTTCACTGGGGTGGGGTGGGGGGGAGAAGCCATGTTAAATGGTAAAAATCTCAAAAAAGATGATTTCGGGATACGACGACAAAATCCGGCTGCTTTAAACGCATTTCAAAGGTGCAGCGTGAGGCTCACAAGTATGCATCATTTATGCTAAAACCTTTGCTGTAGGCAGAGATTTCTCTGTCTGCAATTTTAATACATATTTACATGCTAAAACATAAGAATTAGAATTCATTAGTGTAATCTGAGGTCTGGATCTAGATCGGGAGTTGTTTGATTAGTAGCTTTGGGACATTGTTTTTGTAGTAAGTGTGCCTGTCTCCTACTTTTGTTTTTCCTTATTTGGCATGACTCTGTAATATGGTTGTGCATGAGGACTAATCTCTGCTATCTGAGCTCTAATTAACAGAGCGTGCATAGTTCCCAGACACATTTGTTGTTTTTGTTTCCTTTCTCCAAAGATCTCAGTGCTGTTTTTGTGCACATGCACTCCCTGCCTTCTGATAATGACTGCAGTCGGGAACCAAATGACATTATGTACAAAAACATCACTCCACTCGTGTTGGTTTCACTTGCCAGGATGTAACCTGCATGACCTCATCGTCAGCCTCTAATTCCTGAAAACGGAGCCTTTATGAAACTAGGGGTGCAGTATTTAGATGACAGTTGGTTTCTTGTTTTCTTATTCAGCACGCAGGCACTAAATAGATCCTTTCACTCACACTTTTTTGAGGAAGTACACGTCGCCCGTGCAGCAGCTGCCTTCGGTATAATGTTTGAGTTTCACCTACTTCAGAGGAAGTGGTGTGGGGGAGAAGACGGTGTTACAACCAGCAGATAAAACAGGATATCCGATGCTGGAACAATTGAAACGCTAAAACTCGACACGAGATTGTTTTCCCTGTTTGTTGTAATTCTTGTCTCTAGTTAAAATGAGTAAAACAGGACCAAGTTGGATCAAAAACTCCAGTCTGATGTGTCTGCTGTGCTGGACTCTGCCTGTGAGCGCGTTTCTTCCCGTATGTTGTGGATAAAATTGAAGCCCATCATGTCTGTGACATGCGTAGCCCCAGTCCCTAAGTGCCAAACATCAAAGAACCCCTGATTTCCTCTAACCAAGCATGTTAATTGGGGTTTGATTGATAACTTGAGTTCACAGGCGATGGCAATGTGTCATCTAAACTGTTCCAGGGTGTCTTTGTGAAATCAGCTTTAAGAGTGGAAGAAGAATTACTGGCGGGCCCATTAAAAAATTGCCAGTGTACACACTTGCAAATAAGCTGTCACACATTACAAATGAGATTACCTTTTGCAGTTTCCCCTGGAAGTTTGAGATGAGTGGATGCACGGGTGAGACACTAAAATAGCTCAAATCGCTTGGTTTTTATCAGCGTGCTCGATCTGCAAGCGCTGTTTATGCTTTCTTCATGCACGCTGAAAAAAAGTATACTCACAGCTTGGAGCACAATGTAATCAGTCGCAGTGAAGTAAGAATTATGGGTGGAAAGATAGAGCTCAGAGTGAATGATTCCATTTTGCATTTGGCTTCCACAAAGATTTCTTTTAAATGTTTTCATTACCCCTCCTCGTTGAAATGAATCACCCCATCAGACTTACTTTTAACAGAGATAAGACAAACTATCTGAACGCGCTGGCATGTGCAAACACGACAGATACGCAGCGTCAATATTATGCTCGACAACAGTGCGAAACAGCTCTGAGAACAGAGTCAGGTGAAAAGCAGTTATTGTATTTGCATGCAATCACGAGCATGCAAACTAATTGTCTAGTTTGCATGGCAGAGCTCACTGAGGTCAGACAAAGCTCACATGAAGCGAAGCCTTTGTTGGACGCCTGGTGGCGGCTGGCTCGTGTTGGACATCAGAGGCGGCGGCGGTTCATTTCAGTGAAGCTGAGGATAACGAGTGCTCGGCCATTATGAACTACACAATGCTGGAGTAATATTCAAATAATAGTATTTAATAGAATAGTTTAAAAAAAATGTGGCATGCCATTAGTGACAAAATATCAGTTGGAAGCCTTTTTCGTGGCAGAACGAGAGGACTGGTGCTAATTAAATAATTACATAGGCCCTTATGTGGATCATAACCAGCTTTAAAGATATTAGTTTTTTTAGCAAACCTTTTTTTTAAACATTTGGCTGTTATGTACATGTTTTTATGAGTTTGGATAATAATGATGATGATGTCTCATCTCTTTTCATTTTCATATAACTCACTTATCTACATTACTTAACAATAAAAAATTTAGAAAAGGTATATAAAAAAGGGACATTATACAAGGATATTAGAAAGCTTAACAAGGTTTCTCAACGTCAGTTCACAAACGCCGTACTGAAGTTGTGTGTTGAAAACCCAGCCTCAGTACAAACATGCTAATTGAATTATTTAACATCGTAGGGCACCAACAGGGGAAATGCCATGTTATACGCATTTCACTCAGTCACAGTATTGTGAAAGACTTACTTACTTGTGGCATATTTAAATATATTTATAAAAACATGCAACTTTACTTTGCAGCATTAAAATTTTCATTTTTAACCATAATTTATATTTTATTCCTTCCTAGTTAAATTTACCCTTTTTAATTTTTCATATTTATTTCCTATCTTATTCATAGCCTTTTCCTTTTTTGTTCTCTTTAGGTCACGAGCAGTTGTCCAAGCATTTCACTACATATCGTACTGTGTATGACTGTGTACGTGACAAATAAAATTTGAATTTGAATTTGAATTTGAATTTGAATTTTCCTTCTACTTGGATGCTCAATCAGTATAAAGGTCAAAAGGTCAAATAAAGATAATATAATTAGTAGCCCAGTTTCATCCAACCGGATGGTTTAGGATGAAGGGCCGCTGGAAATTAGCGCCCCCCCCCCATGTCATTTGTGATTTTGGTGAAGAACTTTTGTCCTTAGAACTGATCTCAGAGCATATTACGGAAACTAGCCAGCCAACAATTTAAGGCTTCAGTTTTTGCTTGAAGCGATCCAAAATTAGTGAAATTTGGTTATTTTAATTTCAGCATTGGCACGCTGGTTAGCACAGTAGCCTCATAGCAAGAAGGTCCTGAGTTCAGTTCCACCATCAGTCTTTCTGTGTGGAGTTTGCATGTTTTCCCCGTGTTTGCGTGGGTTCTCTCCAGGAACTCTGGCTTCCTCCCACAGTCCAAAGACATGCAGTTAGTGGGGATAGGTTAATTGAAATCTCTAAATTGCCCATAGGTGTGAATGTGAGCACAAATTATTGTCTATGTCTATGTGTTAGCCCTGCGACAGACTGGTGACCTGTCCACGGTGTACCCCGCCTATTGCCCCGCAGCCCTGAAAATGGATAAGCAGAAGTGAATGGATGTATATTTCAGATGCATTTTAGCCATAGACCCTATAGACAGATATATATTTGGATATAAAGAAAATTCTGGAAATGTTGTCAAATAAGCAACAAAAAAGGCTTCAAAGCTTTCAGTGTTTCAATGTTTTATTGAGAACAATAGGTCAAATGACTTTTTGTAATATGAAAGAGGTTACCATTAGGAGATCACAGTGCAAAGAATAACTTAATATTTCCATATTAAGGAAAAATATTTCAAAGGAAAAATAGTAAAGCTTTCTCTCAGGGTCACAAGTTAATGTTACTGAACATATTTGGCAGGTTAGTTAAATCTTGTAAAATAGATTTTGATAGTCATGGGACTTCCTGTTGAAATAAAGGTCATGAATAAAAAAAAGGTCTTCCAGTAACTTCAAAACAATGCACTGTAACCACATTCACTGTTGTATGTTATACTGTATCCATAACAGCTGCTGTTGTTATAGTATACACTATAACAAAGGGCCTGTTGCAAATGCTTCACATGCACAAAATCACAAATATATGTTTGAGTATATATTCGATTCTGTTGTTACAATGACACTATAAAAATGGGATTTTTTTTAAAAACACTAGTATTGAACAGAACCATCTTTAATGCCACTGTTGAACTACATTAACATAAACTGTGTAGGATTTATACTCATTAGCTTTGTGTGAGCTCTTACAGGTATTTACATTTACAGGTAATTATTTCTGTCAGTGTAAACTGGTTTTAGTCACATGCTTCATATCTTAGTATCAATATGACAGTGGCCAAAAACACATGTGCGCTACTGTGTAAACAACAGTTTGAACAGACTGAACACAGAAGTCATGAAGCAGCTATGAAACAATTACTCAAACTGCTCACTGTGTGACACAATCAGAGCAAGCACTGAGGCCTTTTTAACGTATGCAGACTACAACCCAAAATGCACTGGTTCAATCTTCTGCTGTCACTCGTCGATAAGTAATATTTCTTCATACATCAGTAATATTTATTCTAATAGTTAAGAAAAGAGTCGCCGAAAATAACGAGCGCTGGCTCATTCTCATGGTTCCAGAAGGCAGACGGTGCGTGACAGGACATGCGAGCACTGCAGCATGCAACACGCAGAGTTTGAATTTGAATCTGTTCAGATTATAAAATGTACCAATTCACACCTCACTGGTTGAATGCTCTAAGTTAAGACTGATACTTGCTGAGCTTCTTCCTTTTTAATCAGCACCTTGAATTTGCAAAGTCATTTGTCCGCTAGTCTTTAGCAGGTACCTTAACAAAACCTTTTGGAAGTTACGGCTTGTGAGACAAGCAGAAAGTCTCCTGTTAAGACCAGCTGGACACAGTGCTGCACAGTTTATTGCATGGCTGTTAAAAATAGATTGTATTTCAGACATGGGAAGAATATGGGAAACATATATGCCATAAATATGTACAACATCATGTAAAAGTCAAATTATTGGAGATTATGTATCGGAATTTCGGGAGCGGGACCACGCCTCCAAACACGCTCCTTCCGGTTGTCATCTATATAGGTTCCCCCCCAGTTCTGCAAACTGTTCATTTTCGTTTACGTGCCCCACCCTCCCTCCCTCCTTGTTCTCAATTCTTTAACTTCTTCACTCCTATTTAGTACATGGGGATCTGCCAGGCCCGGGAGCCGTCGCCAGTCCTCTTCGAGGCCTTCCCCAAACCGCAGCTCAATTCATGTCCAAGTGTTCACCTTTACCTACTAAAACGCTGTCAAACCTAAAATGAGGACGTGGGCCCAGCTAGTGAAAAGAATGTAAATCATTAAGCTAGACCCCTGTGATCGTGTTAAGGATAAGTGGTACAGAATGGATGGATGGAGTGTGAGTGAGGGATGTGTCTCGACTGCAGGCAGACCAGTTTATTTTATTTCTCTTTTAACTTAATTAATGAATTTCAGTCATTTTTGTGTGTGTTTTGTTTTTGATCAGCGCCTGTTGTGTTAAATATGCAATATAAATAAACTGACCCATGTTATGTTGTAATAAGAGTAAAATATGGTTTGCCACCATCTGAATGGCCTCATATGTTGCACTAAAACCTGTGTATATCGTTCAGCACTGATGGTGCCCACACAGATGTGCGTGTTTACCAATGCACCTTCTTATCACCGTGGATGCTCACTGTGTGCTGATGGCAAACCCATTCCTTGATAAATTTATTTATTTTAAAACTCTTTTTTTCTTTTTTGGGGGGTGTAGTTCTCCGTCTCAGTCCATCTTAAATGACCACAGAAGGCAGCAGCGTTTCTGAGCCTGAGGGTCTCTATTTTTCTTTTGCATGGTAGCGTTTAAATGACATCTGCACAGCAGCGATGTTCACTGCGAGTTATCAGAAGTGTGTCTGAGCAAATGTGGTGATTTCCTGTCAAAATCCTGTTTGCTTTGCCTCATATGGATGCTGTGAATCTTATAAAGACATAATATATCATGGGAATATGTAGTTCTACATTTGAGAAGTGTACAAGCAGACATTGACAGAATGGTGAAACTGCACGTATCCTTTCTTCTAAAAGCCAAGCCTTAATATCTATGGGATGATATATCTTTTTTTAAAAATATCTATTCACGTTACTAATTAACTTTACTAGTTATGAGACGTTCTACTTGGTATGTTACACAATCTTTTCAGCCTTTTGTTGGCCCTGTCCAAAGTTCCAGACACTAGTCACGCTATTTGGCAGCCATGTTAATGCATCTGGGCAACTACATGTTTTAAAGCATTATATATGGTTACTTTAATTTACTTTACTTTAATTTTTATGGAGTTTAAAAATTACGTGTATGAAAAATGCTTTAAATCCTTGCTGTTTCCCCTGAAAATTGAATATCTTTTTACATCTTTGCGATTGCTGAATTCTTCCAAAGATTTCAATTTAGGATTCTTGACTGCCATCTCTCTTTATTATAATGTTGCTGCCTTGTTTGAACTTTATAAGTCATGATGAGCTTATATACTAAAAAAACACACACGTTTCACATATGATATATATATCATATCAGATATATGTACTGTGTTTATTTTGTGTCTAAATTTAGTTCTTTACAATACAAAGAAGTATATCTTAGAAAAAATAAATAAAAATGCAGTTACACTGACAGATATGCATCACAAGTCACAGTAGCTCTACCAAATGACACTCATACAAAAAACATTCTTAGTCGAGAAAGTTTCACTTCCTGCCTGGTTAAACCAAGAAACAACCTCAGGGTCCAGCTTTAAGTCAGCTCCCATGTTAAAATGTCTAACTTTACAGCAGAAATAAACATGTTTACTGCCTGATACAAAAAAAAAACACCTTTGGTCTCCATGGATAATTTCCTCCTTCATAAAAACTATGAATTTTCATATAACTCATCCATCTAGAATCTACAGTTATGAGAATAGCCACTTTGACTGACAGGTGTGCATGTAGAAGACGCTGACTAGGCCTTAGATCCTGTAAATGGAGTGACCAAACTGAACTGCTGTTAGTGCTGTTAGTGGCTTTTGGAGCATTTTTAATAGAAAAATATTGTGACTTTATAGGTTTCTTAATTTGCACTAATTAGCAGGTATCTGTGTGTATCTGTATTGCATCCACACAGCTTATGAATGATACTTAATAATGAAGCTAGTTAGCATTAGCTGATAACTTTGCACTCCATCCTGTCTTTGTCTGAATTTCTACGAACATTATTGCTAAGGATTGTCTTATTGCATTGGAGTCACACTGGGTTAAATATGTACACTTGGGTTTTAAGGGGTATTTATTATTTTCTTCTTTTTTTTGGGTTGTATGGAAGCCCCAAACGCAATTTCATTGTTCTTGACAATGACAATAAATAAATAAATACTAAATACTAAATACAAATATGCTCATTTGTGTTTCCAAAACAAATAAATAGAAACAAGAATAACATAAAGGTGGCCAAAGTACTAACAATAGCCAAGCCCATCTTTTATGTACAGCATATACATGAGGGTTGAAGTATCGAAAAACATCAAAGGGAGGAGAGAAAATATAAAAAGGTAACTTTAGCTAATGCTATGTCTTCTTAAAATCCCAGTGCTTCTATAATAATGACCCAGAAGATCACAGGTCTTCCAAACTTACACATTTGTTTGGACCTCTGGCTTGTACCTCCTGTCACATCTAATGTCTAACTTATGTGATTACCTGTGACAGGTTAAGTAATCATCTCACACTTTGCAAAGGCATCCCGTGGGCTGGACTGGAAAGCATTTGGAGTGCTGGTTCTGGCCCCCATGTTTCTTTTGTAGTGATACAGCCCGTGAGAAAACCTGGGATAGAATCTAGGCTGTCCCATATTTTGTATTGTCGGCTGAAGATGAGCTTGACAAAGTTTTGTGTTATTTTTTTAAACATTTTGTATTTATTTGTTTTTGGTGATGTCAGATACTAACAGGCAGAGGTTGTTGTTTCTGCAATATGACAACAACACCTCGAATAAAGAGAGTGAAATATGCAAACAAATACCACAAGTTAAACCGGACCCTTATTTGGAGGGCCACTTCTGGCCCCCAGGCCACATGTTTGACACCAAATCACTGCACACTCTTCTTTCATTTACATTTTAAGGGTTCTAAGTATCGGTACGTTCAATTTTTCAGTATTTATTAGGATGACATTTTATTTGAGGAGAAAGCCTCCAGCGTGGACCTTTGCCTGACTGCAGCGTGCAGCTGTGCGCACAGACCGGAGATGTGTGCGCACTGAGGGCCGTGCTGTTTTGGCCTGCTGCCTTACATGGGCAAACCTCTGAACTGACTCAGACGAGCTGGAATTTCAGCGTGACGTCACTGCCTACAACTCTCCCAGAATTTGGATCAAGTAGTTTTCACTGTTTTTGGTGGGATTTCAGCCCCTGTGTTAGGTTTCCTAGAAAGCGAGGTAAGTGAAACTATACGTCGCACCTTTTCAAACATACGGGCGGTTTCCGGTGCAGTTTGACGTGTTGCTGTTAAGAACCCGGCTCTGGAGCAGTTCGTGCTCACTTTGTTCGGCCTTGTTGGGATGTAATGTGGATTTTACTGCAGCTCGGACGGGTTCACAGTGAGGGCGTGGACTCTGTACCAGAGCCCGGGCCGGTAGGACTGTGACACGGGGAAACTAACAGAGCTAACTTGTCGCTAGCTAGTGCCGAGCTGGACTCAGTCATGCACAGAAAACACGTTCAAACACTGTGAAGCGGCTCATTTGGCTAAACGAGACTCGGGGCGTCTCTGCGGGGCTCCTAGATTTAGCACAGTGGTTTACTGCAGAGCAATGCGGAAGACACCAGAGCCCCCACAGAGCCCTCCATCAGAAGGGAAACATGTCGCTGCTTTTTACTTTAGAGCGCCCAGAAACTTCCGTTTACTAAAAAATAGTTATTTGTATCGTCACTGTTGCTGCTTGTTGGACTCGTTTGCCTCGAATTCGCCACGTTGTTCGAGTACTTTTCATAGCCGCGTGTGTCACAAAGTAACACATCTGTGCTTTGTTGGCGTTATTGCTACAGAAGTATCCTTCACAGCAGGGGAGTCAAACTTTTTAAAGGCGAAACAATAAAAAAACAAACCCAACAACAACAACTATCAATGCGAATCTGTGTTCTCCACTTTGGAAAGAAGCCTTTATGTTGTCGCTGATGACGTCAGTGACAATTTTGACTGTACTGTCAGGTGACGGTACTTTTGAGCGTGGACACATTTTTTTTTCCGCTTTAGCATAAGCGCCACCACCTTATAACGTCTATGCATCCCACTATCACCCATCCTAGTTGGATCATCTAGTGGGCACTTTGAGCTCAGTTGGGGGCCACTCGAGGGAAAAAATAACAAGAAAGAAAATAAAGTTTTTATCATTAAACCATACACCACTGTCAGTTCAGTTCAGTTTTATTTCTATAGTACCAAATCACAACAACAGCTGCCACTAGGTGCTCAGTAATGTAAGGTAAAGACTCTGCATTGATAGAGAGAGAACCCTCTGTAAGTAAGCACTTGGCAGCAGTGGGAAGGAAAAACTCCCTTTTAACAGGAAGAAACCTCAGTCATAACAAGACTGGACACAAGGCAAAGGGGACAGGATAAAAGACAGAGAGCTGGAGATTAAACTGATTAAATGCGAAGTGGCGAGAGAGTGGTAAAGAAACACTCAGTGCATCATGGGAAACTTCCAGAAGCCAGGTTTATTGCAGTGTAACTAAGGGAGGGTTCAGAGTCCCCCGATCTAGCCCTAACTACGTGCTGCACCAAAAATGAAAGTTTTAAAGTGAAACTTTTAAAGTAGAGAAGGTTTCTGTGTCCTAAATCCAAACTGGAAGCCTGTTCCACAGAAGAGAGGTCTGAAAATGAGAGGTCTGTCTCCCATTCTACTTTTAAATATACTAGGACCCACAGTAAGCCTGCAGTCTGAGAGTGAAGCACTTAACTGGGGGGGATGATACTATGAGATAAGACATGGCCCAATGATCCATCATTTTTTCATCTATTACATTATTTAAATGAAGGAATATAGTACAAAAGTCAATGTTATGCCTGCCTGCCATGGGGATTATGTTGGATTTATGGTTTTATGGTGGTGACACATTGTAACTGCAGACATTTATGAAGTCCAACCTTGTATGCACTTTCATACACATGTATCAGTGCAGCCTGCATTCACTGCAATTGGCCTTTTGGCCACCACTGTCGTCTGCTACGTGTTTCCAGCTTCTGCCGCCATTTTTCCCATCAACTGGAAGAGAATGAATCAACTCAAAGAGACAATTAGTTTGTCTTTCGTAAACAACACAGTCAGGCATTGGTGTAGATATTTATTGAGACTGGGAAGCTCAAGTGACTGTTTGTTAGCCGTTTATGTAATTATTTTACAGTTTGGAACTGAATGTATCAATCGGTCAGTTTTCTAATGCTTATATCCGGGTCCTGGGTCACAGAGGCAGCTCTCCACGCAGAGATGTCCAGACCTCCATCTCGCAGCTACCTCCTCTAGGCTGTGGTAGGCTCTGGTACTGACACTTAGACATAATCTCCACAGTTTGTCTTGGGTCTGCTCCAGAGTGTCCTTCCTGTAAGATATCTGAAACATTTCACCTCTGAGGTGTCCAGGAAGCACTTAGTCAGTTGTCTGAGCCACTTCAACTGACTCCATTTGATGTGGAGGAATATCAGCTCTGCTCCGAACCACTTCTGAGAGACTGAGATCCTCACCCTTTCTCTAAGGGAGAGCCCAGACATCCTCCAGGGAAGGCTCATTTCTGCTGCACAGACACAAACTAGGCAGGTTAAAAGTCCAGCATCGATCATAATGAATAAAAATACTGCATCATTTCTTCTTCTTAGAAGCATAAATGAAAGCATTTTATGATCATGTGTGATTGCCTCTCTATAGTCCTGTATTCCTAATCTTCTGTTGCAGCACCAGTTAAAACTGTTGCCTGTCATTCCAGCTGCATATCTGTTTTGTGATCATCTTTGGGTGGGATATATACTCCTGTTATGACCTGGACAAAATGGATGAATAAATCTGCTTTGCATTCCCACATAAATTCCTTCTAGATTGAAGTTTTGCAGTGCATAAAAACCAACAAAGTGGAACTTTAAAGGCTAAGTCCCACATCTACTTCTCTATAATTCTGCTGTTGTATGGTTTGACAGGATGATGGTTTTAAAATGCAGATGCAGTGTATGTAAGATTGTTTCATGGTAAATGTATGGGTCTCTGCTTTTTACATTGTGTGTTTAACAGCCTTTTGAAAGGGTTTCAGACTCGCATAGTCACAGGTGACGCAACATCTCCAAAACGGTTGTTAACTGGTGTTGTACATCAATAAAATATGAAGAATTAGTTTACCCGACTAATATTTGTATCGGTGACTGGACAGGGCAGTAACATTCAGTTGTCAGATAATAAGTCATGCACATCCATATAGTGTACAACAAGCCAGGCTGTAAACCAGAGAGGAGTGCTTGTGCAAATAGTGGCCAGAGATATGGACTTTTCCCTTGCAGATATGTTTAAAAATGTTTGGTCTGTTGACGTAACCAGTACTGAGGCAATACCTCCGTATTTTGCTTCAAGATTTCCTCAGAAAGTTGACTAAACTGAACCCTTTTATACCTAAATGGATCTGACGTCATCTTCCTCTTTGTGAGTGAAACAAGAATCTTGGTCCAGGCTGTAGGTATTGTTCTGCCTTGGAATGAAAAATAAATCTCACTTTCTTCTTTAAAAGACTGAATTCAAACTTTGACTTGGATGTGAATTTCAAATCAATAACACCAAGGTCCCTTGGGAGAGCTGTCATCAAACTGAATACATCTGCGTCGCTCCGACACATTTTCTACTCAGGCAACATTAAACGAAACTGTCTTTAAAATCTCTAGCTAAAAAGAACTCGTTTGACAGCGTTGATGATGTTAAACTTAAAAGATGAGTGGCTCTGCTGCCTTTGAGCCTTGGCCCCCCTGGTAGTTTTAGTCAAGTTATTCCACTGTTTGTGTTTCTTGACATATTTTAATGAGAATGTCCTTCTCTGAAAGAAACGGCACCAGTTTTTCATACTCACACAGCACCTCTTTTAGAAAACACTACCTCTATAAGCTGTGATAAACCAAGGATCTTCTAAGGCTGTAGATAGTTAATTACAATTAGTGTTGTTATGAATGGCGGTTAGCTTTGGCAAGCTGATCCTGGGTTCGAATCCACCATCAGGCCAGAGCCTTTCTCTGTGCAGTTTGGATGTTCTCCGTGTGTCTGTGTGGGTCTTCCTCAGTACTCCGGCTTCCTTCCACAGTCCAAAGACAGCTTTCACTTTGGGTTCTTGGCTAGCTTAGTGTTAGCATTGGTGTCTGGCTAGCCTAGCGTTAGTATGTTCTCTGGCTAGCTAAGTATTAGCATGGTGTCTGTGCATAAAGCCGAAGTTGTGTTAGCAGCTTAATGCAGCTGTTCCCGTCCTTTATTCAGTTTCCACTTTACAGTGGAACCCCAACTTACGAAATTAATTCATTCCCGAGGGTCTTTCGTAAGTCGAAAATTTTCGTAAGTTGAAGCACCCATTGCACCTTTTAAGTGAGGCGATGCTGAACGATAGGCTATAGGCTAATTGCTAACTAGAACAACAATAAGTCGTTCAAGTGGAACAGCGAAGCTCAAGTACGGAAGCCAAGGGGTTGTCACATGATTTGGAAGGCATTGTAGGCATTGTAGGCTCAGCCAATCAGAGCCCGCAGATTTCGTTACACGGGCATTTTGCCGTAACACGGGCAGAAATATATTGCCGTTCAGTGCCTTCGTAACTTGAATTTTTCGTAATATGGGGTATTCGTAAGTCAGGGTTCCACTGTACTATCACGCTCCTGTCCTTTTGTGCAGTAAAAAAAAGTTATGTCCATATCAACATTGTAGACGGCGTTGCTATTTCCTCCACGCCCTGTGAACTGAAATCATTGGATTGTAGTGCAAGTGCAACAGGAACCACTAAGCATCAACAGGCAGCTAGACCAACAATTCCAAGGAACTGAACTACTAGATTCCTGATTCCCATCCCTAGATCCTGAAGGACATTTGGATCTGAATGGGTCAGTGATGTTTTCTTGAGTGGCTGAAGACACCATCTCCCAGTTTTTCATACTCCATACATTTCTGAATCTGCATCCAGATCTTAATCAACTCAAAACTCATCATTTAAATTTGGGTCGATATGAAACTTCCTTAAAGGATGACGAATGGGTTTATTGTTATTGCACAAAAAACGATAAAATTGATGCAAATATGTTAAATGAACACCAAAGATCGCCTGGGACCGATAACAACACAGTTCCCCACCAGCCCCATGATGCAACCTACACAGCATAGCATAACATGTCTGTGCCTGTTTAAGACTTCTGCTGTTTTCTCAGCTTGGGGTGTGACATGTAGTGGGCTGGTTTTCCCAATACTCCTATCTGACTCTTATTTAATCCAAAAGAATCCTGTAGGATAATTCGGGGTCGTCCCCTACAGCTGCAGGGCTCCTTCAAAGCTAAAACCATTTCGGGGGGATTTTTATTTTGTAAGTACTTGCGGTATCTGTTTGATGAATTTTATTAGTGTTGATTTCAGATAGAAATACACACTTGAACCCAGACAATGCTACTACTAATAATGCAGTCTACGGTATATAACTAATGTCCATTCAGCATAACATTTAAACAAAAAGTAGCATAAAGGTTGAATTTTTATATCTCATGGAGACGCAAGTCATCAGTTTGCTGTTTAATGTAATGACATCTTTGGAAAATCACCGTTGATAGTTTTTTGGGTTTTTTTCTTTTTCTAGGAAAATAGGTCAAAAACAGAGTTTTTACAGTTCCAACAAGCTTGAAAGTCAGTATTTGGTGTGACCACCTTTATTCTTCAACACAGCCTGAAAGCTTTCAGGAAAGCTTTCCTGTTGTTTCTTTAAGTAGTATTCAGGAATAGTTCTCCAGGCTTCGTAGATGGATGTTTCTCCCTCCCACACTGTTTCAATAATGTTGAGGTCCAGGCTCTAGGGAAGCCAGTCCGTGACTGATAGTGTTCCATTGTGTGTTTTTTCTATTCAGGTGTGATTTTATTGCATTGGCAGAGCGTTTTGAATGAAGCTGTTACCAATCTTTGAAAATAGTGGATCAAAACTTTACTTTTCTATGACAAGTACAACATCACTGGCTGAAATGGAGCCCCAAAACATGACAGAGCCTCTACCGTGTTTTATAGATAGCTGCACCCCATTCCAAGATGTGCCAAGATTTAATCTAATCGCTATTTAGGAATCACCTTGTTGGTGCAAAATACAATTTTATTTCCATCCATTTGTATGGCAAATGTATGAAAAATGCCAACTCTTTGGCATTTTTCATGGATTCTGCAAAAGAAATAGGAGCAAATGGTGTTTTTTTTTGCCACAGGCTTCCAGTAACAAAGTCCCCAAAAATACAATTTAAAAGTGGTTCTTTGCTTTTATGTATAGACCCAACAGCAGTCCATCCATTTAGTTTGGTGCCGTTCTTATCCTTGAATGATTCATAGATCAATGTTAAGTAGCTTAATAAACAAACAACCAAAAATCATTCATCTGAAAATGGTCAGGTACGAGGACTGGACTGAAAATTAGTAAAACAAAAAAATGTTGAAGACCTTCAGAAAACCCTGGAAACCTTTGCCCTGGAGCACTTACATATCATACAAACACAAATACATATCAAAAGCCAAATACTTCATATATTAAAAGTACCTACAGAAACCTTTTTAGTTAGCATACGATGGTATGACCTCCAGATTTAAAAGATTTGATAAATGTGATGGATCAGATCTCTGTGCTGTTTTAACTTTCCAAATTCGTCTGTGATGCCTCACCAGTGCACCATGCAGATCTTGTTTGTCAGTAACTCTTTCACAGTTACACAACCAGATCCCATAATTATAGAGCGAGCAAGCTGACATTATCAGTAGATAATATAGTTTAAGTAACTCATCTGATAAAAAGCATGATATGGATTGCGTAATTTCTTGGTTTGACATGCATATTAGTCACTGGTAAATGGACCAAAACCAGTGTAAAATGCAGCAATACAGAAATTAGCCCTTGTAAATGTGTTTGTAGCATACATATTTTTGCCCATGTGACCTCAACCTGGATAAGCAGTAGAAAATCTATGTACAATTACCACGAATAAGAATTAGTATATAAATAAGTTACCGTGTTAATTATTCCATTATTACAATCTTCATTCCTGTTGGCTAGTTAATAGTTGTTTTTTTTTTAAGCTTAAAAATGTGTGTCACAGCCCGTCTTTGGTTGCAAGATGATTTTAATTTTGAGCCTTGCAGTATGACTGTTTTGGAGGGACTAAAATATTATCACAATTTTTTCACCCTTTTATCTTTCAATTCAGAATTAGGTTTTAGCCTTTTTTTTTTTTTTTAAAGTTTTGCTCCAATTTTGGCTGGATAAATTGGACATTCAACATTTTTGAAACCATCAGACTTCCATCTGATGGTTTGGTACAATCAGATGGAAGTCAGATCAGCCAAGCTCATTGAACCTGTCTGCTGGAGTATGTAGTGTCTTAAATTTGACGCCTAATCCCTACAAAGTAATGAGATGCTTTGACTTGAACACATGATGGCCAGTGCAAACAAATTGGTCCTTCACCTGTCAGGAGTGCATTTATATTAAATTTTAGTCTGTTGTGCTGTGGTGAAATATTTTCTGCGGTGTCACTTGTCAGCATTGTTGTTCCCGCTCTACATCTTTGCTATGAAGTATTGCTCCCAGAGGGGTGACAGGTGTTTGACAGACTCAAATTTAAATGGACAACCAGCGCTTAGGTTCATGCACGATTTATAGGAAGCCTGCCCAAAGTTCATCTTTCTGCTGATGAACAACACAGTCATGGAAAAAAAAATGTGTGTGAGATGACAGGACCTACTTACCATGCCAGTGTGGGTCCTGCATAGCACAATTAAAGTTGTGTAATCCATTTGAGTAACACTGAGGATTTTTTTTTTTTATTATTTCTCAGTGTCAACAGACTTCAACATACGGCTTTCATCGTCTTCCAGAAACACTACAGCGACGTCAAAGTGGAGAAAAAGTAAGAGAGCTTTTTTGCTTTGCTGAGTTTTACCTTTTTACATGTTGCTGTGTTTTCTGTCACGTGGTTCTACAGGGAGTGCAGAATTATTAGGCAAGTTGTATTTTTGAGGAATAATTTTATTATTGAACAACAACCATGTTCTCAATGAACCCAAAAAACTCATTAATATCAAAGCTGAATGTTTTTGGAAGTAGTTTTTAGTTTGTTTTTAGTTTTAGCTATTTTAGGGGGATATCTGTGTGTGCAGGTGACTATTACTGTGCATAATTATTAGGCAACTTAACAAAAAACAAATATATACCCATTTCAATTATTTATTTTTACCAGTGAAACCAATATAACATCTCCACATTCACAAATACACATTTCTGACATTCAAAAACAAAACAAAAACAAATCAGCGACCAATATAGCCACCTTTCTTTGCAAGGACACTCAAAAGCCTGCCATCCATGGATTCTGTCAGTTTTGATCTGTTCACCATCAACATTGTGTGCAGCAGCAACCACAGCCTCCCAGACACTGTTCAGAGAGGTGTACTGTTTTCCCTCCTTGTAAATCTCACATTTGATGATGGACCACAGGTTCTCAATGGGGTTCAGATCAGGTGAACAAGGAGGCCATGTCATTAGTTTTTCTTCTTTTATACCCTTTCTTGCCAGCCACGCTGTGGAGTACTTGGACGCGTGTGATGGAGCATTGTCCTGCATGAAAATCATGTTTTTCTTGAAGGATGCAGACTTCTTCCTGTACCACTGCTTGAAGAAGGTGTCTTCCAGAAACTGGCAGTAGGACTGGGAGTTGAGCTTGACTCCATCCTCAACCCGAAAAGGCCCCACAAGCTCATCTTTGATGATACCAGCCCAAACCAGTACTCCACCTCCACCTTGCTGGCGTCTGAGTCGGACTGGAGCTCTCTGCCCTTTACCAATCCAGCCACGGGCCCATCCATCTGGCCCATCAAGACTCACTCTCATTTCATCAGTCCATAAAACCTTCTTGAGATATTTCTTGGCCCAGTCTTGACGTTTCAGCTTGTGTGTCTTGTTCAGTGGTGGTCGTCTTTCAGCCTTTCTTACCTTGGCCATGTCTCTGAGTATTGCACACCTTGTGCTTTTGGGCACTCCAGTGATGTTGCAGCTCTGAAATATGGCCAAACTGGTGGCAAGTGGCATCTTGGCAGCTGCACGCTTGACTTTTCTCAGTTCATGGGCAGTTATTTTGCGCCTTGGTTTTTCCACACGCTTCTTGCGACCCTGTTGACTATTTTGAATGAAACACTTGATTGTTCGATGATCACGCTTCAGAAGCTTTGCAATTTTGAGACTGCTGCATCCCTCTGCAAGATATCTCACTATTTTTGACTTTTCTGAGCCTGTCAAGTCCTTCTTTTGACCCATTTTGCCAAAGGAAAGGACGTTGCCTAATAATTATGCACACCTGATACAGGGTGTTGATGTCATTAGACCACACCCCTTCTCATTACAGAGATGCACATCACCTAATATGCTTAATTGGTAGTAGGCTTTCGAGCCTATACAGCTTGGAGTAAGACAACATGCATGAAAAGGATGATGTGGACAAAATAATCATTTGCCTAATAATTATGCACTCCCTGTAGAGCTTGGTTGGAAGGTTAAGTGTACTAATTTCCACACTAGAAACGTAGGGACTTAGTCCTGGGTCTGAACTTCATGTTCTACCATAAAAGCAGCATGCCCACAATGAAGCTGTAATGATGGGCTCAGTGTTAAACAGTACAAGGAGTTACTTGTTAATCATTGTGTTCCTTCCAGTGAGGATTCCTATGAACTTGTTATTGCTCTATTATCTTCGTGAGCTTTTGTACATCAGGTGTAATGTCACTTATCAGCAAGCCTTAGTGTGGAGACAAGTGAGTCGTGCAAATGCAAGAAAAAACTTAACATATTAGCCGCCACTTCCAAAATACATCGCAATCTCCAACTTGTTTTGGTAGTGGATGTGCATTGTGGGTAATGTAGGCATTACGAATAAAAAAGAATGCTTGGAATCATCTTAACTACTTCCACAAAGGAGGCTTATGTTTTTGGTAGCATTTCTATATCTTCAAGAGATCAACTTTTCAAAAAGTCTTGTGATTCCGATAACTGGAAAATGATGTAGGAGCTTCAGATTGATACCATAGATGCATCTACCAAAAATCTCAGAGACCTCGACCTCCAGGTCAGGGTAAGCTTTCTAAAAATCTTGTATATTGTGATAACTTGAGAACAAGACGATAGCAGATATGGTGGACACACCTTTAGGTTCATTAGGTTCATCCAGCACAGACTTGGGGAATAATTTTGACCATAAAGCATATCTTACAAGGTAAACCACTGCTTCCAGACAGTCTTCCACTTCTTCAAACCAGTAAGCGCTGCAGGCGGCCTTGTGAACTTTTCTTCCTTCAGATAGATCTTGTTGACTGAAGCGTGTCTAATAATTGTCTTGGATTGAGTTGAACTAAATAACAAGTGACTTTGGGTGTTTATGTGGGTGGAAAACACACCCCAGTAAAGGAAAGTGGTGAACTTCATAATCAAAATGAATGTTAAAAAAAAAGTGATTGTTTTCTTTTTATTTTGTTTGCATGATCATTTTCTAATGATGCCAAAATCAAGAAAAAATCGGACTGTCATGGCCGAATGCTGGTTGTAGGAGTCTTCTCTGTCCTCTGTGAATTGCAGGGTCATTGTAACCAACACCTGTGTCAGGTGGAGCTCCAACGTGTCAATCTCACAAGGCTGCAAAGCAGAATCGGGATTACCATCTAAAGTCCAGGAGGGACAGTCACTAGACAGGCAGCTGATTTTTGCTTTGAGATTTATCATCAAGTATTACTTAATGATTTGTTTTGGAAAGCTTGGGTGCGCCTCCGTGCTGCCACCTGATGCTTTCAAGTTTTGTGCAAAGACTGAAGTTGCATCAGACTGGCTTATAAGCGCCTTTACGTCTTTGCATAAATGAGTCGTGAAGTTTTTAAGGCTCTTCTGTGTTTACATTGCAGCTGCCTTCTCGTGAGGCCCCATTTAGCAGTCTCTTTTAATATCCTTCCAAACATGCACTTGGAGTTCAGCTTCCTAAGAAAGTAATGCAAATGCCAAAAGAAGGGCAGAGCTTTACTTTAACCTTGTAGACCCTTCATATCACAGATGTCTCAGGTGCACATTATTTACATATGTGGCATTAGAGTCAGGGGGAAAACTTTGACTTCTCATTTAACTGTTCAGACTGACTTTGAGTCAGATTTCTATGAAGTTTGTTACAGAAAACGATTCCCCGCATTAGAAATGAGGGAAGCAAAAACAGAAAATGACTGTATCTTGAAGTGTCAGTGAATGGTCTTCTCCTGTGGGATTTGAATGAAGTGGGCTGAGCTGTTTCAGGAAATGAGCACTCTCAAGCCAAGTTGCTCCTCAATACACTTCCAGTCCATGCAGGGCGTTGTAATGTTCTCTTCTACCGGCTGTTTAGCGGCTGACCTATGGCACTCGTGGGGCGTAATCAGACTTTAATTACACCCTCTTAATCACTTGAAGACAATCTGTGCGACAAGACCGCTCCTCACAGCACGTGGGCTGTTTTTACCTGCTAATCTGGCCCTGCTTTCCTGGTTAATAGGGAGTGAATTATATTGATATTCACTTTATTCTGCATTTCTTGGACATTCCTGTACTTTTGAGGCCGCTCATTTTTTCTTTTCTTTCTTTCCTTTTTTAAAATATATTCTCTTAAATATAAGAGCAAGCTCACACTGTCACCCATCTTAGGTCAGACTCAACCAAAAACAATGTGAAAAGTCTCTACAATCATCATTATTATTCCAAGTGAAAGGTATGCACCGCAGAACTGGCTCCGTGGAGTGACTCTGGCTCACAGAGTATGGCATTCCAAGCTAAAAGCAAACCAAACTGATATTGCCCTCCAATACCGTCTTCATATTTTCTCCATATTTGGAAGTGTTTACCTCCTCATGATGGTTGACAGAGGTTGGATGAGGGGATGTGAGTCATTTCAGCTGCACAAGGCTTTCTGGGGGTGAGAGGAGTCTTCCAAGTCACTGCCATTTAGTGAAGCTAGCAGTTTGTGTGCCTCAGTGATCTAAAGAGAAACTGTGAGTATCATTATGTGCTTAATTTATAATCTAATCACTTGAAAGGAGCTTAAGTAGCAGTTTCACACATGTATTTTTTTGCATATAATGCGGCTGCTTTTGGGAAACCTTTATCATTATTATCATAATATGAAAAGGTGAGGGGATCGATTTGGATTGTTTCTCTGGCTCACCAGATATTTTCAGAAAATGTTTAAAAAGTTCAGATGAGCGCAGCGCTCCGGTGACACATTTTTCTTACTGCGAGACTGACTTTGTACGCAGATGTCTCAGTTATGCCAGAAAGTTAGAGATGAAGGTGAAAAATGCAAAAAAAAGTGTTATGTCTGACCAAACCGAACACACATTTTTGGGGCAGAACTTTTTAAATAGCCCAGTATGTTTTCCTGTAGCTGTCCTGTCGTTGAGTGTGAGTGAGTGAGGGGCAGCTCAGGTCATTGAAGAATTCTGGTTTTGCAAACAGCCACTCTTACTGATAGCTACACCTTAACAGGTCTGACCTCCCTCCTGGCTCTTACTTTCACACTTCAAACACTTAATGGCAGCTGCCTGGCAGTTTTTTTCCACTTCACAAGTCGAGCAAGAGGTAAATGATTTTACTTTGCTGCGAGGGCTCAGGCTGCTGATTTTAGTGATGGTGTGGTCTGATTATCTAATTACTTCTATCTCTAAATTACACTGGGACTCTGTAAGCCTTTTAACCTGAGAGATAAACTGCCTGCGTAAATGTTTCCTTTTAATTTGTGTTTTATTACATGCCACTGAAAATATGTTTGAAATGATTATTTACACCGTTTAATGTTAAGTAGCTTCTGCCTTTGTGGGAAAAACTTCTCTGAGCCATGGGGGTCAGACACGTGACCTTTTAGGGTGTCCTGAGATATCTGGTGACAGATATCTAGTAGGGCTGCTCAGTGATGGCAAGCATTATACATACAGTGAGAATCCAATTATTTTCTAATGTAATAATTCTGATAATTGTTAACTTGAAATTTTAAGTAACTGAAAAGCAGACTGATTGGCTTAAACCTCAAATGCGTGTCTATTGCAGGAACCTTATGAAAGGAGAATCAAAAGCCCCGGCTTAGGTGGTAGTGTTATTTATTTTAATGATAGTTGTAAAGTGGCATCAATATTTATAGGAAAATGACCTAATCAGGGTCTTTTTAAGAAATTTAAGAAAATTTTAAGTCTGTGTTATCTTGCTAAGCAAAAGTTTATATATTTTAGTGGAATTTCTGACTATTTAACCAATAAAAATGTATTTTTTCCCTTGATTTTTCTTTGGGGGAAGGACGAAACCTCCTTGGGGGAAGGACGAAACCTCCTTGGGGGAAGGACAAAACCTCCTTGAGGGAAGCTCTAAAATTTAAGCAGAAAAAACCTCAACCAGATTTATAATTATCTTAAATAAATATTGAGCTCCAGCCCTGGGCTTTTTTGGATTGTGAGCCAGCAGGGAGTGAGCGTTAGGGGTTTTTATGATGTTTTTATTATAAACAAGCTAAAACTCTTACATGGGTACTGTAAAGAGGGACAAACAGAAGTTTCTTCAGTATTCCTATTAAGAAGAATGAGATGGCTGATCAGTTTTGCTGGTTTAATAAGCAGTGACACGTGCCGATCACGGTGTTACATCAGTCTTTAGGGGCATCTCTAATACTCTTAAAATGACTTAATCTGGTCTCGGTCTTCTTTGCATATCCTTAATTTCAAGATGCTGGCGCACCCAGATTGGAGGAGATTGCGTGTAGTTTTTTTTTCTTTCTCTAAAGTCAAGTCTTCCAAATGAATCTCGTCAACAAATTAAGGCATGATTAACAGGAGCAATTACACTGAGGAACCAGCTGAGTTGAGGAGAATCAAGCTAAAGTGGAGGAGATTATCTTTCCTATTAACGAGAATCACTTTAGGGTTTGATTGCTTTCTGTTTTTCTGTTGAACTCCTGTTTACTCTGTAACTAATGATGTTTTCTTTACAGCCATTTTCCTGTGCTGCTTAGACCTTTAGAGTGCAGATCAAACTCACACGTTTGGTGCGGCTCCTGTTTTCTCCTGTGGCATCAGAGATGATGGACGTGACATATTCAGGAATTAGTCAAGCTTTGGAACTTGTGCTTTTTGAGGAAAATCAAAATACGCAAATCTTTATTCATATGTCAGAATGTGTGTGGCTGGGCATCTTGATTTAGGGGTTTTCCTCGCAGCTGAGGCTGAATTTTCTTTCTCTCGCACTCGTGCTGGATAGAGTGAGTCAATAAACAATCTCCGATGCATTATTTTTCAGGACAAGTCAAAGCTTTGGCCGCACCCCTCATTTTATTGTTGATTTGGCAGCATGCTGGTGGCCTTTATCATGTTTGAACACCAATCATCACCTCAGTTTAAGGTCTTTGGCCCTTTGAAGTAGGTTTTCCTCAACACTTTGCCTGCATTAATTGTCCGCGTTTCCATTGCAAAACGAGGCCCGCACCCTGCGCTTACTGTTGTGATCCACCTTCTTGTTTGGCAAGTTGTCAGATTTGTGTTGACTTGTCTGGGCCAGGCATACGCAGACATATTTCATAATAATCGAGTCTCCAACTTTTGCTTAAATTTACTGTGTTTCGGTTTTGTTGTAGAGCTCAGACTTTCCCTCCGTACGCTGCCAGTGAACTCTCGGCTCCCGAGGCCTGTGGCCATGAATTGTGTTCTCTTAAGTTCAAGTTTGGATTTTTCCGCAATTTGTTAGATTTAGTTTGCCTATAAATTTAGAACAAGAGCGGTCAGTGTGTGCATACCTCTACCTAAACTGAAAATTCACTGCACACCATGCAGGAGGAAAACTGGACCCAGATTAGCTTGATATTTAGAACATCACCATGATGTGTCCTTATTTAAATCGGATATTTATTCCAACTTAAACGAGTCCAGTTTTACTGGTAAACGATTCTATCCTAAAATCTCTTCATACTGATCCAGGTTGACTCAGAAATGTCATCAATTCTATGTTGGGCCAACTGCCGTCTTTGACAGGATCTTCCTTTTTCAGAGGTAAATATTACCATATAAAAGAAGCTCAATATATGTTGGTACTTTTAATTGATCATTTACAAAAAAACATTTGAAAGAGAAGAAAAAGGGGGGAAAAAAGCAATTTAGGGCTTATAAATACAGAAAACTCCAAAATTTGACCCATCAGGGCGAGCTGAAAGGAAAGAAGGGAGGCCCATCTCTAAAATGATTTATTGAAACTACTTGGGTTTTTTTTTTCTTTTAAAGGCGCTGTTTTCTGCTTGAGTAGAACAAAACAATGTCAGATTCCCTCTCGTGCTCTTGCTGCCCTTTGTTTTTGAAATTCCCATCTTTTGTTCTATTGATTTTTCCTACTGGTTTATACTTTCTCAGTTTCTGGAACACAAAAGGGACTCGCTGAGGAGCAGGGACTTTTTTATGGAGGCATGAACCAGTAAAAAAAACAAACATTTTTTTTTGATCAAACTATGAAGTTCCTGAAAGGGTTCCCACGGAAGTTCCTCTTTCCTAAAATGTTTTCTTGAGTCCAGTTTCAGACGTCAACATCAGCCTTTAATTCATATTTTCTCTGGCACGTCTGAGCAAGACTCTTTTTCTAGCCATGATTCCTTTTGTATGAAAACTGTTTCTATTAGTCTTATAATAAGACTTTAAGCAAGTGTAGCTTAGGGTGGTAAAATGGAACATAAAAACACTGGTGCCTATATAATAGACAGATGTCATTAATCTTATTCACATATATAAGTGATGGTCATGATACTCATATGATTCATCTTGATTCCCAAAGGGGGTGATGAAGGCTCAAAACGTGCTGGAAAGAATGACATGAATTAAAGAGCATTAAATCTTAACCTCCTGCCCCCTCCTCGTCTACTTCAAGGGCCTGCAGCTCAGAAAATATTCATAAAATGTGGGAGAATTTCTGCGCATTGCAGCGCAACAGAACAAGTTTTTGTTTCTGAGCAAGTTGAGGTGAGAAGTCCCGATTAGATTTTTCGTGGAGAGGAGCCATCGTCATAACAGTAAATATTTCACACCGTAAAGGACGAGAGGTGCCCCAATCGTTTAGGATCAGATGCCACTAAATGATTAATCTCAGATTAGACAGAAGCTCGAGGCTAATGGGACACTTTACACTTGCTTGGCACGCAGTGACAGATGCTGGCCTCTAAAGACCATCAACTTACTGAAGCATGCAGTTGGCAAAACACGGGGCTGTTAATGAGGTGCCAGAACATTTCAACTCCAAAACATAAAACAGATTGAAATGATGACAGGACGAAGAATTCAGATTTTACCTTTGTATGCTGTGAAACCAAGCGATTTGAAACGCTTATTATTAGCACTGTAAATGACCTGAAACTTTAACCAGATTCAGACTCATACATTTTGGAACTTTTTTTTTTTGTGTGTGTGTAAAAGTCTGTTGTTGCCCAGAAGTTGCCTTTTGTTCTCATAAAGTCAATGAGACTGGGGGAAATACCATAGCATAAACCTCTCTTTTGAGGTTGATTTAAAGTTGAGGAGGAACTGTAGACACGAGAGGAAGTGGTTGGTAAAACCTGATGTTTCAGAGTTTTGTGTTTGGAGTGGATTTCAGTGCTCTCTGCCAGTGTTTGAGAAGTTAAGGCAGTGCTTACAATGCTTAATTGACTGGGAAGAGTTGTGGTTTTCCATTACGTCAGGCTTGGTACAATTCCTAATCTTACTGTGTCATTTTAACTCTGACTGTGGTGTCAGCAGTTGAAGTTTTACCCCATCACTCCTTGAAAGAGCTGCATTTATCAGTCTCCAGTGCCCACTTGGCTCATTGGCAGGATTAATTGGCAACAAGTCCCCCGTGGTCCAGGAACGTAGTTACCTACTGACCCAAATCATTATCCTGACTGGAAGCCACTGTCTCCACTCCACCGGCTCACACCTGGGACTGAGTCTTCACGTAACCTCGCATTTGTCCCCGATGCACCCGTACATCACGACTTCAGTTTTCTGTATCTGCAAGAAACAGGCTGTGTATGCAAAACGGAGGCGTGACAGGTTATTCGTTACCCTCAAGGCCATTTTGTGGTACTTGTATGTAATGTTTTGGGATTAAGCAAATATATCTTCTGATTTTGACTTGTGATTTGGGGCTTATTCGTGTTAGCGTGGTAGCTTCTTTTCAGGAACTGATGTACTTAGATTTCAGGCCATATCTTTTGCAAACAGGGTTTTCCCCTATTTGCAACAGATATGAGGTGTTTGTTTGAAGCAAACAAAGCTCTATCAGCTGAAAAGGATGTTTGCTTTGACAGCACAGCTTTGACAGATTGGAAACGTGAGTGTCTGCTAAAGCTAGACAAACCCGTAATGAGTGTTGTTGTCCTAGCAGAATCATAAAAGTTTTACAGATGTAATTGTTTATTATTGTTTTCAAGAAAAGAAATGTGAGAAATTTGTAAAAGAGCCTGAAAGCATCTGAGTGAATAGATGACTGGTTGTCAACTGTTGAGATGACCTTTACCTGACATCCGTGGGAACATGAAGATCTCTCCATGATATGGATCCAAACAAACACATCCTAGAGAAAAAAACCCTGCTGAAGGACTTTCAGATATAGCAAACAATGACATTTATTTACTGTAAAATTATTAACATTAAAATCTGCAGAGAATAAAGTCTCATAAGTTATGTAAAATCAAACAGAAAGACAACAATAAACTCCCTAGCTAGAAATAAAATGCTACCTAGTATCCAATTTCATAATCGTTCAAAGCCAAACTTAATGGCCTTAATTTCCTCAGTGTACTATTTTTTTTGTGTGTGTAGATATTGTAGAATATGAAAATTTTAACACTATTTAAACTAGTGCTGTCAGCGTTAATCTCCTTTAAAATGACGTTAACATCATAACCACATTAACGCGGCAAATCACCGTTAGCGAGTTATCGCAGATTGCCCTGTGCATGGGGCTGCACAGCGCTAATGAGCTAACCACGCTAATGCGTTGACAAGCTAACCGGGCTAACGCATTGGCGAGCTAACCGTGCTAATGTGTTGACAAGCTAACCACGCTAACGCGTTGACGCCGTGCAGCCCCACGCACGAGGCGATCCGCGCTAACTCGCTAACGGAGATTTGCCGCGTTAATGCGGTTATGGTGTTAACATCATTTTAACGAGATTAACGTTGACAGCACTAGTTTAAACATTTTAACAAGCTCACTTTGAAGTTCTAGTCCAACAATACAGTTAAAAAAATGAATAAATAAAAGAAAGAAGAAATGGCATCTAGAAAGTGACCTTTGCTGTGTATTTAAAAATCACCTCAATGGTAATTCTTTATTTTGTCTGGTAATAATACTGATTGAGCTTTATTGGATTCTGAAAAACGATATAGCAACAAACATATACATTTAAAATAAATGTATAATAAAATGCCATGGCTTAACTAAATGGAAAGCATTTATCCGCAGAAATAAGAGCAGTAATGCAACAAGGTTCAGACTCTAAAGTACCTTTAATGCTATTACAAGTATTTGGGAAGAGGTGGAGGGAACTTCCACGTATAACATAAAGAGAAAGCGTCTCTGTGGGTCCACATTTGCATTTACTTGCACCATTCACATGTCAGATATAATACATGAGGGGTCAAAGGGTATGCTCTAGGTCTTAGTGAGTTGGCCTAGAATCCGCTTGGTTAATGGATTATCCAATTTTACATTATATACTGCTGCGTGCAATGCGAGTTTGGTAACAACGTGTGGCCTCCCACGGCACTCACATAGAGCGCTTTCACGTAATATGGCTTTGTTGTTGTTTTAAGCTCCCTGATAGGTTTAAGCTCAGGGTGAAAGGGGGCCTTCTGTGTCAGGTCTGAGGTCACTTTTGTTATCATCAGACAGATCCAGTACATTAGAAGTATTCCCTAATCTCTTAAAACCCTCTGCTGGCCCAACTTTCATTTGTTGTAGAAGGATCAAATTAAAAAGAGCCATATTAACCAAAGCCCTAAATTTGTTTTGCCACTTTTCAGGGATTGCACTTGTTGGCCTCGAGCTCTAGTCTGTGTAAATGCAACTTTTTTCTGATGCTGATGATTAAAGTGTTGCGAAATAAGCCTTGGGCATTTTTCTAGTATCTAGAGTTTATCTCTAAGAAAAATGGTTATTTTCAAGTTTTGGTTTTAATAAATATGATGAGACATCAGTATTTGTTTACAACTAAACTTTTTTTTTTTTTCCGTCTCCTTTGTGGAACGTTAGTCTCGTGTGGTTGAACAGTGAGAAGGGACAGGGTTTCTCTGTTGACACAGAAAAAACTCTTCCCACTTCTTTCAGAGCAGTTAAGAGGACAAAGGTTTAAAAACAGTGAATATGACACCAGTGTTTGTAATTTGATGGACCATGGAGGTGTAGTACAAGCTGACCTAGAACATTTGATGACTCATCTAAATTCCCCCCCCCCCCCCCCCAAACATTCAGTCATTTTTTGATATATTATGAAAATTTCCCTCTTATTTTAAAAAGTCCCATCACTGGAAGCCAGCACTGTCTGGCCCTTACTGTTTGCTTCTCAGGTTGCTATTGTGCCAGTTTTTTGACATCATTTAGCTGCTTGTGGCTCTCATCGCACGGTTGTATGGTCAGGCAGCATTTTTCCTTTTTATTTACAAATCCTTTGAAGCCGATGACACACAAATGCTTTCAGTGTTTGTTTTTTTTTTTTTGTGTGATTCTCACAGTGCTCTCAGCTACTCTAAATATTTGGATCAGCACAGCACTCATCACTGTCACTTCTCCCTGACTGACTCATCAAAAATAAGAAGGCTGGGATTTATGGTATCAATACTGGCAACGATTTTGGAGGAGAAACTGATCCTGGCTGTCACTCATAAGCCAGTCTTTTATGATCTAACATTGAAGAAGATGTTTTTGTAACCTATAAACAGGAATAGCTGTGTTCTGGTTTCCTCTAGCATCCTCTTCGCTCAGTGTGGCTCTGAACAGACATCTGCATGCATGCCTTTTTTGTGGCTCCATAGTCTCGCCACTTAGACTGCATATTACAGCCCACCAACTATACATGTGACATTCAGGTGAACAGGAAAGACTACTTGTCCATGGTGTCTCCAAATAGCTGTGTTGATGTGTAAATGCCACGTAAGTTTTTGAGAGCCCTCATTATTTAGGTCTCGTCTAATCCCTTTTACTTAGGCATCAGTCACACGGCTTGGAGACCAGTTGGCATCCCCCCGGCAACCAGTAGTTGCAGAGAAAAATGTGTTTCCGTGGCTGTTTGGCAACTGGTTGCTGGAGTTTGTTGGTAATTGCTTGCGTAACATTGGTCACAGTGGATTATGTAGTGCAGCACCGAAATCCTGCTTGTGATTGCTTTAGCACATTGCTATGCTTGTCTGTAGTTAGTATAGAAGACCTGTCACTCTGTTTGCTTGCAAACACTCACAAACTACAAACTACTAGTGGTTCGAAAGTGACCAGTGCTACACAAACAGGAAATAAAAGTCATTTGCCTTCAAAGTAGAAGTTTCACCTTTTGAAATGTGTTTGTTATAACTGTTATTTTGAAGGTGAATGTTCTGCATTTGTGGTTTGTGTCACATTTTTCATGTTTCACTGCTGCTCCGTGGTTAGTGTTTTGCAGACATTTCAGTGTAAAATACAGGCGATTGTGGCAATCTACCTGCAACCAAAGCAAATGGTGTGAGATTTTTTCCCTTTGTCACTGAGGCCTCACACCTTACAGCAAATCAGTGGATCAACATTTCAGTGTGTGAACTGCTTTGACATAAAACATCAGATCTTAGCAAACGCTCTACTTTGCATGAAGCAAATCTAGTGTTTTTGTGTTATGTATATTTACATGTGGTTTTACTGAACATATTGGTTTTAAAAGGTCTTTGAGAGAGCCCTCCAGCTCCACAGATTTTCTCATTGGGACAACTCTGAGCCCTCACAGATTTATCAGAGACGCATGTAAAAGTCTGAGAGTCTGTGATGGTGGACTTGGGACTGGTTTGTAGGGGCAAGTAGGGAACAGGAGGGAGGGACGTGCAGAGATGCAGTTTTCCATATGCAGCATGGTTGTTATTATATTCAGCGTCTAGGGTTTCTGTTTGAAACATGCAGGTATAATCAGGAGAACAAACCAGTTAGTAGGCAAACAACATATACAGGTAACAGAAAGCTGGGAAAGGCTGGTCCCTGCAAGGCAATATTAAACAGGCTAGGCAGGTGGGGGGATTAGGTTAAACTTGGTGGGGGCAACCTGTGGACAGGTGTGGAAAATTCCCGAAAGCAGAGTAGAACTATCCAGAAAACTCTGAGACTTTAGAATGTGTCTGTACCCGAAGATGCACTTATATACAGGTGTGACCAAAATTCCTTAAAGAAAATCTCAGTGTGAACGAACAGCGTGTGCATGTGAATTTGCAAGTGATGCAGACTGACATGAGCACAAACAATTTTTAACCTGCCGGCTCCGTAGCACAAAGTCCGTGCAGAGGAAGGCAAAGACCCGTTTAACTCGCAGTGAGCAAGCGGGTGTTGTCTGTCCCACCCTCGCCTAAATCAAAGAGACCGTTTTCGTCAGTGAGGAGGAGTCTGAAGTGGACCATCTAGTGTTGTGGAAGGGCAACTGTTGACAATGTGCTGACCTCATTGATGTTTCAAAACACACTCGCACACCAGAAGTGTTTTACTTTTACTTCTGCAACTCCGAGCTGCAGATGCAGCTCCCCTCATTTGTGCACCTTTATTGCCGAGATCAAAGGAAGTGACAAGCTCACTAAACAAAAGTCGAACTGGGTTACAAGGACAAGCAGTTAAAGTCATAAAGGCTGTAAACAAGATCACAGTTTAGTCTGATGATGTTGGCAGTAATCTGTAATTGCACAGGAACATTGTGTGTCCGCACAAATATGACAAATGCAGTTAATGTTAAACAGGAAGTGGGACAGTAATCTGTTGTAGACAGCTCGCGTTGTATTTTTCCTGGTACATTTTGTTTACTCTTCAAGGACCCAGCAAAAGGTTTGTATTTTTGAATTCTATCAGTGAACCTTTATGTAATTATACCACAAAATGTGCAATTACAAATTCAAACCTGGAGCTGAAGTCTGTAGTCTTATTTTTTTGGTCCACGTGAAGCTCTCACGAGCGGTTAACATGTCAGGTATAGAGCAAAGAAGCCACTTGTTTCCTTATCGAGGTTATTTTCCCTGCACTTAAGTCTGCCCTCGGGCCTATTCGTGCAAGCCCACTGGTCCTGAACTGTGCCTAGTTCAGAAAAGGGTGCCGTGCGCTAATTTAATCTGAACATGGCTTTCACTTTGCTCTAGTGCTGGAAAGAAGTGGTTATAAATACACCATAAAGCCCAGGAAAAAGGGCAAGGTGTTTACAGGGATATGTATTTTTCAT
The DNA here is from genome assembly GCF_057382275.1 of Copadichromis virginalis. Taxonomy (NCBI): domain Eukaryota; kingdom Metazoa; phylum Chordata; class Actinopteri; order Cichliformes; family Cichlidae; genus Copadichromis; species Copadichromis virginalis. Next base: position 13,757,416 of record NC_140639.1, on the reverse strand, counting down.
TGCTTTGGTCTACCTTTTCGGGCTGTAAACATTAAGGCCCAATCAAGTTGTCCGTTGTAGGAGCACTTAGAAAGCATGTGTCCACAGAGGAAATGGACCCAGCTTCAGACCTGGCAGATCTGTGTGACAAGTTTGGGTCAGCTGTGCAACGTGAGCATTCACAAACATCACATACCCCGTTAAAAACAGCAAAGTGGTCCTCAATGCAGCTTGGAGTTGAAGGTTAGAACAAAGGTGATGCGTGTACAGTGTTTTTAAACTCTTTTAATTCTATCTGTCGTAACCTGATGGGGAAAAAAAAAGAGCTTTTCAGGACCTAAATTACTTTTCTTTGACAGATTGTGGCTCTTTAGAATTGTGTAAATGGTCTAATGTACTTGGATGATCAGTTCTGTTTGATAGGAAAGTGGTCTATCTGAACAGCTAATGGCTTTGATAATTTTAGCATTTAGCTCATTGTCTTTTTTCCTTGGAAAATACTTCAACCTAAGTTATCATAATGGATGTGGCATTGAGTGAAATTGCCTCATTTTATTAAGTTGCTATCAAAAAAAGATTGCACATTTCTTTGCCCATGTCTCTTTAATTTATTAGTGCAGCTTTGTTACTGCCTAGCTAAGAAAGAGGTTTTCAAACTACAGCAGAGTTGAAGGAGAGTTCAGAGTAGTACTAGGTGACAGTACAGTGGAGTACACAGGTAAGCAGGGGGAGAGAGTCAGGAATGACATGCAGTACATGGCCCACATGGACTGGAAGCCGGGTGCCTGCTTTCACAACCTGCTGAGCTATACCAAGTGGTTTTATTTGAATAATAATTTTGTTCTTGTAAACAAATGACAATAAGAAGCCAAAATAAGCAGTAAAACCTTTTTAAAAACCTTTCTTTTTTCCATTACAAAACGCTTATTTTATGTACAGATGGTTATGGTTTTTACCCCTCAGTGATAAAAGACTGATGGGTATTGTCGTCATCCTGTCAGCTGAGCAGGCAGGCACCCACGTTTGTGAGTGTGATAACTCAAGAAAGAAGTGATGTGGGAGCTTCAAATTGATACCAGACCTGTATCTACTAAAAACCTTCAAGTTTGAATATTGGTGACCTCGACCTCAAGGTCAAAGGGTCAAAGGCCAAGTTTTCTGAAAATCTTGTGAATGTAATAACTCAAATAAGACGACATAAGATTTTGAAATTCATACAACAGGTGCATCTACTTAGGTGGCTGAGAAATAAACCTCTATAAGATAAGATAAACCTTTATTAGTCCCACACGTGAGAAATTTTTTGTCACGGCAGAAAGTACAAGAGCACTACAAAATTAAGCAAAAAGTAAAGAAAGAGGTATTACTGGCTGCTGCCAGTATCTTTGAAAGTGGAATAGTCACCATTTTTGCCACAGGGGTCTGTTTTGGGTCCAACTCTGTTATCTTTATAACGCTGCCTTTGGGATCTATTTTCAGGAAATACAACATTCCCTTTCACTGTTATCCTGATGACATCCAAATTTACTTCCCCTTGAAACTGGATGTCTCCGTCCCAGTGCTGCCTCTGCTTAACTGTGCATGATGTTAAAAAACGGTCAACACATAATTGTATTGTTTCAGGAACTCATGCCCTTTTGGATAACTTGTCATCATTCCAACACTGTAAGAAATCTCTGAGTATTTTTAGATAGCTCTTTTAAATTGGAGAAGCAAATGTCCAGTTTTTATCAGTTACATGAAATTGCCAAAGTGGAGCCTTATCTTCTTACTAAAGACCTAGAAAAACGCATTGATGCCTTCATCACCTCAAGGCTAGACTACTGCAATTCCCTTTTTTTATGGGTCTTCAACACTCACCTCTCCATAGCTTGCAGTTAGTCCAAAATGCTTTTTATAAGTCAAGTGCACCCCTTTCCTTCACAGTGGTGGATCTTTGCCCCAACCTAAAAGCCCAACCTCTGGTAATCAAAATTGATCTGGAAGAAGTAAAGATCATAAAGGAATCTCATAGTTCAACTTGTGGAAGAATCATTAACTGTGGTTTCTAACCCGGTTTATTTTTGGCACCTTGGGACTCCACCGCTTTTCCTGTCGCTGATGTGCAGGTCTCCCGAGGGACCAAATCTGCTGCCACCTGGGCTTCTTTGCGCCCCTATTGGCATCTACACGCATCTTGCCGATGAGGACCATGGCCCAGCAGATACTAACTCCCCAAATGTCCCTGTGCCCCCCATCATGCCTAAGTAGTAATTGTGCTAAATTGAGTTGAGATGTGATGTGCGGTAACAGTGACAGGTGCATGCTGCTGTTGCTGTAGTTTGCCAGAGATCGATGTAGCATCGCACGGTGTAATTCAGAGGTCATGGACAACATGACATTTTCTTTCCCACCTCTTTGCTGCACTTTACTTGACAGAGTCATATCTCATAAAAAAAAAATCAATAATGCACATATTTTTAGATGTAGTATGATGTAAACTTTCCATGGTTAACATTGTTGACATATAAACCTACTGAAATCTGAAAAAAAAAAAGTCGTCCCTTTAAATTCATAACTTTTATTTTTACTTTAGAATCGGCGGTGTTCGGTTAAAGTTGCCTCATATACTCTCACAGTGAAAACAAGATCTACTGAAAAAAGCTAGTTGACACTTTTTAATGAAATAAATTGAACAATGAACAAAAAATGAACAATAACACAAATTGCATCTTCCAGGGCATTCTGGGAATTGTAGTTCAAAAAAGGTTGTTTTTTTTTATTGTGCCTTCAATCCATCTTCTTCCACTTGTCTGTGTTTATTTGTAGAATATGTCAACATATATCGGATAAAAATGTGTTATCGGTAGCTAAGCCTTTGTGCCATAATGTACAGCAGGTATTCTTTTTACTTTTCATGAAAGTGAAGTGTTTAAACAACTGCCACACACAATCACTCTATTTTTCCTTTTAGAGCTTTGTAATTGTGTGAGCATTAATTTTTTTCTTTGTTTTGTTATTTGTTTTTTTAAAATTAGGATTATGTCTGAAAGCAGGTGTTTTCTTACAGTTCTAACAGTTATTTTGGAAAAGAAAAAATATGAGTCATATATGCCTGAGATTAGAAAAATGTGCTTGATAAGTTATCTGCTCGGGATTAACGGTGAGCTTCTTCCAGTGTAGCTGAGTGAAATCTCTGTCAGCACTGGCACAACATTTCTGTTAGACTGTCTCTGTGTTAGACACAAAATAGGTGAAAGCTGCCAAATTAGACCAAATTAGGTCTTATTCTAGCTCATAACCATGTATAGTAGTCATGACCTGAAAGCCTCACTTTTGAATATCATGAGACTTGTGTGCACGTTGTTAATGTAGACTTTAGGAAAATAGTCTTTCCCACACATAATTTTACTCAGGTGAAAGAATATAACTAAGTGTGAGAAAAACTAGAGCTTAGAGAAAAATCAAAACTAACTAGCAATTAATCCTTTAGAGAGAGAGAGAGAGAGAGAGAGAGAGAGAGAGAGAGACTTTAAAAATTAAAATCAAATCAAAAGGTACTTAGTAGATTTAAAGAAATAAATCCTATAAAATAGGTTTAATAATTAATTTAAGAATGTGTGCACACATATATATCCCCACCCCCCATTCCCAGCCCCATCATGAATACAATGTTTGGGAAACCGTAAAAGTTTGAGAGTAGTTTTAAAAAATTTCTTCTTGTACAGATTTGGAACAGCTGCTGTTTCCTACTGCTGCCTTACAGGCACAGAGCTCGTTCACTCTAACGTTGCTTTAAATTCTCTGAGTTGGCCAAGGTTGGCAACGGACGGCAATGCGCACACACACCCGTGAGCAACTCTATCCCGTGTTTTCCACGATTTCTGGCCAGATCACATTTTCTGCTCAGCTGGACATTTCCCCAGATGTCTGAGCACAGAACGTGCTGGACTCAGACACTCAAAGATCAATCAAATTTAGTGCCCAGGTCCCAGGCCCTCTACTACTCAGGAAAGCCTTCACAGCCATTGGTCAGACGTTGGCGCTAACGCTAGTCCAGGTTCTCTTTTTTTTTTTACCTCAGGAAATCTGGATGTAGCCTCAAAAGTCTGTTTGTGTTACACACACACTCCTGTAAGGTGTGTGTGTGTGTGTGTGTGTGTGTGTGTGTCGATCTGCAGAAAAATAATATTAGCACTTGCTAAACCACCCTGGGTAAATAAAGGTATAAATAAAGAATCCAAACCACAAAGCAGTGGCACGCAACTTAAGTTGATGGTAAGACAAGCAAACAGGAAGTGAGGAATATTTTCTAAACACTTAATAAGGTCCCAAGTTAGCTGTTACTTTCACAGTCAACATTGCGTGTGCAGATAGCACAGTAGTTATTGTGTGTGTGTGTGTGTGTGTGTGTGTGTGTGTGTGTGTGTGTAAAAAGGGTGGCCTTGATGGGGATACTTGGAGGAGAAAAGCTGAAGATGGTGTTATAAGAGAGTGGCCATTTTTCATTGTTTGGTATCTGTAGAAGAAAATAGGTCAGGGCGGTGAGCTCTGAAACATTCTGTCGGCATGCAGCTCAAAGATTCGAGAACAACAGATGAATTCTTTGCACTGGCACGGTGACAGAAGGCTAGCTCACACGTGCGTCAGTACTTCAGCAGATAAATTAGAAGGAAATATTGGAAAATACCTTTGTAATACACAATTTTGTGGATTGATATTTAAATGACTGATTGTCTGCTTTTTTGTTAGCGACTGGGGTTGGATGATTGGTAGAATATTTTCACATCTGTCAAAATCAGTCAGCAGGTTTTTGATTTGTTTTTTTTTTTTTAAAGGAATTTTTTCATTTGAATTTTTTTTTAATGTCCTTGTTGAGAATTCGTGAAATTGTACTCACAGCATTAGTTTTTTTGTTTTTCTTTAACATCCCATCAAATATTTCACTCTTGCTTGATGTCTAATGGTAATACTTATACATTGCTAGACGCAAAGTTGGTTAAATAATTTTTTTTACCATGTGAGCTTCTTTTTAATGTGGAAAGTTTCATAAATATGAACTAAAACATGCAGCAGACATCCATTATTTCACATATATTATTACATATTATTATGAAGTAGTTGCAGTTTGTCATGTTTATTTTCCCTTCTGGTGGAAGGTTTTCATAAATATAAAGCATGCAAGTTTAGTTGATGATAATGTGTGTATGGGGTGGGGGTGGGGGGGTTGTTTTTTATAAAATATACCAAGGTGCTCAGCAGTAAAACTCCTAATTAAAAGTGAAAAGTAAAACATTTTGAGGGATAAAATTACTGAGTACTTTTGTTTGCATTTTGAATAGGCTCAGATTGTCAGACTGCATGGAAAGACTCCAAAATAGAGCTTGTTCATCAACATTATTTCCCTGGAGAAACGTCCTCAGCACCTCATCTGCTGGTTACTTTCCATCCACGCCCGGCTGCAAAAAAAAAAAAAAAAAAAAATCTCAAAATAGGAAGCATGTGCTAGAACAAGGAACGCCACCGTTCCTTAACATTAAGACGGCGTACAGAAACTGGAGTGAGGTTGAGAAAAGACCTAGTTGTCAATTGCTTGTTCTCAAAACACGCTACAATACTTGCAAAAACAGAAAAAGTAAGTGTGAAGGAGGCATGGATAACGATTCCCAAACTGGCGCCCACCAGTAATTATGATGCGAGTACAAAGAGATTTTTGCCATTCTGAAGGGAAAAGGGGAGTGTAGGTGTATTAATTCCTGTTCCTTCCTGCTTCCTCGACTTGGAAGTTCAGATTTAGAAAAATAGCCCCCCTCCCCTCCTTCAAAAGGAAAGAAAAAACAAGAACTGTCACATTGACTGACGCCAATCGTATGTAGCATCTGTGTTCCCACTACTGCTCCCTATAGTATATGCCACACTGTGGCAATGTGGGAAACTGACACTGTCAATTTATCAGAACAAAAGCATTCCTCAGCAAGAGAAATACACATCTTTGGGCCCTGGAGACAAAAATCATTCCACCCCCACCCTTACCTGCATCTAAACAGAATGTAGGACATTCACAACACCAGAAATAGAAATTTCAGTCACAATTATCATTTTTGAATTTATCCCCTGCAGTCAAAAGTTAGCGTTTAACTTGAGGAGTTAGAGAGAGACTTTAATGCCAACTTTTTAAAAGTAAACAGCTGCATGAAAGGCGATGTGGATGGATTCAAAATTGGACCATTTCAGTTTATTTCTTCAGATCTTTTCTTCTTGAAATGATTATTTATTATTTGCGACAAACTTGTTTTTATTTATGAGGTGTTTGTTGTTTTTTCAGGTGTCTGATCCTGTAGCCCCCGCCATCACTTTGTGTCAAATTTGGGTAAGTACCCGACCTAATTTTAACTCCTCTTCCTCCTCTTCTAATGTGTTCACGGACCAGACAGGCTTCCATGAACGCTGGATGTGTTTCCATGCAAAGTCTGGTTTTATTTCTTTTATTACCATACTTTAGGTCGGGCATCTTACATGCATATCTACAGGAAAACTAATGCGATGCTTGATTGGTAGAGGTAGTTAATGCGGAGTGGCCCTTTTTGGTTTTCCTGTTTAGACATTGAACCAAAAGCCATCTTACCTTTGTTTGTTTCTTTTATAATCAGGATGTACATCAGGATGTATGTTGTGATGAATAAGTAGGATGCACATGTAACTCGGTGAGTTCTGTGTTTGTCACACGTACACCAAATTTGGAGGTAGGAAATTTTAAAACATGTACATTTATGATTAAATAATTTGCAGTTTTTTTCAATAAATGTGTAACAAATTCTTGTTTATTAGTTACAGATACTTGTGTATTAGGGCTGCCACAAACGATTATTTTGATAGTCGACTAGTCACCGATTATTTTTGCGATTAGTCGACTAATCAGATCATCATCCATTGGACGTAAAACTACAGCTTATTGCACCAGCAGCATCTGCTCTTATATAACTATCATTAGCTTACAGCTTTAAGTGTTTAAGGTCTGTGCTAACTAAAAATAAAGACAAGATGATAGTTTATTAAATTTTAATGAAATTTGCAGATTGTTTCGGTGAAGTTTAATAAACTCCTTGCTATCTAAAATATAACAGGACACTGGAGTATATTCTGGAGCATCTCACACTTCTGATAATCAGTTGTCTGCTTGACGTTTATTCAGCTGTGTAAAAACTATAACTTTAATCTCAGACAAACTGATTTACTCAGGAACAAATAAAATACTAAAAAAAAAGCCAAACAATAACATTTTAAGTTATCTAAGTGACTCATATATATTTAACCTGAGTAGCGAAAGACGGTGGTGGGTTTGAAAACGATTTGCGGGGAGTCCGGTGTTCTCACAGCGCTAGTGAGCCTAACCCCTGGCTCGCTAACGAGCTAGTGGGTAACAGATGTCTCCGAAAACGTCGGAGCGCTTTTGAAAATATTCGGGGTTTAACGGTAGCTGACATCCTTGTACATGCAATGCTGCCATCTTCTGTTTCAGTCCGTTATTACACTCTTAAATCCTGCCACTTATTCCTGCGTCTTTTGTGATCTTACAAAGCTTCAAACGACGCGTCGACTATTAAATCAGTCGTCGACGATTTTGATAATCGACGTAATCGTGACTAGTCGACAAATCGTGGCAGCCCTATTGTGTATTATTCAAGGTATTTGCGTCATTGAAAATTGGCTTAAGGGTGTTCCCGTGATGCAGTCTTAATTTAGTTAGTTAGCCTCGGTGAGGAGAAAACAGATCATGTGTTTTAGATACCAAATGTGGGGAAAAAGCGGGCTCCTTTTAAAAAAAAAAAAGTGGAACTTTGTCTAGTTTTCCACTACACAGAAAGACCACAAGCCTTCAGCTCCTGTGTGCTCCTATTGTCCTGCTCTGAGCCAAACCCTGCATAGGAATTTATTTGTGATCGATTCTGATCTACAGCGAGGTTACATAGATAGATGTCGTGACTTTCGACTGCATTACTTCAGCCTGAAAACAACGGTCACGTGACTCACTGTGGTGTTGTAAACAGCAATAAAAACATCAGTAAAATTATGAAATTACCTTAATTTTACCCATCCAGATCATCATGCTTTGTGTTGTTACAGTCTCCATACTACATACTTCATTATGTAATTATTTTTTTAAAGAATTCATTTTTGCTAATAATGTGCACAATTGCGTTGAATTAATTTTTAGGTGCATGAAAATGTTGAAATTGTGTGAATTTAATTTTGTACGTTTAAACAATGTAGAATTTGATCATTGGGTCCTTAATGCAAGGAGTCTTCACCCTGATATTAAGGTTTGATAAAATTCTTATGCCACAGGAATTTTATCTGATGTTCTCTCGTATATCCTCATGACCACACACGTCTTGAGGGAATTTCTTCACATCAGTTCACTTGATGTCAACAATGAACTGATAGATTTTGGTGATAAAAATACAACAACATGACTCCATGACGAAGGATTCAGTATTCACGTGGGACATCAGTTACCGAATACCTCACTGCTTTCCAAATTATTATGCAAATAAGATTTTAACGTCATAAATATTCAGTTTTTTTTTTCCAGTTAAACTCAATGACGGTATTGTGTCTCAGGCCTCTTAGGATCACTGATATAGTCATAATTAGTGATGTCATAATTAGTTTGCTAGGTGAGCCCAATCAAAGGGAGCCTAGCATGCCACATATTTCAAACAACATCAGAAAGAAAAAGGATCTCCCTGTCGCAGAAAAGTGTCAGATGCAGTGCAGTGCCTTGGACAAGGCATGAAAGCATTAGATATTTCACAAAAAGTTTAGCGTAATCATCGTACCGTGAATGAATTTGTGGCTGATTCGGAGCACAGAAGGGTTTGTGCAGGTAAAGGCATAATGAGGACGGTTTCTGCCAGACAACTTCATCGGATTAAGAGAGCAGCTGCTAAAACGGCATTACAAAGCAGCGAACAGGTATTTGAAGTAGCTGGTGCCTCTGGAGTCCCATGAAACTGAAGGTGTAGGATCGTGTAGTTGTGCATAAACCTGACATTTGGCCATCTCTAAAAAATACAAGCAGAAACAGCTGCAATGGGCCCAGAAATACATGAAGATTATTTTCAAACAGTCTTGTTTACTGATGAGTGCCGTGTAACCCTGGATGGTCCCGATGGATGGAGTAGTGGATAGTTGGTGGATGACCAGCGTGTCCCAACGAGGCTGCGGCATCAGCAAGGCGGTGGCGGAGTCATGTTTTGGGACTGAATCATGGGGAGAGAGCTGCTAGGCCCCTGTAGGGGTGTGAAAATAACCTCATCAAAGTATGTAGTGTTTCTGACTGAACACTTTCTTCAATGGTACAAAAAGAACTGTGCCTTCCGTAGCTAAATTATCTTTATGCATGATAATGCACCACCTCATGCTGCAAATAATACCTCTGTGGCATTGGCTGCTGTGGGCATGAAAGGATAGAAACTCATGATGTGACCCCCATCCTTTCCTCACCTCACCCCTATTGAGAACCTTTGCAGTATCCTCAAGCAAAAGATCGATGAGGTTCAGAGGCAGTTTACATCAAAACAGCAGCTGTGGGAGAAATATTCTAACATCGTGCAAAGAAATTCAAGCAGAAAATGTTCAAAACCTCACAAATTTAATGGATGCAAGAATTGTGAATGTTAAATGAAAGAAGGGGTCTTATATTAACCTGTAACTTGGCCTGTTAGGATGTTTTTAACTGAAATAACTTTTGTTTTCTTCTAATGCTGCAAATTCAACAAATTACCATTTTCAGTTCTTTACAACAATACATTTTTCAAAACTCTTTTGTGGATAATAATTTGAAACAGTGTAAATAAGATTTGAATTGTGCTCTTAAATATTTTTTTTCATTACCTCTAACGGGTGGAGGCAGATGGTTGCCCTTCCTCGAGCCTAGTTCTGTTAGTTCCTTCCTGTTAAGTACTTCCTTTCCACTCTTGCCAAGTTCTTGCTCATAGGGGTTTGTCTAATTCCTGGGCTTTTCTCTGTATTATTATAGGGTCTTTACCTTATAATATAAATTGCCTTGAGGTAATTGCTGTTGTGAATTGTTGCTATATAAATAATATTAAATAGAATTTAATTTAATTAAATGGCCAACTATATTCCTCTTTCTGATCTCTAGTTAACATCCTTCTTTGGATTGTGATCTTTTTGTGGAAATGTGTTTCAAATTTGGCAAAAGTGCTCTGACTGAGAGAGAGGTCAAGGAAAAAGGTAATTTTGACCTCAAGAAATGTTTTTTGTTGATGTTTTTGTGACATATCTTGAGTAGGGTGGGTATCATTTAGGTTTTATCCGATACCGGTGCCAAACCGGTACTTTTGAAACGGTGCCGGTGCTTAAACGGTGCTCGAACCAGTGCTTAATGAATGGAGAACACAAATTTTGTCCAAAAACCTCTCATGTTTAGCTGTTTTCCACTTTTTCTTTGGTCATTTTAGCCTTTTTAGCCAGGGTGAAGGGAGTATCTGCCATCAAACAAGAAGACAGCCGCATGTAACTACGACGGTGTTTGCTAGTTCACTTTACATGCATTAATGTAATAATGTGGTGAGCATACTCAACGTAAATTACACACGAACAACATTAAGCTACTCACGCAGGGGAGAATGGCTGCTGCCATGATGATGGCAGCAGCAGCCATGATGGGTACCGGATACCGGTACCCATACCTAATCTTGAGTATTAGTATACACGAGTTACAATTCCATTTAATAACCGTTAAGGCCCATAAGCCTAGAGAATGGTTGACATTGGTCTTGCAACTACTTGTTGGAAACCACCTACCAACCACTGGCTGGAAACCATAAACCAACAGCTGGTTGGCTACCCCTGTTTGGAAACCACTGGTTACGAGGGTTAAATGTGTAATCCATAACCAGTGGCAAATAGTTGCTGAAGGCAATCTCTGTTAAATTGATTGCTAAAGCCCCTTTCACACAGGCCTAGAAGACCGTTCAGTGAACCTTAGGCAACAGTTGCTTGCTAAGGAAAAGTGTGTACAATGTGAATGGTTGGCAAGTCATTGCTGGTAGTTGCAAGTAGTCCGTAGGGAAAAGCTGGTCGTAGTGTGGTTTACAGCGCTGGACCACTGGTTGTTTTGATTGTTTTGGAAAGTGCAGGTTGCATCTGTAAGGCACAGCTTTGTTTTAAGCTTTGTTTCCAGGTCTGGCACGTTTCCAGTTTCACTAAAGCCCAGAAAAGCGTGAGTGTGTGCAGGTAAGTCGTTGTATTACATGTAGACTGTGAGTGACTATGGCTGCAGGCAACCAAAGCAATCAAAAGGAGGTTTTTGAGGCAAAAATGTTTCAAATCAAAATGATGAGACCTGTTGTTAATTCAGTGTTGTCGCAAAGTTTTTTGCTGCTCATTAAGTATGCACTTGGTGTATTAGTTAAGGCCTACAGTATCTCTTTGTCTTTATCTCCTGATTAGCTGCCTCTTTGTTGGCATTATTTCTGATAAGCTGCTGAGAACTCCTTTAACATCCACATCAAACTTGTGTTTCTGTCTTCTGATAACACTAATGGTTTTCGCTGTAATTGATTTCAGTCAGATGCAGTTTATTGATTGATCAGTACTTCAGTCACACTTCTGCGTCTATAATCCCATTGGAGATGTGCAAGCCTGACTTTTCCCCCCCAAACCTGTTGCTTGAATTGTTTTAGATCACCTGAATTCACTTTTAAGTCATTTTACTTCTATTAAGCAGCGAATACAGTTTCACAGAAATTTCACAAATCGTAAAAGCAGACGTTAAGATAAGCTCTGAGGTGTCTGTGCTTAGCAAAGCATGCACTGTTGTTGAAAATCAAAATTTGATATATTTTTGAAACAGATGGTAAGGAGCTCATGTGGGAACTTGAGCTTTTCTTCACTGAATATGAAAATGTTGAACAGGTGGTCCAAGAAGCTTCATTCCCTACTGCAGCTTTCATTGACTGACTTTCATTCTTCTAGTAATAATACGCTTATTCTGGCCCTCAGAGAGGGGCAGACAAAAAAGCTGCTGCTTTTTTTTGTAGGTAAGAAATGGAAAAAATTGAGGCCTTGGTATATAGTATTAGACATCAGCATCACCCAAAATCATGTGACACACATGCAAGATTTTTAATGATCTGATAAGCATCCAGAATGTGTTTCATTTGCTTCATAGTTGTGTTTCCAGGTCTTTTTAGTGGTTATGTGAAATACCTTGCAGTGGGATTTGTTCTACAGCTGGTTCTCTATCACTCTGCATAGGCAGAGCTGCATAAGTCCCACCGATTGTGATTGTTCAGCACAGAAGCTGTGCAAACAGAAGTATATAAAGTTATTTACATTTTTTTAAAAGTAGCAGACACGATTCCTCTGTGGGTCCTGAGCAGGGGTTCAAGTGGGAATTGGCTTGTGGGGGGAACCCCAACATTTGGAGAGGTGGTCCAGTGTTGGGTAAAGAATCGCGCAGAAAAAATTTGTTTAATAATTTGTATTTTTAATGCTTTTAGATTTTCCTTTCTGGACAGGCTGTTATCATCTGATGTGCTGCTGTTTTGAGATTTACTGCTCTTTGTGGATTTAGACAACTGAATTCAGCGAGATAAAAGCAGATGTTGCATGAGCTAATATGGCTCCTTTGCAGTCCCTCGACACAAAGTACAAAAGGTAGAATGTGGTGAGTGAAACTAAACACTAACGAGTTAAATTGATTTCCCTTGATCTAACCTTGTGGTGACCTTTGACACCAGAGTTTGCTCCACACAGTTCCTTACCAGATAACTTCATCAATACATCATGTAAACTGATTTTAAGGAAACCAAAACGGTAACTAGAATATTAAAATGCTATATGTAAACTCTCAAAGGTTGTGTAGAGTTACTCCAAGATGTAGTGCTTTACACATTCGCCTGTTTGATTCTGGGAGGAGACACGAATCCCAGGAAAGTCAGAAAATCTACCAAATCGAACATTTGGAGCTACCCGCTGTAGTGACCCCGTGGGAACGAGGGAGGAGCCAAAACTAGCTTCTTGATCAAATGTCCCTTAGCTGAGCACTCCTTATTTTTGCAAATGATCTCTCATCCTCTGCTTTCTTCTCTTTCTTTCATCTTTCTGCGTGAAATAGTGAAAGATGTGAAGTTGACACACAGGAAATAGAGAAACTTGAGCTTTAGTCAGCTGACAGATTCAGTTTTTCATTGCTGAGATCTGTTGAGCTGTTTGGAAAGTAGCATCTGAAATGATCAGCTACGTTACTATGGTCACGCTCGCTCCTCTTCAGCAGAGCCAGCTACGTGAAGAAGTGCCATGAACGTATGACTGGGATAAGTTTAGGGTGTAAGAGCCTTGGGGGGGGGGTTATCATTTTCTGATTTGTTGAGTATGATTGTGGCAGAAGCAAATCTAGGCTGCTGATTACAAAACATTAACAAGCTTTATATTATTATGCATTAATGTGCCTGACATTAACAGAGTAAATTTCTCATTAATTAAAAGTGCTGGGCAGCTAAACTGCATTGTTCGGGTATGTTGTAGAGAAAGTCTTTATAAAGAAATAATTTCAGCTTTGGTTAAAAACAAATCATCCGCAGCAGTTTTCTTATATAATATTATTCAAAAAAGTTGTGGGTTTACAGTTTCACATTTATAGCATGTAAGGCTCGAGAGAGATGATGCATTATTTTAAACATGCAGAGGACTAAGTGACTGTTTCAAATTTATCTAACAGATGAAAAACATTTACATCCTGTTTTAAATTTAATTTTACACGTGTTAATTTGGAAATTCTGAATAAAATAATTGTACATGTAAAGCTTCATCTAAAATTGTTGTTGAAATCTGTTTCCTTTCACAACACTTGTCATAAGGTGAGTCGTTTCACAGAAAGAGAAGCATTTCTATCCAAAATGTCCTTTAAGCCATCCTTTGAAAACTAAATTAGCAGCAGCTGCCAATAGTGCTGAACATTTAAGGTGGGATTTGACTCCAATCAAATGTTTTTTTAAGATAAAGTAGTGCAAACCTGCCTTTACACAGAGATTGGTTTCATTTCTCCTTCAACAGTAAAGGATCAAAGAAGCAGAAAAGTGAGTTGATGGATACCACCGCACACGACCGGGTCACAGCGCTGGTGTAAATTTAACTTGCCGGGGATGCTTCTTGGTTTCTCACACTGTTTGTTTGGATTGCTGGCTCACAGTTTGGCTGTTTGGGCCAGATTCTTGAAGCACACATCAAATCGACGGATGACTAGTGAGGCTGGCTGCCAGCTGAATTTCAAGAACAGTTGAGCTTCACAGTAGAATATAAAATGCTTAACTCTTTGTTGAGCCAGAGACGGGCTTTCTTTGACTCATTTCCGTGAAAGGACTTTATATAAATGGATAAATCCTTCAGGTTTTACTGGACTCTCCGAGGAACTGCATCAGGGAAGTTATGTTATGTCCTCTGTATGAATTGTTGTGGTCTCTCGTTCAATAGTCATGAATTGCAGCACCGATTGTTCTGTTTTTATTCTTCAAGTTCCTCCCAGTCCTAATACCATCCTACCGTATGTAGAGAAATCACAGCACCTGAATGGAGGCATCTTTTTAGAAAAATATAAGTCCTAATTCTGAATCGTTTCCCTCTTTACATTCTCTCCAGAGCTTTTCCAACCTCATAGGTTTGGCAGCATGCTATATGTGCATTTATTGTTAAAAGCTTTCATGACTGAAACAAAACCCCATGTAGAAAATCTGATCCAAACATGTTTGCTTGGTTTTAGCTTATTATATCTAAAACAAGTGCTTCACTGCTCATATCAAGCCAGTAAATTGTGTTTTATTGGCTACTACCTAAACCTATTTTTTTCTCATATGCATATTGATATGATTTATGTTCATATGATGAGTAGCACAAAGTCACACATTGTTTTTTACCTGGAAAAGCATAAAACATGGCCATCCAAAACAGTCAAGATGACCACGACTAGGCGCATGAAGGTTTTTGTGCCCACTTTTGTGCCCCTCATGCCATACACCAAAGAAACCCTCAGATTTGTTGATCTGTTTAAGCTGCAGTGTTTCCCAGCTATCCCTCTGATATGTCAGTGCCACTTTAGAGATGCTGGGGCGATGAGACTAATGTAGGCTCCGGGAGGATTTTTACTCAACACTCCCCTATTTCTCTGTGTGTGTTGTGTTTGCAGGGAGCGATAGGCTCAGAGCCTAGATGAGAAACCTTGTAATAATATGTGAGCTGCCTCACTGCTGTGTAGGCACGTTACCACATGGTTGGTTCCATTGAGTCTTAAGTTTTATGCGACAAAAGAAGCGTTTCAAGTATCCTGTTATTCATTGTTTCTTGTAAATGTTCAGTGGAGGCGAGTCCTGCCGGCTCTGACAACCTTGTGCCCACATTTGACCAAATATTAGACAGAGCGACGGCACAGGAAAACAAACTTTCCTCTCCAGCCGTCTGGCAAACATCAACAGCACCTTGTTAAAGCAGCAACTGCAATGACTGGACTTTATTAATTTGCATTTTTTAAATTATGGGGCATGAAAAGTCAGACCCCACCTAACTCTCCTCAGAATATTTAATGAAAATTGTACCTTCATATTTTGAATATTTTCTTAGTTACAGGCTCTTGAAGTACAAGGAGCAGACTGAAATTTTGCACTTTTTAACTTTATTCCAGCATTTCTGATACTGATTTCTGCTTATTACAGTGATTTGATGAGTTGGTATCCAAATGCTAATTAAAAATGACACCTTTCATATTCTATTGCTTATTTTGAGAAGCCGTCCCTGACGCTTTTTGCTGATATCGCCCTTGAAAATGTACCCAAAATGCATTTTTTTGAAGTTTTCTCCAGCAAAATCTAAGAAAACAGATCAAACTTCCGCTGTGTCAATGCTTGTTTCAGTTCCTCAGCGTCACAGACGTTAAGCTAGTGCAGTTTATTTAAACCATGATATATCTCATGATACTGAAGCTCAACGTTGGTTAGAGATAAACCACTGAACAAAAACCGTATTTTGGCTCTAAATTGCGACAGTTGGAGTGGGTGTAAAATTGATTTGGCTTCAGTTTTTTTTTTTTTAAAGGAGCTTTAATGTGTCTGTCAGCACTCAAAGTTTCATGTACATATCCCCTGTACTTAGGAAGGCATAGCAGATCAGAAATGCCCGCAGGGCCTGTAACTGAAGAGAAATTGCATTTGGCTTCATCTAAATAAACTGAAGTTATTGTTCCCCCTCAAAAAATAAAAATCAGCTGATTCTGGGGGATGTCAGGTGGGAACTCTTTTTAGATTTTGTTGATTTTATACGGAATGAACCTTTGAATGTTTATCACAATGATATGAAACAAAACTGTGGCCAAAATGGGAGATTGTTGTTGTGTAATGATTTTCAGGCAGATTTTCTAAATAACTCGAGATGAGCTTTAAGTTGTTTAAGACAGACATAAGCATGCACTAATGAGTCTTTATAATTTGATTATTATGGTGGATGTCATGTTATCAGGCCTTATGACTTCCTTAAAAATGTGGAATTCCTTATTTTGAGGAATGTACAGTCGGCACTAATGACTTAATCATATAAAGTCATTTCTTTTTTTTCCTCTTTTTTCGAAGAAATGAAACATTTTCCTTAAATATCCTATGTAAAGACACTCTTGCATGATGTCTTTAAATGCTTATTTTTTACATGTAAAACAAGGAGGAAGCTTGTTTTCTTGTTAAATTTAAGTTTTTGTTTTGTTCTTTGCTTTTTTCCATTCCTAATCAAACGTAATCATTCTCGTACCTGACAGCGTTAGTCCTGCGTCAGCATGTTTGAACGCCTCGCGTGGCCTGATTGGACGGTCGAGAACATCAACATACAAAAGCTGTTCAACAGAAATTTGTTTGGTTTGCTTACATGGAGCCTGAAGTGTTTTACATTCATAAGCACTGCTTAACGGAGAGCTGCAATAGCGCTGTTGTGGTATCTATTGCCATGGGATTGTGTGCCTCATTAACATCAAAATTTGGCAGATTTGGATGAATGAGGCTGAGAGTGCAGTCATGTCACAGGGGTAATCTTTCTCACTTGTTTTCCATTTTCTTTCCTGCCTGCTCACCTCTTCTTCATTTCTTTCTTCACTCTTTCAGCCTAAAAAACCAACAACAACTCATCATTAGAAAGAGATTCTGCCCAGACCAGCCTCAGCAGATAAGACTCAGTGAGTTATGATGGCCGAGGTGGACATGGCCAAGTGGTCAGAGTGAGATTACACTGCATCTGAAATAAATATTTACTTGAGATATCTGTCCTGAAGATGTTATCGCACACAGGCACGCCGAGGGCAGATACTCTGTCACATGCGGTTGGTTCATGCCGCCTTAAAGCTGAATGGACCAGACCCACTTTATTCAAAAACCATTTGTTTGTACTGGACAGAGTAGATTTAATTTCTTTTTCACAGGTATACTTTGTACTTTTAGACTTGCAGGTCCTACATCAGATGATTTCATACTACATGTGACTGACAATGCTGCTAATAAATTGGAGTTTTAGTTGCCAAAATTTTAAGGTTAGTCCAGAAATGAATGGACAATATGATGGGGAAGCTTTTTCTATATAGTCTATGTCTGTGAAGCCTTGCTGCAGCTCCTGGGGCTGCTGAGGTCACGTTGTAGTACTTTTACAACTGTGCACATCGTTGGTTTATTCAAGACTGATTCGAGTATTTTT
This sequence comes from Copadichromis virginalis, assembly GCF_057382275.1. Lineage (NCBI taxonomy): Eukaryota > Metazoa > Chordata > Actinopteri > Cichliformes > Cichlidae > Copadichromis > Copadichromis virginalis. The sequence goes on along the minus strand of NC_140639.1, from coordinate 13,739,710 downwards.
GTGTTGTTACTTTATCAACGGGCAGTGCACAACAGAGGTAAAGGAAATGCAGTAGGGGTGGAGTGGGTGGGGATGAGTGTCAGGGTGATTTGGGACAGCAAGAGTGAAAGGAAGGTTTACGAGATGGTAGTGAGACCGACTGTGATGCATGGTTTGGAGACCGTGGTGCTGACGAAAAGACAGGAGGCTGAGCCAGAGGTGGCAGAGCTGAAAATATTATGGTTTTCAATGGGAGTGAGCAGGATGGACAGGATTAGAAGTGAGAACTTCTGCCAGGCAGGAGAAAAAGAGGTTTGTGGATATAGTGAAGGAGGGTTGATGTGACACAGGTAGAGACGGGGCAAGATGGAGGCAGATGATCCATTGTGAGGACCCATCAAGAGTGCAGCTGAAAGAAGTAGTAGTGTCATAACATTGTTTTTGTATGACTCCTTTCATTGCCAAAATAAAAATCAAACTGTGTCTTCAGCAATGTCTGCATTCCTGCGAATGCACAGGTAAAACTCAAAATTGAACATTTCTGGTCAAATTCCAAAGCAAAGCGTTAATTGCTAATTCTCTAGTGGTGGACTGTGTTGATGTTTGTGTGAGCATCATTAGGGTCAGCCATGTTAGCACGTTTGCAGAAATTATATGTGAAGCATAAAAAAATTCCATCAAAATAAAATAAAATGAGGAATCAATCTGTACCCTCTGTTTTCTCCATAATTAGGACAAAATACTGATTTATCAGAGGGTGGTTGAGATGTGATATAGTGTGTATCTATCTTTGATCTCACTCATATTAAAAAATTAATTATTAAACAAAATAGTGAAAAGGGTCTCTGCCAATATTGTGGTTTTAGATGTTTTATGTTCTAGTTTAATTGTAGCATTTGGTATTTTGGCTCTGATGTTTTTTGTTTTTTTAAAGTCACAGATATTAATATCTACTGTATATTGTCTAAAAATCTTTCAGTCGGCCTAGCTTGAATTACAAAATAATAAGGAAAATTCAGCTTCTGCTTGCACCTCCTTTTTTTTTTTTTTTTTGCTTTCTTTTCACAGTTGCTTTTTTGAATAATTAATTTCAAACTTTTTTTCATTACAGCACTGACAGTTAGGCTCTTAGTCTTCTTGGTTTGGTTTGAGAATATATCTGTATCTGATTTTGTCTCACTTAGAGGTAAAAAGCTGGTTAAAATCAAACGCTTTCATGTACAGATTTAATACACTGGAGTCTTAATTTACAGTACCTCAATTATCAAGAGCTGTAATAGCTCAGATAGCAAACTTTACAACAGCTACAAGGACACTCTCACTAGCAAGGAGCATATTTAGAATGCGAACACAGTCAGCATGAATCTATTTCAGTGAATCAATGCTGCTCCGTCGACAGGGAGGGACCATGCACCTTAGTGCAGCGATGGAAAATAATTGTGTATTGAACTGCCGTATGATAGAGCAATTGTAGCCTTTATACAGAGCTCTACAGCTGGTTTGATTGTTGCCATCACACTGCATGTTTACACACTGAGGATAAAGGAGTGCTCTTAAACAATTACTGCAGCTTTCCACGAGAAACTGGAGCACAGGAGGATGCACAGCTGAGCCGCGATCACCTTCTGCACGGAAAGTGAAGAGCAGAAAACAAGTAAATAAGACGTGCTTAAGAGGAAAAGATTAGATTAAAACAAGCCCAGAGTGATTAAGAGAGCTGACATAGATACCTTGGTTGGATTTTTGGATGTGCCAGTGAGCGGGTTTTGGATTAGTGGGAAGCAGCAGGAACGCGTAAACAGCAGTAGCCATCAGTCAATTAAGTGTAAAGCCTCCCAAAAACAACTAGTTTAAATTTGCTTTTCATTTAATCTTCTTTGAGTGCCAGCGAGAGTCACAGCGCTGCAGAGTGAGCAGTGAGAGATTAAGAAAGAGTCCAAACAACTGGGCACGAGGACTAAAAGCAGCCCCGCTCATGCTGCACAGATGCTTCTGGCCAAGCTGGATTTCAGCACTTTGTTTTTGTGCAGGAGTTAGACAAACATCTGATTTCTTTTAACAAGTTATCCGCGGACGAATCGCGGATGTCCAGATGTATCCAGATTTTAGATTTACTCAGCTGCCTACATTTCACCACTCAGCCAAGGCTATTCAAAATCATCATTTGAAGAGGGGGAAAAAAACACGCTGGTGATCTGATCTGTTTGTCAGATCGATCAGTAAGAAAATCTCCGAGACTCCCCGGGTCCTCATCAAGCGTGGCTGCAAATCTCTCTGCGGTGTTCACTGGTGTGAATGCAAATAATCAAATCACATTTACAGCACGAGAAGAATAAACCCTGCTGACCTCGAACGTTTCACAAACAAGGAAGTACTCCTCATTAAAAGCAGACATTGTGTCTTGCAGGTTTATATTGACTAATGTTTAAATCGTCATCTTTTCAGGGACATTGGGCTTAATAAAAGCAAAATTTAGGATTTTTTTAGTTTTTCCAAAAACATGGCGATTTCCCTTTAGGCTCCATCCTGCCAGCAACTTGCACCAACAAGGGATTTTTCTTATTTTTACATGTGAAAGAAAATCCTCAAATTCAGTCAGTAAGAACCCCATTATAAGGCCTAAGCTACCAGTCTAATTTTCTTAGGGCTAAGAGTCACTTTAGAAATGTTCAAAGTCTTTTTTACTCATCATCAGGCCAGAGTGAAATCCGAACAACTCAATCAAAACTTCACATTTTTTCTTTTCTCAAGTAAAAGCTGTAAATTTAGAGAGAGTGAGTGAATAATAACCTCACACAATCAAACTCTGATACTATTGAACCTGTTTAAAAAAATCTCTTTTTATAACTACCACTATAACTAAGTGGAGATACAAACAGTAATGTTAAATGTCTTTTATTTGTGGTGTTACTCGGCACCCTCTTCACTGAATGTACTTTTAAAAGAATTTTGTATTTTTATATATTTATTTTTTAAGAGGTTTTTAGGTAAATGGTGTTAAGTAAGTCATGTTAACCATTGATGTAAAACATGGATGTAGCCACTATTCATTAGTTGCAGGGCCAGATAATCACATTACAATTGTCCAAAATGCTCCAGTTGCCCAAATACAGTCCAGAGGTCCCGGTTGGGACTCCAGTTAGCTGAGGTGAAGCCTAGCCTGTGTCAGCACACCGGACACTGCTCCAAGTGGACATTAGAGGAACTGCAGTTTTTGGAAGCACCGCATTCATTTGTCAGTCCCTGAGGTTGCTGCTTTGGAGATGTTTGTTTCTAGGATTATTTGAACCTAAATAACCTTAATTTCCATAACATAAGTAAGCAGTTTGTTTTCTAAACATAAACGGGGATTAAAAGTGATGCAAAAAGGGAAATAAAAAAAAAAAACACTGACTGAACATGAACTGCATCCAAAAACCACGTTCTATCACGGGGAAGCCTGTTGTTTAATTCACCTCACACCATCACCAACCCCTGCAGAAGTTCTGTGTTTTTACCGCCCTACTGCTGTCCCAAGCGTTGAACTTTTGAAAGCTCTCTCTTTGTTGTTTTTGGACTAAATGGCAATTGATGATTGTTTTTCCCTTTTTTTTCTGTAGCATGCTATGTCTGTGAATACTCGAGCAAACATGAGCTGCAGCTGGAGATGCTAGTTACCATAGCTGATGCCAAATGTAACTGAAGCGACAATTCATTTTTAAACTGATAGCTAGGTTAATGTTATGTACGGGTCATGTGACCTTTAAAAAAATGTATAGAAGGGTGTGTCAGCTGATCAGTACAGCAACTTCTGACCCGCTTTTAGGTCGACAACCTGCAAAGGCCTTAGCTACTGTCAGTATAGTGACATACATTAAAGAATGTCACCGTTTTGGACACAGCTAACTATCTGTCTGTAGTAATTCACAAGCTCTTTGTTGCACTCCCACCGTGGCTTAGAAACTTGCAGTGCGCTTAGATGCTGGTATTGTGCGCCTTAAAAAGAAGATGAGGAAACTCTGGCTTAGTGTGATATGATGAAGTTATGGGCCTAAAGCTCCTCATTGTTATGTATCTGTGGTCCTGCAGTCCAGCACTGCAGAATATAGAGTGTGAAGGAGAATATATGAGATGCTGTTTTCTGTGTGTGCAGCTGAAGTAATACCTGAAAGTTGAGACAAAGGGGCAAAGCACCCTGGCTCTTTGTTGGCATCTTTCATCGGGGCCAAGCCCAAGTGATTTGGAAACAATTGCAATGTGAAATCTGTGTCTGCTGCAATTGCTTAAATGGCAGCTCAAGTATTTAAACATGCTCAGATGATTTACACTCATGCCTGTGTGCTGTGCTAAGGGGATTCCTGAGCAAAGTCATCTGCATTCAGTAAACAACGTGTTATTGATGAGTTGATTTCGTGTGGCTTTGCCAGTGAGCGAGCCGGGGAAAGGATTAAGTCCCCAAGCCAAAACCCAATACAAGTTTGAATAAGGGGATAGATGTGCAGCACTCATTGTAGAAGGAGAGGATAAGCTGTGTTCAACATTAAAATAACAGCTCAATACGTGTGATATGAAAAGGTTCAGAAAGCTCAGACGTAAATGGGAAACGAGCCCGTTTACTGTCTCAGAATGATAAACCGTCCACCAAGAGTCCACGATAGGAAACACCGCTGCTCCAATACTGTGTTTGGAAGAAGTTTGACTTAGTTTTTCTGTTGATAACAGCTTGGCGAAGAACAGCAGCGGAAGATTTTTTTTCTTTTTGAAGATGTTTCATTTGCTGAAGGACTGAGTAAGAGAGGAAAGGTGTAACAACAACAGCAGGTGCTGTGAGGAATCCAAAACCATTCTAATCTAATTACAGCTTCTCTGACATGTTTCACTTGTCACGTCTTGCCATTGTCTTTCCATTTACTAGTTTGGTTTCAGTCATGGTTGTTGTTGGTGTTTCAGTACTGGTGCAGTGCCTGCTTGGGGAGAATGTAACCCAGGTTACTGTTTGTAAAGATAATTCACAGATGTCCCCAAAATGCGTCATATGCAAGCAGTCAAAAAGATACTGTTTCGTAAAGGGGACGATGGCGGTTGTGCAGAACACGTAGGTGAGAAGATGTCATTTACATTTTTTTTTTTTTGTGGTCTGTGGTGGAAAACCAAGCAGACGACAGTGGTGATGTGGTGAGCTGCCTCAGGTACAGGTGAGACTGAAATAGAGTGCAGCAAGTCCAGTTGGAGTAACAGATCAACCAGATCAACTAAACATTAGGCATACTCCGATCCAATCCCATCAGTGCTGCTCACATGATCAGGAATGCTATGACATTTTTTATTAATATATAGCACATTTCATTACATGTAAACTTTTATTACAAGCACTACCTGCACACTTGGATCTAATTCTGGGGAAAATTAATTCAACGTGAAATACTATCATTTACCCTAAACTATTATATAAAAATCTAAGCTCAAATTTTATTAGTTTACTGAGCTGTTAACGTCATAGCATGAGTATTTCCTCCAGTTTTAATCTTTGAGGTACAGGCCCTCACAATACGAAAGGGTGGGTTGAAGTGTTGTATGATAATAAACTGCTGCAGTTTAGTGGCTGCGATGTAGAGTAACAGAAACAAGCTGGGGACAGGTTAAAGGAGCTTAAAGGTCTTCTTTTCACCTATATTTGGATGCCAGGTCCATCTCCTTGCTGTGATTCTATCTGTCAAAGTAAAATTTTAACACTTGTGACGAAACATTTTTTATGTTACAGCTTGAAAAAAATCACATTTATCAAACAGCTTTAGGTCAGAAGGTTTTTTAAAATCCTTAGAATTTGATCGTGAAGAAGGTCCCGCCTCACAGAGAGGGTTTGCACTTGCATGTATTTGTTTGGACATCAAATTGTGGGATGAACAAAGCTAACCCAGCAAGTTCTGCAAACTCACAGCAATATTTTAATAACCAACAGGGTGGAAATAACTGCAGAAACTCATGTGCTGTCAAGCAAAGGTTAGTCTTAAATTTGGATAACTGAACAACTTGGGCCAACTCTGCACCAGCAGATCTTAATTAAATAAACACAGTATTACAAAGCTGAAAAAATTCTCTTCTTTTAAAATTTCATTGTGCTGTCAGAAAAAAGAGGACTTTAAGCCTCATGATCAATACAGTGAGAAAACTGTATCCATCCCAGATCTCCACAGGTTTTAAATAACTCTGCATTCAGAAGTGATTTACAGCTCCAACACCACACACATGCAATTATGAAGACTCACAACGCTGACAGTTCGAGCCCCCAAATTGCAAGCTTGCCTCCCTTTTATCATATTTTATTTTATCACTTGACTCTTCCCCAACCAACCGGTTCCAGTCACACAGCCAGACAATTGAGTGTTTGCGAGTTCTGGATCATAATTACGTCTGTCCAACCTTAAAATGTGTCCTCCTGCAACTCATGCTTTTCTCATGAGACGATGATTCCAGTCTGTCTTCATAAATTAGATTTCTGAAAGTTTTGAGATAGTCTTTGTGCTTTTTTAAATTCTCTTTGAGGAAGCCTGTCAACTTAATTATCACCTAGCCTCCTGCTGTGGACTCTCCTTGAAACACCCAGCTTTATGTGCACTGCACTCCTCTGGCCTTTGACCACACCCCCTCCTCCTCATCATATAACTTTAGCATATATTTAGAATTGGATACAGGAGGCAGACTATCTCTACTTTTAAGATTAGGCTTAAAACTTTCCTTTTTACTAAAGCATATAGTTAGGGCTGGACCAGGTGACCCTGAATCCTCCCTTAGTTATGCTGCAATAGATGTAGGCTGCTGGTGGATTCCCATGATGCATTGAGTTTTTCCCTTCCTGTCACCTTTCTCACTCACTATGTGTTAATAGACCTCTCTGCATTGAATCGTACCTGTTATTAATCTTTGTCTCTCTTCCACAGCATGTCTTTATCCTGTCTTTCTTCTGTCACCCCAATCGGTCGCAGCATATGGCTCCACACCTCCCTGAGCCTGGCTCTGCCGGAGGTTTCTTCCTTTTAAAAGGGAGTTTTTCCTTCCCACTGTCGCCAAAGTGCTTGCTCATAGGGGGTCATATGATTGTTGGGTTTTTCTCTGTATCTATTATTGTACGATCTACTGTACAATATAAAGCGCCTTGAGGCGACTGTTGTTGTGATTTGGCGCTGTGTAAATAAAATAAAATTGAATTGAATAGAAAACCGCTTCCACCTCAGTGCACAAATATTTAAAACAGAGAAGTCAGCTGTTGTACTCCTCTGGTATCAGCCGACCAGCAGATCCTGCTCAGTCACTTCTTAACATCGAGTGCTCATTTCCAAAATGAAAAGCAGCAATTAACACATCAAGGATGACTTTAGTACCGCGCTCATTTTTCCCCACCTCCTTCAGCCTTTGCAGGTAGAGACGGCATTAAAAAAGTGCCCCTGTTGTATGATAAGCATTTCCTCTGCTGTGATAAGAAGCCCTGGGATAGTGACTGTCAAATGAGGCCAATTAATGATGGCTTGATGTGATGTTTTATCTTTTCGAGGCAAGTCCGCAGCTCCTCGCTCACTGTTTTTACCTCCCAGATAAGCTCTACTTTGTTGACTTTGCCCAAGTCTGCCCCAAAACCAAAGGCACTTATTAGCTACCTATCCGAGAGTGACATGTGTGGCTACAGGCCAGCGTTGAATAACGGTCCTTCACTGTCACCTCTGTAGTTTCTGGATTAACAGCTTGATTTGATTTTAAGCCATCATATACACAACAGAGCTGGAGCATTTATTTAGGCAAGGACCAGTGTTCCCCCTTCGGCTGCTGAGAAAGGCCGTTTGGATCGCTCGTGACGAGCGCTGGTTTTTTTGCTAGGCAAAGAAGCTGCGCACTTCAAAAGGATGTATTTCATGCTAATTTAAGGGTTCACCACGAAGATATCAGTTTAAGTAGACTGAAGATTCAGTTGTTTTATGTTTAGATCAGATAGGAGCCATTTAAGATTTAAAGAGTCAAAAGCTTTGGGAGAGTTCCAGTGCTTCCTGCTGAAAGGTATTTACTATAGCACTGCATTTCTTTTTAAAGACAGATAAAAAGGCTAAAGCTAATGATGTCCTTGCTGAGAGTTTAATTTTTTGAAAGTCGCTGAGAACTTCTTCTTATTCATGACCGCATAAGGAGTTAAGAATGTGTAACTTTGGGGAAGCCATCCTCAAAGCTCACCTGTTTTCATGTTGGACGTCATTACTTATAGTGAGAAATTCATTGAGAAATTGATTTTCAAGGATTCTTAGATGTGGACAGAAAATAATTGTTGCCGGCGGGAAACCATAAAGGTCATAACTTTATGACTTGTGGAGCTTTTGCCTCCAGGGCATTTTGAAATGCATTCTAACATGTGCGTATTGTTGTGAAAGCATGACCTTTTTCTCAGTCTGTCAACTCTTTTGATTTTCTTAAACCTCACAATAACTGTGAGGTTTCTCACAGGAGGCCTGTGTCCTATGTGACAGTCCTATGTATGCAGTCGCCATACTTTCCTTTCTGTCATTCTAAAACCTTTCTTCCTCTTTTTAAGGATGGGTTTGTTGGAATAACGGTTCTGAAGTCAAATTAATTGGAAAAAATGAAAATATGAGAAAGACATTTCACGCTAATTTGTGCTAATTTGCAATTTGTGTGTGAAGTTTCTCTTTTTATAGGTAACTTTTTATTCCAGGATAAAAAACAAACAAAACTAAACTAAGACCTGGTTGATAAATAGTCCTGCATTGAATTTTTTTTAATGTCTTAACCGGCCTCGTCCTTTGGTTAAGAGTTTTTAAAAGTTCAAATATTTAGCGAATAGATGACTTGCTCCCTCACCAGGTCTGCTCGATTTTGAGGTGCTAATTTGCTTGTTGGTGGAATATTGGTGACCAGTGAAATGAACTAGTGGCATCTTCACTTATAAATGATTGCATTGTTCCAAGTTCAGCCGCAGACCTTTCCACCCCATCGGTGAATTTTGCAAATGCGACTTCATGTCACTTTGCTCCACTGAGTAACTGTGAGTGCCTCAGACAATCCACAGTGCTGCTGCTATTCAGGTGAACTCTTTAACTTGATTTTCTCTCACTGATTAAGTCTGATCAAGCCTCCGATAACGCTGCTACACCTGTGTGAAAAAGCATTAAAGCTATTAGAGCTGTGGTATTCATCCACACGTACAGTTTCTCAAGATCATCTGGTAGATCAGCTTCTGTTGTTTTCCATTGATTTGTGAAAGTATAAAATATATCTTCTTTGTTTATTGTTGATGCAAATATTATTTTTTAAGTCTGCCATCTTCCGCAGAGGTATGCGAGAGATGGTTAAGGTTGTGTTGTGATATATTTACAGCTGTCAGTCAGCAACCTCCTGAGACTGAGATAAGATAAACTCCTGAGACGTCGCATCTTACCACTTATCAAGGAGCACATACACCAGTCATGCAAGCCATCCAATTCTATTTGATATATCCCAAGCCAATACAAGCTGTCAGTCAGCATTAAACTCAGATTCACATATTTACAGAAAAGTTGTGCTGCTGTCATTAGGGAGCAAAGGCCAACAACTCAAGTAAACTACTCAACAGCTGTTCAGAAAAAGTCATGCAGATCATGTTAGGAAGTTGTTACTTTAGCAAATTCAAATTCAAATTTTATTTTATTTGTCATGTACACAGTCATACACGGTACGATATGTAGTGAAATGCTTGGACAACTACTCATGACCTAAAGAAAACAAAAAAAGGAAAGGCTATGAATAAGATAGGAAATAAATATGCAAAATTAAAAAGGGTAAATTTAACTAGGAAGGAATAAAATATAAATTAAGGTTAAAAATGAAATAACAAGCAGTCGATCAGTGGAATCAGTGGTTATTTATATGCCCACATCATGCAGAAGTATCATTTTTCTTTTATACTGTAATTCTGAAACTCAGCAATTGAATGATGCCACTCCTGAGTATAAAAGAAGTTTAGAGAGCGTATTCAAACATTACATTTTCTCAGTAAGTGTTTTGACCCTTTTAACTCTCTCTCTGCCTCTTGTTTGTGTAGGAATAGTACATTTTGGGTTTTGTTTTTTTGTGGTTTTTAGCACAGATAAAAATTTCAAAGATATGGTGACACCAGAGAGAGTGCAGAGACATTGAAAAACCAATGTTCTATGAATCCTTGTAAAGAGAAACGCTGTTAAAAATCACTGTTTAAGGTCAGTTATGAGAAAAAGAAAACCCCTCAGTGGCAAGTGGATAAAGACCTTGGCCCTGGAAGCTCAAGGTACTTGAAGGATCCTATAGTGTGAACACAGCCAGTAACAAGGTTATGGAGCGTCATTACGAAACTTTTGTGGTTGTTTTGTGTCTTTTTTTTGGGTATCATTTGACGTGTCTTTGATGTTATTTTTGTGTTTTTGAGGTTGTTTTGTGCCCATTTTGTTTCTTTGCAGTTGATCTAGCTCACGTATTGGTCACATTTCTTGTCTTTGTTGGGGTTTTGCTGTATTTTATCTCTCATTCTTTTGCATGTCTTTGTGGCCTTTTTGTGATTCTTGCTCACAGCTTTGTCTCTCTCTTTTGACATTTTCCCGTCATTTTCTTGAGATGCACCCACTCGCGTGCATAGACTGTGCATAACAATTGATATAACCACTGTTGAAACCGTACCATTTGATAACCAACATCGTTTTATGTTTTTGGAGTCAGAAGCTACTACATTTGCATGAGAGGGTGGAGTGTCAAATGATCAATTTGGGCTAGCAAACATGGTTAACAAGCTGTAGTCCCAAACTGTGCAGGTGCATCACACAAGACCTGCACCAGCTAATTAGTAAAAAGTAACAATAAACTTAGAAATTCACTCATAAACGAATATGACAAATAATTTGGCTTGACAGACTTATTAGAAGCCAAATTATTTTTCAGATAATTGTTTTAAAAATGCTCCACAAGGTATCATTAGCTCAGACACAGTCTAAACGGCTAGTTTGGGGATTCTAGTCAGTGGAGGTGAGGCTTGTCAGATGATGATCAGCTACAGCTCTATTTGTCAGGACGCTTATCGGCCACATACCTAAATTTAAGAGACTAAAATGTAAAATTGGAATTTTTTTAAGGGAGTCTCTGGTGATTGCCTTGTTTTCTATAGCCAAAAAAGCCTTGAGTGCACTTGAGAGGAAGTGCAGGTTTTCACACTGGAAATGTCTGAGGTAAAGATCACTGTTGATGTTAGCGCAGCTAGCTTAAAAACCGAAACTTTGATTTATCTGTAAGTGACAGTGGTGTGCTTTGAGTGCAGTGCTTATTTTCTATCGCTTAAGTGGTGTTTTTTGCATTTGCTTTTAAGGATTTTGCATCTATTTATGCATCTTTTGGCTTATTCTCAGAAATAAAGCGTTTGCGATTTGCACGTGTCTTTATGGTTTTTATGGCGTTTTGTTATTTGCATTGCTTGTGGTTTGTTGACATCTTGACCTCTGGGCTTTGTTTATTTATGCAGACACGATCACCACAAACAAATGTGAGTTAAAAAAAAAAAAATACAGGAAAGCTGTTGCTCAGATTGTAGGTTTACATTTAAAAAAAAAAAAAAAAATTCTTTCTTTGGCTGAGAGAAAAATCTGAGGATCGTAATCTACAAACACACTCTGTACTGTAACCAGGCTGCTGCTGTAAGGGTCTGAAGTCAGATCCATCCTGCTTGAATACATTTCAGATGATTTAAAAATGATTAACTGAAAACAGCAACGCGACCTTTTCATTTCTCAGCCGCCGCCGCCACCCCCCCCCCCCCCCCCCCCCCCCCCATCAGCACCTTTTTTCTTCTTCTTCGTTGCTCAGGGTGGTTGTGCAGGGTGTTTGATGGGGGATGGGGTTGCTTGTCTTTGTAGTAGTCACAGCTCCAAATCTCATTTGTAATGGTTATCAGCTGGTTGGGCTCTTCACAATAGCTAATGGGGAAAACAAATCGGTATTTGCCATGTTTATCATTTGATTAACCTTCATATTATCCCTCTGTGTAATTAGCCTAATTATGAGAGGCTTTACACTGACACTCTGATATCGCTTGTATAAACAGGTCTGAAATTTCTTGGCCGTGTTCAAATGGAGCGATACTTTTCTTTAAAAACTGAGTGTGTACCAGACATGTGTTGTAAGTTCCATCAAGTGATAAAATTATAAAATAATCTAAAATCCACAGACACGTCAAACTGCCTTGTGCAGAAGGGTCTTGTTGGTAGATGTCAAACAAAGAGAGTGCGCCTAGTGTAGAAGCAGACAAGGAACCGTTAATACCCGTTGCAGCAACCCGCCCAACAAGTTTGCTCTTGCATCTCTGGGGAAAACTTGCTGCCTGCTCGCTTTTGTCAAACCGGAGTCTGCCAGCTCTCGTCAGATCTGCGTCCGAGTGCAGACTGGATGAGTTGTGATCGGGACCCTCTTCTTCCCCGAGCTCTGAGCATACTTGCTTTGACACAACAAAAAGGTGATTTTGCCTGCTAGCCTCCTCAGTCCCCTTTGTCATGGCCAGTTTGTGTCAAGCGCTGGTGCAATGACTGACTTACAGCAGGTGTTGAAACAAGACAGATTGCAGCTCGTATTAGACGTGAAGTTACTTCACAGTAATGTATCAAGACCTCCGAAGACCTTTTCTTACCTTACAGTTCATTTAGGCCTTTTTGTGACTGTGAGGATACAACTTTAGTTTTAGTGTGATGGCTTCTCTTGTAAACTTTTCTTGACCAGACCCCAGAGGGCTGTGGGGCAAATCTGGACTTCTACCACAAGACATGTGGCCTTGACATCAAATATTTTAAGTGACAAAAAGTGTTTTTAAAACACAGCACTATGCTGTAAATATAAGACTAGAGGAAATAAAAGGAAAACTGCCATTTATTTATAGTAAATAATTCCATTTAAATCTAATAAAATAATAAAATATAAGCAATTACCAGCTGAATAACCCATTTATAGTCTCACTTTAAACCCTCATTTACTCAACTGCCCATTTATTTTGTTTGTTTTTAAATCATCATAAGATCTCTTGAGACTTTTTGGCTTTTTGTTGGACAAAATGAGAAATTTGAAACACCTTCGTGACCAGAAAAGAAACAAAAATTGTTTTAGTCTGAAACCTTGGTTGGAAGACACATACACACACATTGTTTCCTTGATCCGCATCAGAGTTGTTGAATTGATTTTCACCTCATAAAACATTTGCAAAGCCAATATTTCAAATACGTATTTTAGGTCAGGCATTGCTTAGATTCGTTGTTTTCCCCTTTGATCTGCGTTGGAGCTTGGAAGTATTGTTCTCTACATTGTGCCTTGTTACACTGTTTGGACAGTACTGACAGCTGCAGGGAATCAAGTTCGGAGCAGACTAGCGAACTTGTAAGGCACAAACATGTTGGGGTATCCATTGTTAGGACGCAGCTGAAAGATTTTAAGGAAAAAACTGGACAATACGCAGATTGGTATTGATTTCTTGCCTTTTTTAAAGATGTAATGTACATAACCTTGATACATTTAAACAAAAATACCCAATAAAAAAGAAAATCTTTGACACCATCATCAGATTAAAGTACTGGTCTGTTCTTTTATCTCTTAGGGGCCTTACCAAGACCTCTCACTGTGCTGGGAATTAACAGAGATGTTCTACTCGACCTAATCCACGCCATACATGCTTCACAAGCATAAGTAAAATAAAGTGATGCCTGACATTTAAGTGCAGAGAATTGCTTATCTTGTCTAGAAAAGTACATCCTTACTTTGAGTATTACATTTACACACAGTAAAGACCCAGACTTGTCAGCTGGATTATTTGTAGGTCATAGTGTGATATTGCCCGGAAGAAATTATAGGAAATTGCAGCAAAATACTCCATGCAACACAGATTGCAACAGAGTCCCTGTGTTAGATTACTACTTTTATTGTCGTTATACTATGTATAACAAAACTTCAGAGCGGGTACATCTCCAGGTGTAAAAAGAACAAGCATGCAGTTATTTATACAGTAAATCTAAAAAAGTGACTATGTATATATTTTAAAAAACTGCTAAATATATAAGGTATATGCATGATCTGGTGATGAGATAGGAGATGCGGTCGTGCTAGGGAGTAGCATGATGATGCAAGTATTTTGTCATTTCACAACGACTTAATTAAGGGTAAGCAGTAGTATTCTAATCTCTATGATATTGCTTATCGATCAAGTAGCACTTGGCTGTGATATTGTAAAGTTATTAAAGTTATTTCAGGAGGAGGTTTAGGTGATGCAGCCCAGCCCAGGTGTTTGCATCGCCATGACTCCATGGCAAAAAGCCAACAAGAGTTTTGTTATCTTTTGTGGTATTTCATAAAATAGTCCCTGTGGGGACTAAAAGAGTGTTACTCAACTCTTTATTTCATCAAGGTAATTGTTAAAAAAACTTTCATGATTGCTTTTTAAGCATAACTGCAATCACAAAGACATGAGATGCTAACGTTAAGCTGTAAATGAATTACACCACAGTTGTATGAGTTCAGTGTCTCCATCGCTAACCTCCTGTGTGAATGTTCCCTGTCAGCTTCGACACTTTTCTAACCACTTTTTTAGTAAACATCTACTTTGAGCCATGCAACAAACTAAAAGTAATTCCCTGTTTGGTGATTGCAATGTCAGAATTCTAGCCAAATAGAGTATGTCAAATACATTCAAAAAATCTATTGAACTTATCATTTCATAGTTTAAGACTCATTCCTGCAGCACAGTATTCTATAAGAAGAAATATTTGATTAATTTCCTGTATTTTTATTGACTGCTAATCAATTATGCTGATGTAAATAGAGCACGTTTGGTCTAAAACGAATGGAGAAATGACTAAATTGCCTACAGCGGTAATGAAAGATGATCTTGTCGTGGAGCTGAACTGTTTGCCGTGTCTGTGTTTCAGAAGATGATGTTTGACTTACCCAGCCCTCTGATGCCCTGACACTGCTATTGCTCCTCTACTATTAAATTTTTAACACTAGAAAGAGGTCTAAAACAGCCTTTTGCTTTTATTAATATGCCAGGATGGCATGGGGTCAGACTTCTGGCACCTTCAAATATTTACCCTTGTGCACAAAACATTTCCGGTTCCGTAATGACCTCTTTGCGTTTCCCTGTTTCCAAACAGTGGAACGTATCACGCGAGTGCTTGTTTGTGTAATGTCGCGTTAACCTGTTCAGCTATTCAACCAGCCCTCTAAAGCAGAGCAGGTCAAGTGCTGGAAAGACTCAGCAACAACCTCCTGCAGATGGGAACCTTTAATTTTTAAAGCATTTTCATTCGCATGGCTGATCCTCTGCACACTGCGTCACGAACCGTGAGTGCTAATCCCAGTCACCAACCACCTCTTTATTTAGTATGAAAAATCTTCCAGGCAAAGTGGATCTCCTTCTTCATCTCTGTAGTGTCTTTTTGAAGTAATGTTTTGATTGGTGCCCAGTGAACCAGATTTGTGTAGCTTGAACTGAACTCTACTCATGGGACAAAGACCGAGGTGGAAACCAGCGTAATTGCCCTTTAAATCTTAGTTCACCTTTTCTTATAAAGATATTCTCATCTGGATGCCCATGCAAATACATTATTTCAGTATTTGTTGTTGAGAAGCAGTTTGTTGTAGATTAATGCAAAAAATCAGAAAATGAACAGTTTTATGTTTTAAGAGTGTCAAACATCAAAATGCACAAAACCTCAGTGGTTGTGAAAACATTCTGTAACTATTTGGGGTAAAAGGGGTTAAATTTAAACCCTGCACCAATTTTGATTTTAATTAAAAGCCATTTTTACTGATGCCATGCATGCAATGCATCTGTCATCATCAAGGTCAGGTGTTTAAGCGCTTAGTAAGTGGTCTGTTGTGTCCTTCCTATAGACTGACGTCGGTTCCAGATCTGAATACCGAAGCCAATGTCCAACCGGTTAAATCTTCATTCTTTCTAATGGCCTGCAGGGGGCGACTCCTCTGACTTTAAAAAGAATTGTGAATGTATAGAGGCAGAACCAGCCCAAGGTTTTATGAGTTCTTAAGCAGAAATTGATTTGGGGTTAGTATGTCGAAGGCATTTGACTGTGTCCTGTGGGGGGTCCTCTGGGAGTATGGGGCCCATTGCTAACAGCCATTCAGTCCTTATACAACCGTTGCTGGAGCTTGGTCTGCATAGCCGGCAATAAGTCGGACTCGTTCCTGGTGGGTGGTGGGCTCCACCAGGGCTGCCCTTTGTTACCAATTCTGTTCCTAATTTTTATGGACAGAATTTCTAGGTGCAGCCAAGTGGTAGAAGGCTTTCACTTATGTGGTCTCAGAATCTCATCTTTGCTTTTCGCGGATGCTGTGGTTCTGTTGGCTTCATCGGTGATTGCCTCCAGCTCGCCATGGACCAGTTCGCAGCCGAGTGTGAAGTGGTGGGAATGAGAATCAGCACCTCCAGATCTGAGGCCATGGTCCTCAGCTGGAAAAGGGTGGCGTGCCCACTCCGGGTCAGAGACGAGTTCTTGCCCCAAGTGGAACAGTATAAGTATCTCGGGGGCCGGCCCCTGCGATAAGCGGAAGAAGATGGATGGTTATTATGTCCATTTGTAACATTATATATGTTGCAAAGCCATTATCGTGGCTTTACTGCACTGCTGCCTTTGGTTTCATACGTCACCTCATTGCATAGACTTTGAGGTTTCTGTTTAACTAACATCTTTCTGTGTGCACAAAAATATACAAACAACTTGTCTTGTGTGACATTTTGCATGCTCCTGGGGTCCCCTGTTAGTGTGGGGCCTTAAGCAGCTGCTAAGTCTGCTTATGCCTCAGGCTGGCTCCCTATAGAAGTCTATGAGGGGGAAAAAACAGCTCTTGGTTTCCTTGATGTGACCTCCGTAAACACTTTCCTGTTAAGTTTTTGTTTTAAAATCTCCAGTGTCATGTCCTATTTTAAGAAAATAATGTCCATTTCTTAATAATAGTTTGGTCCCATTAGCATCAAAAACATAAAGTATGGCGTAGCTTGTTATTAACAAATCACCTTTGATAAATGCATGAGTTATAGTGTCCCATCACTTTCTCAGTCAGATCTCATCACATCTTATTTCAAAGACTGCAAACCCACATAACAAGACTTTGATAACCAATGTTTGAAGTGAAAGTGGGCACGTCTATCCATTATATACATTTTGTGGTCGTGCCTATTGCAGACTTTACTCTCATGGCTCCGGGTGTAGATTTCATCAAAATGACTTCAGACTGGTATGCGCTGATACCTGATGCCTTCCAAGTACAATCAGTCGATATTGAGCAGTAGTAAAAAAAAAAAAGTAACAAGGTAACAGTGAAGTTTTTGAGTTTTTGTCCATCCATCCATTTTCTTCCACAGTCACGAATGCATTATCAAATACCAATGCAGTCAAATCTGCCAGGTTCAGTATTTATCTAAAAAGGATTAAATTACAGTAATCCCACCCACCACAGCAGATTTATGATCATCTTTTTTAGGGTCTTCCAGCTTCTTGTTTTGGTTTCCTGGGCCATGATGCTTTGCTTCACTCTCCTCAGTTTTTTTAGCTGTCGAAAACTGCGATGTAGAAGCTGCTAGAGCATTTTAAAAAACAGAAGCTTGTGAACTGCGTGTGTGTGTTTTCTTATCTTTTTTTTTTTTCCGATAGGTTTTCGACATGTGATTCAGCTCGCAGCCTCAGAAGAGTTTTTGCTAGAAAGCATGTCATCCTTTATCCTCCCCCAAAAATCTCTGAACCTTGCCATATTATGTTAGAATTCAGCTCTCTCAGTGGTCCTCTTTGGATGGTTTTGTTTGATAGTTTCCTTGGTAGATATGAAAGACTAATGCAGCAGAAGCACCTGCAGCAGTTCCTCAATGACAGCTGTAAAAGTGCAGCGGAACAGCTGTGAGAAGACAGCCCGGCTGCCGTGCCCCCATAAAACAAACTGTTAAACACGGTGTCACCGCTTTGTGAGTCATCCTGTAACTGCCCCGGCTATCAGAATTGATTTTTCTTCCATGAGCTCCAATAGTGTTTTTTGTGACTGCGAGTGCACCTTCAGTGCGATTCCTCACTGTTTTGGTTGTCTTTGTGTGTTCATTTATACATGTTTTCTTCCACTTTGTGTGTACATTCTTATTCCAGAACACAGAAAAGGAGGTACAGAAGGGCCTACTATAACAAATTATCTTCGTTATGGTAGAGAAAGGCCTGAAGTAGGAATTGCAATTGGTCCACGTGTTTAGTCAGAAGATGTTTACAGCAAACCTTCATATACGTATGTCCTGTACTGCAGAAATTGTAATTGTGTGGTTTTCCTCTAGTTGCTTTTATTTCCTCCCACAGTCCTAAGACTGTGGTGTAGACTGTGGGTGTGATGGAAACTGCAATGGCGTGAATATGTTCATCTACCTGTTATCGACTGATGGTCTGTCCAAAATAAACCCCCTCACTTTCTCAAGCTGAAAGGGGAATTCCCCTGATCGTACAAAACAAAGTGCAGTTACAGGTGTGAAAGAGTTGCACGAGCACTTCTTGAGGGCAAAGAGGGAATTGCACAAAGTGCATCATCAGGGTGACGGCCATAACTTAAAAATAAAAGGTGGGAAGAAGCTTGAATGTCTAGCAAAATGGCCTGTGGTTAAGTTACACATCCTAGGTTTGAACAAAAATAAAAATAGCCGCCGTGTGGTTCTGCTGAACTGTTCGTGACCATTTATTGAAAAATATGCCCATCATGACAAAAAAACGATAGTTTGACATTATTTTTTGTGACATATCTGCTGTTCCAACGGTTGGTGCTCATATTAAACATAACCAGAGTATCACACATTTTCTTATATTGAGTAATCCCTGCCTTTCCTTTCTCTTCTTGGACCCCTATGATGCCACGGAGTGGGATTTATAGCTTACTAGAAGCCCCACCCACCTGTCATTTAAACTTTATTTGTGAGGGACAGCCAATCGTAAGAAAGCTGGCTTAAGTTATGTGGAGTTGGTCTTAAAGGAGTAGGAGCTAAACAAATCAGTGGAAAATGCTCCTAGAGAGAGGACCTGAAAGCAAAGTGCAAAGCAGAATAAACTGATCACAAAAAACAAGTGAAACAAGAGAGGGTGGGGCATCGTAAAGGAGGGATATCAGACACAGGTATAAATAAAATACCCATCACACAGCAACCATCATTTCATCACTCTACCAGTGTCACATCATGTAATCAGGACTACAGGGAATACTTCTGGATGTATTCAGGATGATCATATATAATAACCATATTTTTGATACTGAATTTGATTATTACAGCCCACACGGGTTAGAAGAGAATGACTTTATTGTCAATATGAGTGGACAAGTTGCCTTTGGTTCACCAAGTCACAGATCAGTTCATAATAAATATACAGTCATCCACATACCTTAATAAAGCTTCAGTAAAATTAAAGTAAAATACATCACGGCAACTACTAATTGCATTTGGCACAAATAATTCCTCATACACAGTATTAAGCTGTACAGCACTAAACAAGAGGCGCAGCACAGTTAAAACATGATTGTGATCACACTGTGGTGAACACAGGGTCAGCAGCAGGGAACCGCACCCCTATCTGACACACTGATCTTCCACATTCGTGTCTTCTAACAGTTTAGGCAGACCTCTGGTTTAAGCGTCTTTAGTCTTGTGTGGCTCATAGCTGATAACTTTTACTCTGTACTGCGTCTGTAGAGATGAGGCGTTGGGAAAGACTGGCCTAAACACTTCCTGTCACTGAAAATCATAATCACTATGCACGCATGTCATAGTTGACGCACTTTAATTCTAATCAGATCAGTTGTTAGATGTGGAAACCTTTTCATCTCTCTGTATTTTTTATATATTTTGTGTCTCGTTGTATGTCACCATTTCAAGCCTTCACATAACGGGCTCTGCTGGAGTTCCTTGCCACTTTTCGTGGTCCTTTTTCAGCACTGAGTGTTTATTAGACAGGTTTAAATGTAAGCTGCCACTGCAGTAGATGGCTTGTTTGCTTCCACCCTCAACCTCATCTGTGAAAAAGCCAGTCTTCTGTTATTTACACAAAGGAGAAGCTTTGGACTGCTGAAGTACATTTCTGAAATAAACTGCTCTCTAGAGTAGACCTTGAATGGATAAAATAATGGCACTTTAAGCCATATGAAGAGAGTGTGTGTTTTTCAAATAGTTTATTTGTTCATGTTTTAAAAGAAGGGGGGGAAAAAAATCATTTGACAGATGAAATGCTGAAATTTACGCATACGTGTGACACGCCCGCGTGCAGCCTTTTTGAGCTTAAAAAACCCCCGCCAGGGTGCCTCCGGGGTAAACTGCATCACAAGTCACTGAACCATATTGATCATAGTCAATTAATATGTAGCGCACAAAAGATTGCGAGAAGACCTGCTGAGGAAGACTGCTGCTATGAAACGGCGCACTCCCATCCAGACAGTCTCTAAAGCATCCAGGAAGTGGCTTCGCTTTGCAGCCCTGAAACCTTAAAATCGCACGCCGCTCCAGAGCACTGTTATTAAACTATTTTTAAAAAGAGGTCACATTTTTTTAAACACAATCAGAGATTTTTATTCGAGGGCAGTCCTGAATTATTATTTCAGTGCAGTCGTGATTTTCTGTTTAAAATGAAGGCCGCTGCAATTTATAAGCCTAGCTGATCGCACGCGTAATCTATGAATCACAGGAATGATTATATGCTGAAGTCATCAGTGAAGTGGCTTCTGTGTTGTGCGCTCGGAATGGCACAGAAGTCACTTGTTTTGCAGAAATTTTATTTAGAATAACAGATGTGAGTGGGTTTAATGTGCACTTTAGGGCCCAGTATCCATAAAGCGACGCCCCGCTGCGCATTATTTGCCATCGCCAAAGAATGCAACCACACACTGACACAGAAATTTTCCTTTCAGGATGTCACATATTGAGTCTTACTCACACATCCTAAGATCATTTCTTCTCTTTCCCTCCTTTTCCCTTTCAATTCATCTTTTATTTTGTTAGCCATTTGAGCATTGGGAAATGAAAGCATTTGCATTGAAAGGACAGGTGGGTGTGAGACACCAGCGAGCGTCTGAATTGTAGCATTAAGAACATGAGAGAAGGGAGGGGGGGGGAATCAAAAGTAAGAACCATTCAGACGGCAGGAGGAGCAGGGATTTGAGCAGATATTAAAAGATGATTGTGCGTGGGCTTTTACTGCTGTGCTCCGGAGAAAGAATGTAAACCCTGTATCAGTCAGAGTGAGGATAATAAACAGTAAAAACATCAGAACACAGCACAACAAACACAAACAAAAAGAAGGATGGGGAAAAGCACGCCGTATAAATAGTTCAAATATTTCAAGTGATTTCAGAATGCGATGGTGAAATACTGGAGGTTTGTGTCCTCAGCTGCTGCAAGTTCCTCCACTCTGTGGTGGTCTTCCCTTCACTGGAACTGTGTTACCGACATGCATGTTAAACAAAAGCATCGGTTAGAGGTGAGACTTGGTGCCATTTTGGAACATTTTGATAAGTTCGACTCTCATGCACCAAAAACAAAGACAACAGAAGCAACATGAAATTAAGTAATAAGTAGTCAAGTGTTGTTTCTTTGTGTGTGCGTGCGTGACTGTGGATCATTGTTCTGTCATTCCCAAACACTCATCTGATCTCATTTTTGACAGCTACATCAACGCTAAAAAAAAATCATTGATGGTTACATCAGGGTTACAGCATTTTTCAATACTTTTTCCTCTTCCAAAGTCTTTTTGTTTTTAAAGTACTTTGTTGTTTTCACCGCTCTTTGTCTCTCATATCACTCTTTTGATTTGTTGATCTCGTGCCGACATCGCAAGCAAGTGTGCAAGTAAAGAAAGCGAAGGCTCAGAGTCAGAGTTCAAAGTGATTTCCTTTCGACTTTAACGCTTGTTGTTGCTTTATTAAATCGGACACTTTGCTGCATGTCAGAACACGCTGTTTATTGCCTTGTTTTTCGTTTTACAGCGTAATTCTGCCAGACGCTTTCAAGCAGACTCCGTCGTCGGGGAGAAAAAAGTAGACATGAGCTGTGTACGCTTATAATTGGTGTAACTTGTGCTGCATGTGGATACAGTGGCCTCAGTCACTTCTTTTATAAAGCAGAAACGGTGACACATAGAAGGTGTTTAATGCAGCAGGTCGGGTCTCACTGAAACTGTCAAACTCACATTGAACTTGAGCAATTTAAAGAATGTGAGTAAAAGCACAGTTCGTACTGCTGTCATGTAAAGCTGGGGGTAAATATTCAGATTTTTAGTCGTGCTTGCAGGGTTAGGGATGGATGTTTGGAGACAGAGACAAAAGCAAATGGTAAATGGATTTGGTTTTTATATGGTGCTTTCTACTCATGCCCATTCACACGCATTCATACAAGCACTTTTTTCATTGCTAACGTTCATACATGGTTAGTGCACCCATCCTGTTGCCAAATGTCAGCCAAAGGTGAAAGGGCAGTCTAAGGGCAGGGTTTCTGTTTCATGTTATAAGTAGGGATGTCCCTGGTGACTAAAATCCCGTCCACACGTAAACGCAGAAATGAAGGAAAACGCTGCTAGGAACATGCCAAAGCAACAGGTGGCGATATATTCCTAACCTGTAGAAATGTTGGCCAATCAGAAGTCTAGAAGCCTCGGTGGGAAATAGTAAACAAAGCTGGGGCATAGAAGCAGAGCCGAGTTGTATGTAATACGTAAGCATTTAAACACTGCAGAGAGTACAATTAACAGTATTGTAGAAATTAATTTCACCGAAACAATAACGTGGCGCACAGTGTGACGTCAAAAAAGGCGCACACCTTTGACGCTGCGTTTTCTGCGTTTTCTCCGTTTTTCTCGTCCACACCTAAATACAAAAACTGAGTTTTCGAAAATATCCACCCTGGCAGGCATTTTTAGAAATCTCCGTTTTCAGTGACCGAAAACGCCGTTTACGTGTGGACGAAAGGTGCAAACGCATAGAAAAACCTGCGTTTTCAAAAATACCCGAGTACGTGTGGACGTAGCCTAATTTTCAAAAAATAACCAACTAAAAGTAGAACACTCCTGATCGCAATACATGGGTTTTAAATATTTAAGAGCATTTTGAAACTGTTATTGATGTTATCAAATTATATTTTAGTTGCTCCTGAAATGTGTGGTCGTTGCTTCATCTATAACACACGCAATGTTAGTTTGCTGACTTTGGCTGATATCAGCCGTGCTTACTTCATCCGATTAGGGTCCACATGTTGGTGGACCTTAAACCTACGGTTGGGCTTTGCTCTATTAACATCACTAGTTTACTTGACAGTCCTTCACAGTAGTTTTCTACATCAGAATGCTTCAGAACTGACCTGGTTAGCATGTCTTACTTTGGACCTTACTTGTTTCCACATCACTCGGAGAGAGTGGCGCAACGTCTGTGGGCTCCTGTGTTACAATTAGTTTTACAAAACGAGTTCAAAAAGTGAAGAAATAATCATGTAAATGTAGTAATTTATTACTGCTTTACCAATTTAGCTGGTATCCATACACTTAGCATCATTATTTGTCCTGTGAACAATATTAATGCTCCCGCTTGCCATTGCAGGCTGTAATTTGAGAAGTAAAATCTCCATTGTCTCTGTTTCCTCATCGAGTATGCATGCAGAGAAACCTGCGCTTTGTCACAGTTAACATCACACCCCACCCGTTAAATTTGTTGTCCCACTTTTAATTTCTGCATCACTATTGAGTTTGCAGCCCCTGACTTTTAATAACTCTGTGTCCCCTCCTTAGAACCATGTGGAACCCAGTGAGTGAGCAGACAGGACAGGTGACTGCCAGGATGGAGACCACTCCATCTTTGGGTAGTGCGAGCATCTCCGTCTCGCAGCAGCAGGCACCTAAGAAGTTTGCACCTGTGGTCGCCCCCAAGCCCAAGTTCAACCCTTACAAACAGGTGGGAGAGGCCACACTCTCCGAGCCGGCAGGTAAGCACACAGTCTTCAAATTGCTTCAACTAAGAAAATATCATTATCTTACAAAATAATTAAAATGTCCCACTTTGCAGCATTTATTAGTAATATGATATTTCTGTTGTTAAACTCTGCACTCTCCATGTTTAGTACTCGCCCATATTTCATCTTCTGCAGTTAGCAGTAAACCCGTCCTACCCTTACAGTGGTTACAAGTGCAACAGAGTACATTTTAAATTTTACTGTTGAGTGTCTTGGGCATTTCTTTATTCAGCATTATATTTAACAGTTACTGAGACAGAAATCTAAGTGTTAAACTGAACTGCTTGTTCAGTGAATATTCCCATGTGTACTTGATATTGATTTCCATACAGTACAATTCATAAAACATACATACGATATAATTTCATCCCTAAAAAGCTCTGACACTAAAACATATATGACGTGATGCTAAACGGCATTTTCTTTTTTATCTTTTTCTTGTTCACTAATCACTAATATAATAAAGTTTACTGAAGTATGGAGCTTACAATACTCTGGCTATGATGTGTTAAGACTGAATGGAAAGTTCAATTCAATTCAGTTTTATTTATATAGCGCCCAATCACAACAACAGTTGCCTCAAGGTGCTTTATATTGCATCTTAAAGACCCTACAATAATACAAAGAAAACAGAGAAAACCCCAACAATCATATGACCCCCTATGAGCAAGCACTTTGGTGAGAGTAGGAAGGGAAAACTCCCTTTTAATAGGAAGAAACCTCCAGCAGAACCTGAGAGGGCTCAGGGAGGGTGGGGGGCAATCTGCCACGACCAGTTGGGGTTAGGGGAGGAAGACAAAGACAAAGACACGCTGTGGAAGAAAGCCAGAGATTAATAATAGGTAATGATTACATGCAAAGAGGTCTATTAACACATAGTGAGTGAAAAAGGTGATGGAAGAAGAAACACTCAATGCATCATGGGAATTCCCCAGCAGCCTAGACCTATTGCAGCATAACTAAGGGAGGATTCGGGGTCCTAACTATATCCTTTATTAAAAAGGATGGTTTTAAGCCTAATCTCAAAAATAAAGAGGATGTCTGTCTCGTGAATCCAAACTGGAAGCTGGATCCACAGGAGAGGTGCCTTGAAGCTGAAAGCTCTGCCTCCCATTCTGCACTTAAATACTCTAGGAACCACAAGTAAGCTAGAGTAAGCCCACAAGTAAGCTTACAGTTTCAGGGTGAAGTGCTCTAATGGGGAGATACGGTACTATACGATTGTTAAAACAAGATGGTGCCTATTCAAGACCTAGAAGTAATACACACATGAACTAGTTTGTCAGCATCACACTGAGACAGGATTTTTCAAATTTTTGAAATATTGCACAAATGAAAGAAAGCAGTTCTACATATACTAAACTACACGTATAACTCCAGGTTTTCTCACAGTATTACTAGAGGCCAAGGTAATGCCATCCAGAATAAGAATCTGGTTAGATACCATGTTTCTAAGAATAAAATCTAATAGATAAAGTTGGGTGTCATCTGCAGCATCTGCGGCACTAAGATCTAGTAAGGCAGATACGTTTTCATTTATTATGTAAGTGCTAAATTACACACATGAGTTTGTTCACAGGTGTGTAAAATACCAAACACTTCTTTAGCCATTGTCAAGATGAAAGCCAACGTGATCTACAGTCACTGCAGCACAGCTGATGAGAGTGCGGCTGTGAAAAAACGTTTGCACATTATTTGGGTGACCTGTAAAGGATGCAGCTTAGCCCGAGGAAGTAACCTGTGAAGAGTGACACAGAAAAGCAAAAAGTTTCCATAAGGCATCTGCTCACATTAGAAAAACATATTTTTAAAAGATGGCAGCTTCACCTCGTTTCATCTGCGCCGGCTTTACCTGTAAAACTGGAAAGTTGGACATGTTTGACTTTATAACTGCTGCACTTTTATACTGGTCCAGTTTAGGTTAAGAAATTATACCTGATCGTTAAATCATTCATTAACTGGAGGCCAAGCTTATGCAATCCAGAGTGAGAATCTGGTTAGACACCATTTTTCTAAGATTTGTAGAGCCGAGTACAATAATCTCAGTTTTATCTGAAGCAGAAAATTGGTGTCACGGGTTGCCGGGCAAGCCGTCTGGTGTGGACCCAAAATGCAGGCACTGGCTTGATGCGAGTGAGCGTTTTATTTACAACCAGCGATATACAAACAAAAGCGAGAGTGGTAAGGACAGCACTAAGAAATGACCTGAACTGGGGGAAAATTAAAGAACAAATCTGGAACACGCCACATACAGGAAGCAACGTGGGATGAGGGCAGAGAGACGCGGAGAAACGCCAACTAACGCATACGAGCCGACAAAGAGCACAGACCGACACCCACTATATATACACACACACGCAATGACACACAGGAGGGAAGCACAGCTGATCCTAATGGACGTGATGACAGGAAGACACAAGGTGAACACAGTGTGAACAGACATAGACCATCAAAGTAAAACAGGAAGTACACTGTTTTATAAACACACACTGAAAGACACGAACACAACACCGGGATACAACAAGACACAAGAACCAAAAAACCCTAAGGACTGATACCCAATCAGAAGAAGCTAGAAAATAATAACAATAAAGTCAAAACGCTGGGTCAGCGACCCCAGGACCATGACATTTAGAGGTCATCCAGATCTTGATATCTTTAAGACATTCGTGCAGTTTAACTAATTGGTGCGTGTTATCTGGCTTCATGAATAGATAAAGTTGGGTGTCTTCTGCATAGCAGTGAAGATGTATGCTATGGCTTCTGATGATACTGCCTAAGGGAGGTGTGTATAATGGAAACAGAATGGGTCCTAGCACTGAACCCTGTGGAACTCCATAATTAACCTTAGTGTGTGAAGACAATTCTCCATTTACATAAATAAATTGGAGCCTATTAGATGGTTATGATTCAAACAGCTGCAGCACAGTACCTGTAATAGTTACAGCAGGCTCTAATCGCTGTAACCATACCTCGGAGTATTAAATGGACTCACAAAACGATTCATCTCTGTACTTGCCCTGCTCGACCTCAGTGCAGTGCACTGAATCTGCTGTCAGAGGCCAGAAGAAGATCATTTGTAACCTTTACATTTATAACCATTTCTGTACTGTGGTGAGTTCTGAAACCCGACTTTAAATAAATCATAACTCTGCAGATGATCTGTTAGCTGTTACAGCTACTCTTTTGACATTGGCCTATAATTAGCTAAGGCAGCTGGATCAGCTAACGGTTTAACTACTGCCAGCTTGAACGTCAGTGGTACATAACCAATGCTACAGCTGCTTGTTCAACAAATATTCCCAGGTGCACTTAAAATTGATTTCCACACAGTATAATTCATACAATGTACATACAACATGATTTTCATCCCTAAAAACCTCCTTGATGAAAGACTATGATAAAGAGCCTTTTGTTTTTATTTATTTATTTGTTAGTTGGAGATCGGTTGATCATATTTAGGATTGAAACATTAATTAATCGTAGGACTTTTGTAGGACTGGGGTATAAAAGACACATTGATGATCAATTGGAGAAAAAGAGTCTAAATAAGTAGTAAATACTAGTTAACTAGTTAATATTAAAGATAATATTAATATTAAAGAAATGATTGCAAACTGAATTTAGATCAATATTAAATAGATTATGTTTAGATTTTTAACCATTCAAACTGCTTTTATGCATTTTTACTTGCACATTCATACAGGATCTTGTTTTAAGAACTTTATATTTGACACCCAATCAGGATGAGTTATAGATTGATGCAGGAGCAGTGGATCGAGCTGCTGACCTTCTGATTACCAGAATAGCCTTGGTAAGGCTTACACTCAGGGCTTCATCAGGTGTCCCTGAACCATCCCTTAGATATGCTACTATGGGCCCGGGAACTTCCCATGATGCACTTCAGTTCCTCTCGGCTCCCTTCTTTTCATTCCCTGTGTGTTTATATGCCAGGACTCCTCTCCTGTTTAGTTTTCTATGAGCTGGTGTTATGTAAATAAAAAATGAATTGAACAGACGACCCGCTCTGGCTCCTGAGCCACAGCTGTGCACAGCTGCTGTGTTTGGCTCACAGTGTGACTAAACACCTAAAATTAGCCTCATGAAAGCGTCTCTAGAAACTTTTACAGAGGTCTTTCACATAATCAACCATCAAAGTTGTTCTGAC
Organism: Copadichromis virginalis; assembly: GCF_057382275.1. Classification (NCBI taxonomy): domain Eukaryota; kingdom Metazoa; phylum Chordata; class Actinopteri; order Cichliformes; family Cichlidae; genus Copadichromis; species Copadichromis virginalis. The sequence continues at coordinate 13,711,538 of NC_140639.1, read as the reverse complement.
CTTCTTGTTGCTCTTAGATTTGGAGAATTTCTAGGTAATGTTTGGGTTATTATATCATCCTGTTCTGTAGTCCTCTGTGAAATGGGTGGTTTTATTTGCTTTATTTTTGAGTTTCCCTTAAAAACTGGATAATTCACCAGTTATCGCCTGTTTACAATATTGAATTTCTGGTTATTAATTGTGGCAGAGGTGTTATTGCATGTCTAATTTACAAGCAGTGTTGGCAGTGTGGTTTGCAGTCAAGTGTGAGCGCAGGAAGCCTTGTGTTGTCTGCTTTTTTTAGGTCCCCTGGGAGCTGATGGCTTGTTTTTGTGAAAAAAAAAAAAAAAAAAGACTCTAGTGCTGCAACTTCATATGCAATACGTGTTGAAATGTAAGGTTATAATTAAGATTGTTATTAAGAATGTCATGTTATATAAAGATTATTTAAAATAAAGCTAAAATATGTGGATTCCACTTTGACGTGGAGTTGCTTATAATAATCAATTTTCTTTTTTCTAAATTCATATTCTTCAGTAGAAAAAGGAAGCAAATGAAATTAAATCTGTACAGTGTGCTGTATATTTTTACCTTTATAAAGTCATACTTTGCATTAGCACACGTTTTCTACAGCACAATAATAGGAAGACGTATGCAAATTGTTTAAAAAATCTTTTTGTTTAAATAAGAGAGCAGACGAGAACACAGGAAGCGGTTTTTTTCTTTTACTGCCAAGAAATAACACTGAAACCTGAAACATTATGACCTACTCAGAGCTACTTATAGACTTTTTAAAGGAATTGATGCTTTTATTTTGCATATGCTCCTATTGTAAAGACGGAGCTGCAAACACAAACAATAATATTCTCTGTCCTCACTTTCCCTTCCAGTTATGTGTTGTAACGTGAAAATTATCTAAACCTCTGCCCTCAAACCCCCCCGAGAGCCCTAGATTTCCAAAACAGGGGAAACGGTTATGAAATTCACCAGGACAAGAGCACACTGTCAGGCTGAAAACACTGCTGTCTGTAGGGGTTTGTGGTTTGACTTACAGACCGTCTTGTACTCCAGATGTTGGTGGTGTAAAAATTGTTCTTAGATGGCTTCTTTTTGAGCTCTGCCCACCATTTGAGAAAAATAAATAAAACAACAATTGAAGCTTTAAAGCAGCTTTTAAGCTTTCAAAATCAAAACTCTTTATATGCTTCACACAAGGTGACACGAAGCCCTTTTCGTAGAAAAAAATTAAGGTAAGAGGAAAAAAGCTGAAGGTGTCATGAAAAGACACATTGAGTACATTCCCTGTACTAATATACAGTTTCACCTTTTATTTTGTCCCTATAATTGTGTTATAAACAAAGAACAGAGAGAGCTTGTTTACTTGATCATCAAGTTTTTTGAAGTCTGAGAACAATTCTTGTAATTCTTATGAATTCTTATTGTGATAATGGGCAATTCTATAACATTGTTTTAATGTACTTGCACTTAAAATTTATATCTGTGTCCTTGACTTGACATCTTTAACCGCAGAAGCTGCATTTATTGTTGTTATTTCCCCACTGTATGAGCTAGAGTATTGAATGGAAAAGACCCCAGGATGGAGCCTTGAGGAACACCACACTGCTCTTTTACACACGCAACACCAAGCTTCATCACTTCATTTCACACATCAGTGATTCTGTTGCACAAAGCAGACCTTGTTCATCTTTAAACTTTGAAAGCCAACATGACCTACAAAGCTGAAAAAAATGTTTGCACACCATTTGGGTGGCCTGTAAAAGATGTAGCTTAGTAGAAGTAAACTGAAGAGTGACACAGAAAAGCGAAAAGTTTCCATAAGATATCCGCTCGCATCGGAAAAACATATTTTTAAAAGATGGCAGCTTCACCTCGTTTTACCTGTAAAACTGGAAAGTTGGACATGTTTGACTTTATAACTGCTGCACTTTTATACTGGTCCAGTTTAGGTTAAGACATTATACCTGATCGTTAAATCATTCATTAACTAGAGGCAAGGGTCAACTTTACTGCTGTTGGATTATACGGCACCCATCTTCAAACTCCTGCCCTCAGTTTGATTTCAACTATTACACAAGCTTCATCACTTCATTTCACACATTAGTGATTCTGTTGCACTGACAGCATCTTTCCAGAGACATATAAACGCCCGCCAAAGTAATCAAACCATTGCTGGTACATTATATTTTCCCAGGAACGCATTTTGCCATGATGACAGAGACAGACTCACATGGTGAAAATAGCAGTTGTGACAGATTTGGTGAGGTTAAGCTGATATTTGTGAGATTAAATTTGGTGATATGTTAATTTTTTTCTGTGCAGCCAGACTGCTGCTGGTAAGTCACAGATATAGAAATTTGATAAGATTAAATATAAAGAAAGAAGACTCATGTTGAGGTTAGGTGAAGTGTAACTGAGAAAGACTGGGTCTGAGACATCATCTAGGTTTGCTGTGCGTTGCTTTTAGAGCTGGTTGTGCAGCTCTTTGGCTTTGTAATCATCAAATCCACTTTCTCAGATCCCAGAGAGTCATAACTGGACAAAGTTTTGTCGTCCTTGCTGGCATCTTTTCGTTGTCGTCATTATCAGCAGAGTTGGTTGTGCAGTGTGTTTGGTTGGGGTGAAGGAAGATGATGTGGAAATGTGTGAATCCCAAGTAGAGTGAGTCTGGGAAGAGGAACTGGAAGCGTGACCTGTGAGCAGGTTGTTAACCATCCTGCTGAGTGTCAGGTGCTTTCTCTTATGTCTGACCAGTGGCTCTTCACACTTTTTAATATTTTTTTAATGTTGAAGCCCATCAGTAGTCATTCCCACCTGTCTTATTGATTTAAAACTGTATTTTAGTTACTGCATTAGAATTACCTGAGCAGGGATGTTCCAAAGCCTCTTTAGCCTTCTACCAGGAGGTCCAGGATTGATGTTGGTAGGGCTGAATCCATAAGTTTTGCCCATTTTGCTCATCCAGATTAATCCAGCCAGATAATCAATTAGTATTTTAGTATTTATTTATTTATTGTCATTGTCAAGAACAATGAAATTGCGTTTGGGGCTTCCATACAACCCAAAAAAAAGAAGAAAATAATAAATACCCCTTAAAACCCAAGTGTACATATTTAACCCAGTGTGACTCCAATGCAATAAGACAATCCTTAGCAATAATGTTCGTAGAAATTCAGACAAAGACCTGAGAAACATGACAAAATACAACAATGCAACCCATTCAATATTATTGTACTGTGAGATATGATATCAGATATGATAGTTATCTATTTAAGAAAGAGGGGGGGGACAGGAGGGGGAAGAGAATAAAGATATGATGCACCAATGCAGACCAGTTCATTGCTATTAAGAAGTTGGATATGGTTATTGTCCGTGAGAGGGGGGCAGAGAGTTCAGGAGCCTCACAGCCTGTGGATACAGGCTGTTGGCCAGTCTGGATGTTCTGGCCTGTATAGACCTGTACCTTCTCCCTGAGGGCAGCAGATGGAAAAGGTGGCGCGCAGGGTGATGTTGGTCCCGCAGGATACTGTGCACCCTCCTCAGACAGCGAGTGGGGAAGATATTACTGATCTCTGGCAGACTTGTTCCAATAATTCTGCCAGCTTCTTTCACCACCCGCTGGAGTGCTTGCTGATCGGCCTTGGTGCAGCTGGGGAACCACACTAGAAATCCATACGTCAGAACGCTGCTGATGGCACAGTTATAGAAGTTCAACATCAGAGATCTGGGAATGTGTGCGCTCCGCAGTCTCCTCAGGTAGTAGAGGCGCTGTTGGGCCTTCCGTACAACTGAGGTGATATGGTTGCCCCAGGACAGGTCCTCGGTCACAGTTACCCCCAAGAATTTAAAACTGCTCACCCTCTCCACCGCCTCACTGCCAATGAAGAGAGGCAGATGGTTGTTATGACCCCTCTTCCGGAAATCTACAATGATCTCCTTGGTCTTTTTGGTGTTTAAGACCAAGTTATTGTCGTGGCACCATGACTCTAGTTGTTGCACCTCTGTCCTATAGTTTGTCTCATCATTGTTGGATATAAGTCCGAGCACTGTAGTGTCATCTGCAAACTTAACAATGAGATTGGACGCGCAGGAGGAAATACAGTCATGGGTGAAGAGAGTGTATAGCAGAGGGCTCAGAACACACCCCTGAGGGGCACCGGTGTTGACCACAAGGGTGGAAGAGGTGTTCTTACCCACTCTGACACTCTGTCTACGGTTAGTGAGGAAGTCCACAATCCAGTTGCACAGAGAGGAGTTAAGTCCCAGTTGGTGGAGTTTGGGACGGAGTTTGTATGGCCGGATGGTATTAAAAGCCGAGCTGTAGTCTACAAAGAGGAGCCGTGCATAGGTGTTCCTGTGTTCCAAGTGCTTCAGTGCTTCATCCCAGTAATTACCATGGATGATTCATGCTTTTAAATCTGTACATTTTGGGAGAGTTCTGATAAACTTACTCATTTGTAAGAGTCACTGGCAGCACCAAGGTCTGGCTCTTTTTCTGAGTAGGAAGTAGGAAACTTGCTACCAAGTTTAGGATGGTTTGTGTGCTCTTTGTCCTTTTAATCCTCCTAGTGTTACATTTGCCATAAAAAAGGTCCTTAAATGTGTGGTGGTTTGAGACAACGAGTGTGAAATTATTATTTTCAAAGTTTTAAATGCCCAAGAAAACATTAGATCTTTTAGATTAATACGATGCTGCTATAATGACATTAGTGGGATCTATAGGTGAGCTTTAATACAATAGGCCTGCCTTTAATGCTTGCTTGTTTATGTTGCATTAATTAGGAGAAAATATGTCAGGAGATCAGCAGTGTGCATACAGAGTGCAGCAGAAGAAATGTGTGTTGTTTTAACTTAAGACTTTTACTGAACATTTCCAATTATAAATTGTATGGAAAAAGACTTAAGAAATCTTAAGAATTCTCTTTTTAAATTATGTACGTCACTGGTTTTTCATTCAAGCCCTTACTTATTGTTGTGATCGCCTTTCCAGTGTCCAAATTCCAGCGCTACACCACATAGAATAAATGAGGCTCAGTTTTGAGTATTGATTTTTACCCCAGCCCACAGCACTGCTCCTTCTGTAAATTAGCAAAAAAAAAAAAAAAAAAAAAGTTTTTCATGGCCAGTTTATGATTTGCGGCTCCATTAAACCCTTGAGATTTTAAAATGTCACTTCACCAACATTTAATCCACACCCATAGCCACTGTCTTATTTTCTGCGTTATGCATTGTCCGGGTATTAAGAGGATTAATGAAACAATATGAAGAGGCTGGGAATACATCTGTACATTATATAATAATTGCAGTGTTGTACTTTGTAATGTAAATGTTTTACTCTGCTGAGCTGAATGAGGTCAAAGTGACCCATGGAAACCTGACCTTTCAATGTCACTTTTTACTGCATTTACATAAACTGGGAAAACTGTCAAATAGCCTCTTCTTCTGCAGATGTTTCCAGCTGCTCTGGGTTTAGTTTTATGTGACACTGTTGATTAAACATCTATAGGTTGCAGCATCTTGCAGATTTTGCAGAGTACTGAGCTTTCATGGGCTGCTTAAGCATTCCCCTTTCCATTAAAACATTTAGAAATGACACTCGATTGGTTGTTGTCAGTGTTTTGATCATGCAAATATGTAAAGCCATCTGCAGACATCTCCACTTGTCAGCGGATAAGACGTCTTTATGAACAGATTATCTGGGTGTCTCCTCATTTATCTGTTTAATATCTGTTATATCAAACGTGGGGACTGCCTGATCTAAAATTGAGGATTAGCATAAAAAATTAGGGACAAGTCAATTTGGCACAGCACCCTGCTGTCCCTTTTGTCTAGCAGGGGCCAGCATTGGGGCTGGAATGAGCACTCTGAGGCCATGTTTACTGTGTGCAGACGGGGTGGCAGACAGTTAGCCAAACCTGCATTTAGATTTTATTTATTTAATTATTTTTTATTTGAGGATCACTTGTTCTGATTAAAGCCCCAGAAAATAGGAAGTGAAAGACATATATGTCTCAGACAGAGACTCAAAGTTCCTTCCAATAAAAGATTTTGGGGTTTAAGTTGATCTCATATGGTACATGCACTGTAGGAAGGTTTGATTGTTTTTTCGTAGAGCCACTATTGCTCCAGTTTTTTTTTTTTTTAATGCCGGCTTTTACGCCGGAGCTTAGCTTTAAAGATTTATTTTTGCAAATTTGTTTAAAGGTTGTGTGATTTTTAAAATCACGATGCAACATCCTGTGGGAGAGGTGGGCAAAATATGATGAATAACTGTACAAGGTAATGCAATCCACTGCAACAGCTCTGCAACGAAAACTACTCCTCTGAAGCATATTAGGCCCAGCTTTGCTAAAACGGTATTGACAACAGTGTGTCATTTAATGGGTGCCGTCAAGCTCTGAAAATAGTTTAAAAAGCCCTTGTGTTATTGATGTAGGACACTGTGGCCTTTCCTTAAAACCCAGAGGAATAAATCATTATATTTTATGAGAAGCGGCCTGTTTTAGAGCTAATGTTCTTCTTTGACATGTTTTGCTTTCATAGTCATAGAGCGAGGTATGCTGGTTAAAATGTTTAGCACTCGTGCAGCTGTGCGAACAGATGAAAACATGCTGATGACGAGTCAGTGTCCGCTCAGCGCTCCCTGGGACTTCTCTGTTTCGCTGTAACCTACGCGCGAGAACGGGATGGTAAACGTGATGTTGAGGACAGAGACCGTCCTCGCGACACAGACCGGAGATTTGCTTTCTGCTGACTCTCTTCAGATTTCACACCAGGGGTGTCTTTTGAATTTTGTCTTGTGCCTTTTTTCTTCACATTCCAACTCTGACACTATTTTGAGAGGCGTTTCAGTCGTTAGAGGGGCCTTGTCGTTGATTCACTGCTTCGTGCAAACAGCTGCTCTGCAGTTCTGAAGAATGATCTTACTCAAACGTTCAAATGGGGATTTTTTTCCCCCTCCATGAAATGAATGTAAACATGTATATGGTGTGAACAAAGACTGTCAGACACAGCATGGGAAACTGAATCACTCTGGAGTGAGTCATCATTTGCATTTCCATTCAGAATATTTCAAATATTTAATGCTTTATAGTCTGATTGATGTGAAGCGATAGCCCCAAAACCACAACCTTTTGATACTGAAGTTATTTTGCGTCAGTAACTTGCTGTAATGTCTCATAATGTCTTTCTGCTTGTTATCAAGATAAAACTTTTTGTGCAGTGGGCTAATCATAGTGAAAGTTAAACATCTGAGAAGTGCTGTTATTCTGCTGTTTAAAACAAAGAACTTTTTCACGTTAAGTTACCAGAAACCTGCTAATTGTTTGCTCAGAGCAGTTCCAAAGTGTCGAACATGTGCATAAGCTGTTTTTATTCCTCCCTGCTTGACTGGCCAGAGGCAAACTGACTACCGGTTGTTATGTCAGAGTCCCTCATGGGTGTCACCAGGAGAATTTACAGGAAATCCACCACTGAGTGTGTCAGTGTCCCCGTAGATACCACAGGCTCCAGCTCACAGCGCGTAACAAGGCTACTTTTATCTTAACTGGAACACATGCTCTACTTCAGCTACTTGTTGTGTGTTTTCTGCCGTGTGTGCAAAGTCTTAACCGAGGAGAATCTTTCTGCTTGGAAGTTTCGCGCAATGTTGTTTCCTCCGTGCTAACGATATTTATTTCAGTGTGTATTTCATCGGGCTATAACAGCCACAGATTTTTAGCGTAATCTTACAAGTATGAGACATTTCACTTCTCTAAATCTCACGGCTCGTCCTCAGAGTTTGTAGTATTGCTAAAACGGTTTTCTACATATCCTGTCTATTCTTTCATGGTTGTGTCTACATAATGTAAGGAAGTTTGACTGCTGAGTAAGATCTCGAAAACTGAACTTGCACATGGGAACTCTTGGCCTTCTAGTCATTCATAGTTTAGCTTTGGATTTTATCAAATAACAGCAATAATAAACTTCATCATCCTTAAAA